>NC_140591.1:974605227-975839227 GCF_964204655.1 Triturus cristatus | reverse complement strand
TGGTGGCCTCCCGCCCTGGGCACCGCACCCAAACCGACAGACCATGCACGCAACCTGGGCTTCCTCCTGGACTCCTCCCTCTCCATGACCAGGCAAGTCAACAACGTCTCCTCGGCGTGCTTCAACATCCTACGCATGCTACGGAAGATCTTCTGGTGGATCCCCACCGAGACCAGGAAGACCGTCACCCAGGCCCTCGTCACCAGCCGACTGGACTACGGCAACGCCCTCTACGCCGGTACCACCGCCAAGCTCCAGAAGAGACTCCAGCGGATCCAGAACGCCTCAGCCAGACTCATCCTCGACATCCCACGAACCAGCCACATCTCCGGACATCTGAGAGACCTTCACTGGCTCCCCGTCAACAAAAGAATCACCTTCCGCCTCCTCACCCACGCACACAAAGCCCTACACGACCAAGGCCCGAGCTACCTCAACAGCCGAGTCAACTTCTACGCTCCAAAACGCCACCTCCGATCAGCCAACCACGCCCTCGCCGCCGTCCCCCGCATCCGAAGAGCGACTACAGGAGGAAGGTCCTTCTCCTACCTGGCCGCCAAGACCTGTAACTCCCTCCCTACTGACCTGCGCCTGAAGTAGTGTTTTAGGGGTTACGGCAGTGTAGTGGTGTTTGGGTAGTGTAGGGGGTCATGCTGGGAGTAGTATTTTAGGGTTTACGGCATTCACCCCCAAACTTTCAATATAAGAGCTAATCAAAAAAAGAAACTTTTTGGATGATTTCATAAAGATTCGTCAAATGACGCCAAAGCTACAAGCACATAGAAGGCTCCAGAAGGGGGGCCGCGCAACCCCCCTCCCAACATGAGTGAAGCCCCGGGGCTGCGCGGACCCCAGCACACCCCCGCAACCCCTGCGAGCCCCTGCTATTATTTTTTAAGAAATACCCCCGGAACCTAGCCCGCCCAAGGGCCTCATTAAAATGAAACGTGAGAACCCACGATCCCACCTCGAAGTTTTGCTGATTGTTTCTTTTTTTGGTTAATGATTTTTTGGGCCCTGGGGGTCCTTCTAGGACCCCCTGAGCAGGCCTAGGGGGTCAGGGTTTTTCTACCCTGCCCCATTCTCTTGTTTTATACCTTTGTTTCTCTGTTTTCGGGTGACTCGCTTCTACCGAGCCACAGGATGGCTGCCAACACTTCCTGGTTTGGACTACCAGCAGCCAATCACAGTGAAACTCGCACATGCAACTTATGCTCCGCCCAGATATCAAAACTTTTATTTCTCTAATTTCTCAGCAACTACTGAACGGATTTACACTATTTTGAAAAAGGTCGCTTTCTGACCCAAGCACCACCTTTCTGCCAAATTTAGAGTAAATCCATTCAGCAGTTCGGGCTCTAGTTCGTCGCAAAATTTCCTATGGAAATGAACACGGAGGAAACAAGTTTTGGGACCCCCCTTTTTTCTCAGCTGCCGCTTGATGAATCACCCCCAAACTTTCAGGATAGGAGCTGACCTGGATAGACTTTTGTTTTGCAGACTGTCAGGAACATTTGTCAAACGCCGCCAAAGTTATTAGCAAGTCAAAAAATGCTTTTCCTATGGAAACTAGGTTCTAACTATAACTACCTACTGGCGACCGCAAGTAGGTAATATATATATATATATGTATGTGTATATATATATTATCTACTGGCGGTCGCCAGTAGATAGTTATAGTTAGGACCGTGTTTCCATAGGAAATCTCAAAATTCTATTTTGAATAACTTTGGCGCCGGTTGACGAATCCTCGCGAAATTTTCAAAACTAATGGGGTGCTCCGTTCAGCTCCTACCCTGAAAGTCTCGGGGTGATTTGTCAAGCGGGGGCCGAGAAAAAAGGGGGGTCCCAAAACGCATTTTCCCCATGCATTTTTCCATAGGACCTTTAGACACAGCTACAGCCCGAACGGCTGAACACAATTACTTGAAATTTGGCAGAGAGGTAGCCATAAGGTCAAGGAAGTGCCTTTCACAGGTCTGGTGTAAATCTGTTCAGTATTTCCTGAGAAATTAGCATTTAAAAGCATATCAATATCTATACGCGCGCACCGTGCGCGCTGGGTGCGCGCACCCTGCCGTGCGCGAGCGCAATTCTGATTGGTTGTTAGTTGTCGGTAAACATTCGAATCGGTCGAAACCAGGAAGTGTCGGCCGCCATTTTGTCTCTCGCAGTCTGAGGGGGTGAAAATCAAAGATGGAGAACGTGAAAATGGGGCAGAGTGGACAGTTCCTGACCCCCTAGCCTTGGTGAGGGGGTCACAGAAGGACACCCAAGGGAAAAAAAAACAATTTTTTTTTTAAAATCGCGAGGTGCGCGCACCCAGCGCGCACTGCGAACCGTGGGTGCTCGGTGCGCGAAGCGCACCGAGTGCCCACAGAGCGCGCACGCCTCGCAGTGCGCGCTGGGTGCGCGCACCTCGCGATTTAAAAAAAATTATTGGGTTTTTTTTCCCTTGGGGGACGGTGTAAAACCTGAAAAAAAAAAAAAAAAAAAAACATAACTTAGCATTTAAAAAACCGTACAAATTCACTTAAAAAACCATAGGTTTCACACACGTTGTAGTTAGGAATTAGCATTTAAAAAACCTTGCAAATTAACTTAAAAAACCATAGGTTTCACACAAGTTATAGTTAGGTGGACATTTCACTCGTAAAAAACCAATGAAATTCCCCCGTTATAGTTAGTGCAGGCAACTATAACTCACGCGACCGCAATCCTCTGCTGATGACGTCAGATATTACATCACTGATGACATATGTGTCTTTCTGAAAAATAAATATTTGTAATATATGTATAGCTAAAGATTAATGGAAGAAGACATGGGTAAATACAGTGATATAATATCTGACGTCATCAGCAGAGGATTGCGGTCGCGTGAGTTATAGTTGCCTGCACTAACGGGTGAATTTCATTGGTTTTTTACGAGTGAAATGTCCACCTAACTATAACCTGTGTGAAACCTATGGTATATATATATATTCACTGAAAAAACCATAGGTTTCACACACGTTATAGTTAGGAATTAGCATTTAAAAATGATGTCATGAGTGATGTCACTGACCATGTCATGAGTGATGTAATATGTGACGTCATCAGCAGTGGATTGCGGTCGCGCGAGTTATAGTTAGCTGAACTAACTATAACGGGGGAATTTCAATGGTTTTGTACGAGTGAAATGTCCAGCTAACTATAACATGTGTGAAACCTATGGTTTTTTCAGTGAATTTGCAAGGTTTTTTAAATGCTAATTCCTAACTATAACGTGTGTGAAACCTATGGTTTTTCAGTGAATTTGCAAGGTTTTTTAAATGCTAATTCCTAACTATAACGTGTGTGAAACCTATGGTTTTTTCAGTGAATTTGCAAGGTTTTTTAAATGCTAATTCCTAACTATAACGTGTGTGAAACCTATGGTTTTTTCAGTGAATTTGCAAGGTTTTTTAAATGCTAATTCCTAACTATAACGTGTGTGAAACCTATGGTTTTTTTAGTGAATTTGTAAGGTTTTTTAAACGCTAATTTATGTATGTATTATTATATTTTTATATATTTATTTTACAATAAACTACCTATGTATATAGTTATAGATTGACTGTATCCTGTAATATGGAATGGCTCAGCTCTTTTTTTTTTAATTTGGATAAAGTTGAACAGCATAGTTAATATCTTTTATAAACAGTTTAAAATGTTTTTTTAAGGGTTTTTCACGGATTTTTTGTGATTTACGAGGTCCTTTAGGGACCCCCTGAGAAGGTCTAGGGGGTCAGGGAGTGTCTTCCCTGCCTCCTTTTCATGTTTTAGAAATCGTGTTAAAAGTAATTAATTTCTGATGCGTGCGTGCACCGTGCGCGCATGCGTGCGAGCACCGTGCGCGCACGGCAAGTCATGTGATTACGAAACAACACTTTTCATTGGTTCATAGTAGTTTCAGTTCCAGAATCTTCAAACACCACACCCACTCCCCTCACTATTTCTTCTTATTTCCTGGGACAAGGAGCTGAACAGGTATTCTAGTACAATTTTACTTGAAAATGGCAGAACAGCAGTCTACTTCAGGGAGTGAGGAGGAGACCTTTGTGGTACCACCAAGGCAGACCAAACAAAAAGACTCTTTTATCGGGAAATTCTTCACCTTTCCAGAGGGCCAAAAGAAGGTCAATGCCCCGAAGGTAACATGCACTATTAGAGGAGATCCCACCAAGAAATACTTGTTTAGTATTTATTCAATGTTGAGACACTTCAAGACAGTGCATCCTGTACCTTATGCTCGAGAGTCAACTAGAGCCCTAAGAGACAACCCTCCACCTGCTCAGCCGAGCACATCATCTGCGGCCGCAGATTCTCCGTGTACCAGGTTACTGGACATCCGCCCACTTTTCCAGAAGGTGCACATACATTGTAATGCGTGCAATGCTGTTCTTTGCTACGCTGAGAGCAGTATTAACTTGATCGAAAACAAAATACAGCAGCACACATGCTCCAGCCCATAATTTTTTTCATTTATTGTTTTTGTTCCTGTTGAACAGTTTTTCATTACCAGTTTTTTTTTTTGGTGCTCTAAAAAAATCAAAAAAAATACAAAATTGTTAAAAAACTAAAAACAAAAACATAACAAAAAAGACAAAAAAAACAGTTCTTTTCAGAACTCACTTCACTTCTCCAAGAAGAGCTATATTCCTAATATACTGTGTTTTAATTTTATTGAATGAATGTGTAGTGTATACATGAATGATTGAAATGATTGAAATGACTGAGTGAAGAGGAGGAAAGGACAGACAGAATGAGCGAGAAAATGAAAGTATGATCAGTCATGAAAGGGAAGTGAAAGACTGACTGCAACAAAAGGACTAAGGGTAGAGGATACAGGTAAGAAGAGTGAATGAGTAAGGGAATGGCAGTGAGTAATGGAGAGTGATGGAGGGGGAGTGAGAAAAGGGGAGTAAGGGACGGAGATAGGAAAAGGGAGTAACAGATGAAGCGGATGAAGTACAGCAGGGTAAAGGGATTGAAAGTAAGAGAAGTGGAGTGATGGTGAGATAAGGGGTTTGAGGTTTAGAAAATGGGGTAAGGGAAAGTGAGAGATGGGGAGTGAGGGGATGGAGGGATTTAGGAAACTGGAGTGAGAGAAAGGGAGTCAGGATTTCAATGAGCAAAGGAGAGTAAGGAAGAGTGAAGGAAAGAATGCGAAAAGGTGAAGGGGTGTGAGATACAGACAGGAGGAAGTGAAGTAGGAGAATAGGAGTGACTATGAGTAAAGGATAGTGACAGTTAGGGAAGGTGAGGGAAGGAGAATGACGGAGAAGGTTAACAAATTAACATAGATGGGAAATGAGTGATGGAGAGAGGAGGAGTGGTAGAAACAGAGATGTTAAGGAAATTAAGGGTAAGACAGACAAAGGGAGAGAGACAGAAACAGACACAGAGAGCAAGGAACTGAGAAGGAGTAAGGCAGTTAGAATGACTGAGACATGGAGAGAAACATGGTTGAAAAAATAGTGATGGAGGCACTAAACCTAGGGGAGTAGTAGAGAAGGAGTGAGGGAGTTACGAAAGAGCAGTAAAGGAAGAAGAGAGAGGGAAGGGGAATGAGAAAAGCAGAGTGAGGAAAAGTGAAGAAAAGGGAGCATGAAAGTGAAGGGGTGAGAAATATAGATATTTTAAACTTACCTGACAAACAAAATAACTTAATTAGAAATAAATGGGTTTTTTTAATTAAAAGAAAAATGAATTCAATTTCCTAAATTTTCTTTCTAGATCTGAAAAAAAAGAAAAAAAGTAGTAATATTTAACAATACATTTTAGAATACAGTACACATATTTTCATATTTAACAAAGTAATGTTTTGCCCTTTTTTTGCTGTTTTAAGAATATATTGAATTTCACTGAAAATAGTGATATCAATTGCATTCATCACTTAACAGCGGGCAAAAAAATAAACAATCTGAAAGATTGTTTAAAAAAGCCCTGACTCTATCCTCAGTAAAACATACCTTGATAGAAATGTAACATATATATTAAAAATATCTTCTAAGAACAATAACTATTTGCAATAAATAACGTCTGTAAATCTTGTTGCTTAAGCACATACACCAAAATAATATCTGTCAAAGCAGTCCACTATAGAAACATTTACCTTTCCATGAGGCCAAATGGTAATTTTTAAATCCTTTTTAGGTGAAATATCCAATGGTAATCCTATAAAATCGAAATAATCGTTTCTTCAGATGCTGCAATTTGTATCTAAAATTTTGGTTTTATAAAAATTAAGTAGGAATTTGGTAATTCTGCAGGCAAACGTTGCTTGAAAATCAATTGAGAATCATTACACAGTGTCCAGCCTTTTTCACATTTTAGATAAACTGTGTAATGATCAGAAGTTATAGAAGGTCCATCATGGAAAATTATTGCAACTCCAACAAAAGTCTTTCCTGATATTGATAATTGATTTCCTACAAACTTCTTTATTAAAGTGTCCAATTTTGTTCCATCAGCTCTACAACGTTGCATCATTAAAATTATATACTGTCCATATTTCTTTAAAAATAACGTTGATAACATTTCTGATTTACATTGAGAACATTCCATGTTGTGATTTGCATCTTTAACTAATTTACTAAAAGTCACTGATTTACTCTCTGGTAATGTTAAATGTGTGAACCTTTCAGAATCAACATTAGTGCTGCATGTGTTCATACAGTTTTTACAACAATGTTCCCATTTATAAGAGAGACCAAACATATTTTCTATTTCTACCCCTTCATCTTCCAGTACCATAAGCATATACATTAAGAATTCCTGTGCATCTTGCTGGACATTTTGTGTAAACTGTGTACATCCAGAACATGCATCTCAAAGATTTCTAACATCAAAAGCACTTTCTATTTTAGTTTTATTATTACTCAACTTCTCATAAAGGAAACTCAGCAGAGAACAAAATCTTTTTTCATGATTTAGTATTATCTGCTCTTGCAAACTTTCAAGATAAAATACAACATTCAGCACTACATTAGCGTAGCAGGTGACACCAGAGCTATTTTCAAAATGACAACCAACAACCTCTTCAACATTGTCCTTTTTCTTTTTGCTTGCAATCACATCACTCTCTTTTTGTTTTCTCTTCTGTACATCCTCATTACAGATATTCTCAATTCTCCTTTTCCGACAAACAACACGTTTTTCAAACACAGGATACTGACCTAAATGAGGAGCATAGCTTCTTCTTAATCTATTATACTCCTTTAAACAATTTGCATCAGCACTAACTTTTGAGTCATCAAAGTCTATCATGAATAAACCAGATATTTTTTCCCTCGTGACAAAGCAACATATGCCATACCTTCTTTAAACACACTAGATCCAATGTTTACAAAAGCACTATCTACAGTTAATCCTTGAGATTTGTGAATAGTTACAGCATATGCTAGAGAAAACCGAAACTGCTTCCTACATACATATAAGTCTTTCACAAGCAAAAAACAAACTGAACAACGACTAATGTCTTTAACCTCTTCAATCTGATCAAATTTTATTTTTAAAAATTAAATTCCATCTTTTTTCTGGTAATTAAGAAAACCCACAACTTTACCCATAGCTCCATTCACTAAACCTTTTTCTACATTCAAATGACGTCTTAAAATTACTCGACAGTTCATACATACATAAAGATTCTTTTCTAAACCAGCTGTTTTCGATATGTTTTTCTCTAGAGAATCCAATTTAGTTTTCAATTTGCCTGTCAATATAATAGTTATTCCTTCATGCTGTATTTTATCCACGGCTTCCATTTTCATAATCTCTTAATTTTCCAATTTCAAAAGTTCTTCATTGAATATAGAGCATTCATGTAGTGTTGGCATTAAGCAGATTACAGTATTTTTTTCTGCAATTTTCTTGTATATTTTCTCTGGAACTATGTGTTCTGTTGGAAACAAATTACATAGCAATCGACTCTGTAAAGCTTTTCTGCCATGTTCTGTGAGTAGTCCAATTCTGATATCTTTGAGAATTCTTGCATAATCATCATCATTTGCTTGCCGCATATTGGTAATGAGTTCTTTGTACTCAAAGTATGACCAAATATTCCCATTACCTATACTTCCTAATGACTTTTTCGTGTCTTCATGTGCAAGAGTATTAAATACTGGTTGTCCTTTAACTGGAGTGAGCTGCAGTAGATCCCCAAAAACTATAACATGTTTTCCTCCAAATAACACGTCATAGTCTGTCTTTAGAATTTCCTGCATTCTTAAATGCACAAAGGCAAGCATTAAGTTTGATACCATGCTTACCTCATCAATAATGAGAACTTTCATTTTCTTCAACACTCTTGAAACTTCAAAACATGCTTCTCCTGTTAGCTTGTGGTATTCTATTTTGTTCTTATGCTCTACTGGTAACATTAGCAAACGATGAAAGGTAATTCCTTTTATGGTATATGCTGCTAACCCAGTTGGAGCAGTAACAACACAAGACAAAGTTGAATCCGTTTTTTTCTGTAGGTAGCTTCTAATTACTTTAATTAAGAAACTTTTTCCAGTTCCAGCTTGTCCACTCACATACAATGTGATTGGTTCAAATGATGTGCATAAGCACTCTTTATTTTCATGTAGTAATCCATGATCAATTTGTTTTGTGACTTCTACATAAATTTGTTGTTGTTCATCATTCAGTTGTTGTTCCAAATTTGGTAAGTCTATTAAATCTTCCTGAGCTTGATTCATAGCTGTTTCCACTTCAGTCATGGCTATTGCAGCTTCATTTTCTACGATTGGTTGTCCTAGGGGATCTTGACTGAGCGTACCAGAACTTTGACTGTCTTGAGAACTGTCTCTAGCTACTTCAGCTGCAATTGTAGCTTCTTGTTCAATTTCTTCATTTACCATTTGTACATAATTTGTGAAAGTACTGCATTCTATGCTATCTTTACATGCATTAAAGGAATCTTCATAGCTCTGAAAATCTCCAAGTAATTCATCCTCTGAACGCCATGGTTTAAACAGCTGTAAAAGTGCTAAGTAGTAAAATTCCTTTTTGTCAGTAGTGTCGCAACTCAGCTTCCTGTGATTAATCAAACTTCATTTTGTTTGTTTCACCAAACATCCTTCCTCACCAATGACTTTATATTTTCCATTGTTGATGTCTTCTGTGGCATTCCGTGTAAAAATGTAGTTCTGCAGCACTTCATAGAGACACATGTTCTCAAGATGATGACTTCTGTTTGGGTAATATGTGTCCAACATATTTGTTTTCAAAATGTCTGTACTTTCTGGTTCGTTCTCTGCTAAATATTCAATTTCTCGAATAGATTTCAGTACCCGATTTCGCATTCCTGCAAGGCCTAAACTTACCCAAATTATTCTTCTGGATTTGGAGTACAGACGTGCAGATGATAACCTATCTGAGCATTCGTATGACCCAATTTCTCGATGCGATAACATCTTTAAACTGAAACTGTATAGCTTTTTACTGACAGTCTTCTCGTGAGAAATCTCTTCCCACATTTCTTTCAATTCCGTTTTCTCAGATTTAGTGATGTAAGATGTGACATACCGAGCAACAGCAATAGAATTGTCAGCTACATACTGAATATCCATGTTAGCATTCCACATGGATAAAATGACTGGGTTGTAGTCATTTATATATTTTGACTCTTCTTTTCTTCTTAGGTTGTAGGTATTTTTCAGAGATTTTCTTGTAATGGTATGTCGCACAGCTGACATAAAACTGTTTACTTTTGAAAGAACAGGTCGTGGAAATCCAAATCGACATTTTGTGTAGAATTTATCTTTACTCTTGTACTTTCGTCGACAGTATTTTCCACACTGATGACTTTGGAAACGTAAAACTTGCTCTTTTAAGTTTTTTTCTTCTGTGCTTTTAGGTATAGCACATGTTGCATTTTCTTCAATGAAAGAGAAAACTGCATCATCAGAATCTGTTCCAAATGTTGGGGCATCCTTGATCCACAACAGCATATGAATATGAGGAGCACCTCTTGCTTGGTACTCTTTTCTCCAAAAGAAATCCACAACTTCTCCAAGAGGTGGATTTTTTTTATTGCAGATGAAGGACATCATAGCCTCAAATCTATCATTGAAATATCTGCAAACATTAACCGGATCCAATGAGCACAATTCTCCTGCTGTCTTGTATTGGATGTTTTCAATATTTGAATTTGCCTCTCGAAGAAAATCCAGTAAATCATCCCAAGCGTACTCAGCACAGCTTAGGGTAAGGAACCATGTAGGAGTTCCTAAATTCCGTAACATACATTTCAATTCTCCATGGTGTCGGTACCAATATTCATTAGTTCCACGCTGACAAGCCATCAGATTAATCAATTGAGATTCCAAATGATCATCTCGCTGTTGCACTTTGTTCATAAAATCCTTTGCAGACACATTATGTAGATGTACTCCAGTTTTTAAAATGTGATTTACTGCATAAGATAGTGCAGACAAGTCACTTTCAAATAAAAGATGGAACAAATAAGGAATACTTTGACGAAATCTTGGATCTTCTGCATATAATCTTGTAGTCCGATACTCAGAAGCAGGACTCTGTACTGGACGTTCATCATATCTTCCACCTTTTCCTGTAGGAAACAGCTGGGGAAAACAACGAGCTTCCAAGCTCTCCTCCCATACACTCATGGGAGTTCCTTTTGCTTTTTTCATCTGAAACAGATCAATAGTGTTTCCCATAACTTCTTTAGAATGAAGAGGATGTATGCTGAAATGTTCATAAATTTCTTCTTCTTTTGACTTATCCACTTTTTCAATTTGCCCAGTTGGTATTCCTGTGTCTGCTAGTAAAACTTCTTCATCTTCATCCATATAAATTGATTCATAGTACTTATTATTTATTTTCAAATATAAATTTGCTCTTTGTACTTTTCGTACATCTACTAGCTCCTGCCAAATTTTCTTATTCTTTGTAGGTACACCATTAACCAGAATAACTAATGGTTCAGTTTCCAAACTATCTGCATCAATTGTTTCAATATTTTTTTTCAAATCCAATGGCAAATAGACAACTCTTCCTTTTAAACCTCTTTGTAAATCTGAAGGAGGTAATTAACCTGTTTTGGGCACCATACGAACTATAGTCTGAAACGGATGGACACATTGAATGAGTATAGACTCATACGTCTTTAAATCACTAAGTTCTGCAGGAATATCAACCAATTCTAAATTATTATGTGCAGCTCTAGCTGGCACTTTATTTTCTTCTAACTTGTTATAACAGTATTTACAAATACGCTGATCTTCACCCAAATCAAAACAATTTTCCAGAAACAAATATGAAGCAAAATCCTTCCACTCATAATTATTCTCTTTTTCACTTTTTTTATAGAGATCAACATTCCTTGTTTGAGTTTTATAATGGCTTCTCCGGCAACAAATACAAGTAATATTTGGTCTTTCATTAGAGATGATAGTAAATTTTGTCATTTGATCTTCAAAATTTTTACTAACAGCGGGTTCTACATTCTCTTCCACATTTTCTTCAATAACTGTGTCATTTCCTGCACTTTCTTGTTCTGGACCAAAGTAACAAAACTGAATATCATCAGTAACCTTCTCTACATCTGATACAGCTCCACGCAATAGAGCACTATTCAACTCATTTAACTTTAGTGCTGGACTTTTAGCAAAATACAATCTTCTCACAAACTTTCTCATTTCAGTATGATGTACTGCCAGCATCCTAAAATGGTGAAAAACACTTTGACAAACTTTCCTAGAAAGACAAGCCAGAGAATGTCCTTGCAAACCAGTATTCTTTCTCACTCTGCATGGATCTAGTCTTTGAAGCACCTTAATCTTCTGTTTAACACTTTTTTTACTATATTCTCTTAGAAAGTCACGTAATTTATCAATAGATTCTTGTCGTACAGTACAAATACTACTACAATTCCAAGTGTACACTGGGGCTTTAGGACGTTTCCCCATAAACTCATCAGCTAACACTTCTTCCTCAATTGTTGGAACCATTTTCTCCTTTTCCATTACACAACCATCTTTAACTTCATAAGTTCGACCACTGGTGTCAACTGCATGCAGCAAACTATTACTTTGAAGATAACTCTCTTCATTAAAAAATGGTTCAGTACTTGAACTATGCTTCCATTCTCCTAAGAACACATTACAAAAGTTATTTTTTTTCACTACTCTTTTCCTTTTGCTTTTTGACTTCATTACATTGACTATTTTATCTAATGTACGGATCCTGTTCAAAATTAAAATGAATAGTTTTCTTTTTAATTCCAAAGCCTTTGCAACAATTGATTCAATATGTTTCTTTTTCTTATAAAATATTGCTTTCTTCCTATATGTTTTCACATCCTTTAGAAAATTGAACACCACTCTTCTCTGAAACATTTTTTTACGAATGTTTTGAAATTCTGTTTTTCTTTTTAAGTCATTCTTTCTTGCTTCTGATTTTACATTAGCATTTAGTATTTTCTTTCTATTGTCTTGTTGTTTTCTTCTTGAAACACTATTTGCAGTGGATATACTTTGTACATTTTTTCTATGTTTGAGGATATTTTGTAAAAAATCCTTAGTCTGCTTACCAGAAGACTTTTTATTTTTTCCAACATGAGGTTCTTCAACTAATTTTTGTTGTCCAGTTGTCTTCAAATATAGATGTTTTTGCTGTTCTTTTCTCTTTCTTGATTTTATAGGCATGTTTAATTTATTTCACTGTTGTTCAGCAATACCTAAAGGAAACTAAAAAAAAAATACCTTTATGTAATTTAAATATATTACTATATTTTTTTTGAGCTTTTCAAATCCTATCATATGAGCTACCACTTTCCTACGAGTGCAAGTCTTACAGAACAAGAGCAACACAAATTAAATCTTTGACAACAATTCCTGTGTGCAGACAGATTCATGGTGTGATTCTAGGTAGAAAACGATATTTGATTGGCAATTTCAAAGCACATTTACTACTGTGGTAGAGCAAGTGATAATTACTGTAACAGCCTGACACATTTTCCTTATAGTTTAGAGAGGCAGAAAAGAGCACATGTCCTAACAGCTACTTGAGACCATGAGCATGTGGAACCTGGGTGAGTGATTAGACTAGAGCAAAGGAAATGAGCCTTGGTGATGTTGAATGTGTTAGCGTTACACACTGCTATCTGAAATCCCACACAGTGCTGAATAGTAAGCATGGGAATGCAGGAGAAGCAGCTGCCTGTGTGCTAAGAGTGTGTTCCTGGAGACTGTGTATTGTCAGGTGCAAGAGAGATCTGCATGGACGCTTGCACAACTGCATGAAGACTGCAGAGATGTATGAAAGAGCACATGTGGTAAGGGTTAATTTGGCTTATGAACATGTAGGAACTACCTCACTCATTACAGTACTGCAAGGAAAATCTACCCTGTTGTTTTCAAATGTGTTAGCATTTGCCTCTCATCTGTGAGATGGTGATGTGTGCTGCATGCTAACCATCACAGTTCAAGAAAACAAGCTGCCCCTTTCCTACGAGTGCAAGTCTTACAGAACAAGAGCAACACAAATTAAATCTCTGACAACAATGCCTGTGTGCACACAGACTCATGGTGTGATTCTAGGCAGAAAACGATATTTGATTGGCAATTTCAAAGCACATTTACTACTGTGGTAGAGCAAGTGATAATTACTGTAACAGCCTGACACATTTTCCTTATAGTTTAGAGAGGCAGAAAAGAACACATGTCCTAACAGCTACTTGAGACCATGAGCATGTGGAACCTGGGTGAGTGATTACACTAGAGCAAAGGAAATGAGCCTTGGTGATGTTGAATGTGTTAGCGTTACACACTGCTATCTGAAATACCACACAGTGCTGAATAGTAAGCATGGGAGTGCAGGAGAAGCAGCTGGCTGTGTGCTAAGAGTGTGTTTCTGGAGACTGTGTATTGTCAGGTGCAAGAGAGATCTGCATGGACGCTTGCACAACTGCATGAAGACTGCAGAGATGCATGTAAGAGCACATGTGGTAAGGGTTAATTGGGCTTATGAACATGTAGGAACTACCTCACTCATTACAGTACTGCAAGGAAAATCTACCCTGTTGTTTTCAAATGTGTTAGCATTTGCCTCTCATCTGTGAGATGGTGATGTGTGCTGTATGCTAACCATCACAGTTCAAGAAAACAAGCTGCCCCTTTCCTACGAGTGCAAGTCTTACAGAACAAGAGCAACACAAATTAAATCTGACAACAATTCCTGTGTGCACACAGACTCATGGTGTGATTCTAGGCAGAACACGATATTTGATTGGCAATTTCAAAGCACATTTACTACTGTGGTAGAGCAAGTGATAATTACTGTAACAGCCTGACACATTTTCCTTATAGTTTAGAGAGGCAGAAAAGAGCACATGTCCTAACAGCTACTTGAGATCATGAGCATGTGGAACCTGGGTGAGTGATTAGACTAGAGCAAAGGAAATGAGCCTTGGTGATGTTGAATGTGTTAGCGTTACACACTGCTATCTGAAATCCCACACAGTGCTGAATAGTAAGCATGGGAATGCAGGAGAAGCAGCTGCCTGTGTGCTAAGAGTGTGTTTCTGGAGACTGTGTATTGTCAGGTGCAAGAGAGATCTGCATGGACGCTTGCACAACTGCATGAAGACTGCAGAGATGTATGAAAGAGCACATGTGGTAAGGGTTAATTTGGCTTATGAACATGTAGGAACTACCTCACTCATTACAGTACTGCAAGGAAAATCTACCCTGTTGTTTTCAAATGTGTTAGCATTTGCCTCTCATCTGTGAGATGGTGATGTGTGCTGCATGCTAACCATCACAGTTCAAGAAAACAAGCTGCCCCTTTCCTACGAGTGCAAGTCTTACAGAACAAGAGCAACACAAATTAAATCTGACAACAATTCCTGTGTGCACACAGACTCATGGTGTGATTCTAGGCAGAAAACGATATTTGATTGGCAATTTCAAAGCACATTTACTACTGTGGTAGAGCAAGTGATAATTACTGTAACAGCCTGACACATTTTCCTTATAGTTTAGAGAGGCAGAAAAGAGCACATGTCCTAACAGCTACTTGAGACCATGAGCATGTGGAACCTGGGTGAGTGATTAGACTAGAGCAAAGGAAATGAGCCTTGATGATGTTGAATGTGTTAGCGTTACACACTGCTATCTGAAATACCACACAGTGCTGAATAGTAATCATGGGAGTGCAGGAGAAGCAGCTCCCTGTGTGCTAAGAGTGTGTTTCTGGAGACTGTGTATTGTCAGGTGCAAGAGAGATCTGCATGGACGCTTGCACAACTGCATAAAGACTGCAGAGATGTATGTAAGATCACCTGTGGTAAGGGTTAATTGGAGTTTTGAACATGTAGGAACTACCTCACCCATTGCAGGAGTGGAAGGAAAATCTACCCTGTTGTTTTCAAATGTGTTAGCATTTGCCTCTCATCTGTGAGATAGTGATTTGTGCTGAATGCTAACCATCACAGTTCAAGAAAACAAGCTGCCCCTTTCTTACAAGTGCAAGTCGTACAGAACAAGAGCAACACAAATTAAATCTCTGACAACAATTCCTGTGTGCACACAGACTCATGATGTGATTCTAGGCACAAAACAGTATTCCTGGGTGATACCAGTACACCTTAACTTATGGTGAAGACATACTCCATAATATCTTACAAGTTCAAGGCAGTTAAATATCTTCCAAAACATAAAATGTAAAACACAACTTTAAAAGAAGAAACACATTTCTATTATTTATATCAAAATACACCACATACATCCCCTCTCAAATTCATAACTCACCTTTAAAAGTAGTTAGTTGAGAAAGAAATGTGCCACTCGCACAGCAGATTATCAGAGCCAGACTCTCTGAGCTGTACTCCTCTCACCAGAACCACTAAATGGCAAAATGTCCCTCTCTTTTTTCACACATATCCATGTTAACTTCAAATCACATTGCTTCCCACATTTTTTTTAATGGAAACACACATTTCTATTGGTTGCAAATTTCAACTCTTTCCAAATGATTCCTACCCCCAACATGACTTCTGCCTGCTACCATAGCAACAGATCATGGAACACTGGTGTGAGCAGAGAGGTCAGAAGTTCAGCACACAATGTTTCTAATCCAAAGAGCAAGAGTGCTTGACTTTTCAAACCTAACAGCATATCCAAAGTAATCTTCTGTGGGAGCACATTTTTCTGAACCAATACAAAACATGCTTTTAAAAATTTAAACATACAGCCTAGTTTTTAGTGTTGAATGGTCTGAAACAGCCAATGAGTTCTTTATATTAAAAAAAGTATGTAAGCCTCCATTTTCCAACTATCTTTCTTTTCATATTGCCATTCTACTGAAAGACACCTTCTGAGTGCATCCAGATCTCCTTGAAAGATGTTCACAGTGTGGATTGTAGGTCATAGCTATGTCTACTGGAGTGAAAAGTATGCGGAAAAAAGAGGTATTGTGAAAGACCTTGCTTTGCCAAATGTAGACATTAAATGGATTGGTCAGAGAGGGTTAAAGTGGCACCAATTAATGCCTTTGGTGAAATCCTTTCTACATCTCCCACAGCCTGACCTTATAATTGTGCACTGTGGTGGAAATGACCTAGGCACTTTAACTGGGGTAGGTCTGGAAATGCTTGTTAAGGACACCTTTGTGCAATTGATGTCACTTTTTCCACAAACTACCTTTGTATATTCTAATATATGCCAAAGGCAAAAGTGGAACTGGTCCAACCAATATTGTCCGCAGATTGAGAAAGCAAAAAAGCACGTCAATAAGTCTGTTTCTGCTTTCCTCAGAGACTATGGTATGGGTTCTATACACCACAACAACTTGCGTTACAACATGCAAGGCATTTATAGAGGAGACGGTGTACATTTCACAGATGAAGGGAACAGAGTCTTCCTCTTGAACTTTAGACTCTGCATCGGTACTTACTTGTAGGTACAAAAAAACACTCAATGAACACAACGGCTCTTTTTAGAGCCAACCAACATCTAAACACTTAAACTTGATTTTTAATTCTATTTTTTTATTAATTTTTTGCCGCCGTGCGCGCACCGTGCGCGCCCCACGCAATGTTTATAATTTTTTTTTTTTTTTGGGACCTTAGGGGTCTTTCATGGTCCCCCTGAGAAGGCCTAGGGGGTCAGGGACTCTCTACCCTGCCCCCTTTTCACGTTCTCCACTTGTGTTTTTAGCTCTCCTCTGCCTCTAAAACTCAAAATGGTGGCTGGGGGGTGCGCGCACCGTGCGCACACCCCGCAATTTATTGAAAAAAAAAAAAAAAATTCACCCTTCGGGGTCCTTCAGGGACCCCCTGACAAAGGCTAGGGGGTCATGAACTCTCTACACTGCCCCCTTTTCACGTTCTCCACCTTTCTTTTTCACTGTCACAAACAAAATGGCGTCCGACACTTCCTGATTTCGACCGGTTGGAATGTTGACTGACATCTAACCACCAATCAGAATTACGCTCGCGGACATTTGGTGCGCGCCCCGTGCGAGCACCGTGCGCGCACGGTGCGCGCATATAGATATTTATGTACTTTTAACTGCAATTTTCTCAGGAACTACTGAACAGCTTGACACCATATATGCAAAAGGCACATGCCGGACCTGAGGACTACCTCTTTGCCAAATTTCAAGTAATTCTGTTCAGCCGTTCGGGCTGTACCTTCGACTAAATGTCCTATGAGAAAATCCATGGGGAAAACGTGTTTTGGGACCCCCCTTTTTTCTCAGCCCCCGCTTGACGAATCACCCCGAGACTTTCAGGGTAGGAGCTGAGCGGAGCGCCCCATTAGTTTTGAAAATTTCACGAAGATAAGTCAACCGGCGCCAAAGTTATTCAAAATAGAATTTTCAGATTTCCTATGGGAACTCGGTCCTAACTATAACTATCTACTGGTGACCGCCAGTAGATAATAGATATATATATATATATATATATATATATATATATATATATATATCATAAACACGGGGTTTGCCAAAATATGGAGTCGCACTCGTACCAAGAGAAGCTTTCCCCAAAGCTTTAATCAAATTCAGGTAGCAGCAGCTTACACCAGTTAATCACAGCATGCGCCCGCTGCCTTGACGCGTTTCGAGTAATCTCTTCTTCAGAAGGCTGCGCGGACTGAGAGCGTAGTTTGTGGCTTCTACTTCCGTTATAAGCAGCTGCATCACATGTCCATAATTGAACGCCCTGGATGGGGCTCTGTGTTGCATCATGGGAGTTGAAGTCCATAATCTCACCCAAATGGCAACGTTCTCAATATCAATGCAATAAGGCCCTGAGTGAGCCCCCGGTAGCTGTTGTTACTTTAATCCATGCTCCTGGTCCCACAGAATGAGCCCCGTGTATCAGGACTCTGTGGCCCCCACTGTAAGGGGTGGTGCTACTCCACGACCGGACAGCCGCAAAACATCATAAACACGGGGGTTGCCAAAATATGGAGTCGCACTCGTACCAAGAGAAGCTTTCCCCAAAGCTTTAATCAAATTCAGGTAGCAGCAGCTTACACCAGTTAATCACAGCATGCGCCCGCTGCCTTGACGCGTTTCGAGTAATCTCTTCTTCAGAAGGCTGCGCGGACTTAGAGCGTAGTTTGTGGCTTCTACTTCCGTTATAAGCAGCTTCAACTCCCATGATGCAACACAGAGCCCCATCCAGGGCGTTCAATTATGGACATGTGATGCAGCTGCTTATAACGGAAGTAGAAGCCACAAACTACGCTCTCAGTCCGCGCAGCCTTCTGAAGAAGAGATTACTCGAAACGCGTCAAGGCAGCGGGCGCATGCTGTGATTAACTGGTGTAAGCTGCTGCTACCTGAATTTGATTAAAGCTTTGGGGAAAGCTTCTCTTGGTACGAGTGCGACTCCATATTTTGGCAACCCCCGTGTTTATGATGTTTTGCGGCTGTCCGGTCGCGGAGTAGCACCACCCCTTACAGTGGGGGCCACAGAGTCCTGATACACGGGGCTCATTCTGTGGGACCAGGAGCATGGATTAAAGTAACAACAGCTACCGGGGGCTCACTCAGGGCCTTATTGCATTGATATTGAGAACGTTGCCATTTGGGTGAGATTATGGACTTCAACTCCCATGATGCAACACAGAGCCCCATCCAGGGCGTTCAATTATGGACATGTGATGCAGCTGCTTATAACGGAAGTAGAAGCCACAAACTACGCTCTCAGTCCGCGCAGCCTTCTGAAGAAGAGATTACTCGAAACGCGTCAAGGCAGCGGGCGCATGCTGTGATTAACTGGTGTAAGCTGCTGCTACCTGAATTTGATTAAAGCTTTGGGGAAAGCTTCTCTTGGTTCGAGTGCGACTCCATATTTTGGCAACCCCCGTGTTTATGATGTTTTGCGGCTGTCCGGTCGCGGAGTAGCACCACCCCTTACAGTGGGGGCCACAGAGTCCTGATACACGGGGCTCATTCTGTGGGACCAGGAGCATGGATTAAAGTAACAACAGCTACCGGGGGCTCACTCAGGGCCTTATTGCATTGATATTGAGAACGTTGCCATTTGGGTGAGATTATGGACTTCAACTCCCATGATGCAACACAGAGCCCCATCCAGGGCGTTCAATTATGGACATGTGATGCAGCTGCTTATAACGGAAGTAGAAGCCACAAACTACGCTCTCAGTCCGCGCAGCCTTCTGAAGAAGAGATTACTCGAAACGCGTCAAGGCAGCGGGCGCATGCTGTGATTAACTGGTGTAAGCTGCTGCTACCTGAATTTGATTAAAGCTTTGGGGAAAGCTTCTCTTGGTACGAGTGCGACTCCATATTTTGGCAACCCCCGTGTTTATGATGTTTTGCGGCTGTCCGGTCGCGGAGTAGCACCACCCCTTACAGTGGGGGCCACAGAGTCCTGATACACGGGGCTCATTCTGTGGGACCAGGAGCATGGATTAAAGTAACAACAGCTACCGGGGGCTCACTCAGGGCCTTATTGCATTGATATTGAGAACGTTGCCATTTGGGTGAGATTATGGACTTCAACTCCCATGATGCAACACAGAGCCCCATCCAGGGCGTTCAATTATGGACATGTGATGCAGCTGCTTATAACGGAAGTAGAAGCCACAAACTACGCTCTCAGTCCGCGCAGCCTTCTGAAGAAGAGATTACTCGAAACGCGTCAAGGCAGCGGGCGCATGCTGTGATTAACTGGTGTAAGCTGCTGCTACCTGAATTTGATTAAAGCTTTGGGGAAAGCTTCTCTTGGTTCGAGTGCGACTCCATATTTTGGCAACCCCCGTGTTTATGATGTTTTGCGGCTGTCCGGTCGTGGAGTAGCACCACCCCTTACAGTGGGGGCCACAGAGTCCTGATACACGGGGCTCATTCTGTGGGACCAGGAGCATGGATTAAAGTAACAACAGCTACCGGGGGCTCACTCAGGGCCTTATTGCATTGATATTGAGAACGTTGCCATTTGGGTGAGATTATGGACTTCAACTCCCATGATGCAACACAGAGCCCCATCCAGGGCGTTCAATTATGGACATGTGATGCAGCTGCTTATAACGGAAGTAGAAGCCACAAACTACGCTCTCAGTCCGCGCAGCCTTCTGAAGAAGAGATTACTCGAAACGCGTCAAGGCAGCGGGCGCATGCTGTGATTAACTGGTGTAAGCTGCTGCTACCTGAATTTGATTAAAGCTTTGGGGAAAGCTTCTCTTGGTACGAGTGCGACTCCATATTTTGGCAACCCCCGTGTTTATGATGTTTTGCGGCTGTCCGGTCGCGGAGTAGCACCACCCCTTACAGTGGGGGCCACAGAGTCCTGATACACGGGGCTCATTCTGTGGGACCAGGAGCATGGATTAAAGTAACAACAGCTACCGGGGGCTCACTCAGGGCCTTATTGCATTGATATTGAGAACGTTGCCATTTGGGTGAGATTATGGACTTCAACTCCCATGATGCAACACAGAGCCCCATCCAGGGCGTTCAATTATGAACATGTGATGCAGCTGCTTATAACGGAAGTAGAAGCCACAAACTACGCTCTCAGTCCGCGCAGCCTTCTGAAGAAGAGATTACTCGAAACGCGTCAAGGCAGCGGGCGCATGCTGTGATTAACTGGTGTAAGCTGCTGCTACCTGAATTTGATTAAAGCTTTGGGGAAAGCTTCTCTTGGTACGAGTGCGACTCCATATTTTGGCAACCCCCGTGTTTATGATGTTTTGCGGCTGTCCGGTCGCGGAGTAGCACCACCCCTTACAGTGGGGGCCACAGAGTCCTGATACACGGGGCTCATTCTGTGGGACCAGGAGCATGGATTAAAGTAACAACAGCTACCGGGGGCTCACTCAGGGCCTTATTGCATTGATATTGAGAACGTTGCCATTTGGGTGAGATTATGGACTTCAACTCCCATGATGCAACACAGAGCCCCATCCAGGGCGTTCAATTATGGACATGTGATGCAGCTGCTTATAACGGAAGTAGAAGCCACAAACTACGCTCTCAGTCCGCGCAGCCTTCTGAAGAAGAGATTACTCGAAACGCGTCAAGGCAGCGGGCGCATGCTGTGATTAACTGGTGTAAGCTGCTGCTACCTGAATTTGATTAAAGCTTTGGGGAAAGCTTCTCTTGGTACGAGTGCGACTCCATATTTTGGCAACCCCCGTGTTTATGATGTTTTGCGGCTGTCCGGTCGCGGAGTAGCACCACCCCTTACAGTGGGGGCCACAGAGTCCTGATACACGGGGCTCATTCTGTGGGACCAGGAGCATGGATTAAAGTAACAACAGCTACCGGGGGCTCACTCAGGGCCTTATTGCATTGATATTGAGAACGTTGCCATTTGGGTGAGATTATGGACTTCAACTCCCATGATGCAACACAGAGCCCCATCCAGGGCGTTCAATTATGGACATGTGATGCAGCTGCTTATAACGGAAGTAGAAGCCACAAACTACGCTCTCAGTCCGCGCAGCCTTCTGAAGAAGAGATTACTCGAAACGCGTCAAGGCAGCGGGCGCATGCTGTGATTAACTGGTGTAAGCTGCTGCTACCTGAATTTGATTAAAGCTTTGGGGAAAGCTTCTCTTGGTACGAGTGCGACTCCATATTTTGGCAACCCCCGTGTTTATGATGTTTTGCGGCTGTCCGGTCGCGGAGTAGCACCACCCCTTACAGTGGGGGCCACAGAGTCCTGATACACGGGGCTCATTCTGTGGGACCAGGAGCATGGATTAAAGTAACAACAGCTACCGGGGGCTCACTCAGGGCCTTATTGCATTGATATTGAGAACGTTGCCATTTGGGTGAGATTATGGACTTCAACTCCCATGATGCAACACAGAGCCCCATCCAGGGCGTTCAATTATGGACATGTGATGCAGCTGCTTATAACGGAAGTAGAAGCCACAAACTACGCTCTCAGTCCGCGCAGCCTTCTGAAGAAGAGATTACTCGAAACGCGTCAAGGCAGCGGGCGCATGCTGTGATTAACTGGTGTAAGCTGCTGCTACCTGAATTTGATTAAAGCTTTGGGGAAAGCTTCTCTTGGTACGAGTGCGACTCCATATTTTGGCAACCCCCGTGTTTATGATGTTTTGCGGCTGTCCGGTCGCGGAGTAGCACCACCCCTTACAGTGGGGGCCTTACAGTGGGGGCCACAGAGTCCTGATACACGGGGCTCATTCTGTGGGACCAGGAGCATGGATTAAAGTAACAACAGCTACCGGGGGCTCACTCAGGGCCTTATTGCATTGATATTGAGAACGTTGCCATTTGGGTGAGATTATGGACTTCAACTCCCATGATGCAACACAGAGCCCCATCCAGGGCGTTCAATTATGGACATGTGATGCAGCTGCTTATAACGGAAGTAGAAGCCACAAACTACGCTCTCAGGCCGCGCAGCCTTCTGAAGAAGAGATTACTCGAAACGCGTCAAGGCAGCGGGCGCATGCTGTGATTAACTGGTGTAAGCTGCTGCTACCTGAATTTGATTAAAGCTTTGGGGAAAGCTTCTCTTGGTACGAGTGCGACTCCATATTTTGGCAACCCCCGTGTTTATGATGTTTTGCGGCTGTCCGGTCGCGGAGTAGCACCACCCCTTACAGTGGGGGCCACAGAGTCCTGATACACGGGGCTCATTCTGTGGGACCAGGAGCATGGATTAAAGTAACAACAGCTACCGGGGGCTCACTCAGGGCCTTATTGCATTCATATTGAGAACGTTGCCATTTGGGTGAGATTATGGACTTCAACTCCCATGATGCAACACAGAGCCCCATCCAGGGCGTTCAATTATGGACATGTGATGCAGCTGCTTATAACGGAAGTAGAAGCCACAAACTACGCTCTCAGTCCGCGCAGCCTTCTGAAGAAGAGATTACTCGAAACGCGTCAAGGCAGCGGGCGCATGCTGTGATTAACTGGTGTAAGCTGCTGCTACCTGAATTTGATTAAAGCTTTGGCGAAAGCTTCTCTTGGTACGAGTGCGACTCCATATTTTGGCAACCCCCGTGTTTATGATGTTTTGCGGCTGTCCGGTCGCGGAGTAGCACCACCCCTTACAGTGGGGGCCACAGAGTCCTGATACACGGGGCTCATTCTGTGGGACCAGGAGCATGGATTAAAGTAACAACAGCTACCGGGGGCTCACTCAGGGCCTTATTGCATTGATTGAGAACGTTGCCATTTGGGTGAGATTATGGACTTCAACTCCCATGATGCAACACAGAGCCCCATCCAGGGCGTTCAATTATGGACATGTGATGCAGCTGCTTATAACGGAAGTAGAAGCCACAAACTACGCTCTCAGTCCGCGCAGCCTTCTGAAGAAGAGATTACTCGAAACGCGTCAAGGCAGCGGGCGCATGCTGTGATTAACTGGTGTAAGCTGCTGCTACCTGAATTTGATTAAAGCTTTGGGGAAAGCTTCTCTTGGTACGAGTGCGACTCCATATTTTGGCAACCCCCGTGTTTATGATGTTTTGCGGCTGTCCGGTCGCGGAGTAGCACCACCCCTTACAGTGGGGGCCACAGAGTCCTGATACACGGGGCTCATTCTGTGGGACCAGGAGCATGGATTAAAGTAACAACAGCTACCGGGGGCTCACTCAGGGCCTTATTGCATTGATATTGAGAACGTTGCCATTTGGGTGAGATTATGGACTTCAACTCCCATGATGCAACACAGAACCCCATCCAGGGCGTTCAATTATGGACATGTGATGCAGCTGCTTATAACGGAAGTAGAAGCCACAAACTACGCTCTCAGTCCGCGCAGCCTTCTGAAGAAGAGATTACTCGAAACGCGTCAAGGCAGCGGGCGCATGCTGTGATTAACTGGTGTAAGCTGCAGCTACCTGAATTTGATTAAAGCTTTGGGGAAAGCTTCTCTTGGTACGAGTGCGACTCCATATTTAGGCAACCCCCGTGTTTATGATGTTTTGCGGCTGTCCGGTCGCGGAGTAGCACCACCCCTTACAGTGGGGGCCACAGAGTCCTGATACACGGGGCTCATTCTGTGGGACCAGGAGCATGGATTAAAGTAACAACAGCTACCGGGGGCTCACTCAGGGCCTTATTGCATTGATATTGAGAACGTTGCCATTTGGGTGAGATTATGGACTTCAACTCCCATGATGCAACACAGAGCCCCATCCAGGGCGTTCAATTATGGACATGTGATGCAGCTGCTTATAACGGAAGTAGAAGCCACAAACTACGCTCTCAGTCCGCGCAGCCTTCTGAAGAAGAGATTACTCGAAACGCGTCAAGGCAGCGGGCGCATGCTGTGATTAACTGGTGTAAGCTGCTGCTACCTGAATTTGATTAAAGCTTTGGGGAAAGCTTCTCTTGGTACGAGTGCGACTCCATATTTTGGCAACCCCCGTGTTTATGATGTTTTGCGGCTGTCCGGTCGCGGAGTAGCACCACCCCTTACAGTGAGGGCCACAGAGTCCTGATACACGGGGCTCATTCTGTGGGACCAGGAGCATGGATTAAAGTAACAACAGCTACCGGGGGCTCACTCAGGGCCTTATTGCATTGATATTGAGAACGTTGCCATTTGGGTGAGATTATGGACTTCAACTCCCATGATGCAACACAGAGCCCCATCCAGGGCGTTCAATTATGGACATGTGATGCAGCTGCTTATAACGGAAGTAGAAGCCACAAACTACGCTCTCAGTCCGCGCAGCCTTCTGAAGAAGAGATTACTCGAAACGCGTCAAGGCAGCGGGCGCATGCTGTGATTAACTGGTGTAAGCTGCTGCTACCTGAATTTGATTAAAGCTTTGGGGAAAGCTTCTCTTGGTACGAGTGCGACTCCATATTTTGGCAACCCCCGTGTTTATGATGTTTTGCGGCTGTCCGGTCGCGGAGTAGCACCACCCCTTACAGTGGGGGCCACAGAGTCCTGATACACGGGGCTCATTCTGTGGGACCAGGAGCATGGATTAAAGTAACAACAGCTACCGGGGGCTCACTCAGGGCCTTATTGCATTGATATTGAGCTGCTGCTACCTGAATTTGATTAAAGCTTTGGGGAAAGCTTCTCTTGGTACGAGTGCGACTCCATATTTTGGCAACCCCCGTGTTTATGATGTTTTGCGGCTGTCCGGTCGCGGAGTAGCACCACCCCTTACAGTGGGGGCCACAGAGTCCTGATACACGGGGCTCATTCTGTGGGACCAGGAGCATGGATTAAAGTAACAACAGCTACCGGGGGCTCACTCAGGGCCTTATTGCATTGATATTGAGAACGTTGCCATTTGGGTGAGATTATGGACTTCAACTCCCATGATGCAACACAGAGCCCCATCCAGGGCGTTCAATTATGGACATGTGACGCAGCTGCTTATAACGGAAGTAGAAGCCACAAACTACGCTCTCAGTCCGCGCAGCCTTCTGAAGAAGAGATTACTCGAAACGCGTCAAGGCAGCGGGCGCATGCTGTGATTAACTGGTGTAAGCTGCTGCTACCTGAATTTGATTAAAGCTTTGGGGAAAGCTTCTCTTGGTACGAGTGCGACTCCATATTTTGGCAACCCCCGTGTTTATGATGTTTTGCGGCTGTCCGGTCGCGGAGTAGCACCACCCCTTACAGTGGGGGCCACAGAGTCCTGATACACGGGGCTCATTCTGTGGGACCAGGAGCATGGATTAAAGTAACAACAGCTACCGGGGGCTCACTCAGGGCCTTATTGCATTGATATTGAGAACGTTGCCATTTGGGTGAGATTATGGACTTCAACTCCCATGATGCAACACAGAGCCCCATCCAGGGCGTTCAATTATGGACATGTGATGCAGCTGCTTATAACGGAAGTAGAAGCCACAAACTACGCTCTCAGTCCGCGCAGCCTTCTGAAGAAGAGATTACTCGAAACGCGTCAAGGCAGCGGGCGCATGCTGTGATTAACTGGTGTAAGCTGCTGCTACCTGAATTTGATTAAAGCTTTGGGGAAAGCTTCTCTTGGTACGAGTGCGACTCCATATTTTGGCAACCCCCGTGTTTATGATGTTTTGCGGCTGTCCGGTCGCGGAGTAGCACCACCCCTTACAGTGGGGGCCACAGAGTCCTGATACACGGGGCTCATTCTGTGGGACCAGGAGCATGGATTAAAGTAACAACAGCTACCGGGGGCTCACTCAGGGCCTTATTGCATTGATATTGAGAACGTTGCCATTTGGGTGAGATTATGGACTTCAACTCCCATGATGCAACACAGAGCCCCATCCAGGGCGTTCAATTATGGACATGTGATGCAGCTGCTTATAACGGAAGTAGAAGCCACAAACTACGCTCTCAGTCCGCGCAGCCTTCTGAAGAAGAGATTACTCGAAACACGTCAAGGCAGCGGGCGCATGCTGTGATTAACTGGTGTAAGCTGCTGCTACCTGAATTTGATTAAAGCTTTGGGGAAAGCTTCTCTTGGTACGAGTGCGACTCCATATTTTGGCAACCCCCGTGTTTATGATGTTTTGCGGCTGTCCGGTCGCGGAGTAGCACCACCCCTTACAGTGGGGGCCACAGAGTCCTGATACACGGGGCTCATTCTGTGGGACCAGGAGCATGGATTAAAGTAACAACAGCTACCGGGGGCTCACTCAGGGCCTTATTGCATTGATATTGAGAACGTTGCCATTTGGGTGAGATTATGGACTTCAACTCCCATGATGCAACACAGAGCCCCATCCAGGGCGTTCAATTATGGACATGTGATGCAGCTGCTTATAACGGAAGTAGAAGCCACAAACTACGCTCTCAGTCCGCGCAGCCTTCTGAAGAAGAGATTACTCGAAACGCGTCAAGGCAGCGGGCGCATGCTGTGATTAACTGGTGTAAGCTGCAGCTACCTGAATTTGATTAAAGCTTTGGGGAAAGCTTCTCTTGGTACGAGTGCGACTCCATATTTAGGCAACCCCCGTGTTTATGATGTTTTGCGGCTGTCCGGTCGCGGAGTAGCACCACCCCTTACAGTGGGGGCCACAGAGTCCTGATACACGGGGCTCATTCTGTGGGACCAGGAGCATGGATTAAAGTAACAACAGCTACCGGGGGCTCACTCAGGGCCTTATTGCATTGATATTGAGAACGTTGCTATTTGGGTGAGATTATGGACTTCAACTCCCATGATGCAACACAGAGCCCCATCCAGGGCGTTCAATTATGGACATGTGATGCAGCTGCTTATAACGGAAGTAGAAGCCACAAACTACGCTCTCAGTCCGCGCAGCCTTCTGAAGAAGAGATTACTCGAAACGCGTCAAGGCAGCGGGCGCATGCTGTGATTAACTGGTGTAAGCTGCTGCTACCTGAATTTGATTAAAGCTTTGGGGAAAGCTTCTCTTGGTACGAGTGTGACTCCATATTTTGGCAACCCCCGTGTTTATGATGTTTTGCGGCTGTCCGGTCGCGGAGTAGCACCACCCCTTACAGTGGGGGCCACAGAGTCCTGATACACGGGGCTCATTCTGTGGGACCAGGAGCATGGATTAAAGTAACAACAGCTACCGGGGGCTCACTCAGGGCCTTATTGCATTGATATTGAGAACGTTGCCATTTGGGTGAGATTATGGACTTCAACTCCCATGATGCAACACAGAGCCCCATCCAGGGCGTTCAATTATGGACATGTGATGCAGCTGCTTATAACGGAAGTAGAAGCCACAAACTACGCTCTCAGTCCGCGCAGCCTTCTGAAGAAGAGATTACTCGAAACGCGTCAAGGCAGCGGGCGCATGCTGTGATTAACTGGTGTAAGCTGCTGCTACCTGAATTTGATTAAAGCTTTGGGGAAAGCTTCTCTTGGTACGAGTGCGACTCCATATTTTGGCAACCCCCGTGTTTATGATGTTTTGCGGCTGTCCGGTCGCGGAGTAGCACCACCCCTTACAGTGGGGGCCACAGAGTCCTGACACACGGGGCTCATTCTGTGGGACCAGGAGCATGGATTAAAGTAACAACAGCTACCGGGGGCTCACTCAGGGCCTTATTGCATTGATATTGAGAACGTTGCCTTTTGGGTGAGATTATGGACTTCAACTCCCATGATGCAACACAGAGCCCCATCCAGGGCGTTCAATTATGGACATGTGATGCAGCTGCTTATAACGGAAGTAGAAGCCACAAACTACGCTCTCAGTCCGCGCAGCCTTCTGAAGAAGAGATTACTCGAAACGCGTCAAGGCAGCGGGCGCATGCTGTGATTAACTGGTGTAAGCTGCTGCTACCTGAATTTGATTAAAGCTTTGGGGAAAGCTTCTCTTGGTACGAGTGCGACTCCATATTTTGGCAACCCCCGTGTTTATGATGTTTTGCGGCTGTCCGGTCGCGGAGTAGCACCACCCCTTACAGTGGGGGCCACAGAGTCCTGATACACGGGGCTCATTCTGTGGGACCAGGAGCATGGATTAAAGTAACAACAGCTACCGGGGGCTCACTCAGGGCCTTATTGCATTGATATTGAGCTGCTGCTACCTGAATTTGATTAAAGCTTTGGGGAAAGCTTCTCTTGGTACGAGTGCGACTCCATATTTTGGCAACCCCCGTGTTTATGATGTTTTGCGGCTGTCCGGTCGTGGAGTAGCACCACCCCTTACAGTGGGGGCCACAGAGTCCTGATACACGGGGCTCATTCTGTGGGACCAGGAGCATGGATTAAAGTAACAACAGCTACCGGGGGCTCACTCAGGGCCTTATTGCATTGATATTGAGAACGTTGCCATTTGGGTGAGATTATGGACTTCAACTCCCATGATGCAACACAGAGCCCCATCCAGGGCGTTCAATTATGGACATGTGATGCAGCTGCTTATAACGGAAGTAGAAGCCACAAACTACGCTCTCAGTCCGCGCAGCCTTCTGAAGAAGAGATTACTCGAAACGCGTCAAGGCAGCGGGCGCATGCTGTGATTAACTGGTGTAAGCTGCTGCTACCTGAATTTTATTAAAGCTTTGGGGAAAGCTTCTCTTGGTACGAGTGCGACTCCATATTTTGGCAACCCCCGTGTTTATGATGTTTTGCGGCTGTCCGGTCGCGGAGTAGCACCACCCCTTACAGTGGGGGCCACAGAGTCCTCATACACGGGGCTCATTCTGTGGGACCAGGAGCATGGATTAAAGTAACAACAGCTACCGGGGGCTCACTCAGGGCCTTATTGCATTGATATTGAGAACGTTGCCATTTGGGTGAGATTATGGACTTCAACTCCCATGATGCAACACAGAGCCCCATCTAGGGCGTTCAATTATGGACATGTGATGCAGCTGCTTATAACGGAAGTAGAAGCCACAAACTACGCTCTCAGTCCGCGCAGCCTTCTGAAGAAGAGATTACTCGAAACGCGTCAAGGCAGCGGGCGCATGCTGTGATTAACTGGTGTAAGCTGCTGCTACCTGAATTTGATTAAAGCTTTGGGGAAAGCTTCTCTTGGTACGAGTGCGACTCCATATTTTGGCAACCCCCGTGTTTATGATGTTTTGCGGCTGTCCGGTCGCGGAGTAGCACCACCCCTTACAGTGGGGGCCACAGAGTCCTGATACACGGGGCTCATTCTGTGGGACCAGGAGCATGGATTAAAGTAACAACAGCTACCGGGGGCTCACTCAGGGCCTTATTGCATTGATATTGAGAACGTTGCCATTTGGGTGAGATTATGGACTTCAACTCCCATGATGCAACACAGAGCCCCATCCAGGGCGTTCAATTATGGACATGTGATGCAGCTGCTTATAACGGAAGTAGAAGCCACAAACTACGCTCTCATTCCGCGCAGCCTTCTGAAGAAGAGATTACTCGAAACGCGTCAAGGCAGCGGGCGCATGCTGTGATTAACTGGTGTAAGCTGCTGCTACCTGAATTTGATTAAAGCTTTGGGGAAAGCTTCTCTTGGTACGAGTGCGACTCCATATTTTGGCAACCCCCGTGTTTATGATGTTTTGCGGCTGTCCGGTCGCGGAGTAGCACCACCCCTTACAGTGGGGGCCACAGAGTCCTGATACACGGGGCTCATTCTGTGGGACCAGGAGCATGGATTAAAGTAACAACAGCTACCGGGGGCTCACTCAGGGCCTTATTGCATTGATATTGAGAACGTTGCCATTTGGGTGAGATTATGGACTTCAACTCCCATGATGCAACACAGAGCCCCATCCAGGGCGTTCAATTATGGACATGTGATGCAGCTGCTTATAACGGAAGTAGAAGCCACAAACTACGCTCTCAGTCCGCGCAGCCTTCTGAAGAAGAGATTACTCGAAACGCGTCAAGGCAGCGGGCGCATGCTGTGATTAACTGGTGTAAGCTGCTGCTACCTGAATTTGATTAAAGCTTTGGGGAAAGCTTCTCTTGGTACGAGTGCGACTCCATATTTTGGCAACCCCCGTGTTTATGATGTTTTGCGGCTGTCCGGTCGCGGAGTAGCACCACCCCTTACAGTGGGGGCCACAGAGTCCTGATACACGGGGCTCATTCTGTGGGACCAGGAGCATGGATTAAAGTAACAACAGCTACCGGGGGCTCACTCAGGGCCTTATTGCATTGATATTGAGAACGTTGCCATTTGGGTGAGATTATGGACTTCAACTCCCATGATGCAACACAGAGCCCCATCCAGGGCGTTCAATTATGGACATGTGATGCAGCTGCTTATAACGGAAGTAGAAGCCACAAACTACGCTCTCAGTCCGCGCAGCCTTCTGAAGAAGAGATTACTCGAAACGCGTCAAGGCAGCGGGCGCATGCTGTGATTAACTGGTGTAAGCTGCTGCTACCTGAATTTGATTAAAGCTTTGGGGAAAGCTTCTCTTGGTACGAGTGCGACTCCATATTTTGGCAACCCCCGTGTTTATGATGTTTTGCGGCTGTCCGGTCGCGGAGTAGCACCACCCCTTACAGTGGGGGCCACAGAGTCCTGATACACGGGGCTCATTCTGTGGGACCAGGAGCATGGATTAAAGTAACAACAGCTACCGGGTGCTCACTCAGGGCCTTATTGCATTGATATTGAGAACGTTGCCATTTGGGTGAGATTATGGACTTCAACTCCCATGATGCAACACAGAGCCCCATCCAGGGCGTTCAATTATGGACATGTGATGCAGCTGCTTATAACGGAAGTAGAAGCCACAAACTACGCTCTCAGTCCGCGCAGCCTTCTGAAGAAGAGATTACTCGAAACGCGTCAAGGCAGCGGGCGCATGCTGTGATTAACTGGTGTAAGCTGCTGCTACCTGAATTTGATTAAAGCTTTGGGGAAAGCTTCTCTTGGTACGAGTGCGACTCCATATTTTGGCAACCCCCGTGTTTATGATATATATTTATATATATATCATCTACTGGCGGTCCCCAGTAGATACTTATAGTCAGGACCTATTTTCCATAGGAAATCCGCAACACTCTATTACCAATAAGTCTGGCGCCGGTTGATGAATCCTCGCGAAATTTTCCAAACTGTTGGCCAGCTTCGCTCCGCTCCTACCCTGAAAGTTTTGTGGTGATTTGTCAAGTGGGGGCCGAGAAAAAAGGGGGGTCCCAAAACACGTTTTCCCCATGCAATTTCCCATAGGATCTGTTGTCGCAGCTACAGCCTGAACCGCTGAACAGAATTACACCAAATTTGGCAAAGAGGTAGTCCTCAGTTCAGACTCGTGCCTTTTGCATAAATGGTGTGAATCTGTTCAGTAGTTCCTGAGAAAATTAGGGTAAAAAAGTTAGTGATATCTATGGCCGGTGAGGATCCGCGCACCCTACCCGCACCGTAAGCGCACCCTCCCCGAACCGAGCGCGCACCCTCCCGATCACACGCTGAATGCTAATTGGCTGTCGAGTGTCTGTCTACATTCGAAACCAGGAACTGTTGGCGGCCATTTTCTGCCTCGGTAGAAGCGAGGCTGAAGAAGCAAGGGGAATAAGTGTGTAAAACATATAAAGGGGGCAGAGTGGAAATACTCTGACCCTCTAGAGGTGCTAAGGGGCTCACAGAAGGACCCTCTGGGGCCCCCTTTTTTTTAAAAACAGCGAAATGCGCGCAGGGTGCGCACATCCTATCGCGTTGGGTGCACGGATTCTCTCGCGTTGGGTGCGCTGATCCAAGGAAAAAAAAATTTAAATTTTTGGGATATAAACATCCAGCTTAAGTGTTTTGTTCTTGAGTGGCTCTAAAAAGAGTCGTTTTGTTCATTAAGAGTTTTTGGTACTTATAAGTAAGTACCTATACGGAGTCTAAAGTTGTTGAGGAAGACTCTGTTTCCATCATCAGTAAAGTGTACTCCATCTCTCCTATACATCTCTTGCATATGAAAGCGCAGCTTGTTATTGTAAATGGACCCCATTCTATTGTCTCGGAGAAAAGCAGAAACAGATTTATTCACATGTTTTCTAGCTTTCTCAATTTGTGGACAAAAATGATCGGACCAGTTCCATTTCTGCCTTTGGCATATGTTAGAATACACAAAGGCAGTTTTGGGGAAAAGTGAAATCAGTTCCGCAAAGGTGCCCTTCATAAGCATTTCTAGACCTACCCCAGTCAAAGTGCCTAGGTCATTGCCACCACAGTGTACTATTATGAGGTCAGGGTGTTGGATATGCATGAAGGATTTCACCAATGGCATCAATTGGTGCCACTTTAACCCTCTCTGTCCAATCCATTTAATGTCTACATTTGGCAAACCTAGGTCTTTGTGAATGCCTTTGTTTTCTGCATACCTTTGGCTCATCCAGAAAATATAGCTGTGTCCCACAATCCACACTCTAAGCATCTTGAAAGGAGGTCTGGATGCACTCAGATGGTCTCTGTAAATGAAATGGCAGTTTGGAAAGTAAGATGTTTCTAAAATGGTGGATAAGATGCAGTTTTGAAAAAAGACTAGAAATCATTGGTTGTTTGACAACCTTCTACACTGAAAGGTAGGGTGTATATTTCTGTTTTTTAAACGCATGATTCTTATTGGTTAACAAAAACTGATTGTAAGGAACATTATGTATGATAAGCTGATATGTTGAAAAGTCAAGCACACTTGCTGTCTTGATTAGCAACATTGTGTGCTGAACTTGTGACCTGTGTGCTCAGTACAATGTTCCATGACCTGTGTCTATGGTAACGGGCAGAAGGCAGATTGGGGGGAGGGTTCAAATGTATGTCATTTGGAAAGGGTTGAAATGTTTAACCAATAGAAATGTGTGTTTGCTTTTGAATTTATGTGGGAAGGAATGTGATTTGATGTTTACATGTATATGTGTGGAAAATGAGAGGGAAACTTTGCCATTCTTTGGTTTTGCTAAGAGGTGCACAGTGCAGAGATTCTGTATAAGAAAATCTGGTGTGTGACTGATATCTGGTGTGTGACTGATATACTTCTTAATCTACAAAACAACTTGAAAGGTGAGTTATTTAATTGTGAGGGGATGTATGTAGACTATTTTGATTTTAATCAGACTAATGTATTTCTCCTGCTAAAGTGTAGGGAGTACTTTTTTGTCTACAATCTTATTGACAGTGTGTGTACATGTAGAAACAATTCTGTGATAAGCATTTGTGTTTTTCACGTGTTTGCAGACAGATAACTGTGCTGTTTTTATATTTTGGTAGAATTAGAAACCAGTCATTGTTTATGAATTTGTGAAATGAGTTATGTTTCTACACTAAAATGTTGTACTCCTTCTAGCTGAAGAAATGTATTTGGTAGAGTGCAAGGGATAGTGTTGTTTGTCTAGAATCACACAGTGAGTCTGTGTGCATTTGGGAACCACTGTGAGAGAAGCATTTGGTAACATCGTGTATTTGCTGACAGATAACTGTTTTAAAACCTGTATTTTGCTGTCAAGTTTTAGTAGCATTAGAAGGCAGTTTTTGCCAATGCTTTGATTAAATGAGTCAGGCTTTGACTCTAAAGTGCAGTTCTGAAATATGTAGTTTGTGTGCATTCCCCTTACCTCTTCCACTGTAGTGAATGAGTTTTGGTAAACTCCTAGGGATAGTGGTGCTTGTCTAGAATTACACTGTGAGTCTGTGTGCTTTTGGGAACCACTGTGAGAGAAGCATTTGGTAACATCGTGTATTTGCTGACAGATAACTGTTTTAAAATCTGTCGTGTTGTCAAGTTTTAGTAGCATTAGAAGCCAGTCTTTGCTTATGCATTGATAAAATGAGTCATGCTTTGACACTAATGTGCTGTACTTTAATATGTAGATTGTGTGTAGTCTCCTTACCCCTTGCAAAGTAGTGAATGAGTTTTGGTAAGCTGCTAGGGATAGTGTTGCTTGTCTAGAATCACACTGTGGGTCTGTGTGCATTTGGGAACCACTGTGAGAGAAGAATTTTGTAACATTGTGTATTTGCTGACAGATAACTGTTTTAAACCTGTCATGTTGTCAAGTTTTAGTAGCATTAGAAGCCAGTCTTTGCTTATGCGTTGATAAAATGAGTCATGCTTTGACACTAATATGCTGTACTTTAATATGTAGATTGTGTGTAGTCTCCTTACCCCTTGCACAGTAGTGAACAAGTTTTGGTAAGCTGCTAGGGATAGTGTTGCTTGTCTAGAATCACAATGTGAGTCAGTGTGCATTTGGGAACCACTGTGAGAGAAGCATTTCGTAACATTGTGTATTTGCTGACAGATAACTGTTTTAAATCTGTCTTGTCAAGTTTTAGTAGCATTAGAAGCCAGTCTTTGCTTATGCATTAATAAAATGAGTCAGGCTTTGACACTAAAGTGCAGTACTAAAATATGTAGATTGTGTGCAGTACCCTTACCTCTTCTAGACCAGTAAATGAGTTTTGGTAAACTCCTAGGATAGTTTTGCTTGTCTAAAATCACACTGTGAGTCTGTGTGCTTTTGGGTACGGATTGTGAGAGAAGCATTTGGTAACATCGTGTATTTGCTGACAGATAACTGTTTTAAAACCGGTCACGTTGTCAAGTTTTAGTAGCATTAGAAGCCAGTCTTTGCTTGTGCATTGATAAAAATGAGTCAGGCTTTGACACTAAAGTGCAGTACCATGTACTAGTCTCTTCACTGCGCCAGAACTGAAAATTTAAAAGTTTTACCCAGGCACTGTCCTAGCAGTACTCTGATGATTTAGTCAGTTTCCAAGTACTCATGTTGTGAACCATGCATTACCACATAGACTGCTTCAAATGTCTATGCAGTATGCATGCAGTCTTCTAACATACTATACACTTGTCTTTCACACCTTCAATTCCCTAGTCACTATCCATACAGTCCAGAAAACATCCTGTCACTCCCTTTGTACTCCTCTAGTGACCCATTCAGTACCAAGTACTAATCCATTCACTGTGCCAAAAGCCAACCACTTATAAATTCACCCAGGCACTCTCCTTGCTGTACTCTAATAATTCAGTCAGTACCCAAGTACTCATGCAGTGAGCCAGGCCTTAGCACATAGACTGCTTCAAACGCCTATTCACTATGCATGCAGTCCTCTAACCACCTACACAGTTGTTTTTCACGCCTTCAATTCTCCAGTCAGTATTTATTCACTTCCAGCAAACACCCTGTCACTCCTTTTGTACTCCTCCAGTGACCCATTCAGCACCATGTACTAATCCATTCACTGTGCCAAAACCCAAACACTTATAAATTCACCAAGGCACTCTCCTTGCAGTACTCTAATCATTCAGTCAGTGCCCAAGTATTCATACACTGAGCCAGGCCTTAGCACATGGACTGCTTCAAACGACTATCCACTATGCTTGCTGTCCTCTTACCACCTACATACTTGTTTTTCATACCTTCAATTCCCCAGTCAGTATATATATACTCCAGCAAACACCCTGTCAGCCCCCTTGCACTTCTCTAGTGACCCATTCAGAACCATGTACTAATCTATTCACTGCGCCAAAACCCAAACACTTATAAATGTACCCAGGCACTCTCTTTGCAGTACTCTAATCATTCAGTCAGTACCCAAGTACTCATTCAGTGACTCAGGTCTTAGCACATGGACTGCTTCAAACCCCTATCCACTATGCATGCAGTCTTCTAACCACCTACACACTTGTCTTTCACACCTTCAATTCCCTAGTCAGTATCCATACAGTCCAGCAAACATCCTGTCACTCCCTTTGTACTCCTCTAGTGACCCATTCAGTACCAAGTACTAATCCATTCACTGTGCCAAAAGCCAACCACTTATAAATTCACCCAGGCACTCTCCTTGCTGTACTCTAATAATTCAGTCAGTACCCAAGTACTCATGCAGTGAGCCAGGCCTTAGCACATAGACTGCTTCAAACGCCTATTCACTATGCATGCAGTCCTCTAACCACCTACACAGTTGTTTTTCGCACCTTCAATTCCCCAGTCAGTATTCATTCACTTCCAGCAAACACCCTGTCACTCCTTTTGTACTCCTCTAGTGACCCATTTAGCACCATGTACTAATCCATTCACTGTGCCAAAACCCAAACACTTATAAATTCACCAAGGCACTCTCCTTGCAGTACTCTAATCATTCAGTCAGTGCCCAAGTATTCATGCACTGAGCCAGGCCTTAGCACATGGACTGCTTCAAACGACTATCCACTATGCTTGCTGTCCTCTTACCACCTACATACTTGTTTTTCATACCTTCAATTCCCCAGTCAGTATATATACACTCCAGCAAACACCCTGTCAGTCCCCTTGCACTTCTCTAGTGACCCATTCAGAACCATGTACTAATCCATTCACTGCGCCAAAACCCAAACACTTATAAATGTACCCAGACACTCTCTTTGCAGTACTCTAATCATTCAGTCAGTACCCAAGTACTCATCCAGCGACTCAGGTCTTAGCACATGGACTGCTTCAAACCCCTATCCACTATGCATGCAGTCTTCTAACCACCTACACACTTGTCTTTCACACCTTCAATTCCCTAGTCAGTATCCATACAGTCCAGCAAACATCCTGTCACTCCCTTTGCACTCCTCTAGTGACCCATCCAGTACCAAGTACTAATCCATTCACTGCGCCAAAAGCCAACCACTTATAAATTCACCCAGGCACTCTCCTTGCTGTACTCTAATCATTCAGTCAGTACCCAAGTACTCATGCAGTGAGCCAGGCCTTAGCACATGGACTGGTTCAAATGCCTATCCAGTATGCATGCAGTCCTCTAACCACCTACACAGTTGTCTTTCACACCTTCAATTCCACAGTCAGTATTCATACACTTCTAGAAAATACCCTGTTACTCACCCAGTGTGTCTCCTTATAGTACTGTAATCATTCAGTCAGTTAGCATGTAGTCTTTTAGTGAGGTAGGCTTTAGGGCATGAACTGCTTCAAAGTAGTATGCACTATGCATGTAGTGTTTTAACCATCGTCACACTTGTGGTTCAGGGCTATAGTTTCTTAGTCATTTTTTATATAAAATGTGTTTGTACAGTAATGGAATCGTATACATTTGAAAGTTATTAATATACATTTATTTGTGATTCTTTTGCACAGATACTGTTTTTCAATGTTAAAATAGAGAAATCATGCCAGAAAAAAAAGAAAAAGAAAAGAACAGAGACAGGTGAATTATTTGAAGAATCAACAACCACAAGTATTGAATTTACAAGATAATGTGGCTAAAAGGAAAAAATCTTCTGGTAAGATCACGAAGCAATTTATTAAAAATGTTTGTAGGAGCAAACAGAATGTAGATAATGCTGGAACTACTGAGAATTCTTCAAGTAAGAAAGAAATTCAAAATAAGAGGAAAAGTAAAAAAGCAAATGGTCAGTCAAAGGAGATAAAGTATGGTAAAAGAAGGCAAAATCAGTATAAGGAATTACGCAAAAAAATATTTTACAAGAGAGTAGTGCATAATTTGCTGAAAGATGTGAAGAAATATAAAAGGAGAGCTTTATTTTATAAGAAAAAGAAGCATATTGAAAACATTGTGGAAAAGGCTTTTGAAGTAAAAAGGAAACTGTTTATTTTAGTATTAAACAGAATTCGATCACTAGATAAACCAATCCATGTAATGAAGGCCAAAAGTAGGAGGAAAAGAGTTATTAATAAAAAAAATATTGTGATGTTTTATTGGGAGAATGGAAACACAGTTCCAGTTCAGAGCCTTTTTTAACAAAGAGAGTTATTCACTGAGCGAAAAATTATTGTATGCAGTTTACACCAGTGGTAGAGGTTATGAGGTTAGCGACGGTTGTCCAAATGAGAAAAAGAAAATGGTTGAAAGAAATGCAGAAGAAGTGATAGCTGATGAAGTTTTAGGGAGACGTGCTAAAAACCCTGTGTACACTTGGGATAGCAGTAGTATTTGCAGTGTACGACAGGAATCTATTGAAAAATTATGTAGTTTCTTACGAGCCTATACTAAGAAAAGTGTAAAACAAAAGATTAAGCTGGTGCAAGGACTAGACCCTTGCAGAGTGAGAAAACATACTGGTTTGCAAGGTCATTCTCTGGCTTGTCTTTCTAAGAAAGTTTGTCAAAGTGTTTTTCACCATTTCAGAATGCTGGCAGTACATCATACTCAAATGCGGAAGTTATTGAGAAGGTTGTATTATGCAAAAAGTCCAGCACTAAAGTTAAGTGAGTTGAACAGTGCTCTTTTGCGTGGGTCAGTATCAGATGTGAAGCAGGTCTGTGATGATATTGAGTTTTCTTACTTTGGTCCTCAGCAAGAGAGTGAAGAAACTGACACATTAGTAGAACAAAATGTTGAAGACAATGTACAACCCGTAATTACAGGAAAATTTGAGGATGAAATCACAAACTTTAAGGTAATTTCAGGTGAAAGACCAAATGTTTCTTGTATTTGTTGTCGGCGAAGTCACTATAAAAATCAGACTAGGGGTGTCAATCTGTATTTAAAAGTTAAATAGAAGATAATGATAAGTGGATGGAATTTGCAACTTATTTGCTGGTACAGGATTGTTTTGATTTGGGATGTGAGCAGCGTATTTGCAAATATTGTTATAACAAATTAGATGAGAATAAAATGCCTGCTAGAGCTGTTCATAATAATCTAGAGTTGGTTGCTATTCCTCCAGAGCTGATAGATTTAAATACGTATGAGTCTATTCTCATACAATGTGTTCACCCGTTTCAGGCTATTGTTCGTATGGAGCCCAAAACAGGTAAATTACCTCCATCAGAGTTGCAAAGAGGATTGAAAGGAAGAGTTGTGTATTTACCGTTAGATTTAAGGAAAAATATTGAAACTATTGGTGTAGACCATGCAGAAAACGAGCCACTAGTCATTCTAGTTAATGGTGTTCCTACTAAGAATAAGAAAATTTGGCAAGTGTTAGTGGATGTTAGAAAAGTGCAAAAGGCATCATTGTATCTGTTAAAAAATAATGAGTACTATAGAAATGTGTTTGTAGGAGAAGAAGAAATAGATTTAGCAGAAGATACTGAAACATTAAGTGGACAAATAGAAAAAGTGGACATGTCCAGATGTGAAGAAATCTATGAACATTACAGTGTACATCCACTTCATTCCAAAGAGGTGATGGGGAATACAATTGAGTTGTTTCAAATGAAAAAAGCAACAGGAAGTCCCATGAGTGTATGGGAAGAGAGATTGGAAGCTCGTTGTTTCCCGCAGTTGTTTCCAACAGGAAAAGGTGGATGATATGATGAACGTCCTGTGCAGATTCCTGCATCTGAATATCGGACAACAACATTATATGCAGAAGATCCAAGATTCGACAATGTATCCCTTATATGTTTCATCTTCTGTTTGAAAGTGACTTGTCTGGACTTTCATATGCAGTAAATCACATTTTAAAAACTGGAATGCATCTTCAAAATGTAACTGCAAAGGATTTTATGGATAAAGTGCATCAGAGAGATGATCATTTAGAATCTCAGTTGATTAATCTGATGGCATGTCAGCGTGGGACTAATGAATATTGGTACCGTCAACATGGAGAACTGAAATGTATGCTACGGAACTTGGGAACTCCTACATGGTTTGTTACACTAAGCTGTGCTGAGTATGCTTGGGATGATTTACTTGAATTTCTTCAAGAGGCAAATTCCAATATAAAAAATATTGAATACAAGACACCTGGAGAATTGGGCTCTTTGGATCCTGTCAATGTATGCAGATATTTCAATCATAGATTTGAAGCTATGATGTCTTTCATCTGCAATAAAAAGAATCCTCCTCTTGGAGAAGTTGTGGATTTCTTTTGGAGAAAAGAGTATCAAGCAAGAGGTGCTCCTCACATACATATGTTGTTATGGATCAAGAACGCCCCCACATTTGGAACAGATTCAGATGAAAGTGTTTTGTCTTTCATTGAAGATTATGCTACATGTGCTCTTCCCAATAGCAGAGAAGATAAAAACTTAAAACAACAAGTCTTACGAATTCAAAGCCACAGGTGTGGAAAATACTGTCGACGAAAGTACAAGTTAAAGGATAAGTTCTGTACCAAATGTCGTTTTGGATTTCCATGTCCTTTATTATCCAAAGGAAGAGTAAACAGTTTTATGTCAGCTATGCGACATACCATCACAAGAAAGTCTCCGAAAAACACCTACAACTTAAGAAGAAGCGAAGAATCGAAATACATAAATGACTACAATCCAGTTATTTTATCCATGTGGAACGCTAACATGGATATTCAGTATGTTGCGGACAATTCCATTGCTGTTGCTCGATATGTAACGTGTTACATTACTAAATCAGAAAAGACTGAATTGAAAGAAATGTGGGAAGAGATTTCTCACGAGAAGACTCTAAGTAAGAAATTATACAGTTTCAGTTTGAAGATGTTATCGCATCGTGAAATTGGAGCATATGAATGTTCAGATCGGTTATCATCTGCAAGTCTATATTCCAAAAGTAGAAGAATCATTTGGGTGAGTCTAGGTCTTGCAGGAATTCGAAATCGGGTACTGAAATCTGTTCAAGAAATTGAATATTTAGCAGAAAATGAGCCAGAAAGTACAGATATTTTGAAAACGAATATGTTGGACACATACTACCCAAATAGAAGTCATCATCTTGAGAACATGTGTCTCTATGAAGTGCTGCAAAACTACACTTTTAAACGGAATACTACAGAGAACATCAACGATGGAAAATATGGAGTGATTGGTTCCGAAGGATGTCTGGTGAAACAAAGGAAAGGAAATTTAATTAATCACAGGAAACTGAGTTGCGACACTGCTGAAAGGGAATTTTACTATTTAGCCCTTTTTCAAATGTTCAAACCATGGCGTTCAGAACTGGAATTACTTGGAGATTTTCCCAGCTATGAAGATTCATTTAATGCTTCTAAAGATAGCATACAAAGCAGTGTTTTCGCAAATTATGTCAAAATGTTGAATGATGAGATTGATCAAGAAGCTACAATTGCAGCTGAGATTGCTAGAGACAGTTCTCAAGACAGTCAACGTTCTGCTGCACTGAGTCAAGATCCACTAGGACAACCAATTGTTGAAAATGAAGCAGCAATTGAAATGAATGAGGTGGAAACAGCAATGTATCAAGCTCAAGAAGATGCAATGCAGTTAGGAAACTTGGAAGAACAACTAAATGTTGAACGGAAACAAATATATCAGCAAGTGAAAGAGCAGATTGACCATGGATTACTTCATGAAAAGAGAGAGTGCCCATGTACATCATTTCAACCTATCCGAATGTATGTGAGTGGTCAAGCTGGAACAGGAAAAAGTTTCTTAATTAAAGTAATTACAAGTTATCTGCAGAAAACAACTGATTCGCATTTGTCTTGTGTGGTCACTGCTCCAACTGGGATGGCAGCACATAACATTAAAGGAATTACTTTACATCATTTACTAAAGCTGCCAGTAGAGCATGAGAACAAATTGGAATACCACAAGCTATCTGGAGACGCTTGTTGTGAAGTTTCAAGAGTTCTGAAGAAAATTAAACTTCTCATTATTGATGAGGTGAGGATGGTCTCAAACTTGATGCTTGCCTTTGTGCATTTAAGAATGCAGCAAATTCTTAAAACAGAGTATGACGTGTTATTTGGAGGAAAACACGTCATAGTTTTTTGAGATCTACTGCAACTGACTCTGGTAAAAGGACAACCGGTATTTAAAACACTTGCCCATGAAGATACCAGAAAGTCCCTTGGCAGTGTTGGTAATGTGAACATTTGGAGTAATTTTGAATATAAAGAACTGACAACAAATATGCGACAGGCAAATGATGCTGAATATGGAAGTATTCTTCAAGATATAAGAATTGGAATTCTTTCAAAACAAGGCAAACAAGCTTTGGAGAGTCAATTACTTTGCAATGTCTTTCCAAATCAAAATGCAGTTCCTGCAAAAGTGTACGTGGAAATTGCTAAAAATAAGTCAGTGATTTGCTTAATGCCAACACTGCGCGAGTGTTCCATATTCAACGAAGAATTATTGAAACTGGAAAATGAAGAAATTGTAAAAATGGAAGCCATCGATAAAATACTGCATGAAGGAATCACTATTATTTTGATGGGAAAGTTGAGATCAAAACTGGATTGTTTAGAAAAAAAAATATCTAACACTGCTGGTTTAGAAAAGACACTATATGCGTGTGTAAAATGTCGGGTAATTTTAAGGCGTAATTTAGATGTAGAGAAAGGTTTAGTTAATGGTGCAATGGGTAAAGTGGTGGATTTTGTGAATTATCAGAAAAAAGAAGGAATTTAATTTTTTAAAATTAAATTTGATCAGATTGATGAAGTTAAAGAAATTGGTCGTTGTTCACTTCGTTTTTTGCTTGTTAAAGATTTATATGTCCGTAGGAAACAATTTCCATTTTCTCTGGCATATGCAGTGACTATTCATAAATCTCAAGGATTAAGTGTAGACAGTGCATTGGTGAACATTGGATCTACTGTATGTAAAGAGGGTATGGCATATGTTGCTTTGTCGCGAGTCAGAACATTATCTGGCTTGTTTTTGATTGATTTTGATGAGACAAAGGTCACTGCAGATGCAAACTGTGTAAAAGAGTATAATAGGTTAAGAAGGGTGTATGCTCCAAATTTAGGTCAATATCCTGTATTTGAAAAGCGAAAAAGAAGGTTAGAGAATATCTGTTCTGAAGGTGTCAAGAAGAGAAAAGAACAAGATAATGTTGTGATTGCAGGTAAAAAGAAATTGGACATTATTGAAGAGATTGTTGGTTATCAGTTTGAAAATAGTTCTGGTGTCAACTGCTATGCTAATGTAGTGGTCAATGTTGTTTTTTATCTTGAAGGTTTGCAAGAACAAATTATGCAGAATCGGGAAAAAAGATTTTGTTCTCTGTTGCATTCTGTTTATGAAAAATTGACAACAGATAGAAGTAAAATACAATCTGTTTCAGATGTTCGTAGTCTTTTGGATGTGTGTTCTGGTTCAACACAATTTACACAAAATATCCAACAAGATGCTTAGGAATTTTTAATGTATATGCTTACCATTTTTGAAAATGAAGGTGTAGAAATAGAAAATATTTTCTGGCCTTTCTTACAAATGGGAACATTATTGTGAAAATTGCATGTATACATGTAGCACCAATGTAGACACTGAGCGATTTCTGTATTTAACATTACCAGACTGTAAATCAGTGTCTTTCAATAAATTAGTTAAAGGTGCAATTCAAAACATGGAGTGTAGCCAATGTAAATCAGAAATGTTATCCACATTATTCTTAACAAAATATGGAAAATACATAATTTTAATGATGCATCGTTGTACAGCTGACGGAAGAAAATTGGATACTTTAATAAAGCAATTTGTAGCAGCACAACTATCAATATCAGGAAGGACTTTGTAGCAATTGCAATAATTTTCCATGATGGTCCTTCCACCACATCTGGACTTTACATTGCCTATCTAAAATGTGAGAAAGGCTGGACACTTTGTAATGATTCCCAGTTGGTTTTTAAACAACGTTTGCCTAAGTTTTAGGAACACAATTCCCTCTCTGAGCAATTTATTATTATAATTTAATAGGACTACCATTGGACAATTTACATAAAGAAGGAGTGCAAAAATACCATTTGGCCTCAAGGAAAGGTATATTTTTGAATTATGGACTTTTTGGTGGTCATTGATTCGGTGAATATTTTAATGCGGCAATATTTACAGTTTTTATAAGGTAAAGTTATAAAATTTTGTAAGCTGTAAGCATTTCATATATGTGTGATTTGTATTTTCTGGTATTTTACTGAGAATAGCATGTTGATTTTTTTTAACAATCTTTCTGATTGTTTTTTTTTGCCCGCTGTTAAGTGATGAGTACGATTGAAATCACTATTTCTAGTGAAATTTTATATATTCTGAGAACAGCAAAAAAGGCAAACAAATAACTTTGTGGAAATTATGCTGTGTTGTAAAAAATGTATTATTACATGTTATAATTGTTTTTTTTCTTTTCTTTCACAGATCCAAATTTTAAAATAAGCAATTTATATGAATTTAGATTGCAATGAAAATCTGAAAAAAATGTATACCATTTTTTATTCCTATTACTGTGAAGGTAAGTTTAACTAAGTCTCAATATGCAGAATGAGGAGGTCTGCAAGAAGCTACAAAGTTGAAACATGTTTCTAAAAACACTCTGTTTATACCTATGTAGTTTTGAAATCTGACCATAATCAGATATCATGTGACCTGCAAAAAAAGAGATTTGAGGGGTTCATAATATTTCCCATTGTACCTATTGAAGGACCGCAATCATTTCAATCATTCTTCTTTGAACATCTTTGCAGACAAAACTCTGTGCTAACCTTCTATCATTCGCAAGGAATTTCAAAACCGGAAATATGTCACTTTTTGTAACAAAGTTATTGCTCAAGACACTCTTTCATATTTACAAAGAGAGGAAAAGGCATTCTGTGCACTTTTTATGCTCCATGTAAATACAACCTCATTATGCACACCACTTTGCGTTGAAAGGGTGTTCTATAAGTGTTGTTGTGCATGATTGCACTGAATACTCATAGAACAAGACACATGTCTAGATTTATCAGAAATCATAAATCTCGATATGTGTGTGAATGCTGCACCATTCTACAATTGGTGTAGGAAAGCACAACAAGGAGAATTGTTTTCATTTCTCCATATTTTTATATCTTCAATGCATGCTGAAATGTTCAGCATACATTGAAGGAGAAAAATGCATTTTCTCATTGTTTTTGTGCAGGAAGGTGTGTCTTCCTGCAGAAAAACAAACAGCACATGACACAGATATCCTTGCACTATGGTGCAAGGGTGCCTGTGTCACCACATGGCTGCAGTTTAAGCAGCCGTGCAGAGAGAAGCATAGATTTGCAACATATTTATGTACATATGTTGCATCCCTGTGCTTCGGAAGTACTACAGCATACTGCAGTTAAAGAGGTTACTGTGTGATGCTGCAGCACTTCCTCATAGTTCTGCACTTATACATTCACCATACGCTACTAATGCATTCATTCAGTCAATTAAGTACTACACATACATTCATCTAAACTTTCACACACTAACAAAGAAATGTAGCTCTTTTTTTAAACCAGGAAAGTTAGTTCTTAGAAGAACTTTTTTTTTCTTCTTTCTTCTTTTATATTTTTGGGGGGGTTTTCTGAACATTTTTAATTTTTTTTGGTTTTTCTGAAAAAAAAACAACAAAAAAAAACAGGAGGAACCAAACAATTAACTTCAGGGAACAAAAAAAAAACTAGCAATTGTGACTTTCTTGCCGGCGGCAGATCAGATCGATCGACTGCTCACCGTAGCACAAAGTCGCATTGCACTTAGTGCAGAGCACTTTTAAAAATTGAAATTGAGGACGGATGTCCAAATTTTGGGCTGATGGGTGCGCTCTTGAAGTGCTCGGCTGCGATGAGGTGGAAGGCGCAGGAGCCGGAGTGTCTCTCATCCGTCGGCATTCTTCTCGTGCAAGATTGTTCGGATGAAGGGTCCTCAGGTGCTTCATCATACTTGCCGTGCCGCACGAATATTTCTTGTTAGGATCCCCTCGCGACAGCACTCTTTTGCAAATCTTGCACGTGACCAAGGTGGCATTGGTCTTCGTTTGCCCCTCGGGAAAAGTAAAAAATTTCCACACCACAGATGAAAAACGTGGTGTGCGTGGTGTCTCCTCCAAAAATTAATCCTCAGATGTATGAGGAGATGCAGGTGATGCCTGCTGCCCTGAAGCCATTTTTGGTTGAAAAAAGTTAGAGCTAAGTGAAATCTTAGTCCCAAACATCTTCTTCTCTGCAAAGAGATGCTCCTCAAAGAAGAATGATTGAATTGGGTGGGGTCTTTCAATAGTTAGAACAGGAAGTGTAATGAACCAATCAAATCTCTGTTTTTTGCAGGTCACATGGGATCCGCGCACCCTGCGCTTACGCATCACGCACCTAGCGCACATCCGCGAAATTGAATTAAAAAAAAATATAGGATTAGATGTAAAAATATACTACTTTTAAGACTAGTTTAGAGTTTGTCTTCAATTAATATTCACATGAAATACATATATATGTTTTTTTAAATGAGAACGGTGCGCATAGGGTGCGCGGATCCAAAAAACATGGAAAAAAAAAATATAAAATAAAGTTTTGAACATATAGTTAAAAAAATATTTTTTAAAATAGAAAAAAATATGTTTGAAAAACCCAATAAAAACAAATAATATTTTTTCATTGTTAAAAGAATTAATTGAAAAAATAAGTTTAAAAAATGGTGATAAAAAAGAATTTCAAAAAAACATAATTAATGAAATTGACATACTGAATTTGAAAAATATAGAAATCCAATGAAAATCATTAAACATGATATCTTTAGAGATAAGTTATAGATAGGAATTAGCATTTAAAAAACCTTTCAAATTCACTGAAAAAAACATAGTTTTCATGCACGTAATTGTTAGGAATTGGCATTTAAAAAACCTTTGAAATTCACTGAAAAAACCAAAGGTTTCAGGGGCGTTATAGTTAGGAATTGGCATTTAAAAAACCTTAGAAATTCACTGAAAAAACCATAGGTTTCAGGGGCCTTATAGTTAGCTGGACATTTCCCTCGTACAAAACCCTAGAAATTCCCCTGTTATAGTTAGTTCAGCTAACTATAACTCGCGCCCCCGCAATGCACTGCTGATGATGTCACATATTACATCACTCATGACATGGTCAGTGACATCACTGATGACATCACTGATGACATCTCAAATGACATCACTGATGACATCACTGATGACGTCATCCATGTGATAAATTAGTGCATCTTCTCACGCCCTAATATAACCTTTGATACACCGGCTCAAAATTTCAGACGGCCATTTTGAAAACCATAGATACTCCAATACCAATAACTACATACCCACTCATTGACTCTTAGGTCTACATACATCTCCACTCACTCACCTGTACAGTCACTCATACTTACAGTCACTCCGTACAAGACTATCATATGCATTTATACACCTATATAGAAACTCACACACCGCCAATCATCCATTGAGGTACTGACACACCTAGTCAGTCATGCAAATAATTAAACACAGTCCAATTTACTCACCTATACAGTTAAACACACTCAAGTTCACTTACTCATAAAAATACTAACAAATTCTGACGCTCTTATACAATTACTAATACAAGCACACACTCATCCATACAGCCACTCCCGCAATCACACACTCTCACATATAGATAGTTATATACTCTTACACACATATACACTGCGTTTCACATATGTAGTTACTGACACATGTACAACTGAGATATACATTCAATCACTAACACACCCATACATACACTCACCCGACCATACAGTCCATCACAGTTGCACTCTTAAAACCATGCACCCATAGAATCACCCACTCACACATCTATGCACAGAGTCACACACACCCTACCCACACAAAAACTCAGGCACCCATACAGATACTCAAACAACCAATCAATAACCCATATAGACACTCATATAGCTATTCACAAAACCATGCAGCCACTTATACACCAACACACAGACACATACATACATTCACACAGTTTAGTCACTAGTCTGCAGTAAGATACATTTAATGACTCACTTATAGTGTCAGTTACACACCTAGAAAATCATCCATTCACACACTTGTACACCCACTCATTCTTCAACAGGCCTTTCCCTATATATATTAAACATATTAAAACTGTACAGAAACACACACTCGCTGGATGACGTCATCAGTGATGTCATCAGTGATGTCATCAGTGATGTCACTGACCATGTCATGAGTGATGTAATATGTGACGTTATCAGCATGCATTGTGGGGGCGCGAGTTATAGTTAGCTGAACTAACTATTTTTTTTTAAGTTTAAAGTTTATTGAAGAGAAAAATTGTAGCATACAAACAGAAGTAACATCATTTAGGAGAAATCACCATATAATGAATACTATAAATCTAAAACAACAAACACCTATTAGTAATAAACAGGAAAAAGAAAGAGAGGGAGAGAGGGGATAAGGGGGAAGAAAATCCAGTATACATAGAAAGTATTATCAGAACCTGAGACTCTATTGCATATACAAAAACTGTAATAAATATACTGTAATCATAAATTCATAAGATACAATACTGAAAAGAAAAAGGAGTAATTCAAAGTATACATTTAGAACTAAGCTTAAAAAGACAACCGAGTATTTATGGAAGTTTTCTGACTTCATCTGGAGTATTCACTAAAGTGGCGGAATTAGAAGCTATATCAGTTAGGTAAGTGGATAAAGGGAGCCATAAAAGATCTCTTTTAATAGATAAGGATATAGGAGAAACATTACTTGTATCCAGTCTATGATGAAAACAAACAGCATTCCACCAGGCTTTGAAGGTAACTTGTTCAACTTGTTTCCAATTGGAAGTTATTAAATGAAGGGCTGTAGCTAATAATATGTCAATTAAAGAGGGATTAGGAGTTGGGTGAGGCCAAGAAGGTGATAAGGAGCCTAAAAAGATGTTAGATAGAGAGAAAGGGAGTTGGGTATTGAAAATTGTATTAATTTGAGACCAGACTAGGAGCCAAAAACGGGAAAGAGAGGGACAGTCAAAGAGCATATGTTTTAAGTCAGCTGAAGTCATTTTGCATGACCAACAGGACGAAGAATAGTCTGTAGAGAAGGAAGCTAACTTCGAAGGAGTTAGAAGAAGGCGTTTGTAAACCAAATAAAGAGTCTGAGAAGTATTCGCTGCCCTAGATGTCTTATACATTTTTTACCATAATTTATCCCAAAATGGGATAGTCCAACAAGCCGCAGATCCTTTTCCCAAGCCAATTCAGCTTTCCCCTTGGTTCTATCAGAAGAGAAAAACAAAGTTCTATATAAAGAGGAAGCTGATGTATTAGTAGATAAAAAAGGAAAAAGACTGGAGCATTTAGAAGGAATATTAGGATTAGGCGGTAAGGAAAGAAGATATTGTAAGAGAGGTGGAAGGAGAGAATCATATTGAGATTTACATGAAGGAGGTAAAGAAAATTGTAATTGAAGCTCCGAGAAGGATAGCAGAGTATGATTAGATACTAATTGTGAAATCCAAAGTAAACCCTTGAGTCTCCAAGACTTCCAATAAATAGTACGGCCCTTGATACACAACAGGTGATTATGCCAGATAGGTTGCAGATCTAACGAAGAAAATGAGGGGTACGTGGACGGAAGAAACAGCTTTAATATTTTACGTGTATGAGAGATAACTTGAGAGCGAAAAGAAGGAATAGTGTTAGTAAAGTTAAGAGATTCATTGAAGTGAAAAGGAGCTATAAAGAATTTTTCAATAGTCAACCAAACAGGAGGATGCACACATTGATCCGGAGAAAGCCAACGGGAAGATTGCCTAAGAGAAAAAGCATAAAGATAGTATTTAAAATCAAGAAAAATTTGAGACCTCCAGAGGATTTATCAGCCTTAAGGGCGTTGAGAGCAATTTGAGGAGTCTTATTTTTCCAAAGGAATTTGTTTAACAGAGAATCACTTTTTTTAAAGTAAAAACCAGGAATATGAACTGGGATCATAGATAGAAGATAGAGAATTAACGGCGAAAGCATCATTTTAATAGAGTCCATGCGTCCCCACCAGGAAAGAAAAAGTGGATGCCATCGGTCAATAGAGATAGATACATTTTTAGTAAGATCATCAAAGTTTTCTTTTAAGGTTTCTGGAATGGTAGGGGAGAACCACAGACCTAAATATTTTATTTTAGAGGATTTCCAGAAGAAACCAGTGGAGACAAAATCCTGTTTCAGACAGAGAACATTTAATGGAAGAACCTCACATTTATCCGAGTTAAGTCGGTTTCCGGAGAGTTGAGAAAAAGTATCAACTTGAGAAAGGAAGGCTGGAAGAGAAGTGGAGGGATTTGAGCAGTACAGGAGGATGTCGTCAGCATAAACAGACATTTTAACCTGAGTAGTGGCAAGGTTAAAACCGGTAATTCTGTCATCTAACCTAATTTTCGTTAAGAAGGGTTCTAATGCGATTATAAATAAAAGAGGAGATAAAGGGCAACCTTGACGAACACCTCTGAAAAGAGGAAAATATTCAGAGATTTTCCCATTAACAAAAATAGAAGCCTTAGGGCCAGAGTAAAGTAAAGAAATAAGAGAAATCAAATTAGAAGGGAATCCGATCCACCGAAGAGCATGAAACATAAAATCCCAGCCGATCCTGTCAAATGCTTTTTCAGCATCTAATGCTATCGCAGCAATGGGGTAGATGAGAGAAGAGGCCTTACTTAATATGTTAAAGAAGACTCTGGAATTGTCTGAAGATAAACGGCCTTTAATAAATCCTGATTGTTCAGATCCAATAAGGTTCGACAGAATGGGATCAATACGAAGCGCAAGATTTTTGGCAAAAATCTTATAGTCTAAGTTAACTAGGGAGATTGGGCGATAATTTTTACAAAAAGCGGGATCTTTGTTTGCCTTGGGAATTAAACAGATCACGGCTTCTTGAAAAGACCCTGAAGAGGAACCATCCTTGACAAAAGACTTATAAAGTAATAAGAGATGGGGAAGTAATAAAGCCGCGAAGTGAGCATAAAATTCAATAGTAAACCCATCAGGACCAGGTGCTTTACCTCTTTTCAATACGGATACAGTATGTTTAACCCCTTGTGTGCCCATGACGAGCTGGACTCGTCATGGGCCGCGGTTGCGCTGTGCACATGACGAGTCCAGCTCGTCATGAACCCCGCCCGCTAATGTAACGGCCGGCACAGGGCGAGGAAAGGGCGTGGCACACAAGGGGTTTATCTCAGCTAAAGTGATGTCCGCTTCTAATAAAGAAAAATTAGTACCATAAGGGGAGGGGAATTTATTGGTTGGAAGAAAGAGGAAAGTGCATCTGAAGATGGTTGGTGCTCTGGTGTATACAAATTTTTGTAAAATGAAACGAATTCATTTAGAATATCATTATCTTTAAATAGCAAATCTCCTACATTATTACGTATGGAATCGATTTTAGTCCATTCACGACGGATTTTAAAATAATTTACAAGAAGTTTACCCATCTTATTTTGGGCACCATAATAATGGGCACTACTTTTTAAGAGATGAGAGGATGCAGCTTCTGTAGTAGATTTATTAAAAGAGATTTTTGCTTCAATAAGATTTTTTAACGATGTTTCAGAATTAGAGCGATAATGACAATATTCAAGTTGCTTAATCTTGGCTAATAACTGAGAATTTTTGGCTTCAAAAAACTTTTTTTTCCGTGATACAAAATTTATAATGAATCCTCTGGCTGCAGCTTTAAAAGAGTCCCAAATCATTACAGGAGAAGAGTCCGGAATGGAATTAATAGAAAAGAATTCAGATGCAAAAGAACTAAATTGACCCGTGAAATTAGGATCCGATAATAATGCGTTATTAAAACGCCATCATGGACTTGGTGGACTGACTGTGTGGGGTTTGGGTGCAATAATGGAGGGTCCAAACTATCTACTTCAGATAAAGGGTCATTAGGATACAATCGAGCAGGTAGCTATATGGGCCCTAGTAGAGAGATTGCAAACTCTACACCTCTGGAAACCCCATCAATATTTGTTAATCCGGACTCTAGTGATTTACTCCCAGTTGACAAAACATCTGACCCAAGTGTTGTTCCGGCAGGAGAAGCTATGACCCAAGGGAGCATTGGGCAAGGGGTAGGGACTCTTAACTCCCCCCGGGTTACTTCACGCTCTCTACTCAAAATACTGTCTTGGAATGTAGCAGGGCTGCCTAACAAAGTAAAGTGCCCAGAATGGGGATTTTTTATTGATAAGAGCGACGTATGCCTTTTCCAGGAGACATGGGCCCAAGATAACCACCTACGTAGGGGCTTTGCTAGGGGTGGGCGGAATTTGCGTAATCGCGTTACGCAAATCTCCGCGAAACGGTAAAAAATCTCCGCGAACATGCAGAAATTCCGCAAACACGCGGAATTGCTTGTTCGAGATGCTTTTTTCCTGTTCACAGTTGCTGCTTGCATGCTCGGGGAGAAATATCTCGCGAACACGCATTTTGAGAACGCGAACAAGAAAAAATTTCGCGAAGTCGCGGAAAACAGAATTTTGGGCAATTTCGCGTTCTCCGCGGAACGCGAAATTACCGAAATTCTGCAAATTCCGCGAGCGGAACAGAATTTACCGCCCAGGCCTAGGCTTTGCTTCCTTTAGTGTGCCGGCAAGTTGGGGAGGGAAGGGGCGCCCGTCAGGGGGCCTCATCATCTGGGTGGGTTCACATTTGGGTTGTAGGGCTACACCAATGACCACTCATTCTCAAGACATACAATGTGTTGTGCTTGAATGGCCTAACTCATCTAAACTCGCTCTTGTTAATGTATACGCACGGCCGGTTAGTGGTGCTAAGGAATCTCCAACCATTGAGGAATTGTCGTCTTTTTTACACACTATTCCCAGTGATGTACACCGTGTGGTTGGGGGAGACTTGAACTGCCATTTTGAACCACTGGCCGGTCTAAGGGATGGTGCTTCAATGGCAGAGGACGACCACTGGAAAATTCCGTTACCCCAGGCACCAGATTCGGGGTCATGGTCTCCCTTAGCCATTCAAATTACTTCTCTAACCCTGAATCACTCAATCAGGGCTTGCAATGGCCGTACGTCCTCGGACACGCCAGCAAAGTGCACATTTAACAAAGTGGGCCACGAGTCTCGCCTGGACTACATCCTGGTTGAAACAAGGCTGTGGCCCAGGGTCTTCGACTTTGCTGTATACCCCAGAATTGAGAGCGATCACAACGCCCTGATTTTGGAGTTAAGCTTGGCTGGTTTTCAGAACGAAACTCGCACAAGCCCTGCAGACTTAGGCACTAGGCTGAGCATCTCTAACAACAGGCGCAGAGTCAGGTGGGCCAATTTGGTAGCCCACCCGGAAGAACTATACAATCTATATCTAGGGATAGTTCCTGTATTTGATGAGGTAAGCACTTTAATTGCTCAACCTTGCCCCACTGATTACCTCCTCAAACTCCAGGCACTTCATGTTGCCTTAGTAAGTACCCTGGCCGAAGTGTTGAACCATACGGCACCTAGACAGACCAAGAGGGCTTATCCATCCTCCTGGTACAACGCCTCCTGCAGAAAGTCTAAATCAAAGCTTATATAGGCACTCAAGCAGAACAACAACAAACTATTAATAAAAGAAAGGAGAGCTGAATATAGACGACTGCTTGAGTGTGCAAAGACTGAGTGGGACCATGATAAATGGACAAATTTGACAGTTGCCCTCGCAACTAGAAACCACCAGGAATTTTGGCCCATTGTCAACACTGGCTCTGGGGAGCCGGTGTCGGCAATTGAACCCAATATAGCAGCGGAGGCTTGAGAGGAGCACTTCCGGAGCCTGTACAGCTCAGATGAGGGCTCTGAATCTGGGGGGATTGATAGGAACTTGTTTATTTCCCCCTCATCCGAGGCGCTGTTCGAATTTACGTTAGAAGAGGTCCATGAAGCAATTGGTAAAGTTATACCTGGTAAAGCCCCGGGATTAGATAAACTCCCGGGTGACCTCTTAAGACACGAACCAAGGACATGGGCCCCATATTTGTGCATCTTGTACAATGCCATCCTGAGAGGCATGGAGGTGCCCTGTAAGTGGCTGGGTGCAGAGATAGTCCCTATTTTAAGAAGGGCTCTCCTCTTTAACTCATTTGCAGGATTGGATTGATGAGCATTCGATAATGAGCCCACTCCAGGCGGGATTCAGGAAAAACACGTCCACCATGGATCAAATTTTCCGTCTATCTCTATTATTTTGGAAGACGGTTACACTGGAGGGTGGCAGCCTCTATATGGTGTTTGTGGACCTTCGCGCCACCTTTGATCTGGTCCCACGCCAGAAATTGTGGTCTCTGCTCTATGAGTTGGGTATACCGCATCATCTCTTGCACATCTTGATGAGGCTCCATGAAGCAAATTTTGCCAGGGTAAGGTGTGGGAAGGACGGAGCCTTGACAACACGATTCTCCATTGACAGGGGGGTAAGGCAGGGCTGTGTTTTGGCACCAACCCTGTTCTGCCTCTATGTCAACGGAGTGATCACCCATCTGAACACGGTTCAAAACACTGATGCCCCAAAGCTGGCGGGAAATCGGGTGCCTGCAATTATGTTTGCAGACGACACCCTCTTGCTCTCAAAATCCCCAATGGGGATTCAACGCATACTGGCGGGATTTGAGTCTTTTTGTCTTGAGCGGGGATTGGAGATCAATGCACTAAAAACTAAATTCATGATTTTCAATCCACCAGCGACTACTCACCCCAGTCCAAAAATAGGCAATACAAGACTGGAGAGGGTCCAGATATTTGATTACGTAGGGGTAACTATCAATGAGAGTATGACATGGCCCCCCCAGCAAACAAAGTCCCAACTGAAATTGGCTCAGTTGGCAGGGGGCATTCTAAAGCTTGCTAACAAGTCGACCATAAAGCCAATAGGACCACCACTAGAGATTTATAAAACACAAGCCAGGGGTGCGGTGATGTATGGGGTGAACTATGGGGTCATGTTTGTAAGTCTGACATCGTGAAAGAGAACAACTCCCACGGAGGAAAATCTTTTAAACACACCTCAAACAAACACTCACACGTACTTCAATATACATACGGAGGGCATATGTTAAAACTCAAAAGAAGAAAATAAGAGGGTTCCTCTAAAGTCGGAGCCCAAAGGTCAATGAACGTCTTTGATGAAGTCACCCCAAAAATTTTTTTGCAATGATAATAAAATGTAAAACAGTTTATTTCGCACAATATCAAGAAAACACAATACTTCAAATAAAATACATTGCCTACTAATAAAAATAAACACAGTAAAAAAAGATACACAGTAAAAAAGGGGGGGGGGGGAGGGATTTTAGTCCTATATGACTTAAAAATATGCACACTCACTAATGTGCAAACCTTGGACACAATATGGCTATAAAAAACACACACTCTAGTCCTACTCACGGGGCTACTCTAGACAGTTTTTACAGAAGTCAATGACCTAGCTGTATGTCGATCTCTATGCAAAAAGTTATCTAATTTGAAGCTAAACAGACAATCGGTATTGTTGCACAGTTCTGTTAGTTTCAATTCGAGATTTGTGTATTCTTGCGTCGACGCGTTTCGGTGAATAAAGATTTTGTAAGTCTGACATCAGCATGACTGAAAATAAATTTCTAAGAAAACTATTGGCCCTACCATCCAGTACTCCACTCCTCCCACTGAGGTTAGATCTGGGTATTAGACCGATCGCCCATGAGCTTGGCATCAAACCCTTAAGGTTTTGGCGTAGGCTCCGGGCAACTCCTGAGTTATCAAATTACAGGTTTGAATTGGCAGAATTACTATGTATGCCCAAGATATGGAAAATTCCCTGTCTTATGTATGTTAAGAGCAAATGTGGTAGGTTGGGCATACCTGCCTTATGGGACGACCCTCTAAATAGTTGCAACGCGATCTCTCGCAAACACCTCTCTAGTTTGTTTTATGATAGCAAGTTGGACTCCCTCCTCCATAATCAAGAGGTGGGCACTCTCACAGAATCTTTTTTAAAGATTAAACATGTATATAATTTTGAACTTTTTTTAGATGACATTTACCCCATTTTAGCCAGAAAACTGTATCTGCAATGGAGATATGGAACCCTACCGCTTAGAGCATTTACGACCAGGTGGTCTACCTCTTCTCCAATTAATTGTCCCGGTTGCAATTGCGATAATGAAAATGAACTTCATGTTTTATTTTTTTGCCCGGCTTATAGCAACACTAGAAGGTATTGGCTCGTACCTTTGTGTAAAAATCTGGGGTTCGCTCACTGCATGAATGCATTCCGAATACTTAAATCAGATGTGATGAGATCTACCGTATTCGCTGTTTCAAAATTCCTGGCTGCTATGTGGTTTAAGCGACGAGTACTACTGAAAACTGCATAAATCGCTAATCTGGATGTACAGTTCCCCTCTCACCTTTTTTAACTGTTTTTAATAACATTACTAGTTTTGGGGTTCATCTTATATATATGTTCTTCTTTTATGGCTATCTTGCCGAAACAAAGATTCCACAGCTCAGGTTGCGCTAAGAATATTAAAGTCCAGTACACAAGAGGCAATTGTAATAGCCATAGCGAAATTTTTGGGATGGGCTTGGAGAATAAGGCAACAGTTGAAAAAAAAACAACAAAAAAAAAACCAAGCAGACTGCGACAGTAAACTCTAGTGTTCTGTCTTCTGCTTAGTTTCCTTTATTTGGCATTGCTAAATATGGTCTACACATATATATTTATAAATGTTTTACATTTGTATATTTGCATAGGGGCTTGCTGGTATTCTCTATTTTACGAAAAGTTCCCTTTGGCTCGTCCTTTTTAAACATTTTTAACAGGGATTCATATTGGTTAGTCTTCTTAGTGGATACCTGCTGTTTTTAAAATGTTTTTTTCATTATATTTCTGTAAAAGTCCCTAAAGAATAATGGATTTTATCTATGTGATGTTGCCAATATTTGTGTCTTTTATGATCAATTTAGTCGAAATAAAGACTAATAAAAATGAATGAAATGAAAAAACGCCATCTACCGGCATTAGGAGAAATGGGCAGCAGATCAAAATCTACAAAAACTGGAGCATGATCTGAGATGAGGATAGAACCAATTTCAGCATGAGTGACAAGTTGAGACAAAGGTTTACTGAAGAAGAGATAATCTATTCTAAATTGTGAGTTGTGAGGAGGAGAATAGAAAGTATACTCTTGTAAATCTGGATTACAAAGTCTCCAGATATCAATTAAAGCTTTACGATGTATGACAGAGGTAAATTGTGAGTGCATCTTAGAATTGGAGAATTTTACAGAAGAGTGTCTATCTAGTATAGGGTCTAGAACCTGATTACAGTCACCTCCAAAGATAACATAATCGTCATCTAACAGAAGAAGTTTGTCAGATACCTGAGTCCAAATCATATTATCAATAGCAACAGGTGCATAAACATTAAATAAAACTAAGGGTATTTGATCAATAAGTAATTTAACAATTACCCAACGACCATCAGGATAATTTTCCTGATGTACAATAGAAAACTGATGTTTTTTATGACATAAAATCAAAGCACCATTCTTCTTTCCTAAAGCTGGGGAAGAAATCAGTATTCAATCTAGATAAATGGGTTAACACGCGTTGTCTTTTGATGGGATTATTGACTCCTTTAACATTCCAAGTTACAACTCTAAAGGTAAACCATTAAAAAGAATCTGCACAAATATAATAAAAACAGTTAAATAATATTGATCAAACAGAATATGAATAATCAATATGCAACCAGTATAAAAAATTAGAACCTTATTACCTAGGAGAAAGAAAACAGGGAAGAAAAGGTTGTAAAATAGACTCAGGATGAAGGAAGAGAAAAAGATATGTATAAAGGAAGAGTTAACAAAAGAAGTATTGTGAAAATGTAGAGATGAAAATACTGTACAAGAAAGGGGGAAAAGAACAAAGACCAAAAATGTGATTAAGTGATAACAAAAAGTGAAGCAAGGAAAAAGAGAAGACAAGGAAGAAAAAAGAGTTGGAGAAAAAAGGACAGAGATAAAAGAGACATTGAACAGGAAAACAAAACAAGTCAAACAATCGATGATACAAAATAATGTTAAAAAGACATACCATAAAAAGACAAGAAACGTGGGGATGGAAGAGCCACATAGGGAAGGTAGCACGTCGAAACGGAGGACTCCAAGAGGACGCAGCACGGGGAAAACGCCTCCAGGCAAAAACATCATAAACAACAACAAAGGAATCACAGAACCGCACCTGAGAAAGGAAGAGAGAAAAAAACATTAAAAGGATAATTCACAACGCACTAAAAAACAATAGGAAAGGGGGCAATGACAAGTAACAACAACCCGTTATGAAATGAGTCAACAATTATAAACCAGCAGTGTCCATGGAATCATCCCTGTGTGAGTTCAAAAATTGTTGAAGGAGAGCCGGATCTTCATAATTTGTTGTTCTATTGTTGTGGGTTACTTTGAAAAGGCAAGGGTGAAACAATCCATATCGGGCATTCAGGGCACGCAGGGCCGGTCTCATGTCCAGAAACTGTTTGCGTCGGTCTGCAGTAGCCTTAGCGTAATCTTGAGCAAAAAAGAGATTTGAGCCATTCCAAGTAATTTTCCCTTTCTGTTTGGCCGCCTGAATAACTTTTATGAGGTCAGTATATTCTAGAAAGTACAGGATGACTCCTCTGGGTTTCGCGGGAGAGGCAGAAGAATTAAATAAGCGGGACTCTGGACCCAAACGATGAGCTCGCTGAATATTCAATGGAGGGGAGGTAGGAAGACCCAGAAGCGTTGGCAAAAAAGATTGAAAGAAGGATATAGGATGCGACCCTTCAAGACCTTCCGCCAAACCGTAAATGCGTAGGTTATTGCGCCTGTTACGATTTTCCAAATTCTCAACCTGCTGCCTAAGAAAAGGAATTTCTTTGTGGACGCCGGGAACCTGGTCTGAGACAACCTGCACTGAAGTCACTCTTCTTTCAAGATCCGCAACTCGATGCTCGGTGTGTGACCAGTTGTCCTCAAGGCTTTGAAGTCGGGTATTTGTTTCAGCCATATATGGTTTGAGTGAACGTATTTCCTCAAGCAAAAGATCCAAAGAAACAGAAGAGGCAGAGTTGGTAGGGGAAGGAGGATTTGTCTTTATTCGTTTTCCCGATGTGGAGGGAATTTTGGAGTTGGGTTTACTGCTCGAGCGAGAAGTAGTAGTAGATGTGCCTTTTATTCCAACAGAGTCATTAAGATTTTCCTCCATGTTATCCTGTAGCACACTAAAAGGATTAATATCTTCTAATGACGAAGAAGGCGCAGACAATTGCTGTGAAGAAGTGAGGTTAGAGCGATCCATTTTTTTTTTTTTTTAAATGAGAACTGAAAAGTAAACACCAAGGATCAAAAATGGTGTCAAGCAATCTGCTATTTATTCCTGAGAAGAAAGGAAAACAAAAATCTGACTAGAAACGCAGTTTAAATCAAGGAGCAAAAATATAATGTCCAGCGGCAAGGGAAAAGTTAAAACTGAATAAGTGATTATGGTCCAGTATGGCTATTTAAAAGGAAAAATTGGCAGGTAAAATTTAGAAATCTAAGATGGCGCCCTGAAATGCTGAAAGAAAGCTGAAGAGAAAAAAGAACAGCGCCAAAAAATTGCCAAAAAGTTACAAAGTTGCCCACAAAAGTCAATAATACTGAAGAAAAGCTGTTTCCATTGTTGCAGATATATTAAAGAATCAATTCAGGGCGAAAGCATGACGAATGAAGGCAGCAGTTATACGTGGAGCAGGAAAGCCAATTAACTAAAATGGTGGCCGCGTCCTACCGAAGATCCGCGATGTGGGAGAAACGTTGTAAAGCATTGTAGCGTGTTCTCCCGATGCCGCCTTGAAGGACTTAAGAGGATGCCGAAGTATTCCGCCGCATGAGGAAATGGCTCGGTGATTCCTGCAAACCCGTTGGAAGCCTGCAGGAGGCCCGTCGCTTTACGCCCTCACGGAGCTCTCGAAAGCGGCGGCCATTCCCTCCGGCTCCGAAGCCACGCCCCCCTAGCTGAACTAACCATAACAGGGGAATTTCTAGGGTTTAGTACGAGGGAAATGCCCAGCTAACTATAACGCCCCTGCAAACTATGGTTTTTTCAGTGAATATATATATAGATAGATATATATATATATATATTACCTACTGGCAGTCGTAGTTATAGTTAGGACCTATTTTCCATAGGAAATCTGCAACATTCTATTTGGAATAACGTTGGCGTGGATTGACGAATCTTTGCTAAATTTCCCAAACGTTTGGCCAGCTCCGATCCGCTCCTATCCTGAAAATTTCGCGGTGATTCGTCAAGCGGGGGCCGAGAAAAAAGGGGGGTGCCAAAACACGTTTTCCCCATGCATTTTCCCATAGGACCTGTTGACGCAGTTACAGCCCGAACTGCTGAACGGAATTACACCAAATTTGGCAAAGAGGTAGTCCTCAGTTCAGACTCATGCCTTTTGCTTAAATGATGTAAATCCGTTCAGTAGTTCCTGAGAAAATTAGAGTTAAAAAGATGGATATATCTGGGCGGAGCCTAACCACACATCTCATCGTGAGATCTGATTGGCTGTCAGTACTTCATCCAAGAAGTGTTGGCAGCTATCTTGGGACCAGTATACATGATAGCACCTCATTAAAAAGCATTGCAGTTAATAGAAGGTTTTAAGACTTTAGTTACATTATAAATCATTTGTTGATGGTACCATACTCATTTTAGGAATTGTGGTGTGTTCTAAGGTGATTTTACCATGTGAAAAAGCCTTCTGCTGTGATATCATGAATCATGCTTTTCCCACAGAGGTTTGGAAGGTGATCTATAAGCTAAACTGAGAGCATATTTTCTTTAAATTCACATTCTCTTTCTCAGTCATGTGAGAATGAAGTCTGACATTCTCAGTAAAACATGTACATCCAAAAAGGGCAGAGACTGTCAGTTGACTCCTTTGTGTTCTACTGCAGCTTCCCAGAGTGTTCAAAAGAACAACTAGAGCGCTAACAGTCCTACTTATGACAAACGTATTGCACACCTGAAGCCATCTTGATTGGAATAAAGTGGTAACTCTTAAAACATTTAATTTAAAAAGGAACAACATGAGGGGGTTCATATTGCCATAGAAAGTATGATTAGTGCTGCAGAAAGAAAAATGAGGGCACATTTTGAGTGGCTTCTCAAATCCTCTTCTATTTCATTAAAAATTCTGACATGCAGACTGAAACATGCACTTTCAATACCAGCAGTAGACTTCCCTGGTGAGCAGTAGCTTTACTACAGTGATCTAATAAGCAACTAGAGTGCTAACATTCTGAATTTATGGCAAATGTGTGACACATCTGAATGCCTTCTTGATGGAATCAAAGTAAAAAAAAAAAATCTCCCAAGATGGCCACCAGAGACAAAAGAGACCAAATGTAGCCCAAATATCACCCAGATGTAGCCCAAGTATAGCCCAATGACAGAATGTCCTAGAGTGTTCTAACGAACAACTAGAGCGCTAACAGTCTTACTTATGACAAAAGTATGGCACACCTGAAGCCATCTTGATTGGAATAAAGTGGTAACACTTAAAACATTTAATTTATAAAGGAACACAATGAGGGGGTTTATTTTGGGTTCATTTTGCCATAGAAATTATGATTAGTTCTGCAGAAAGATAAATTAGGGCACATTTTGACTTCTCAAATCCTCTTCTATTTCATAAAGAAATTCTGACATGGAGACTGAAACATGCACTTTGAATGCCAGCAGCAGACTTTCCTGGTAAGCAGTAGCTTTACTACTGTGATCTAATGAGCAACTAGAGTGCTAACATTCAGAATTTATGGCAAATGTGTGACACATCTGAACGCCTTCTTGATGGAACCAAAGTAAAAAACTGAAAGTATTTCCTACTGAGGAGACTGCAGTAAATGAGGAAATTAGGAAACTTCATAACAAATAAATCTCCCAAGATGGCCACCAGAGACAAAAGAGCCCAAATGTAGCCCAAATATCATCCAGATGTAGCCCAAGTATAGCCCAATGACAGAATGTCCCAGAGTGTTCTAACGAACAACTAGAGCGCTAACAGTCTTACTTATGACAAAAGTATGGCACACCTGAAGCCATCTTGATTGGAATAAAGTGGTAACACTTAAAACATTTAATTTACAAAGGAACAAAATGAGGGGTTCATTTTGCCATAGGAATTATGATTAGTGCTGCAGAAAGATAAATTAGGGCACATTTTGACTTCTCAAATCCTCTTCTATTTCATAAACAAATTCTGACATGCAGACTGAAACATACACTTTGAATACCAGCAGCAGACTTCCCTGGTGAGCAGGAGCTTTACTACAGTGAACTAATGAGCAACTAGAGTGTTGACATTCAGAATTTATGGGAAATGTTTGACACATCTGAATGCCTTCTTGATGGAACCAAAATTAAAAACTGAAAGTATTTCCTACTGAGGAGACTACAGTAAATGAGGTAATTAGGAAACTTCATAACAAATAAATCTCCCAAGATGGCCACCAGAGACAAAAGAGCCCAAATGTAGCCCAAATATCACCCAGATGTAGCCCAAGTATAGCCCAATGACAGAATGCCCCAGAGTGTTCTTAAGAACAACTAGAGCGCTTACTGTCTTACTTATGACAAAAGTATGGCACACCTGAAGCCATCTTGATTGGAATAAACTGGTAACACTTAAAACATTTAATTTAAAAAGGAACACAATGAGGGGGTACATTTTGCCATAGAAATTATGATTAGTGCTGAAGAAAGAAAAATTAGGGCACATTTTGAGTGACTTCTCAAATCCTCTTCTATTTCATTAAAAAATTCTGATATGCAGACTGAAACATGCACTTTTAATACCAGCAGCAGACTTCCGTGGTGAGCAGTAGCTTTACTACAGCGATCTAATGAGCAACTAGAGTGCTAACATTCAGAATTTATGGCAAATGTATGACATATCTGAATACCTTCTTGATGGAATCAAAGTAAAAAACTGAAAGCATTTCCTACTGAGCAGACTGCAGTAAATGTGGAAATTAGGAACATAACAAATAAATCTCCCAAGATGGCTACCAGAGACAAAAGAGCCCAAATGCAGCACAAATATCACCCAGATGTAGCCCACATGTAGCCCAATGACAGAAGTGTGCAAAACATTTATTTTTGTGTATTTGCAGTTTTATGTAGTGCAGACTTGTCAGGTATTGGAGTGCTTTACATGCGCATTGGTTACATCACACAAGATCAAATTCATTTTGGTTGTAGACATGGGGAGATTTAGTGATTTGACAAGAATCACAGAATGTTGAGCTGAAGCCCCAACCTCTGGCACCATTTCCTACCAGGAGATTTGACCTCTTCACACCGAGTACTCCGTGAGGCTGTTGTTTGGAGAAATTGCTCAAGGAACTCCCGACTCCTGTGCCTCCGGCTTGTGTATCCATTTGAGGGTCAACGTTACCTTTTCATCAGCTCCCCCCGGGTTTGAGAACGCCCAGGGGCCAGGGCTGGGAGGCAGGAAATTCCAAACACCTCTGGGAGTGGAAACCTCAAGAACCTTCTTCTACTTCAAAGTGCGCACCAGGAATAAATAATGGACCATCATTCCCGATTCTTCAGTATACCATCAGACCTGTGGATGACTCAGAAGAACTGCTGTGATGTTCCACCAGAAGGACTGGTACTCTGTTGCCCTGCTGCACTCCTGCTGGCTGGCCTGCTGCCTGAGGGAAAGGGCTGGCTGGACCTGCATCTTGAACCCAGGACCTCCAGAGTGGCTCCAAAGATTAGTTAGCTGCCCCCTGATCAGAGACGATGGGACCGAAAAGGCTCCAACCACCTTAGATCCAGCACTTGGACTCTGTCTGCTGTGAGTTCTGCCTGCCAGGTGGTGCCATAGGTGCTCTGCCAGCTAAGCTGTGGTCCTGTGAAGCAGAACTCATGAAGCATGATGCATCTCCTCACAGTGGCATCGGAACTGCTGCAGCTTGATGCATCCCAGACGCTGGATCTAGCATCACGAGTGGACGAGGGGCTTGTGATGTGAAGTCCTGCATCAAAGATGCATCATGTACTGGTGGTTCCGAAAACCTGCAGGGTTCCAATGTGGAGTCCTGCATTGTTGTCGAGGACGCAGTCTACAAAGGGCTTGTGATGCAAAGGCCTGTATTGAGGATGCGTTACAAAGTGGCAGTTCTGGGGAGACTGCAAGCTGTGATGCTACCAACGTTACCTTTTCTTTAGCTCCCCCCGTTGCTCATCCATTGGCTCAACGGCAGTTTCTGACGCCATTTCAGACCTATTAACCCGGCTTACCTGGGATAGTTAACTTGAGTACCTCGGTATCCACGAGTGGGGTGGCTCTCCAACCTTCTGTCTTCCAACCTGGTTCCCCAGTTGCAAAGTCTGAAGCTCTGGAAGTAACACCACATCCTCTCTCCTAGGTGCAACATTTAATCAAGTGGTCAACTGGATAAAAAAACATAAAGATTACAAATAATTTAAAAGTTCTTTGTCGCTATTTGAAAACTCAGAAAATATGTCCTCATTTTAGTTTTTTAGAGCACTAACCATAATTTTGATGCAAATAAGACCCTCTCATATATGTAATTTCTAAAGGAAATGCTCTGGGTATTACAGTTTTGATTACATCAAGATGACGTCAGGCGTTCCACACTTTTGTAATAAATATAGAATGTTAGCAATCTAGATGTTCATTGGGATACTATTGAGAGGCAGAGGCCAGGGGCATGGACTCTGAAAATTGAAGGCAGGTAGGAGAGTGCAGAGGCAACAATTTGACCACACTGGGCAGGCAGGAAGGGCAGTGGCAGCACAACAGACTATGGAGGGCAGTGGAAAGGGGGGCAGGTGCAACAAACCAACAATACAGGACTGGCAAGAGAGGCTGTGGCAATATCATAGACCATTGTGGGCAGAAGGAAAAGGCAGTGGTAGTACAACCATACAATGCAACAGACCAGTTTCAGGCAGGAAACGTCCAATGTTTTTAAGCTCAAACGGGCTTTATTTGATCTGTCTCCTGTCTACAATCTCCTCTTTTTTAATGTAACTCAAAGGGGAAAATCAATACCCCAGTTTTTTTTCAAAATCTCCCTCTTACCAAGTTCAAAATGTTCGCAAGTATGGTACATTGGATCGTGGTAGGCAGGAGGAATTGGGGTAGGGACATGGACTCGGATAATAGAGGACAGGAGGGACATGGAGAGGTGCACCAAACTGACCCTACAGGGCAGGCATCAGGGTTTGCAGTAGCACAATACACCACACAGGGCATGTGGGACTGGAGTGCAGCATAACAATCCATAGAAAGCAATAGGGAGGGGACAGGACCATGCACATGGACAACAGAGGGGAAAGAGGCAATGGTAGCTAGCTGACCATAATGGACAGACAGGAGAGAAAGCTGCAGCATAACAGACCATAAAGGGCAGGAAGGACGGATTAGAGGCATTACAATGGAACAGACAAGACAGGAGGGAGGGAATAGGGGTCTGCACATGGAAACAGAGGGCTGGGGGCAAGGGGGCAGGACAGGAGCAGCAAGATGACCATGGAGGTCAGGCAGGATGGGCACTAGAAACAAGACACACCATGGAGAGCAACAATGAGACTATGATGGTATACACACAAACCATGGAGGGAAGGTGGGAGGGGGTCAGGGGCAGCTAGCTGACCATACAGGGAAGGTGGGAGGGACAGTGGCAGCACAGAAGACCATGCATGGCAAGCGGGAGGGTTAGTGGCAGCACAATGGCTATGATGGGCAAGAAGGAGGGTGCAGGGGCATGCACAAAGGACCATGGAGGATAGAAGGGAGGGTCAGGACCTGGGCACAGACAAGAGAGTTCAGGGGAAGGGGCCTCACAACAGACTGCACGGGGCAGGCAGGAGGAGCAGTTGCAGCACAACAGACCAGGGAGGGCAGAAGGGTGTGGCAGTAAAATGGACCATGGAGAACAGGAGGAAGGGGATAGGGGCATGGCATGTGGACAGGCAGGGTGGAGGTGGCAGGGACAGGTTACAGTCATCTGACAATGCTAGGCTGGTGGGAGGGGAGTGGCAGCTCAACAGAACACTGAGTAGATAGGAGTGGCAGGTCCATGGAACATGGTGGGCTAAAAGGATGGAGCAGGGGCATGCACAAAGATATCGGAGGGCAGGGGGAAGGAGAATAGGAGCAGCAAGCTAAGCACAGAGGCTAAGCAGGAGGTCAATGATGGGCCATAGAATTGGGCAATGGAGGGCAGGAGGAGTGGACTGATACATCATGCTAAATGGAGGGCAGTGGCAGCACATCAGACCATGCATGGCTGGAGGCTAGTCCATGGATTCAGACAACAGAGGATAGGGAGGAGGTGGATGGGGCAGCAAGCTAACTGTTCAGAGAAGGTGGGTATTAGGAACTTTATTGTTTTTAAAATGTGTGTCTGTGCGAACTACTTAAAATATGAACAAGTATGCAGCATAATCTCACCTTTATTCAGGAAGAAGAGGACGTTTGTGACTGTGACTCCGGGCTCACTTGGCAGAAACACCCCCTGACCCTCCACCCCCATCGCAAAATGTAATGCCCGTGAAAAGGGTAGGTGGACTCAGTGTTATATAGAACATAGTCCTGAGAGCACGATTGAAAATGAAAACTAGATATAGTATATGGTATAAACTATGCACCAAAAAGTGTGATATAAGATGAACCGGGGCGTGAAATATAATATGAAATACATTGTGCGCAATGACAGATTCATTGGAGAGAGCGAGATAGCACAGGCACTAGCGCGTGCTATGCGATATGCGCCTTGAAGTGTAATATGCACCGGGCAGTGTTGTGTAACCTAACTAGTCTCTAAAGTTGTAATATAAAATATGTGCTGGGGAGTGTAACGTTGCATATGCACTGTGACAAAGATATGGATCCCAGATTGTAATATGTATGGCATAGCGCTGTGCGTTATAACATAGGCATCGAGGAAGGCACGTTAGATGGGGCAATATAACCTGTGCGAAGGCAAGTGTGGCATGACATATTCACGGGGTGGTGTTACAGTGCACATGGGCTAGAGAGTGTCATAGCATATGCACTAGCTAGTGGAATACAACACAGAGGTGTGTGGCACTCGGCGGGCACTGGTGGGTGTAACACAGCATTGGGCTCAGGCAGGAGCACGCTGTGACTCTCAAGTGAGGTTCGTCTCCTTTCCAGAGAGTAAAATAAAAAGTATTACACATCCAGCGGTGGATGTGTGTTTTATTAACCGTGAGGGGGGTTTCTTGCATAGTTTGGTCGAATTTTTGTCAAACCCCCTTTGAATGGCTTGGTGTGCGTGTGTATTAATTGTGCCCGGTAATAGCTACCCATGTTTGTATAAATAAACGACAAGGGTGTCTACTTGGAGAGTACCCACCGGCGGGGGCGCCGGGATTAGGCACGGTAGGGCGTCAGACACGTCAGAGCTTCACTAGCGGTGTAAATACATTCCATGTGGATTCATTCTATGCATAGGCGCCTTTTAATGAATATCACGCAAATCGTCTTGGTGATAGGTACATACGGTTTGTCCAGCATGTCCTAGGTGTTTCTATAAATAGATATATTTTTAAAATAATAAAAAACAAAGGCCGGCCCCGGGGGATGGTGTCCCCGGAGCCATAAGTGGCCTGAGGAGGGGGGCAACGCAGCCCCTCCTAAAGAATTTAAATAAAAAAAAGGCCATGACCCGGGGGTTGGGGTCCCCGTGGCCGATTAAGGCCTTGAGAGGCCCAAATGTATTTTTTTCAACAAAAAAAATTAGGGTGCTGGCCCTGGGGGATGGGGTCCCCAGGGCCAATAAATTAGAAAAAGAAGGACACAGCCCTCCTTCTTAAACAAATAAAATAAATAAAAGACCGGCATCGCGCCGGAGGTCACGTCCCCTCCTTGCAGCACTCTGCAAACGCACCCCCTGGCCAGTTGTAAGTTGGGGAATTAATTCCCCTTCAATACTGAGGGTCCCTGAGGGCCAACTAGCCCAACAGGTATCTTCAGTGTGCGCCAGGAAGCTGCTTTGCAAACAGGTGTTCTGAGGCCACGCCCCTTTTTACACCTCTATGCAACACAGCTCTGTGGCGCTTACTGGAGGTACCTAGTGGGCTAGTTTGAACCTAGGGACCCTTAGGATTCAAAGGGACTTAATTTCTCAAATTAGAACGGCCACAGGGCGCGTTTACACAATGGTGAAGGGAGGGGACGGGGCCATCAGGTACTTCCAGTAAGCGCCACTGCTCTGCCTTGCAGAGAGGTGGTGCAGGCTGTGCCCCTTTTTACACCTCTCTGCAATGGCGCTTACTGGACGTACCTAGTGGGCTATTTTGCCCCTAGGAACCCTCAGGATTCAAGAGGACTTAATCTCCCAACTTAAAAAACGGCCACAGGGCGTGTTTACACAGTGGGGAAGGGAGGGCACGGGGCCTGAGGTGACGTATGCAAACACGCCCTATGGCGCGTTTTAAGTTGGGGAAATAATTCCCCTTCAATCCTGAGGGCCCCTGGGGGCCGTGCCACTTTTTACACCTCTCTGCAACGCAGCTCTGTGGCGCTTACTGGAGGTACCTAGTGGGCTAGTTGGACCCTAGGGACCCTCAGGATTCAAGGGGACTTAATCTCCCAACTTAAAATGGCCACAGGGCGTGTTTACACAGTGGGGAAGCGAGGGGACGGGGCCTGAGGTGACGTGTGCAAACACGCCCTGTGGCGCGTTGTAAGAGGTAGTTTTAATCCCCTGCCCTATTATATACTAGGGGCTTACAGAGGAGGTCATGCTAATCACAGGGGGACCCCAACGCATAGTTTTCCCTATTGTATGTAGGTGTTTTCACTGTATTCTGCTATTTTAACATAGCACTGGCTCTAGGACTGGTTAGTCAGACTCAGTTACCACCAGTATCGGTCTGAAAAAGTTGAGGGTGCAGGATGATTTTGCAACAAGGCTTCTTTCTGCTTTTCTGTTTGTTCTTTCTGCACGTTATCCTTCTTCCTGCACTTTTCTTCGTCTTTGAGGACTTCTGTTGCTTCTTTCTGCATTTCTTTTTTTTCTTTCTGTCCGTCTTTTCTCCTTTCTTCACATGTCCTATCTCTGTAGGCACAGTTAGAAATTAGCATTTAAAAAACCTTTGAAATTCACTGAAAAAACCATAGGTTTCAGGCACGTTATAGTTAGGAATTAGCATTTAAAAAACCTTAGAAATTCACTGAAAAAACCATAGGTTTCAGGGGCGTTATAGTTAGCTGGACTTTTCACTCGTACAAAACCATTGAAATTCCCCCGTTATAGTTAGTTCAGCTAACTATAACTCGCGCGCCCGCAATGCACTGCTGATGATGTCACATATTACATCACTCATGACATGGTCAGTGACATCACTCATGACATCACTGATGACATCTCAAATGGCATCACTGATGACATCACTGATCACATCATCCTTGTGATAGAGTGGTAGACCTCCTCTCCCCCTAATATAACCTTTGATACACACATTCAAAAACAGAAACTAAAAGTTTCAAAACAATGGACATACCAATACCAGTTACAACAACCTATTCAGTAATTCTAAGATCCACATACACATACACTCATTCACCAACAGTCCTATACAGTCACTCATACATGTACTCACTCATCATATGTACTCATACACCTACACATCCTGTTACACAATGCCACTCATCCATAGAGTTACTCACACACATAGTCACTCATGCTAATAAAGAATCAAACACTCATTTACTTGCATATACAGTTATACACATGATGCAGATCAGAGCATATAAATTCTCCCTACTTCCACAGATAGAGTAATTTCACAGATACACGCACATACTCTCATCATTCACTAGGGCCCATCACACCAACATACACTCTATTACTCTATCCGCACTAAACCTGAGAGGAGACTCCTAAATCACTCTGCATCTACACTTAGGCCAATGCGATCAAATTGATATTACCCTGAGTCATGATTGAAACAATAATAATCACAATAAGGAATTCATTAACTGACAAAGAAATAACCACCCGACACTGTAATTCAAACATAAGGTAATTTTATCTAAAATTAGTTCAAGTGAAAGTCAATCAATAGCAAAATCGTTATTCTCATATTTACCTATTCTAGCTAAATGTCATAAATGGGTCAGGACAGGTCTCTCAGTAAAGTCTCTCGAGTCGCCGTCCTCACAGCATCGATCTTCACCAGCATGGGTTCAGAAAGAAGTGGCCTCAAAATCCCGAATGCAAAAACCACAGACCCTCTCTAGTCTAGTATATTTATAATAAAACTAACAAAATATTTGTAACAAACGTATTCTGAATGTCCGTTGAGCCACCGAGCAGAGCGAGCAGGAAAGGATGTAGCATCGCTACATTTGAGAAACCTCCGCTCAGAAAAAATCACAAAAATAAAAAGACGGAAGAAGGAAACTCAATCTTGAAAATGTTGCATTAATAGAAGCTCTTCCTCTGAATCTTTAGCAAAGTCATAATAGTTCATTGTGGCTTCATCCTCAACCAAGGACAACTCAGCAGATTGGCAGCACGCCTTGAATCGCTGTCATCATAGAAGTTTTTTCAAATTTGTGCAGAGGCTGCGATCTGGTGACTTTCAACCATGTTCAGCAAGGCCTTCCGACACATCTCATTCACTCGAATGTAGGCTGTAAATGGCAGCCATTTTCTTTTAGGCCAAAACGGACCATCTTAATTGAAAGAAACACAAACAACGTTATTACATCATCGCAATGATTAATCAGTGTTAATTCCCACTAATACCCTTATGTGTATGTAATTATCTAGCCATCTGCGACATATTTAAGCATTAGTACACGTTATTAATAAGCATGAATATAAAACAAATAGCACTCTCGTCGTTTATTTAAACGCACATTATTATTGAGCAACATATATGCATTCCCACGTGTAGTTTCTCTTATTAGTATGTCGATTAGTCAAAATCTATCACGAAAAACAATAATTAGTAATTAAAGATTAATATTTTTAACTATGACACATAGACAAAACTGGAGCTTAAAACCCAATAAATTTTCAACAGAAAACCCTGCTCCAGCAATCCCCCTTTGGTGATATTATCACCAAATAAATCAAAACCCCCCAAAAAAATTTTGGCCCAATTTAGGAGAAATCGAAATGTCTCTTTTTTTCTTCCCAACTTACACACCAGATTCCCTTTCATCATCCCTTTTTGTCTTCAAGTAAACACTCTCTCTCAATTCTTCTAGTTCTATTTCTTGTGGGTCTCTTTCCGACCTCTTTTGTCTCTTTTCAATTTTATTTTTCCCTCCCCTGTTTTTACAACACAAACACACCAATCTTAATATCAACAAAGCAACAATCACACATGTCAAAGGAAACAACACCTTACCTATAATAGTACTACCTATTTTAGCAATAAAACTCTTAACAGCTATCATCTTATTAGCTAATTTAGTCCAAATACTCTCAGCTTCCAGTGGTACTAATTCCTCATGCAAATCAGTAATATTTTTGATATAGACCTTCAGGTCTCTACTTTTGTCAGGAATGTAAGTGCAACAATGTTGAACTTTCAGCATTCCACAGACTCCACCCTCCTTGGCCAATAGAATATCAAGGGCAAGTCGATTTTGCATAGACATGGCACGTAAGGCAACCATTTCCGTATTTACCAAAAGAAACCCTCCAGCGGTACTTGTCGATAAGCGATCCACCACTGTTGACAGTTTCCGAATTCCATATGCATTTAAAGAAATTCCCACTGCTGGAATTAAAGCTCCAAATATATCACCTACTATTTCTGACCAAGTCTCTCTCTTAAAACGTGTTAGTAAATTAATATGTTCCACATCTTCTATCCTATCTATATGAAAAATCTTTGGGAAGACCAGACCAACATAACATGTGCCATACCAATGGTCAGGCAACCTGTAATAAGCCCTGTTCCCACAAATATAATACACTCCCGGGAAAACTGGATCTTCTCCTCCTCTGAATCCCCATCCTGTTGCAATGAAGTATGTATCATGGCACTCACTAGCCCCAACAAAATAATTATCATATTGGGATTTCCTCCTGGTAATGCATAATTTACCCTTCTGTGGTGCATCTAAAGCCAAAGTTGGACTGGCCCCATTCCTCAACTCCTTTCCCATTTCAATGTCCCAAATTGTCTCACTCATTTTATATTTCCCTGCCTTCTCATGCATGCTAATTCTTCTTTCCTCTACCATGTTCAGGAAAGCTTTCTCCTCTTCTTTCAAACTGCAAGTTAAATTGTTCTTAAAAATGTAATCTAATGTTAATTCTTCTTTCTCAATAAAAATCTCACCAAAAATGTTAGCTTCTTTAGCTGGATTCAGCTTTTGATTCATAGGTAATTGCCCAAAAATGTTATCTTTGTTAGACATCTCATAATCTATTTTCCCTAACAAATAAAAAACACTACTTAACACACTACATGAAAATCCATACGTAGCTGGTAAATGGTGATAAGTAACAACTTCTGAAACAGATGCAGGTAATTGCATACATACGTAGCAATCCCTAACTTCCATTGTCTTTACGTATTCATACAACAACTTTGAAAAAACATTGCTAGAAAAATCATTAATTGACCTATCTTTATGTATGTTAATGTTACTAATTCTAGTTGGAACTATTTTCTGTGAATTTGTCCCTACTTTAGTCATATTCTCAGTATGCATCCCAAAAGTGTCTATTGTAACCCTAAAGGTAACTAATAAAGCAAGTACACACCATAATAGCACTAATAAACTAGTACAGCAGCAGCACATTCTACACCATCTTTTCAAAAAGGCACATCTACTTTGATTATTCTCTGTGTTAGCCATTTTACTACTTTGGCAGTGTCTTTTGACTTAGCCTCTTCTACTCCACTACTGAGTTTAGAACTCTATTTTTATTTCAAACAGCTAATTTTCAAAGTTTCCTCTTTCACTTTACCAAGTGACTCCTTCAGTTCACTCAATTTGGATTTTCATCACTCTTCACTTCTTCTTCAGCAACATCAAATTGTATCAGATCTTCTACAACATCCTGTGCATCCGACTCTTCTCCAATGTCAGTCAGGATAACTTTTAAGATTCCAACAGACTTTTCCTCTCCCTAAACCACTTTTCTCAAGATCCCCTCCGGATTGTCTTGATTCACTGCTTCTTCTTCTTCTCCTTCAGACAGTGCCACATAAGACCATTCCGGTGATCTGTACTTTTGGTTGGGTTGTCTATTTCTTTTGATTCTTCCTTGTTCCTTCGATTCTTCTTGTTTTCCACCTTTTGTTTTATTTTGACTCGACACTTCGTTCACCTGTTCAGCTTTTGACGAATCCACTCGTGTCAATCTGTACCTCAGCCTCTTTATCTTGTTAGGCCAAATATCTCCTCGTACAACCTTTTTCGGTCTCACTTCTTTATTGTTTCTTTCTCCAATCCAAGTCCTTTTCCTCAGAACTCGACCCTCATGTTTCTCATTCTCACTTTCATCCGATTCTGTTTCATCTGCCTTTTGTCCCTCAGCAATTCTTTTATTCTCCACAGACTTCTTTTTCACCACTCGAGATTTCCCTATTCCTGTCCCTCCTCGGGTCTCCGACACGCAATCTTCTTGCTGTCTACTTGTCCCTTCACCTAGCTCATCAGAAATATTCCCTACAACTCCTCGGGGGTCTTCCGCAATCTGTCCCTCTCTATCTTCTTCTGACCCTACTTCTTCAGGTGTAATCTCAAGTGGAATTTCAGCCTCCTCATCTGATTCAGGAGTATTCCCTGTGGAATTGCTCTTTTCTCTCCTTTCTTCTCCACTGCTTGTTGGAACTTCAGGCACTCTTTCAGAATCTGATCTCTCCTCTGAAACTCTCAATGCTTGCTTTGATGCCTCCTTTGGAAGGAAAGAATCACCTGACTCTCTTTCTTCCTCAGCTCTTTCAGGATTCCTTTCCCTTCTCACTGGCTCAGTTTCTTCATCATCACTCGAGTCTGATTCTTCAAAATACTCTTTACCAGTCCCTTCTCTTGGATTTGGAACTCTCAGAGTATGACTTGCATGCACCCAGTTCTTCACACCGGCACACTTTACAGCAGTTGTCGTAGTCAGAATGACTTGTCTTGGTCTTCCCCACCTTGGAACCAAGCAATTTCTTCTCCTGTGCACCTTTATCCTCACCCAATCTCCTGGACTCAGATCATGGGCTTGCTTCTTTTCAAGTGTAGTAGCATCTTCTCCAACCTGGTGAAACACAGAATGAACTGCGTCAGCCAGGCCTTTACAGTAATCCAAAATCATGTCATCAGTTATTGTCATCAACTTGTTGACAGGCACAAATGCATGTCGCATCGCACGTCCCATTAGGATTTCATGCGGACTCAAACCAGTAGTTCTATCTGGAGTAGACCTAATGGTCATCAACACTAGAGGCAAGACATCTGGCCATTTCATTCCAGTAGCTAAACACATCTTACCAATTCTGTTTTTGATTGTGCCATTTATCTGTTCAACAACTCCAGAAGCCTCTGGTCTGTATGCACAATGTAACTTCTGCTGTATGCTTAGTGCTTCACAAATTAAACTCATGAGCTCATTATAGAAGTGTCCACCTCTATCAGACTCAATCGTTACTGGAAACCCATACCTAGGAATCAGTTCTCTTAACAGTAACTTTGCCACTGTTATTCCATCATTTCTCCTAGTTGGATAAGCCTCCACCCATCTCGAAAACAAACAGACTACCACTAGAACATACCTCAATCTGTTCACTTGGGGCATTTCAATGAAATCTATTTGCATTCTAGTAAAATGACCTCCTTCTCTGCCTATTGTTCCTAGGCTCACCACTGTCTTCTTCCCAGTGTTGAATTGCTGACAAATCAAACATCTTTGACAGATACTTTCTGCAATCAACCTGAACTTTGCATTGTACCAGGTCTGTTTAAAAGACCTAATCATAGCATCCCTCCCCAGGTGTCCCTGGCCATGATACATTCTTGCCATTGTCGACAGCATGCTGTTTGGCATGACTGGTCTTCCATCTTTACAGACCCAAACATGATCTGATTCTCTTGGAGCACAACCTGCCTTAATCCAATCTTTCTTTTCTTCCTTTCCTGCCTCATCCTGCCTCATCCTGCAACAGTTTCACTTCATCCCACGTTTCTAGGACATTAGTAAACATCACAGAACAAAGAGACGTTTCCTTTTCTCGTTCCCGATTAATCGATTGGTTATTCTTAGCACAATACTGTGCTATGTCATTTGCATATCTGTTACCAAGGGTAACAAAATCATCTCCTTGTCCATGTGCAGCACATTTTACAACTGCTAGTTCTTTAGGCAGCTGTATCGCCTCAAGCAATTTCCCAATCACTTCAGCATTCTTTATTGGAGTTCCACTCGACGTCAAGAAACCTCTCTGTATCCACAATTGGCCAAAATCATGCACAACTCCAAAACCATACTGACTATCAGTCATCACAGTCACTCTCATATTCTTTCCAATCTTGCAAGCTCTTGTCAATGCCACCAATTCAGCAACTTGAGCAGATCTTACTCCTTTCAAAGAAGATGCTTCCATCACTTCTGAAACTTTGCACACTGCATATGCTGCACTCAGCACACCATCGTCAGTCCTCAGACAAGATCCATCCACAAACAACACATGATCACTCACATGTAAAGGAAGATCTCTAATATCTGGTCTTGGTTTCGTACAGTAGTCAAGTACATCTAAACAATCATGATCAATTTCATCCTTCACACCCACATTTTCAGCATCAGGCAACAATGTCGCTGGATTCACATTCACACATCTTTCCAAAGTCACATTTGATGCTCTCGGAATGATTTTCTCATATTTAGTCAGCCGACTATGTGACATATATTGAGTTCTGCTTCTTGTCAAAAGAATCGCCACATTATGAGGTACGAATACCCTTACAGGATATCCCATGATAATTCCCTCACTTTGTTCCAGACTTCTGCACGTAGCCGCTACTGATTTCAAGCAACCAGGTAAACCCACAGCTACAGGGTCAAGTGTCGATGAGAAGTACGCAATAGGCCTTCTCAGTTGTCCATGCTTTTGTATTAACACTGAAAGTGCACATCCATTTCTCTCACTGCAATACAACTCAAACTCTTTTTCATAATCAGGCATTCCCAAAGCAGGGGCTTCACACATTCTGCTCTTTAACTCTTCAAATGCTGCCATTTGTTCTCCATCCAGTTCCAATGGGTCTCTCACCTCACTTTTAGTCAGCTTAATCAATGGTCTTGCTATCAGGGAAAAGTTACTTATCCACTGACGACAATAACCCACCATCCCCAGGAACATCCTCACTTCTCTTTGGGTCCTCGGTGCTCTCATTCCTCTGATGATTCTGATTCTATCATCAGTCACTTTTCTCAGACCTTTTTCAATATTGTGTCCAAGATAATGCACCTCTTTCTTGCAAAATTGTAATTTGGCTGGAGATACCTTTAACCCTCCATCTGCCAGATGATTCAGTAAAGCTATGGTATCTACTTCACAAGCTTCACGTGTCTTCGATGCCACAAGTAAGTCATCAATGTATTGCACTAGCACTGAGCTCTCAGGCATGATTAAACTCTCCAATGACTTTTTCAATAACTGATTGAATATCGAATGACTCTCTGTATACCCCTGTGGGATACGACACCATGCTAAAATACGCTGGCCAAACCTAAATGCAAAAATAGGCTGGCTGTCATGATGCAATGGAATTGAAAAGAAAGCATGACACAAATCAATCACTGTGTACCACTCATCATCATGTGGAATCTGATACAAAATCACTGACGGATTTGGCACAATGGGACAACATGCCACCACAATTTTGTTAATCTTTCTCAAATCCTGTACAATCCTGAACTTCCCATTAGGCTTCTTTAGCCCCATTATCGGTGAATTACACGGACTACTCAGTAATTCTCTCAATACTCCTTGCTGGATCATTTTCTCAATTATAGGCGTTATTCCCTCAATTATTTCTGGTGTCATTTTGTACTGAGGAATATTAGGATAAGTAATTCCCTCTTTCACTGAAATTTTCACTGGATCTACATTATTCATCAATCCCACATCTTCTCCAGTAAAATCCCAAACTGCTGTTTTCACTGTGTCTCTTAATTCTCTAGGTAGGTCATCTGGATTAAAGACAGCATATGTACTCACAATTTCACTTTCTCTATTATCTAGAGTCATCCTGTACAAGACATCCTCATCCGGTGTCTCAAAAGCTATTCCATCCAGAGTACAGAAAATTGTACAATTCATCTTACACAATAAATCCCTACCTAACAAGTTCACTGGACTGGTGTCACAGACCACAAATCTGTGCATGTCCGAAAATTTCCCCATCTTTACCCTTACTGGTTGAGTAAGACGAGTCTTAATCTGTGTATTTGCTACACCCACTACTTGGATTGCTTCGTCCGAGAGAGGAAGATTTCTCACATCTGCTGACCTGACAGTTGATCTCGTTGCACCTGTGTCTACTAAAAAAGTAACACTTTCCTCATTTATTTTCCCATCCACAAATGGTCCTGCCTGGTCTATTTCTAGAGTTGCACCAAGTATGCACTCTTCCTCCTCTCCTCGGCACCGTCAATCATCACTCTCAGACTCACTCCCTTCCTTCTTTAACCAGTACTGCTGTACCGGGTTCGAACGTCTCTGTTTGTTTACCTGCTCATCATTGTAGAATCCCGAATCCTGGCTGTACTTTTGGGACCCTCTATTCTGCGGCAAGGGCGGTTTTGGCTCTTGACTCTGCTGCTTAACACCCTTCTGCTGTTGCTGCTGATGATCACACCCCTCGTTCTGCACCTGTTGGTTCAAAGTTTTATTCTCATTACTTACTAATGGTGGATTTGTACATTCGGATCTCCAATGTCCCAGTTGACCACAATTGTGGCAAGGGAACTTCTTCTTGGCCTCCTCCAAGCTTCCCTTTCCTTTTCCTGCAAATCTGGGCCTATTTCCTGAATTATTTGCCTGTTCCACCAACTGTGCTTCTTGTCTCTCTGCAACTTTTACCTGTGCCCACATTGCCTTCTCTTTCAGCTTCCTTTGTTTTGCTTCAATTTCATCACTGAAATACTTAGCATGTCTCAGAATTTCATCAATTTTCTTACTCTGCCAATCAACTGTATGCTCTTGAATTCTTTCACTAATCTCAGGTCTCAGGCCATATACAAATCTGTATACAAAATGACTCAAATCTTTGTCACCCAGATGTTCATCTCCACTGAACTGTTTAAAAGCTAGTATCAGCCTTTCATAGAAAGCATGAACTGATTCTTTTGCTTCCTGATGTGTTCGATCTATTTTAACCCAGTCTGTCTCTTTTGGAGGTACCTTGTTTTTCAGAAACACAATAACCTGATCGTATTTTCTCATAACTTCTGGATCTGGAGCTCCTGTCTTTTGATCTGTTGGGTATTCCTTATCTGGCCAACCTATGGTTATTTTACACTCAGCCCACAAGTCTGCCGGAACAATTATATCAAAAAGACTATTCAGGTCAACCCACAGCACTTTTGACAATTTCACAAACCTGTCTACCTGCTTATACCACTCGACAGGCTTTTCTCTCAGTCGAGGGAAATCATTTGTAAATGACAAAATATCCTGTCTAGTCCATGGAACATGTACATATCCTCCTCCAGGTATTTCTCTCATAGGATAAGCATCCACTGTTTTCTCCTTTTCCCTCACTGGAAATGCTGAATAAGTCTTGTCCACCGATTCTTGCCTTTCTTTGTACCACCTGTCCTTCCATCTCTCTACATCACCCCATTTCCGCAACAAGGAAATCATCTCCTTTATTTGCCCTGTTCTGCCTACATTATTCAAATTTTCTATATCCTTTTCGGAAAAATCCACTCGATAAGGTTTCTGCAAAGCCTTCACTTTATCCATGTCTACTCCCAATTCACTCGCTATTCCTCTTAACCTATCATGTGCACTTTTAGCACTCCAGGTGATACTCTTGCACATATATAACAATTCACCATCATGATGATCTCTCAGAATTTCCATAGAAACCGTTCCTGCAATAAGCTCTTCCAATTCTATGCGCAACCTGGCCACATCAATTGCTTGAGATTTTTTCTCTTTCTTTTGAAGAACTTTCAACCAATCATTCAAATCCTCAGCTGTTATTTCAGTAGACTTTTTCACTGTGCTCACTGGTTCTGCCATCCTCTGTGGTTCCAATATCAGCATTCCTTCACAACTGGTATTCAATCTTGAATTAAACTGTACGTTTAACTCATCATCGCCTATAGTATGCCTCAACTGATTTTCTCTCATCCTTCTTCCTGACTCTTCCGAAGAACTAGCCAATCCATTCCCTATATATGGAACCGTTAAACCACTTTCACCCGTCCTCTGCTTATCAAAAACAGGCATAACCGGACCTATGGTTACAGGTACCGTAACAGCTTCTAGATTCTTTGTCAGCTCTCTGATCTTCTCAGTCAGCTCAGATGTTGTTCTGGCTAATTCTCTTGTTTTCTCATCACTAATTCGATCCTCTTTTTCTCGCTCTTTCTCTCTTTCCCTTTCCGCGAAAGAGCTACCACCTTTCAAATCAGGAGACACAACTTCTGTCTCAATAATGCGCAATGTATTTCTTATTGGCGTAGTCACTGGAGTGTTCTCTTCTGGTTCTGGTCTATATGGAGGTGGTCTCTTGTAAATCATGTCATCTAGAACCTCATCCTCATAATCATTAGCTCCAAACCTTTTCACTTCTGCATCAGGTAACCTCCCTGCTTCTTTCCTATCCTCCTTTTCTTCAACTGTCCTCATAGGATATAGTCCCTCTGTCATACTCGCATCTCGCCATCTCCTCATTCGATCATGATGAGTTTCACGATCATATTTCCTCCCAAACATATACCTATACTGGCTACCACTTCTCTGTTTCTCTCGTTCATGCACCTCATCTTCCCATTCTACCAATGCCTCGAACTGTGTCGGCCTTGGTCTCGGCTCAAGACATAACATCTTCTCCCGTAAATTTCTCAACACAGCCAAATTAAATGAACCATGTTCCGGGAAAGCTAAAACACCATCTTCTCTTGTATACCTAACCCAGTTGTCCAACCATATACAAGTATGATACCCATATTTCGCAACCATGAAGGATGCAGGTGTTTTCGTCGGAGGTAGCAATTCACCCTCTCTTGTTTTAATGTCCTTATCCTTGTCAAACCATTTCCTTATTTTACCGAACAATGATTTCTTCTTTTTCCCCTCTTGGTAATACATTTCAACGTTTACCAAAACTCTCTAGTCCCTTTTGTACAGTTACGAATCTTTTGTCCAATAACAGCGCGACTCACACCAACGCACCAATCCTGGAGCGTCTACGTCACTCTGTACTCCTTCCAATCCCTGCGCGGCTCACACTAACGCACCAATCCTAGCGCGAGCACTGTTCTGATTCACTATCCAATCAGAGCGCGGTCTTTCTGACGTCAGTAGTCGCTGCAGCCGCTTTGACTCCTGTCTCCTGTCACTCGACTACCCCTCCTTTACAAAACCGTTTCCGTGGAGCTTGTCTCACAATTCTACAAAATCTATTAGTTACAACATATAAACATCTCCATTGTCTGCTTCGCTAACCACAGAATAGTAAAGAAATCTTTCTCACAAGAATCCCGCTTTACTCTGAAACAGTGCTTACTTCTGCTCCACCACGGAATTTATACTCTCGTTGACACAGTAGCACATCCCTCTACTCTGCCCTTCTAACACACATCCAGTAACTGCTTCCTCTCGGACTGTTCCTAGGAGCTTTCACAATTAACTAAATGCTCATACATTCACGCACTTTCACACTAGAAAATGTAGCACATGCACACAGAATCCTGCCTTTCCCGAGAACAGCGAACAGTCTGTCCCGCTACAGAATTATAACACACGTTAACCAAGCAGCATTTACTTCTGCTCAGTCCTTCAAGCAAGCTCAGAGTATACCTATTACTTCTCCAGCGGTAAGCTTTAACGGCAAACCTTACGGATCCCTGGGACTTAAGACCAGAGTTTCACAGATAACCTTTGCTACCATACACACTCCTCTTATACACAGAAATATCTCTAGTAGTAACACACAACGATGTCACTAATTCCGAACCCAGACAATGTGACGCGCAACTTCAATTGTCACACGTTTTTCCTGCATACGTACAGGTAATTCCAACAATCCCGTTTTTCCCGAGAGCAGCACACACTTCCCTCTGCCCTACTACGGAACCGTCACCAGCTCCCAAGTTCCAGAAGCACTACATAAAACTCAACATGACGATCTCAACATATAGTATTAGTACATATACCAACATCAATAAATCAATAAATCAAAAGCCAATATACAAGCAATCTAATCAGATCAAGATAATAATCAAAACCATTACTCTGCTACCAGGAAATTGATGCAGATCAGAGCATATAAATTCTCCCTACTTCCACAGATAGAGTAATTTCACAGATACACGCACATACACTCATCATTCACTAGGGCCCATCACACCAACATACACTCTATTACTCTATCCGCACTAAACCTGAGAGGAGACTCCTAAATCACTCTGCATCTACACTTAGGCCAATGCGATCAAATTGATATTACCCTGAGTCATGATTTAAACAATAATAATCACAATAAGGAATTCATTAACTGACAAAGAAATAACCACCCGACACTGTAATTCAAACATAAGGTAATTTTATCTAAAATTAGTTCAAGTGAAAGTCAATCAATAGCAAAATCGTTATTCTCATATTTACCTATTCTAGCTAAATGTCATAAATGGGTCAGGACAGGTCTCTCAGTAAAGTCTCTCGAGTCGCCGTCCTCACAGCATCGATCTTCATCAGCATGGGTTCAGAAAGAAGTGGCCTCAAAATCCCGAATGCAAAAACCACAGACCCTCTCTAGTCTAGTATATTTATAATAAAACTAACAAAATATTTGTAACAAACGTATTCTGAATGTCCGTTGAGCCACCGAGCAGAGCGAGCAGGAAAGGATGCAGCATCGCTACATTTGAGAAACCTCCGCTCAGAAAAAATCACAAAAATAAAAAGACGGAAGAAGGAAACTCAATCTTGAAAATGTTGCATTAATAGAAGCTCTTCCTCTGAATCTTTAGCAAAGTCATAATAGTTCATTGTGGCTTCATCCTCAACCAAGGACAACTCAGCAGATTGGCAGCACGCCTTGAATCGCTGTCATCATAGAAGTTTTTTCAAATTTGTGCAGAGGCTGCGATCTGGTGACTTTCAACCATGTTCAGCAAGGCCTTCCGACACATCTCATTCACTCGAATGTAGGCTGTAAATGGCAGCCATTTTCTTTTAGGCCAAAACGGACCATCTTAATTGAAAGAAACACAAACAACGTTATTACATCATCGCAATGATTAATCAGTGTTAATTCCCACTAATACCCTTATGTGTATGTAATTATCTAGCCATCTGCGACATATTTAAGCATTAGTACACGTTATTAATAAGCACGAATATAAAACAAATAGCACTCTCGTCGTTTATTTAAACGCACATTATTATTGAGCAACATATATGCATTCCCACGTGTAGTTTCTCTTATTAGTATGTCGATTAGTCAAAATCTATCACGAAAAACAATAATTAGTAATTAAAGATTAATATTTTTAACTATGACACATAGACAAAACTGGAGCTTAAAACCCAATAAATTTTCAACAGAAAACCCTGCTCCAGCACACACACCACCACACTTACTTCTACAGAAACTTACACATACTTAGTATTTTAAACAATCACTTATAGAAACACATACTTATTCATACAGGAACTCTTTCAATCTCTCACTCTCACATATACTCACTTATATACACCAATAGTCACATATACTAGTTTAAAACATATGTAGTTACTCATAAAGACACTATTCAGACAGTCATTCACTCACTAACACACCCATGCACACACTCATCCACCCATACAGTCCTGCACACATGCTGTCTTCAACACATACAAGCAGTGAGTCACTCATTCATGCACCTATGCACTACGTAATTCCCCCCACCGAACCATACAGACACCCAGACACTCATACTGATACTCAAAAAACCAACTAATAACTATATAGACACTCATGTAGCTACTCACCAACCCATGCCGCCATGATACAGATATTTACATATTTAAACATTACTCATTAAGCCATGTATTCACTAAGATACACTTAATCAGTCAGTTATACAATCAATTTTTCAAAAACAAATCATCCATTTAGACACTTATATACCCATTTATTCTTCCATCGACCTTGAGATATACATATATAAAACATATGTAATTTTCAGAAAAACACACATTCACTGGATGATGTGATCAGTGATGTCATCAGTGATGTCATTTGAGATGTCATCAGTGATGTCATGAGTGATGTCACTGACCATGTCATGAGTGATGTAATATGTGACGTCATCAGCAGTGCATAGTGCATTGCCGGCGCGCGAGTTATAGTTAGCTGAACTAACTATAACGGGGGAATTTCAATGGTTTTGTACGAGTGAAAAGTCCAGCTATCTATAACGCCCCTGAAATCTATGGTTTTTTCAGTGAATTTCTAAGGTTTATTAAATGCTAATTCCTAACTATAACGTGCCTGAAACCTATGGTTTTTTCAGTTAATATATATATAGAGATATCCTTTTATCCCCAGCACTACATATAAATAACAGTAACCTGGTCCTGATGATGGGCTAATACCTCTACAGGCCGAAATGCCGTTGACTTTTACAGCAGAATTCTCGGCGCTCCTTTCAAGGATACCCCATATGATTATTTTTGTATTCATTACCATTTATTGTTCGGTTATCCTAACTTTGTAAATTTTACTTTCACTTGTTCCTTGTTGCGCCCCCTCCTATCGCTGTACATTCTTCCTCACGTGTCACTTGCGCCGTCACAATCCTTCACGAGCACTTGTGCACAGTATCCTACAGGTTACATGTCATTCAATGTAACGCAGTGTCACCCTCCCATACGTTTGATTATATGAAGTTAATATGTCAAATATGTATATTCACTAAAATACAATTTATGCTAATAAATTTGTCTCCCTGGTTTTCTCCCCTTTTGATTCCATTCTTAGAAACTAATTGTGCTATATGTAACTGACCTTCAATTAACGCCCTTTTGAGACATTGTTGTACGATATAGATGATTGTCCTAGTCTCTTTAGGGTATATTTCCTACCTTCTGTAGTCGGATACTGTCACTGATGTCAAAGCATGTGTAACATCACTGCCAGTGATGCCATGTTAATCAATACTCACTCGTCCAATTTTCCAAACTTCAGAGCTGTGGGTCATGTCAGTGGGCGACTACAAGGCAATTGGGTGCTTTTGCTTTCACTCTGATTACCAAAGCACCTGCATATAAGCTTGCCACCTAATTGGTGTATTACCAGAATGACCAGTAACTTTATGTATGAACAGTAAAAGAAAAAAAAGGAAAATCAGTTGAAACCAGTACTTTTTCCCCTTGTCTATGTATTCTTAAAACAGTAAATAGAAGGAGAAATCACTGTAAAAGTATTGGAGTACTGTCTAAATGATTCCTGACTGATAATTAACAGAAGCAGAAGTGCAGTGCAAAAGCTCTAAATCAGGGTTTTGCACAAAATCTTACTTAAGTTCCAGATCCTGGCTCCACGTTATCTAAAAATATGAACTACTTATCCCTGTTATGAGGGCACCTCTATCCTAGGGTGACCAGGTGTCCCCGATTTGCCCGGACAATCCCGGTTTTTCGCAAGCTGTCCCGGCAGATTTCAGGAAATTAAGCTCATGTCCCAGTTTTTAGAGAGGGTTTGCTGAAAACGGTGGGAGGTATCTTATTAAGTTTTGCAAAGCAGGGATAGTTAGCAGCTGTTAAAAGAAAACAATTTACTTCAGAGGTATGCTACTGGCTCTAAAACTGGCATTTTATTTATGTTGTTATTGCCTCTTCTGTAATTCTCTGCTAAGGAGCACTGTCATTCTGTGCGCTGGGTTGAAGTAAAGTTGTAGTCCTTCTTCTATTTTTGGGAAATGTCCTGGTTTTTGGCCTTAAACTTCTGGTCACCCTACTTTATCCTACCCACTGCCCTACATCAGTTCAGTGCACCTGTCGGAGGATGCTGAGATCTCGCTTTCGTGCTGAGCGATCGCAACTACAGGCCTGCGATGCAACCTTGGTAGAGGCGGCGTGGAACTCATCGACCTGTCCCCCCGAGGCGTCGGTCTTGCCACCTGCTTCTTCCCCGGTGATTGTTACAGCTCACCGCACCCCTGACCCAGCTGCTGATCACGGAGGGCTGTATGGCGGGCTTCATCGCCAGATTTAACATGGAGGAGCAGACTTGGCAGTGTTGCTGCTGAGCTGAGCTTTGGATTGGCCACGCGGGGAAGTGGCAGAAATTAGGAAGTGGCAAAAATGAGGACCACGCCTAGATTGGTCCCGGCAGATGGCTCTGGGATTGAGGCCTGTACGATGGGGGCCTCATCTGAGATCATTTCACTCCTCGGGGTGGTGCGTTTATGGTATTAAGTTGGATGATGATACTGCTGTGGTCTCACCGCTAGGCCTCACAACAAATCTAATTTGAGGCCAAAAGTGAGGCGCTCCAGCCTACCTCGAAGTAAAGTGCCCCGAACATGCTATAAGAACAGAATGAGCATGTTGAGGAGGCGACTGTGCTGTACATTCCTGCGTCGCACTACTTTTTATTGAAAGTTGGGTCTGCTTGTGCCCTGCAGTATCTTCCTGGCGGCATTTGGAGTGTGGCAGGACCCAGGGTACTTTCCACATCCATGTGCCGTGTGTGCCCCGTTCAGCAAAGCTTGGACACGAAGTGGCTTATGCGCTGCTCACCATGGGCAAGCACAATAATAAGCAGTCTAACTGACAGCAAGTGGCATATGTGTACAGCTGACTCAGAACAGGGAGGCCAGGAACTAAATGCACCGGTACATGGGGCCATCACATCAGACCGGGACATCACACATGCTGATGGATATGAAAAACAGCCTCCCCACCGTCGACTCAAAAATTAAGTCCCTAACCAATGGAATAGATTGCATTAAGGAGTGGGGAGACAAACACATTGATCAACTAGAAAATCCCACCTCAGATATTGAAGACACCTGTGCGTCTGCTGGAAAACCTCTCCTCTGCATGCAAAAAGTACGAGAAGTCATTAGAAATAAAAATGAGGAACTCAAGGCACAATCCAGCTGCATTCTGGGAGTACCTGCGTCAACTGTCATGGGCAACATGGAAACCTACATTGAAACATGCTTCACTCCCTGTTTGGAGATGCCTGTCACCTGTCTTCATCTTGGAATGTGTGCTTTGCACTCTGGGCACTTATCCTTCACCTGGGGCCCCAGCAAAACCAATTGTGACCCACCTAATAAACTACTTTCACTCTCACGGTTCAAGCTGCTTGTAGGGAATATCTGCCTGTGAAACACCTCTTCCGGAAAGCTGGAACAACCTACACCTTGCTACACCTGGCCATGATGCGCATCAACCTCAATGGTAAAAAAAACATTATTTAACAAACCCCCAAATTTGATGAAATATTCTTTCTGAAAAATCCCGACTCCCAGAGGGACTGGACTGCTTCCCCTGTGGCTGGTACCAAGGGACATTTCAGTGACAATGATTGATCGATGCTTTATAGCTGTACCAAAGAACTCTCCACTGGGGCCTTATTACAAGTGCATTATATCCTATGCCACTTTTACTAAGGCAAACAGGATATCTGCTATGTTCTTGAAGGAGTAACCTGTGCACCAAACTCTAAATAAGGCCCTTTTACTTTTTCAAGGAAGGTAAAAACCTCCATCTGGGCATGGTTAAAGGTTTAAATTAGCATACTCCTTGCCTCTGGTCCTCTTAGCTTTTGCCTCTGAAAGTTTTAATCCCATTAAGGAAATAAAGACAAGGTTTGCCTCCCATTAGATGTAATACGATAGTTTTACATTGCATTGTTGTGATACTTTTTATACTGTTGACTAATATCTTTTCTGACCTACCTGTTGAATAATTGATTGATGCATTACATTGCTGGCCAACCTGTGGATTTAGGTCCAGATCTCTGTACTGGGGTGAATGTTTGACATTGATCAGCAGTCTGTCCATCAATTGTTCTTTTTGCGTTTGTCACCCGAGTGGAATGGGTAAGCCCAGACGTGGGTTCCATGCTCTCCATGCCACTGGAATAAAGCTAGCCTGGCTGATGAGGGGTGAAACCCCCAACCCGGTCCTTGGATGCTTCTTTCCAGTCCAAGGAGAACCAGACCTGGCCATTCGGGATGGGCTGTTCCAATGGGATCAGGGTCAAGACTGATTTGCATATGGCTGGGTTTAATCTGTAATGGCATGGGGAGCAAATAAATGATGGATTTACGCCCAGATCTCTGTACTGGGATGAATGTGACTTTGATCAACATTCTGTCCATCAATTATTCTTTTTGCATTTGTCACAAGATTTGACAGCATGAGCTTCTAACAAGTTCCTGCTCCGTACTATATCATTATAACCTGTTGATACACCAATCCAATTCATTGAAGTGATCAGCTCTCTACTTTTGCACTTGTCATAGAACAGTCATCATGTGTAGCAGAGTTTTATTTTTGCCATCATGTAATTCATAAGACATGATTTGGAAAAGACAGTACATTTGCACAGCATAAGCCTGTTGGTACATGGGATTGTTTTCCATTGCTTCACTTGTATCTTCAAAGCCATCATCAATGTTGTCAGCTTCTATTCCGAATCAAGACCTTTAACAGTTTTGCTTTGCTCGGATTAAACAATGATGTAAAAAATGTTAAGACAACATTAGTCATTCATGTTGACTCCCATGTTATGCGGAGCTCTGGGGCATCACAAAATTTGTCATTAAGTCCAAAATCTAAATCTTTCAGAACATTTCTTAAAATGGTTCCTGCTGACTTTACTGCATCCTGTGATCTTATTTTGGTAGCAAGAACTGCAGGAGTCAAATCAGCTGACAACACCATAAGTGGCTCATTCGTTTTGTTAGACTGACAAAACAAAATTCTGTAATTGTACATTCTCACCAGAAAAATCTTAAATTCATTAATATGGATCAATACAGTTTTATCAATGTTGACCATGTATTCTCTAATTTCACTGAGTGTGAACCCATAGCCAGCACTCAAGAGTGGCTTTAAAACTTAATTTACTTTTTCAAAGAGTGCAAACTTAACTGAAGGCTGGCAGTTACGTTGCTGCTGGGAGCTCACTATACATTCATATTTTCAAATTTATGCATGCATGCAGTTCGGGTGGGCTTACAAATCCACTGCAAATACATTCACCTTGCTGTTTAGATCAGCTACTCGGCTGAAAACGTCATCATGGATAAAACTAGCTGCAGATAAAAACATGTTTGCCCTTTGAAACAAACATACTCTGTTCTTTGTTCTATCGTCATTCCCTTTGGCTGTTGTTCTGGCTACACTACAGATAACACATTGAAGATCCTCTGCTTTCTGATCAGTTGTTGGAGGTGGACAAGGGGTAGCCATTGATCTTCTAAGTGGATAGGAACTGGGTTTGGTTATCATCACTTATTCAGAAGACTTGGATCCTTGTTGTAATTCACTGGTTTCTGCTAATTTTTTACTAACTTTTTCCAGCCTTTGTTCCATTGTATACGACTTGTAGCATTTGCTGATAAAAAAAGAAAAAATATTTGATCCTCTTAACCCATTAGTTTCAATCGTTTGTGAACTTCATCTTGCTGTATTTCTACAGCATCTCAAACTCTCTTCTGTCCAGCTTTGGTTGATGTTAGCATTTATTTTGGATTACCTTGGCATATGACACATTTTTCGTTATTGAAGAAGTCCTCCAATTTTGTAGTTAGCAACACACTGTAAGAAAGTAAACATCCTCTGCTACTACCTGCTTTGCTCATGGATCAACTGAAAACGTGAAACAAAAACAATATTAAAATAAATTACCAATATGATGGCTAAAACACCTCATTATAGAGCTTCCATTTAGGAAAATGGTGGATGGGTTGCTCTGAGGAGTTATTTTCTATCTCTATAAGACTACTTGACCCCCAAAACCTATGTTTTGACACTAACATGAAGTATATTTGTCTCATGGTTCCTGAAATATAACATCATCACTGCAACACATCAGCCATTTTTAAAAATGCCATCTAGAAATATTCAGCCCAGATTGTGGTACTTTAAAATTTGGGACCGCGTAGGAGGCAGGGCCCTACCCCTGTCTATCCCGGTATTAGCGAACCGCGAATGGTCAATGCGGTATGTACAAGTGCCTCGTGTAACGTTTTAGCTATGAATGCACTATGTATACGTTATTATACATTGACTCCATGGGTTCCATCTTGGAGCGGTGGCCATCTTATAGTTGCCCTCACATAGGCTACACCTTTAAGAACAAATACAGGCCTCTAGAACACATGTGCCTTCCTTTGACTTCTCTATGACCTGGGCAGCTTGGCTCTGCTGCCCCAGGTCAGTCCGGTCTCACGAGTTCCCCGTCCTCGGGCCACCTGTGATTAGCATCAGGGCTTGACACACCATAAAGCCTTTACATTAAACACGAGCCTCCAGCTAATCTCTTTCACACCTGACTGTTCCTGCTTTATGGCTTGTTTCCCAAACAGGAGATGCTCATGTTTATTGGGGCCTATCGATATCTGATGTGGGATCTGAGCCTCGCTGGGTAAATAACTGTGGGCTGGTTGAACAGGAATGTGGGATTGTCACCATGACTCTGCCTTTTCTTTGAAGCCAAAATATGTGAATGACCACTTGTAAAACAGGGGCGGTGTTGCCCAAAGCGTAATATTCTGTATAAAATAGAAGACTGGTTTTTGTTCTGCAGACTGCCTCATTCAGTTGCTAAGGCTTCTGTGCGACGTAGTCTCACTCATTTAATGTTTAATAAAGATGTCTTTTTCATATTTCAGCTTCTTCTGCCAGTTTCTTTGTTACATTACCATGAGAGCGTCTTTTATAATACTACAGCAACAGGATAACCCGAAGTCATAGGGTGCTATCCCTGGCACCGCTGGGGTCCTAAAATCCCCGGTACTTCAGTTGGCGCCTAACGTAGGGCATCAATACAAGTGACTATCTGGAGGAGCGATCTTGTCAGAGGACAGAAATCTACTGGGGAGAACAGGACAGAAATCCACTAAGCGGGTACCGAGGTTCTGGGGGATTCTTTGTCTCTGCAGCCCAGTATATCTCTGATCTTTCTGACTTTGACTCTCCAAAAGATGTCACTCCCGATTAGAACCCTTTTTGGCGTGAGTATTATAAAAGACGTTTTGTTATGAAGAACTTGACAGTTAGAATTTGGATAACCTTTTGATTAAATAAAAGTAAGAGTTAAGTATAAGTGGGTCGCTCCCACTCCTTTGGTTCTTTGGGTCTTTGATTTGGTTATCGCAATTACCAAAGCCGAGGGGTTGGTTTCTTGGTTTTTAATTTGGTCATTGCAATTACCATAGCCAAGGGTCTCGTATATTTGCGAGTGTATTGATAGAGATAACCCCTTGAAGTTTGAAGTTAGATTAGTGAGCTATAAGATGCCTGATCTTAGCAAGTTTGAAATGTAGAAATTTGTGTTGGCCAACTTTTGGTTTGTATAGGTCTGGATATGCGAATTGCAATTTGTGTAGGCAGGTAATTAGGAGATATTTCTCCATTTGGTTTAGTTGCATGCCTGTTTGTAAGCTCACATGGAAAAATGTGTTGCTTTTTTGGACGGTACCATAGTTAAAATCGGTTAGATTTGAAAACATATTACAAGGATCCTTCGTTCTGCGTAGTTTCATGAATAAAGATATGCAGAACGATTTTGTGTGGTGTTCTGCTAGGCAAAGCTAGTGAATTGAGCGCACTCACTACTTCTTGGACATACATCTGTCTGTTGGGCTGTTTATGCAGCCTTTTGGAATACTATTGAGAAGCGTTTCTTGTAAATATGACTTACAACTAGTATTTGCAAATGGTTTGGTTCAAGTATAGTCTGTGAGCTGTTCTTTCTTTCTGTCATGCGTATTGATTTGCAAGTCAACTGTGTGTTTAAATGTCTATGTGGTTTTCTCATTAGTGCAACTTCTGTAAGTAAATTGCGATGGCGCTATTCATGAAAAATGGCTAAAGCGCGCTGTATTGTCTGTTTGACCCCCCTTTCCGTTTATGTCTGAAATGAGCTCAATATGTGTTTGTGGGTCTTCTGATCTTTTCAGTCTGTTAAGCAAAATATTGGTTAATTAATGTTAAGTAGAAACTTAGGAAAAATCCAGAAATGAACAATGTGATGTGCTAAAATAGCTATGTGTTGCTATTTAATTTATAGAATGAGCAGTTGTGCACATATACAAAACTGCCGTTAAATGCTTCAAGGATAAAATTAGAACCACATTCAATAGATATAAATAAGGCCCCAAAAACGAAATTATCTATTTTTGCAAAAGTACATAAATTTACAGCATTTTCCTTAGATGCATTGTATTAGATGTTCACAGGCAAACTTTTCAGCTGCAGTATATTTGATAGGAATGTTCATTCAGCCAGCACTTTCCCAGTTAAACACGGGTGGAATTTTGCATAACCGTCCTTTTAAATGAAAGTGGCGCAAAAATGTGACGCGTTTCAAATTGGGCTTATGCGCTTAGGCTTGTAAGTTAAATGTGTCCAAAATGATAGGCAAGGGATGCAGCTTGTTTTTTATACATGGAATTATCACAAAAACGAATAATTGAGATTTTTTTTTTAAAGAAAATTATTAATCATGGAAAAATTATTTTAAAGAAATAAGTGCTTTTCAAAATCGTTTTTTGATATTTATGAAGCTTAATACTCATACTATGGCCTCCTAGCATTAAAATTTGATTTAAGTTGTGTTGCATCACTAAAATGGCAAGCATTTGTGTGTACAATTTTCCCTTGGCACAGGCGCAAACAAGCTAATTTTTATAAAGTATAAGTTATTATTTCCAATGCCTGACTCATGGGTTATGTAATAGACATTCTGGTAATGCATATTATGCAAGAAAATTGTAGGATACTCATTTTTTCATGCCTAAAAAAATCAAAGTCGAATTTGGGTAAAAGCACGGTTTAAACTGCATTTTCTTTCATTCAGAGTACTTTTTAAAGTGTCTCAGGCTTCAGTAAATACATACATTTAGGTTTGATATATATTTACAGGTTGTGCCTTCTTATGATTCAATGAGTTAATATGCCAGTACAACGGCTTGTTTTAATATCAGGGTTGAAGGTTCTAACTTCAGCTGGGCCTACTGAGAAGTTCATTAATTTAAAGTTGATGAAATGTGTACCATTGCATAGGATTGCAACAAGCATTTATTCTAAAAACTGGTATGTGTGTTATTAAGTTTTGTGAATTATTCACAGTACATGTAGTTTAACAATCTGGGAATAGGGATAATTTTTTTAGCGCCTAAAAAGGATAAATTATTTTTCAAAATATCGTGAATTATTGCAAGTTAGGAGGAATTAGGAAGGCCTTCTGGCTTTGACAAATTCAGAGTGGCAGAAGCTGGGAGCTGGGAGAGCTGCAGAGGCTGGCTCGGTCACGCTGCTGAGATGCTATCTTTAGTTTTCCCGTAAACAATGGAGTTGACATTTATGACCTTTTAAATTAGGGCCTTGCCTCTGTGGAATGCAGAATGACCTTGCTACACGGGCCTCTAAAGGTGGGGTTTCTGGTTTCTCCATAACAACATCACTAAAACTAAAGAACTTAATTCCAAAGGGAAAATATAGCAAAGGGGTTTCTTTGAAAGCCCAAACATCATGTTGAATGCTTTACAGAACTGATACATTTGTGTCTCGCTCTAAAAAAAAAAAAAAAAGAATGATGCCTGCTATTAGCTCTTATTTAACAGAAAACGAAGTGTTGCGTTAAGTCTTAGACAGAAAATAAGATTCTAAAAATTTTTAAGGCTACATGCTAAGTGTGAACGAATTGACAATTAAGACTTATTTTTCACAGTGGAAATTGTAGGTGCCAAATTAATATGGAGTGTCAGTGTAACGATTTTTATTTTTAGAAAGGTAAAAACTAAAGTGGCTGGATGTTGCAAGGACTGACAAGAGGGTAACAGTTAAGTAATGGAAATTTATTTTTGTGTATTTGGTTCTATCATGAATTGTTCTTACTGGTCCTGTATGTTAGAAGAGAGACAGTAAAGTTATATTTGACAGCAGATTTCCATTGCCTGGTGATCTACTGTCAAAAAGGAGGGTAAGGATTTTAAACCTGACAAATTAAACAGGCCCAAATATTGGGTTTTGGGCTGCAGTTTTACAGTGCATAAAGTACATGACATGGTGTTTGTGTGTCACCGCTTATTCCATATGCTATTGTTTTGTCTATGCTTTTTGTGCTTGATATACAGCAAGTATATCTGATGGCTTGACGTTTTGTGCGGTTTTATTATTTTTGCATGTTTTTGTTGTTTTTGTTGCTGCTTTTGATACTATTACAAGTTTACCTGAGTTGTGAGGGGATGGTCATGACGATGCCCATCGATACGCAACAGTTGGTTGAACTTGTTCTGGTTACTAAATTCCACAGATAATGATATTTCATGCTGTGAACATGAGAGACAACACTTCACCAGTGCATGTCTATTTGGCTATAATGGGGTAGTGAAGGAAAAAAGAGATATACAGGATCAAAGTGTGTCACCTGCAGTTAGTCACGTTACTGCCCCCTTCCCTTAAGGAACAGGCAGCCCTACATTTATGTATCCTTGATTGGACCTAAGGATGAAATTATAGATCTGTGACTCAAGGTGGCCTAATTTCTATATTACATTAGTTAATGATGTTTTGCTTCCTAAGTAGCATATGGCTCTTGTTCCTTAAAAGAAAACCAGGTTTTCATTTTTCCCTGAAGAAGGAACTGGAATATTACCTAGGAGTACCGTATATGGTGTAGTCGCCAGCGGTAGAGTTAAAATTTGTGTAACTTTTGCCTTTTGTGTATCACCCGTACTCTTGGTGTAGCGTCACATGCCTGACTATCACCCAAGTAAATTCTTGTCCTTCCTATAGATTTTTTTTTTTTTTTGCTTTTGTTTCTTCCCTGCCCAATGTCGCATTATGCTTAGTGATTGGGGATTTTAGTTGTGTCCTAGTTCCAATTCCCTTTTCCGTATTCCTTTCACCAGTCAGCCCATTTATTATTGTAGGTGTATTGTTCAGGTACACACTTCCAGACTACAGTGATGTACCAGGGACCCCCATATTATGTACAATTCCCTTTTGTATGACCAGACTGGTTTCCAAGAATTTTCCTTAGGCCTGCTTCAATGTTTTTCAGCCTGACTGTCAGAGTAGCGATAGACTGGCTATCAATATTATAGTAAGACAAGTTTTCCATCTCAAAGGGAGATATCTTGCGTTTACTTTTTGAACATGACAAATTTTCAATGTCTATTTTTAATGTGGTTTTTACCCTTTTGTTCCTGAAGCTCTAATTTTTGGTGGGATCAGATGTGTTCTAATCATGCAAATATCAGGACCCTCTAGTTCTTGTCTTTTGTTTGCATATTTGACTATTAGCCTGTGTATTGCATAGTGCACCTGATGTGAAAGGTTTCTACATGCCCATGATAATCTGTACCGTGTGATTTCTCTATTGAGATGTTCTAGATAAGAAATTTAGGAACACCTAGATGTAATCATTGAGAGGAAAAAAAATGTGTTTGCCCCATTACACAATGCCACCATATGTGAAGACATCCATGTAGATAGAATTCTCGTGTAGTTATCTACCCTTAGATGATGGAGGCTCTCACACGGAAACCCAATTGAAAAGATTAGAGACGCTGTTTTACCTACTGCCTTTATATTTGTATTGCTTTTTGAGAATGACAGTGTATTCTAGACCAAAATTGTCCCATGGCGTGTGGCCACTCCTTTGAAAGACCGCAGGCCACCTGTTTGCAGTCCCCTTGTTATACAATGAACTGTTTAAAGCATCGCTCTTGCTTCATCAGAAGGCGTTCAACATCAGAAAAGAAGGAGGAGCTGGTTTTGCCACAGAACCAGAATTTCAGTGCACAAGAGCGCTTGTCATGTGCTGGTAACCTCTGACAGTGTGCAGTAATTGAGCCCCTTGGCCTGAGTTTTTGGCCACACACCCCCCTCTTTTCCCTTTGCTCCAATGGAAGTGCAGTGCACCGGCGAATCCAAGATTGACAAAAGGCACTAATTCTAGGGCCCATGGAAGAACAGCCTGAGCGTCCTCTGACACCGAATGATGAGTGTTGGATCCGGAGAATGGTCCCGGGTCTGCACAAGATGATCTGTGCCCATGACCAATGAAGAGCATATTATTGTAGTGTCTGCCGCAGAGGAAAGATACAGGTGCACTGCCTTGAGAATTTGAGACTCTCGAGTGAGCTGTGGGTGTTTGCCAGGAGGGCACTCCAACTAAGCAGTACTTTTCTCATGAAAGGCTTGAATGAAGAGGTCCATGCAAAAGAAAACAACAGAAGAAGATTTGATGGACAATAGAAGCCTGCCAGAGAGGCTTTTTGAGCGGACTCTGGGCATAGGTGGTTTCACAAGAGGTTTCCGTGTGATTGTATAGAGTAGGTGTTAAGGAGACAGATTGTTTTGCTGGCATTGTTTTAAAGTACTATTCTGTTTAGTATAAGCAGAATGAAGTCCATTTTCTGTGGAAAGAGTACCCCCTTTTCACCTTAGAGCATTGATGAGGGTCACCACTGTTTCACCTGAACATACAAAACAAATCACTGAATTGCATAGGAGCCCTAAAAAATGTTACTAGATAATTTTGGGATTTGCTTTTTGCTTAGGGTTGTGAAAAACTATTATTTAATTTGCAATAGTGGTTACTACTTTCTCCCGTTGTTTATATGTTCTTACTAACGTGTTTTCTAGTGTCTTTTCAAGCATGACATTGTCATTTATGGGTGGGATCGTTTTTCTCTACTCAATTGACTTCTGCACCCGCTTCCCAACCTATGTCTTTTCCTACCACTGCTTCTTTGTACTCTTTTCACCCTATCCTGAACATGGGCAGGTTAAAAGATTAGAATTCGTAAGCAATTCTTTTGTACAGCTTCTGCATCAACATTAGTTAGTAGTGAACATCACTAATTATTGGGTGTGTGATCTTATGCCGCCTACTACAGACAGAGGTATTCCTTATTTTGTCCCGCCATATGTGGCCTTTGTGCTATTGCATGTGTAAGGAAACATGTATCAGAAAACGAGCTAAGTAATAGGATGATGCTACAGCAACATCTCCATGACTTCATGAATATTGACCTAGACTCGGATTGATGAGAGTATAGTTATTGCCTATGTAAGGGCAAAAGGAGGGTCTGTGGTACTTTAAAATTTGGGACCGCGTAGGAGGCAGGGCCCTACCCCTGTCTATCCCGGTATTAGCGAACCGCGAATGGTCAATGCGGTATGTACAAGTGCCTCGTGTAACGTTTTAGCTATGAAGGCACTATGTATACGTTATTATACATTGACTCCGTGGGTTCCATCTTGGAGCGGTGGCCATCTTATAGTTGCCCTCACATAGGCTACACCTTTAAGAACAAATACAGGCCTCTAGAACACATGTGCCTTCCTTTGACTTCTCTATGACCTGGGCAGCTTGGCTCTGCTGCCCCAGGTCAGTCCGGTCTCACGAGTTCCCCGTCCTCTGGACACCTGTGATTAGCATCAGGGCTTGACACACCATAAAGCCTTTACATTAAACACGAGCCTCCAGCTAATTTCTTTCACACCTGACTGTTCCTGCTTTATGGCTTGTTTCCCAAACAGGAGATGCTCATGTTTATTGGGGCCTATCGATATCTGATGTGGGATCTGAGCCTCGCTGGGTAAATAATTGTGGGCTGGTTGAACAGGAATGTGGGATTGTCACCATGACTCAGCCTTTTCTTTGAAGCCAAAATATGTGAATGACCACTTGTAAAACAGGGGCGGTGTTGCCCAAAGCGTAATATTCTGTATAAAATAGAAGACTGGTTTTTGTTCTGCAGACTGCCTCATTCAGTTGCTAAGGCTTCTGTGCGACGTAGTCTCACTCATTTAATGTTTAATAAAGATGTCTTTTTCATATTTCAGCTTCTTCTGCCAGTTTCTTTGTTACATTACCATGAGAGCGTCTTTTATAATACTACAGCAACAGGATAACCCGAAGTCATAGGGTGCTATCCCTGGCACCGCTGGGATCCTAAAATCTCCGGTACTTCACGATTAGCAACATCTACTCAAGCTAAATTACTTTTCTAATGATACAAAAACACAAATCAAAAATGAAAATCTCTGGACAACAGTTTTTTTATGGAGGACTATGTCTCTTCATACACGCCCAGCTGCTGTCCACATTGCTGTGGTAAATGACAGCTTTTTAGCATGGCAATTATTTTACAAAGGAGTGCTAATATTAGCCTATTAGCAGTGAGATGCATCTGCATTTGAAAGGCTATCTCTACCCTTGCACCCACTGGGCTGTTTAACCAGTGACTGTCTACAAGAAAAAAGGCAGAAGGTCAAGAACTACATTTTATTTAGCATTTCACAAATACACCAAGATATTTGATGTCATCAGCCATTCCTGGCTTTTTGGACAACTGCAAGTTGAATTGTGGGATTGTAGTTTTGTTTTTAACAGTGTTATTATGAGCTATACACATTAGTATGCAAAATGCTGTTGACTAAAATGCCAGAATTGGTCGTAGGTGTTAAAAATAACGTCAAACTGAATATTTCACATGTAAAATAAAGGAAAACTCTGCTTACGTATTTTGTGAGGGTTTAGTCTTTTATATCTATCATGAATTAAAACAAGCATTGGCAATGCAAATAGTTTTGTGTAGTGTGATGTTGTATACCATGCTTCACAACACAATAAAGGTACAAGATAGACAGCAGGAGGACAATCTTCCCTAGCACAAAGAATAAATAAAAGATAGGCGACAGTAGCAAGAGGAACATAACACGATTCTCTCACACATTCAAGAAAAGTACAAAACTGGCAGCAAACACACTAAGGGCCTGATTTAGATCTTGGTGGAATTGGTCCTGCATTTGTTCCCCGTCATATTCCCCGCCCGCCTACTAGGCAGTCTGCCCGCTCTATTTAGATGCTGGTAGGTCGATTGACAGAAGACCGTCAGAGTGCCACCGACTCCACCAGATTTGTTCACCGGCGCCGACGGTGCCATAGGCAAAAGCAGCTGTCGGAAGAAGTACAGTCAGTTTGTCCGCTGGACAATTCACGATGTGCCTTCCAGCCAACGTAACTGTGGCGGTGAAACCTCCACACCTGAGTTGGCGGATTGAAATGGATATACAGCTGAAACTTACTTTCTTCCTGTTTCACACTTCCTTTTCTGTCATGGACCGATTGTCCAAGTCCTGCCATTGCTGCTGCTTCATGATTATGAAGAAAATCAAACCCGTTGTCGCTAGAATTGAAAGGTAGGCTTCTTTTTTTACAAGCAATATTATACGAATGTGTAATGCATACATGTGTAATGTGGTAGTTTATGACATTTAAAGTAAAACACCTGTATAATAGTATTACATTTTTACAATTTTATGCAAGCTGACTTCGTGATAATGGAGATGTACACAAAAATTGACATCAAAAGTGTCCATACAGATGGGTTTCATTAATTTGTATTAACTACCAAATTATAAGCATATGCATTACACATAATTCATATTAAAATACATTTAATACAATGTAGAAACTGCACTAGACAAGGCAAAATGTTTGATTTACAGTAAATGTAAAATCAATGTTAGTTATAAACTTAAAACTACTTGTATGGATATTATTGTCACATTTACCCTTGTCTCCTGCATTTTCTGTAAATATACAAATGTAAGTTATTAATTTCTTTAAGGTGCACTGCATATGCATTTACTTTTTTTTAATCATTTATCAAGTTAGAATAAACACACCTGCATTAGCACTTACATTTTTTTAATGTCTTTTTTTGAGACGTGTCCATAATCATAATGAATGTGTGTATGAAGAAATTTATGTTCATTACATTTTATTATAACAAATGTTTGCACTGTACTTACATAAGCTCTTGTATTTACAGTCATAAATCTCATTAATAATATGCATCTCACATTTTCAACATTAACATTTTTAATAATCAATGAATTTGAAATGAATAATAATGTCAGGACACACTTTATAAAAATCAATTCTGTTTAAATTAATAAATGAGATACTTCTCTCATATAAAATATCTTTATTTACAAAACATAAAATAGGTAAAAAATAAAACTTGTGCACCACTACAGCATGTTGGACTGTTGCCCAAAACTTGCTTCCTAAACAGACAGCCAATGGGGAACCTCCTCAAGAGGGGGCATATAGTGGGCAAAGAGCAGGCACCTCAAGCATCTTTCTTGGGGGTGTTGAGTTTCACAGGGGTAAGGAACATGTAAGCAGCAAATTCCTCGGGAGTAGCAAGGGTAAGAGTGGTGGGAGAGAATTGAGTTTGGGAGGTAGAAGGAGCTGCAGCATGTGATGTGCGTGTGTCTGTTGGTTTTGCAGTTGCATGTGAGTCAGGTGTATATTTGTGTGTTTTTTTCCTGGCAGGTGTATGTTTTTCAGGTGAGTGTGTGCGTTTGTGTTTGATGGGTGTTGGTTTGAGAGCAGGTGAGGGTGCTGGTTTGGATGAGTGTGCTGCTGAGGTGGTTGGTGTGGTTGTGGTACCTGTGGGTGTATGTTTTGCAGTTGCATGTGGGTCTGGTGTATGTTTGAATGCGTGTGGTTTTTCAGGTGTTTTGTATTGGGGTGAGGGTGTGCATCTGTGTTTGGTCAATGCTGGTTTGCGAGTAGGTGTGCTTGGAGGAGTCTACTGTTGAGGTGATTGGTGTTCATGTGGTGCTTATGGGTAAGCTTGTGGTTGTGGGTATGGTGGTGATGGTTGTGGTGGTGGTTGTGGTGCTTGTGAGTATGCTGGTGGTTGTGGATGTACTGGTGGTTGTGGTTCTTGTGTGTGTGGTGGTGTTAATGGTGCTTATGGGTGTTGTGGTTGTGCTGCATGTGCATGAGGTGGTGGCTGTAGTGCCTGTGGGTTGTGGTGGTTGAATTGTCAATTGTGTCTGTATGTTGTTTGTGTGTTTTCTTGTGTTTGTTTGTGTTTATGTGTGTGTGTATATGTGAGTGTGCTGCTTGTGTCTGTTGGAGTGGTTGCATGGAAAGTAGAGAGTCTGCTTGTGTTAGCGATGAAACTTCAGACTTGGGATGAGGAAAGGACCTGAATTGGGGCACAAGGTTGAGTGGGTTGGAAGGCTTCAGTCAGTGAGGAGGTTAGTGGTGCAAATGATCTCTGCAGGCCAGACACAGAACTATAAATGTCTTCCAGGTATGCTACCAGTTGTTGCATTTGGCAACTAAGGATCTGGATGCCGTTCAGCAGTGCAGTGTGGCCTACAGACATGCTGTGTAAGAGGTCAATAGCCTAGCTAACCAGTGCAGCTGGGGTGACAGGGGCAGGGGGTAAGGTGCCTGTGGTGAAGGAGACTACTGCCCTTTTAGGAAGGTGGGTTTGGCCAACTGGGGAGGGGAGCAAGAGGGAGGGTGGAGATGGGTCTGTTGGTGGCAGACAAGGATGCATTTGGTACAGTTCGTGTAGGGTCCGCCATCACTAGGGACTGTTGGCTTGTGGAGGCCTCTGAAGATGTTGAAGAACTGGTGGTCTCCGTTCCAGTCCCCTCAGACTCCGTGCCACAGTGTCAATCAGTGTTGTTGGTCTCACCAGCCCAAACACAGTGGCCAGCTCCTTCCCCGCCTTTGTGGCCTGTGTCTACTTCACCTGTTCCTGAAGATGCTGAAAATACAGTTTTATTGTATTTGTGTAAATAGAACCGATTGTGAACATTTTTCTCAAAGCATTTTCCAAATATTCAGATTTCACCTACTTCAAAGCTTTCAAACTGTGCTGCATGTTTATCATAATCTCATGAAACAAAACTGATCCCAGGGTGCTTGTTTCTGGTCCAGGAAAGACCTGGCTTGGCAGTTCGGACTGGACTATTTCCATGAGGAATAGGGTCAAGACTGATTTGCATATGGCTGGTTCTGAACTAGTGTGGCAAAGTGAGCTAAAGAGCAATGATGGATTAAACCCAGATCTGTGACGGGGGGTGAGTGTCTGAAAATTTTCAGCGCTCCGTCCATCATTTCCTTGTGTTTTCTTTGTTCGCCCTTAGTTGGCAGGATATGCCCAGACGTAGGTCCCTTCCTCACTTTGCAACTGGATTCAAGCTAGCCTGGCTGATGAGGTGTGCTTTCCCGAAACCGGTCTTGGGTTGTTTGTTTCCCGTCCAGGTAAGACCTGGCTTGGCAGTTCGGGCTGGACTTTCCCGTGAGGAATCAAGACTGATTTGCATATGGCTGGTTTTGAACTTATGTGGCGAAGTGAGCTAAAGAACGATGATGGATTCAACCCATATCGGTGAGTGCCAGAAAAGTTTCAGCACTCCGTCCATCATCTCCTTGTGTTTGCACTATGAAAGGACTGCCATGTGTGTCAGTGAAAGCATGGTCTTTGGAGGATGTATAAACATGTGTGCAAATGAATGGGACATATTTGTTCGGGTGACTTAGAGCTTGTGTTGTATGTACTTGAAGCACAGGACATACCTTTGGCCATATGTGGCACCGTTACATGAATAACACAAACATACAATTTTAATTTGTTAAATGTGAGAAATTTAAAGTGCAGAAAAATATTCTGCCAAAAAGTTAATAACGTGGAAAAATGTTCTGCTCGATATTTCTCTCTTTTTACAAAATGGTTGCATTGTTCATTCAATACTTCTGGCACAGTGTATACAGTCAATGGGAGTAGAGGGGCCTACTGTTTGTAAATGTGACACTTTGAATTGGGAGAAAACTGAAATAAAATGTTAACTTACTCATTTTCCATTTCTCCCATTTCAAAGAATTTAGAAACATCATTTTGTTCACTGCTGCAATTTTGAATTGTCCAGGACTTTTATTTCAAAGTAACATACCTGAGTGCTTCAGTTGTTCACTTCTGGGGCCGGATTCTGACAGTGCACTGCTCATTATAAGACCGTGCGACAATAATGTAAAATGAACACAGCCTTCTCTTAACTTTTGCAGATAAATATGAGCTTGTGCCCTCAAGGCTGTGACTTACTCTGAAAGGAAACACCTGATCTAGGCTAAGTGATTTGTGGGAAAATACAAATAGCATGTATCCATTTTTTTCGGATGATGGATTCAACCCATATCGGTGAGTGCCAGAAAAGTTTCAGCACTCCGTCCATCATCTCCTTGTGTTTGCACTATGAAAGGACTGCCATGTGTGTCAGTGAAAGCATGGTCTTTGGAGGATGTATAAACATGTGTGCAAATGAATGGGACATATTTGTTCGGGTGACTTAGAGCTTGTGTTGTATGTACTTGAAGCACAGGACATACCTTTGGCCATATGTGGCACCGTTACATGAATAACACAAACATACAATTTTAATTTGTTAAATGTGAGAAATTTAAAGTGCAGAAAAATATTCTGCCAAAAAGTTAATAACGTGGAAAAATGTTCTGCTCGATATTTCTCTCTTTTTACAAAATGGTTGCATTGTTCATTCAATACTTCTGGCACAGTGTATACAGTCAATGGGAGTAGAGGGGCCTACTGTTTGTAAATGTGACACTTTGAATTGGGAGAAAACTGAAATAAAATGTTAACTTACTCATTTTCCATTTCTCCCATTTCAAAGAATTTAGAAACATCATTTTGTTCACTGCTGCAATTTTGAATTGTCCAGGACTTTTATTTCAAAGTAACATACCTGAGTGCTTCAGTTGTTCACTTCTGGGGCCGGATTCTGACAGTGCACTGCTCATTATAAGACCGTGCGACAATAATGTAAAATGAACACAGCCTTCTCTTAACTTTTGCAGATAAATATGAGCTTGTGCCCTCAAGGCTGTGACTTACTCTGAAAGGAAACACCTGATCTAGGCTAAGTGATTTGTGGGAAAATACAAATAGCATGTATCCATTTTTTTCGGATATATATATATTATCTACTGGCGGTCGCCAGTAGATAGTTAAAGTTAGGACCGAGTTCCCATAGGAAATCTGAAAATTCTATTTTGAATAACTTTGGCGCCGGTTGACTTATCTTCGTGAAATTTTCAAAACTAATGGGGCGCTCCGCTCAGCTCCTACCCTGAAAGTCTCTGGGTGATTCGTCAAGCGGGGGCTGAGAAAAAGGGGGGTCCCAAAACGCGTTTTCCCCATGCATTTTCCCATAGGACCTTTAGTCGAAGGTACAGCCCGAACGGCTGAACAGAATTACTTGAAATTTGGCAAAGAGGTAGTCCTCAGGTCAGGCATGTGCCTTTTGCTTAAATGGTGTAAATCCGTTCAGTAGTTCATGAGAAAATCAAAAGTAAAATCACATATATATCTGAGCGGAGCCTAACCACACATCTCATCGTGAGATCTGATTGGCTGTCAGCACTTCGACCAAGAAGTGTTGGCAGCCATCTTGGGACCAATATACATGATAGCACCTCATTAAAAAGCATTGCAGTTAATAGAAGGTTTTAAGACTTTAGTTACATTATAAATCATTTGTTGATGGTACCATACTCATTTTAGGAATTGTGGTGTGTTCTAAGGTGATTTTACCATGTGAAAAAGCCTTCTTCTGTGATATCATGAATCATGTTTGAGAGAAAACTATTTTCTCATGCTTTTCCCACAGAGGTTTGGAAGGTGATCTATAAGCTAACTGAAAGCATATTTTCTGTAAATTCACATTATCTTTCTCAGTCATGTGAGAATGAAGTCTGACATTCTCAGTAAAACATGTACATCCAACAAGGGCAGAGACTGTCAGTTGATTCCTTTGTGTTCTACTGCAGCTTCCCAGAGTGTTCTAAAGAACAACTAGAGCGCTAACAGTCCTACTTATGACAAACGTATGGCACACCTGAAGCCATCTTGGTTGGAATAAAGTGGTAATTCTTAAAACATTTAATTTAAAAAGGAACAAAATGAGGGGGTTCATTTTGCCATAGAAAGTATGATTAGTGCTGCAGAAAGAAAAATTAGGGCACATTTTGAGTGACTTCTCAAATCCTCTTCTATTTCATTAAAAAATTCTGTCATGCAGACTGAAACATGCACTTTCAATACCAGCAGCAGACTTCCCTGGTGAGCAGTAGCTTTACTACAGTAATCTAATAAGCAACTAGAGTGCTAACATTCTGAATTTATGGCAAATTTGTGACACATCTGAATGCCTTTTTGATGGAATCAAAGTAAAAAACTGAAAGTATTTCCTACTAAGGAGACTGTAGTAAATGAGGAAATTAGGAAACATCATAACAAATAAGTCTCCCAAAATGGCCACCAGAGACAAAAGAGCCCAAATGTAGCCCAAATATCACCCAGATGTAGCCCAAGTATAGCCCAATGACAGAATGTCCCAGAGTGTTCTAACGAACAACTAGAGCGCTAACAGTCTTACTTATGACAAAAGTATGGCACACCTGCAGCCATCTTGAATGGAATAAAGTGGTAACACTTAAAACATTTAATTTACAAAGGAACACAATGAGGGGATTCATTTTGCCATAGAAATTATGATTAGTGCTGCAGAAAGAAAAATTAGGGCACATTGGGACTTCTCAAATCCTCTTCTATGTCATAAAAAAATTCTGACATGCAGACTGAAACATGCACTTTGAATACCAGCAGCAGAATTCCCTGGTGAGCAGTAGCTTTACTACAGTGATCTAATGAGCAACTAGAGTGCTAACATTCAGAATTTATGGCAAATGTGTGACACATCTGAATGCCTTCTTGATGGAACCAAGTAAAAAACTGGAAGTATTTCCTACTGAGGAGACTGCAGTAAATGAGGAAATTAGGAAACTTCATAACAAGGAAATCTCCCAAGATGGCCACCAGAGACAAAAGAGCCCAAATGTAGCCCAAATATCACCCAGATGTAGCCCAAGTATAGCCCAATGACAGAATGTTCCAGAGTGTTCTAACGAACAACTAGAGCGCTAACAGTCTTACTTATGACAAAAGTATGGCACACCTGAAGCCATCTTGATTGGAATAAAGTGGTAACACTTAAAACATTTAATTTACAAAGGAACAAAATGAGGGGGTTCATTTTGCCATAGAAATTATGATTAGTTCTGCAGAAAGAAAAATTAGGGCACATTTTGACTTCTCAAATCCTCTTCTATTTCATAAACAAATTCTGACATGCAGACTGAAACATGCACTTTGAATACCAGCAGCAGACTTCTCTGGTGAGCAGTAGTTTTACTACAGTGATCTAATGAGCAACTAGAGTGCTAACATTCAGAATTTATGGCAAATGTGTGACACATCTGAATGCCTTCTTGATGGAACCAAAATAAAAAACTGAAAGTATTCCCACTGAGGAGACTGCAGTAAATGAGGAAACTAGGAAACTTCATAACAAATAAATCTCCCAAGATGGCCACCAGAGACAAAAGAGCCCAAATGTAGCCCAAATATCACCCAGATGTAGCCCAAGTATAGCCTAATGACAGAATGTCCCAGAGTGTTCTTAAGAACAACTAGAGCGCTTACTGTCTTACTTATGACAAACGTATGGTACACCTGAAGCCATCTTAATTGGAATAAACTGGTAACACTTAAAACATTAAATTTAAAAAGGAACACAATGAGGGGGTTCATTTTGCCATAGAAATTATGATTAGTGCTGAAGAAAGAAAAATTAGGGCACATTTTGAGTGACTTCTCAAATCCTCTTCTATTTCATTAAAAAATTCTGATATGCAGACTGAAACATGCAAATTAATACCAGCAGCAGACTTCCATGGTGAGCAATAGCTTTACTACAGTGATCTAATTAGCAACTAGAGTGCTAACATTCAGAATTTATGGCAAATGTGTGACATATCTGAATACCTTCTTGATGGAATCAAAGTAAAAAACTGAAAGCATTTCCTACTGAGGAGACTGCAGTAAATGAGGAAATTAGGAAACTTCATAACAAATAAATCTCCCAAGATGGCCACCAGACACAAAAGAGCCTAAATGCAGCACAAATATCACCCAGATGTAGCCCACATGTAGCCCAATGACAGAAGTGTGCAAAACACTTATTTTTTGTGTATTTGCAGTTTTATATAGTGCAGACTTGTCAGGTATTGGAATGCTTTACATGAGCATTGGTTACATCACACAAGATCAAATTCATTTTGGTTGTAGACATGGGGAGATTAAGTGATTTGACCAAAATCACAGAATGTTGAGCTGAAGCAGAAACTCCAACCTGGTTCCCGAGTTGCAAAGTCTGCAGCTCTGGAAGTAACACCACATCCTCTCGCCAAGGTGCAACATTTTTTTTTTTTTTAAAACCTTTATTTCTTCAAGAAATCTTCAACCCGGAGGTTCGGCAGCTTCAATAGGAGAGTACAAAGAATCGTCCACAGTACATTGAAGGAGCAGTGAGAAGGTTCCATTTTTAATAATTACAAACACACAACAAACCCCAGCAAGGCAACAACACTGAATGCCCACGGTGGTAGCCCCTCAGGGGGAGCCGGACCCCAATCGTCTAACAGTCACAGTACTATGGTAAGAGGAAAAGGGGGAAAAGCAGAGGCCCAAGAAGTCAATTAACCATCACATCTGCATACTGAGCTGGAAAGAAGGTCAAGAAGAAAGCTGTTCCTCGGGGGGATCCAGATCAGGGGCAAGGCATATTCCCCCCCTGTATTGATTCCACCGCCCCCAGGTGGCATGCCACCTCCGAGGGCGGCCTCTGGCGCAGTATACTGTCTTCTCCCTGAGCATACTCCAGTCCATATTTTCTTTCCACGCAATTAATGTGGGGGGCCCCCCGGAACCCCACAAGCGCGCGATGTCCCTCTTAGCAACCATGTTACCCAGGGTCACCCACTGGGTCTGTGCCTCATCATGGTCAGTGGGCCCCCAGACATTCAGGAGACAACACCGTGCTTCCGGCTGCATAGCAATGCCCGTCACCTCCCCCATCACCGCATGAACTCGCCTCCAAAATTCCGTGATGACACCACATTCCCAGATGATATGTAGGAAAGTACCCAGCATACCGCATCCCCTCCTACATAGGCCTTCCTCAGAGAATCCCATATGAACCAGTCGCGGCCCCGTCACATACACTCGATGCAGGATCTTGAGCTGCACCAGCCTCAGACGCGACGGGATCGCAACCTCCTTAGGAGAGGAAACAGCAGACTGCCAGTCCTCATCATCCAACTCGAGTCCGTCCCTAGTCCACTGGTCCCGCAGCCCCAGTAGCAGATCAGCCCGAACATTTATCAGTTTCTTGTAGATGAGCGAGATCGTGCTCTCCGGCATATGGCCATCAAGGATCCGGTCCTCCAAAGGAGAGGACTCAGGCACCTTCTCACCCTCCACGAGGACTGACCGCAGGGCATGACGCACCTGAACATATCGGAAAAACTCAGACGCCCCCAACTCATACTCCTTCTGCAACTCTTCAAAGGACTTCACCCTACCCTTAATCAGCATATCTCCAACCCTGGAGATGCCGATCAAGTCCCATTTATCAAACCCTTTCGTATGCCAAAGCCTACCCAACCTTTCAGATTCAAACAACGGGGCAGCTAGGGTGAGCCTATCCTTCCAGCCCAGAGAGTCAGTCGCCATCTTCCATACACGCACCGCCACCCCAGTGGGCCCGGTGAGGGATGAGTCGAGGGACCGCGAGTACAACGCCCTAAGATAGTTCCCACCGCGCAACAACCATCTGTCCATGGCATAACCAGGGCTGAGGGCCGGGCCATAGAAACCGTGGTTAATCGCGGACAACTGGGTGGCCCAGTAATAGCGTCGGATGTCTGGAAGCGCGATACCCCCGTCATACCATGGAAGCGTCAATTTAGCAATCGCTATCCGCGGCCGCCCATCCCACAACAACGTCCGTTGGAGGCTTTCGACCTCCCGAAAGTACTTGGCCGGCACCCAATCTAGAGTATTTTGCAATGCGTAGAGGAACCGAGGAAGGGACATCATTTTGAACAAGGCAGCGCGCCCGACGAGGGAGAGCGGCAGCCTCCGCCAGCCCTCAACATCCCGCCGCAGGCGCGCCGGGGGGGGAGCAGGTTTCTCTCATACCGCAAGGCGGGGTCCATGGAGATAAAGATCCCCAGATACACGAAGCCCTGCTGAGCAATCTGGATCGAACAAGTTCGCGGGACCGGCGGAACCTCACCACTCAGGACGTATAAATACGATTTACTCCAGTTGATGACGAGACCCGAATTCCTACCGAAGGACGTAAGAACGTCACAGACCACTATGAGTGAGTTCTTGGGCGAGGCAAGATACAACAAGATGTCATCAGCATGTAGCGAAATGCGGTCCTCGTGTTCGGGCGACCACCGAAGGCCACGTATATCCGGGTGCCAGCGTATCCACGCCGCCAGAGGTTCAAGAGCGAGGGCGAACAACAGAGGCGACAGGGGGCAGCCCTGCCGAGTCCCCCTCCCAAGCCGGAACGGAGTCGATGCCCGGCCATTTACCACCACACTCGCAAGGGGTCCCTCATACAGCAACCTCACCCAGCTCACAAAACCAGGGCCAAAGCCGAACTTGGCTAGCAGAGCCCACAAATACTCCCATTCCACCGTATCGAAGGCCATCGTGGCATCAAGAGACGCCACAATAGCCGGTTCTCGCAGCGTGCCAGCCCTGGCGATCACCCCATGAAGGTGCCGAAGGTTCAATGCGGTGTTGCGATGCGGAATAAAACCGGATTGATCAGGGTGAATCAAGTCTCCAAGTACCCTGACCAATCTGCCCGCCAGGATTTTAGCCAGGATCTTTGGCTCGGCGTTGAGGAGTGATATGGGCCTATATGAGGCACACTTATCTCGGGGTTTACCATCTTTATGTATCACCACAATTGTCGCCAGCCTCTGGTCCAACGGGAGGGTCCCACTCCCCCGCGCCTCCACGAACATGGCGCGCAGGTGAGGGGCTACCCTATCCGGGAACAGTTTATACAGGTCAATCGGCAAGCCATTCGGGCCCGAGGCCTTGCCCGAGTTCAGCGCGCGAATAGCTCCCGCCACCTCATCGACCGTTAAGTCTCCATCAAGATCATCTCTATCTACATCAGAAAGACAGGGCAGAGCGATATCCCGCAAGAGGTCACGCGAGTCTTCGGGCGGCCTATCCGACACTGAGGCATAAACCTTACGGAAATAGTCCGAGAAACATTGGACAATCCCCTCGGGTTCCACAATCACCTCTCCCCCCTCTCCCGTCAGCTCCGGCACTACTCTATTAACCCGTTCTTTTTTATCCAGCCAAGCTAGGAGCTTCCCGGCCTTGTCACCAACATCATACAGGCGGCCCTGCTGTTCCCTACTGAGGGTCTTAGCGGCATTTGTCACAAGGTCCTTATACTCGGCTTGCTTCAAGCTCAGCTCATGCAGTGAGGCCGCTGTTACCTCCTCCTCTAGCGCTCCCTCCAAAGCCACGATCTCCTCCTCCAACTGCATAACCTCGCCATCTCTCCGCCACTTGGCCGCCACTACAAGGGAGAGGGCCTCCCCTCGCAGCACGGTCTTAAATGCTTCCCAGAGCGACACTGCCGAGTCCACGGACCCTGATTATCCTTGAAAAAATTATCAACTGTCTTCACCAGTGCGCTGCACATCTTGGAATCTTGAAAGTACCAGGGGTTAATAGGAGCCACCCTTCCCCCTCCCTCTCGGCCGACATCCAGCCTGACCCACACTGGCGAATGGTCCGATATGCCACGCGCCATGTGCCTGGCCTCAGACACCAAAGGGGCGTGCACAGCCAAAGTGAGCAGATAGTCAATCCTAGAAAGGCTACCATGCGCCCCGGAGTGGAAGGTGTATTGACGCTGTGTGGGGTGTCGGAGCCTCCAGCAATCTATCAGGCCGAGTGTGTCTAGGAAGTCTGGAAGCCACTTCTGAGCCCCCCCTGTGTCTCTGGGCGGGTACCTATCCAGCAGCCCAGAGCCGACAGCATTGAAGTCCCCCCCTACCATTAACATACCCCCCGGGAGATCCAGCAAGGCCCTACCCAGATCTACAAACGTGGAGGCCTGCAGGGCTGGAGGGACATAAACCGAAACTAAAACCAAAGTTCTACCTTCCCACCTCTCCGCCACCGCCACAAACCTCCCCCTATCGTCAACAACGGTGGAGTCCACCTCAAATGGTAGCGAGGCCCTGACAAGGATGCCCACACCCCTAGACCCGGAGGAAAATCCCGAATGAGCTATGAATTTATAACCCTTCCTATTAAGAGCATAGCACGTGTTACCTATAAGGTGTGTCTCCTGCAGTAGGGCAACATCTGGCATTGACCGTTTCAAGTGTTGCAAAACTATCCCGCGCTTAATGCGATCCCCCAAACCATTAACATTCCAGCTAATAACACTTAAACCTCTACCCCCCATCCCCAAACACAAGGAGGCCCACCCCCCCCCGAAGAGCCACCATGGGACAATACCGAAGATGATCACTACGCCTTGCAGAAACAGACCCCCCAACAACAACCCCAAAATCCCAACCATCCCCCCCACCCTGCACCCCTGCTGCAGCTTACAAAGCCCCCCCAACTTGCAGTGTGCCTGTCGCCCTACAAAACCCAAAATCTACAAAAAGCACCCTAAGGGAGGAAAGAGCTCCCCTCGTCCTCCCGCAACCCTCTGCATTTACTGCACTCTAATCCAGTCATCAAATAAAGTCAAATCGAGTCAGACCGGCTCCGAGAAATCAGCCTTGCCCATCCCGGCCACTGTCCCCATCAGCGGCAGTATCCTCTCCCGTCCGCCGCCGGGGCAAAGCGTCCAGCCATTCATCGGCCATAACAGGAGACTCAAAGAAGAATGTCCGATCTTCGTACACCACACGTAGTCTGGCAGGGAAGAGCATGGCATACTTCAGATCCCTCTCCCGAAGTCGCCTCTTCACCCCCAGAAAGCCCTGTCTCTGCCTCTGCACCTGCTGGGTGAAGTCCGGATAGAAATTCACCGACGCGTTCTGGAAGGGGACCGGGCCCGTCACCCTCGATGCTTGCAGGATAGCGTCCCGATCTCGAAAATGAAAGAGCCGGGCGACAATCGGCCTTGGTGGGGCTCCCACCTTGGGCCTCCCACCCGGCACTCTATGGGCCCTTTCAACCGCAAAGAACTTCCCAAGACCCTTAGGCTGCAGATGGTTAAGCACCAAGTCTTCGACGAGCAGGTCAACCGAAGCCTCATCCAAGGACTCCGGGACCCCGATGACGCGCACGTTGTTGCGCCTGGCCCGGCTCTCAAAGTCCTCCAGCCTGCGGGCGGCGAGATCACTCTCGGTCCTCAGCTTACGAACCTCGGTCTGCAGTTCCGCGACATCATCGGCGAGGCCCGTGGTCTTGAGGTCCAGGGTTTTAACCCGTTCATTCGTTTTGCCCAAGTCCGCACGGATCAGGTTGACATCCACCAAGATGGCATCCACCTTATGCGCCAGGGCATCAAACTGCCTCCCAATCGAAGTCTGCATCCCTTCAAGTGCGCCCATGACATCCTGCAGCGAGAGCTCCGGGGCCAAGGGCGAGGCCTCCTTCTGGGTATCTGGCGACTGGCTCGACCCACTCGGTGATCCCTTCTGCAGAGCATAGCGGTCCATATTATTGACCTGAGTATAGGCACCCCGTCTGGTAGATTTAGGCTTCAGCCGATCCACCTCTGCTTTGCCCGACATGGTTGGTACCAAGCAGGTCGGTGCAGATAAGACGGCCCTCCCTCAGCGAGAGGAATCAGGAATGATCAGTTCTGCAATGGGCCGCCAGAGTAGCATGTAGAGCGTCCAAAGGAGAATGAAGCCACCAAGAGCTCTCCAGGGGCAGGGCAGACAAAGGGAGAGAAAGCGAAAGTGAAAGGACGGGGATCTCCATCCGACAGTTCACACCTCGCCTGGCCGTTGTTGTTCAACTAGAAGTCGGGCGTCCTGCCAACTCTAGCCCCTGGCATTCCTCGGAGATAGGCCGCAATCTTCCGCCATGCATAACTCCAATTCCCGGTGGGCGATCCGACCGCGGGTAGCATCAATCGCCTCCCTGGCAGGTCATCTACACGACGCCATGCATACAGACAGGATTAGAGACAGGATAGTCGACGGAGGGCGCGAGGGTCTCGGGAGCTCAGAGCTCACGCGGCCATCTTGGTCAAGCGCTAGGCTCCTCCCCCCAAGGTGCAACATTTAATCAACTGCTCAACTGGATAAAAAAAAATAAAGATTACAAATAATTTAAAAGTTCTTTGTCGCTATTTGAAAACTCTGAAAATATGTCCTCATTTTAGTTTTTTAGAGCACTAACCATAATTTTGATGCAAATAAGACCCTCTCATATATGTAATTTCTAAAGGAAATACTCTAGGTATTACAGTTTTGATTACATCAAGATGACGTCAGGCGTTACACACTTTTGTAATAAATATAGAATGTTAGCAATCTAGTTGTTCATTGGAATACTGTTGAGAGGCAGAGGCCAGGGGCACGGACTCTGTAAATTGAAGGTAGGTAGGAGAGTGCAGAGGCAACAATTTGACCACACTGGGCAGGCAGGAAGGGCAGTGGCAGCACAACAGACTATGGAGGGCAGTGGAAAGGGGGGCAGGGGCAACAAACCAACAATACAGGACTAGCAAGAGAGGCTGTGGCAATATAATAGACCATTGTTGGCAGAAGGAAGAGGCAATGGTAGTACAACCATACATGCCAACAGACCCGATTCAGCCAGGAAACGTCCAATGTTTTTAAGCTCAAATGGGCTTTATTTGATCTGTCTCCTGTCTCCAATCTCCTCTTTTTCAATGTAACTCAAAGGGGAAAATCAATACCCCAGTTTTTTTTCAAAATCTCCCTCTTACCAAGTTCAAAATGTTTGCAAGTATGGTACATTGGATCATGGAAGGAAATGGGGTAGGGACATGGACTTGGATAACAGAGGACAGGAGGGTCATGGAGAGGTGCACCAAACTGACCCTGCAGGGCAGGCATCAGGGTTTGCAGCAGCACAATACACCACACAGCGCATGCGGGACGGGAGTGCAGCACAACAATCCATAGAAAGCAATAGGGAGGGGACAGGACCATGCACATGGACAACAGAGAAAAGATGGGAAAGAGGCAATGGTAGCTAGCTGACCATAATGGACAGACAGGAGAGAAAGCTGCAGCATAACAGACCATAAAGGGCAGGAGGGACGGATCAGGGGCATTACAATGGAACAGACAAGCCAGGAGAGAGGGAATAGGGGGTCTTCACATGGAAACAGAGGGCTGGGGGCAAGGTGGCAGGGCAGGAGCAGCAAGATGACCATGGATGTCAGGCAGGATGGGCACTAGAAACAAGACACACCATGGAGAGCAACAATGAGACTATGGTGGCATACACACAGACCATGGAGGGAAGGTGGGAGGGGGTCAGGGGCAGCTAGCAGACCACACAGGGAAGGTGGGAGGGGCCATGGCAGCACAGAAGACCATGCATGGCAAGCGGGATGGTTAGTGGCAGCACAATGGCTATGATGGGCAAGAAGGAGGGTGCAGGGGCATGCACAAAGGACCATGGAGGATAGAAGGGAGGGTCAGGACCTGGGCACAGACAAGAGAGTTCAGAGGAAGGGGCCTCACAACAGACCGCGCGGGCAGGCAGGAGGAGCAGTTGCAGCACAACAGATCAGGGAGGGCAGAAGGGTGTGGCAGTAAAATGGACCATGGAGGACAGGAGGAAGGGGATAGGGGCATGGCATGTGGACAGGCAGGGTGGAGGTGGCAGGGACAGGTTACAGTCATCTGACAATGCTAGGCAGATGGGAGGGGAGTGGCAGCTCAACAGAACACTCAGAGTAGGTAGGAGTGGCAGGTCCATGGAACATAGTGGGCAAAAAGGATGGAGCAGGGGCATGCACAAAGACATCGGAGGGCAGGGGGAAGGATAATAGGGGCAGCAAGCTAAGCACAGAGGCTAATCAGGAGGTCAATGATGGGGCATAGAATTGGGCAATGGAGGGCAGGAGGAGTGGACTGGTACATCATGCTAAATAGAGGGCCGTGGCAGCACATCAGACCATGCATGGCAGGAGGGAGGAGGCTAGTCCATGGATTCAGACAACAGAGGATAGGGAGGAGGTGGATGGTGCAGCAAGCTAACTGTTCAGAGAAGGTGGGTATTAGGAACTTTATTGTTTTTAAAATGTGTGTCTGTGCGAACTACTTAAAATATGAACAAGTATGCAGCATAATCTCACTTTTATTCAGGAAGAAGAGGACGTTTGTGACTGTGACTCCGGGCTCACTTGGCAGAAACACCCCCTGACCCTCCACCCCCATCGCAAAATGTAATGCCCGTGAAAAGGGTAGGTGAACGCAGTGTTATATAGAACATAGTCCTGAGAGCACGATTGAAAATGAAAACTAGATGTAGTATATGGTATAAACTATGCACCAAAAAGTGTGATATAAGATGAACCGGGGCGTGAAATATAATATGCAATACATTGTGCACAATGACAGATTCATTGGAGAGCGCGAGATAGCACAGGCACTAGCGCGTGCTATGCGATATGCGCCTTGGAGTGTAATATGCGCAGGGCAGTGTTGTGTAACATAACTAGTCTCTAAAGTTGTAATATAAAATATGTGCTGGGGAGTGTAACGTTGCATATGCACTGTGACAAAGATATGGATCCCAGATTGTAATATGTATGGCATAGCGCTGTGCGTTATAACATACACATCGAGGAAGGCACGTTAGATGGGGCAATATAACCCGTGCGAAGGCAAGTGTGGCATGATATATTCATGGGGTGGTGTTACAGTGCACATGGGCTAGAGAGTGTCATAGCATACGCACTAGCTGGTGGAATACAACACAGAGGTGTGAGGCAATCGGCAGGCACTGGTGGGTGTAACACAGCATTGGGCTCAGCCAGGAGCACGCTGTGACTCTCAAGTGATGTTCGTCTCCTTTCCAGAGAGTAAAATAAAAAGTATTAAACATCCGGCGGTGGATGTGTTTTTTATTAACCGTGAGGGGGGTTTCTTGCATAGCTTGGTCGAATTTTTGTTGAATCCCCTTTGAATGGCTTGGTGTGCGTGTATATTAAAAGTGCCCGTCAATAGCTACCCATGTTTGTATAAATAAACAACAAGGGTGTCTACTTTGAGAGTACCCACCGGCGGGGGTGCCGGGATTAGGCACGGTAGGGCGTCAGACACGTCAGAGCTTCACTAGCGGTGTAAATACATTCCATGTGGATTAATTCTATGCATAGTCGCCTTTTAATGAATATCACGCAAATCGTCATGGTGATAGATACATACGGTTTGTCCAGCATGTCCTAGGTGTTTCTATAAATAGATATATTTTTAAAATAATAAAAAACAAAGGCCGGCCCTGGGGGATGGTGTCCCCGGAGCCATAAGTGGCCTGAGGAGGGGGGGCAACGCAGCCCCCTCCTAAAGAATTTAAATAAAAAAAAGGCCATGACCCGGGGGTTGGGGTCCCCGTGGCCGATTAAGGCCTTGAGAGGGCCAAATTTATTATTTTCAACAAAAAAAATTAGGGTGCAGGCCCTGGGGGATGGGGTCCCCAGGGCCAGTAAATTAGAAAAAGAAGGGAGGCCACACAGCCCTCCTTCTTAAAAAAAATAATAAATGAAAGACCGGCATCGCGCTGGAGGCCACGCCCCCTCCTTGCAGCACTCTGCAAACGCGCCCCCTGGCCAGTTGTAAGTTGGGGAATTAATTCCCCTTCAATACTGAGGGTCCCTGAGGGCCAACTAGCCCAACAGGTATCTCCAGTGTGCGCCAGGGAGCTGCGTTGCAGACAGGTGTTCTGAGGCCACGCCCCTTTTTACACCTCTATGCAACGTAGCTCTGTGGCGCTTACTGGAGGTACCTTGTGGGCTAGTTTGTCCCTAGGGACCCTTAGGATTCAAGGGGACTTAATCTCTCAACTTAGAACGGCCACAGGGCGCGTTTACACAGTGGTGAAGGGAGGGGACGGGGCCTGAGGTGACGTGTGCAAACACGCCCTGTGGCGCGTTTTAAGTTGGGGAAATAATTCCCTTTCAATCCTGAGGGACCCTGGGGGCCAACTAGCCCACCAGGCGCTTCCAGTAAGTGCCACTGCTCTGCGTTGCAGAGAGGTGGTGCAGGCCGTGCCCCTTTTTACACCTCTCTGCAATGGCGCTTACTGGACGTACCTAGTCATGAGTGATGTAATATGTGACGTCATCAGCAGTGCATTGCGGGCGCGCGAGTTATAGTTAGCTGAACTAACTATAACGGGGGAATTTCAATGGTTTTGTACGAGTGAAAAGTCCAGCTAACTAAAACGCCCCTGAAATGTTTTTTTCAGTGAATATATATATATATATATATATATTATCTACTGGCAGTCGCCAGTAGATAGTTATAGTTAGGACCGAGTTCCCATAGGAAATCTGAATATTCTATTTTGAATAACTTTGGCGCCGGTTGATGAATCCTCGCAACATTTTCAAAACTAATGGGGCGCTCCGCTCAGCTCCTACCCTGAAAGTGTTGGGGTGATTCGTCAAGCGGGGGCTGAGAAAAAAGGGGGGTCCCAAAACGCATTTTCCCCATGCATTTTCCCATAGGACCTTTAGTCGAAGGTACAGCCCGAACGGCTGAACAGAATTACTTGAAATTTGGCAAAGAGGTAGTCCTCAGGTTAGGCATGTGCCTTTTGCATATATGGTGTCAATCTGTTCAGTAGTTCCTGAGAAAATTGCAGTTAAAAGTACATAAATATCTATATGCGCGCACCGTGTGCGCACCGTGCTGTGCACAAGCATAATTCTGATTGGTGGTTAGATGTCAGTCAACATTCGAATCGGTCAAAATCAGGAAGTGTCGGATGCCATTTTGTGTGTGGCAGTGAAAAAGAAAGGTGGAGAACGTGAAAAGGGGGCAGGGTAGAGAGTTCCTGACCCCCTAGCCTTTGTCAGGGGGTCCCTGAAGGACCCCGAAGGGTGAAAAAAACCATTTTATTTTTTTTCTCCAAAAATCACGGGGTGCTCGCACGGTGCTGATGACGTCGCATATTACTTCACTCATGACATGGTCAGTGACATCACTCATGACATCACTGATGACATCTCAAATGACATCACTGATGACATCACTGATGACATCATCCAGTGAATATGTGTCTTTCTGAAAAAAAAATATTATTTATATATGTATATCTAAAGGTTAATGGAAGAATAAATGGGTAAATAAGTGTCTAAATGGATGTTTTTTTTGTAAAATTAATTGTATAACTGACTTATTAACAGTATCTTAGTGAATACAGTGATGTAATATGCGACGTCATCAGCAGTGGATTGCGGTCGCGCGAGTTATAGTTAGCTGAACTAACTATAACGGGGGAATTTCAATGGTTTTTTACGAGTGAAATGTCCAGCTAACTATAACATGTGTGAAACCTATGGTTTTTTCAGCGAATTTGCAAGGTTTTGTAAATGCTAATTCCTAACTATAACGTGTGTGAAACCTATGGTTTTTAGCGACTGCCAGTAGGTAGTTATAGTCAGGACCTATTTTCCATAGGAAATCTGCAACATTGTATTTGGAATAACGTTGGCGCCGAATGACGAATATTCGCGAAATTTTCCAAACTTTTGGCCAGCTCCGTTCCGCTCCTATCCTGAAAGTTTCACGGAGATTCGTCAAGCGGGGGCCAGGAAAAAAGGGGGTCCCTAAACGCGTTTTCCCCATGCATTTTCCCATAGGACCTGTTGACGCAGCAACAGCCCGAACTGCTGAACGGAATGACACCAAATTTAGCAAAGAGGTAGTCCTCAGTTCAGACTCGTGCCTTTTGCTTAAATGGTGTAAATCCGTTCAGTAGTTCCTAAGAAAATTAGAGTTAAAAAGATAGATATATCTGGGCGGAGCCTAACCACACATCTCATCGTGAGATCCGATTGGCTGTCAGTACTTCATCCAAGAAGTGTTGGCAGCCATCTTGGGACCAATATACATGATAGCACCTCATTAAAAAGCACTGCAGTTAATAGAAGGTTTTAAGACTCTAGGTACATTATAAATCATTGGTTGATGGTACCATACTCATTTTAGGAATTGTGGTGTGTTCTAAGGTGATTTTACCATGTGAAAAAGCCTTCTGCTGTGATATCATGAATCATGTTTGAGAGAAAACTTTTTTCTCATGCTTTTCCCACAGAGGTTTGGAAGGTGATCTATAAGCTAAACTGAGAGCGTATTTTCTGTAAATTCACATTATCTTTCTCAGTCATGTGAGAATGAAGTCTGACATTCTCAGTAAAACATGTACATCCAACAAGGGCAGAGACTGTCAGTTGATTCCTTTGTGTCCTACTGCAGCTTCCCAGAGTGTTCTGAAGAACAACTAGAGCGTTAACAGTCCTACTTATGACAAACATATTGCACACCTGAAGCCATCTTGATTGGAATAAAGTGGTAACTCTTAAAACATTTAATTTAAAAAGGAACAAAATGAGGGGGTTCATTTTGCCATAGAAAGTATGATTAGTGCTGCAGAAAGAAAAATTAGGGAACATTTTGACTTCTCAAATCCTCTTCTATTTCATAAAAAAATTCTGACATGCAGACTGAAACATGCACTTTTAATACCAGCAGCAGACTTCCTTGGTGAGCAGTAGATTTACTACAGTGATCTAATGAGCAATTAGAGTGCTAACATTCAGAATTTATGGCAAATGTGTGACACATCTGAATGCCTTCTTGATGGAACCAAAGTAAAAAACTGAAAGTATTTCCTACTGAGGAGACTGCAGTAATTGGGGAAATTAGGAAACTTCATAACAAATAAATCTCCCAAGATGGCCACCAGAGACAAAAGAGCCCAAGTGTAGCCCAAATATCACCCAGATGTAGCCCAAGTATGGCCCAATGACAGAATGTCCCAGAGTGTTCTTAAGAACAACTACAGCGCTTACTGTCTTTCTTATGACAAAAGTATGGCACACCTGAAGCCATCTTGATTGGAATAAACTAGTAACACTAAAAACATTTAATTTTTTTTAAAAACACAAGGAGGGGGTTCATTTTGCCAAAGAAATTATGATTAGTGCTGAAGAAAGAAAAATTAGGGCACATTTTGAGTGACTTCTCAAATCCTCTTCTATTTCATTAAAAATTCTGATAGGTAGACTGAAACATGCACTTTTAATACCAGCAGCAGACTTCCGTGGTTAGCAGTAGCTTTACTACAGTGATCTAATGAGCAACTAGAGTGCTAACATTCAGAATTTATGGCAAATGCGTGACATATCTGAATAGCTTCTTGATAGAATCAAAGTAAAAAACTGAAAGCATTTCCTACTGAGGAGACTGCAGTAAATGAGGAAATTAGGAAACTTCATAACAAATAAATCTCCCAAGATGGCCACCAGAGACAAAAGAGACCAAATGCAGCACAAATATCACCCAGATGTAGCCCACATGTAGCCCAATGACAGAAGTGTGCAAAACACTTATTTTTTGTGTATCTGCAGTTTTACATAGTGCAGACTTGTCAGGTATTGGAGTGCTTTACATGAGCATTGGTTACATCACACAAGATCAAATTCATTTTGGTTGTAGACATGGGGAGATTAAGTGATTTGACCAGAATCACAGAATGTTGAGCTGAAGCAGAAACTCCAACCTGGTTCCCCAGTTGCAAAGTCTGCAGCTCTGGAAGTAACGCCACATCCTCTCCCCTAGGTGCAACATTTAATCAAATGGTCAGCTGGATAAAAAACATAAAGATTACAAATAATTTAAAACTTCTTTGTCACTATTTGAAAACTCAGAAAATATGTCCTCATTTTAGTTGGTTTTTAGAGCACTAACCATAATTTTGATGCAAATAAGACACTCTCATATATGTAATTTCTAAAGGAAATGCTCTAGGTATTACAGTTTTGATTACATCAAGATGACGTCAGGCATTCCACACTTTTGTAATAAATATAGAATATTAGCAATCTAGTTGTTCATTGGGATACTGTTGAGAGGCCGAGGCCAGGGGCACGGATCAGGGGCATTACAATGGAACAGACAAGCCAGGAGGGAGGGAATAGGGGTCTGCACATGGAAACAGAGGGCTGGGGGCAAGGGGGCAGGGCAGGAGCAGCAAGATGACCATTGAGGTCAGGCAGGATGGGCACTAGAAACAAGACACACCATGGAGAGCAACAGTGAGATTATGATAGCATACACACAGACCATGGAGGGAAGGTGGGAGGGGATCAGAGGCAGCTAGCTGACCACACAGGGAAGGTGGGAGGGGACATGGCAGCACAGAATACCATGCATGGCAAGCGGGAGGGTTAGTGACAGCACAATGGCTATGATGGGCAAGAAGGAGGGTGCAGGGGCATGCACAATGGACCATGGATGATAGAAGGGAGGGTCAGGACCTGGGCACAGACAAGAGAGTTCAGGGGAAGGGGCCTCACAACAGACCGCGCGGGGCAGGCAGGAGGAGCAGTTGCAGCACAACAGACCAGGGAGGGCAGAAGGGTGTGGCAGTAAAATAGACCATGGAGGACAGGAGGAAGGGGATAGGGGCATGGCATGTGGACAGGCAGAGTGGAGGTGGCAGGGACAGGTTACAGTCATCTGACAATGCTAGGCAGGTGGGAGGGGAGTGGCAGCTCAACAGAACACTCAGAGTAGATAGGAGTGGCAGGTCCATGGAACATGGTGAGCAAAAAGGATGGAGCAGGGGCATGCACAAAGACATCGGAGGGCAGGGGGAAGGAGAATAGGGGCAGCAAGCTAAGCACAGAGTTTAAGCAGGAGGTCAATGATGGGGCATAGAATTGGGCAATGGAGGGCAGGAGGAGTGGACTGGTACATCATACTAAATTGAGGGCAGTGGCAGCACATCAGACCATGCATGGCAGGACGGAGGAGGCTCGTCCATGGATTCATACAACAGAGGATAGGGAGGAGGTGGATGGGGCAGCAAGCTAACTGTTCAGAGAAGGTGGGTATTAGGAACTTTATTGTTTTTAAAATGTGTGTCTGTGCGAAATACTTAAAATATGAACAAGTATGCAGCATAATCTCACTTTTATTCAGGAAGAAGAGGATGTTTGTGACTGTGACTCCAGGCTCACTTGGCAGAAACACCCCCTGACCCTCCACCCCCCATCGCAAAATGTAATTCCCGTGAAAAGGGTAGGTGGACGCAGTGTTATATAGAACATAGTCCTGAGAGCACGATTGAAAATGAAAACTAGATATTATATATCGTATAAACTTTGTACCAAAAAGTGTGATATAAGATGAACCGGGGTGTGAAATATAATATGCAATACATTGTGCGCAATGACAGATTCATTGGAGGGCGCGAGATAGCACAGGCACTAGCGCATGCTATGCGATATGTGCCTTGGAGTGTAATATGCACAGGGCAGTGTTGTGTAACCTAACTAGTCTATAAAGTTGTAATATAAAATATGTGCTGGGGAGTGTAACGTTGCATATGCACTGTGACAAAGATATGGATCCCAGATTGTAATATTCATGGCATAGCACTGTGCGTTATAGCATAGGCATCGAGGAAGGCACGTTAGATGGGGCAATATAACCCGTGCGAAGGCAAGTGTGACATGACATATTCACGGGGTGGTGTTACAGTGCACATTGGCTAGAGAGTGTCATAGCATACGCACTAGCTGGTGGAATACAACACAGAGGTGGGTGGCACTCGGCGGGCACTGGTGGGTGTAACACAGCATTGGGCTCAGCCAGGAGCACGCTGTGACTCTCAAGTGAGGTTTGTCTCCTTTCCAGAGAGTAAAATAAAAAGTATTACACACCCGGTGGTGGATGTGTGTTTTATTAACCGTGAGGGGGGTTTCTTGCAGAGTTTGGTCGAATTTTTGTCGAATCCCCTTTGAATGGCTTGGTGTGCGCGTGTATTAAATGTGCCCGTCAATAGCTACCCATGTTTGTATAAATAAATGACAAGGGTGTCTACTTGGAGAGTACCCACCGGCGGGGGTGCCGGGATTAGGCACGGTAGGGCGTCAGACACGTCAGAGCTTCACTAGTGGTGTAAATACATTCCACGTGGATTCATTGTATGCATAGTCGCCTTTTAACCTCTTCCATGCGCATGACGGCCGGGAGCCGTCACGTGTCACGGTGGGCGTGTGCGCGCGACGGCTCCCGGCCGTCCGAATCCCTGCCCACTAATAGAAACGCCCCACAGTGCGGGAATTCCGCGTGCATGGAAGGGGTTAATCAATATCACGTAAATCGTCATGGTGATAGGTACATATTGTTTGTCCAGCATGTCCTAGTTGTTTCTATAAATATATATTTTTTAAAATTAATAAAAAACAAAGGCCGGCCCCGGGGGATGGGGTCCCCGGGGCCATAAGTGGCCTGAGGAGGGGGGCAACGCAGCCCCCCTCCTAAAGAATAAATAAAAAAAAGGCCATGACCCGGGGGTTGGGGTCCCCGGGGCCGATTAAGGCCTTGGGAGGGCCAAATTAATTTTTTTCAACAAAACAAATTAGGGTGCAGGCCCCAGGGCCAATAAATTAGAAAAAGAAGGGGGGCCACTCAGCCCTCCGTATTAAAAAAATTAAATAAATAAAAGACCGGCATCGCGCCGGAGGCCACGCCCCCTCCTTGCAGCTGTCTGCAAACGCGCCCCCTGGCCAGTTGTAAGTTGGGGAATTAATTCCCCTTCAATACAGGGAGCTGAGTTGCAGACAGGTGTTGTGAGGCCACGCCCCTTTTTACACCTCTATGCAACGCAGCTCTGTGGCACTTACTGGAGGTACCTAGTGGGCTAGTTTGACCCTAGGGACCCTCAGGATTCAAATGAACTTATATCTCCCAAATAAAAACGGTCACAGGGCGTGTTTACACAGTGGTGAAGGGAGGGGATGGGGCCTGAGTTAACGTGTGCAAACACGCCCTGTGGCGCGTTTTAAGTTGGGGAAATAATTCCCCTTCAATCCTGAGGGACCCTGGGGGCCAACTAGCCCACCAGGTGCTTCCAGTAAGTGCCACTGCGCTGCATTGCAGAGAGGTGTTCTAGGCCATGCCCCTTTTTACATCTCTCTGCAACGCAGCTCTGTGGCGCTTACTGAAGGTACCTAGTGGCCTAGTTGGACCCTAGGAACCCTCAGGATTCAAGGGGACTTAATCTCCCAACTTCAAATGGCCACAGGGCGTGTTTACACAGTGGGGAAGGGAGGGGACGGGGCCTGAGGTGACATGTGCAAACACGCCCTGTGGCGCGTTTTAAGAGGTAGTTTTAATCCGATGCCCTATTATATACTAGGGGCTTACAGAGGAGATCATGCTAATCACAGGGGGACCCCAACGCTTAGTGTTCCCTAGTGTATGTAGGTGTTTTCACTGTATTCTGAGTGTCTTTTAACATAGCACTGGCTCTAGGACTGGTTAGTCAGACTCAGTTACCACCAGTATCCGTCTGAAAAAGTTGAGGGTGCAGGATGATTTTGCAACAAGGCTTCTTTCTGCTCTTCTGTTTGTTCTTTCTGCACGTTATCCTTCTTCCTGCACTTTTCTTCGTCTTTGAGGACTTCTGTTGCTTCTTTCTGCATTTCTTTTTTTTCTTTCTGTGCGTTTTTTCTTCTTTCTTCACATGTCCTATCTCTGTAGGCATAGTTAGAAATTAGCATTTAAAAAACCTTTGAAATTCACTTAAAAAACCATAGGTTTCAGGCACGTTATAGTTAGGAATTAGCATTTAAAAAACCTTAGAAATTCACTGAAAAAACCATAGGTTTCAGGGGCGTTATAGTTAGCTGGACTTTTCACTCGTACAAAACCATTGAAATTACCCCGTTATAGTTAGTTCAGCTAACTATAACTCGCGCACCCGCAATGCACTGCTGAAGATGTCACATATTACATCACTCATGACATGGTCAGTGACATCACTCATTATTGGTCTTTGTTTGCCCCTTGGAAAAAGTAAAAAATTTCCTCACCACTGAAGAAAAACGTTGTGGGCGTGGTGCCTTCTGCAAAAATTTTTCCTCGGATTCGGTAAATATTTTAAAGCGGCAATATTTACAGTTTTTGTAAGTTAAACTTATAAATTTTGTTAGCTGTATGCATTTTATATATCTGTGATTTGTTTCTTGTGGTATTTTGTTGAGAATACCATGTTGTTTTTTTTTTAACAATCTTTCTGATTTTCCAGGTCTGTCGTCGACATCCGTGGTTCCCACAGGAGTGTTCCGCCTTGTTGTTTTGTATTATTGTTGTCACAGTTTGAAAATAGTTTATCGTTTATATATTTATTATTATTTATTATTATAAAAAATACAATTTGAAAAAAAAATGTATAATGTTTTTGGTTGTTCTCTTAACTGCTGTGTGACTCTTTTTTGTTCTTATTACTGTTATTTGATGGAGTCCACCATGGTGTTAAATGTTGGGGCACTTATCGCTGGAATACTGGGGATATCTGCAGTTTGCACCAACTTCTGAATAGTGTGTTAGATTTATCTCAACTTTACTTCCGTTAAAGTGCTGATAATGAAATGGAGAGTAGCCGTTCCCGTGCAAAAAGACACGAGGTGCACCTTTCCGATTTATTCTAAATACTAAAATCCTGTATTGTATTGCACTGAGGTATTGGCTGCACTTACAGTGTACACACAAAATCTATTAAGAAATGTCATTGTATTTATATTGATTGGGAATAGTGCGTCAGGTGCTGGATCTTGACGAGATACACTGCTCAGTTCGTATATTGTTGTGCACATGAAAAAAATCACATCACAACTTTCACACCAATTGCAATGCGAAACAAATTCCGGCGATAACACACGTTAGCACCAGGGATTTTACACCTGCCTTCTGCTGGTGTTAAGCAGGACAACTACCTGCACCATGCACCATGAAAGGGAACACAGCCAAGAGCCACACCAGAACACCCACAGGTGTCATAGAGTCAATGAGCATGATACAGGGATACCCATGAGGGCCAGAAGACTTATCTCAACAACTCCAGGACCGCCAATGCCCCCCAAACCCACATCTTAGTAAGTGTGTCCCTGTGGTCATTGTCTTAGCATGATAGGCACGAGCCCTGCAACATCACAGTGTGCTGTCGCCTCAGCGTTGGCAGTGAGCCTGGATGTGTAGCTACGCACGCATCCTCCTGCATGCACAACTGGCGTGTGCTGGTCTGGGGTTCACAGATCAGTGGAGGGGTGTGCCTATCCGGCAAGGGGAACGGGGTGTCTCGGACATGTCCGTGTACAGGAAGTGCGGTAAGTGTGTCTCTGTGTTCTGGTGTGGCCTGTTACAAGAGCCGCAGCAGTCGATGTTGTAAAGTGGCATGCACCACCTCCAAACGTCACTGTGATGTTGTAGTTGGAATGTAGCAGGACATGCGCAAATAGGCATTACAATGGTGTGCCGTACGAGTGCACGAGATACAACAGCGCACTGTACAAAAGTGTGGGGGCTAGTGGGAGGGAGGAGCAGCCGTTTGGCAGCATAACACACAGTGAACTCGACCATGTGCCACATGATGGGCATCTCATCCATGATGACCACGGTCGCAGACATCCCACAACACCAACGACTGGCCTTTGTACACATCCTGTATGAATACAGCGTGGTTTTCACTTCTATGCTCGTTCAGTGGTGTGATGTTGGCGGGTTGTGTGACTTGTGCTCCTTGTTAGTGTGTTTCATTTTGGCCATTGTTTGTCTATACTTGTGCTGTACTTAATTTTGCATGTGTGCCATTCTGCCCATCTCCCCCGTCCCCCCACTCCCTGCTTCTTCCTCTTCCTAGTGCTGTTGTGTCTATAATTTTGTTGCTGCACACATAAATACATGTAAAGAATAAATTAGAATAGTTCCTTGATTCTTTTAGGTTTCAAAACTTCTCTATTGGTTTCTTTTTAATTTTCCATATGAACCATTTTTTTTAATATTCAACAACACATAGAAGTCAGAAGTGCAACGTATTCTATCAACACACTTTCTAGAACATTCTACAATACGTGCAGGTTAAAAGTTCATAAATTTTTTAAAACTTTACGATATTTTTTTGTAACATTTTCTTGAACATTTAACGACACGTGCAGGTTAAAAGTTGACGATTGTTTTAAGTTTGAACAGTGCCTTCCAAATACAAGTAGCAGGTGTGGTTGAGCTGAGCAAATGTTATCCTATGATATGTACTCCACGTTGAAACAGCTTTTTCTTAACCAATCACAAAGATGCTTATCCACAAAACTAATGTGCACCCTACTTTTAAAAAAGAATTATTTTCATGATATCTTTAGAGATAAGTTATAGATAGGAATTAGCATTTAAAAAACCTTTGAAATTCACTGAAAAAACCATAGGTTTCATGCATGTTATAGTTAGGCACGCCATCGCAGCGCTTACATGGCTGTCCCTACCAAAACGGTCCTTGAGATCTGGGATAAGGTGGCAGTTCGTAGGGACCTGACCACTTTTCCGTCCCCACACACCCCGATCGCTCGAAATCCGCAGTTCCCGCCAGCGTGTCGCCCACCCCACTTTGCAAACTGGATGGAAACTGGTTGCAGGACGATACGTGACCTATTCCTAGGTGAGCATCTTAAAACCTTTGCTCAATGCAAGCAAGAGTTCGGGCTCACGGAGAAAGACAAATTTCAGTATATACAACTACGCCACTGGATACAGGGCTTTTCCCTGACGCAGGCAGCCACGCGGCCCTATACCCCATTCGAGCAGCTGGCACGCACTTTCGGCACTTACAAGGGGCTGATCTCTCGCATATATAAGGTGCTCCAGCACGCACAGCGATCGGATCCCCACCCAAACCAATTGAGATGGCAAAACGTTTCTGGCTCAGGTGTTACCCCTTCCCAATGGACAAGGCTCTGGGGCGACATCCCCAAAATCTTACGCAGCATTCCCCAACAGGAGTCGGCTTACAAAGTGATGACCCAATGGTACTACACCCCCGCTATACTTCAAAAAATGTTCCCTAAGGCATCCCCCCTATGCTGGCGTTGCACTCAAGCACTGGGAGACTTCATACACATTTGGTGGACATGCCCTCTCCTGACTACCTTTTGGAAAGAGGTCCTTAGCCATATAAAAAGGGTGTTAGGGTATCCCCTGCCGGAGGATCCACTTGTAGTTCTTTTGGGCCTTAGACCAGTAACCCTGCGAGCTATGACGGGCCGTGATCGACACCTTAGCTTACACATGCTGGGTGCCGCAAAACAAACGGTTGCTCTCTAGTGGAAGAAACCAGAAACGCCTTCCATAAATGTGTGGTTTACCCGCCTGTGGCATGTGGTGGCGATGGAGTTTCTCACGTAAAAAGGGACAAGGGCACCCAAAGGAATTAGATAGGGACCTTGGGAGATTATGTATTGTAGGAAACAATGGTCCCTGAAACAAACCATTGTTAAACACAAAATGAATATAGCCAAGATTGGTGCTATATTATGGCCAATGTCCAGCCGGACATGGAAACTTTAATAAGTAGAAATAGTTATCAGAGATTCAAGGAATGTAAGTAGATTCTTAGTGGGACACAAGCCTGTATCCTGAAACTTACATATCGTGAGAACATGAAATGTGGAACAGATTCAGGCAATTACAATGATGTTTCTGTTTTCAATAATAATGAATCGTGAAACATCTAATACATATACTGACACCTTCACAATACGTTGTATCCTGAAATTTTAAATGTGTAAGGTGGACAGTAAAGTCGACGACGTTTCGATCCTTCTCAGGGGGATTTAGGATCATCATCAGGACTAATCTGTTAAATTGCCCATATTCAAATGCCTTATGGAAACAATTTAAGGCAATGGAGCGGCGCCGCGTCGTGTGCGGTTGCCGGGTTCGCAGTTAAAATTGCAAGTTTCAAATTGCCGCGTTTGGGATGTACAATGCCTGGGATATTATAATTCCGGAATAAGGGGACACGGTATAGCGATTCATCTCAGAAAGATTGGAGAGGCGAGTTCCGTGGCCGCGCGGAGGGACAGTGCGTTCGAACAATGCCGGATCGACTGTGATGGAGTTTCTCACGGCACGTCTACAACTCCGAGATACCAAGTATAGAACGTTCTGGAAGCATTTGGTGGATTATTTGGGGCGACTGGAACATGTTAGATTACAACCGCCACGACTCCGGGCCTTGAAGCTCTTTGAAGATGTAGTAGGTCCTCAGATCCAGGGTGTTTCTGGAGGCCTGCGGATGGTTTGCAGTATACGCCCCTCACGGCCACCCTCCCAGAAGGGAGAACCTCGCCTCTGGACGATTAAAACTCACAGCCAACACCAGATAGCAATAGTGGGGCCCCCACTCCTTCCTCCCCGCCAAGCCTGCTTCCTTAGACCCTGTACTCCCTCCTTTCCTTTTCCTTGTTCCGAATCTTCGGTTATGGGTAATAGTGTGGCTAATGTATTAGCAAATAGGGTTACTGCCTTGTCATGGAATATAGCTGGGCTGAGAGCAAAAAGAGAGGATACATGTTGGAAGTCATTTCTCTCTTCCTTCCATATAATTGCTTTACAAGAGACGTGGGAGGCCAGAGATTCCTTTTACTTGGATGGGTTCCAGTCTTTTATTAAATATGCTGTGCCTTCTTCCTCGGGGAGACCCAGTGGTGGTCTCTTGTTATTATTTAGTCTTAAGCTATTGTATAGCATAGAACTTGTTAAGACTAGTTCACCTAATATATTGGCGGTTAAAGTTGTAGGTGTCAACCTTCCATCAATGTTAGTTGTGAACTTTTATAATTCATTTACGAGGATGGACGAATTGGAGCACTTAAAGGTCTTATTCACCTTTTTAGAGGATTTCGATGCAAATAATGTTACCCCTTATTATTTGTTATTGTTTGGCGATTTTAATATTCATTTAAGACAATCCAATTGTTTTGGAAATTTTAAGCAGGCTTATTGCCCGCAGGAGGAAGCCCACTTTGATCTTTCAAAAGGTGGGATGTTTCTAGACAGTATTGTATCTGCTTTTAATTTATTTGTGCCAATGCAGAACTTAGTATCTCCTGTGCCTACATTCACTGGTCAGGGTCACAACAGTATTATTGATCATATACTAATTTCCTGTACTATGAAGGGACTGATAGGACCATTTTGTGTTACTGCAAACGTCCTTAGTGACCACAATCCATTATCTTTGGAATTAAATACTAATGATGTCTTTAGGCCTAATCATATGTCTACAATCTCTAATTCAAACATAGTCCCTATTAAACAGGGAACTCGTTTGAGATGGGAGGTTATTACTCCTAGTGATTTTTTTGAGAAACTGTATCACAGTAATTTGGAGGATTTTAATATTTGCCTAGCGATAGAATCTAAACCAGGGGATATTCTTGGTGCCTTTGAGCGAATAACCAGCCAGATTATGGATAATCTAACTCTCGTTGGGAAACCAAGACCTAAGAAGCATAAAATCTGGTTTGATCAGGCATGTAGTAGCGCGCATTCAATTCTCTTACTGGCCTTAAAAGATGGCGCTAAAGATATCAGCAGGATTGTGGAGGCAAGAAGATCCTTCAAGAAAACACTAAAGGCAAGGAAAACTTGTCTGAAAAATTTGGCGTGGGAAGAATTGTCAGACGCTAGTGTCTTAAAAAGTAGTTCCCAATTTTGGAAAGTAATTAACAGCCCACTTTTTAATGAAATGGAAAATATTATTAATGATTGTCTTATTGCCCCAGATAAATGGGTGTCTCATTTTAGTGGGCTTTATTCTGAGATTCCTGACCAGAATCCTGTAAATTTGGGGGATACTAATCTGTCATCGAAAATTAATTTTACTGAGGCTGAAGTTCAGGACGCCATTGAATCAATGGCAAAGGGCAAAGCACCCGGCACCGATGGTGTCCCTGCAGATTTGTACAAGGCAGATTCAAATTACTGGGCGAAACTTCTAACCTTAGTTTTTAACGCGGTAGCAAAGGAGGGTGTCCCCCGTTCTTGGGGTAAGGCCGTGATAGTACCAATATTTAAAAAAGGTGCTAGAGAGGATCCGGCATGTTATCGGCCTATTTCTCTTCTCGATTCTGCGATGAAAATAATGGGTAAAGTTGTCCTAGCACGGTTAACATCATGGCTGGAGGACAACTCCATTATTTCGGACCTTCAGTATGGTTTCAGAAAGGGAAGGAGCACGGTAGGTCAATGCCTTAATTTGCATCTCATCATTGGGAAGTATACGATTGCGAAGCAGGGGGTCTTACACTTAGCATTCATGGACCTATCTACTGCTTTTGATTTGGTTAATCGTCAAAAACTATGGGCATCCCTGGCAACTATGGGTCTCGACCCTGTGCTGATTTCCTTTTTAGCACTTATACATGAAGACACTACTGCGGCGGTCCGTTATAACAAGGACGGGAATCTAACTGATGCCTGGCAGGTGAAGCGTGGGGTAAGACAGGGGTGCATTCTTGCCCCCCTGCTTTTCTCACTTTATATTAATAACCTGGGGGAAGTTTTGTCCTCATCTTGTAAAGACATCCCAAGAGTAGGTACTAAGTTGATTCCCGCTTTGTTGTATGCGGATGACACGGTCTTATTGGCTAGAACTGCAAGAGGCCTTCAAGCCCTTTTAAATGGTTTTAACGATTTTATGGTCTCCTTGGACTTAGTAATTAATTTTAAAAAATCCCACTCAATGACAATAGGAGATGGAGCTGCTAAAAAGGTTAAATTCTTCTGCAATAAGCAGGAGCTAACAAAAGTCCAGACCTTTCCATATTTGGGGGTCACTTTTGATGACCGAGGATCATGGGTCGCGCAACGCGCACAGAAACAGAATATTCTCGCTAGGGCAACAGGAGCATTGTTGGGTTTTGCAAAACGGCTGGGATGCAAGCCCTTGCCCGCGATTTTGAAGATATATAACGCTAAGTGCGTGCCGATGGCCCTGTATGGTAGTGAGGTCTGGGGCTATGCGTCGGCAGTGGAGATTCAATTAATTGAGAATGCCTTTTTTCGGAAACTTTTGTCATTGCCTGTTTCTACTTCAATCTTTAATATCCACGAAGATTTGGGGGCTAAGTATCTAGTGGATCAGATTTCCGTTGCCCCATTAATGGGTTGGCTAAGGGTTTGGGCGCAGCATCCACCAACCCTAAACCAGCTCATTATACAAGATTGTCTGGTCCTTGACAAAGCCATGTGTATTCCTTGGCTAAGATATATTAAATCTAAGATGGAGACTCTTGGCTGCTTAGAATTATTTGAGAGACCATGTGAGCTGTCTAAATTGGAAATAAAAGACTTAAAGTCGCAGTTCATGTGCAGGGCAAAGTTGCAGAGAGAAGGCGAGGAAGTGTGTAAACCGTCTGTTAGGAGATTTGTCATGTTAAGTATGGGCAATGAGATTCAGCCATACTTGACTTATATAAATAACCCTTTTCATCTATTTTTATTGATTAGGTTCAAACATGACATGTTACCTTGGCTCCTAGCACACCCGAAGGGCTTTTTTAAAGAGGGCACTTTGGGCCCCTGTCCCTGTGATAACGCCTCCGAACAAAATACGCTGCATATGATTTTTTACTGTAAATTTTACACTCTGTTACGTAAGAAATTTATTTGCCCCATTTTTAAGAACTATCACTTTGACCAAGTAAGGCCCGCCTTGGTATTTCTGCAAATGCTGGGCTCTCCTCTTGTCTGTTTTGGAGTTGCCAGCTATCTTTCAGGGGCAATTAGAAGTAGAAATCGAATGTAGTCTAATATATTTTAGTTCTATTTTTTAGCATGTTTGATAGTCCGAGACCGGGCCTTTTTATCCCTTTCTTTTGATATCATGAAATAGTTTTATAAATTTTGGCCCGCCTTACTTTTTAATGTTCACATTCGCCAATTATTTGTTTAAACTTATTTTTATGTATATTTGTGCACTGTGTACTGTTTGAAATTCCTTTGTTAATTATTTTTACATGTAACTATTTGCAAATGAAATTTTGTGTATGCTTTGATGGTTTTAATTATTAACCGAATAAAGCTATTGTTGACTGACTGACTGACTGACTGACTCCCCATAGTTGGTTGGTCGCCTTCTTGTCAATCTTTGATGCAGGAACAGTAGCGGATAGCTCTATCGCTGCCATAGCGTAGTGAGGACAGAGCGCTCAATGTCCTGTTGTTATTTTGTCATGACTTGCCTGCTGGTTGCCGAGCCACATAATGCCCTGTACGTCACTGAAGAATGTTATTGTGCCTACACAGACCGAAATCTAGCCAATCTCAGCCTTTTCAAGCTGTGCCTGTCGCAGAACACGATTGGGGTACAGTAGAGGGTCCACTTATGCGCTGCTCGTTCGGCTAGACATTGAATGTTGGGACGCACTGCTTGATACGGCTGAATTGTACACTATACCAGACGAAATGAATGCAGATACAGCTTAGCCTTATTGGGAAATGTATGGAAACCAGGATACTTGAGATCATTTTGATAAGGGGTCATTGGCCCTCGAGGGCGCGATTGGTGAAGTCCAGTGTGTTCAAGCTAACTTGGCAATGATACAACTGTATAAACATGTCTGTCAGACAGGTGGCTTACGCAGGGCATAGTGTCCCTAAGGCGGGAGATTCTGTTCGTTGATAACTGTACATGGGCCTGCTTTTTAGGTTTCAGAAAGATCTTCTTGTTCTCCTTTATACGCATCCGTCTTTGGAAATCTGTAGTTCTCTGCTGCCGGCCTCTAGCGCTGCCATAGCGTAGTGAGGACAGAGCGCTCAATATCCTGTTGTTATTTTGTCATGACTTGCCTGCTGGTTGCCGAGTCACACAATGCCCTGTACGTCACTGAAGAATGTTATTGTGCCTACACGGACCGAAATCTAGCTAATATCAGCCTTTTCAAGCTGTGCCTGTCGCAGAACACGATTGGGGTACAGTAGAGGGTCCACTTATTCGCTGCTCGTTCGGCTAGACATTGAATGTTGGGACGCACTGCTTGATACGGCTGAATTGTACGCTATACCAGATGAAATGAATGCAGATGAAGCTTAGCCCTAATGGGAAATGTATGGAAACCAGGATACTTGAGATCATTTTGATAAGGGGTCATTGGCCTTCGAGGGCGCGATTGGTGAAGTCCAGTGTGTTCAAGCTAACTTGGCAATGTTACAACTGTATAAACATGTCTGCCAGACAGGTGGCTTACGCAGGGCATAGTGTCCCGAAGGCGGGAGATTCTGTTCGTTGATAATTGTACATGGGCCTGCTTTTCAGGTCTCAGAAAGACCTTCTTGTTCTCCTTTATACGCATCCGTCTTGGAAATCTGTAGTTCTCTGCTGCCGGCCTATATGGTTGTAAGCGAGTAAGCTGTGTATTGACTCTGGCAAGACCTTTACAATTAATAAAAGTTGGTTTAATAAAAAAAAAAATATTAAAAAAAATAAAAATAAAAAATAAAAACCTTAGAAATTCACTGAAAAAATCATAGGTTTCAGGGGTGTTAGAGTTAGCTGGACATTTCCCTCGTACAAAACCCTAGAAATTCCCCTGTTATAGTTAGCTCAGCTAACTATAACTCGCGCCCCCGCAATGCACTGCTGATGACGTCACATATTACATCACTCATGACATGGTCAGTGACATCACTGATGACATCACTGATGACATCTCAAATGACATCACTGATGACATCATCCATTGAGTATGTGTTTCTGAACAGTTTTAATATGTTTAATATATATAGGGAAAGGCCTGTTGAAAAATAAGTGGGTGTACAAGTGTGTGAATGGATGATTTTCTAGGTGCGTAACTGACTATAAATGAGTCATTAAATGTATCTTACTGCAGACTAGTGACTAAACTGTGTGAATGTCTGTATGTGTCTGTGTGTTGGTGTATAAGTGGCTGCATGGTTTTGTGAATAGCAATATGAGTGTCTATATGGGTTATTGATTGGTTGTCTGAGTATCTGTATGGGTGCCTGAGTGTTTGTGTGGGTAGGGTGTCTGTGACTCTGTGACTAGATGTGTGTGTGGGTGATTCAGTGGGTGCATGGTTTTAAGAGTGCATCTGTGATGGACTGTATGGTTGGGTGAGTGTATGTATGGGTGTGTTAGTGATTGAATGTATATCTCAGTTGTACATGTGTCAGTAACTACATATGTGAAACGCAGTGTATATGTGTGTAAGAGTATATAACTATCTATATGTGAGAGTGTGTGATTTTGGGAGTGGCTGTATGCGCCATAGTGCAAGGATATCTGTGTCATGTGCTGTTTGTTTTTCTGCAGGAAGACACCGAATTTGTTAGTATTTTTATGAGTAAGTGAACTTGAGTGTGTTTAACTGTATAGGTGAGTAAATTGGACTGTGATTAATTATTTGCATGACTGACTAGATGTGTCAGTACCTCAATGGATGATTGGCGGTGTGTGAGTGTCTATATAGGTGTATAAATGCACAGAATGACTGTAAGTATGAGTGACTGTACAGGTGAGTGAGTGGACATGTATGTAGACCTAAAAGTCAATGAGTGGGTGTGTAGGTATTGGTATTGGAGTATCTATGGTTGTCAAAATGGCCGTTTGAAATTTTGAGTCGGTGTATCAAAGGTTATATTAGGGTATGAGAAGATGCACTAATTTATCACATGGATGACGTAATCAGTGATGTCATCAGTGATATCATTTGAGATGTCATCAGTGATGTCATCAGTGATGTCATCAGTGATATCACTGACCATGTCATGAGTGATGTAATATGTGACATCATCAGCAGTGCATTGCGGGGGCGCGAGTTATAGTTAACTGAACTAACTATAACAGGGGAATTTCTAGGGTTTTGTATGAGGGAAATGTCCAGCTAACTATAACACCCCTGAAACCTATGGTTTTTTCAGTGAATTTCTAAGGTTTTTTAAATGCCAATTCCTAACTATAACGCCCCTGAAACCTTTGGTTTTTTCAGTGAATATATATATATATATATATATATATATATTATCTACTGGCGGTCGCCAGTAGATAGTTATAGTTAGGAACGTGTTTCCATAGGAAATCCGCAACATTCTATTTGGAATAACTTTGGCGCCGGTTGACAAATCCTCGCGTCATTTTCAAAATAGGTGGGGCGCTCCGCTGCGCTCCTACCCTGAAAGTCTTGGGGGGATTTGTCAAGCGGGGGCTGAGAAAAAAGGGGGGTCCCAAAACACGTTTTCCCCATGCAATTTTCCATAGGGACCTTTAGTCCAAGGTACAGCCCAAACGGCTGAACAGAATTACTTGAAATTTGGCAGAGAGGTAGTCCTCAGGCCAGGGATGTGCCTTTTGCAGGTGTCAATCTGTTCAGTAGTTTCTGAGAAAATCAAAAGTAAAATCATATACATATGTGGGCGGAGCCTAACCACACATCTCATCCTGAGATCTGATTGACTGTCAGCACTTCATCCAAGAAGTGTTGGCAGCCATCTTGGGACCAATATACATGATAGCACCTCATTAAAAAGCATTGCAGTTAATAGAAGGTTTTAAGACTTTAGTTACATTATAAATCATTTGTTGATGGTACCATACTCATTTTAGGAAATGTGGTATGTTCTAAGGTGATTTCACCATGTGAAAAAGCCTTCTGCTGGGATATCATGATTGAGAGAAAAATATTTTCTCATGCTTTTCCCACAGAGGTTTGGAAGGTGATCTATAAGCTAAACTGAGAGCTTATTTTCTGTAAATTCACATTATCTTTCTCAGTCATGTGAGAATGAAGTCTGACATTCTCAGTAAAACATGTACATCCAACAAGGGCAGAGACTGTCAGTTGATTCCTTTGTGTTCTACTGCAGCTTCCCAGAGTGTTCTAAAGAACAACTAGAGCGCTAACAGTCCTACTTATGACAACGTATGGCACACCTGAAGCCATCTTGGTTGGAATAAAGTGGTAATTCTTAAAACATTTAATTTAAAAAGGAACAAAATGAGGGGGTTCATTTTGCCATAGAAAGTATGATTAGTGCTGCAGAAAGAAAAATTAGGGCACATTTTGAGTGACTTCTCAAATCCTCTTCTATTTCATTAAAAAATTCTGACATGCAGACTGAAACATGCACTTTCAATACCAGCAGCAGTTTTCCCTGGTGAGCAGTAGCTTTACTACAGTGATCTAATGAGCAAAAAGAGTGCTAACATTCTGAATTTATGGCAAATGTGTGACACATCTGAATGCCTTCTTGATGGAATCAAAGTAAAAAACTGAAAGTATTTCCTACTGAGGAGACTGCAGTAAATGAGGAAATTAGGAAACTTCATAACAAATAAGTCTCCCAAGATGGCCACCAGAGACAAAAGAGCCCAAATTTATCAGGCGTTCCACACTTTTGTAATAAATATAGAATGTTAGCAATCTAGTTGTTCATTAGGATACTGTTGAGAGGCAGAGGCCAGGGGAACGGACTCTGAAAATTGAAGGCAGGTAGGAGGGTGCAAAGGCAACAATTTAACCACACTGAGCAGGCAGGAAGGGCCGTGGCAGCACAACAGACTATGGCGGGCAGTGGAAAGGGGGGCAGGGGCAACAAACCAACAATACAGGACTTGCAAGAGAGGCTGTGGCAATGTAATAGACCATTGTGGGCAGAAGGAAGAGGCAATGGTAGTACAACCATACATGCCAACAGACCCGATTCAGCCAGGAAACGTCCAATGTTTTTAAGCTCAAATGGGCTTTATTTGATCTGTCTCCTGTCTTCAATCCCCTCTTTTTCAATGTAACTCAAAGGGGAAAATCAATACCCCAGTTTTTTTTTCAAAATCTCCCTCTTACCAAGTTCAAAATGTTTGCAAGTATGGTACATTGGATCATGGAAGGAAATGGGGTAGGGACATGGACTTGGATAACAGAGGACAGGAGGGACATGGAGAGGTGCACCAAACTGACCCTGCAGGCAGGCATCAGGGTTTGCAGCAGCACAATACACCACACAGGGCATGCGGGACGGGAGTGCAGCACAACAATCCATAGAAAGCAAGAGGGAGGGGACAGGACCATGCACATGGACAACAGAGAAGAGAGGGGCAAGAGGCAATGGTAGCTAGCTGACCATAATGGACAGACAGGAGAGAAAGCTACAGCATAACAGACCATAAAGGGCAGGAGGGACGGATCAGGGGCATTACAATGGAACAGACAAGCCAGGAGGGAGGGAGTAGGGGTCTGCACATGTAAACAGAGGGCTGGGGGCAAGGGGGCAGGGCAGGAGCACCAAGATAGCCATGGAGGTCAGGCAGGATGGGCACTAGAAGCAAGACACACCATGAAGAGCAACAGTGAGACTGTGATGGCACACACACAGACCATGGAGGGAAGGTGGGAGGGGTTCAGGGGCAGCTAGCTGACCACACAGGGAAGGTGGGAGGGGCCATGGCAGCACAGAAGACCATGCGTGGCAAGTGGGAGGGTTAGTGGCAGCACAATGGCTATGATGGGCAAGAAGGAGGGTGCAGGGGCATGCACAAAGGACGATGGAGGATAGAAGGGAGGGTCAGGACCTGTGCACAGACAAGAAAGTTCAGGGGAAGGGGCCTCACAACAGACCGCACATGGCAGGCAGGAGGAGCAGTTGCAGCACAACAGACCAGGGAGGGCAGAAGGGTGTGGCAGTACAATGGACCATGTAGGACAGGAGGAAGAGGATAGGGGCATGGCATGTGGATAGGCAGGGTGGAGGTGGCAGGGACAGGTTACAGTCATCTGACAATGCTAGGCAGGTGGGAGGGGAGTGGCAGCTCAACAGAACACTCAGAGTAGATAGGAGTGGCAGGTCCATGGAACATGGTGAGCAAAAAGGATGGAGCAGGGGCATGCACAAAGACATCGGAGGGCAGGGGGAAGGAGAATAGGGGCAGCAAGCTAAGCACAGAGTTTAAGCAGGAGGTCAATGATGGGGCATAGAATTGGGCAATGGAGGGCAGGAGGAGTGGACTGGTACATCATACTAAATTGAGGGCAGTGGCAGCACATCAGACCATGCATGGCAGGAGGGAGGAGGCTAGTCCATGGATTCACACAACAGAGGATAGGGAGGAGGGGGATGGGGCAGCAAGCTAACTGTTCAGAGAAGGCGGGTATTAGGAACTTTATTGTTTTTAAAACGTGTGTCTGTGCGAACTACTTAAAATATGAACAATTATGCAGCATAATCTCACTTTTATTCAGGAAGAAGAGGACGTTTGTGACTGTGACTCCGGGCTCACTTGGCAGAAACACCCCCTGACCCTCCACCCCCTATCGCAAAATGTAATGCCCGTGAAAAGGGTAGGTGAACAAAGTGTTATATAGAACATAGTCCTGAGAGCACGATTGAAAATGAAAACTAGATCTAGTGTATGGTATAAACTATGCACCAAAAAGTGTGACATAAGATGAACCGGGCGTGAAATATAATATGCAATACATTGTGCGCAATGACAGATTCATTGGAGAGCGCGAGATAGCACAGGCACTAGCGCGTGCTATGCGATATGCGCCTTGGAGTGTAATATGCACAGGCCAGTGTTGTGTAACCAAACTAGTCTCTAAAGTTGTAATATAAAATATGTGCTGGGGAGTGTAACGTTGCATATGCACTGTGACAAAGATATGGATCCCAGATTGTAATATGTATGGCATAGCACTGTGCGTTATAACATAGGCATCGAGGAAGGCACGTTAGATGGGGCAATATAACCCGTGCGAAGACAAGTGTGGCGTGACATATTCACGGGGTGGTGTTACAGTGCACATGGGCTAGAGAGTGTCATAGCATATGCACTAGCTAGTGGAATACAACACAGAGGTGTGTGGCACTCAGCAGGCAATGGTGGGTGTAACACAGCATTGGGCTCTGCCAGGAGCGCGCTGTGACTCTCAAGTGATGTTCGTCCCCTTTCCAGAGAGTAAAATAAAAAGTATTACACATCCGGCAGTGGATGTGTGTTTTATTAACCGTGAGGGGGGTTTCTTGCATAGATTTGGTCTAATTTTTGTTGAATCCCCTTTGAATGGCTTGGTGTGCATGTGTATTAAATGTGTCCGTCAATAGCTACCCATGTTTGTATAAATAAACGACAAGGGTGTCTACCGGGATTAGGCACGGTAGGGCATCAGACATGTCAGAGCTTCACTAGTGGTGTAAATACATTCCACGTGGATTCATTGTATGCATAGTCGCATTTTAATGAATATCACGCAAATCGTCATGGTGATAGGTACGTACGGTTTGTCCAGCATGGCCTAGATGTGCCTATAAATATATATTTTTTTAAAATAATAAAAAACAGTGGCCGGCTCTGGGGATTGGGGTAAAAAAATATATAATTAGGAGACAGGCCCTGGGGGATGGGGTCATCAGGGCCAATAAATTAGAATAAGAAGGGGAACCACACAGCCCCCCTTCTTAAAAAATTAAAATAAATAAAAGACTGGCATCGTGCCGGAGGCCACGCCCCCTCCTTGCAGCACTCTGCAAACGCGCCCCCTGGCGAGTTGTAAGTTGGGGAATTAATTCCTCTTCAATACTGAGGGTCCCTGAGGGCCAACTAGCCAAACAGGCATCTCCAGTATGCGCCAGGGAGCTGCGCTGCAGACAGGTGTTCTGAGGCCAAGCCCCTTTTTACACCTCTCTGCAACGCAGCTCTGTGGCGCTTACTGGAGGTACCTAGTGGTCTAGTTTGACCCTTGGGACCCTTAGGATTCAAGGGGACTTAATCTCTCAACTTAGAACAGCCACAGGGCACGTTTACACAGTGGTGAAGGGAGGGGACGGGGCCTGAGGTGACGTGTGCAAACACGCACTATGGCACCTTTTAAATTGGGGATATCATTTTCCTTCAATACTGAGGGCCCCTGGGGGCTAACTAGCCCACCAAGTGCTTCCAGTAAGCGCCACTGAGCTGCATTGCAGAGAGGTGGTCCAGGCCGTGCCACTTTTTACACCTCTCTGCAACGCAGCTCTGTGGCACTTACTGGAGGTACCTAGTGGGCTAGTTGGACCCTAGGGACCCTCAGGATTCAAATGAACTTAATCTCCCAACTAAAAACGGACAAAGGGCGTGTTTACACAGTGGTGAAGGTAGGGGACAGGGCCTGAGTTCACGTGTGCAAAAACGCCCTGTGGCCTGTTTTAAGAGGTAGTTTTAATCCCCCTGCCCTATTATATACTAGGGGCTTACAGAGGAGGTCATGCTAATCACAGGGGGATCCCAACGCATAATGTTCCCTAGTGTATGTAGGTGTTTTCACTGTATTCTAAGTGTCTTTTAACATAGCACTGGCTCTAGGACTGGTTAGTCAGACTCAGTTACCACCAGTATCCGTCTGAAAAAGTTGAGGGTACAGGATGATTTTGCAACAAGGCTTCTTTCTGCTCTTCTTTTTGTTCTTTCTGCACGTTATCCTTCTTCCTGCACTTTTCTTCGTCTTTGAGGACTTCTGTTGCTTCTTTCTGCACTTCTTTTTTTTCTTTCTGTGCATTTTTTCTTCTTTCTTCACATGTCCTATCTCTGTAGGCATAGTTAGAAATTAGCATTTAAAAAACCTTTGAAATTCACAGAAAAAACCATAGGTTTCAGGCACGTTATAGTTAGGAATTAGCATTTAAAAAACCTCAGAAATTCACTGACAAAACCATAGGTTTCAGGGGTGTTATAGTTAGCTGGACTTTTCACTTGTACAAAACCATTGAAATTCCCCCGTTATAGTTAGTTCAGCTAACTATAACTCGCGCGCCCACAATGCACTGCTGATGACGTCACATATTACATCACTCATGACATGGTCAGTGACATCACCCATGACATCACTGATGACATCTCAAATGACATCACTGATGACATCACTGATGACATCATCCTTGTGATAGAGTGGCAGACCTCCTCTCACCCTAATATAACCTTTGATACACACATTCAAAAATAGAGACTAAACTTTTCAAAACAATGGACATACCAATACCAGTTACAACAACCTCTTCAGTAATTCTAAGATCCACATACACATCCACTCATTCACCAACAGTCCTATACAGTCACTCATACATGTACTCACTCATCATATGTACTCATACACCTATACATCCTGTTACACAATGCCACTCATCCATAGAGTTACTCACACACATAGTCACTCATGCTAATTAAGAATCAAACATACATTTACTTGCATATACAGTTATACACACACCACCACACTTACTTCTACGGAAACTTACACATACTTAGTCTTTTAAACAATCACTTATAGAAACACATACTTATTCATACAGGAACTCTTTCAATCTCTCACTCTCACAGATACTCACTTATATACACCAATAGTCACATATACTAGTTTAAAACATATGTAGTTACTCATAAAGACACTATTGAGACAGTCATTCACTCACTAACACACCCATACACACACTCATCCACCCATACAGTCCTGCACACATGCTGTCTTCAACACATACAAAGAGTGAGTCACTCATTCATGCACCTATGCACTACGTAATACCCCCCACCGAACCATGCAGACACTCAGACTGATACTCAAAAAACCAACTAATAACCTATATAGACACCCATGTAGCTACTCACCAACCCATGCAGCCACTTTTACACAAAGTGAGAGACTGATACAGATATTTACATATTTAAACATTACTCACTAAGCCATGTATTCACTATGATACACTTAATCAGTCAGTTACACAATCAATTTTTCAAAAACAAATCATCCATTTAGACACTTATATACCCATTTATTCTTCCATCGACCTTGAGATATACATATATAAAACATATTTAATTTTCAGAAAAACACACATTCACTGGATGATGTCATCAGTGATGTCATTTGAGATGTCATCAGTGATGTCACGAGTGATGTCACTGACCATGTCATGAGTGATGTAATATGTGACGTCATCAGCAGTGCATTGCGGACGCGCGAGTTATAGTTAGCTGAACTAACTATAACGGGGGAATTTCAATGGTTTTGTACAAGTGAAAAGTCCAGCTAACTATAACACCGCTGAAACCTATGTTTTTTTCAGTGAATATATATATATATTTATATATATTATCTACTTGCGGTCGCCAGTAGATAGTTATAGTTAGGACCTAGTTTCCATAGGATAAGTTTTTTCTTTTCCCAATAACTTTGGCGCCGGTTGACGAATCTTCGCAAAGTTTTCAAAACTAGTGGGGCGTTCTGGTCAGCTCCTATCCTGAAAGTATCGGGGTTATTCGGTAAGCGAGGGCCGAGAAAAAAGGGGGGTCCCAAAACATGTTTTCTCCTTGTTATTTTCCATAGGAAACTTTAGACATGGCTACAGCCCGAACTGCTGAACGGAATTACACCAAATTTGGCAAAAAGGTAGCCCTTGTTTCAAAAAGAACTCTTTTTGTTAAATGGTATAAATCCGTTCAGTAGTTCCTGAGAATTTTTCAAAAAAGAGGTCGGAAAATGAATTTCCCATAGGAAACTTTAGCCAAGGCTACAGCCCGAACTTCTGAATAGAATTAAACCAGATTGGGCAAAAAGGTAGTGCTTGGACCAGAAAGCAAACTCTTTTTTAAATGGTGTAAATCCATTCAGTAGTTGCTGCGGAATTAAAAAAATAAAAGTTTCGATATCTGGGTGGAGCTTAAGTCCCGAGCACGAGCTTGCCTCTGATTGGCTGCCAACACTTCAAACCTGGAAGTGTTGGCAGCCATTTTGTGCTTCCGAGGAGTAAAAATCAAAAAGGTGAGACAAAGATTAAAACAACATGTAAAGAGGGCAGGGTAAAAACACCCTGACATCCCAGGCCTGCTCAGAGAGTCCCAAAGCATTTTGTTTTAATTTTCGAGCGAGGTCGCGCCGGGTGCACGAATCTGCCGTAAATTTTTAAACAATGAGCCGGCTGCTGACTGTGCTCTATTCATATATGGGGTTGGGGGGGTCTGGTGCCTGCCATGAACCGCTCCCAAGAGTTGCACGTGAGGATCAGGGGCAGAACAAGTACAGTGATGCTGCTGGCCGGCTCTCTGCACCCGATCCTCTCTATGCCTGCTCACAAGCGTTTCATGGCAGACATGAGCAGTTTATTCAGCCCAATATATTTTGATACATGTAGTTCTGCATTTCTCAGTATAAATGCATGGCTACAGGTCGCAGAAAGCAGCATAACATTTGTACTGGCTAATGTGCAGTGCACCCCCGGGATGGCCCGCGCTAGACTTGCTACCCAGCGCCGCCTTTGCTCTTGCTGCACTATGGCTGGATACCTGGATACGCCTCTGGCCGCCTTGCGTTCTCTTATGGACGCTTCTGCAGGAGGGGTGCAGCAAGGGAGGAGGTCTGAGCCCTCAGCGGGGTTTATATCCGGGGGTATTTAAATGTCTCTCTCCGCCGGCCCTTTCTTCAGCCTCTTAGTGACTAAACAACTCATGAAGGACCTCACATCTCTCTCTGTAACGCGTGCAGCAGGCCAGGTGTTTTAATATGTGAAACCGCACGCACGCACTCACGCACGCATACATACACAAACACGCGCACACACAAATCCATGTCTTCCTCCTTAGGTACGTCTTTGTTTCCTCTCTCGGTTTCTTCTCTTGCTCACTTCCATTCTCTTCTAGAGTCCCCTTTGTGCCCCCCATGACCCGTAGAACAAGATTCCATGGCGTACCCTGCCTTCCCCAATCTCCTTCACTTCCTCTCCCTTCTTTGTTGGTCCCTTCTATCTCCTTCACGTTTGCCGGTTTTCTTTTGATTTCTTATTTCAAGCAGCGCGTCTCCTCCTTTCTGTTCCCAATGTTAGCTTTGCCCTGTTGTTATTTGTTCTATTCTGCTTTGCTCTCTGCTGGTCTTGACTGTGCTTACTGTTCTGGTCTTCTCTTTTCTGTGCTGCCCTGTTCTGTTTTGCAATGTCCTGTCCAGGTGTGTGCTGCCCTGTTCGGTTGTGCACTGTCCTGAGCTGCACAGCTCTGTTCTGCTCTGTTCTGCGCTGTCCTTTCCAGGTCTGTGCTGCCCTGTTCTGGTTTGCAATGTTCTTCTCTGTCCAGTTGAATGCTCCCCTGTTCTGTGAAAACATGTAAAAAAAAAAAGAAGCAGCTTCTGCTCTGCTCTATTCATATATGGATGTTGGGGGGGGGGGCTGGTGCCTGCCATATACTGCTCCCAAGAGTTGCACGCGAGGATCAGGGGCAGAACAAGTACAGTGATGCTGCTGGCTGGCTCTCTCCACCCACGTCTCACGCACGCATGCATACACAAACACGCGCACACACAAATCCATGTCTTTCTCCTTAGATACGTCTTTGTTTCCTCTCTCCGTTTCTTCTCTCGCTCACTTCCATTCTCTTCTAGAGACCCCTTTGTGCCCCCCTGACCCGTAGAACAAGTTACCATGGCATACCCTGCCTTCCCCAATCTCTTTCCCTTCCTCTCCCTTCTTTGTTGTTCCCTTCTATCTCCTTCACGTTTGCTGTTTTTCTTTTGATTTCTTTCTTCATGCAGAGCGTCTCCTCCTTTCTGTTCCCAATGTTAGCTTTGCTCTTTTGTTATTTCTTCTATTACGCTTTGCTCTCTGCTGGTCTTGATTGTGCTTACTGTTCTGCTCTTCTCTGTTCTGTGCTGCCCTGTTCTGTTTTGCAATGTCCTGTCCAGTTGTGTGATGCCCTGTTCTGTTGTGCACTGTTCTGGGCTGCACTGCTCTGTTCTGCCCTTTTCTGTGCTGTCCTTTCCAGGTCTGTGCTTCCCTGTTCTGTTTTGGCAATGATCTGTTCTGTCCAGCTGAATGCTGCCCTGTTCTGTTCTGGGATAAAATGTTTTAAAAAAACAAAGCGGCTGCTGCTGTGCTCTATTCATATATATTGCTATATTTGGTATATTGGCACTTTCCATGCTTCCGGTCCTCTAACCACCTACACACTTGTCTTTCACACCTTCAATTACCCAGGCAGTACCTATGCACTCCAGCAATCACCCTGTCACTCCCCATGCACTCCTCCAGTCAGCCATCCAGCACCATGTACTAATCCAAACACTGCGCCAAAACCCAAACACTTATAAACTCACCTAGGCACTCTCCTTGCAGTACTCTAATCATTCAGTCAGTACCCAAGTACTCATGCAATGACCCAGGCATTAACACATGCACTGCTACACACCCCTGTCCACTACGCATGCAGTCCTCTAACCACCTATACACTTCTCTTTCACACATTCAATTGATCAGGCAGTACCTATACACTTCAGCAATCACCATGTCACTCCCCATGCACTCCTCCAGTCAGCCATCCAGCACCATGTACTAATCCATTCACTGCGCCCAAAAAACAAACACTTATAAACTCACCCAGGCACTCTCCTTGTAGTACTCTAATCATTCAGTCAGTACCCAAGTACTCACGCAATGACCAAGGCCTTAACACATGCACTGCTACAAGCCCTTGTCCACTACGCATGCAGTCCTCTAACCACCTACACACTTGTCGTTCACACCTTCAATTCCCAGGCAGTATCCATACACTCCAGCAACCACCGTGTTCCTCCCCATGCACTCCTCCAGTCTGGCATCCAGCACATATACTAATCTATTAACTGTGCCAAAAACCAACCACTTATAAGTTCACCCAGGCACTTTCCATTCAGTACTCTAATCATTCAGTCAGTACCCAAGTACTCATGTAATGACCCAGGCCTTAACACATGCACTGCTACAAACCCTTGTCCACTATGCATGCAGTCCTCTAACCACCTACACACTTGTCTTTCACACATTGAATTACCCAGGCAGTACCTATACACTCCAGCAAACACCCAAACACCCTGTCACTCCCCATGCACTCCTACAGTCAGCCATCCGGCACCATGTACTAATCCAAACACTGCGCCAAAACCCGAATACTTATAAATTCACCCAGGCCCACTCCTTGCAGAACTATAATCATTGAGTCAGTACCCAAGTACTCATCCAATGACCCAGGCCTTTTCATATAGACTGCTACAAACCCCTATTTACTACCCATGCAGTCCTCTAACCACCTACACACTTGTCTTTCACACCTTCAATTCCCAGGCAGTATCCATACACTCCAGCAGTCACCTTGTTTCTCCCCATGCCCTCCTCCAGTCAGTCATCCAGCACATATACTAATCCAAACACTACACCAAAACCCAAACACTTATAAATTCACCCAGGCACTCTCCTTGTAGTACTCTAATCATTCAGTCAGTACCCAAGTACTCACGCAATGACCAAGGCCTTAACACATGCACTGCTACAAGCCCTTGTCCACTACGCATGCAGTCCTCTAACCACCTACACACTTGTCGTTCACACCTTCAATTCCCAGGCAGTATCCATACACTCCAGCAACCACCGTGTTCCTCCCCATGCACTCCTCCAGTCTGCCATCCAGCACATATACTAATCTATTAACTGTGCCAAAAACCAACCACTTATAAGTTCACCCAGGCACTTTCCATTCAGTACTCTAATCATTCAGTCAGTACCCAAGTACTCATGTAATGACCCAGGCCTGAACACATGCACTGCTACAAACCCTTGTCCACTATGCATGCAGTCCTCTAACCACCTACACACTTGTCTTTCACACATTGAATTACCCAGGCAGTACCTATACACTCCAGCAAACACCCAAACACCCTGTCACTCCCCATGCACTCCTACAGTCAGCCATCCGGCACCATGTACTAATCCAAACACTGCGCCAAAACCCAAATACTTATAAATTCACCCAGGCCCACTCTTTGCAGAACTATAATCATTGAGTCAGTACCCAAGTACTCATCCAATGACCCAGGCCTTTTCATATAGACTGCTACAAACCCCTATTTACTACCCATGCAGTCCTCTAACCACCTACACACTTGTCTTTCACACCTTCAATTCCCAGGCAGTATCCATACACTCCAGCAGTCACCTTGTTTCTCCCCATGCCCTCCTCCAGTCAGTCATCCAGCACATATACTAATCCAAACACTACACCAAAACCCAAACACTGATAAATTCACCCAGGCACTCTCCTTTCAGTTCTAAAATCATTCAGTCAGTACTGAAGTAGTCATGCAGTGAACCAGGCCTTAACACATGCACTGCTACAAACCCCTGTCCACTACGCATGTAGTCCTCTAACCACCAACACACTTGTCTTTTACACCTTCAATTGCCCAGGCAGTATCCATACACTCCAGCAAACACCCTGTCACTCCCCTTGCACTCCTCCAGTGACCCATTCAGCACCATGTACTAATCTATTTACTGTGCCAAAACCCAACCACTTGTAAGTTCACCCAGGCACTCTCCATGCAGTACTCTAATCATTCAGTCAGTTCCCAAGTACTTATGCAATGACCCAGGCCTTAACACATGCACTGCTACAAACCCTTGTCCACTATGCATGCAGTCCTCTAACCACCTACACACTTGTCTTTCACACATTGAATTACCCAGGCAGTACCTATACACTCCAGCAAACACTCTGTCACTCCCCATGCACTCCTCCAGTCAGCCATCCTGTACCATGTACTAATCCAAACACTGTGCCAAAACCCAAACACTTATAAATTCACCCAGGCACTCTCCTTGCAGTACTCTAATCATTCAGTCAGTACCCAAGTACTCACGCAATGACCCAGGCCTTAACACATGCATTGCTATAAACCCCTGTCCACTACGCATGCAGTCCTCTAACCCCCTACACACTTGTCTTTCACACCTTCAATTACCCAGGCAGTACCTATAAACTGCAGCAATCACCCTGTCACTCCCGATGCACTCCTCCAGTCAGCCATCCAGCACCATATAGTAATCCAAACACTAGGCCAAAACCCAAACACTTATAAATTCACCCCGGCACTCACCTTGCCGTACTCTAATCATTCGGTCAGTACCCAAGTAGTCATGCAGTGACCCAGGCCTTGACTCATGCACTGCTACAAACCCCTGTCCACTACGCATGCAGTCCTCTAACCACCTACACACTTGTCTTTCACACCTTCAGTTACCCAGGCAGTACCTATACACTCCAGCAATCACCCTGTCACTCCCCATGCACTCCTCAAGTCAGCCATCCAGCACCATGTACTAATCCAAACACTGCACCAAAATCCAAACACTTAGAAATTCACCCAGGCACTCTCCTTGCAGTACTCTAATCATTCAGTCAGTACCCAAGTACTCATGCAATGACCCAGGCATTAACACATGCACTGCTATACACCCCTGTCCACTACGCATGCAGTCCTCTAACCACCTACACACTTCTCTTTCACACATTCAATTGTTCAGGCAGTACCTATACACTTCAGCAATCACCCTGTCACTCCCCATGCACTCCTCCAGTCAGCCATCCAGCACCATGTACTAATCCATTCACTGCGCCCAAAAACCAAACACTTATAACCTCACACAGGCACTCTCCTTGCAATACTCTAATCATTCAGTCAGTACCCAAGTACTCATACAATGACCCAGGCCTTAACACATGCACTGTTGCAAACCCCTGTCCACTACGCATGCAGTCCTCTAACCACCTACACACTTGTCTTTCACACCTTCAATTACCCAGGCAGTATCTGTACACTCCGGCAAACACCCTGTCACTCCATTTGCACTCCTCAAGTCAGCCATCCAGCACCATGTACTAATCCAAACACTGCGCCAAATCCCAAACACTTATAAATTCACCCAGGCACTCTCCTTGTAGTACTCTAATCATTCAGTCAGTACCCAAGTACTCATGCAATGACCCAGGCATTAACACATGCACTGCTACACACCCCTGTCCACTACGCATGCAGTCCTCTAACCACCTATACACTTCTCTTTCACACATTCAATTTATCTGGCAGTACCTATACACTTCAGCAATCACCCTGTCACTCCCCATGCACTCCTCCAGTCAGCCATCCAGCACCATGTACTAATCCATTCACTGCGCCCAAAAACCAAGCACTTATAAACTCACCCAGGCACTCTCCTTGCAATACTCTACTCATTCAGTCAGTACCCAAGTACTCATACAATGACCCAGGCCTTAACACATGCACTGCTGCAAACCCCTGTCCACTACGCATATAGTCCTCTAACCACCAACACACATGTCTTTCACACCTTCAATTACCCAGGCTGTATCTGTACACTCCGGCAAACACCCTGTCACTCCATTTGCACTCCTCAAGTCAGCCATCCAGCACCATGTACTAATCCATACACTGCGTCAAAACCCAAACACTTATAAATTCACCCAGGCACTCTCCTTGTAGTACTCTAATCATTCAGTCAGTACCCAAGTACTCACGCAATGACCAAGGCCTTAACACATGCACTGCTACAAGCCCTTGTCCACTACGCATGTAGTCCTCTAACCACCTACACACTTGTCTTTCACAACTTCAATTCCCAGGAAGTATCCATACACTCCAGCAACCACCGTGTTCCTCCCCATGCACTCCTCCAGTCTGCCATCCAGCACATATACTAATCTATTAACTGTGCCAAAACCCAACCACTTATAAGTTCACACAGGCACTTTCCATTCAGTACTCTAATCATTCAGTCAGTACCCAAGTACTCATGTAATGACCCAGGCCTTAACACATGCACTGCTACAAACCCTTGTCCACTATGCATGCAGTCCTCTAACCACCTACACACTTGTCTTTCACACCTTCAATTCCCAGGCAGTATCCATACACTCCAGCAGTCACCTTGTTTCTCCCCATGCCCTCCTCCAGTCAGTCATCCAGCACATATACTAATCCAAACACTACACCAAAACCCAAACACTTATAAATTCACCCATGCACTCTCCTTGCAGTTCTCAAATCATTCAGTCAGTACCGAAGTAGTCATGCAGTGAACCAGGCCTTAACACATGCACTGCTACAAACCCCTGTCCACTACGCATGTAGTCCTCTAACCACCTACACACTTGTCTTTCACACCTTCAATTGCCCAGGCAGTATCCATACACTCCAGCAAACACCCTGTCACTCCCCTTGCACTCCTCCAGTGACCCATTCAGCACCATGTACTAATCTATTCACTGTGCCAAAACCCAACCACTTATAAGTTCACCCAGGCACTCTCCATGCAGTACTCTAATCATTCAGTCAGTTCCCAAGTACCTATGCAGTGACCCAGGCCTTGACACATGCACTGCTACAAACCCCTGTCCACTACGCATGCAGTCCTCTAACCACCTACACACTTGTCTTTCACACCTTCAGTTACCCAGGCATTACCTATACACTCCAGCAATCACCCTGTCACTCCCCATGCACTCCTCAAGTCAGCCATCCAGCACCATGTACTAATCCAATCACTGCACCAAAATCCAAACACTTAGAAATTCACCCAGGCACTCTCCTTGCAGTACTCTAATCATTCAGTCAGTACCCAAGTACTCATGCAGTGACACACTTGTTCCTTTCTACTCTTCTCCTGCCTCTTTCTGCACCCTTGTTGTTTCATTCTGTACTTTCCATGCTTCTTTCTGTACCTCTCTTGCTTCTTTCTGCTCCCCCGTTGTCTCTTTTTGTACCTCTTCTGTCTCTTTCTGCACTTTTCTTGCCTTTTTCTGCACCTCTCTTCCCTCTTTCTGCATGTCTGTTGCCTCTTTCTGCACCTCATTTGCTTCTTTATGCACCCGTTATCTCTTTCAGCACTCGTCTTCCCTTTTTCTGTACCCTTCATGCCTGTTTTTGGATCTCACTTGCCTCTTTCTGCACTTTTCTTCCTTCTTTCTACACCTCTGTTGCTTCTTTCAGCAATTCTCCTGCCTCCTTCTGCACCTCTTAGTTAAAGGTAGTTTTAATCCCCTTGCCCTATTATGTACTAGAGCCATACAGGGGAGGTCATGCCAATCACAGAGGAACCCCAGCACATAGTGTACCCTAGTGTATGTAAGTGTTTTCACTGCATTCTAAGTGTCTTTCAGCATAGCACTGGCTCCGGACCTGGTTAGTCAGAGTCAGTTATCGCCAGTACCCATCAGAAAAATGTTGGGGGCACAGGATGACTTTGCAACAAGGCCTCTTTCTGCTCCTCCGTCGGTTCTTTGTGCACATCTCTTGCTTCTTTCTGTAACTTTTTTCGTCTTTCTGGACTTCTGTTTCCTATTTCTGCATTTCTCTTGCTTCTTTCTGCGCCTTTCTTCCTCTTTCTGCACATGTCCTACCTTTGCAGGCATAGTTTGAAATTAGCATTTAGAAAACCTTTGAAATTCACTGTAAAAACCACAGGTTTCAGGGACGTTATAGTTAGTTGGACATTTTACTCGTACAAAACCAGAGAAATTCGTCCATTATGGTTAGTTCAGCTAACTCTAACTCGCGCCCCCGCAATGCACTGCTGATGACGTCACATATTACATCATTCATGACATGGTCAGTGACATCACTGCTGACATCACTGATGACATCTCAAATGACATCACTGATGACATCATCCAGTTAATGTGTGTTTCTGTAAAGTTTAAACATTCTGATGGGCTCGGTCGGAAAGGAATCCGACTAGAATTTCCGGATTGCGGACGACAGGCTCGGAGAGCCCATTTGCCGTCTGGAAATCCTTCAGTACTCCCCCGGCCGCCTCTTTGCGACCGAGGGAGTACGATGGCAGTTTTTCACTGCCTTTTCGTACCAGTCTTTCCAGCATGAAAAGGCAGTCGAAAACTGTCTTTGGGGGCCCCCAGTGGGGCCCCCATGGGTGCGAGGCTGCCGAATGGCGGCCTGGGGGCACCTATGATGCCCCTCTGTGGATCCCTGCACCCGGTGGCAGGCACCTTGGGGTGCCGGCCACAGGGTGCAGGGATGAACTGCACCCCTACTTTTCGCACTGCAGGCATGCATTCCACTCGGAATGCATGCTTGCATTGTGAAGTATACAAATGCACCGAACCCTGTTCGGTCGCATCGTACTTGCAGGGCCATAACCGATGACAGCAGGTCGGTCGGTTACGGCTCCTGACCGATGTCGGACGGAATCAGCCCCCTACTAGAGAATGTCCTGACGGCATGGTCAGGTGCCCACCATTTTAGATTGTGAAATTGCATATTTGTGAATGTTAAGTGCGTCACCACCACTCAAAATGGTGGCTATTTTGTTTACATATAGAAAATGCTAATGTTGTTCATGTATTTAAAAAACTTATAACGTAGTGTGTTAATGTGTTTAGATGCAATATTTGTGCGGTGTTGTTTATACCGCTGTTGACTGCATTGTTCATGACAAAATAAAAACAAAGATGTGTAAATAATACATTTATAATGTATTATTTATGCATTTAAACATAAAGGGCCTTATCAAAATGTTGGTCAGAAAGACTCTGACCGCTGGTTGGAGGCTTTCCGGCCAACATTGTAGATTTATAGTCCGAATGCCGTATTATGATGACGGCAGTCGGAGTTTAAACCGGCCGGGGAATCTTACACAGTTCTGAAGGGCTCAAGGAGCCCATCGGCCAGTTGGAAAGGCCTCATAACCCTTAAGTACCTGTAAAGAAAAAGAAACACCTTCTTCTAGTCTTCTTAGAATGATAGACTTAGATTGATGGCTCCAAGAACCATAGCATCAACTGTGAAACTGAATAGCAAAGATGAAGTTACTATCAACTCTATTGCGAAATCTATAGAAGCAACGTTATGCCATTTCATTTCATACCCACAATAAAATGTGCCTTTTTGAACATCACAGGGGGTGGCCTCACCAATCCCTTATCGAGCCCTGTTATAATAAGGCATAAAACATAAATGATTCATTGCATATTGTAATAGGAGTGGCGTTCCCCTAGAACTAGTGACAGAGTTTGATTATCTTGGTATAAACTTTACACAGAATATGAGTTGGCTCCCACAATTGGAAAGAGTGCATCTATCCTTTATTCAGCAAACAGTGAATATAGTTAAAATTCATAGCAAAACTATATCCATAAAGCTGGCACCAGCGTTAGAGATATATAATGTCAAAGCCCTAGGTGCAGCCTTATATGGTGTGGAGGTGTGGGGATGTTCAAATTGTAGCAATCTCTCAGTAACTGAACAAAAAAAATGTAGACCCTTACTGAACCTTCCGGTGTCCACCCCGCTGATTCCACTCTACTTAGATTTATGCCAGAAAAGAACTGCCCATAAAATTGTTCTTAGAATACTTATGTTTTGGCACCGGCTATGGTCTACTGCAGCACTTGCTTCCTATAGAGTGGGTCTCCGTGAATTAATGACACCAACTTGTGTGGATAAAATTCCTTGGATGCGCACAATTAAGACTTTACTACAAAAACTAGGATTAGATGTATACTGGAGTCAACCGGAATCCCTTAGTCAGATTAACAAACTCAGTCTTAAAGCTGCATACTGGGGCATTGTTGAGACTGATTGGATAATGAATTGTAAGGGTTCACTCTTGATTGCCTTTATGAATTTTAAACTGAAATCGGCATTTGAGGCCACAATAGATGAAATTGAACCGCCGTTAGCAAGGAAACTATAACTACAGTTTAGGTATGGTTGCCTACCTGTAAATCATTTTAGAAGAAAATGGTGCAAAGTAGGTGAGAGGGTTGAAGGAAATTGCCCCCGCTGCCAAGGGATACCTGAGTCACTTGAACACGTTTTATTTTTTTGCCCCATGTACTACCAATTTAGAACTAAATGGGTAGCCCGACTATGCAGAAATCTGGGCGTAAGAAAGTACAAGGAGGCGTATAGAATACTGCAGTCAAATACAATGCGTATGATTGTATTCTGCACAGCAAAGTTTTTAATGGCTATGTGGATTAGGCGTACCAAGTACTCCCCCGATAGTTCTTAGGTTGTACCATATTGTATGGTCATACCGTGTGCCTTGTGCTATTTTAAGTGAACGCTGTTTTTTTACACTTTTTAAGTAGTTTAACATGTTTTATTGCTGTTTTTAGGCTATTTTATGATTAAGTTTTCAATTGCAAATAGCGATGTATTAGAAATTGTTTCACCTTGCTGCTATACCAATGAAAAATAATGATGCATTCTGATCACTCTACTATGCTGCTACTGTGAATAGACTGCGAACGTTTATTTATAATGTTATGTCTTATTTGTAGTTTTTTGTCTCCAAGTGTCTTGTTCTATGATGCTTGTTTCGTGTCCAGGGAAGACCTGGCTTGGCAGTTCGGGCTGGACGGTTCCCATGAGGAACAGGGTCAAGACTGATTTGCATATGGCTGGGTCTGAACTGGGGTGGCAAAGTGAGCTAAAGAACGAAGATGGATTCAACCCAGATCTGTGACTGGGGGTAAGTGTCTGAAAAGTTTCAGCACTCCGTCCATCATCTCCTTGTGTTTGCTATTGGCATGTATGTCATTGTTATTAGAGCAGCCCAGTTATAGCCTAAGTAATTATGCTCTAGGCAGGCACACATGTGTCACCATCTTCAATAAGGTTTGGAATGCACATTCACCAGGTGCCTGTCAATCCCAGGCTCACTGCTGCACCTATTAAAGATGTAGAAGGCCACAATGAATTATATTATTGAATCATGACAGGTAATACATTTCTAATTTTGTAAGATCAGAAGTCAAAGCCAACAAAGGGAGAGCCATGAATCAGTTGCACTCCGCAGCAATTGAAAGAGGAAGAATTGATGGGGACAGATGATGTTATGGACTATCATTGAGCTAATTGGCTGATATCACGTAACTTGTTGTTTATTTGATGTTCTCCATAAAAGATTTAGGGTCTCATCGCGGGTTTCACTTTTGACTGATGCATTTTGATGCAGGCAGTCAAAAGTGAAACGGAAGTCATTCTGGCTGGATTCAGATGGGCTCAAGGAGCCCATCGGCTAGTCGGAGGTCTGCCCATTATCCCTATGGATGGCGTTTTCCCCGTAGGGATTACGATGTTGGTTTCCGACAGGCTTTCCATGTCGGGCTTTCCAACATAGAAAGCCTGTTGGAAAGCGGTTTTGGGGGTCCTAGCAGGGCCCCCTTAACCCTGCGGCCTCCGGTTGGGGGCAGAGGAGGCACCATAGGTGCCTCCTATTAATCTCTGCCATTTCTCTATGGGAGCTTGTGTTATGGCCCGTTTACAGCCGCAGCACAAACTCCCATAGAGAAATGGGAGTATGCGACCTTACCATGTACAATGCGGAGGTCGGCCAGTGTCGGGTGGACCCCATCATATTAAGAGCCTGAGTGTTCTACCTGGCTAATGAATAAAGCAATAGGAAGAAAAATCATAATCCTCACCTCCGGGTCCTTAAGAGAATTTAAAATGTAAGATGTGAAAACAAGAAATGTTGTTCTTTACAGCAGTTTTATGACGCTTATATGTTTTACGGCAATTGTTCAACAAATGAGAAATTAACTCTTTTTTTCCCCAAAGAGAAGTTAATATTACAACCTTATCATACTTACATATTTATAAAGACACTACAAGAAAAAGGTGATACTGTTTTGTAGATTTGGAAGTTAACCAAGACAGAGGGCAATTTCAGCTGTGGTTGTACTGTTGGACTTGTCGGCAGTGTTTGACACGGTATCTCACACAACTCTTCTGAACAGAATAAGTCAGTTCAGCTTTCATGGCAAGGTTTTCTCCTGGCTTAAATCCTTTTATGAAGGCAGGTCCCAATGAGTGCATCTCCACCCTTTTTCATCCTCCACAAACCCCTCCTATTGATGGTGCCCCAAGGATCGGCCTTGAGCCCGCTGCTGTTTAACCAGTACCTCGCTCCATTAGCAGGCTTAGTGGAATTTTGGAGTCTGAAGGTGGTATCCTATGCAGATGACCCTAGCTTCTGTTTTCCTTTCAGGAATATTCAGGAGCTGCACTCTACGAATTTAAGGAGTGCCTTAAAGGAGTAGCTTTATGGAGGGAGTCAAACTTCCTTAAGTTGAATTCTGACAAAAACAAAGTCCTTTTCTTTGGCCCCAGCGGTCACGCCTCTCTGAACTTTTGGTGGCCTGAAGAAAAAAATTCTCCCTTGATGCCTACAATCTCTGCCAGGAATTTAGGTTTTATGTTTGATTCTGCTGTTTCCTTATCAGCTCAAATCAAACAGATTTCTTCAGCTTGCTTCCTTAGACTTAAAGCCTTAAGGAAGCTGCTACATAAAATTGTTGTTCACACAATGGTAACCTCTCGCTTGGACTATGCAAATAGCCTTTACCTGGGTCTTCCTGCTTTTCTGACTCACAGACTTCAGATTATTAAGAATGCTGCAGCTAGACTTATTTGTCGAATCCCTTTCCAACAGAACACCTCCCTCCATCTGAAGCACCTACACTGGCTCCCAGTGGTTTAAGCGCATTCAATTTAAAGCCACTAGGCTGGGTTTTAGAGCCCTCACAAGGAAAGGCCCCCTGCACCTAAGTAATAGACTGGGGCTGCATGTACAAATAACATAGAGTACTGAGGTTGAAAAACCTTGCCTGATGCAGGTCCCAAAATTCTTGAAGGCTTTAAGACCTAATGACGCAAGATTTCAAAAAGCATAATACACCACACATTTAGTGATTTAAGACATAAAAAGCTGAAAGTGTACCTTGCACACATTAGACATAGTAACACACAAAACTGAAACAAGTGTAGTAGAAGCACCGTAAAAGCATGCTTTGAAATGAAAGATGAAGAAACATATATGCAAAACAATACTGATACATACAAATGAGTTACACTAATGAGAATACTTATGAACATTTTTTGGGGGGGCATTTGCTGATGAAATAATATGCTATTGATAAAGTGGCCTAGTTTACTATTGCTTTTCATTAGAATGCACAATGTAGAAATTCGGTGAAAAACTGTAAGAATACTAGTTAGGAACTTGAAATTCAAACTAATAATACTAGAGATTCTAGTTTATAAAACATTAAGAACGTTTTTTGTAATAAGAACTTAGAAAATTATATACTCGTGTGAAAGTAGAGAAAAGTTGTGGAAGTAGGCTATTTTTATACCGTAATCATATTCATGTGATAATACGTGATGAAGGTTCTACTTAATTTTCAATATAAAATGATTTTTTTGCATTATATTTGATATAGGTTTAGAGTTTATTTCCTTTAAATTTGTTATGCCAATGTGAGGCCTTTCTCAAATGTGCTTTTTATTTAATGCTAACTTATTTCTTGGCCACATACAATGCTCTTTTGCAACTAGTAAAATGTTGCCTTGTTTCTTCAGGACATGTGTAATATTCAATGTTCTTAATTGTTTTCTCAACATGAACAGGCAACAGGATTGCAGCTGTTACTATAATCTTATTTTTGTATTCTTTTTTACTGTTGTCAGGCCAATGTGGACTCTAAATCTCTTGTTTGTCATGCTAGCATAGGAAACAATCTTGTAGTTGCAACTGTCCTAGGTGACATTATGTGAATCTAAGCACATGACAATCTTCCAGCGGAGGTGTGATGCTACATCACTAGGACTCTTACAGAGACTTTATAAATAGAAACTCCAAAGGAGGGCAAACCCTACTTGATTTTGGCCTCTTGATGAGCGCCATTCTGAAGTTTCCTACTTGAGACCAGAACGCTATGCTGATCGATTTTTGATGATTTGAAACCTATCTTCTTTGGCTTTTTACTTTTGGACTGCTTTGCGTATTATATAGCCGGTAATTGATGGACTGAAACCCTTCTTTGCCGAATCATTTCATTTTCTTTTGTTCCATACTAGTGGACTCACCCTTAGTGGACTTTAAATCTGAGCCTTTTCTCCTTTTCCTTAGGATCGTGATCTGTTAGATAAATTGACCATCATTCTGCCTTTGATGGTCAATCAGCCTTACCTCGATTGAAACCAGCCCTGCATGATTCTCAAGGAGTGGTTTATCATAGTTGTTACGATCTAACATTTATGTCCATTGTACTACTCTAATCCCTTCTTATGTAACCCCTGCTCTGCATTTACTAGTGTTGACTTCACCAACCAGGAATATAGAAGAGCCTTGGTTACTTCCTCCCCTTTTCTGTTTACGGTGAACCCCACTTGTCTGAGATCTTCAGGGCCTATATTCTGCAAACTTGCACATTTAGATAGGGAAAATAGCAACTGTGACCGATGTAATGGTTTTTATTTCCTCACTTTTTAACCACAGATCATGTCTGGTTCTATTCTCAGTTTCTAGTGAGCTCCCCTTCCGATCCATCCCTCTTCTATTTTGTTTTTCTATTTCCTTCCCTCTCCCCATTTGGTCTTTGCTAGTTCTTAATTCTCTATAACCACCCATCTCCATACTCATATGCTCATCACCCTCTTCCCTACTCCTAGAATATTTCTTAGAGTTTCTTTTCCTTCCCTTAGGTTCCCCCACAACTCTCTCAGTTCCTCTTAGGGGGGTGTGTTTTTCGCTGAGCTTTTACCACAACCTTTGTTAAGTTCTTATACACTTTTTCTATAACCACCTCCTTTTTTCTTGACCATTCTTCACCGCTTCCTGCTCGGATTTCTCTTCCCCTGGTTGTTGGTCCCCATCAACTGGCCTAACTATGGAGGGCATGAGATCTTTAATTTGTTTCAATTCCCTCACCATAATTTGAAACTGTTCTTTTTGAGTTTATAAAATGTCATTATTCATTACTGATACCTCAACAGGCCTTGCAGTGTCTTTTGCAGGATTAACATTACTTCTAGCACTGAGGCGCTTGTGTTCCAGCACGGAGTGCAAAATCCTTCTCTACCGTCACAGACCAAAAGATCTCACATACACACACTATCCATACATTCGCTGGTGGGGCCCATAACACCAACATTCACTCACCATCAGTCCGTGTGGGAGGCGATTATCCTTCCAAGCGCTGGAAATGAGAGAGGGAAAAATTATTACCACAATCTACCCTAATGAGCATCAAATCTACACAATCTTCTGATACTCATTAGGCCCTGAATTTCACCTTTGGTATTCCTCTCATAAAACGGGATGGATCAGCTAGTTGCTGGTTTAGTGAATTTCTAATTCTCTAATTAACCTTTCATTAACACATTTCAATGAATAAATAACCCAACTCATTTCTGTAGATGTTCAAATCCAAATTTATATTAGTATTAAATCATTCATTTGATCAAGTTGCCATTCATATTTACCTATTCTGGCTAAAATCGTCCTCTATGTCAGATCTGGCAGTCTCGCAAATCTATGCCCATCAATTTTAGTAAGTTCAGTTCATCAGGAGTTTGGGCATTAATTCAGTCCGTCAAAGATTCAGGCTAACAGCTGTCCTGCAGTGTCACCGTCCTCTCCGTCAGCATAACGTCAGGAAATCGAGAAAGGCCAGAAACGAACCCGCACCCACCTCTCTATTCTACCTTAATTTATAGTAAAATCAATATCAAATGTATCAAAGTTTTAGACAACCGAGTTCGCTGATTGGACAATCAGGGATCATCCGTTTAAGTTCTCACAAAAGTGTCTTTTGGGTTATGACCCTTGTCAGTTCTGGTTCACACAACAGTCTTTGTTCGGAATATTTGGACGACGTCCCAGGCTGTCCTTGAAAGGTACATGTTCATCTGGGGTCAGGTCCAGGCCACTATGTATCTGTTGTAAGCGCAGGCGCACTTCACCCAAGCCTTGTTCGTCGTTGGCAGTCGGGTTAGGCACCAAAGGCAGCCATCTTTCGATAGGCCAAAATGGTCAACTTAAGCAAAGAAACACAAAATGTAATTAATACATAGAAATGGCTAATTAAATGTTATTCCCTCGCTAATACCCATATGTGTGTGTATTTATCTAGCCAAAGCAACACTCAGTGCGATTTATACTTACTAAATAAAGCACGAATCTCAAAAACATCACAAAAGCGACATATAGCATGCAATATTCTAATTGTCTATCATTAGTATGCTTACGAAATTTAGTTCACATAATTAGTTAGGCCATGCAGATGCAAATCCCACGTGTAATTCATACATTAGTAAGGTTGGTAAATATTTTCCACATCACTCCAATCCATTAGTTCGATTATAATTAATTAATTAATCTAATTAATAAACAACATGCAAAATGGGGTGGGTATACAAATTTTTGCATAACCCGCTCCAGCTATCCCCCCTTTGGTGATTTTATCACCACACCACCCAAAAATGTTTGTTCTGTCTTACGGAATCTTTAAAATGTTTTCTTGCTCTTAATCATAATTCAGTTTCACCTACATCTTCTCTTTTTACTGATTCGTACATACTTTCCTTCCACTCCTCCAATTCTATTTCCTCAATTTCTCTTTCTTGTTTCTTGTCTTTTCTTTTTGAATTTTCACTTTTTATTCTTTTCTTATTTTCGTGTTTCTACAGCACGTACAACATAATCTTATCACTAAAATTATGCAGATTACACATGTTAATGGAAAAAATATTTTACCTATAAGAGTACTACCTATTTTTTCTAAGAAATTCTTAATAGCAGCTATTTTCTTTCCAATTCTTTCCCAAACACCTTCAACCTCCAGTGGTGCAAGTTCATCATGCAATTCAGTAATATTCTTAATATAAGTTTTCAGATCTTTGCTTTCGTCAGGAATGTAAGTACAACAATGTTGAACTTTCAACATTCCACAGACTCCACCCTCTTTTGCCAATAATATATCAAGGGCAAGTCGATTTTGCATTACCATAGCACGCATGGCAACCATTTCAGTGTTAACCAATAAAAATCCTCCAGCGGTGCTTGTTGACAAGTGATCCACTACTGTTGACAATTTTCAAATTTTATTTGCATTCAGAGTTATTCCCACTGCTGGTATCAATGCCTGAAAAATGTCACCTACAATTTCTGCCCAAGATTCTCTCTTGGTCCTTGCTAAATGATTACTTAAACTATGTACACCATCTTCTCCTCTATCCATATGAACATTTTTCGGAAAGACCAGGCCTACGTAACAAGTGCCATACCAATGATCTGGCAAACGGTAATATGCCCTGTTCCCACAAATAAAATATAATCCAGGAAAGACTGGATCTCTTCCACCTTTGAATCCCCATCCACCCATGATTCGATATGTATCATGGCACTCACTATTACCTAGAAAATAATTATCATACGCGGTTAGATTCCTTCGAATGCAAAATTTCCCTTCCTGAGGGCAATCTAAAGCTATAGTTGGACTAGATTCTCCTTTCAAAGGTTTTTCTTTCTCTATATCCCAGATTGTTTTCTCCACTTTCCCTTCTGCTGCTTTTCTTTGCATTTTCAATCTCCTTTCCTCGACCATGTCTAGGAATGTCTTTTCCTCCTTCTTCAAACTGCATGTTAAATTGTTTCTAAAAATTTACTCGAATGTTAGTTCCTTAGTTTCTAAAAAGAATTCACCTAATACCTTAGCAGGATTTACTTTGTTCAATTTATTATAAGAAGGCACTTGCGCAAAAATGTCATCTACATCTGAAAAATAATATTCTAATTTCCCTGTTTCATAAAACAAAGTAGCTATCACACGACATGTTATTCCATACGTTGCCGGAAGGTGATGATATGTCACTCCCTCAGAAACAGATGCAGGTAACTGCATACATACGAAGCAGTCCCGTACGTCCATTGTCTTTACATATTCATACAATAATTTTGAAAACACATTATTAGAAAAATCTGTTATTGACCTGTCTTTATGCAAATAATTTTTATCTATTCTAGTTGGAACTACCTTTGGAATTTTCCCTATATTAGTTTTGTTTTCACTATGTCCTTCTAATGTATCTATAGTAGCCTTAAAAGAAATGACAAGAGCAAGGATGCTCCATAAAAGCATTAATAATCCTGTACAACAACAACAACACATTTTACACCATCTTTTCATGAATGTACATCTACCTTTACTACTTTCTATGTTAGCCATCTTGTTAAAATGGACCGTGTCTTTTGACTTAGCCTCTTTTACTTCACAACTAGTTTTTCTAACCTAAGGTTCTAACACCTATTTGGTTCTACCAGTCTCTATCTTTAATTCAATATCTTGTTTTCTTCATCTATAATTTTCTTAACTTCTTCAGTTTGGCATCTCATCGTTCTTCACTCTCCTCTCGTCTTCCAAATATGGATTTTCCTGAACTTCCGTTTCTTCTTCTCCAATGTCGGACAAGAGAACTCTCAGGATTTCCGATTCTATTTCATCCTCAACCACTTTCAGTACAGTCTCCTCTGGATTTCCTTGACTATCTGCCTCTTCTCGCTGTTCAGGCAGAGCCACGTACGTCCATTCTGGTGACTTATACTTCTGGTTAGGTTTCCTTGTTCTTCTACTCTCTTTGTCTTCAGTTAATTCGTCTTCTTTAGATTTTTCTTGACTTGTCACTTCATTCACCGGTTCAGCTCTTCGCGAATTCTCTCTTGTCAATCGATATCTCAGTTTCCTTATTTTATTGGGCCAAACATCATCTCTTGCAACTCTTTTGTCTTTGCTTCCTTTGTCATTCTTTTCATTCCTCCAAGCTCTCTTTCTTAGAACTCGCCCTTCAGGTATTTCTTTTTCACTCTCTTCAGACTCTGTCTCAACTTGCTTTGTCTTTTCAGCAACTTCTTCTTCCACCACTTGTTTTGTTTTCCCTACTTCTGTCCCTCCTCGGGTCTCCGGCATGCAATCTTCCTGCTGGCTACTTGTCCCTTCACCTAACTCGATGTTGCAGTTCCCTACACCTCCTCGGGGGTCTTCCGCAGAAATCTGTCCCTCTCTCTCTGTACCTGTCCCTTGTTCACTTAGATTTGTTACTTCAGGTGGAATTTCTCTCAGTCTCCCATCTGCTACATCCTTTTCACGAATTTCTTTTGTTGCGTCTTCAGTACTCTTTCCTTCCTGTGTTCCTTCTTGGAACCCTGCGCTTCTTGCTCGTTTCCAGAATCGCTAGATTCGGAAATCTGCAATCTTCTTCTCAGAGCGACACTTCTGGGGACTAAAGCTGATCTTTGTTCTGTTTCCCCCCTTTCAGAGTTTCCTTGTGTCTTTGACCCTTCGTCATCTGATTCGGTGCTTGATTCTGATTCATCAAGGTATTCTTTCCCTGTGCTGTCCACTGGATTTGGAATTCTCAATGTATGACTGGCATGGATCCAGTTTTTCAGTCCAGCACACTTCACAGCTGTAGTCATGGTCAAAATGACTTGTCGTGGTTTTCCCCACCTTGGAACCAGACAATTCCTTCTTCTGTGGACTTTTATCCTTACCCAATCACCTGGGCTCAGATCATGGGCTTGCTTCTTTTCAAGTGTGGTGGCATCTGGTCCAACCTGATGAAACACAGAATGAACTGCGTCAGCCAGGCCTTTACATTATTCCAACACCATGTCATCAGAAATTGTCATCAGCTTGTTGACTGGTATAAACACATGTCTCATTGCACGTCCCATGATTATTTCATGAGGACTCAATCCTGTAGTTCTGTCTGGAATGGCCCTGATTGTCATGAGTACTAGAGGCAAGACATCAGGCCATTTCATACCTGTGGCCAAACACATTTTCCCTATTCTATTTTTGATAGTACCATTCATCTGTTCAACCACACCAGAAGCCTCTGGTCGGTAGGCACAATGCAGTTTTTGTTGTACATTCAATGCTTCACAAATTAATCCTACAATCTCATTATGAAAATGTCCTCCTCGGTCTGACTCAATTGTCACTGGGAACCCGAACCTGGCGATGAATTCTCTCAACAGTAGCTTAACCACTGTCAACCCATCATTTCTTCTTGTTGGGAATGCTTCCACCCACCTGGAGAATAGGCAGACCACTACCAAAACATACCTCAGTCTGTTACAGGAAGGCATCTCAATGAAATCTACTTGCATTCTGGTGAAAGGCCCTCCTTCTCGACCTATTGTTCCCAGGCTCACTACTGTCATCCTGCCATATTAAGCATCTCTGACAAAGACTCTCTGCCACAAGTCTGAATTTTGCATTGTACCAGGTCTGCTTAAATGACCTGATCATAGCATCCCGTCCAATATGTCCCTGGCCATGATACATCCGTGCCATGGTAGACATCATGCTATCAGGCATAACTGGTCTTCCATCTCGATAGACCCACACATGACCTTTTTCCCTGGGGGCACATCTTGCTTTTACCCACTGTCTCATTTCCTCATCTCCTGCCTCATCCTGCAATTGCTTTACCTCTTCCCAAGTTCCCACAATGTTAGTGAACATCAATGAGCAAGAAGACATTTCTCTTTCCTTAGCCCGATTGACCGAATTCTGAGTCTGTGCACGATACTGTACCATGTCATTGGCATACCTGTTCCCAGTGGCAATATAATCACCACTTTGACTATGAGCAGCACATTTTACAACAGCCAATTGTTTAGGCAGCTATATCGCCTCAAGCAACTTTCCAACCACTTCTGCATTCTTAATAGGAGTTCCACTCGAGGTTAGGAAACCTCTTTGTAGCCATAGTTGGCCGAAATCGTGGACAACCCCAAAGCCATACTGGCTGTCAGTTATCACAGTCACTCTCACACTCTTCCCAATCTTGCATGCTCTAGTCAAGGCCACAAGTTCAGCTACCTGGGCTGATTTCACTCCTTTCAAATATGATGCTTCAATTACTGCTGCAACTGTGCATACTGCATACGCTGCACTCAGCACTCCTTCATCTGTTCTCAAACATGACCCATCAAAGAACATCACAAAATCGCTTTCTGGCAAAGGTACATCTTTTATGTCTGTTCGTGGTTTGGTACAAAAATCAAATACATCCAGACAATCATGATCAACTTCATCTCTTACTTCACAATCTCAGCGTCAGGCAACAATGTTGGGGGATTCACATTCACACATCTTGCAAGACTCACATTAGTTGCACCTAATATGACCTTCTCATACTTAGTCAGCTGACTGTGTGTCATATACTGAGTACGACTCCTTGTCAGCAGAATTGCTACATCATGGAGTACAAACCCTTTCAAAGGATATCCCATCACAATTTCTTCACTCTGCTCCAAACTTCGACATGTTGCAGCCACCGCTTTCAAACATCCAGGTAAACCTACAGCTACTGGATCTAGCATTGATGAAAAATATGCAATTGGTCTTCTCATTTTCCCGTGTTTCTGGGTTAACACCGAAAGTGTGCTGGAGCAGGTAAAATAAAATATTTTGGTATACCCAATCCATTTCTATAAGTTTATATTAAAAGGACTAATAATTAATTCTAATGATTAATAGAGTGATGTGATAATATTAAACCAACCTTATTAACCAAAAGGATACACGTGGGAATGCATTTGCATGGCTAAAAATAATAAGTGAACTAAGTTTGTACGCATATTAAAACGATAAGTGTTGCTTAGGTAGTGTTTATGTGTCTTGCGCTTAAATAAATCAGCATTAACGGCTTTAAATGTTGCATATGGCTAGATAAATGCACGCACATATGGGTATTAGCAGGGGAATAACACTGTTTTAATTATTTCTATGTATTCATTACGATTTGTGTTTCTTTTACTTAAAGTTGACTGTTTGGCCTACTAAAAGATGGCTGCCGAATGAATCCTCGCTAAAGTACATGACTTCATGCAATAAACCATGAAGGAAGGCGTCTGCACTGACTACATAGTGGCCTCTCCTTGAACCTCTGAACCAGGTCCATGAAGACTACTCTGAGCGAGATGCCAATGTCCCTGAACACGGAAGAAATTGTTGCAAACTAGGAACCAAAAGCCACCTATTCACAATAGACTGATACTTTTCCTGACCTGGGAACGATTTTCCCATACGCCTAGTTTAATACATCATCCGTATGTGAACTTTAAATTGTTTCATAATGTATTGGAACAAGGCAGAATTCAGCCAATGAAATGACTAGAAATTATGAAATGTTTCCTTTATATGTAAAATTTCAGTATAAATATTAGTAGTCCAGTGAGGGAAATTAGGTTACCACCCTACGATCTTGAGACGCACCCTGATCGATGCTATTCACGATGCTGACAGCAGAGGACGGGACGCAAGACTCTTTGATGCTTTTCTGAGGACCCGATTCTGACTTAGAGAACCACAATTAGCCAGAATAGGTAATTATGACACAAGATTCTATTGTACTTGTTAGGATTTTGACTTGCAATTTAATTAGATAAAGAAATTGATTATTTGAAGAACTGTGTCGGGTGGTTATTTTCTTGAAATTTATATTTTATTAGCATAAGAATTGAAGTGTTTATCATCAAAATCACTAGTACAACTAAATGATCCAGTTGGCCTCCGGATGGAGGAATTGTCAGGATGAATAAATAAATGTGGTCTCCTCCATCCAAGGGAAATAAAGCTGTAGTTCGGAAGGGGAATTTAAACCCAATCTCCCCTGTAGGCACGGATAGATTGATGGGTATGAATGTTGGTGTTATGGGCCCCACCAGCGTGTGATGTGTGTATGTGTGTGTGACTGTGGAATCATTCCGTCCGTGGAAGCAGGAGGAGATTTTGTGTTCTGAACTGCACCAGTTTTCTTGATAGCAAGATGATGGTTTTTATTGTCTAGATTTGATGAGTTGTTTATATATATATAGTTACCAGTATCCTGGGTAACTAGAGAAGAGTTTTATTGCTCTAGTTAATGATTTTGGCATGTATATATAGCTTATTGATTATCAATTGATGTTGATATATGTAGTAACACTATATGTTGAAGTCGTATTGAGTTCTATGTAGTCTGTATGGCTTCTGGGATGTAAGAAGTCAGTGACAATTCCGTAGTAGGACAGAGGTAAGCGCTGTTCTCGGGAAAGACGGGATTGTGGTTGCCCGTAGGTACACGGGGAAGCGCGTAAAAATTGAAGTTGCGCGCCGCATTGTCTGGGTTCGATTCGGTGGCATAGCTGAGTGTCACCATTAGAGATAATTTCTGTATGAGAGAAGAGTATATGATAGCAAAGAGTTATCTGTGAAATTTTGGTCTAAAGTACCAGGAAACCAAATGGTATGCCGATAACGCTTTTTACTGAAAAGGTAGCAGGTGTTCTCTGAGCTTGTTAGAAGGACAAAGTAGAGGTAAGCGCTGCTTTGTTAACGTATGTTATAATTCTGTAGTAGGACAGACTGTTCGCTGTTCTCGGAAAAGCAGGATTCTGTGTGAATGAACGATATTTCCTTGTGTGAAAGTGTGTGAATGAAATAGCATTCGGGTTAATTGCGGAACTCTGGTTTTATTTCTCAGGAGCATTGCGTTTCCAGCTATGTGTTTTAATTCCGGAGAGAACAGTTAATTGATGCTTGATAGAAGGGTGAAGTAGAGGGATGTGCTACTTTGCCAACGGACGCAATAATTCTGTAGTAGAGCAGAGGTAAGCGCTGTTCTTGGGAAAACAGGATTCTCGTGGGAAAGGTCTTTTGCTATTCTGTGGTTAGCGGAGCAGACAATGGAGATGTTTGTACGTTGTAACTAACAAGTATTGTAAAATTGAAACAAAAGTCTATCTCGTAGTTTTGTAAAGGAGGGGTAGACTGAGGACAGGAGTCAGGAGCAGAAGCTGCTGCAGCGACTGTAGACGTCAGAAGGACCGTGCTGGGATTGGACAGCTAGTCAGTGACGTAGACACTCCAGGATTGGTGCGTTAGTGTGGGTGGCGCAGGGATTGGAAGTTGTGACAACGACGTAGACGCTCCAGGATTGGTGCGTTAGTGTGAGACGCGTAAGAATTGGAAGTTGTGACAGTGGCGTAGACGCGCCAGGATTGGTGCGTGAGTAAGAGTCGCGTTACTATTGGATTAGAGATCATACAGTGGTAGAAAAGACTAAAGAGTTCACAAAAGACAGGAAAATTTATTATCATTCACCTGAGAAAAAGTCCGTGTTCAGTAAATTGAAGAATTTGTTCGTAAAGGACAAAAAGATTGTAACTAGGGAAGGACAGTTACTCCCTCTGGCAAAGACCCGCGCATCCTTCATGGTTGCGAAATATGGGTACCATACTTGTATTTGGTTAGACAATTGGGCAAAGTATGCAAAGGAAGACGGAGTTCTAGCGTTTCCAGAGGATGGGTCTTTTAATTTGGACATATTAAGGAACTTACGGGAGAGGATGATGAGCTTAGATCCGCGACCCAGGCCTACACAGTTCGAGGCGTTGACAGAGTGGGAAGATGAGATGCATGAGCGAGAAAAGCAGAGAAACGGATCTAGGTACCGGTACATTTTCGGACGGCCAAATGATCGAGAAACTCATAACGATAGAATGAGGAGGTGGCGAGATGCCAGTATGACAGAAGGATTATTTCCTCTTAGAACGGAAGGAGAAAGTGGAGGAAGAAAATGTCTAGAAAAAAGAAATCATGTAGAAACCCGGAGGTATGGGGCTAGTGATACAGATGACGATGTTTTAGATGATATGTTTTACAAGAGCCCGCCTCCGTACAGACAGGAACCAGAAACGCCCACTACAGGAACCCCAGTAAGGGAGACTCTGAGAATCATTAAAACAGAAATTATGACCCCAGAAGTAAAAAGAAGAAATTCACTTCAAGATAAGGGAAATAGGGTCGAGAACGAAAATTCTAGAGAACTTGCAGAAACCACATTGGAATTGACAGAGAAAATAAGGGAATTGACAAAAAATCTAGAAGCAGTTACAGTCCCTGTGACCATAGGTCCTGTTATGCCTATTTTTGAGAAGCAGAAAAACAGTGAGCATGGGCTAATGGTTCCGTATGTGAACCAAGGACAGGCAGAACAGCCCCTGATGAAAACAAAAGGAATTTGCTGGGGACAAGCTATGGGGAAAGGTGAATTACATGTGTCTAAAAACCCATTTTATTGTTCTGATACTGCCGAGAGAAGTAAAATGGTAGGAGGATCAATATTAGAACCACAGGGATTGACAGAACCAGGGAATATAGAGAAATCAGTGAGCCTAACTACTGAAGAATTGAATCAATGGCTGAAAGGCCTGCAGGATAAAGAAAAGGAATCTCATACCATTGATGTAGCAAAGTTACGGATGGTGTTAGAAGAATTGATTGTAGGGACAATCCCCACAGAAAGGTTGAAAAATTACCAGGATGAGGAGTTATTATTCCTGTGTAAGAGTGTCACTTGGAGGGCGAGGAATTTACATGACCGACTATCAGAAATAGCAAGTGAAATGGGAATTGACATGGACAAGGTAAAGGCTTTACAAAAGCCATACCGAGTGGATTTCACAGAAAAAGACATCGAAAATTTGAACGCTGCAGGGCGGCTAGGACAGATTAGGGACATAATCACGGTATTGAGGAAATGGGGAGATGTGGACAAATGGAAGAGCAGGTGGTATAGGAAGCGAGATGACATCTCAGACAGAACATTTCCAGCGTTTCCCGTGAGAGAAAAGGAAAAAGTGGTAATGGAGTTACCTATGAGAGAGATTCCAGGAGGAGGATATGTGCATGTCCCATGGACCAGACAGGATATTTTGTCATTTACCAATGACTTCCCTCGATTACGGGAAAAGCCGGTCGAGAGGTACAGACAGGTAGACAGATTTGTAAAATTATCCAAAGTACTGTGGATTGATTTAAATAGTCTGTTTGATATAATAGTGCCAGCAGATTTGTGGGCAGAATGTAAGATAGTCATAGATTGGCCCACCAAAGAACACCCGAGGGATCCCAAAACAGGAGCCCCCGAGCCAGAGGTCGTGAAGAAGTATGAGCAGGTCATGGCCTTCTTGAATAATAAAGTGCCCCCAAAAGAAACAGATTGGGTTAAAATAGATCGAACACATCAAGATGCGAAAGAATCAGTCCACGCATACTATGAGCGGCTAATTCTGGCGTTCAAACAGTTTAGTGGGGATGACAGCCTGGGAGAAAAGGACCTGAGTCATTTTGTGTACAGATTTGTGTACGGTCTGCGTCCTGAGATTGGGGACATGATCAAGCAGCACACCGTGGACTGGCAGAGCAAGAAAATAGTTGAGATTCTGAGACATGCTAAATACTTTAGTGATGAAATTGAGGCAAAACAGCGGAAATTAAAAGAAAAGGCAATGTGGGCTCAAGTAAAAGTTGCAGAGAGACAGGAAGCCCAGCTAATAGAACAGGCCAATAATCCAGGTATAAAATCAAAGTTTGGTCCAGGAAAGGGAAAGGGTAACATTGAGGAAGCCAAGAAAAAGTTTCTGTCACAACTGTGGCAGGTTAGGGCATTGGAAATACGAGTGTAAAAATCCACCTCTTGCTAATGATGAAAATCCGTCATTAAATCCACAGGTGCAGTGTGAGGGGAGTGGCCCATCACCACAACAGCAGAAGGCTGTCGGTCTACAGAACCAGGTGCCAAAACCACCATTACCACAGAGCCGGAGTACACAAAGATATAGTAAAGAAACGGGATTCTACAATGAAGAACAGGTAAACAAACCGCAACGTGCGAGCGCTGTGACACAATATTGGATGCACAATGATGAAAGTGAGCCAGAAGAAATCTATTGACGGTGCCGAAAAGAGGAAGCGGAGTGCGTACTTGGCGCATCTCTAGAAATAGATCAGACAGGACCATTTGTAGATGGGAAAGTTAATGATGACAATATTACTTTCTTAGTAGACACTGGAGCTACACGATCCACTGTCAGATCAGCAGATGTGAAAAATCTTCCTCTTTCGGATGAAACAATCCAAGTAGTTGGTGTGTCAAACACCCAGATTAAAACGTACCTTACTGATCCTGTAAAGATCAGAATAGGGAAATGTTCAGACATGCATAGATTCGTGGTGTGTGACACCAGTCCTGTGAATCTATTAGAAAGGGATTTGTTGTGCAAAATTAATTGCACCATATTCTGTACACCAGACGGAATAGCTTTTGAAACACCAGACGAAGATGTCTTATATAAAATGACCATAGCTAACCGAGAGTGTGAGGTTGCTGGGACCTATGCAGTATTCAATCCAGATGAATTGCCCCCGGAGTTGAAACAGACAGTGAAAGCAGCGGTCTGGGACTTCACTGGGGAAGATGTAGGCCTGATGAGAAATGTAGACCCAGTGAGGATCGCTGTAAAAGAGGGAGCTGTTTACCCCAACATTCCACAATACAGACTAACCCCAGAAATAATAGCTGGGGTAACCCCTTTGATTGAGAAGATGATTCAGCAAGGAGTGCTAAGGGAAATAATGAGCAGTCCATGTAATTCGCCTATCATGGGACTGAAAAAGCCAAGTGGGAAATTCAGGATCGTGCAAGATTTGAGAAAGGTTAACAAGATTGTTGTTTCCTGTTGTCCAATTGTTCCAAATCCCTCAGTGATTTTATATCAGATGCCACATGATGAAGAATGGTATACAGTAATTGATTTGTGTCATGCTTTCTTTTCCATACCGTTGCATCATGACAGCCAGCCACTTTTTGCATTTAGGTTTGGAAACCGTTTTTTGGCATGGTGCCGAATCCCACAGGGGTACACGGAGACCCCTTCCATTTTCAATCAGCTGCTAAAGAAATCTCTGGAACGCCTTACCATGCCTGAGAATTCAGTTTTGGTCCAGTATATTGACGACCTATTAGTGGCGTCAAAGACACGTGAGGCTTGTGAAACGGACACCATAGCTTTGCTAAATCATCTGGCAGATGGAGGCCTTAAGGTATCTCCAGAAAAATTGCAGTACTGTAAGAAGGAAGTGACATACTTGGGTCATAATATTGAGAAAGGCCTGAGAAAAGTAACCATAGACAGAATCCGAATCATTAGAGGAATGAGAGCTCCAATGACCCAAAGAGAAGTAAGAATGTTCCTAGGAATGGTTGGGTACTGTCGTCAGTGGATAAGTAATTTCTCCCTGATTGCCAAACCATTGGTGAAATTGACAAAAAGTGAGGTGAAAGACCCCCTTGAACTGAACAAAGAAGAATTGGCGGCATTCAAACAGCTGAAAACCAGTCTTTGTGAAGCCCCTGCACTAGGTATGCCAGACTATGAAAAGGAGTTTGAGCTATACTGTAGTGAGCGAAATGGGTGTGCACTTTCAGTGTTGATACAGAAACATGGAAGACAAAGAAGGCCAATAGCCTATTTCTCATCAATGCTAGATCCAGTGGCAATAGGTCTGCCCGGATGTCTGAAAGCGGTAGCGGCTACATGCCGAAGCCTAGAGCAGAGTGAGGGAATTGTGATGGGGTATCCAGTACAAGTGTTTGCACCCCATAGTGTGGCAATCCTTTTGACAAGGAGTCGAACACAGTTCATGTCACATAGTCGGCTGACTAAGTATGAAAAGGTCATTCTAGGTGCAAACAATGTGAGTCTGGAAAGATGTGTGAATGTGAATCCAGCTACACTTTTGCCTGACGCAGAGAGAGTGGAGATAAGAGAAGAAGCTGATCATGATTGTCTGGATGTGCTTGATTATTGCACGAAACCTCGTCCTGATATAAGAGATCTACCACTGCCAGAGAGTGATCATGTGTTTTTTTTGGATGGATCCTGCTTGAGAACGGAAGAAGGAGTGTTGAGTGCAGCCTATGCAGTGTGTACAGTTTCAGCAGTTATAGAGGCATCACCCTTGAAAGGAGTTAGATCTGCTCAAGTAGCAGAAATAGTGCCATTAACTAAGGCATGCAAAATTGGAAGAAATGCAAGAGTGACTGTGATGACTGACAGCCAGTATGGCTTCGGAGTTGTCCACGATTTTGGCCAATTATGGCTGCAAAGAGGTTTCCTGACCTCGAGTGGAACTCCCATAAGGAATGCAGAAGTGGTTGGGAAATTGCTTGAGGCAATACAGCTGCCCAAAGAACTGGCTGTGGTAAAATGTGCTGCTCATTGACAAGGTAGTGATTACATCACTACCGGAAACCGATTTGCAAACGATATGGCTCAGTATTGTGCCCGAAACAAATATTCCATTAATCGGTCCAAGGAAAAGGAAATGTCTTCTTGCTCCATAATGTTTACTAACGTTGTGGGAACATGGGATGAAGTGAGGCAACCGCAGGATGAGGCAGGGGATGAGGAAATGAGACAGTGGGTTAAGGCAGAATGTGCCCCCAGAGAAAAAGACCATGTGTGGGTCTATCGAGATGGAAGACCAGTAATGCCTGATAGAATGATGTCAACCATGGCACGGATGTATCATGGCCAAGAACATTTGGGAAGGGATGCCATGATAAGGGCCTTTAAACAGACCTGGTATAATCCAAAATTCAGGCTGATTGCAGAGAGTCTCTGTCAGAGATGTTTGACATGTCAACAGTACAATCCAGGAAGAAAAACAGTGGTGAGTCTGGTGAGTCTGGGTACCATAGGTCGGGAAGGAGGACCTTTCACTAGAATGCAAGTAGATTTCATTGAAATGCCCCCTTACAACAAACTGAGGTATGTTTTGGTGGTAGTTTGTCTGTTCTCTAGGTGGGTGGAGGCGTACCCAACCAGAAGAAATGATGGAATCACAGTGGCCAAGCTATTGTTGAGGGAATTTATCCCAAGGTACGGGTTCCCAATAACCATTGAATCAGACAGAGGAGGACATTTTTACAATGAGATCATGAAACTAATTTGTGAAGCATTGGGTGTACAGCAGAAACTGCATTGTGCCTACCGACCAGAGGCTTCTGGTGTGGTCGAGCAAATGAATGGTACCATCAAAAACAGAATTGGAAAAATGTGTTTAGCCACAGGGTTGAAATGGCCTGATGTCTTGCCTCTGGTCTTGATGACCATTAGGTCCACTCCAGATAGAACCACAGGTTTGAGTCCACACGAGATCATAATGGGACGCGCCATGAGACATGTGTTTGTGCCAGTCAACAAGCTGATGACTATAACTGATGACATGATTTTGGATTACTGTAAAGGCCTGGCTGACGCAGTTCATTCTGTGTTTCACCAGGTTGGAGCGGATGCCACCACACTTGAAAATAAACCAGCCCATGATTTGAGCCCAGGGGACTGGGTAAGGATAAAAGTACACAGAAGAAGAAACTGCCTGGTTCCAAGACAGGTCATCTTGACTACAACAACTGCTGTGAAATGTGCAGGACTGAAAAACTGGATACATGCTAGTCACACTCTGAGAGTTCCAAATCCAGCAGACGGCATTGGAAAAGAATACTTTGACGAATCAGAATCAAGTGATGAGTCAAGCAGTGAGAACACAAAAACAAAAGAAAATCCTGAAAGGGGGGAAAATGAGCCAAGACTAGTTCAGACCCCCAGAGAGGAAATTCTGAGGAAAAGATTGCTGATTTCAGATACTTCAGATTCTGGAGATGAGCAAAACACAAGTGGTGAACACAGAAAGAAGAAAAGAAAAGGAAAAAACATTCAGTCAGAAGTAACATTTACACCAAATGAGCAAGTAGAAAAAATTCCACCTGAGAAAATATTGGAAGAAGAAGAAGGGACAGTTGTAGAAAGAGAGGGACAGATTGCAGAAGATCCCCGAGGAGGTGTAGGGAACTGCAACATCCAGACAGGTGATCAAATGAAACAGAATCTGAAGACAGTGAAACAGAGATACCAGAAGTTCGAGTTCTGAGAAAGAGAACTTGGATCGAAGAAAGAAACGGCAAAGACAGCAAAACAAGAAGGAACGCCAAAGGAGATATTTGGCCAAATAAAATTAAGAAACTAAAATACAGATTGACACGAGCTAAACCCTCAGAGGCTGAACAAGTGAATGAAGTAACCAGTCAGCATCCAGAGAAAGAGGGAGAAACAGAAGTGTCAGAAGTGAGCAAACGAACAAGAAAACCAAATCAGAAATATAAGTCACCTGAATGGACGTACGTGGCACTGCCTGAACAAGGAGAAGAAGCAGATAGTCAAGAAAATCCAGAAGAGGCTTGGCTGAAATTGATAAAAGAAGAAGAAACAGGGGAAATCCTGAGAGTTATCTTATCCGATATTGGAGAAGAAGCGGAGGATCAGGAAATCCTGCATGTCGATGATGAGAAAGAAGTGAAAAACGACGAAAAACCAAGCTGAGTTTGTATTGATCCTTGTAGAAATACACAGGATTAAATAAGAAATTGAAATATTTGGACAACCTGATAAGAGTAGCTTTAAAAGCTACAAGAGGCGGAGTGAAAGAGGCTAAGTTAAAAGACACGGTTAGATCTAACAAAATGGCTAACATAGATGATAATAAGAGTAGATGTACCTTCATGAGAAGATGGTGCAAGACATGTTGCTGTTGTACAGGACTATTAATGCTTTTTTGGAGCGTACTCGCTCTTTTGATCTCTTTCAAAGTAACTTTGGATACATTAGCAGGACATACCGAGAATATGACTAATATAGTGAAGAATTCACAAAAAGTAATACCGGTTAGAACAAGCACAGACCATGTGCATCAAGATAGATCAATAAATGATTTCTCTAGTAATGTGTTTTCAAAATTGTTGTATGAATATGTTAAAACAATGGAAGTAAGGGATTGCTACGTCTGCATGCAATTACCTGCATATGTTTCAGAAGGGGTGACTTATCATCACCTCCCAGCAACTTATGGAATAACATGTAGCGTTTTGACTAGTATATTTTATCAAGTAGGAAAATTAGAGTATAATTTGTCTAACATAGATAATATTCTTGGACGATTGCCCATGAATAAAGAATTAAATCCAGTTAAAGATGCTAATACATTAGGAGAAATTTTTATAGAAACTAAAGGACTAACTTTAGAATATATTTTTAAGAACAATTTAACTTGCAGTTTGAAACAAGAAGAGAAAACATTCTTGGATATGGTTGAGGAGAGGAGATTGAAGATACACAAGAATGCAGAAGGACATAAAGAAGGGGAAAACATTTGGGTAATAGACGGAAACAAGGAAACGCAAGGTGATGTTAGACCAACCATAGCTATAGATTCACCACAGAAAGGCAAATTATGTATCACGAGAGAAAGATCCCAATATGATCATATTTATATAGGGACAAGTGAGTGTCATGATACATATTTCATTGCATCCGGATGGGGATTTAGAGGTGGAGAAGACCCAGTTTTTCCTGGATTGTATTATATTTGTGGGAATAAGGCTTATTACAGGCTGCCTGACCATTGGTATGGCACATGTTATGTAGGCCTGGTCTTTCCAAAAATCTTTCACATGGATAGAGTAGAAAATAATGGACCAAATAACCTACTAATGCGTAGCAGAAGAGAAACTTGGTTAGAAATTGTAGGTGATATTTTTGGAGCCTTGATACCAGCAGTGGGAATATCTTGGAATGCAAATAACATTCGGAAATTGTCAACCATAGTGGATCGCTTGTCAACAAGCACCGCTGGAGGTTTTCTCTTGGTAAACACTGAAATGGTTGCTATGCGTGCTATGATTATGCAAAATCGACTTGCCCTTGAGATTTTATTGGCAAAAGAGGGTGGAGTCTGTGGAATGCTGAAAGTACAACATTGTTGCACTTACATTCCTGACGAAAGTAGAGATTTAAAAGTCTATATCAAAAATATTACAGAATTGCATGATGAAATAAAACCACTGGAGGTTGAAAGTATCTGGACTAGTATTAGTAATAAGATGGCTGCTATTAAAACTTTCTTAGGTAAATTAGGTAGTACTATAATAGGGCAAATATTATTTCCATTAACATGTGTGATTTTCGTATTATTATTACTTAGATTAGGATGTATGTGTTGTAGATATAGAAGAAATAAAAAGAAGGTTAAAAAAGAAATTTACAAAAGGAGAGAAAAGAAACCAGAAAGAGATCTCAATGAAATAGAAATGGAAGAATGGAAGGAGAGTATGTATGATAGAACTCAGAAAGATGATGAAAGGGAAACTGAATTTTAATCAAGCAAAAAGACATTTCAAACTCCTGCAAAAAGGGAAATAAATTGAAATTTGGTGGGTTGTTTTGGTGGTGATAAAATCACCAAAGGGGGGATTGCTGGAGCGGGTAAAATAAAATATTTTGGTATACCCAATCCATTTATATAAGTTTATATTAAAAGGACTAATAATTAATTCTAATGATTAATAGAGTGATGTGATAATATTAAACCAACCTTATTAACCAAAAGGATACACGTGGGAATGCATTTGCATGGCTAAAAATAATAAGTGAACTAAGTTTGTACGCATATTAAAACGATAAGTGTTGCTTAGGTAGTGTTTATGTGTCTTGCGCTTAAATAAATCAGCATTAACGGCTTTAAATGTTGCATATGGCTAGATAAATGCACGCACATATGGGTATTAGCAGGGGAATAACACTGTTTTAATTATTTCTATGTATTCATTACGATTTGTGTTTCTTTTACTTAAAGTTGATTGTTTGGCCTACTAAAAGATGGCTGCCGAATGAATCCTCGCTAAAGTACATGACTTCATGCAATAAACCATGGAGGAAGGCGTCTGCACTGACTACGTAGTGGCCTCTCCTTGAACCTCTGAACCAGGTCCATGAAGACTACTCTGGGCGAGATGCCAATGTCCCTGAACACGGAAGAAATTGTTGCAAACTAGGAACCAAAAGCCACCTATTCACAATAGACTGATACTTTTCCTGACCTGGGAACGATTTTTCCCATACGCCTAGTTTAATACATCATCCGTATGTGAACTTTAAATTGTTTCATAATGTATTGGAACGAGGCTGAATTCAGCCAATGAAATGACTAGAAATTATGAAATGTTTCCTTTATATGTAAAATTTCAGTATAAATATTAGTAGTCCAGTGAGGGAAATTAGGTTACCACCCTACGATCTTGAGACGCACCCTGATCGATGTTATTCACGACGCTGACAGCAGAGGACGGGACGCAAGACTCTTTGATGCTTTTCTGAGGACCCGATTCTGACTTAGAGAACGACAATTAGCCAGAATAGGTAATTATGACACAAGATTCTATTGCACTTGTTAGGATTTTGACTTGCAATTTAATTAGATAAAGAAATTGATTATTTGAAGAACTGTGTCGGGTGGTTATTTTCTTGAAATTTATATTTTATTAGCATAAGAATTGAAGTGTTTATCATCAAAATCACTAGTACAACTAAATGATCCAGTTGGCCTCCGGATCGAGGAATTGTCAGGATGAATAAATAAATGTGGTCTCCTCCATCCAAGGGAAATAAAGCTGTAGTTCGGAAGGGGAATTTAAACCCAATCTCCCCTGTAGGCACGGATAGATTGATGGGTATGAATGTTGGTGTTATGGGCCCCACCAGCGTGTGATGTGTGTATGTGTGTGTGACTGTGGAACCATTCCGTCCGTGGAAGCAGGAGGAGATTTTGTGTTCTGAACTGCACCAGTTTTCTTGGTAGCAAGATGATGGTTTTTATTGTCTAGATTTGATGAGTTGTTTATATATATATATAGTTACCAGTATCCTGGGTAGCTAGAGAAGAGTTTTATTGTTCTAGTTAATGATTTTGGCATGTATATATAGCTTATTGATTATCAATTGATGTTGATATATGTATTAACACTATATGTTGAAGTCGTATTGAGTTCTATGTAGTCTATACGGCTTCTGGGATGTAAGAAGTCAGTGACAATTCTGTAGTAGGACAGAGGTAAGCGCTGTTCTCGGGAAAGACGGGATTGTGGTTGCCCGTAGGTACACGGGGAAGCGCGTAAAAATTGAAGTTGCGCGCCGCATTGTCTGGGTTCGATTCGGTGGCATCGCTGAGTGTCACCATTAGAGATAATTTCTGTATGAGAGAAGAGTATATGATAGCAAAGAGTTATCTGTGAAATTTTGGTCTAAAGTACCAGGAAACCAAATGGTATGCCGATAACGCTTTTTACTGAAAAGGTAGCAGGTGTTCTCTGAGCTTGTTAGAAGGACAAAGTAGAGGTAAGCGCTGCTTTGTTAACGTATGTTATAATTCTGTAGTAGGACAGACTGTTCGCTGTTCTCGGAAAAGCAGGATTCTGTGTGAATGAACGATATTTCCTTGTGTGAAAGTGTGTGAATGAAATAGCTTTCGGGTTAATTGCGGAACTCTGGTTTTATTTCTCAGGAGCATTGCGTTATCAGCTATGTGTTTTAATTCCGGAGAGAACAGTTAATTGATGCTTGATAGAAGGGTGAAGGAGAGGGATGTGCTACTTTGCCAACGGACGCAATAATTCTGTAGTAGAGCAGAGGTAAGCGCTGTTCTTGGGAAAACAGGATTCTCGTGGGAAAGGTCTTTTGCTATTCTGTGGTTAGCGGAGCAGACAATGGAGATGTTTGTACGTTGTAACTAACAAGTATTGTAAAATTGAACCAAAAGTCTATCTCGTAATTTTGTAAAGGAGGGGTAGACTGAGGACAGGAGTCAGGAGCAGAAGCTGCTGCAGCGACTGTAGACGTCAGAAGGACCGCGCTGGGATTGGACAGCTAGTCAGTGACGTAGACGCTCCAGGATTGGTGCGTTAGTGTGGGTCGCGCAGGTATTGGAAGTTGTGACAGTGACGTAGACGCGCCAGGATTGGTGCGTGAGTAAGAGTCGCGTTACTATTGGATTAGAGATCATACAGTGGTAGAAAAGACTAAAGAGTTCACAAAAGACAGGAAAATGTATTATCATTCACCTGAGAGAAAGAAAAGTCTGTGTTCAGTAAATTGAAGAATTTGTTCGTAAAGGACAAAAAGATTGTAACTAGGGAAGGACAGTTACTCCCTCCGGCAAAGACCCCCGCATCCTTCATGGTTGCGAAATATGGGTACCATACTTGTATTTGGTTAGACAATTGGGCAAAGTATACAAAGGAAGACGGAGTTCTAGCGTTTCCAGAGGATGGATCTTTTATTTGGCCATATTAAGGAACTTACGGGAGAGGATGATGAGCTTAGATCCGCGACCCAGGCCTACACAGTTCGAGGCGTTGACAGAGTGGGAAGATGAGATGCATGAGCGAGAAAAGCAGAGAAACGGATCTAGGTACCCGTACATGTTCGGACGGCCAAATGATCGAGAAACTCATAATGATAGAATGAGGAGATGGCGAGATGCCAGTATGACAGAAGGATTATTTCTACTTAGAACGGAAGGAGAAAGTGGAGGAAGAAAATGACTAGAAAAAAGAAATCATGTAGAAACCCGGAGGTATGAGGCTAGTGATACAGATGACGATGTTTTAGATGATATGTTTTACAAGAGCCCACCTCCGTACAGACAGGAACCAGAAACGCCCACTACAGGAACCCCAGTAAGGGAGACTCTGAGAATCATTAAAACAGAAATTATGACCCCAGAAGTAAAAAGAAGAAATTCACTTCAAGATAAGGGAAATAGGGTCGAGAACGAAAATTCTAGAGAACTTGCAGAAACCACATTGGAATTGACAGAGAAAATAAGGGAATTGACGAAAAATCTAGAAGCAGTTACAGTCCCTGTGACCATAGGTCCTGTTATGCCTATTTTTGAGAAGCAGAAAAACAGTGAGCATGGGCTAACTGTTCCGTATGTGAACCAAGGACAGGCAGAACAGCCCCTGATGAAAACAAAAGGAAGTTGCTGGGGACAAGCTATGGGGAAAGGTGAATTACATGTGTCTAAAACCCCATTTTATTGTTCTGATACTGCCGAGAGAAGTAAAATGGTAGGAGGATCAATATTAGAACCACAGAGATTGACAGAACCAGGGAATATAGAGAAATCAGTGAGCCTAACTACTGAAGAATTGAATCAATGGCTGAAAGGCCTGCAGGATAAAGAAAAGGAATCTCATACCATTAATGTAGCAAAGTTACAGATGGTGTTAGAAGAATTGATTGTAGGGACAATCCCCACAGAAAGGTTGAAAAATTACCAGGATGAGGAGTTATTATTCCTGTGTAAGAGTGTCACTTGGAGGGCGAGGAATTTACATGACCGACTATCAGAAATAGCAAGTGAAATGGGAATTGACATGGACAAGGTAAAGGCTTTACAAAAGCCATACCGAGTGGATTTCACAGAAAAAGACATCGAAAATTTGAACGCTGCAGGGCGGATAGGACAGATTAGGGACATAATCACGGTATTGAGGAAATGGGGAGATGTGGACAAATGGAAGAGCAGGTGGTATAGGAAGCGAGATGACATCTCAGACAGAACATTTCCAGCGTTTCCCGTGAGAGAAAAGGAAAAAGTGAGAATGGAGTTACCTATGAGAGAGATTCCAGGAGGAGGATATGTGCATGTCCCATGGACCAGACAGGATATTTTGTCATTTACCAATGACTTCCCTCGATTACGAGAAAAGCCGGTCGAGTGGTACAGACAGGTAGACAGATTTGTAAAATTATCCAAAGTACTGTGGATTGATTTAAATAGTCTGTTTGATATAATAGTGCCAGCAGATTTGTGGGCAGAATGTAAGATAGTCATAGATTGGCCCACCAAAGAATACCCGAGGGATCCCAAAACAGGAGCCCCCGACCCAGAGGTCATGAAGAAGTATGAGCAGGCCAAAAGAAACAGATTGGGTTAAAATAGATCGAACACATCAAGAAGCGAAAGAATCAGTCCACGCATACTATGAGCGGCTAATTCTGGCGTTCAAACAGTTTAGTGGGGATGACAGCCTGGGAGAAAAAGACCTGAGTCATTTTGTGTACAGATTTGTGTACGGTCTGTGTCCTGAGATTGGGGACATGATCAAGCAGCACACCGTGGACTGGCAGAGCAAGAACATAGATGAGATTCTGAGACATGCTAAATACTTTAGTGTGGAAATTTTGGCAAAAGAGCGGAAATTAAAAGAAAAGGCAATGTGGGCTCAAGTAAAAGTTGCAGAGAGACAGGAAGCCCAGCTAATAGAACAGGCCAATAATCCAGGTATAAAATCAAAGTTTGGTCCAGGAAAGGGAAAGAGTAACATTGAGGAAGCCAAGAAAAAGTTTCTGTCACAACTGTGGCAGGTTAGGGCATTGGAAATCCGAGTGTAAAAATCCACCTCTTGCTAATGATGAAAATCCGTCATTAAATCCACAGGTGCAGTGTGAGGGGAGTGGCCCATCACCACAACAGCAGAAGGCTGTCGGTCTACAGAACCAGGTGCCAAAACCACCATTACCACAGAGCCGGAGTACACAAAGATATAGTAAAGAAACGGGATTCTACAATGAATAACAGGTAAACAAACCGCAACGCACGAGCGCTGTGACACAATATTGGATGCACAATGATGAAAGTGAGCCAGAAGAAATCTATTGAGGGTGCCGAAAAGAGGAAGTGGAGTGCGTACTTGGCGCATCTCTAGAAATAGATCAGACAGGACCATTTGTAGATGGGAAAGTTAATGATGAAAATATTACTTTCTTAGTAGACACTGGAGCTACACGATCCACTGCCAGATCAGCAGATGTGAAAAATCTTCCTCTTTCGGATGAAACAATCCAAGTAGTTGGTGTGTCAAACACCCAGATTAAAACGTACCTTACTGATCCTGTAAAGATCAGAATAGGGAAATGTACAGACATGCATAGATTCGTGGTGTGTGACACCAGTCCTGTGAATCTATTAGGAAGGGATTTGTTGTGCAAAATGAATTGCACCATATTCTGTACACCAGACGGAATAGCTTTTGAAACACCAGACGAAGATGTCTTATATAAAATGACCATAGCTAACCGAGAGTGTGAGGTTGCTGGGACCTATGCAGTATTCAATCCAGATGAATTGCCCCCGGAGTTGAAACAGACAGTGAAAGCAGCGGTCTGGGACTTCACTGGGGAAGATGTAGGCCTGATGAGAAATGTAGACCCAGTGAGGATCGCTGTAAAAGAGGAAGCTGTTTACCCCAACATTCCACAATACAGACTAACCCCAGAAATAATAGCTGGGGTAACCCCTTTGATTGAGAAGATGATTCAGCAAGGAGTGCTAAGGGAAATAATGAGCAGTCCATGTAATTCGCCTATCATGGGACTGAAAAAGCCAAGTGGGAAATTCAGGATCGTGCAAGATTTGAGAAAGGTTAACAAGATTGTTGTTTCCTGTTGTCCAATTGTTCCAAATCCCTCAGTGATTTTATATCAGATGCCACATGATGAAGAATGGTATACAGTAATTGATTTGTGTCATGCTTTCTTTTCCATACCGTTGCATCATGACAGCCAGCCACTTTTTGCATTTAGGTTTGGAAACCGTTTTTTGGCATGGTGCCGAATCCCACAGGGGTACACGGAGAGCCCTTCCATTTTCAATCAGCTGCTAAAGAAATCTCTGGAAAGCCTTACCATGCCTGAGAATTCAGTTTTGGTCCAGTATATTGCCGACCTATTAGTGGCGTCAAAGACACGTGAGGCTTGTGAAACAGACACCATAGCTTTGCTAAATCATCTGGCAGATGGAGGACTTAATGTATCTCCAGCAAAATTGCAGTACTGTAAGAAGGAAGTGACATACTTGGGTCATAATATTGAGAAAGGCCTGAGAAAAGTAACCATAGACAGAATCCGAATCATTAGAGGAATGAGAGCTCCAATGACCCAAAGAGAAGTAAGAATGTTCCTAGGAATGGTTGGGTACTGTCGTCAGTGGATAAGTAATTTCTCCCTGATTGCCAAACCATTGGTGAAATTGACAAAAAGTGAGGTGAAAGACCCCCTTGAACTGAACAAAGAAGAATTGGCGGCATTCAAACAGCTGAAAACCAGTCTTTGTGAAGCCCCTGCACTAGGTATGCCAGACTATGAAAAGGAGTTTGAGCTATACTGTAGTGAGCGAAATGGGTGTGCACTTTCAGTGTTGATACAGAAACATGGAAGACAAAGAAGGCCAATAGCCTATTTCTCATCAATGCTAGATCCAGTGGCAATAGGTCTGCCCGGATGTCTGAAAGCGGTAGCGGTTACATGCCGAAGCCTAGAGCAGAGTGAGGGAATTGTGATGGGGTATCCAGTACAAGTGTTTGCACCCCATAGTGTGGCAATCCTTTTGACAAGGAGTCGAACACAGTTCATGTCACATAGTCGGCTGACTAAGTATGAAAAGGTCATTCTAGGTGCAAACAATGTGAGTCTGGAAAGATGTGTGAATGTGAATCCAGCTACACTTTTGCCTGATGCAGAGAGAGTGGAGATAAGAGAAGAAGCTGATCATGATTGTCTGGATGTGCTTGATTATTGCACGAAACCTCGTCCTGATATAAGAGATCTACCACTGCCAGAGAGTGATCATGTGTTTTTTGTGGATGGATCCTGCTTGAGAACGGAAGAAGGAGTGTTGAGTGCAGCCTATGCAGTGTGTACAGTTTCAGCAGTTATAGAGGCATCACCCTTGAAAGGAGTTAGATCTGCTCAAGTAGCAGAAATAGTGGAATTAACTAAGGCATGCAAAATTGGAAGAAATGCAAGAGTGACTGTGATGACTGACAGCCAGTATGGCTTCGGAGTTGTCCACGATTTTGGCCAATTATGGCTGCAAAGAGGTTTCCTGACCTTGAGTGGAACTCCCATAAGGAATGCAGAAGTGGTTGGGAAATTGCTTGAGGCAATACAGCTGCCCAAAGAACTGGCTGTGGTAAAATGTGCTGCTCATGGACAAGGTAGTGATTACATCACTACCGGAAACCGATTTGCAAACGATATGGCTCAGTATTGTGCCCGAAACAAATATTCCATTAATCGGTCCAAGGAAAAGGAAATGTCTTCTTGCTCCATAATGTTTACTAACATTGTGGGAACATGGGATGAAGTGAGGCAACTGCAGGATGAGGCAGGGGATGAGGAAATGAGACAGTGGGTTAAGGCAGAATGTGCCCCCAGAGAAAAAGATCATGTGTGGGTCTATCGAGATGGAAGACCAGTAATGCCTGATAGCATGATGTCAACCATGGCACGGATGTATCATGGCCAAGGACATTTGGGAAGGGATGCCATGATAAGGGCCTTTAAACAGACCTGGTATAATCCAAAATTCAGGCTGATTGCAGAGAGTCTCTGTCAGAGATGTTTGACATGTCAACAGTACAATCCAGGAAGAAAAACAGTGGTGAGTCTGGGTACCATAGGTCGGGAAGGAGGACCTTTCACTAGAATGCAAGTAGATTTCATTGAAATGCCCCCTTACAACAAACTGAGGTATGTTTTGGTGGTAGTTTGTCTGTTCTCTAGGTGGGTGGAGGCGTACCCAACCAGAAGAAATGATGGAATCACAGTGGCCAAGCTATTGTTGAGGGAATTCATCCCAAGGTACGGGTTCCCAATAACCATTGAATCAGACAGAGGAGGACATTTTTACAATGAGATCATGAAACTAATTTGTGAAGCATTGGGTGTACAGCAGAAACTGCATTGTGCCTACCGACCAGAGGCTTCTGGTGTGGTCGAGCAAATGAATGGTACCATCAAAAATAGAATTGGAAAAATGTATTTAGCCACAGGGTTGAAATGGCCTGATGTCTTGCCTCTGGTCTTGATGACCATTAGGTCCACTCCAGATAGAACCACAGGTTTGAGACCACACGAGATCATCATGGGACGCGCCATGAGACATGTGTTTGTGCCAGTCAACAAGCTGATGACTATAACTGATAACATGATTTTGGATTACTGTAAAGGCCTGGCTGACGCAGTTCATTCTGTGTTTCACCAGGTTGGAGCGGATGCCACCACACTTGAAAAGAAACCAGCCCATGATTTGAGCCCAGGGAACTGGGTAAGGATAAAAGTACACAGAAGAAGAAACTGCCTGGTTCCAAGGTGGGGAAGGCCAAGACAGGTCATCTTGACTACAACAACTGCTGTGAAATGTGCAGGACTGAAAAACTGGATACATGCTAGTCACACTCTGAGAGTTCCAAATCCAGCAGACGGCATTGGAAAAGAATACTTTGACGAATCAGAATCAAGTGATGAGTCAAGCAGTGAGAACACAAAAACAAAAGAAAATCCTGAAAGGGGGGAAAATGAGCCAAGACTAGTTCAGACCCCCAGAGAGGAAATTCTGAGGAAAAGATTGCAGATTTCAGCTACTTCAGATTCTGGAGATGAGCAAAACACAAGTGGTGAACACAGAAAGAAGCAAAGAAAAGGAAAAAACATTCAGTCAGAAGTAACATTTACACCAAATGAGCAAGTAGAAAAAATTCCACCTGAGAAAATATTGGAAGAAGAAGAAGGGACAGTTGTAGAAAGAGAGGGACAGATTGCGGAAGATCCCCGAGGAGGTGTAGGGAACTGCAACATCCAGACAGGTGAAGGGACAATAAGTCAGCAAAAAGATTGCGTGCCGGAGACCCGAGGAGGGACAGAAGTAGGGCCAACCCAAGAGGTGGAAATGGAGACTTCTGAAAAGGAAAGATCAAATGAAACAGAATCTGAAGACAATGAAACAGAGATACCAGAAGGTCGAGTTCTGAGAAAGAGAACTTGGATCGAAGAAAGAAACGGCAAAGACGGCAAAACAAGAAGGAACGCCAAAGGAGATATTTGGCCAAATAAAATTAAGAAACTAAGATACAGATTGACACGAGCTAAACCCTCAGAGGCTGAACAAGTGAATGAAGTAACCAGTCAGCATCCAGAGAAAGAGGGAGAAACAGAAGTGTCAGAAGTGAGCAAACGAACAAGAAAACCAAATCAGAAATATAAGTCACCTGAATGGACGTACGTGGCACTGCCTGAACAAGGAGAAGAAGCAGATAGTCAAGAAAATCCAGAAGAGGCTTGGCTGAAATTGATAAAAGAAGAAGAAACAGGGGAAATCCTGAGAGTTATCTTATCCGATATTGGAGAAGAAGCGGAGGATCAGGAAATCCTGCATGTGGATGATGAGAAAGAAGTGAAAAACGACGAAAAACCAAGCTGAGTTTGTATTGATCCTTGTAGAAAAACACAGGATTAAATAAGAAATTGAAATATTTGGACAACCTGATAAGAGTAGCTTTAAAAGCTACAAGAGGCGGAGTAAAAGAGGCTAAGTTAAAAGACACGGTTAGATCTAACAAAATGGCTAACATAGATGATAATAAGAGTAGATGTACCTTCATGAGAAGATGGTGCAAGACATGTTGCTGTTGTACAGGACTATTAATGCTTCTTTGGAGCGTACTCGCTCTTTTGATCTCTTTCAAAGTAACTTTGGATACATTAGCAGGACATACCGAGAATATGACTAATATAGTGAAGAATTCACAAAAAGTAATACCGGTTAGAACAAGCACAGAGCATGTGCATCAAGATAGATCAATAAATGATTTCTCTAGTAATGTGTTTTCAAAATTGTTGTATGAATATGTTAAAACAATGGAAGTAAGGGCTTGCTACGTCTGCATGCAATTACCTGCATCTGTTTCAGAAGGGGTGACTTATCATCACCTCCCAGCAACTTATGGAATAACATGTAGCGTTTTGACTAGTATATTTTATCAAGTAGGAAAATTAGAGTATAATTTGTCTAACATAGATAATATTCTTGGACGATTGCCCATGAATAAATAATTAAATCCAGTTAAATATGCTAATACATTAGGAGAAATTTTTATAGAAACTAAAGGACTAACTTTAGAATATATTTTTAAGAACAATTTAACTTGCAGTTTGAAACAAGAAGAGAAAACATTCTTGGATATGGTTGAGGAGAGGAGATTGAAGATACACAAGAATGCAGAAGGACATAAAGAAGGGGAAAACATTTGGGTAATAGACGAAAACAAGGAAACGCAAGGTGATGTTAGACCAACCATAGCTATAGATTCACCACAGAAAGGCAAATTATGTATCACGAGAGAAAGATCCCAATATGATCATATTTATATAGGGACAAGTGAGTGTCATGATACATATTTCATTGCATCCGGATGGGGATTTAGAGGTGGAGAAGACCCAGTTTTTCCTGGATTGTATTATATTTGTGGCAATAAGGCTTATTACAGGCTGCCTGACCATTGGTATGGCACATGTTATGTAGGCCTGGTCTTTCCAAAAATCTTTCACATGGATAGAGTAGAAAATAATGGACCAAATAACCTACTAATGCGTAGCAGAAGAGAAACTTGGTTAGAAATTGTAGGTGATATTTTTGGAGCCTTGATACCAGCAGTGGGAATATCTTGGAATGCAAATAACATTCGGAAATTGTCAACCATAGTGGATCGCTTGTCAACAAGCACCGCTGGAGGTTTTCTCTTGGTAAACACTGAAATGGTTGCTATGCGTGCTATGATTATGCAAAATCGACTTGCCCTTGATATTTTATTGGCAAAAGAGGGTGGAGTCTGTGGAATGCTGAAAGTACAACATTGTTGCACTTACATTCCTGACGAAAGTAGAGATTTAAAAGTCTATATCAAAAATATTACAGAATTGCATGATGAAATAAAACCACTGGAGGTTGAAAGTATCTGGACTAGAATTAGTAATAAGATGGCTGCTATTAAAACTTTCTTAGGTAAATTAGGTAGTACTATAATAGGGAAAATATTATTTCCATTAACATGTGTGATTTTCGTATTATTATTACTTAGATTAGGATGTATGTGTTGTAGATATAGAAGAAATAAAAAGAAGGTTAAAAAAGAAATTTACAAAAGGAGAGAAAAGAAACCAGAAAGAGATCTCAATGAAATAGAAATGGAAGGAGAGTATGTATGATAGAACTCAGAAAGATGATGAAAGGGAAACTGAATTTTAATCAAGCAAAAAGACATTTCAAACTCCTGCAAAAAGGGAAATAAATTGAAATTTGGTGGGTTGTTTTGGTGGTGATAAAATCACCAAAGGGGGGATTGCTGGAGCGGGTAAAATAAAATATTTTGGTATACCCAATCCATTTATATAAGTTTATATTAAAAGGACTAATAATTAATTCTAATGATTAATAGAGTGATGTGATAATATTAAACCAACCTTATTAACCAAAAGGATACACGTGGGAATGCATTTGCATGGCTAAAAATAATAAGTGAACTAAGTTTGTACGCATATTAAAACGATAAGTGTTGCTTAGGTAGTGTTTATGTGTCTTGCGCTTAAATAAATCAGCATTAACGGCTTTAAATGTTGCATATGGCTAGATAAATGCACGCACATATGGGTATTAGCAGGGGAATAACACTGTTTTAATTATTTCTATGTATTCATTACGATTTGTGTTTCTTTTACTTAAAGTTGACTGTTTGGCCTACTAAAAGATGGCTGCCGAATGAATCCTCGCTAAAGTACATGACTTCATGCAATAAACCATGGAGGAAGGCGTCTGCACTGACTACGTAGTGGCCTCTCCTTGAACCTCTGAACCAGGTCCATGAAGACTACTCTGGGCGAGATGCCAATGTCCCTGAACACGGAAGAAATTGTTGCAAACTAGGAACCAAAAGCCACCTATTCACAATAGACTGATACTTTTCCTGACCTGGGAACGATTTTCCCATACGCCTAGTTTAATACATCATCCGTATGTAAACTTTAAATTGTTTCATAATGTATTGGAACGAGGCTGAATTCAGCCAATGAAATGACTAGAAATTATGAAATGTTTCCTTTATATGTAAAATTTCAGTATAAATATTAGTAGTCCAGTGAGGGAAATTAGGTTACCACCCTACGATCTTGAGACGCACCCTGATCGATGCTATTCACGACGCTGACAGCAGAGGACGGGACGCAGGACTCTTTGATGCTTTTCTGAGGACCCGATTCTGACTTAGAGAACGACAATTAGCCAGAATAGGTAATTATGACACAAGATTCTATTGCACTTGTTAGGATTTTGATTTGCAATTTAATTAGATAAAGAAATTGATTATTTGAAGAACTGTGTCGGGTGGTTATTTTCTTGAAATTTATATTTTATTAGCATAAGAATTGAAGTGTTTATCATCAAAATCACTAGTACAACTAAATGATCCAGTTGGCCTCCGGATCGAGGAATTGTCAGGATGAATAAATAAATGTGGTCTCCTCCATCCAAGGGAAATAAAGCTGTAGTTCGGAAGGGGAATTTAAACTCAATCTCCCCTGTAGGCACGGATAGATTGATGGGTATGAATGTTGGTGTTATGGGCCCCACCAGCGTGTGATGTGTGTATGTGTGTGTGACTGTGGAATCATTCCGTCCGTGGAAGCAGGAGGAGATTTTGTGTTCTGAACTGCACCAGTTTTCTTGGTAGCAAGATGATGGTTTTTATTGTCTAGATTTGATGAGTTGTTTATATATATATAGTTACCAGTATCCTGGGTAGCTAGAGAAGAGTTTTATTGTTCTAGTTAATGATTTTGGCATGTATATATAGCTTATTGATTATCAATTGATGTTGATATATGTATTAACACTATATGTTGAAGTCGTATTGAGTTCTATGTAGTCTGTACGGCTTCTGGGATGTAAGAAGTCAGTGACAATTCCGTAGTAGGACAGAGGTAAGCGCTGTTCTCGGGAAAGACGGGATTGTGGTTGCCCGTAGGTACACGGGGAAGCGCGTAAAAATTGAAGTTGCGCGCCGCATTGTCTGGGTTCGATTCGGTGGCATCGCTGAGTGTCACCATTAGAGATAATTTCTGTATGAGAGAAGAGTATATGATAGCAAAGAGTTATCTGTGAAATTTTGGTCTAAAGTACCAGGAAACCAAATGGTATGCCGATAACGCTTTTTACTGAAAAGGTAGCAGGTGTTCTCTGAGCTTGTTAGAAGGACAAAGTAGAGGTAAGCGCTGCTTTGTTAACATATGTTATAATTCTGTAGTAGGACAGACTGTTTGCTGTTCTCGGAAAAGCAGGATTCTGTGTGAATGAACGATATTTCCTTGTGTGAAAGTGTGTGAATGAAATAGCTTTCGGGTTAATTGCGGAACTCTGGTTTTATTACTCAGGAGCATTGCGTTATCAGCTATGTGTTTTAATTCCGGAGAGAACAGTTAATTGATGCTTGATAGAAGGGTGAAGTAGAGGGATGTGCTACTTTGCCAACGGACGCAATAATTCTGTAGTAGAGCAGAGGTAAGCGCTGTTCTTGGGAAAACAGGATTCTCGTGGGAAAGGTCTTTTGCTATTCTGTGGTTAGCGGAGCAGACAATGGAGATGTTTGTACGTTGTAACTAACAAGTATTGTAAAATTGAAACAAAAGTCTATCTCGTAGTTTTGTAAAGGAGGGGTAGACTGAGGACAGGAGTCAGGAGCAGTAGCTGCTGCAGCGACTGTAGACGTCAGAAGGACCGTGCTGGGATTGGACATCTAGTCAGTGACGTAGACGCTCCAGGATTGGTGCATTAGTGTGGGTCGCGCAGGGATTGGAAGTTGTGACAATGACGTAGACGCTCCAGGATTGGTGCGTTAGTGTGAGACGCGTAAGAATTGGAAGTTGTGACAGTGACGTAGACGCGCCAGGATTGGTGCGTGAGTAAGAGTCGCGTTACTATTGGATTAGAGATCATACAGTGGTAGAAAAGACTAAAGAGTTCACAAAAGACAGGAAAATGTATTATCATTCATCTGAGAGAAAGAAAAAGTCCGTGTTCAGTAAATTGAAGAATTTGTTCATAAAGGACAAAAAGATTGTAACTAGGGAAGGACAGTTACTCCCTCCGGCAAAGACCCCCGCATCCTTCATGGTTGCGAAATATGGGTACCATACTTGTATTTGGTTAGACAATTGGGCAAAGTATACAAAGGAAGACGGAGTTCTAGCGTTTCCAGAGGATGGATCTTTTAATTTGGCCATATTAAGGAACTTACGGGAGAGGATGATGAGCTTAGATCCGCGACCCAGGCCTACACAGTTCGAGGCGTTGACAGAGTGGGAAGATGAGATGCATGAGCGAGAAAAGCAGAGAAACGGATCTAGGTACCGGTACATGTTCGGACGGCCAAATGATCGAGAAACTCATAATGATAGAATGAGGAGATGGCGAGATGCCAGTATGACAGCAGGATTATTTCTACTTAGAACGGAAGGAGAAAGTGGAGGAAGAAAATGTCTTGAAAAAAGAAATCATGTAGAAACCCGGAGGTATGGGGCTAGTGATACAGATGACGATGTTTTAGATGATATGTTTTACAAGAGCCCGCCTCCGTACAGACAGGAACCAGAAACGCCCACTACAGGAACCCCAGTAAGGGAGACTCTGAGAATCATTAAAACAGAAATTATGACCCCAGAAGTAAAAAGAAGAAATTCACTTCAAGATAAGGGAAATAGGGTCGAGAACGAAAATTCTAGAGAACTTGCAGAAACCACATTGGAATTGACAGAGAAAATAAGGGAATTGACGAAAAATCTAGAAGCAGTTACAGTCCCTGTGACCATAGGTCCTGTTATGCCTATTTTTGAGAAGCAGAAAAACAGTGAGCATGGGCTAACGGTTCCGTATGTGAACCAAGGACAGGCAGAACAGCCCCTGATGAAAACAAAAGGAAGTTGCTGGGGACAAGCTATGGGGAAAGGTGAATTACATGTGTCTAAAAACCCATTTTATTGTTCTGATACTGCCGAGAGAAGTAAAATGGTAGGAGGATCAATATTAGAACCACAGAGATTGACAGAACCAGGGAATATAGAGAAATCAGTGAGCCTAACTACTGAAGAATTGAATCAATGGCTGAAAGGCCTGCAGGATAAAGAAAAGGAATCTCATACCATTGATGTAGCAAAGTTACGGATGGTGTTAGAAGAATTGATTGTAGGGAAAATCCCCACAGAAAGGTTGAAAAATTACCAGGATGAGGAGTTATTCCTGTGTAAGAGTGTCACTTGGAGGGCGAGGAATTTGCATGACCGACTGTTAGACCTGGCACCTTGGCGTGAGTTTCCCTTCCACTTTTTGATGGTGTGCCTCGATTGTTTTGCTGGTGTTGTCCGCTCAGGGCACTGCGCCACGGCTAATCCGTGCCGCAGTGCAAGTGCTCCCTAAGTAAAATGTACCTGTAATTGATGTCCATGATTGGTTTATTGGATTCACTGTCAGTCCCCAGTAAAGTGCACCAGGGGTGCCAGGGCCTGTGAATGCCAATGCTGCTGGTGGGCTTGCAGCGCTGGTTGCGCCACCCACGGAAGCGGCCTTGTAAAGTGTGTCTAGGGTTTGCCACCGCAGACCCTGTGCGCGGTCCGGGACCGTCGCGCTGACTGCGCAAGTGCCCCCACTTGCCAGTCCCTAAACCTTCCCTTACCTACATATTAGCCACCCCTCTGGTAGGCCCACGGGCAGGGTGCATTGTAGGCATAAGGTAGGACATGCCCTGCTGTGTGTGGCATGTCTTAGTAGTGAATTACAGCCATTTTCGTTCTTCACTATTGAAGGCTACCTGCTCTCCATAGGCCAGAATGGGCTGCCGGGATCACGCCGACGCTGTGACCCCAGTGGACTCAGAGAGCATGGTAGAAGTGTCAAGTTTAGTATGCCTGAACTCAGAATAATAAAATACTTCTTGTAGTCAAGTTTATTTTAATATCCTGGGTTTGTAAATACTACTTTTAGAAAGTTAGTATTTACTGACCTGACCATCTCAGTCCGCCTCTGCTGTGTGTATGTGTTCTGCCTGGCAACAGTGAGGAGCAGGGTTGGGGAATCCCCAGAGACAGGTTGGCTGCCAGGTGGTGGGTAGAGAGATTACACCTGGATGGGTGGGAGGAGTACACCTTGACTCTTGAATAGACCTGTGCTCTGCCACCACAAAGCCGGCGCCACCCCCTGTGGGGCGGCTGATGTCTCTGCCCTGCTGCTGAAAGGAAAGAGCAGAGTCACCATAACAAAGTGCTCCAGAACTGGACTGAGCCAGGCCTAGGCCCCCTGGCGCTAAAGAACAAAAGAATCATGGTATAAAAGTAGGAGCCTGGCTCCTAAGAAATCAGAATCCTGTTTACCACAAAGGACCTCTGCCCGACTAGAAGGAGAAGAAGACGCCGGAGGAGCTGGCCTGCTGCTTGCCTTGCTGAGAGAGGAGAGGAAGAGACTTACTGAAAAGACTTTGCTACTTTGTGCTTGAACATTCTCCAAGGGCTTGATCTGAGCTTGCCCCCTGAACTGAACCCCAGGAACAGTGGGTTCTCTGTGCTTCTTGCTCGTCCTCCAATTCGAGCCGTGTGTGCATCCCGCTGGAAAAGAGACTGCGCCTCTCATCGCCCCTCCTAGGGCCGTGACACTCAGAAGCTCGCCTGCCTCAAACCCGTGAGAGCCCCGCTCCGTCCAGAGCCGCTCTCTGTCCCCGGGCCAGGCCGCCTGCATCCCTGTCACCGCCTGCTACTGGAGCGCGCTGACCGCGCTATCACCCCTCCCGCCGGAAGCCGTCCGACGACTGTGATCTACGCCGGGTCATCCAGCTGCACTGACTGTGCCCTGTGACCCCGCTTCGCTATCCCCGGACATCTCAGGCCGCGCCGCCCCCGCTGTGGAGACCCTCCTGCACCGCCGTGCTAAAGGGTCGCGGGCCGCGCCTGCCTACTTGCCCACACCTGCTGATTGAGGACCCAAGAACACTTCCCAAGCTGAGAGTCGCACCGACCTGTGCCGACTCTCCACATCACGAAAGAAGTTCCAGTATCGGGCTCGGGGCCCGCAACGCCTTATTTCCCCGTTCGCAGGAGTCGATCTCTGTGAGTACTGGAACTACAAGTAAAGAGACTACAAGGTATCCATTTGAAACTACGAGCCCAGAACATTTGCCTGCTGTATAACCTGGTGGCCTAGCGAAAACGTTATTGGTCTTGTGATAAGTCTGCTGAGATATATATACCTATTTTTACATAAAGAATCGTATTTTTATATATATCCAAGTCTGGTGTCCGTTTCTGGGGGGATTGATGTATTTACTGTGTGTATAATTGTAAGTGCTTAACCAACAACGCCTGAGGAATCGCCTTGGCTGCTCACGCCACGCACCTAGAGGGTGAGCAAGGGTCATTCGCAAGGGGTTATCCTGCGCCCTGACGTGGAGGAGAGGGTTCCTGCTTGACACAAGGGCAACCTTGCGCCAACCAGAGATCCCCGACTCTAACATTGTTGGCAGCGGGTGGGATTTCGGATTTGCACTTGTAATTTGCATACAGTGAATTATTAATCACCAGATAGTGAGAGCAGACCAAATAACGCAGCCACAGGTTTAACTTTGTTGAGACATCTGCCATTACTGCAACCATGCCTGGCTCACACTCCGCTGGGAGAGCACTCTCTGTGATTTCTGGAATCGATGAGGTGGATTGGGAGAGACTGGAAGGCTACACGATGGAGCAATTGAAAGGCTACAGTGTACAATTCAGAGTCCCCCATGCTGGATGCAAGAGGAAGCCCCAGTACACCAAGGCGTTGAGAGCCTGGAAGGAGTCACGAGACCTACGGAATGCGGGGGACATCGTTCCACCCGACAACCTTGAGGAGCCCAGCAGAGTCCGGTCGCCAGAGGAGCTGGCAGACAGGGCAGCAGACAGGGCGCATGCAATGGAGATGGCAAAGTTGGCCGGACAAATGGAAATGGAAAAGCAGAAGTTGGCCCTGGAGGCACAACAACGCCAAATGGATCATGATATCAGACTGAAGGAGTTGGAGCTGAAGGCGAAAAGTTTGGACACCGCTCCTTCTGGTGGCAGCGCTCCACCAGCGCAGGTAGAGTCCAAGGTGTACATCCCCAAAGATGTAGTAAAGGAGTATTTCAGAAAGGATGACATAGGGCAGTGGTTTAGGGCCTACGAGGTGGCCATGTCCTCACACCGGGTCCCTGAGAAAGACTGGGGAGCGGGGTTGTGGGGAAGGTTCCTTGCTGAAGGGCGTGACACACTGTTAGATCTACCCTTAGATCTCCAAACCTCATACCCTCATATGAAGGAAGCTTTAATGACCAGGTATGGGTTAACTCCTGAGCTATATAGACAGAGGTTCAGGGAGACCAAGAAGATCCCTGAGAGTACGTATGTGGAATATGTGACCTTTTTCTGCAGAGCGCTGGATGGTTGGGTGAAGGGTAGCAAAGTGAGTGATTATCAAGGGCTGCTTGATTTAATTGCATGGGAGCACTTGTCCAGTCAATGTTTTCCTGAGCTACGCCAGCACCTGATTGATAGCAAGCTGTCCAACCCGAGGAAGCTTGCTGAGGAGGCGGACCGCTGGCTCAGCACCAGGGTCCACAAGGGTCAAGTGGGAGACTCCGCCAAAGGTGGGCAGGGTCCCCAGCAGAAGAGTGGGGGGGACAAGGGTAAACAGAAGGGGTTCCAAAAAGGCCCCCAAAGTAATTCCCAAGGGAACCAGCAGAAGGGTTCTCAGCCTCCCCCACCCCCGCAGCAGAACGGGGCCCCGACAGGTAGACCTGTTCCAAAGGGGCCCTTCAATTGTTATAAGTGTGGTGACCCGGGTCACATTGCCTCTGATCCTAAGTGTCGCCTGTTTGGCAAGACCGCACCCACTGGTGCTCCCCCCCGGCAAGTAGCTAGTGTTAACTTTGGGGAGGAGGTAGCCGTCCAGGAGGGTGGGGGTCCCGGGCAGATGACCCTAGTCTCGCTAGGAGACAGTGAGATGGTCCCTGTAACCTACCTGCCCTCGAACACTAAGAAATATGGGCAAGTGGTGACCATCAATGGAAGGAAGGTGGAGGCTCTTAGAGATACAGGAGCCAGCGTGACCTCGGTGAGGCAACACCTGGTGTCTCAAGAGCAGATTGTACCCAATGCCTACTGTAGGGTTGTCAATGCTGACAACGTAGAGAGCCGTTGTCCAATGGCTCAAGTTCCCTTTGAGTGGGGAGAGGTCCAGGAACCGGCCTTAGGGAGAAGGCGCAGGAGGCGCGGGAAACCGGCCCCCGAAGTTCCCACGGCCCAGGAGGAAGCAGACCCGGAGGGGGATGCTCTGGAGCCTACCGGGGAACAGATCGCCGAACTGGGAGACTTGCCTGAGCTGACCCATTGGCAGCAAGAAGGAGGTCCCTCCAGGGAGGAATTCTGCAGGGAGCAGAAAGAATGCCCTTCTCTCGTGGGTATGCGGCAACAGGCTGCAGACCAGGCCAATGGTGTTCAGGCCAAAACACACTACGTGTACTGGGAGAGTGACCTCCTGTATTCCGAGCCTAAGGCTGCTGAACCTGGGTCAGCCCGTGTGCTGGTGGTACCCCAGAAGTTCAGAACCTTCCTACGGGGGCTGGCTCATGATGTACCGTTAGCAGGACATTTGGGGATGGACAAGACCTATGACAGGCTTGTCACCCACTTTTACTGGCCCCAAATGCATAAGAATTCGGATTCCTACTGCAGAACCTGTCAGACTTGCCAGGCAAGTGGTAAGAGCGGAGGGAAGCACAAGGCTCCTCTGCAACCTTTCCCTGTGGTCGGTACGCCATTCCAACGAGTGGGTATTGATATTGTGGGGCCTCTGGACCCCAAGACAGCCCTGGGCAACAGGTTCATCCTGGTCTTGGTGGACCATGCCACCCGGTACCCTGAAGCCATCCCTCTGAGGACAGTGACGGCCCCCGTGGTGGGACGGGCACTGATGGGGATTTTCTCCCGAGTGGGATTCCCTCTAGAGGTGGTGAGCGACAGGGGGACCAATTTCATATCCACATATATGAAATCCCTGTGGAAGGAGTGTGGGGTAACTTACAAGTTCACCACTCCTTACCATCCCCAAGGAAATGGGTTGGTTGAGAGATTCAACCGAACCCTCAAAGGCATGATCATGGGCCTGGACGGTCCAATGAGGCGTAAGTGGGACGTCCTCTTGCCATGCCTGCTCTTCGCTTACCGAGAGGTGCCACAGAAGTCTCTAGGGTTCAGCCCCTTTGAGCTTCTGTATGGTCACCCGGTAAGAGGACCTCTGAGTTTGGTAAAGGAAGGCTGGGAGCAATCTCCCAGGAAACCTCCCCAGAATGTATATAGTTACATGCTGGCCTTCCGAAACCAGACTCGGCGTTTCAGGCAACTTGCTGAGGCAAATCTGGAAGCCAGCCAGGAGGAGATGAAGCGGTGGTACGACCGGAATGCCACTCTGGTAGAGCTTCAACCTGGACAAAAGGTGTGGGTCTTGGCCCCAGTGGAGCCGTGTGCACTTCAGGATAAGTGGACAGGTCCATTTGAGGTTGTGGAGCGCAAAAGTCCTATCACCTACTTGGTGGACATGCAGACTCCCAGGAACCCTTTGAGGGTCCTACATGTTAACCGCCTTAAGCCCCACTTAGAGAGGACCGAAGTGGGCATGCTGCTGGCCACTGATGATGGAACGGAAGAGGAGACCGAGCCTCTTCCTGACCTCTTGGTGGCCTCTGAGAAAGATGGGTCAGTGGATGGAGTTAACCTCTCACCCACCCTGACGCCCGAACAACAGGAAGATTGCCGCCACTTGCTGGGACAGTTTTCCGACCGATTCTCCCTGGTTCCTGGTGTCACAGATTGGTGCGTCCATGATGTGGACACAGGAGACAGCTTACCTGTAAAGCACAAGGCTTACAGGGTAACTGACAGGGTCAGAGCCTGCATTAAGGAGGAGGTCTCCAAAATGCTTGCGCTAGGGGTAGTTGAGTCCTCCAGCAGTCCTTGGTCCAGCCCCGTGGTCTTGGTCCCCAAAGCTGCTGCGCCGGGAGCCACACCTGAACTCCGGTTCTGTGTGGACTACAGAGGACTCAATTCAGTCACGAAGACTGACGCGCACCCCATCCCCAGAGCTGATGAGCTCATTGATCGGCTGGGGGCTGCCCGGTTCCTCAGCACGTTTGATTTAACGTCTGGGTACTGGCAGATCGCCTTGACCGATGGGGCCAAAGAGAGGTCAGCATTCTCTACACCAGATGGGCACTTCCAGTTCCGAGTCATGCCATTTGGGATGAAGAATGCCCCTGCCACCTTTCAGAGGTTGGTCAACCAGGTACTGGTTGGGCTGGATGCGTTCAGTGCCGCCTACCTGGATGACATCGCAGTGTTCAGTGCCACCTGGCCTGAACACCTGCGCCACCTCTGGGAAGTGTTGATGGCGCTGCGCCGAGCAGGCCTCACGATCAAGGCAAGCAAGTGCCAGATCGGGCAGGGTTCCGTGGTGTACTTGGGACACCAAGTGGGGAGTGGCAAGGTGGCACCCTTGCAACCCAAAATCGAGACCATCCTGGCTTGGGAACCCCCCAAGACGCAGACCGCAGTGAGGGCCTTCCTGGGGCTCACTGGGTACTACAGGAGGTTTGTCAAGGGCTATGGAACGATCGTTGCCCCCTTGACAGAGCTGACTTCGAAGAAGCAGCCCAGGAACGTGATTTGGACTGACACCTGTCAGAAAGCTTTCGACACCCTGAAGACTGCCATGTGCACGGCGCCCGTGCTCTTGGCCCCCGACTTCTCCAAGGAATTCCTAGTCCAGACAGACGCTTCAGAGCATGGTGTAGGGGCTGTTCTTTCACAGATGACTGAGGAGGGCTGGGACCAACCCGTAGCCTTCATCAGTAGGAGGTTACTTCCACGGGAAAGTAGGTGGAGTGCAATTGAGCGAGAAGCATTTGCTGTGGTCTGGGCGCTGAAGAAGCTAAGACCCTACTTGTTTGGGTCTCACTTCCGGGTTCAGACGGACCACAGGCCCCTCAGATGGTTGATGCAAATGAGGGGTGAAAACCCGAAGCTGTTGAGGTGGTCCATCTCCCTACAGGGTATGGACTTTACGGTGGAACACCGTCCTGGTACAGATCACGCCAACGCTGACGGTCTGTCCAGGTATTTCCGCCTTAGTGACGAGGAACCCCCTGGGCAAGGGTAGTTCTCCCCACATTTCAGCTGGAGGGGACACGTGTTAGACCTGGCACCTTGGCGTGAGTTTCCCTTCCACTTTTTGATGGTGTGCCTCGATTGTTTTGCTGGTGTTGTCCGCTCAGGGCACTGCGCCACGGCTAATCCGTGCCGCAGTGCAAGTGCTCCCTAAGTAAAATGTACCTGTAATTGATGTCCATGATTGGTTTATTGGATTCACTGTCAGTCCCCAGTAAAGTGCACCAGGGGTGCCAGGGCCTGTGAATGCCAATGCTGCTGGTGGGCTTGCAGCGCTGGTTGCGCCACCCACGGAAGCGGCCTTGTAAAGTGTGTCTAGGGTTTGCCACCGCAGACCCTGTGCGCGGTCCGGGACCGTCGCGCTGACTGCGCAAGTGCCCCCACTTGCCAGTCCCTAAACCTTCCCTTACCTACATATTAGCCACCCCTCTGGTAGGCCCACGGGCAGGGTGCATTGTAGGCATAAGGTAGGACATGCCCTGCTGTGTGTGGCATGTCTTAGTAGTGAATTACAGCCATTTTCGTTCTTCACTATTGAAGGCTAACTGCTCTCCATAGGCCAGAATGGGCTGCCGGGATCACGCCGACGCTGTGACCCCAGTGGACTCAGAGAGCATGGTAGAAGTGTCAAGTTTAGTATGCCTGAACTCAGAATAATAAAATACTTCTTGTAGTCAAGTTTATTTTAATATCCTGGGTTTGTAAATACTACTTTTAGAAAGTTAGTATTTACTGACCTGACCATCTCAGTCCGCCTCTGCTGTGTGTATGTGTTCTGCCTGGCAACAGTGAGGAGCAGGGTTGGGGAATCCCCAGAGACAGGTTGGCTGCCAGGTGGTGGGTAGAGAGATTACACCTGGATGGGTGGGAGGAGTACACCTTGACTCTTGAATAGACCTGTGCTCTGCCACCACAAAGCCGGCGCCACCCCCTGTGGGGCGGCTGATGTCTCTGCCCTGCTGCTGAAAGGAAAGAGCAGAGTCACCATAACAAAGTGCTCCAGAACTGGACTGAGCCAGGCCTAGGCCCCCTGGCGCTAAAGAACAAAAGAATCATGGTATAAAAGTAGGAGCCTGGCTCCTAAGAAATCAGAATCCTGTTTACCACAAAGGACCTCTGCCCGACTAGAAGGAGAAGAAGACGCCGGAGGAGCTGGCCTGCTGCTTGCCTTGCTGAGAGAGGAGAGGAAGAGACTTACTGAAAAGACTTTGCTACTTTGTGCTTGAACATTCTCCAAGGGCTTGATCTGAGCTTGCCCCCTGAACTGAACCCCAGGAACAGTGGGTTCTCTGTGCTTCTTGCTCGTCCTCCAATTCGAGCCGTGTGTGCATCCCGCTGGAAAAGAGACTGCGCCCCTCATCGCCCCTCCTAGGGCCGTGACACTCAGAAGCTCGCCTGCCTCAAACCCGTGAGAGCCCCGCTCCGTCCAGAGCCGCTCTCTGTCCCCGGGCCAGGCCGCCTGCATCCCTGTCACCGCCTGCTACTGGAGCGCGCTGACCGCGCTATCACCCCTCCCGCCGGAAGCCGTCCGACGACTGTGATCTACGCCGGGTCATCCAGCTGCACTGACTGTGCCCTGTGACCCCGCTTCGCTATCCCCGGACATCTCAGGCCGCGCCGCCCCCGCTGTGGAGACCCTCCTGCACCGCCGTGCTAAAGGGTCGCGGGCCGCGCCTGCCTACTTGCCCACACCTGCTGATTGAGGACCCAAGAACACTTCCCAAGCTGAGAGTCGCACCGACCTGTGCCGACTCTCCACATCACGAAAGAAGTTCCAGTATCGGGCTCGGGGCCCGCAACGCCTTATTTCCCCGTTCGCAGGAGTCGATCTCTGTGAGTACTGGAACTACAAGTAAAGAGACTACAAGGTATCCATTTGAAACTACGAGCCCAGAACATTTGCCTGCTGTATAACCTGGTGGCCTAGCGAAAACGTTATTGGTCTTGTGATAAGTCTGCTGAGATATATATACCTATTTTTACATAAAGAATCGTATTTTTATATATATCCAAGTCTGGTGTCCGTTTCTGGGGGGATTGATGTATTTACTGTGTGTATGATTGTAAGTGCTTAACCAACAACGCCTGAGGAATCGCCTTGGCTGCTCACGCCACGCACCTAGAGGGTGAGCAAGGGTCATTCGCAAGGGGTTATCCTGCGCCCTGACGTGGAGGAGAGGGTTCCTGCTTGACACAAGGGCAACCTTGCGCCAACCAGAGATCCCCGACTCTAACACCGACTATCAGAAATAGCAAGTGAAATGGGAATTGACATGGACAAGGTAAAGGCTTTACAAAAGCCATACCGAGTGGATTTCACAGAAAAAGACATAGAAAATTTGAACGCTGCAGGGCGGATAGGACAGATTAGGGACATAATCACTGTATTGAGGAAATGGGGAGATGTGGACAAATGGAAGAGCAGGTGGTATAGGAAGCGAGATGACATCTCAGACAGAACATTTCCAGCGTTTCCCGTGAGAGAAAAGGAAAAAGTGGTAATGGAGTTACCTATGAGAGAGATTCCAGGAGGAGGATATGTGCATGTCCCATGGACCAGACAGGATATTTTGTCATTTACCAATGACTTCCCTCGATTACGGGAAAAGCCGGTCGAGTGGTACAGACAGGTAGACAGATTTGTAAAATTATCCAAAGTACTGTGGATTGATTTAAATAGTCTGTTTGATATAATAGTGCCAGCAGATTTGTGGGCAGAATGTAAGATAGTCATAGATTGGCCCACCAAAGAATACCCGAGGGATCCCAAAACAGGAGCCCCCGACCCAGAGGTCATGAAGAAGTATGAGCAGGTCATGGCCTTCTTGAAGAATAAAGTGCCCCCAAAAGAAAAAGATTGGGTTAAAATAGATCGAACACATCAAGAAGCGAAAGAATCAGTCCACGCATACTATGAGCGGCTAATTCTGGCGTTCAAACAGTTTAGTGGGGATGACAGCCTGGGAGAAAAGGACCTGAGTCATTTTGTGTACAGATTTGTGTACGGTCTGCGTCCTGAGATTGGGGACATGATCAAGCAGCACACCGTGGACTGGCAGAGCAAGAACATAGATGAGATTCTGAGACATGCTAAATACTTTAGTGATGAAATTGAGGCAAAACAGCGGAAATTAAAAGAAAAGGCAATGTGGGCTCAAGTAAAAGTTGCAGAGAGACAGGAAGCCCAGCTAATAGAAGAGGCCAATTATCCAGGTATAAAATCAAAGTTTGGTCCAGGAAAGGGAAAGGGTAACATTGAGGAAGCCAAGAAAAAGTTTCTGTCACAACTGTGGCAGGTTAGGGCATTGGAAATCCGAGTGTAAAAATCCACCTCTTGCTAATGATGAAAATCCGTCATTAAATCCACAGGTGCAGTGTGAGGGGAGTGGCCCATCACCACAACAGCAGAAGGCTGTCGGTCTACAGAACCAGGTGCCAAAACCACCATTACCACAGAGCCGGAGTACACAAAGCTATAGTAAATAAACAGAATTCTACAATGAAGAACAGGTAAACAAACCGCAACGCACGAGCGCTGTGACACAATATTGGATGCACAATGATGAAAGTGAGCCAGAAGAAATCTATTGACGGTGCCGAAAAGAGGAAGCGGAGTGCGTACTTGGCGCATCTCTAGAAATAGATCAGACAGGACCATTTGTAGATGGGAAAGTTAATGATGAAAATATTACTTTCTTAGTAGACACTGGAGCTACACGATCTACTGTCAGATCAGCAGATGTGAAAAATCTTCCTCTTTCGGATTAAACAATCCAAGTAGTTGGTGTGTCAAACACCCAGATTAAAACGTACCTTACTGATCCTGTAAAGATCAGAATAGGGAAATGTTCAGACATGCATAGATTTGTGGTGTGTGACACCAGTCCTGTGAATCTATTAGGAAGGGATTTGTTGTGCAAAATGAATTGCACCATATTCTGTACACCAGACGGAATAGCTTTTGAAACACCAGACGAAGATGTCTTATATAAAATGACCATAGCTAACCGAGAGTGTGAGGTTGCTGGGACCTATGCAGTATTCAATCCAGATGAATTGCCCCCGGAGTTGAAACAGACAGTGAAAGCAGCGGTCTGGGACTTCACTGGGGAAGATGTAGGCCTGATGAGAAATGTAGACCCAGTGAGGATCGCTGTAAAAGAGGAAGCTGTTTACCCCAACATTCCACAATACAGACTAACCCCAGAAATAATAGCTGGGGTAACCCCTTTGATTGAGAAGATGATTCAGCAAGGAGTGCTAAGGGAAATAATGAGCAGTCCATGTAATTCGCCTATCATGGGACTGAAAAAGCCAAGTGGGAAATTCAGGATCGTGCAAGATTTGAGAAAGGTTAACAAGATTGTTGTTTCCTGTTGTCCAATTGTTCCAAATCCCTCAGTGATTTTATATCAGATCCCACATGATGAAGAATGGTATACAGTAATTGATTTGTGTCATGCTTTCTTTTCCATACCGTTGCATCATGACAGCCAGCCACTTTTTGCATTTAGGTTTGGAAACCGTATTTTGGCATGGTGCCGAATCCCACAGGGGTACACGGAGAGCCCTTCCATTTTCAATCAGCTGCTAAAGAAATCTCTGGAAAGCCTTACCATGCCTGAGAATTCAGTTTTGGTCCAGTATATTGACGACCTATTAGTAGCGTCAAAGACACGTGAGGCTTCTGAAACAGACACCATAGCTTTGCTAAATCATCTGGCAGATGGAGGACTTACGGTATCTCCAGCAAAATTGCAGTAATGTAAGAAGGAAGTGACATACTTGGGTCATAATATTGAGAAAGGCCTGAGAAAAGTAACCATAGACAGAATCCGAATCATTAGAGGAATGAGAGCTCCAATGGCCCAAAGAGAAGTAAGAATGTTCCTAGGAATGGTTGGGTACTGTCGTCAGTGGATAAGTAATTTCTCCCTGATTGCCAAACCATTGGTGAAATTGACAAAAAGTGAGGTGAAATACCCCCTTGAACTGAACAAAGAAGAATTGGCGGCATTCAAACAGCTGAAAACCAGTCTTTGTGAAGCCCCTGCACTAGGTATGCCAGACTATGAAAAGGAGTTTGAGCTATACTGTAGTGAGCGAAATGGGTGTGAACTTTCAGTGTTGATACAGAAACATGGAAGACAAAGAAGGCCAATAGCCTATTTCTCATCAATGCTAGATCCAGTGGCAATAGGTCTGCCCGGATGTCTGAAAGCGGTAGCGGCTACATGCCGAAGCCTAGAGCAGAGTGAGGGAATTGTGATGGGGTATCCAGTACAAGTGTTTGCACCCCATAGTGTGGCAATCCTTTTGACAAGGAGTCGAACACAGTTCATGTCACATAGTCGGCTGACTAAGTATGAAAAGGTCATTCTAGGTGCAAACAATGTGAGTCTGGAAAGATGTGTGAATGTTAATCCAGCTACACTTTTGCCTGACGCAGAGAGAGTGGAGATAAGAGAAGAAGCTGATCATGATTGTCTGGATGTGCTTGATTATTGCACGAAACCTCGTCCTGATATAAGAGATCTACCACTGCCAGAGAGTGATCATCTGTTTTTTGTGGATGGATCCTGCTTGAGAACGGAAGAAGGAGTGTTGAGTGCAGCCTATGCAGTGTGTACAGTTTCAGCAGTTATAGAGGCATCACCCTTGAAAGGAGTTAGATCTGCTCAAGTAGCAGATATAGTGGCATTAACTAAGGCATGCAAAATTGGAAGAAATGCAAGAGTGACTGTGATGACTGACAGCCAGTATGGCTTCGGAGTTGTCCACGATTTTGGCCAATTATGGCTGCAAAGAGGTTTCCTGACCTCGAGTGGAACTCCCATAAGGAATGCAGAAGTGGTTGGGAAATTGCTTGAGCCAATACAGTTGCCCAAAGAACTGGCTGTGGTAAAATGTGCTGCTCATGGACATGGTAGTGATTACATCACTACCGGACACCGATTTGCAAACGATATGGCTCAGTATTGTGCCCGAAACAAATATTCCATTAATCGGTCCAAGGAAAAGGAAATGTCTTCTTGCTCCATAATGTTTACTAACGTTGTGGGAACATGGGATGAAGTGAGGCAACTGCAGGATGAGGCAGGGGATGAGGAAATGAGACAGTGGGTTAAGGCAGGATGTGCCCCCAGAGAAAAAGATCATGTGTGGGTCTATCGAGATGGAAGACCAGTAATACCTGATAGCATGATGTCAACCATGGCACGGATGTATCATGGCCAAGGACATTTGGGAAGGGATGCCATGATAAGGGCCTTTAAACAGACCTGGTATAATCCAAAATTCAGGCTGATTGCAGAGAGTCTCTGTCAGAGATGTTTGACATGTCAACAGTACAATCCAGGAAGAAAAACAGTGGTGAGCCTGGGTACCATAGGTCGGGAAGGAGGACCTTTCACTAGAATGCAAGTAGATTTCATTGAAATGCCCCCTTACAACAAACTGAGGTATGTTTTGGTGGTAGTTTGTCTGTTCTCTAGGTGGGTGGAGGCGTACCCAACCAGAAGAAATGATGGAATCACAGTGGCCAAGCTATTGTTGAGGGAATTCATCCCAAGGTACGGGTTCCCAATAACCATTGAATCAGACAGAGGAGGACATTTTTACAATGAGATCATGAAACTAATTTGTGAAGCATTGGGTGTACAGCAGAAACTGCATTGTGCCTACCGACCAGAGGCTTTTGGTGTGGTTGAGCAAATGAATGGTACCATCAAAAATAGAATTGGAAAAATGTGTTTAGCCACAGGGTTGAAATGGCCTGATGTCTTGCCTCTGGTCTTGATGACCATTAGGTCCACTCCAGATAGAACCACAGGTTTGAGTCCACACAAGATCATCATGGGACGCGCCATGAGACATGTGTTTGTGCCAGTCAATAAGCTGATGACTATTACTGATGACATGATTTTGGATTACTGTAAAGGCCTGGCTGACGCAGTTCATTCTGTGTTTCACCAGGTTGGAGCGGATGCCACCACACTTGAAAAGAAACCAGCCCATGATTTGAGCCCAGGGGACTGGGTAAGGATAAAAGTACACAGAAGAAGAAACTGCCTGGTTCCAAGGTGGGGAAGGCCAAGTCAGGTCATCTTGACTACAACAACTGCTGTGAAATGTGCAGGACTGAAAAACTGGATACATGCTAGTCACACTCTGAGAGTTCCAAATCCAGCAGACGGCATTGGAAAAGAATACTTTGACGAATCAGAATCAAGTGATGAGTCAAGCAGTGAGAACACAAAAACAAAAGAAAATCCTGAAAGGGGGGAAAATGAGCCAAGACTAGTTCAGACCCCCAAAGAGGAAATTCTGAGGAAAAGATTTCAGATTTCAGATACTTCAGATTCTGGAGATGAGCAAAACACAAGTGGTGAACACAGAAAGAAGCAAAGAAAAGGAAAAAACATTCAGTCAGAAGTAACATTTACACCAAATGAGCAAGTAGAAAAAATTCCACCTGAGAAAATATTGGAAGAAGAAGAAGGGACAGTTGTAGAAAGAGAGGGACAGATTGCGGAAGATCCCCGAGGAGGTGTAGGGAATTGCAACATCCAGACAGGTGAAGACACAATAAGTCAGCAAAAAGATTGCGTGCCGGAGACCCGAGGAGGGACAGAAGTAGGGCCAACCCAAGAGGTGGAAAAGGAGACTTCTGAAAAGGAAAGATCAAATGAAACAGAATCTGAAGACAGTGAAACAGAGATACCAGAAGGTCGAGTTCTGAGAAAGAGAACTTGGATCGAAGAAAGAAACGGCAAAGACGGCAAAACAAGAAGGAACGCCAAAGGAGATATTTGGCCAAATAAAATTAAGAAACTAAGATACAGATTGACACGAGCTAAACCCTCAGAGGCTGAACAAGTGAATGAAGTAACCAGTCAGCATCCAGAGAAAGAGGGAGAAACAGAAGTGTCAGAAGTGAGCAAACGAACAAGAAAACCAAATCAGAGATATAAGTCACCTGAATGGACGTACGTGGCACTGCCTGAACAAGGAGAAGAAGCAGATAGTCAAGAAAATCCAGAAGAGGCTTGGCTGAAATTGATAAAAGAAGAAGAAACAGGGGAAATCCTGAGAGTTATCTTATCCGATATTGGAGAAGAAGCGGAGGATCAGGAAATCCTGCATGTGGATGATGAGAAAGAAGTGAAAAACGACGAAAAACCAAGCTGAGTTTGTATTGATCCTTGTAGAAATACACAGGATTAAATAAGAAATTGAAATATTTGGACATCCTGATAAGAGTAGCTTTAAAAGCTACAAGAGGCGGAGTAAAAGAGGCTAAGTTAAAAGACACGGTTAGATCTAAAAAAATGGCTAACATAGATGATAATAAGAGTAGATGTACCTTCATGAGAAGATGGTGCAAGACATGTTGCTGTTGTACAGGACTATTAATGCTTCTTTGGAGCGTACTCGCTCTTTTGATCTCTTTCAAAGTAACTTTGGATACATTAGCAGGACATACCGAGAATATGACTAATATAGTGAAGAATTCACAAAAAGTAATACCGGTTAGAACAAGCACAGAGCATGTGCATCAAGATAGATCAATAAATGATTTCTCTAGTAATGTGTTTTCAAAATTGTTGTATGAATATGTTAAAACAATGGAAGTAAGGGATTGCTACGTCTGCATGCAATTACCTGCATCTGTTTCAGAAGGGGTGACTTATCATCACCTCCCAGCAACTTATGGAATAACATGTAGCGTTTTGACTAGTATATTTTATCAAGTAGGAAAATTAGAGTATAATTTGTCTAACATAGATAATATTCTTGGACGATTGCCCATGAATAAAGAATTAAATCCAGCTAAAGATGCTAATACATTAGGAGAAATTTTTATAGAAACGAAAGGACTAACTTTAGAATATATTTTTAAGAACAATTTAACTTGCAGTTTGAAACAAGAAGAGAAAACATTCTTGGATATGGTTGAGGAGAGGAGATTGAAGATACACAAGAATGCAGAAGGACATAAAGAAGGGGAAAACATTTGGGTAATAGACGGAAACAAGGAAACGCAAGGTGATGTTAGACCAACCATAGCTATAGATTCACCACAGAAAGGCAAATTATGTATCACGAGAGAAAGATCCCAATATGATCATATTTATATAGGGACAAGTGAGTGTCATGATACATATTTCATTGCATCCGGATGGGGATTTAGAGGTGGAGAAGACCCAGTGTTTCCTGGATTGTATTATATTTGTGGGAATAAGGCTTATTACAGGCTGCCTGACCATTGGTATGGCACATGTTATGTAGGCCTGGTCTTTCCAAAAATCTTTCACATGGATAGAGTAGAAAATAATGGACCAAATAACCTACTAATGCGTAGCAGAAGAGAAACTTGGTTAGAAATTGTAGGTGATATTTTTGGAGCCTTGATACCAGCAGTGGGAATATCTTGGAATGCAAATAACATTCGGAAATTGTCAACCATAGTGGATCGCTTGTCAACAAGCACCGCTGGAGGTTTTCTCTTGGTAAACACTGAAATGGTTGCTATGCGTGCTATGATTATGCAAAATCGACTTGCCCTTGATATTTTATTGGTAAAAGAGGGTGGAGTCTGTGGAATGCTGAAAGTACAACATTGTTGCACTTACATTCCTGACGAAAGTAGAGATTTAAAAGTCTATATCAAAAATATTACAGAATTGCATGATGAAATAAAACCACTGGAGGTTGAAAGTATCTGGACTAGAATTAGTAATAAGATGGCTGCTATTAAAACTTTCTTAGGTAAATTAGGTAGTACTATAATAGGGAAAATATTATTTCCATTAACATGTGTGATTTTCGTATTATTATTACTTAGATTAGGATGTATGTGTTGTAGATATAGAAGAAATAAAAAGAAGGTTAAAAAAGAAATTTACAAAAGGAGAGAAAAGAAACCAGAAAGAGAGTCAATGAAATAGAAATGGAAGAATGGAAGGAGAGTATGTATGATAGAACTCAGAAAGATGATGAAAGGGAAACTGAATTTTAATCAAGCAAAAAGACATTTCAAACTCCTGCAAAAAGGGAAATAAATTGAAATTTGGTGGGTTGTTTTGGTGGTGATAAAATCACCAAAGGGGGGGATTGCTGGAGCGGGTATTATAAAATATTTTGGTATACCCAATCCATTTCTATAAGTTTATATTAAAAGGACTAATAATTAATTCTAATGATTAATAGAGTGATGTGATAATATTAAACCAACCTTATTAACCAAAAGGATACACGTGGGAATGCATTTGCATGGCTAAAAATAATAAGTGAACTAAGTTTGTACGCATATTAAAACGATAAGTGTTGCTTAGGTAGTGTTTATGTGTCTTGCGCTTAAATAAATCAGCATTAACGGCTTTAAATGTTGCATATGGCTAGATAAATGCACGCACATATGGGTATTAGCAGGGGAATAACACTGTTTTAATTATTTCTATGTATTCATTACGATTTGTGTTTCTTTTACTTAAAGTTGACTGTTTGGCCTACTAAAAGATGGCTGCCGAAAGAATCCTCGCTAAAGTACATGACTTCATGCAATAAACCATGGAGGAAGGCGTCTGCACTGACTACGTGGTGGCCTCTCCTTGAACCTCTGAACCAGGTCCATGAAGACTACTCTGGGCGAGATGCCAATGTCCCTGAACACGGAAGAAATTGTTGCAAACTAGGAACCAAAAGCCACCTATTCACAATAGACTGATACTTTTCCTGACCTGGGAACGATTTTCCCATACGCCTAGTTTAATACATCATCCGTATGTGAACTTTAAATTGTTTCATAATGTATTGGAATGAGGCTGAATTCAGCCAATGAAATGACTAGAAATTATGAAATGTTTCCTTTATATGTAAAATTTCAGTATAAATATTAGTAGTCCAGTGAGGGAAATTAGGTTACCACCCTACGATCTTGAGACGCAACCTGATCGATGCTATTCACGACGCTGACAGCAGAGGACGGGACGCAAGACTCTTTGATGCTTTTCTGAGGACACGATTCTGACTTAAAGAACGACAATTAGCCAGAATAGGTAATTATGACACAAGATTCTTTTGCACTTGTTAGGATTTTGACTTGCAATTTAATTAGATAAAGAAATTGATTATTTGAAGAACTGTGTCGGTGGTTATTTTCTTGAAATGTATATTTTATTAGCATAAGAATTGAAGTGTTTATCATCAAAATCACTAGTACAACTAAATGATCCAGTTGGCCTCCGGATGGAGGAATTGTCAGGATGAATAAATAAATGTGGTCTCCTCCATCCAAGGGAAATAAAGCTGTAGTTCGGAAGGGGAATTTAAACCCAATCTCCCCTGTAGGCACGGATAGATTGATGGGTATGAATGTTGGTGTTATGGGCCCCACCAGCGTGTGATGTGTGTATGTGTGTGTGACTGTGGAATCATTCCGTCCGTGGAAGCAGGAGGAGATTTTGTGTTCTAAACTGCACCAAGTGCACATCCATTCCTCTCACTGCAATACAACTCGAATTCTTTTTCATAGTCAGGCATGCCTAATGCAGGTGCTTCACACATACCATCTCTCAATTGTCTAAATGCTGCCAATTCTTCTCTGCTTAATTCAAAGGGGTCTTTTACATCACTTCTCGTCAATCGCACCAAAGGCTTTGCAATCAAGGAGAAGTTCCCTATCCACTGACGGCAGTACCCTACCATTCCCAAAAACATTCTTACTTCTCTTTGAGTCATGGGAGCTCTCATTCCTTTTATTATTCTGATTCTGTCTATGGTTATTTTCCTTAGTCCTTTCTCAATGTTGTGTCCCAGATACTGCACTTCCTTCTTGCAAAACTGTAGTTTTGCGGGTGACACTTTAAGTCCTCCATCTGCCAAATGATTCAGTAAGGCTCTTGTATCTACCTCACAGGCTTCACGTGTTTTTGACGCCACCAAAAGGTCGTCAATATATTGTATCAGTACAGAATTTTATGGCATTTCTAGACTCTCCAAAGACCTCTTTAACAATTGATTGAATATTGAGGGGCTCTCTGTATACCCCTGTGGGATTCGGCACCATGCCAAAATACGCTCACCAAAACTAAAAGCAAAAATTTGCTGACTGTCATGGTGCAATGGGATGGAAAAGAAAGCATGACACAGATCAATTACTGTGTACCATTCTGCATCATGGGGCATCTGATATAAAATCACTGATGGATTTGGTACAATGGGACAACATGATACCACAATTTTATTCACCTTTCTCAAATCTTGCACTATCCTGAATTCCCCATTAAGCTTTTTCAGTCCCATTATCGGTGAATTACATGGACTACTCATTATTTCTCTCAAGATTCCTTGTCTGATCATTTTCTCTATTATAGGAGTTACACCTTCAATTATTTCAGGTGTCAATCTGTACCGTGGAACATTTGGATACGTTACTCCTTCTTTTACAGTTATTTTAACTGGATCTACATTTCTCATTAGTCCTACATCCTCTCCAGTGAAATCCCAAACCTCTGCTTTTACAGAGTTTCTTAGTTCTTTTGGTAATTCATCAGGGTTGAATACAGCATATGTTTCAGTAACTTCACTTTCTCTGTTAGCTAGGGTCATCTTGTACAATACATCATCATCTGGTGTTTCAAAAGCTATTCCATCCGGAGTACAAAATATAGTGCAATTCATTTTGCACAACAGGTCCCTACCTAATAAATTCACAGGACTGGTGTCACACACCACAAAGCGGTGCATTTCTGAAAATTTCCCTATACTGACTTTCACTGGTTCTGTAAGATAGGTCTTAATTTGCCTGTTGGACACACCAACTACTTGGATCGTTTCATCCGAGAGAGGAAGATTCTTAACATCAGCTGATCTAACAGTTGATCGAGTAGCACCAGTATCCACTAGGAAAGTAATATTTTCATCATTAACCCTCCCATCTACAAATGGTCCTGTCTGGTCTACTTCTAGAGTTGCGCCAAGTACGCACTCTTCTTCCTCCCTTCGGCACCGTCAATAGCTCTCTTCTGCGTCACTCTCATCGCGTTGCAGCCAATACTGCGAGACAGCGCTAGCGCGTGGCAGCTTATTTACCTATTCTTCATTGTAGAATCCCGATTCACTACTATACTTCTGTGTGTTTCTGCTCTGTGGAAAAGGCGGCTTTGGCACCTGATTCTGTGGGGGAACAACTTGCTGCTGTTGCTGCAGTTGACCACTCACCTCATGCTGCACCTGTGGGTTCAATGATGGATTTTCATTGTTAGTACTCGGGGGAAATTTACACTCGGTTTTCCAATGCTCTATCCTGACGCAATTATGACACGGAAATTTCTTTTTAGCTTCTTCAATATTCCCTTTATACTTCCCAGTATTAAATTTAGACTTTGACCCTGCTTGTTCCACTAATTGTGCTTCCTGTCTCTCTGCTACCTTTACCTGTGCCCACATTGCCTTCTCCTTTAACTTCCGCTGTTTTGCTTCAATTTCATCACTGAAGTATTTAGCATGTCTCAATACTTCATCTATTTTCTTGTTTTGCCAATCTACTGTATGCTGTTTAATCATCTCACCAATTTCTGGTCGTAAACCATATACAAATCTGTATACAAAATGGCTCAAATCCTTTTCACTCAGATTCTCATCTCTGCTAAACTGCTTAAAAGCTTGTATTAGCCTCTCGTAGTATGCATGTACTGATTCTTTACTTTCCTGGTGTGTTTGATCAATTTTTACCCAGTCTGTCTCTTTAGGGGGCACTTTATTTTTCAGAAATACCATAACCTGCTCATATTTCTTCATTACCTCGGGGTCTGGTGCTCCTGTTTTAGGATCTCTAGGATATTCCTTGGTTGGCCAATTTATCATTAGCTTACACTCTGACCATAGATCTGCTGGTACAATTATGTCAAATAGACTATTCAAATCAATCCATAGTACTTTAGACAATTTCACAAATCTGCCTACCTGTCTGTACCACTCGACGGGCTTTTCACGTAGTCGAGGGAAGTCATTCGTAAAAGACAAAATATCCTGTCTCGTCCATGGGACATGTACATATCCTCCTTCTGGAATCTCTCTTATAGGGCATTCTGTCACTACCTTCTCCTTTTCTCTTACAGGAAAGGCTGAAAATGTCTTATCTGAGGCATCATCTCGTTTTCTATACCACCTACTTCTCCATTTGTCCACGTCTCCCCATTTTCTCAGCAAAATGATTATGTCCTTAATTTGACCTATTCGTCCTGTGGTGTTCATATTCTCAATGTCCTTTTCAGTGAATTCTACTCGATATGGTTTCTGTAAGGCTTTTACCTTTTCAATATCAATACCCATTTCATTTGCTACTTCTTCAAACCTTTCATGCAAATTTTTCGCTCTCCAGGTCACACTTTTGCACAAAAATAATAGTTCTTCATCCTGATAGGTTTTCAATTTTTCTGTCGGGATAGTCCCTACGATCAATTCTTCCAATACCATTCGTAACTTGGCCACATCAATTGATTGGGATTCTTTGTCTTTCCTCTGCAAGCTTCTCAACCATTCACTTAACTCGTCTGTTGATGGTCCTACTGGTTTTTCTATACTTCCGTGTCCAAAATCGTTTTGTGTTTCTGACACTGTCTCTATCATTGTCATATGTCTCTCTGCACAATTCTGATCTACAAATGGATTATTTGTAAAATGTGGTTCCATTACACTCATAGTCTGCCTCCATGGATTCTCATTCTGACTCACTCTTGGTTGTTCTACGGGTTTATTACTTCTGTAAGGGACTGTTAAACAATGCTCACTGTCCTTCTGTTTGTCAAAAATAGGCATTACTGGACCTATCGTTACTGGAACAGTTACTGCTTCTAGATTCTTAGTCAATTCTCTTATTTTCTCAGTTAATTCCAGGGTTGTTTTCGCTAATTCTGCAGAATTTTCTCCATCTGTTCTTCCTTCCGATCTCTTTTCTACTTCTCTGGTACCACTGTTTTTACTCAAACTTAGGGATTCTGGTTCCGATTTTATAATTCGCATTGTTTCCCTCATTGGGGCACTTGGAGTTAACATTTCTGGTTCTTGTCGATACGGTGGTGGATTTTTATAGAACATATCATCAAGAACATCATCCTCAGACTCATTCGCTCCATACCCTCTCGACTCCAAATTATGCCTCTTTTCTGCATACTTTTGACCTTCATTCTCTCCTACAGTTCTTACAGGGAACACACCCTCAGTCATACTCGCATCTCGCCATCTTTTCATTCGATCGCTATGTGTTTCGTGTCCATATGGTCTTCCAAACTAGTACCTATATCCTCTACCACTTCTTTGTCTTTCTCGTTCATGCATTTCGTCTTCCCATTCCGTCAAAGCCTCAAACTGTGTCGGTCTAGGTCTTGGTTCCAAATTCATCATCTTTTCCCTTAAATTTCTTAAAACCGCCAAATTAAATGAACCATGCTCTGGAAAAGCTAATACTCCGTCGTCCTTGGTGTATCTCACCCAGTTATCCAACCAAATACAAGTATGATACCCATATTTCGCAATCATAAAGGATGCAGGGCTTTTCGGTGGAGGAAGTAACTGTCCTTCCCTAGTCTTAACTGATTTGTCCTTCTTAAACCACTTCTTGATTCTCCCTAACCAGGTTTTCTTTTCTTTCTCTGGTGGGTCGTAATACATTTTCTTGTCTTTCGCGCAACGCTAGTCCCTCTTGACAACTGTACCGCTAATCTATCCAATCACAGCGCGACTTCACACTAACGCACCAATTCAGAGCATCCACGTCACTGTCACAATCCTCAAATCCTAGCGCGACTCACACTAACGCACCAATAAGGAGCGTCTACGTCACCCTGTTTCCTCCAATCCTAGCGCGGCGTACACTAACGCACCAATCTGGGGCGTTTCACAGTTCTGACCGACTGTCCAATCCCAGCGCGGTCGTTTTGACGTCAGCAGCCGCTGCGGCAGCTCCTACTCCTGCTTCTGTTTACCCCTCCTTTACAAATCCACTCAATAAGTTTTTGTTTCAATTTCTACACTTCTGTTAGTAACAACATAGAAACATCTCCATTGTCCGCTTCGCTAACCAAAGAACAGCAAAAAGACCTTTCTCACGAGAATTCCGTCTTTCCCGAGAGCAGCGCTTACCTCTGCCCTACTACGGAATCATTACTTCCGTTAATAAAATAGCACATCCCTCTACTTCACCCTTCTAACAAGCATTAGCTAATTGTTTCTCTAGCATTTAAGACACATAGTTGGAGACCCAATGCTCCAGAGAAATAAACCTAGAGTTTCGTAATCAACCCAAATGCCTTTGCATTCACACTCATTCATATAAGAAAAAGTAGTACATTCACACAGAATCCTGTCTTTCCCGAGAACAGCGAGCAGTCTGTTCTACTACAGAATTATGACATACGTTAACAAAGCAGCGCTTACCTCTCCTTTGTCCTTCTAACAAGCTCAGAGAGCACCTATTACCTTTCCAGTGATAAGCGTTATCGGAATGCCAGTTGGATACCTGGTACCTAAGACCAGAATTTCACAGGTAACCTTCGCTATCATACACACTTCTCTCACACTATAAAATGTCTCTAATGGCAACACACGACGATGCTACCGAATCGAACCCAGACAATGCGCCGTGCAACTTCAATTGTCACACGTTTCCCCTGTGTACCTACAGGGCAACAACAATTCCGTCTTTCCCGAGAGCAGCGCTTACCTCTGCTCTACTAAGGAACCGTTACAAACTTCCGACTTCCTACATCCCAGAAGCCGTGCAAACAACGTATAACTCAACGCAACTCAACATAGAGTGTTAGTACATAAATCAATACCAATCAATAACCAAAATCAATAAGCAATGTACAAGCAATAATCACTAAACCAAAACAATAACAACCATCATACTGCTACCAGAAAAACTGTTCCAGCGCGGAGTGCAAAATCCCTCTCTACCGTCACGGACCAAAAGATCTCACATACACACACTATCCATACATTCGCTGGTGGGGCCCATAACACCAACATTCACTCACCATCAGTCCGTGTGGGAGGAGATTATCCTTCCAAGCGCTGGAAATGAGAGAGGGAAAAATTATTACCACAATCTACCCTAATGAGCATCAAATCTACACAACCTTCTGATACTCATTAGGCCCTGAATTTCACCTTTGGTATTCCTCTCATAAAACGGGACGGATCCGCTAGTTGCTGGTTTAGTGAATTTCTAATTCTCTAATTAACCTTTTCATTAACACATTTCAATGAATAAACAACCCAACTCATTTCTGTAGATGTTGAAATCCAAATTTATATTAGTATTAAATCATTCATTTGATCAAGTTGCCATTCATATTCACCTATTCTGGCTAAAGTCGTCCTCTATGTCAGATCTGGCAGTCTAGCAAATCTATGCCCATCAATTTTAGTATGTTCAGTTCATCAGGAGTTTGGGCATTAATTCAGTCCGTCAATGATTCAGGCTAACAGCTGTCCTGCAGTGTCACCGTCCTCTCCGTCAGCATAACGTCAGGAAATCGAGAAAGGCCAGAAACGAACCCGCACCCACCTCTCTATTCTACCATAATTTATAGTAAAATCAATATCAAATGTATCAAAGTTTTAGACATCCGAGTTGGCTGATTGGACAATTAGGGATCATCCTTTTAAGTTCTCACGAAAGTGTCTTTTGGGTTATGACCCTTGTCAGTTCCGGTTCACACAACAGTCTTTATTCTGAATATTTGGACGACGTCCCAGGCTGTCCTTGAAAGGTACATGTTCATCTGGGGTCAGGTCCAGGCCACTATGTATCTGTTGTCAGCGCAGGCGCACTTCACCCAAGCCTTGTTCGTCGTTGGCAGTCGGGTTAGGCACCAAAGGCAGCCATCTTTCGATAGGCCAAAATGGTCAACTTAAGCAAAGAAACACAAAATGTAATTAATACATAGAAATGGCTAATTAAATGTTATTCCCTCGCTAATACCCATATGTGTGTGTATTTATCTATCCAAAGCAACACTCAGTGCGATTTATACTTACTAAATAAAGCATGAATCACAAAAACATCACAAAAGCGACATATATCATGCAATATTCTAATTGTCTATCATTAGTATGCTTACGAAATTTAGTTCACATAATTAGTTGGGCCATGCAGATGCAAATCCCACGTGTAATTCATACATTAGTAAGGTTGGTAAATATTTTCCACATCACTCCAATCCATTAGTTCGATTATAATTAATGAATTAATCTAATTAATAAACAACATGCAAAATGGGGCGGGTATACACATTTTTGCATAACCCGCTCCAGCACTTGAAGTTCCTGTGACCTCAAAGTTAACCATAGATGGATCCGAAGAGTAATTTAGTCTATCATGAGGCATTTCCGCTCTTTCATCTTCTTCGAGGTATTCCGCCATATGTTTATTGAGTTCCTTACTTTGAGAGTCCCCGTCTGTGCCTATTCCCTCTCCTTCTGATTCTTGATAATCCGATAGAGGAAAGAGTTGGGGAGATGAGGATAGCCTTGGGTCCAAGAATAACTCAGATATATTATGATGAGTTTGGTATGGAGAGTCCAAATCCACAAATACCAAGCTGGCAGATATTAGCTGAACAAGGACTTGAAAAACTTAAAAGCAGATGGTACATGGGAATCCATAGGTAAGAGACTGTCAACTATTAGCAACTGCTTGGGTAACTTAGTAAATGGATTAGTGCTTTCAGTCCTGAGACCTTTAGTGGTGATCTCTTTGTGCATTATGATGATGATATTATCAATAAATGGTGCAGATATAGAAAGAGCCAAAATCGTGGAGTGAAAAGAAACAGAACTGATCTTGAAATGGAGGATGAACAATGTAAATGTTATGACGAAATAAAAACGTTGGAAGAGAGTAGAAGGAAAAGGTTAAAGACAACAAACCCATAATCTGTGACGAGATCTGATGTGGTATTTAAGTGACAGCTGGATTCGCCATCAGAGGGGGCATGATGATGCAAGATTTAAAAAATCATAATGCACAATACATTTACTGATTTAAGACACGAAAAGCTGAAAGTGTGCCTTGCACACGTTAGACACAGTAACGCACAAAACTGAGACAAGTGTAGCAGAAGCACTGTAAAAGTGTACTTTGAAATAAAAGATGAAGAAACATATACAAAACAATACTAATACATAGAAATGAGTAGCACTAATGAGAATACTTATGAAAATTTTGTTTATTGGCATTTGCTGATAAAATAATAATGTGCTATTAATAAAGTGGCTTAGTGTTTCTATTGTTTTCTATTAGAATGCACCATATAGAAAAGTCGGTGCAAATGTGTAAAAATACCAGTTAGGAACTTGAAATGTAAACTGATAATATTAGAGATTCTATAGTTTATAAAAAGGCAAAAAATGATTTTTGTAATAAGAACTTAGAAAATTATATATTCATGTGAAAGTTGAGAAAAATGGTGGTAGTATGTTATTTTTAATCATTTTTATGTGATAATACTTGATGTTATACTTTTTTTTCAATATGAAATGATTGTATTGCATTATAATTAATATAGGTTTATAGTTTATTTAATTTCAAACGGTTATGCCAATTTGAGGCCTTTTTCAAATGTGCTCTTTCCCTAATACTGACCTATTCCTAGGCCTACTACAATGGTTATTTTGCAACTAGTAAACTGTTGCCTTACTTGTTCAGTATATGTGTAACATTCAACATTCCTAAATGTTTCCTCAATGTTCGCAGTGAATTGTTCCAGTGGGAACAGGATTTCAGTTGTTACTACAAACTGATACTTTCTATTCTATTTCACCGTTGTTAGGCCTATGGGGACTTTAAACCTCTTGTTTCTCATGACTAACATGGGAAATCATCTTGTAGTTGCAAATGTCCTAGGTGACAATCTTCTGACCGTGGTTTGATGCTACATCACTAGGACCCTTACAGAGACTTTATACAAAGAATGCCCGAAGGAGGGGCAACCGTATTTGATTTTTGCCTATTGATGAGCACCATTAGACCAGAAGACTATGCTGATCAATTTTTGATAAATGTAAGCCTATTTTCTTTGGCTTTTTACTTTTGAACTGTTTGGCAAATATTACAGTCAGTAGCTGATGCGTTGGAACCCTTCTTTGCTGAGCTATTTCATTTTCTTTACTTCTTTTGTCCCATATAATCGACTCACACTTAGTGGACTTTACATCTGAACCTTTTTCCCTTTTCCTTAGGATTGTGAGCAGATAGATAAATGGACTATCATTCTGCCTTTGATGGTAGTGGGACTCGGGGACTCTGTAAATTGATTTATGCAATAATCATTGTTTGAAGCTGGGCCTAAATGTTTGGCTTTATATTGCAAGCTGTGATAAATTTAACTATTTACTTAAAAGACTGTTTAATGCCATGAATTTTGAATTTCTAATACAATAACCAAATTAATTTATCTATCTGAATCTATTATTGAGTCTTATTGGTTCTTCCATTGATACTGTGCTATTTTCCAATAGTTTAAATGTGTTGTAGGGAGAATCAGCCAGATTTTACGGAATATCAAGTTCTGCTTCTTGCATTGTGTGTGGCCGTAGCAGAACTTTTGCTTTGCGTAATTCTGGTCCGAATTAATTTCTTTAGGAGGTTGGGTCTTCCTATTGCAAATTCTTTATTCCTACAGCATGATTTTGAGAGTGGTGTACTTAAATCTGATTTCAAATATGTAAGTTACCTGTCAATTTATGGTCCTCATTGGACAGCTAACTTGGTCTTTGGTCTCCCTAATTTGCACCCCTCCTATCAGCAGAGAAAGATTCATCAGAGGATCATTAGCTCATTTGTAAATGGAAATGCTCAGATTCTCTAATCGTAGAGGGCCCAGTACGGGTATTGTAAGGAGAGTAAGCGTACAGAAAATCTATACCACGTTTGCGCTGCAACAGGCCTGACGTGGAGATAAGAGCCTTTATGGTACTTACGGACAAGCTATGGCACATGCTTGCGCTTAATTTCTGAAGGGCACAGTCAGTTGCCATTTTTAAAAGAGATCTAAAAACCTTGCAGTTTGACTTCGGTTAATACTTAAGGTGGTTTTGTGTGGTATAGGTCTTTTCGCTCTAAACGCAGGTCTAAGCCACCATGCGTTTTTACAAATGTTTTTTGATTGAGTTAGCCATAGATGTACCAGTGTAATCGTTCATGCACATACATGCCAACATTTTAGTACTTTAAAGCGGTAGATTTTGAAGAAAAAAACGTTTAATGTATTTTCCCTATTGACATCTATTGAAGCGGATGCAATTTTAGGCGGAAGACAGATAAAGTAAAGTAATTATTAATTTAACAAATTAGGGAGTGTCCGGCATGAACTGGGTCTGTAATAGGCATGTATGGTTGCTTGAACGCAAATGGGTGAAACGGAACTAATTGGAGGATAACCAACAGCTCAAAATGGCCGCCAGGTTAACAGCACTTAATTGGGGCTCGAGGCTGCCTTGTACAGTTCAGCCTTGTTACCATAGTCCATCCTCTGTGTCGACTACTGTGCGAGCGCGTCCTCCTCCCGGCTTGCTCGAATCTTATCTGGTGATCCAGACTAGACGGCTGCTGTCGCCTCCCATGTGAAGTGACGTCGAAGGCAGTTGTTGATGTTATTATTATCCATGTGTGCCTCTTACTGCCGTTTAGTGAGGGCACGTGAACGAGCTCCCCTGGCTCCAGCACTCGCCTTATCCGGTGTGGGCCGTTTGACAGCGGAAGCATGAAAGCCTCAGTGGCAGCCTCGAATGCGTACACAAGAACACATGTATGAGAGCAGCACCGCCACAGTAGTATCCTGAATATCAGGTTCCTCTTCTCTTACCGGTGCGCCGTGTGTCCTGGTTCTGTTTGAATAGGGCCGCCTCTCCCGAGATGCTCTGTGGAGGGGGAGGCGGCCGGCAGAGGCCATCTTGCCCGGTGTGAGTGCGCCGCGGCAACGGGAGGAGTCAGCACCGGCGTACTACCGTACTCTCCGCGTTTCTGGCAGGAGAGAGTTGAGAGTGTCCGTGCACCCGTGGCTGCATCAAAGTGCCAAAACCTCTTTCGTGTCGAGCACTGTGTGACTTTCCTTCATCATTTATCTACCTAGATAACATTAACTTCTCGAGACAGGGTCTCCGGCCCAGGCATCCACCCCGCTACTAACGGGGCAGCCATGGCGGAAGAGGAGCAGCAGGCACCTAGAAAAGTCGGCTTCTCACCCTCCGCGGCCGGCCACACCAACGGGCTGACAAAGGGCAGCGGCGGTTCCCTGGCAGCAGCGAAAGCTGCAGTCTCAGGGGGCTCCAGGAAACTAATCATCAAGAATTTTAAAGGTAGGTTCCACAGCACCTCTACTGCCCTCCCGCTGCCTCTAATAGAGCTGGTGAAAAGTTACAGGTAGGAAACCCCATCCACCAACCATTCTCCCATGTGTCAGCCCAGCAGGCGCGGGAATCCAAGCCACTTACATTTCTTTGCGTGCATGCATGTAAATGGCCCGTGCATTATAATAACATTTAACGCTTGTATTTTTGCCTCATAATATTTGACCTTCTCTGAAAAGAGACCTCTCACAGATGTGTAGAGGTGGGCGATCCAACAAAATAGGAGTGAGAGCTGAGCCACGGATCGGCTCTGGCTCTAAGATCCCGTACACGAGCCGAGCCCTAAAAATATTTGACATGCAAATCATGCACCAAACATCATGTAAGAAAACGGTTAGGTGCCCTCAAAATAAAAAAAAAACATGTTGCTTTAACTCGTAAGAGAGTTTCAAATTAGAACATCGGATTATAGCTCTGCATAGATTAGTATTTATGAAAAGTAATCTATTGTAAACACACTGAAACATTCATCCGATCGCCCTGACGACGATGCTGTTACTGAACTAGGATGCAAGTCAGTTGTCATGTGTACCATATGTGTGGCCATGATTCTTATTGTATATGGAACAACACTATAGGTAATTAAATCAAACACAAGACTTTTTCTGTACAGCACACATCTTGAACTTGTGTATTTGAAGGCGCTCTGATGTGATGAGGAATAAAAACGAGTCTGGTGAAATAAAGTGTTTGCCTACAATTACACAATTTGGTCAAGCAGGGAAGCCAAGTTTGAGGCTAGATTTTTCACTTTCATGCTGGGAATTCAGCCACTAGTTGGAAATTATATTACTTGGCCCTTTTAGGCTAAAGTTACCTAAACTTTTTGCTTTCTAGACCTTTTTTCTGACATGGTGTTGCCAACTTAGATGCTTTGGACACTTTGCCACTGCTAAACTGTGTCAAAGTGCAAGTGCTCCCTGTATAAAGGTCATTGGTTGTCCATGATTAGTACATTTGCCTTACTAGTAAAGTGCACTATGTGTGCCAGGGCTGGTAATGCAAATGCTACTAGTGGGCCTGCAGTACTAATTGTGCCACCCACACAAGTAGCCTTAAAAATGGAACTCAGGCTTGCCATTGCTGTGCCTGCGCGCAGTTTGTTAAACTGCCATGTTGTTCTGACAAGTGCACCCACTTGCCAGGCCTTACCCTTCCCTTTCTATGCACATCAGACACCCCTATGGTAGGTCCAGGGTACCCCCTGGGCAGGGTGCAATGCATGTGAAAGCTAGGGCATGCACTAAGGTGTGTACTATGTCCTTACAGGGAAATAATCTCCATTTCGTTATTCTCTGTTGAAACACCATCTTGCTCATAGAATAGAATGGGAAGGCTGTGTAATATGTTTTCCAGCCTATCTTCCCAAAGGTTTAAGATGGAGAGGTAAAGTTTAGTATGCCTGAACTCACAATGTAATAACACAACTTTTTATGAAGGTGGTTTTTGCATTGTGTGTTTTATAAGCCACTCTTTTAGAAGTGGCTGGGTTTTTGTGCTCTAACATTTCTGTGTATCTTTGCCTGGTTGTGGATTGACTGTCTGGATTTGAAAGTGATAGGTTCTGGGGAATGTCTTAACCCAGGGGAGGAGGTGAGACAGCAACAGGCTGACCTGCATTAGGAGTGTAGGGGGAGGAGTAGCCCCTAGAGGTGAAGAGGCCTGGGTTGCTGCTATAAAACAATTGACCCATCTCCTGCTGAGTGATTGAGAATCCAGCCCCCCACTAATCAAAGGAAGGTGTCACTGGCAGAGAGGCACCCAGAACTGGTTTGAACAGGGGTCAGTGCCCCCATGAACACAAAGACTTCAAAGCCATTGAGGGGTATAACTATGAGACCTGAAGCCCCTGAACTTTGGAGAATGGCTTGATCAAGATTGAACAAGACTGGAGCTACTTCGTGGTCAAGAGGAACCTTTGCAAAGGAAGAAACAACTGAAGAGACTCAAGGAAAGGACTGACCCTTTCTGTGTGTTCTGAGGCAGGCCTGCAGTTTGCTGTTTTAACCAAGAAAAGGCCAAAGGGACTTTGCTGTGTGCTGTGTCCCCCTTCTTGAAAGGACTTTGCTGTGCTCTGTTCTGAAGTAACTTATCCCCAGGGGCCTGAGGTGAGCTGGCTCCCTATTGCGGAAACTCAGGAACACAAAAGTTTCCAGGAGAGTCTCAGCTGCGCTGTGTGCATGTGCTTGTTGCAGCCTGAGACCCACGTAAAGTGTGCCCTGTGATCGTGGGCACCTGGAGTCCAAGCAAGGATCAGCGACGCTGTGTGCGTGTGCTTTTTGCAGCCTGAACCCTTTGTGAGGATTGTCCAGTTATTGTGTGTACCGGAATCCTAGTGAGTCTCATCAACGCTGTGTGCGTGTGTTTTGTGCAACGTGAGACCTTTGTGAGGATTGCCTTGTTATCGTGCACACGGAGTCCAAGTGAGTCTCATCGACGCTGTGTGCTTTGTGCAGCGTGAGACCTTTGTGAGGATTGCCTTGTTAACGTGCACCTGGAGTTAAAGTAAGTCTCAGCGACGCTGTTCGCGTGATCTTCGTGTAGCCTGAGACCTTCGTATGGAGTGCCCGGTGATCGTGCACCCGAAGCTTAAGGAATTCTCAGCGACGCTGTGTGCGTGTGCCCTGTGGCAGCCTGAGATCTTAGTAGCAGTAGCAGCCGGGACCGGCAGCCCCGGAGGAGCTGAGCCGCCTGCCCGAGCCCGCCGTTGCCAATTCACAAAGATTGTATCGAAGGCCCAAGCCGCTGGACGACGAGAGGAGAGTGGGTTCGTGCCCCCCAGATAACGTGTGTGTCGACTCTTGGGGTGGGGTGCGGGCTCGGAGGGAGGCGCTCTCAGCCTATCGCTCGTTCTGACAGTGTGAGTCTCTGCTTTGGCTCGTATCGCGCCCTGTATTGCCAAAGGAGTGGCAGTACCGGGACCGGAGTGCGGAGCTTCACTTTTTGTTACACCATACCCGTGTTGGCGGCAACTGTTGACAAAGGCTGACTGCGAGTCAGGAGTGGCGGAGAGACCGTCTAAGGCACCATGATCGGTGCTGGAGCGTATTACGCATTATCTTATTCCTGCATAACGGAGTACTGGATTGTCATATTACACATTGCATCATTTCTGCATAACAGAGTACCTGATTAGCGTATTACACATTGCCTTATTTCTGCATAACGGCGTACCTGGTGGTTGTGTTACGCATTGCATTATTCTTACATTGCAAAGTGCCTGATTGCTGCGTTAAGCATTGCATTATTTTTACATTGCAAAGTGCCTGATTTTTGTATTACGCATTGCACTATTGTTACATTGCAAAAGTGCCTGATTCTAGCATTACAAACTGCATAACATGGTATTAGGATTACAGTGGAATGTTTAGAAGCGCTCATTAATCTCGCCAAAACTGATAAGGACTGGCTGGCCTAACAACCGGCCAGGAGAAATAGTACACATACTCATATGTTGGATTTATATCATGTGGTCTTATCGTAATATCTTTTTATATAAAATTTATACTCGTTTTTATAAAACTTGTGTGGAGTCTATTTGTGGTGTCATCATTGGGTTGCTGTGAGCGTGGTTGCAAATACTTTACACATTTGCCTTGAAGATCAGCCTGGCTGCTCGTGCCAAGCTACCAAGGGGGTGAGCGGGGGCTATCTCAGAAGGTGACCTTCCTTTCGCTGACGTAGAAACGCGGGCCCCTATTTGACCTAAGGTACCTACCTCAGCCAACCAGGGATCCCGGGTCTAACAGGTATCTATTGTTAACATCAAAGGCCATTCTTTCTTTGAAGAGGAGATTAGTGTGTGGGGAACAGGCAAAATCCACATTTACATTTTTGACAGTTTCACATAGCATGAGCCATGCCAACGGACATGCAAGTGCCTCACAACAGACTGTTATGTGTTGTTTGACAGGGAGATTTGCCAGATTTCTAGAGCGGAAGTTGGGATTCAAACCTGACTCTATATGTTACATGATCAGCATTTGTCGCTAAGCAACAATGGCTCCCTGAACGCTTGGCTTGTTTTGGACTTGAGTGTCTAAGAGAACCTCCAGGTTAGGCAGCGCCAAGCATTTGACTTGAGTATTCAGCTACTATACAGACTTATCTCTGCTGTTTCCTCCGCCTTTTGTAGTTCACTACAGATGTTCGGAATTGGCTTCCGTTCACATTAATGGTCACCCTTTGCTTACCTTCATACTCTGACTATTAAAATAAATAACATCAACATGAGGCTTAGCTATCTCCCATTGGCCTTTTGTTCTTTATTTATTTTTAATGGAACTCAGAAACCTCTAGTGGGGCAAGCCTGAAATTGTATCCGACAAAGTACTCTCAAAATTGAATACCTTTCCTGCAGTGTCCGAAGGTCAAAACGTTTGAGTTCCAACTTTTCAGATTTTATGGAGCATTTCCTCTTGGTCTCTTCTAAGGCTTCAACGACCTCTGGGCCAGCAGCTAGGGACCAGGACTTATTCCAGTAGAGGCCACCAGTAGGCTTCATTCAGTCCTGGACTAGTTGCTATTAGTCAGTTGGTCATTCCAGGAAAAAGAACTCTTGCAGTTTGTTGTGTCCTTGAGCCATACAGATCAGTCAACTGATGCTTTGTGTTCACTTCTCAATCCTGTGATAAGTTGGGTCCCTTGCTCACTTTGCCACTGGATTCAAGCTAGCCTGGCTGATGAGGGCTGTTAGCCTGAAATCGGTCCCAGGATGCTTGTTTCCGGTCCAGGGAAGACATGGCTTGGCATTTCGGTCTGGACTGTTCCCATGAGGCACAGTGTCAAGACTGATTTGCATATAGCTGTGTCTGAACTGTGGTGGCGAAGTGAGCTAAAGAACGATGATGGATTCAACCCAGATCTGTGACTGGGGGTGAGTGTCTGAAAAGTTTCAGCGCTCCGTCCATCATCTCCTTGTGTTTGCTAAGTTGGAGAAATCCCTGCCTTTCAGATCTCCGCAAAGGTCACAGACAGCAGGCCCAGTCCTCTTCTTGTTCACCCACAGATCTTTGTGTATTGATGAGCAGGGGGTTAGGTGCCACTTTCGTAATGTTCGCTAGCCAGTGGGTGACTCCTAGACACTCGCTAAGAAAAGAGAAAAAAAGCTCCTGAGTGCAGACCTTCCCACGTTCACAGAACATCCAGTATGCCCTAACGCAAAGTATCCCACAGTGCACTGTTGTGGAGTAAATTCAACATGGTAGGACCCATGAGTCCTTGGAGGCGGTGGTGTCCCAGCCAGGGATATTTCAAGGAAAGAGTCCTTTCCTCTTTGACCATACTAAGCTAGTAACGGGACCATTCCCCCATCCCAATGGGCTAGTATGAAGTTGGCAATGCTGTACCCTGGGATCAAGGAACTTCGTGCAAATGGGCAGGCCTCACCCTCCTCCCTTTCAAGTTCATTTCGTTCCTGAGCCCTTATCAACTGCCCTTCCTGAAAAAGGACGAGTCCCAGACCTCCTATGCAGGTTGTCTGCAAAATACCTGAGCCATTGTTTCTGCTCTGGGATCCGTTTTTACACCCCTTTAAGGGCAAAGTACTGATGGAGACAGCTGACTGAAGGCTAAGCTTAATTAGCCTAGAGCTTCAGGCAGGCAAAGACCAACATTTTAAACACTACTTTCCTTTAAAAAAAAAATGAGAAAAAACAGCAGCAGTTCATTTCTGTAGTTTATCCCAAACCAATGTTAAAATTTTTTTTTTTTTTTTTTTTTAATTGCACTTAAATTTTTCTTAGGATCAACTACAGCCCGGTACAGTAAAAATAGCTTCTGGGGCTAGTCGCTATAAGGACATGGCAATGTGAAATTATTATATGTTCCACGTTTAAGTACTGGGCACCCTATCTTGTATGCTACAAGGCCTACTCTAACTAAAATGAAATGGGGCGTCATCTCGCCCCAAGCAAATGCACAGCTAATTTTGCCTCATTGGCAGTAATATATCCATCTATAATAATCAATTCTAATCAAAGTACTCCTTGTCTTCCAATTTATGTCTCTTTTCTCCAACTCTTTATTGCAAATCCACACGCAAAGTGTATATGCCATTTTTCAAGTTTCTACTGTTCCAACTGTGTCATCCGACCTTTTGCAAGAACATGACTGAAGCATAATTCATTTCAGGCAGCGTTTATTCAATAACAAATACCCAATGCATTTCGGGCTCAGCGCCCTCAATTGAGACGACAGAAACAGGGATGTCGGTTGGTTTTTAACATCAAATGGCAGTGACCCCCGAAGAAGGGCGCTGAGCCCGAAATGCATTGGGTATTTGTTATTGAATAAACGTTGCCTGAAATGAATTATGCTTCAGTCATGTTCTTGCAAAAGGTCGGATGACACAGTTGGAACAGTAGAAACTTGAAAAATGGCATATACACTTTGCGTGTGGATTTGCAATAAAGAGTTGGAGAAAAGCGACATAAATTGGAAGACAAGGAGTACTTTGATTAGAATTGATTATTATAGATGGATATATTACTGCCAATGAGGCAAAATTAGCTGTGCATTTGCTTGGGGCGAGATGACGCCCCATTTCATTTTAGTTGATTACCCTAGTGCGACTTGGGCATGGCACTAAATAGCAATCTGCACGCATTCTGAGAAAAAAACTGATAAGTGTGTTAAAGCATTAAAGCATGAAATACGAGGTGTGCATCCTACTCCCACAATGACAAGGCCTACTCTGGCATGACTTATTAAATATTTAAAAGTCATGTTCTTTCCAGTCAAAAAGGGTTGATATGACGGGTTAAGCCTCTGGTTAAAAAACTGCAGCAGGCAGGCTACGCATGGAGGCCTGAAGCCATGTTTTCTTTGGCAGCCCCGTGGATCGGGTATTATGCCCTGCATTCTTGATGTGATGTTTACATATTTACATGCCATTGATGTATTTCCTGTACCTTACAATATGGCCTGTCTAAAAAGATAAATATGCCTCTTAATAGTTATTTAATTGTACCATATTTTACGGGTCAGAGTAAATACACTGGGGACTAAATAGCAGTACCCCAGTGTGCAGATTTAAAAAACCTGCAATATCAATGTGCGAAAAATGTGGGCGACCACGTACAAAGTGCCATTTAAAAAAAAATTTTTTTAACAAGGCTGTCACAACTTGAACACGTTTTCATCCTTCAAACACGCAAAATGCCTGACACAGACTTTAGTGGGACCAAGCGCCGTGGAAACCTTCCTCACCCACCAAAAACTTTAATTACCATTGATTTCAGGTTGAACACTCTTCAAAGCCACTCAGTTTAACCCTTCCTTGAATGCTCAAAAAAGAGTTGTGGGATAAAGAGGTTTGCCCTCGATCACGTAGCACGTGCGTTCTGACTTTGACTCAACTTCAGTATTTCACATGCATGTAGGTTTATCCTCTGAAAAAAGAAAATGTTACTTGATTTTAAAATTGAGCTTGAAATGATTTGGAATTGAAGGAATTGTACATTACCCATGAAAAACATGCACAATTAATTTTAGCACCTGGATGCCTGGGCTTTTGGTGGTATTTAAACAGTTTAACATAAACTAGCCAGGGTTATTGCCCAATCAAAAGAAGTAAAAATACAAACCGAGATAGAGTTGCATGTTTGCTTGATTTCACGTGCTGAATTCCTCCCATCAAAGGAGTGAGAAGACTAGGAACCGGACCAAGTTTTTTACCGCAAAGCCATTTGTACTAAAACTTAACACTCAAGTAATTCAATTTCCCGTGGTATTGCTTCATACATTGCACACTATACACATTGAATGCTCATTCCATCGGTAATTATGGTGCTGTACTCTGGCCCCACTGCCCGACAACTCTGTACATGCGGATTCTCTGTTTTAACTCCATAAAGATCATATTAGCTCAGCCAATATAAACTGTTAATTGCTCATTGAAAAAACTCTTTGTTTCTGTTTATAAAAGCAACAGTAAAACATCAAATTATCTCCCTCTGACTTACTGCCTCATCTAAGGATGAGTGAGCAGCAATAACTTCGTATGACCTTTCCTGGGATACCCCCGAATACCTTCACATTTGTACCAGGTTGCACTATTTTAGTAGATTCGTTGAAATACAGATAGAAGAAGCTGAACGTTAGGGCGAGAGTAGCAATGCCTTTTTTCAAAAGTCGTTTCCATGTCTTTTTTTGGGGGGCAATCTGATTGTGAGTTTGAGGGCCCATCTGAAAGTGTTTAGACTTTATTGAATAACATATTTGCGACAGGGTAGGGTATATGTAGTTTTTGCGTGCAAACATATAACATGACTCACTCTTTCAAGGTGTATTAGCTAATTTAAAGAATTTTTTTTATTACAAGTATTTGAGCGACACATTAAGGAGGCATCATGGTTGATTTTTTTCAGTTTGCTTTTGTGGAATATGCTTGCAATAAACTAATCAGTTAAATCATCTCACCTGCATCCTAGGCCTGACCTATTGGCATTTGCAGTAGCTTTTTAACTTTCTCCAATTTAAGGTATGTGACATTCCCAAAAAGGGGCAGTGGTGTCATGTTTTCATTTAGTGCTTAAATTTAAAATATGAGAGTGCATGTACTTACTCATTATCACAGAGTGCCTGATTGCTACTGGGAAGTGCAGGCATGCTCCCATTCAAAGTATTCCACTCCAGCTGAGAAGTGCTTCCCTTTGAAGGCATTGCTTTTATTTATTATAGTTTTAAGTACATGCAAAACATTTATTTTATGAACAGACTACACCTGTCTCCCAAACAGCTTATCTGCGGGTTTAAGAAGGGTAGAGGACCCTTCAAAAAAGTTATGCTTGCAGTGTTTCAGGACTTTAATGTTAATGTGGGTGGAGAAGGCTAAATAATTTCAGGAACATGAATCAGAAACTCTGACTTCCTTCCATTGTATTATGTTCCTAATGGCTTCAGATGCGGACCCCAGAAGTATTTTTTAAGATGTCAGACATTATCATTTTGATTTGTTCCAGATCCTTTACTACCTCTAGAATTATACCTGACACCTCATAATATTTTAGCTTTAAAAAAAAAAAAACGTGCAAGTTGTTTACACCTACAATTTGAAGAGTGGGAGCTTTTAACTGTCCAATAAGTGGAAAAGCTTGAAGAATTATAAGAGTGAAAAATATGATTTTTTGCCTCTAAAAGTGTTAGATGGTTCTTTGCCCTAATGACCATGTTTGGACTGAGTTGAACCACAGATAAGCACTGGGTGCACTCCATTGTGCTTTTATTAAACTTGTCTATGCTATCGGAGACGAGCTGTCAACCATATGTAAATCAGGACCAACTATCTGCACAATAGTCTTTGTCTCTTTCCAAAATGGAATATACAGTTGGAGGCTCAATCCCCTCTGCAAAACGTGCTGTCTCTTTTTGATGAATCTACACAAAACATTTCCCAAAAAGTCATAGCTTCCAGTGAATGTTTTTCGTCAAATTTCATACAGACTTGTTTAAGAATATGGACGTCCTAAACGGGTCATTTCTTATTTGCATAGTATTATTCTTTCTCAATGGTAGTGAAAACAACTGAACAGATTTACTCCAAACTTGGCAGGCACACTTAGCTCCTACCTGAATATAGCCTTTTATGTTTTAGAGCAAATATGTTCCGTGGTTTGTGATAACATTTGAAAGGGCAATCTATGTAAATGAGTGGAGCTGAAAAGTGCAATGACTTTGTGGCTTGCAAATCACGTGAACTGGTTTGTGACCTGTTCAATACTCATTGACCAAAATAGCTTGGAAATGTCATTGCTACTGCCATTATGCTATGCAAAAACGTCATAACCGCAAGCAAAGGTACACAAGACCACATCGCAGGAAAAACAGTTATCTAATTGCCAGTGGTTCTGGGTCACATGTGAAGGCTATTGCCAGTACGCACCAGGGACTAGCTAGGCTATGGCCAAAAGTCAAAGTTAAAGTCTGTGCTTGGCTCTCTCTAAGTATAATGGACATTGTTTTGGGGGCAGAGGGACTGGTTGAAACTGTTAGCGCTTAAAGTATTTGGCCAAATGATATTTAATACTAAACACCCTGACTTACACGTGTCATCCGTTTGGAAATCCCAATGGCACTTGACAACTCAATGAACCTTTGCCACTGTGCTGTCAATGGATCATGAACAAGAACAAAATTCAAGCAATATAATCAACTGTCAGATTCTTAATGTTCCGTCAATGATGAGATATTGAATATGTTTTCATCACCTTTTATTTATTTTAAGGATTAGTATGGTTTTGTCAACTTTATTCAGATTAGTCAGGTTTACCGAAATGTCGACTAAAAGGTTGATTAGTGACAGCATAAGTCAAATGCAGAGTGTTCCATAAAGGACCATGTCACTAACTAGCTAAAAGCCTAATCTACCATATGTAGAGAAACCCATGAAGAGTTCCTTTCTAGAAAAGAGCAGGATTTTGGAGCATAGTGAGAACTTCCCATATAGAGTAGTTCTGGAAACTCAGCTGAGTTCCCCACAGTTGCAGTAGCAACTCTCAGAATATCAGTGATAGATTGATTGTTGCAGTAGCATTGATCAGAGTAAAGGAAAATGAAGTATAAAGACACCTATAGCAATAACTGTCGGCAAGGTGGGGGATAGGAAAGTAATTGTGGAAGAATAGAAATCATCATCATAATAATCCTAACTTTCCCCAAGAACACTTATTAATATAAAAGCCCACATTAATGTAGTGAACCTTAGTAATTGTCTGATGCCTTCATCCAATGGAAACTGCTCGTCCAATTGTATCGTCAATTTCAGTTGCTTCTCCCGATTCCCACGCTAAACATTCATGCCAGATTATAGTAAACACTGGTGTGATATGATAGTATTAAGGAGGAAGGTTCTTATGAGAACCTTCTTACCCAAGCTAAAGCTGCATTCAGTGTTCTATTGTGAATACAATAGACGTAGTCAAATGCACATTAACAAATATATCAATGATGTTCTAGTTAAGCAAACATAAAATATGTTTAAGTCATAGTTCATTTTTACAGTCTATTTATTATGCATTACAGCAAGGCTTATTGTTGTACAGGTGATCTATTATAGTGTGATTAGGCTAAGGAAACTTGAGCTTTAAAGTCAGCGCATTCTTTAGCAGGATGCTAATGCTAGGTACAATGTCCTAAATAAACGCCTACTTAGCTATGAGCAAGAGTAGAATACAAAATGATTGGGCCTAGATAAAGGGGCACATTTAAATATGATAGATTAGTATAAAAAAATGTCTTCACATTATCCTCATATACATTTAAGTAAGTACCTTTCCCCTACGGGTTATTGCCTATGTGAAAACATCCTTTTATTCAAAGCACAAATGCATTCTCAAATTATTCTTTTGCACATTTAAAGTAAGCACGTTTTTCTTAAGTGTTATTTTCTATGTAAAATCATTACTGCAACATTTAAACACCTTCTAGAGTGCAAATTCAAACATGATCTGCAAGTCAAAACTTTGTTTTTAGAATTTATTTCCAACAAATCGTGTGGATACTTTGGGCAGCAACAAAGTATATCATAAATGTGTAAACATTCACTAGGAATACCTTTTTAAGAGGAAATGTAATGCTCAAAAGACATAACATAAAAAACTAATAAATTCCTTTAAGCGTCAGTTGAGGGAACGCTATGGTTACGACACAAACTATAAAAGTCACTGAAAGTCAGTTATAGTGAGCTACGCAGTTATGACTTTACCCTTATGGTGAGTTACGCAGTTATGACTCTACCCCTGCACTGCTCATGATGTAACATATAATGTCACAGTTAACATCATGGTGGTAACTAATTGTAATTGTCAATTTTGAGTGTCTTTTTTAGTCTTTGGTTCATGACCATAACATCCCTTTGACGTAGTTTCGTCAGTTAACATTCTGTATAAGTATGTAGATGCAAACATACCCATCTACAACCTGTTTAGTAGACCCTTAGCCAACAAAGTAGCTATAGCATTAATTTACATTCTACAATAGTAGCTGAGTACTACATGTTTGCAAAATCTCCATCTTTTATATTTCCAAATTTCGCCACAAATGTTGGAGACCAACCTCTAGATGCTTGGGAGAGTGTAGACATAGTTTAATCAGATCATTTGATGGGTACGTCTGCACATATTGCTGGGATGTCTATGTAAAATGCAGATCATTAGCATCTGCATGATTGGGACAGCCTTTCGCTATATTCTGAAATGTATGAAATGAAGATGATTGAGTTCTGCAGCAATAACTTCTGTTATTTACACCTGATAAACAGCAAAGAAACCTTTAGCAATCGCTCTGTGAACAGCTAAGAATAGTACAAATCTTTGTAACTTGTATATAGGGAACATGTTGGTACGTTTTTCTGCTGAACACTATAGGCTCATCACAGCATCTGCTGCTAGCCTGCTTTTTCTGATACTTCTATGTGAGCAATGTAATTGCAAAGGATGGTGGGATCTAATCCACGCTATACCATGTTTAGTCATTGATCTTCCAGAACCCTTGACCCTGCAGCTCCCTGTGAAGTAAAGAGCAGAGGTTGGTGAACCTTAATATTGTCTACAGTGCTCACGGTCAGAAAAGCTGCATACATGGTATTGATTATTCAGCTGTTAAGGCGGCACCTGTGGTCTGCAGTTACAGTAACACAGCAGCTTTTCTTCACGTTGTGCCCAATTTACCTGCAGCGACCTTCAGGCGCTGTATTTTGGTAACTTAATCCTTTTCATATGCAGTGTAATGGTGCTGGCCTCTGACTTCATCTCAAGAGGTAGGCTATGTTCCAAACTTCTAAACATGGGAGCCCCATCCATATTTGTATATATTATGAAACAACTCCATGTCTACTACAGGGCTATGTAAGCTCAACAATAGCAGGCGATAATAATTGAAAGATATATCGGAGAAAGGCGAGAGTGTATTCTGCTACCATATCTATTTAACATTTTCATGAATTACATTTTCCTCCTATCCGGACAGGAGTCTGATAAACCCTATGCACCTGGCATCAGTGCAGCGCCGTGCATTATTGTATGCCTACAATGTACTTTTAATGGCTCGTACTGCCATGGTACTCCAAAGAATGATGAATACCCCAGATGAATATGTTGAAGAAACTCATCCTTTAATAAACTTGGAGAAAATTCAAACTCTTTTATTTGACACGTAATCATATGGAAGGTCCTGTTACATCAACAAATACAGATTTAAACGGTAATAGTACAGATTTGGATTTCATTTTGTCCACAAGTTATCATAAAACCCATCATTTAAAAATAAAATAGCAACAGAAATACTTAACTGATAAACGACTACGTTTCGATGAGAATTTGATGTTTCTGTTACTCCCTTTTTAAGAGCCTATGTAGCAAACGTTACTCCAGCCATAATGCATGGTTTTAAAGTATGGTTCCCAACATGAATACATGCAATTTGTAATATAGAGCCTATTCTATGGCATAGGTTGCTAAGTTTATATAAAGGTACCGCTTTAGAGATAATTTGGGTAGAGGTATAAATGACTTCTACAAAGGCCCGAGCATTCCAGCCCAATTAATTTAGGCACATCAGTTAGCCCCGATATTGAGCAAAGATTATCCAACTGGAATGTCAAGTAACTGACCAGTAACAAATCACCATCATTCAATTGATTCAAATTTGATTATGAACAACGGATCAATATTCTAGGAATTGGAGCTCCCTTTCTGAATGCAAATGTAACGGCCTCCTTAAATCCTTCATGCACTTTCTAATATCGTACTACATATGAATGCCCCATGTCAGTTTTGCTTCACATTCCAGAAACGTCTCGGGGGACTTTAGCCGTCTGTGTCACAAAACTGTTCAGGCACCACCCGAATCAAAATGACAGGGTTTTAGTGTTTTTACATCTCTTGTCCCAAAACCTACATGTGACCTCCCATCTGTCCTTAGTCCCTTATTCTAGGAGCCACTTGACTGAAACTACATAACAGAGATTCAGCCTTTCACTGCTGTAGTCTCTGCACTGAGCCCAAGAGTCTTAAGCAAGTCCTTATTCCTTGTCTTCTTTTCCCTTGTTTGGCTGTGTTAAACTCATGTGGGTAGGTCGGCTGGTTGCTTCCTTTTTTAGCATATATCCCTTTAAAAAAAAAACCCTTGTTCTGTTTTCATTTGTTAAATAAAGTTACTCCTCTGCCTTCTACCCTTTTCAATACAAGGTGCTCTGCCCATGCCACAGCGGGACACTTGCTCGCTCTTCAGGGTGCCCTCTCAATACCACATGCTTACTGGTCCAATTTTCTTCTTTGTATGACCACTAGGTTTCACTCCGCTCCTAGCCAAATCTCTCTAGCACCCAATGCTCTTGCTCTCAACCATCTGGCCATCAGTTCAGTATCTGGCTTCTTTGTAGTTCTAGCCGCCCACAACTGTGACAAAACCAACCGCTCCTCCACTTTGCCACTCCCTGAACTCTGCTATGGAGGAGTTGGCTGCGGTGAACCCAACTGCTTCTCCAAGTGCTCGACAGTGGTGATGTGGCATAGATTGTGGCCAAATGTAGAACACACTGTGTTCTTAATTGGGACCTACTCCAGTCACGATACACTTTTGATGATGATGAGATGGGACATAGATGGGAGTATACTGACTAAGCTGCTACGGGTATACACCCTTGAAGACTGGGTTATTAGGCTAACAAATGGGGAAGGGACTAAGCACTACTTATTTGGTGGCACAAGTGACTCCATGCTTGTAGAATCGGATGCATTTAAGGCAATGCATTATTGCAACCTCTGTAGGTCCGAGACCAACATTATTATGCAAAATTAACAGGCAGGTTCAGACTCTTAAAGACTATGAAAACAGACTTGTAGGGCTCTCTGACCTTCACAATGAGGTGAATATAGAAAGGGAGGCATTGATGTGCTTAATTCTTATGTTAGGTAATGCTATGTTTATTTACTCAACCTTTATTTTGGACTGAGGCGTTGTGGAAGCATATTTTACATTGAATTCAACAATCACAGCCTTATATACCAAAGGTGTGTCAAAGGAAAGCCCGTCTGTGCCCGAACGTCGCCAGGATCCCTGCTCCTCTCCCATTTAAGGTCAGCCTCACAACTATTATGTATTCCTTCATCACACTTATTAAAATAAGGGACAATTGCAGACTTTCTCCACTATGGATTGAAGACTGATTGAATGTATTTCACTAACATTAGAAGAACCCGTAAGCTGTCCTAAATGTCAATTTTGTTGCAAACCCAACTCTCTTAGCGACATAAGGTCAGAAACTATTACCACGCGGGAAACAGGCGCCCTACTTCAAACCTAGTCCTCTCAATCCTTGCCTTCTACACATGAAATTAAGAGCTTCTTATGTAATGTAAGATCCCTACCCAAGCACACCATTGAATGCTGGGATCTCCTTTCCTTCCTTCCTTAGGCCTGATGTCTGTTTCCTGACGGAAACAAGGGGTAGTCCCTATACCTGCCATGACGCTGGCTCTCCCACAGAACTATCTCATTATCAAAATCGATAGAGATATGAGGCCTAGAGGCGGAGTCATGATTCTTTTTAGAGAATCATTCAGAGTAACTCTGATGGACACACTAAACACTGATAGGGTGGAAATGTGTATTTTTAAACTAGAGCTTTACCCAAAAAGTTACTGGAAAGGTGCCTTATTGTACCGCCCCCAGGACCAAAAAAATGATTTCAGCCTTCATCTTACTGAAACTTTGCACTACATGTGCTAACGGGCGCAAACCTTTTACTATTAGGATATTTTAATTACCACGATGATGATCCCTCGGATACTGATCTGTCCCAGCTTGCAGCTGACCGTGGCGCATTAGGTCCCCATCTGAAAGTTATTGGCCCTACACATTCATCTGGCCACACTTAAGATCTGATATTCTCTAACATCAGGACATTACACTGTGTGCCACCCCTCCCCCCTTACATGGACCGACCATGCTCTGATTTGTTTCCAAATTCCCCATAAGTAAAAAAACTTGTTCTGAATCAGCCCAGTAATCAGATAACTATGAGGCAATGGCATAGTGTCTGTCCAAATTCCTTCTCTGAGGTTTTTGACTTCCCTCATCCCAACTCACTCATATATGGAAAGAGTTTCCATCTGCTCTAAATTCTGCCTTTGATAGTGCTACGCCTCTTAGGATCAGGCTCAATACTATGCATAGACAGCTGGTTCCTTGGTACACCTAAGAGCTTAAAGCTGAAAAAGCAGCTTGCAAGAAATTGGAGAGACGCTAGCGCCGGAGCTATGGCTCAGTTGACAAAGATGCTTTTAGGCGGTCTTTCGTGACAGATTATCAAAATATCAGGAAGGCATGGAAACGGTAAATCAGTGAGCAAATTGAGCGAGCTGGCAATGCCCCAAAAGTATTGTTTAAAACTCTTAAAAAATTAATTCATCCTCCTGCCTGCCTACTGTCCCCCTTAGCATTGCAGGAACAATGCTACTCGCTTGCAGATTATTTCAAGGAGAAGATAAACCTAATCTATCAAGCATTTCCTACTTCACCACCCTATTTCAGCGCAGAGCTTAATGACTGCCTTTTTCCCAAGTCGAGTGACTATAGGCTGGACAGTTTCCAACCCTTTACTTTGGAGCAATTTCAGAAAGGGCTTGTAAGAGCCAAATCTGGATCTCCAAGGGACCTGTCTCCGCCCAGGATTATAGCTCTATTGGCCAGTCAGCTAGCCCCTACTGTAAGCCTGCTATTCAATACTTCTATGGAATCGGGCACTATTCATCCAGCATAGAAATCCGCACAGATTATCCCAATAAAAAAAAATTAAAAAAGAATGTCGATACATTAACCCTTTCAAGCTACAGACCAATTTTCCTACTCCCTGTGTTAGGTAAGCTACTCGAAGGTCTAGTCAATAAACAGCTAACTAAGTATCTTGAAGCTAATCAGACCTTGGACCCTCGCAATCAGGTTTCGGAGCATATCGGCCTTGGTTTACGTAACTGATATCATCAGGTGTTCACTGGATTCAGCCGTTCCAGCCATGCTCTTAGACCTATCTGCTGCATTTGACACCGTGTCCCATGCCAAGTTACTCCTACTACTACAAGAGATTGGAATTACAGGGTTGGCTCTAGCTTGGCTCCAGGACTTTTTGAAAGACAGAGGCCAATGTATCTCACTGGGAACATTTAAATCCAAACTCAGGCTATTTGATAAAGGGGTCCCGCATGGGTCCCACATTGTTTAACATTTACATGGCATGGGTTTGAAATCTCTGTCTTGCGCGATTGACACTCCGCTGGTGATTTCTTTCAAGGGAGACATTGACAAAGCGAAGACCCGTGTCATGGCAAGTAAGAAGGCGATTGCTGGCTGGATGTGAAATAACTTAAGGTTATAGCCACTACAGGCATCTGCTTTTCCGCTCTGCGCCTACTAAAGAAAGCCGTGCAGTTTTTCCCACTGACAGCCAGAAAGACCTTGATACAGGCACTTGTGGTAAGTCGGTTGGACTACGGTAACACATTATTGTCTTATGCCAATAAGTCTTTAATAGCCAAATTACAGGTTGTGCAAAACACGGCCGCATAACTGATCTGCAATCAGCCCCCCAGAATGCCCTCCGCATCTCTTCTACAATCCTTGCACTGGTTGCCAGTGAAGAAAATAATTGCATTTTAAATCTGCTGTTTAACCTATAAAGTACTCCAGGGAAAATGATTCCAATATCTCTCTCCGAAACTCAAGCACTATCTCCCCGCTAGGAATTTGCATTCCAGTGATGAAAAGCTGTTCGTGATTCGACGCGCCAGATGTGGTGATAGAGCCTTCTCTTATGTGGCTCCCTCCACATGGAACAGTCTGCCCCTTTCTCTTCAAACCGGTCCTAACTACTTCAATTTCAGAAAATTAGTACTGTTTTAGATCGCATACACAGGCTCGAATTTGATTGAGCGCTGAGATACCCGTGCTGTGACGATTTGTGCCTTATAGCAAATAGTGTTAATAATAATATATAGCGCTCCATAAAAAAACGCTAGCTAATGTTTATATCTAACCCTTATCTATATATCTTTTATCTATCTATTATCCATTTATCTATCTTCCTTTTATCTATTATCTTTCAGCTATCTTTTTTCTATCTTTCATCTATCTAGCTATCTGTCTTTTCTATCTTTTATCTATCTTTTATTTATCTACCTTTTTGTCTATTGTCTATCTATATTTTATTTCTAATATCGATCTGTTATCTATCTCTTTTATATATCTGTTATCTAGCCATCTTTTATCTATCCATCGCGATCTTTTATCTAGTTATTAATTTTTAAGTCACTTAAACACTTACTGTTTCTTATCCTCCCAGTTTTTGAGCAGCTTTTTAAGAAAAAATCTATTGCACGATCTGATGGTTTTGGAGTGCTTCTCAATCCTCCATCTTGCCATATTGCTAACACCAGCCGATGGTATTGGAGCGCTTTATAAGTGCTAACCAGTTACATTACACAGTGACACATTCATTGTTGTAGGCATGGGGAAGTGTAAGTGATTTGCCCAGAATTGCAAATTGTTCAGCTGACCAACTCCTCAATGGTTTCTCTATAATTTTTGCATTTGTTCAGTAAGACCCCGTCAACACTGAATAATCATTGGCAAAGCCAATGGATCAAGGCAATGCCCGAGCTATTGGCCTGGCCTTGTCAATGTGAATGTCTTTTAGCCATGTTGCCTTGCTGCACATCTGCTGTTCAGCATAGCTAAAAGTCACAGAAAAAGGGCTATGATGACGCCAGCGCAGACCATGTCATGGCGATTTGTTTGTTTTTAGGTCTCGGCTGGCGTGGCTGCGCACATGCGCAGCTCGCTCGGCGAGATTTAATGATTTTGAGTAACTTCTGTAAAGGGCTTTAAGCCCCGCCCCTCTTTTCTATTGGCTGGTGTCACCGTTTATGCTAAACGGTGGCCAGCCATTGGAAAATAGCTTTTTATGACGTGTACTTTTGGCTTTTTCAGACGGCCCACTTGGACGGGCTTGCCTGCTTTCCGATGTGTCGCAAAAGTTTTCTTATCTTTCTGGGGCCATGTGTTCAAAACATATGGCCCCATAAAGACAAGAAATCCCCATGCTACAGACGAAAGTGAAAGCGGACCGTGCTTGTTTTCCTGGTTGGAAGGTGACAGTTTTACAAGGGGTGTTCAACCTGACCCCACAGCAGCTCCTGGAGAAAGGGAGCCTGGCGAAGGTCTGAGACCCTGCCGCCGGGGCACTGGAACTGCCTGGGGATCCCTTCTGTCCCATCCCTCTTTGGAGATTCACTAGTGCATGCTTTTATTCCAGGCTGGAAGGAGATCTGCCGTCATACATGAGGGGCATGATTTCGTTTAACTCCCATCAGCAGCTCCCGGCTTGAGAGGAGGCGAGGAGGACTGAAAGAGTGGGGGTGGTGTTGGGGGTCTTTCGAGAGGTGGCCCAGAAAACTTCTTCCAAAATAGTGTGCGCGGGGAGCGGCATGGGGATTACGCGACCCCTGCTGCTGCTGCTGCTGCTCAAGCCTGCGCCTGGTGGGCGGAGGGGCCGCCCTGCTCGGTGCCCTGGGCAATGACAGCAGCAGCCCTGCGCCGGCCCCCCCCATGCGCCGGGCACTGCTTGCAGCGGTGCCGTGTCCAAGCACAGCACGATGGTGGAGCGGCAGCGCATCGAGGGCTGCCGGCGGCACCATGGCCACTGCGAGGGCCGCTACCAGCACGGCCAGGCGGAGCAGTGTGACATTGGAGCGCCGGGACACGGTGAGCCTCTATCAGCGGAGCCTGGAGCAGTGCAACCTATCAGGGGGCCCCGGAGGAGGTGTTCCCGGGGTAAGAAGCCGCAGCCTGACAAGGAGCAGGCGGAGGCGACTGAGCAGCGGAACCACACACTCAACCTGGTAAGACCTTGGGAGTTGTGGTGGGGCGGAGGCAGGAGCAGGGACACAAAGGGGGGCACACTGCAATGAACGACGCTCTGGGTGGCGTACGTGGACTCAGTTACCCTGTAAGAGTCACCCCTGGGGGTGGGATCTAGCCATGCACTGTTTTTAATTCTGTATCGAATGGTGTATACCATCATCTCAAGTAAATAAGATTGAGTTATTTAACATCTACGCTAGAGGGACCCCGGGAGACAAAATGTCAAGTACTTTTACGCTTTTAGAACAGGCATTAGCTAATTGCCCCCCAACTTCCAAAATTCTTGTGGGTGGAGACTTCAATTGCACTTTTGAACCCCTAAGTGGGGACGATCCCCTGGGTACAGAGGAGGAGGATTCTAGCTGGTCTATCCCTGCCTTGTCATTACCCCCGATCAAAAAATGGACAGCAAGGGCATTACAGATTAATGCCCTTGCTGTGGATTTTAATTTAAGAGCACTAAATGGTAGATCACTTTCTGATCGGGATGGAGCTATGACGTTCAATAGGCTTAGTGGCCCGTCCAGAATTGATAATATCTTATTGGATGTCACTTTGTGGCCTGACCTAGTTGATATGGTGGTGGTACCTTCGCAGGATAGCGACCATAACCCCCTATCTATGAAGCTAAGGTGGAGTAACCTAAAAGGAGGTCTGAAGTTAGCCCCATTGAGGTTAACAAATGAGGTGGTCCCCTACAATGGCAATCGTAGGTTGAAATGGGACAAGGTTATCTCCCACCCACATAAATTGGCAAAGATCAGGGTGCATATAGAAGAGCTGACTATAGAGTTGGCGGAACTAGCGCCGGAAACGGGGGATGCCCAGGAGTCGCTCTTTCTTCAGATTTATAAAAATGCCATCGAGGAAGTTGGCAATCATTTTTTAATTCAGAGTTCTAAAACAAAACCCCCTAAATCCAGTAATCCCTGGTACTCCGCCAAGTGCAGGGCTAAAAGGCAGGAATTAACTGCGTCCCTGCGTAAAAAGAATCAATCCTTAGTCAGAGTAGCTAGGAAGGAGTACGCGAAAGAACTGGTGCGGGCCAAAAGAGAGTGGGAGGAACAACACTGGCAGGATCTTAAATGTGCTTCCAAAAGGAAGAACGCTTCGCTGTTTTGGGAATTGATTAATAAGGCCAGACAGCACAACAGGCCTCCATTAGCTAACCAAATTACTAGTCAACAATGGCATTCCCATTTTTCAATCTTATATGGCGGATTAGATGCAACTCAATCTTCGTCTTCTGATCCAGTCAGACAGGCCCCTCTTCTATCGGCGCTTGAGGAGCCATTCTTGATTTCTGAAGTAGCATTGGCTATTAGACATTTGACTCCGAAGAAGGCTGCTGGCCAAGATGGAATCCCGGGGGATCTTCTCCTGGAAGAACCCACAGCCTGGGCTACACTCATCGCCCTAATAATGAATTTAATATCTAAGGGATACCCCGTCCCAGACTCGTGGAAGGGAGCAGAGGTGATCACTGTTTACAAAAAGGGTGCTAGAGATGACCCTGCCAACTACAGAGCGATCAGTCTGATTGATGTGATCCAGAAAGTGGTTGGCAGGGTCATCATCTTGCGGGTGGGTGCATGGATGGAAGAAGAGCAGGTTCTTTCTCATTTCCAGGCCGGATTTCGGAAAAAAGTGGGCACGATGGACCAGGTCTTCCGCTTTTTTGCGATCTATTGGAAGTCGGTGACAATCAATCATGGTAGCCTCTACCTGGCTTTCATTGATCTCAGGATGGCGTTCGACCTGGTCCCTCGGGCAAGGCTGTGGGACATCCTGGAGAAGTTGGGCTTCCCGGGTCCACTCTTGGACTTCATTGTGAAGCTCCACGAGGGGAATTATGCGAGGATCAGATGGGGTACCCAGGGACAACTGACGGAGAGGGTGCCCGTGAGGAGGGGAGTTCGCCAGGGATGTGTTATGGCGCCGACCCTGTTCTCTCTATTTGTGAATGGTGTGGTGGACCATCTGAGGGAGGAACCGGCAGACGCGCCTTCCCTGGCAGGGGAAAAAACCCCAACCCTACTCTTCGCTGACGATACCATTCTGCTCTCTAAATCCCCAGCAGGCCTCCAAAAGCTTTTGCACCGCTTTAGCGAGTTTTGTAATGACAGGGGACTTACAATCAACACCTCTAAAACAAAGCTCATGGCCCTTTCACCCTCCAAGAGATTTAAGAATAACCTCATGCTCAATGGTAAGTCCTTGGAGATGGTGGACTCCTTTGATTATCTGGGTGTTAGGGTGAATAGCCGGATGAGCTGGAATGACCATCTGGCCAAAATGCTATTAAATTTTAAAAGAGTTGCCGGGGTGGTCTTGCGAGAGCAGCGGGAGTCTACGAGTAAACCTGTGGCACCAACTCTCGCAATCTATGAGGGCCAAGTATTACCATCTGCCCTATATGGTTCCGAACTTTGGGGGTTCGAGAACATATCAAAGCTAATTACTTCAGAAAACAAGTTCTTGAGAGATTTGGTTGCCTTACCAGTTTCTACTCCATTAATCCCATTACGTTTAGATATGGGCAGGCGCCCCCTCAAAGAAATAGTGCGTCTTCGCCCTCTACTCTTTTGGGTTCGACTGAGAAGGACTGAGGAGCTCAAAAATTATGCAGCCGCTTTAGATGAACTCATTTTGCTTGACAGAGGTAATTCGATTAAGTGGCTGACTAATTTGAGGCAGCTGGTTGAGCAATTGGGCTTGAGTGATTCCTGGAAGAGCCAATCCCGCCTCCCAAATTAGTTATTAAGAAGCTGTATTGGGACTGGGTCCAGCAGGAGTCCTTTTGTAGAGGTGCAGGGGGTTCTCTTACCGAGCGATTCTTGGAGTTTAAATGGTCCAGGTTATTCGAACCGCTCCTTGATTATATTGAGAAACCCCTGGATAGGTCACTGTATTTAAAAGTCAGGTTTGGGATCCTCCCTGTAAACGATTTTACTTCTGGGTGGAACAACCAAAGTGGCTTATCTAAGTCTTGTCCATGCTGTGCAGCCCCTATAGAGACCGTGGCGCACCTCTTCTTTGCCTGCCCAGGCTATAGGGTGGCCAGGAGGATATGGTTAAAACCTCTATGTAAGGGGTTGGGCCATAGATGCCACGTAATGGCCCTGCGGGTCCTTTGTACCGACACGTCTTCCCCCTCGATGGTGTGTGGCGTAGCCAAATTCCTTGGGAGTGTTTGGAAGACACGTATGAGGAGATTTAAGCCCTTACTTACTTCATAGGCTAGAGGGCCCCAGGAAGGAAGTACTTAGGGTTTTGTTAGTTGTTACAGGTATATATAAAATTGGATAGTATGTATTTTATGATGTCTAATGTATAATAAGCCTGATGAGTTTTAACTGCATTTCATGGTATTGTGATATTTATATATGTTATGATTTATTGTTTGTATACTTTTATGATGAAAATTTGTATCGAATAAAGTAATATTACCAAGTAAATAACAAATTAATATATGGTGGCCACCTGTATAGGTTCTACGAGGGACTGCCCTTGCATCCTTGTATGCCACAAAGCTCATTGAGGTGGTTCAAAATGGCTAGGGTCTGTTAAGCAAGTTTGTACGTTTCTGCATTATCTTTGTTTATATATATATATTCTTTATTCGATAAAAAGTTAATCATAAAAGAAAACAATAAACAATACAATAAAATATAAAGCAAGGAAACATCGATCATACAATTCATCCAACAACTCCTGTTGCACCGTTATGATTAAAGTAAAAAAAAAAAAAGAAAAACAAGGAGATCAATGACAAACAGGGTAGGGACATCCAATCCAGAGTCTTTTCGCTGTTAAATAACAAGGGGGAGGGCCTTGATGCGCCTTGTGCGAGACCGCCAAGCACTACCCAAAAATTTGGCTACTCCGCAGACCATAGCAATAGAAGATGTGTCAGTGCAGAGTATCCGCAGAGCCATTTTGTGACATCTAAGGCCCAGCCCCTTACATAGCGGCTTTAACCAAGTCCTCCTGGCTACCCTATATGCTGGGCAGGCAAAAAAAAAGTGTGCCACGGACTCTGTGGGTGCTGCGCAACCAGGGCATGAGTTCAGTGGGCCATCCTGCTTATTCCACCCCGAAGTGAAATCCTTAACCGGGAGGATCCCAAATCTAACCTTTAGATAAAGTGCTCTATCCAAGGGTATTTCAATGTAATCCAAAAATGGTTCAAAGCACCTAACCCATTTGAACGACAAGAATCGCTCAGTTAAAGATCCCCCTGAACTTCTGGTGATGGTCTCCTTCTGAACTAGATCCCAGTACAGCTGTTTAATCACTAACTTAGGCGGTGGGGTTTGACTTTCCCAAGTGTCGCTCAAACCCAGAAGGACAACTAACTGTCTCAAATTGCTTAACCACTTAATTCTGTTATTAGAGTTAAGCAAAATTAGTTCGTCTAGGGCAGCGGCATACTTTTGGAGCTCCCTAGTCCTTGGCAAGCGGACCCAAAAGAGTAACGGGCGCAGGCGCACTAGATCCCTGAGCGGACGCCTGCCCAAATCTGCCCTCAAAGGAATTAACGGGGTAGAGACAGGAAGGGCAACCACGTCTCTCAAGAACTTATTTTCACACCTAACTAGCTCAGAGGTGTTTTCGAACCCCCATAGTTCGGAGCCGTAGAGGGCGGATGGTAGAACTTGGCCCTCATAGATTGCAAGGAGCGGTGCTACTGGCTTGCTCTTGGACTCCCGGTGCTCTCTCAGGACCGCCCCTGAAACTCTTTTGTAGTTTAGCAACATTTTGGCCAAGTGGTCTTTCCAGCTCATCCGATTATTGACCCTAATACCCAAATAGTCAAAAGAGTCCACCAGTTCCAGGGGCTCACCGTTGAGCAAGAGGTTGTTTCTGAATCTGGTAGATGGTGCTAAGGCCATGAGCTTTGTTTTTGTGGTGTTGATAATAAGACCTCTATCAGTACAAAATGTGCTAAAACGATTCAGAAGCTTTTGGAGGCCTGACGGGGTCTTGGAGATCAAGATGGTGTCATCCGCGAAGAGGAGTGTTGGGATTTTTTCACCTGCCAGGGATGGAGCATCAGCCGGGTCCTCTCTCAGATGGTCCACCACTCCGTTCACAAAGAGGGAAAACAGCGTTGGAGCCATAACACATCCCTGGCGTACACCCCTCCTCACGGGAATCCTCTCGGTCAATTGACCTTGGGTACCCCATCTGATCCTCGCATAGTTCCCCTCATGGAGTTGCACAATAAAGCCCAAGAGGGAACCGGGGAAGCCCATCTTCTCTAGAACTTCCCACAGCCTATCACGAGGGACCAGGTCGAACGCCATCCTGAGATCTATGAAAGCTAGGTATAAATTATCTTTGTCACATTGTTCCCACGCTGTCTGCCGTGTTTTTAAATGCTTCGCATTTCTCTTTATGCAATGCTAAAATACCATGACCCTTCCGCTTGTCGTTTCTACCTTTGCAAAAAATGTCTTAGAATAGGATAAGTAAGTTGTGGCGCTTCCTGAGGGATAGCAGAGCACTGCTCTCTGCTGCCTCTGAGGAAGTTCAACCCAGGCTGCACGATCCAACCATGGAAACCTTCACTCATTTGGCATGGTACAGAGGTGTTGTGTTTACATTAAAAAAGTGGTGGGGGGCGGGGCGGGGCTACAGTGTACGGGCCATGGATGTGAAAACTTTGGGCAAATGTGTGTCTTCTCTGTGGGAGACCGATTACCTCGTTGTGACATGTAGTGGCGTGTGTTTGAGTACAATTAGTGTCGCTTGTTTTCTCTGCTGCCGCGAATGGCAGAGCTGCAGCTGCCATTGTCTGCGGCTCAGAAGCCGAGTGCAACCTGCTCCGGGGGACGGTTCAGCCCAGAAACAATAATAATACGTTGTCTTCCCAGTGACTTGGTGGTGCGCTCATTCAGTCACAGGGTGCACTCCCAAAATGTATGTGCAGGATACAAGCCCACAGAGGACCCTTCTCCTAGTGCAAATACACAGAGAATGCTTGAATTATTTTGTTGCAACCGATGTGGGCTGAAGAACTCTTATTTGCTTTACATGCACATTTCTGGAACTAATTAGCTTATAATTAGCATCCCTGACTCATTGGTAACATTGCTAGAGGCGCGAAAACCTTCAGAGGATGCAAGAGCAGAAAGCACAAGTCCGCCATTTGCTATTCAAATGCGTGCCAGCCCCGACTCAGACTTTGCATTGTGAGGGGAACCTCTCCTCCCACCCCCCAGGACGTGCGGGTTGTAACAGCAGGTTGTAGAAATGGCGTATGTGACTAGAAGCAAGATTAGCGCCCAATCTCACCAGGAGGACGGAGGGGCTTGGGCAGAAACCGAGAGGGGGCGGGTCCTGGTTTTCAGAACACACAGGCCCTGGCTGACCCCACCGCCCTAGAGTGTATGTGACTGGGCGCACATTCCCACCGGGGCTGTGCGCGTGGGGTCTGGGTCTGTGCATTCCATTCTCCGTCTGCTGCAGGTTGTCAGCGCGCGCCCCTACACCCCTCCAGAGGCGGGACCATGCCTGATCAAAGGCGAACCCCGTGCCTTCTTTAACCACCCAGCAACACGCTACGCTTACTCATTTAAGTGCTTGTGCTATTAGTAGAAGTTCGCCTCGGGGGTCCTTTTCATATTCTCACTCACCTGCCCTCCAGCCAAATTAAATACTTTTATGTGAAAATTCCACCCTGAGCTGATCAATATTAATTAGTATTATTGCAGGTTAGCCCACGCGGTTTATCGTTTGCTTTAACCCCTTATTTGTGGTTCAAATGTATTTGTTTTAGCCACAATTTTGATTTTTGTAGTACAGGTGAGGATTGTTCCATCACTTTGAGTCTTCTCCTCTCGGCCTTTGGAAAATGTATCCTACCAATGTTTAATTCTTTGATGTAATAGTTGTATTTGTTACTGTTTTTAATAGTATATGTTTCACTCCTGTGTTTGCTGTGCAATGACTCGTCATAAAACTATCATTCAGATTTTTTTTACATACTTTTACCGCAAACCTACTTTTACATCCTAGCGAAATGAAGTGCGTGTTTTAGCTAACAGGATGACTAAGTGAGTTAAACATGCTAGCTGCAACTGTTCGAATCCCAGCAAGGCTAGCACATTCTTCTGAGGGCAAGTAAAATGACTGTTGTCAAACCTTCTAACAGAGCTACCTGCTTCTTAAGCTCAGAAACTGTATTTCCCTGCCCAACCCCCTTCACCTTCCGCAGTCCCATCATGCCATTTGTTTGCCTCGAGGCTCCAAGAAACATAGGATAAAACAAGCATTGGCATAGCCAATAGGTCTCGCCTTTGGGACCTTATAAGTGTTTAGCCATGCAACAGTTGCATAACTAAACACTTATAAGGTCCCAAAAGTGAGACCTAATGGCTATGCCAATGCTTGTTGTAATAGGTCTGCCAATATTTGGATGAATTCAATGGACCATGTGCTGGACACATGATCAGAGTCAATCACCATCTCCATTCCAAATAAGACACTGGTTTGCAGAGATTGACATGAGTTGGAGGTCTTCATCTTGGATACTGTAGGAATCGTTTGCTGGTGGGCTTTGATGAAGTAAGTACCAACAATTCCTGCCTGATTGGTCGGTTTGTGAAACTTTTCACATGCACTGTCCCTGCTTTAGACGCAGTATCTTTTTTAAAAAACTGCACGGCCTAGAGCTTGGAGATAGCCATTTGAAATGTATGCATTATTCTTCACCGTGTACGGCGCTGAATTCCTCGGGGATTCTTAAGCTGCTTGTGCTAATGGAAGGCGACTGGAATGTTAAACATTTGGGCGCTTTGCTAGTGAAATCATTCAAAAGCTACAGTTGCTGTGTAATCTCTAAAAAATACCCTTAGAGCTGCCAGGGAAGGCTGGCACATGGTGAGCACTTTCGCGGCCGCTTTGATGTTCTCAGTGGCCGTGCGGCTCACTGAGAACATCAAAGCGGCCGTGAAAGTGATCAGCAGGCTGACAAATGGTGCGCGCGCCCGGCGCACATGCACTGTAGTTGGCGGCCTGAAAAGCACTAGTTTGCATTTCCAAAACCCGCTTTCTATAGTTCTCGCCAGAGCAGTGCTAAAGCGCTGGCTCAGGCGAGACCTAAAAAACGGATGGAGAGGGGCTGACGTCATTCTTTAAGCCATTGTTGCCAGAGGGACTCAGTTGTGTAATTTTGCATCACTCCTAGTTCAATGCCCCAAATCAAAATACATTTGATATGAATAACTGCACATGGAGGTTTGGGGGGGACTTCTACGAAAATATTCACAATAGAGATCATTGATATAATAGATTGTCGGCTTGTGAAATTTATTCTCCGAATAGAGCAAGCTAGGCAGTAGTCAGAATACATTCTACTTGCTTCACTTGCACCCCCTGCAGGCCGATGTCCTTAAAATGTAAGTAGATTGCCTCATTGCATGACCCTGATAAAATGTGTTAGCTTAAATGATAGTAATAGAAAAACTGAACAGTTTTTCTTGTATGGGATACATTGCAACTCAATCAGGGGCATAACGCAGCCCATATATGCCCAGGGCGGCAGTGGCTAGGTGGTTGGGGAAGGCTTACGGGACGATCTCTGCCATTACCAGGGCTCTAGGTGGGATGAAATGACTGGGAGGGGGGGGGGGGTGTCTCAAAGGGGCGTGGCCGAGGTAATTAAGGGCATGGCTTAAAAACACTTCTCTAAAAATCTGTGCTTAGCATAGTGTGCCCTCCGACTAGTATTTTGCTGCTTCTGTCATTGCATCCAGATATATAATACAACAAAGAACATTACACCTACAACGAGCCAGGACTATTGGCTTTGTCAATGGCTGTAGGTTGCATAAGATAACAAGCATTGAAAATGCAATAGGTCTTGCCTTTGATTAAATTTAAGCCATTTGCTTTGCTAATGGTATTGTATAGCAAAGCAAATGGCTTTAACTTAATGAAAGGCGAGACCTATTGTATTTTCAATGCTTGTTTTTTTGTTAGGAGGGTCAGGATATTAAACTCAACATGGGGGCGAAGAGATTCTGCGTCGGATCAACATCCTGTGATTCTTTACTTTTAGCCATTCTGAACAGCAGATGTGCTGCTAGATGACATGGCTAAAAGACATTCATATTGACAAGGCCAATAGCTCGGGCATTGCAGAGACCTATTGGCTTTGCCAGTGCTTGTTTTCATAGCATTGGAGCCACTAGCTTGCATGTTTAGACTGGGAAAGCGCTTCAGTGGAGCAGCAGTGGCTGTATCCCTTCATCCCGTAGTCTTGTATGCAGAAGACATTCTGTTGTTCATGTGCAAGCTGCAACCTAATGTCAAATGCTACTGCCTCCTAGGGCAGTTCGAGTACGAACATCTCGGTACTGAGAATTGGGGCAAGTCTAAAGCATGTACCCTTCGCAAAGGGATGAAGGGGTCGACAACCTCCTAGGAATGATCTAAGAACGTAGTTAGAAGCTATTCAAGTTGGACTACCTTTGAGTCCACAACCACTGGAATGAAGCAGACCTCCTGGATTGGCTTCTCAGACTCGCGATAGCCACCATGAAAAGCTCTTTGAAGTTTTTGCATACTCTACCATTGTCTGTTATTGGGAGAATTTGCCCTAGCTAAAATGGTGGCCTTACTCAGACTATTCTTGTGACTGCACTGCCACTCAAAATTCCCCAAAAACATTCCAGGAGATGGACACTATTCTGCTGAAATTTGGCCACTCAACTCCAGTGGGCTACTCGATGAAGATAGCCGTACCTCGCACACTGGGAGGGGCAGGACTTGGCCATCACCGCAACAGAGGCCATAATGCTGATTTTATTAAGTAGGAACATCAGAAATGAGCATGAAGACATGGATGACAACCATGCAGTATAGTTGGGTCCGTTGTACATGTACGTCCCTGAACTTCCTGTAACTTGCATACTGGCACAATGGGGACTTGGAGAGACTACTTGATTGGGCAGACTTGAGGAATAGGACACTTGGTTGACCTATTCAGTAATGGGGCTTAAGTGGAATTTTGGAACATAGCGGAAGGAACACGGCAGTCCCTCACACCGTTTCTTCTTTTGTGGTCTGTGGTAGTGAAACTGCAGAATCTATGTGGTTTAGGGAGTAAAAAATCACCTATGCATCAAGGACTGTGAAAGCTATGCTCCATTAGTAGCAAGCTGTCGCATTACTATACCGGACCCAAAGCGAACACCCAAAATACACTGTAGACTAGCGTCGAGACAAGTGGTAAGCTGTCCTAGGCACCCAGCTCAAGGAGGATGAATTGGCAAGGATAATGAGAAATAGTCCTAAAATATCAAGAAATGCAAGATATAAGTTGATCCATCTCTTCTGCTTACATAGAGCATACATGTCCCCCAAGAAGATTAATAGAATTTGCCCTACTACACATAAGCAATGCACCAGGTGCTAAGAGGTCTGCACAGAAGACTTCTGCCACATGATATGGGGGTGCACAAAATTGAGGGACCACTGGAAACCATTTGTAGTAACTATTAATGCAGCAACTGATGGAAACGTCTTTTATGAGTCAGCGGTATTCATACTAGTTCTGTTTCCCATGTCGAAAATTGGCAGGATAATGAGTAGATTTGTTGATCTTGCATTGATTCTAGTGAAACGTGACATTATCATGCTTTGGAGCACTGCTAAGCAACCCAGCATCCAGCTATGGCAAAGGGAACTATTAATTGGGCAGAGTGTGAGAGCAGAACTCGACACAAGGAGGTGCAAAGAGGACTTTGAGGGATGCATTGCGAGCATCAGGCCCCATAATTGCAGTAATGCCGAGCAATTGGGATGACCAGAACGAACCCATTGAATACACACATCACCCACTCCTTAAAGGAAATATGATTTTAGCTCCATCCCTACTTCCAAGAAAGTTGGAAAATGCCAGAGGACTGAGAATTAATTTAGGTTATTCTTTGCCCCAGCACCCCTCTGCAGCTTACCCCAATCTTTGTTCCTTACTTTTCTTTTTCCTGCCATTTTCGTGTCTGAAGTGCAGTATCCTGTTGCTGTCTCTCACCCGTTTACCAATTGAATCTTAGAGTGGGATCGCCAGTTTACCACTGCCTTTTGTTTATTCTTTCTTTTTAGGTTTTTTAGCCCTTAGAGCTAATTTTAATCAAAGTGCTGCGCTTTTCAATGTAAACAAGTGGGGGGGGGGAAATATTTTAAACCGTGGAATTCGTGTGTTTTTTGCAGTTTGTTGACCTAGGGCACATTAAAAGATATTAATATTATCAAAGGAAATCTGACAGGGGGTGCTGTCTCAGGAAATTGTGCAAGGGAAGTACAACTAGAGGAATTTCTGACATTTTTACTCCTTGTTGGAGCCGCATTGCTCAGCTGCATTGAGAGTTAGCACTCTAGTGATGCTGTAGAGAGAATCAGATTTAAATTTAAAGTTTCAGGTTTACAGTCATCCAGTCTAATTCTCACTTTGTTAGGACGAAGGATCTTGGCTGCTTTATTGAGAAGATTAATGCATCAAGTAAATTATCACAATCGTCAATATTATTTTTAATTCAATAAATGGACTTGAGAATAAGTTTTAAGGGTTTTATTGGATCAACATCTTTTAGTAGATTATCTTTATTAGGCCAGCAAATAAATTTTATCAATAATTGGAATTTTGTTAAAACAATATGCAGATTATTAATATTTGCATTAAGCGCGTTCTCTACAGGAAAGAATCCCTATTCTAAAAATGTGGTGAAAGGAGTCAGTTCAAATTCATAAAGAGCTTTATATTGTGAGAGTAAGCATATAGCTTTAACAATCTTTCAACTAAGTTAATCAAAAATATCAAAGTAGAATGTCCAGTAAAGGGAAATTTAAGAAACTCAGAGTCTCAGAGCAAAGTGGCGTCAGGTCTGTGTAAATAGAAATGGGTTGGGTAAAAGAAGAAGCTCACCTATTCAAGGAACACACACTTTTTAATGCTTTTTTCTTTAAGTCCTCATTTGTCAAAATAGTTGAAACTTGGAGATAAAATGGGTTTCCGGCTTTTTTTCAGGCATACCGTACGAAGGGTGTCCGGTCACTCCTTTACGGAGGGGATGTATTTCATCTCGGACCCTCGATTGGCCTAGCCGCTTTTCCATTTTCTCCGATCGTACAGGTGCACTCGGATTTTCCAGCCCAGGGCTGCTAATCCTTCTTGGCCACTCCTGAACAATCCCTGACAGACTGTAGTACTGCTTCTTCATCATAGAGCTAAATAATAATCAATCAATCAGTCATAGCATTTGTAAAGCGCACTACTTACCCGTGAGGGTCTCAAGGCGCTGGGGGAAAAGCGGCTACTGCTCGAAAAGCCAGGTCTTGAGGAGTCTTCTGAAGGTCAGCAGGTCTTGGGTCTGCTGTAGGTGGATGGAGAGGGTGTTCTAGGTCTTGGCGGCGAGGTGGGAGACAAAGGGAACAAAGAAATAAAGTTCAAACAAGGAAGAAATCAAGGGTGAGTAACATGTTAGTAGTGTTTTCCCCTAAAGAAGATGTATTCTTACACCAGTTATCCCATATGCTCCAGAATTTTGTTCTTTTTGTGTTATAAGTTGCTCTGTCTAATTTTGCAATTCTATGTATTGAGGTGCACCATTCGTATTCTAAGGGGGAGACCGGTAAAATCCATTTAATGCACAGCTCTCCAAGTGCCATTAATATTAACATAAAAATAAGGGTTTTGTATTGTTTAGATAAAGTAGTTGTGGAGTCTTCATCCGGAATTACCCCAAAAATTTCCAGTGCTAAACTCACCTTAATTTCGTGCCCCGCAACGTTGCACCCACTTTCTCCCAGAAGACTTGGATGGAAGGACACCGCCAAAACATATGCGATTCGTCTGCATTGACTTCCCCGCATTTTGGGCACTTCTTCACAGCTTGTAGACCCATTTTTGAGAGCCTTCGAGGGGTCCAATATGCCTTATGAATAGTAAATAATTTTTTTCTTCTTAGAGGGGCAGACTTCACACTGTGCCATAAAAAGGATAGAGATAGTTGCCATAATATGTCAATCTCATAATCCGGCAGCTCATTCCTCCCAAGTCGATTTAAACCAAGGCTGTGATTCTTTGTGTGGCTGTATCAACATCCAGTACCATATTGAAACTTCTTTTTGACCAAGTGGACACGAAATTATTTTTAACTCCAAAAACTTGTTTCCTTTCTCCCATTTTTTCCTGGCTTTGGACCAACTTAACAATTGATAGTACTTGAATTTGGAGATAGTTCCTTCCGTAATCTCCTGCATTTTTTGCCAAGAAATTAGATTTTAACCCTCTAGCAACTGACCCCATCTGTAGTTTCCTTTTTCCTTGATTGGCACTGCTAGAGAGTCTTGTAGACAGTCTGGTGTTCCAGATGATCTCCAAATTGGGGCAACTATAGTACGGGATTTGTAATATGCCCTGAATTTGTGACCATACTTTACATGCTATTTGGAGAATTTTCAGTCTCAGCTTTTTGAAATATTTCGGGTCTCCGAATTTAAAGAGAAAAAAGTTGGATTGATCAGTAAGGGCTCGAAATAATGGTGAAAGATTAGCGGTATCCTTTAACAATAGCCTGAAAACTTTTAGATGGAAGGCTCTCTGATATTGGAGAAGATCTGGACTAGCAATATCTCCATTTTCCTTTTTTTCCCCTGAGCTTTCGCCAAGCTATTCTAGGTCTTTTTTTTCCCCCCAAAGAGCCCATTGAGATACCTTCGTGCTTCGTGTAGGTAGGAAAACAGCTAGAAGAATTCTTGTAAATTTTAAAACCTACTCATTAAAAGAAAGTATTCTTACCGGGGCATTAAAAGCAGGATCATACAGAAAAAATGACTTCTTTTTTCGCATCAGATCTGACATATCTGGCACAACCCTTGATAGACAGTGGGAGCTTGGCAAATATATCCAGGAACTAAGAGACCATGGCGCCACTGCAACCATCCGGTTTCCTGCATCTTTAAGGGTCATGAGGAATAATAAGATGCATCATTTTCGGGATCCAAACGATGTGAAAGCTTTTATAGAGCAAATTAAAGCACAAGCGGTATAAAAACAATATAACTAGACCGCCGGGAAGTAGGAGAGCTCAAAATGAGGTGTCAAAAGGGAGGGTTGGAAGGGTCCCAGGCACAAAATGCAATCATAAGAAAAACCCAAAAAAGATTCACATAGGGTGGGGGAGCATGTGGGAGAAAAAAAATGCCTCAAATGTCACGTATGGTTTATTTTTATTTGGCAGTTAGTCCAGTAGTGTTATGGCTGTCTTGGCCGTTTTGAATTCTGAGGTCACCCAGGAAAACAGTCTCACTAAATGGCAGGGGGAAATAATCCAGAAGTCTGAAAATTTTGACATAGAATGTCAATGGGCTAAGAGTGATACCGAGGAGGAGGAGGAGGAGGATATTTCAGTATTTGAAGCCGTGTGATTCAGGTTTTATTTTTATTCAGGAATCACATCTTCTAAAAGAAGAATGGTCGGAAATTTAAAAAAATCAAACATGGATAGAGCCTTGCATCTGCACCACTCAAGCGGTTACAGTAAAAGGGGTGGCCATTTTGATCAAGAAAGCTTCCCAATGTATTTTAGGTGAAACTCTGGTTGAGCCGTTAGGTAGATGGGTAATAGCAAAGGTGAAGATCCAGGGAACCTGGCTTGCATTCGTAGGATATTAAGGGCCAAACCTGGATGACCCCCTTCCCCTAAATACACAATTTTTACATCTCACTGAGTTGAATGAACCTATTATTATGGGAGGGGATTTTAACATAGCTCTTAACTTGTCCAGGACACCACTTCTAAGAGAGCGGTTGATGCTGTACCAAAAATGAGAGCGGCCCTAAGACAAATGATCCAAGATCTAGGTCTTGTCGATATATGGATCGCAAAGGGCCTAAAATCGGGGGCAGAAGCGGGAAAATATACTTTTCATAATAAAAAGCATGGTCAGTGTTCGAGGTTCGATTTTTTTTCCTTTTTTTTTTTTTTCCTTCTTGGTAACAACCGCCATCAGTAATCCTATAAAGAGTGTTGTTCATATACCGGAGCATCTAACCAATCATTCGGCAGTTTCACTTCAATTTCTGGTAAAAGAAAAAACAGCCGAAAGGCATTGGACCTTAAATAGATTGCTACTCTTAGATGTTTCAGTAATTGATAAATTGAAGAACTTAACGTATGAGTTTTTTCTTTTTAACATGGATTCAGCTCACTTAAATAAGGTATGGGACACGTACAAGGCGTACCTTAGAGGCATATCCATCGGTTTAAATGTGTCACATAATAAAAAAGTCAAAAAGGAGCTTAAACTTCTAGAGGATTCACTTAAAGCAATGCAAAGGAATATTGGGCGTTCTTTAAATCCAGTAAATAACATAAATCTAGAGACGAAGTTAGCTACCACCAAAGCCAATCTAACAAATTATTTGGGAAATAAGGTAAAACAAAAATGGGAAGCAAGCAAACTTGCTAATTACGAATATGGGGAAGGCTGCAGTAAACTTTTGGCCTGGAAGGTTAAAGCTGACCAGACCAGAAATGCCATCAAAGAATTAAAATGTCAATCTACCGGCAACAGTATCCCTAACAATGGGGAGATTGAACAAGTATTTGTCCATTTTTTTCAAGAACTTTACACAGAAGATCTGAATCCAGATAAGGATCGATTGGCGGCCTTTTTTCTGGACCTGAATCTCCTTCTCCTTAGTGATGAACTTAGAGAAGAACTATCTGCCCCCTTTTCAATCGAAGAAGTTTATAGTGCAATAAAAAGTTTAAAAAAGGGCAAGGCTGCAGGGCCTGATGCCCTTCCAAATGAAATCTACTCCCACCTGAAAGAAGAGTTGACCCCCATCTTGCTTAACTTGGTTAATTTGGCCTATATTTTAAACCATGATCTTCCTTCAGCCTGGGACTTAGCCACGATAGTCATCTTGTTAAAACCCAATACAAATCCAAGGGTATGTGAATCATACAGGCCGATCTCCCTTCTTAACAGTGATTATAAATTGTACACACAGATAATAATGAAAAGGTTGGATCGGATGGTCGGCCTCTTGATTCACAGTGACCAAAAAGGTTTTATGAAGGGCAGGCATTTACATGATTTGACTCATGAACTAATTGGCACAATAGATTTAGCAATGGAAAGCGCCAGCCCCCTAACCGTGATGACATGCGACTCTGCCAAAGCTTTTGACGGTGTCAGTTGGCCTTTTCTCCAAGAGGTAATTCAGCGTTTTAATATAGGTCATATCTTTGTCTCTGCAATTAAGGCTTTATATAAAAACCCATCCGCCTGAGTTTTAGTGAATGGCAATTTATCTAAGCAGGTTAAAATAGGTAGGGGCACAAGGCAGGGTTGCCCTCTTTCTCCCCTATTATTCAATTTATATATTGAACCACTCTCCATTAAGTTAAGGGCATGTAGGGACATTATACAATTTTCCTGTAACGGGTGGGAAAAGAAAATTGGTCTTTATGCAGACGACCTGATGATATTTACTGGTCTGCTACATGAGTCAATTGCAGTCATATTGGAAATGCTGGAAAGGTTTGTCGAACTATCTGGATACGCCATCAAACCAGCAAAGACTGAGATTATGCAATGGAACACAAACTATAGCAGTGATTTAGTTCGACAAAATATCAGATATCTAGGGATTGAGGTGGTTCCTAATCTCGAATCTTTAGCCAAAACAAATTTTGACAAGGTTACCTCTAAGGTAAAAAAACAACTACAACAGTGGGAATCTCTCTCCTTATCCTTCTTAGGCAAGTCTAATCTTTTAAAAATGACAATTTTACCCACACATACCTTCTTATTCGATTCCACTGGAGTTTAAGAAGGAATGGATAAAGAAAGTTCAAGGCCTTTTTTCCAGTTTTATTTGGGGGGAAAAAAAGGAACACACACTTGTATAACAACATATTTCATGAAAGTCTGCTACTGTTTCCTCTTTCATCCAAAGAGCATTCAGTGTTCTCCTGGGAACAGGATCACTCCTCATATCACAGGGATGAATAGTCCTTCGAGTCATCATGTTAGTTTTGTATCGATTAAAGTTGAGTATGGTCCAGCTTCTCATTCACTTTCCCAACAATACTTGTATAATTCTAATCTTTCAAACATACAATCTACACAATAGGCTATGTAAAAGAAGAAACATCTCTTATGATGCAAGAAAACATTTTTCCCGCAAACATTCACTGAAAAGGAAAAACAAGTTAGTTGAAAGGGCCAGTATCAAGTGAAAATGCTGATTCTACATCAAGATTGCATTGTTTTTCCATTAAAACACTAAATTTGGATCTTTTATAACAGTAAGCTTTATTTAAGAAGAAACATTCTGCATAAATATGTGTAACTTTTTAAAACATTTGCTTTATTATGAAAAGCATTTCTATGTAGAGGTCAAGAATTAAACATTTCCTTATATCAACATTCTTGTATAATATAGACTGTCCCTCTTCTCTTACACGGACGAAACCCAAATCATTTTTTCCCTTTGATTGGAAACGTTGCCCGGACCATCAGTTCTTCAGGCCGGTTTGAGTAATATCGCATCTTGGATGCAGGCTAATTTACTCAAACTTAACGGCGAAAAGACTGAGGTCCTGATTTTGGGTAAAAATAAACATCTCTGGGGCCCCCAGCACTGGCCTACTGAAATGGATGCTTTACCCCAGCCTACTCATCAAGTCCGCGATTTGGGATTTATTATCGATGACAAATTATCGATGAAACATCAGGCAGTGAAGGTGGCAGCCACGTGCTTCACCATCTTAAAATGGTTGAAAAAAATAATCTGGATGCTCACCAGCCATACCCAAAAAAAACGTAGTCCAGGCACTCGTAATCTCCAGGCTGGATTACGGGAACATCCTCTATCTGGGGCTAATAAGGATGTAATACAGAAGCTACAGTTGGTTCAAAATTCAGCCGCAAGAATGCTTTGCCAGATTCCTAAAACATCTTCCACCTCTAGCGCCCTGAGAGATCTGCATTGGCTTAGGGTGGAAAGCCGCACCAAGTTTCAGGCCTTGGTATATATGTTCAAGATCAAGGCTGGCTCTGCTACTCAATATCTGCGAAATCTGGTTCATCTTTATGTACCCTCCCATTTGTTACGCTCCACTACCCAGGGAAAATTCACGGTTCCCAGAGTCAAACTTACGAGGATGGGAGGTCGCTCGTTTGCTTACTTGGGTCCTTCCCTCTGGAGCTCTCATCCAATTGAGCTTTGCAGTGAAACAATATATGCGAACTTTCGTAAACTTTTAAAAACTTGGTTGTTTAACAAATAAATTCACTTTTCTATTCCTTTCTGTTCCTTTCAGACCGGCGCTGGGCAACCCTTGTTGGGTAGCTGTGCGCCTTATAAAACCAACCCAACATAACATAACATAGCTTCTTTTTCAGGAAATAATATTTTGTGTGTTAAGCATTTCTAAGCAAGTTAGGCTTTCAGCAGTGTGACTTTATTTTAGGCCAAGTGCATGTAAATAGGGTAGCTGTATACATTTTGTCACATTTTTAAAGGCATTTTCCTTTATTTAATCCTTTACGTTAATACTATACATTCATTCTAAGCTATATGAATTTGTGTTTTCATTAAAACACTTTCCCAGTGGCTTCTCTCACACGGATGCGTATCCTGTAAAGCAGTCATTTTTGCTTATTTCAATCAAAGCACTTTGCTTTTATTGTAAGCTTTTTAAACAATTGGGTGGGAATCTTTAAAATGGCTGGAATTTGTGTGTTTGTTGACTGAGGCACATTAAAGAGATTAGTATTGCCAAAGGAAATCTGATTGGGGTGGGGGGGCTGTCTCTGGAAATCATGCAAGGGACCAAACAATTAAAGGAATTTCGGCCATTTTGTTTTCTTTGTTGAAGCCATATTGTTAGGCACCGTTTTGAGTTGGCGCTCTAGTGGCTTCTCTGACGGTGAGTCATCGCTTCTTTGTCTGCCCATAAAATGGTGGCAGGAGTTCGGATCTGCCGTTGGCGTGCCAAAGGTAAGCCTGTCTGCACCCATCCGCGTCCCAAACTCATCCAGCGCCAACTACTATGCCCAAACTGCGCCCCATTTAGATAGGGCATGCAAGGTTTATAGCAAGGAGGCCTTACTATCACTATGGAATAACATATGCAGTGCTCCCCTTTCAGTTTGGGCTAAAGTGTAAATGCTTGAGTTGGCCAATCATGGCGGTCACCGCTGCCTACGCCCATGCAGCAAGACTCTTGAGATGCCTGCAAGGTCAAGGAAAAGGAAGATACAACACCCATAGGGGAGAAGGTACATTCTACTAGTCACCTAAGAGCATACGTAACTATTGTCAGGTCCCTAGTCAAACATAAATTGGACATTTAGGAGCTGTTTGACGGAAATTACTGGGATGTTATTTATTATGGAGATCTGGATGAATGATGTATCAGAACCGGGCATCACACTTGTGTGCACAGAAGGTTACCAGATGGTATCTCTTAAAAGGGAAAATCAAGTTGGGCGAGGTGTGACGATCCATCATTCCAGTTTTAACTGTACTACAAGAAAGATGGATGACCTAGAAAAAGCAGAAGTTTTGTCTTTTCCCTGAAAGGATCGAACAACCTCTCTTTCTCGGAGGCATTAATATAGCAGGCCCCTGAAGATTTACTGACCAAAGCAGTAGCCGTTTGAATTTTCAGTTTTCAAATCTTACAGTTTTAAGGGACTTTAATGTCCATTTGGATTAGTTGAATAATGGGCCTTACAGCTGAGGGAAGCTATGGAAGATTTCAATCTTCCTCTTAGAGACAGAAGTCCTACACCCCTAAAAGGGCATACCTTTGACATAATGTTCTCGAATTTGCCCAGTTTCGTCTGTGATTTTGTGAAAATAAGAAGTCACTGTCGTCTGGGCAGTGGCTTTCACCATAGAAATTGATAATTCAGGTAACGAGGGACAGGATTCTAAAGCTATCTTTCAGATAGTAAAGACATTCCTCTCTCCAGCTGACACTCATCAAAATGTGAAGGTCTCCCAAACTTTGTGACAATCTTTCAATTTACTTTCAGGAGAAGATACTGAATATTTATTCTGATCTGGTCACTGATAACAGTGCTCATGATTCTTTCCTTCTGAAAGTCCCGCTACCCTCAGAAAGACCAGAACTGACAGAATTTGAGGAGCTTTCCTTGGTGGAGTCTGAAAAAGTGCTCCTTATAGCTAAATCGGGAACTCTGCTTTGTCCCTGCCCACCAATGATTTTAAAACTGGCAGTGTTAAAGGTAAATAAACAGATAAGCATGCTTTTTAATCAGTGTTTGAATTCAGGCACCTTTCCTAAATCATGGAAAAAGCAATAGTTCTTCCTTTGTTAAGAAAAAAAAAGTACATTTGGGTGCTACCTGTTTGAGTAATTACATATCAACCTGTCTCCTCCCTGCCTTGGGGAAAAAAGCTGGAGCAGCTAGTCAACATTCAGATTTCCCAGTTCATAGAAAGTAATGTCTCTCTGCACTATACCTAGCCAGGGTTTCGTGAGGGTTTTAGCATTGAGGTTGCCCTCATAAAGGTGGTAGAATTTGTTAAATCCAGCTTGGATGCAGGTAAAAAAGCAGTGATCATCCTTTTTGACTTCTCTGCTGCATTCGATACAGTGTCACATGAGAGCCTATTGGACCAGCTGAGGGCTGTAGGCATAACAGGCACTGCAAATCATACTTGTCAGGCAGGGAGCAAGTAGTGCATCTTAAACTGTTTACCTCATGCTTCAAGAAGATATGTTGTTGGGAGCTCTACATTATTCAACATTTACTTGACACCTTTGGGTAAGATAGTAAAACACTGGAGCTTTAATCTTCTTTTGTATGCTGATGATACCCAGCTGATGCTATCCTTTCAGCAAATGGATAACTCAGTGGTGGAAAATCCACATAGCTGCCTGAAGCTGAATTCAGACAAATCAGAAATCTTCTTTGGAGATACTGGCTCCCCAGATGCCAGACTACTAAGGCCAGAAAATAAGGGGCTTCCCCAGTACCTAAAGGAGAAGTGAGGAATTTGGGTATAATATTTTATAATAGCCTATTTAAACCACAAGTAAGGGCAATCGCGGCTCTATATTGCCTTACTGAAATCACTTAAGAAGATTTTCACTTTTCTACCTCACACACCTAAAATAATTGTTCATGCTATGATCACCGCGATACTAGACTATGCTAATGCCCTTTATTTGAGTTTACCGGCTGGACTTTTTAACAAGTTACAAGTGGTCTAAAATGCTGCGGCACACTTGATCATTAACTGTCCTAGTAGGCAACCTACCACGACAAATCTTAAGATACTTCATTTGGTCCAGATTAAACAGTGGGTAATTACCCACAGAGCTCTGCGCCACGCAGATGTAAGAAATATGACCCTAGGAGGGCGCTACTTTCTTATCACGAGTGGCTTGTGTGCAGCCCTAGGATTTACAAGGACCGGCTAGGACAATGGTCCTTTTCCTATCTGGCAGCAAAAAACTGGAATGTACTCCCTGAAGTACAGAGAGATATAGACGTGGAAAGGCTTTTAAGTCGGCACTGAAAACATACCATACTCCTTTCTGCTCTACAGGGTTTTCTAGCTCCGGGACGCTTTTTGGAAAGCAGCTGTGCGCTTTACAAATAAATTCATTTATTTAGGTCTCGCCGGAGGTAACCTGCATGCGCTCTGTTGAAGATCTATTGTATCTTGAACCTAAGAAGGACACTACTTCACTCTATGCCACACCACTCTATCACGCTCTGGTCTGCGTTACTCCATGCCTCTCTACTCTGCCACTCTACTGAACTCCACTCTGCTGCACTCCACTCTTTCACTCCACTCTATGCCACTCCGCTCTGACCCACTACTCCACGCCACTCTACTCCACTCTGTGCTCCTCCACTGTAAGACTCTACTTCACTCTACTGCACTCTACACCTCAACGACACACTTCTCTGCGTCACTCCACTCTGTCACTCCCCTCTACTCTATGCCACTCCACTCTATGCCACTCCACTCTGACACTCTACTGCACTCCACTCTGCCACTCTATGCTGCTCCACTCCGACACTCTACATTATGCTGCTCCACTCTGACCTTCTACTCTATGCTGCTCCACTGTATGAAACACCACACTGCTCCAGTCTCCTCCGTTCCACGCCGCTATAATCTACTCTACTATACTGTACCACTCTCCACTGCTTTACGACAATCTCCTACAGTCTACTCAACTCTACTCCACTCTATTATACTCCACTCTACAGCACTCTACTGGACACCATTCCACTCTGACCCTCCACTCGGCTCTACGCTACTGTATGTCACTCTACTCACCCTCTCTACAGCAATCTATCACTCTATTCTGCTCTACAACACTCCACGCCACTCTTCTGTGATACTCCATGACACACCACTCTAATCTACTCCTCGCCATTCTACTCCTCGCCATTCTACTCCTCGCCATTCTACTCCTCGCCATTCTACTCCACGCCATTCTACTCCACGCCATTTTACTCCACGCCATTCTACTCCACTCTATGCCACTCCACTCCTGGTCACTCTATGTCAATCTACTTTTTCTACTTTTTCTCTCTGCAACACTTCTGTCGGCGCAACACGACAGCACTTTGCTCCATGTCACTCCACTCTGCTCTACTGTATACAGATCCAATTTCCTCCACTCCACTGTACTCTACGCCACTTCACTCTACTACACTACACTCCTCTATTCCACTCAACTCTATGCCACTCTACCCCAGTCTATGCCATGCCACTATGCAACACTCTATTCTACTCTGCTACATGATACTTCACTCCACAACACATCACTCCACTCTCCTCAACTCCACCAACTCTTAACCGTGGAACAGCAGCCATGCTGGTGTACAACATGGCTAAAAACATTGCCATAGGCAGTAGCTTTCAGTAAGGCTAGTATTCACTCCTGGTGCTTGTTCTTTTATTAAGCAGCTGTAGTGGCAAGTGATAGCTATTGCTTCTCATAGTCTTAAGTAGTGGTCTGACTGCACCGTGTTGGTGATATCATTAGTTTGGATCTCCATCAGGCTTTTTATTATATGCATGATAGGAGGCATTCCAAGTTGTCTCATCTTACGGTATGCCGCTTATGTCATTGTTAATGAAAACTATAAAGAAGCATTTGCAATGCAATAGGTCTCGCATTTACGCAAATTTAAACTATTGGGATTGTAAATGACAATGCCTTTTATTTATGTTTTAAAAACGAAAACAAAAATAAAAGGCATTGTTATTTGCAATGTTAATAGCTCAAGCTCGCGTAAATGCGAGACCTATTGCATTGCAAATGCTTGTTTTTCCATGGAAAAGCCTAAAAGTTATGGGAAAGGTGTTATGATGGCGGGGTTGGAGGGATTAAAGTAAAACGGGGAATTAAAAGAGAGCCTGAATTACAGCGCAACCAGCAGAGGGCCACTAATTAAGGTCAATAAATCTGAGTTTGGTTCATGCTCCACAGAACAGGAAATGACCCCAAAGTACACGCTGGCTAATTAGAAGACTGCAACGAAGTGTACCACTTGAGCCAACCAATGGTAAGCATTTGGAGGGCAGCAGTGCAGATTCGACCCTTAAAAACAAATCGAAGACAGTGCCAAGCCCTTAGGCCGAGTTGGCAATCATTTAAATAAATGACTTTGTCTCTATGGTATACCCGCCCGCCCCCTTTCCCTTCCAAGCATGCGCGAGAGGCATCTCTGTTAACACTTTGCTAAACTCTGAACCATGTCTGGCAATATCTTGACTCTGCCGAACATTGCCTCCCCTATCTGTAATGGTTTTACACGCACAAAAGTAAAAGAGTGCCACGGTCAAAGCGCGTGAGCAAGAATGCTTTCTTACTTGTGGAAAGAGATAGGCTTCTCCTTGTCGTACCTGTTCCTGCAACCATAAGCTGAACAGGACTGCACCATCTTCACGCTGAACACTAAGACTGCTGCGCTTTTTAAGAAAGGACGAACAACATCGATATGTGCGTTGTTGTTTAAACGAATAACTAGTTTTCTCTACCATTTAATTGCGTCTTTATTTATTGAGTTAAGGGAAAGACGCCCTTCTCCAGTCACCAAAATGGCCGAAGCAGCTTCATTAGTGAATGTCACGTGATTGAAAGAGATCCTTGCATCATAGGCTGAAGCTATTCTCACTGTGTCTGTGCTGTGATTGGTGTGTTGCTTGCTAGTCCCTCCCCTTTATCAATCACGAAGTGGAGCAGAATTTTACACAAACTATTACAATATCGGTATCGGACCTTCATGAACACCAATGTATGTATAATTGGGCCGGTATTTTTGTTTAGAAAAATATGGCAACACTAAGACCCGTCCACTTTTTGCAAGAAAATAGTCATATTCTCACTGGATTCGGACAGGAGAGTCCGGGCGGTGATGTAAATCATAAAATACTCATGTGAGCACAGAATACTTTACCAACACAGAACTGGGTGGAATAAAAGCAAGCGTCACTGAAGAGAAAAATAAACACGCCGGCGAGTGGTGCGCGTGCGCTCCACTGCAAGGCATATGTTTTCAATTATCGCGCCCGTGTCTGGGCACGATAATGAAAAATTTCCTAGCTAACGTAACGGAAAGTTTCAATTCTATTAAGGACTCGGAGGTGAGGATTATCCTCTTTCTTTAATGCTGCAGCCAGATAAGTGCTTTGTTTCTCCTTCCCTAGTAATTTGTCGATGGGAATGTTATTTCATGCTATGTCAAGTATAGCTTTTGTTGCCTGAATACGCTTCGCTCACGCTGTATGCTGATTGTTCCGTCAGTATCGGCTATATTTAGGCGCGTTTGTGTTTCATAGCCTGCTGCGCGAGTCCTGTCAGGTTAAGCGCGTTTTGTTTCCGCTTATATATTTTTATCTATCTTTATATCTATCTTTCTTTAATTTATTCAGCAGCACTTCAAAGTTAAACAAAACCACTGTTCCCATGAACCACAGGGAACATGACACAAAACAATAGAGCGTCCATTGCTAGACAGTCCGACATCCATGCACCAATCACAGGGCTCCTGGGAGTATGTAGTCCTCTGTCCTTATCCATTCTTCCTCTTTCAACGCTGTAGGCCAGCCAGTCCCAGGTCCTCACAAATCCTGCTTGCCAGAATCGCCTGCGGAAGCAAATCACAGCATAAGCGAGAGCATTGGCTAAGGCTTAACCCTACAGGGGAGGAAGGCCGTGAGAGACATTCAATGGATACATGATAAAATGTAAAACTCAGAAAGAAGACCAATTACTTACCCCAGTACGAGTGTGGGAAAGGTATCCCCAGAATTGGTACCCTGGGTGGGATAATCCTCTCCTCCGAGTCCTTAATAGAATTGAAACTTTCCGTTACGTTAGCTAGGAAATTTTTCAGTCTATGTCAGGACCAGAGGCGAGGATTATGCTGGTTTAAAGCTTGCTTGCCACCAAATGTGCCATATCCAGCACTGGTTTGAAATAAAACCTTTTAAAGGTGGAATCTGAAGACCAATCTGCCGCATTAAGAATGTCTTCTAGACGAGCTCCCAGGGTAAACGCTTTAGAGGCCATGGCCCCTCTGGTAGAATGGGCACCAAAAACGCGAAGATCAATGCCTGCCTCCTGCATCACCCAACGTACCCAACGGGCTATCATGGGGGAGGAGACTGCCTTGTGAGGCTTCTTCAGCGCGATAAGCAACTGTCGTTCTCCGGGAGGGCGGAATTCGTCCGACATTTCTTCGTAAGCTTTAAGGCAAGACACCACGCAAAGCTTTGGAGAATCCGGGAAGGCAGGATAGGAAATGGAGGTGGTACCGCATTTCGTCCGCCTCCGGATAGTGAAAGTAACCCCGGAAGGGGAGAAAATCCTGCCCGAGACATCCAGCGCCCGGATGTCCGAAACCAGTCTACAAGATATAAGACAAAGAAGCATGGCCAGTTTGGCTGAAAGCTCCTTCCGGGATAGAAACTGGTTCGGTTGCCAAGACAAGAAAAGGTTCAGGACTTGATTGACGTCCCACAGCTGGGAATAACGAGGCTCCGGCGGCAAAGAAAGACGGATGCCCCGAAGAAGGTGACAAACCCAAGGGTGCTCGCTCACCGGGGAGCCATCCACCAGGGAGTGGCCGGCCCAAATGGCTGAGCGAAAGGTATTAATGGTTCTATAAGCCAAACCGTCGTTAGCCAAAGTGGCAAAAAAATTCACAATTGAAGTCACATCCGCCGCCACGGGATTGAGATTCCGGCGCATACACCAACGAACCCAATGCCTCCAAGTGGATCGGTATCGCTTGACCGTACTATCGGCCCAGGCCTTGGACATGAACCCCGCAGCCGTTTCCGAAAGGCCCAGAACCGCCGATCGTCCCCGGTAATCCACCACGCCATCAGGGCAAGGGATCCCTGCGCTATGAGCGGGTGAGGAACTCCGTCGGGATCGAGGAGAAGAGTCGGGAAGCGGGGGTAGTAGGATTGGGAAATCCCAGGAAAGTTCCAGAAGAACTGGAAACCAAACTTGAGATCTCCAAATCGGTGATATTAGCACAATGTCCGCCCCCTGGCGACGCTATGCTGACGAGAGTTTCAGCACAGGTGCGTACAGGGGTAAGGCGTAACCCGTCTCCTCCCTCCAGTCCTGGAGAAAGGCATCCGTGCTCGCTACCAGAGGATCCGGCCGCCAACTGAAGAACCGAGGCAGCTGGAAATCCAAGCGGGATGCGAACAGGTCCACTGAAAACGGGCCTCAGATGCTCTGGAGGTCCGCAAACACACCCGGGTGTAGCTTCCACAGGCTCACGTCCTGAACTTGCCACAAGTGAAAATCTGCCACTTGGTTGTTGTGACTCGGGAGATATTCCGCCGTGACGGAAACGTGATGGTCTAGGCAATACTGCCAGAAATTCGCCGCCAGGTCGGAAAGCGCTCGCGAGCGGGCGGGTCCCCCCCCAGGTGGTTAATGTAACGCACCACAGTGATGATGTCTATCTTGAGGAGGACGCAAGAACGGACCGAGTCCTTGGTCCAGCACTTGATCGCGAAGGAGCCCGCCAACAGTTCTAGACAGTTGATGTGGAGCTGCTGCTTCTGTGGCGACCACACAGCTCCGGTAGCAAACTCTCCACACCGTGCGCCCCATCCGGACCTGCTGGCATCGGACTCTATAACGAGATTGGACGCGGAACCGAAGATCGGTCTTCCATTCCAGGCTTCCATATTGGCAAGCCACCACTGTAGTTCCTCCCTGGCCTCGGCCGAAAGGACGACTTTCGGAGAGTACGAGATGCCCCTGCGAAGGTGACGGGCCTTGAGGCGTTGCAGGGCTCTGTAGTGCAAAGGGCCCGGAAAAATCGCTTGGATGGAGGCTGAGAGAAGACCAATGATGCGGGCCTGTTAGCGGAGGGAGAGGCGCGACTGTGCAAGGGACCTCCTGATCTCGTGACGGATCTTGGTCATCCTGTGAGAAGGTAGGCTGAGGGTGAATGCCATCGAGTCGATCACGAAACCCAGGAACACCACCTGCTGGGCAGGAACCAGGACGGATTTAGCTTAGTTGATAATGAAGCCTAAACCCTGAAGGAGATCGACCGCCGTCTGAAGGTGAGTCAACAAAACCCGAGGACATTGGGCCATAATCAGGATGTCGTCCAGGTAGACGATCATTCGCATGCCAGACGCCCTCAAGCGTTCGATCGCGGGCCGAAGAACCTTGGTGAAACACCAAGGGGAAGATGAAAGGCCGAACGGGAGGGTGGTGAACTCGTACACCTTGTCCCGCCAAGTGAACTGCAAAAATCTCCTGTGAGGAGGAAAAATCGGAATCGCGAGGTAAGCGTCCTTGAGTTTCAGGCGCACCATCCAATCACCGGGCCTGAGGAGATCGCGCAAGAGATGGATGCCCTCCATCTTGAAATGGCGGTATACTAGCAACGCGTTAAACTCCTGCAGATTGATGACTGGACGCTGCGTCCCGTCGGCCTTGTCGACCAAGAAAATATTGCTGAGGAAACCTCTGGGGTGCGATCGCCTGCTTGTCCAATAAGGCGGAGATCTCCTGGTCGACCAGCGCCATGTCGGTGGCCGAGAAAGAGAGGGCGCGGGGGAACCGGCTGGGAAGGCTCCCCGTGGAACTCTATGTGAAACCCCCGGATTGTTTGCAGCACCCATGCGTCCCCCGTGACAGAAGTCCAGGCCTGGAAAAAATGCGCCAGATGGCCCCCCACTTTTAGAAGGGAAGAAGGGAGAACACTCACCGCACGAGTTGGAGGCTCCACTGCCCCGACCGCCTCTGTTTTTCCCTCGGCGACCTCTGGTCGGTTAGAAGTTCCCGAATCTGGCTTGATCCTGGTAGTTGCCATTACCGGAGCCTTGCCCTCTGCCCTGATTAGGACGGCCGGACAAGCGGCCCCTGCCTCGTCCGGCCCCCCCGGAAAACACGGGGACGGAAAACTTTCCCGATGGAAGTCTGGGCTCTGTCCAAAGAGGTAAAGGTATTAACAAATTTGCCCAGTTCTTTAATAAAGGGCTCTCCGAAAAGACAATCCCTGGGCTACAGAGCCCGCTTCAGAATCGGCCAGGTCTTCAAGTTTGGGGTCCACCTTTATGAGTAAACTTCGGCGTCACTCCGTAGAGAGCGCGCAGTTGGCGTTCCCTAGGAACACCACCACGCGCTGAGCCCAAGCAGAGAGGGTATCGGGAAAAAAATCAGGGAGCCTGATAGCGTGGCATCTTCAGCCATATCGAGAATCTTTGTGGCGGGCCCAAGTACGTCAAGAAGCTTGTCCTGGCAAGCACGCCAGGACCTGTCAATACCATGCTTGGGGTCCTTGACAAACTTTTGCAGAAATGTCGCCATGCGGGGATCTATCTCTGGTGCAGCAGCCACCTTCACCTCCAGCGAAGGCCGCGGGCATTCCGCCCTGAGACAGCTTCTGGCTGTGGCCTCTAACGGCCGGCGGATTCTGCTGGGGACGTACTGGGCAACTTTCTCCGAGGGGGCCCAGTCTGAGGAGCGGGGATGCAAAAAATTTCGGCGGGATCCAACATGTCGGCACAAAGATTCTGCGCCTCGGGGGTCGGTTCTGGACGGGACGGCCGCCAGGGACGGGATGGGCCTGCCTCGTCGTCAGCATCATCAGCTACATCCCCTGATGGTGCGGGAGTCACCGGTGTGGGGTTGCTCGCTAAGAACGCCTGCTTAAGGCGGGCAAAGGCATCCATATCCACCCCAGCATCCTTGGAGCGTTTAGAGGGAGGGGACTGAGTGTCGGCAGGGGTACCACTGGAACCGGGGGAGGGTGGAGGAAGGGTCTGCGCCTTGGCTAATGCTGCACAAGCCTGCTCTATTCTGCGGGACAGGCAATCCTCCAAGGGCCCCATGGCCTGCTCTACCGCCTTGTGGATAGAATCATCCACGGCATCATAAAAGTCCTCATCTCACTGCAGGGCCGTGAGGGGATCCTCCTCCCAATGATCGTCCTGCTGATAAGCTTCCTCGTCGTACGACTCCATGTGTACAGCAAAGGGGCGTCAAGCAGGTCAGTGGGGCCAGAGAGGGTAACCTCCGTATGAAGGGGGGGCTGGGTGTCAGCCTAAATGAAGTGCGGGCAGTGCTCGCGTTAGGAAGGGGTTAAATCCCCGGGCCCAACAGCCCTGGTGCAATGATAAATCTTAGGGCACCCTGCCCAAAAAATATATGGGTCCCAGTACCGACTCCCTACTAGAGCGTAAGTAAAGGCCTAGAGAGTACAGTAATCCTCGCCTCCGGTCCTGACATAGAATTGAAAACCTATGGGCTTTGGTGCGCGTAACAGACACCAATAGGCCATGGGCGGAGCAATGCGCCCACCTTTGGCCTATTGCGTGCTCTGTTGAAACAAAACACACACTCAAAGCCCAATTACAGACCCCAAAACAGAAAACGCACGCACAAGCGTGTGCGATTCCAGGGTCCATTTCTGAACCCCGGACAAAAGGACTCTTGCCTGCGCGAGCACTGTTGCACAGTGCAACGCAGGTCGCGAGACCTAAAAATGTGCTAAAAAAAAAAAGGATTGTGAACGCCAACTGGAGAGTTAGGAAAACCCCAGCCTGTTGAATCTCCAGTTTAATTTGATTTGTTTGTAACTTATCCTTGTCACTGGCGCCTCATATTCCCTCTTAGGAATCGTGTGGTAATTTCTTTGTCTCTAATAAGGGCAGTGTGTCAAAAATTTGATGGCATGGCAGATTCCAAAAGCAGGCAGGGCAACTGAGAAGTGTGATAAACCTAGGGAAAAGAGGAGGTGTTTTATTCACATTGTATATAAGCATCCCTATTCCAGTCTATGTATGGATTATAATGTCATGAAAATACCAGAAAGTAGCTATGTAGACAGCGTGTCTCTTTGGCATTAAGACAGCTTGTATAGTCACATTTTCATTGTGGCTGGCCAAGTACAACGTGTAGAGAAAAAGCTGTAAATTAGTCTGTTAGGGGTTATTCTCTCTTCCATGCGTGGGCTAGTGTATTTCAGTGATTAAGATTATGAATATAATAACAAAGAAAACAGTTGTGGAGAATGTAGTTTTCTTTTCGTGAGGTATTTTAAATCATTTGTTGATATTACCTAACCAACGGAAATATGAAAATATTTCAAGTAGTGTGACCTCACTTCAAACTAACGTTTGGTTCACCTAAGAGACTAAGGACCGGAAATGTGAAGAAAGATGTTTTGTTACAGAACATAAAATTTCACAAAAGTATTTTTCAGGAAACGAGTACAGCATCAAAAGTCAAGTTACGAGGCTAAGCGTATGATATAGCCGTATAACCTGCTGCTGTGGGCTGTATTGGTTATTGAAAGCCCTGAACCCAAGTTATAGGCCCGAGCCGCGCCCTCAGCCCTCGTTCCACCCACTGAGGGTAGAATTTTCTAAATTAAAAAGGTATGAACAGAAGACCAGCATTGAAATGTTGGAGAAGTCCTTCACCAGCAATCAATCAATCAATCAATACATTTGTAGAGCGCGCTACTCACCCATGAGGGTCTCACGACGCTGAAGGGAGGGGGGCGGGGGGGGGGCGCTATTGCTCGAATAACCAGGTCTTGAGGTGTTTCCTGAAAGTGAGATGGTCCCGCGTCAGTCGTAGGTGTGCGGGGAGGGAATTCCATATCGGGGCTGCCAGGTAGGAGAACGATCTTCCTCCGGTGGTGGTTCTGCGAATCCGTGGGACGGTGGCGAGGGCGAGGCTGGTGGAGCGGAGCTGGCGGGTGGGGGTGTAGAACGAGAGGCGGTTGTTGAGGTATTCGGGGCCCATGTTGTGGAGCGCTTTGTGTGCGTGGGTGAGCAGCCTGATCCCATAGTCACTGAATTGTCTTCAATGGACCTCTGTGTTCTAATGTTCTAATTTGCTTTAACTTATCGAAATGTTTGAAGTAATACAAAGAAATTATTCTGAAGGTTTGGTTAATTTTGAATAACAAGAGTTTGTAAGACCTGGTTAAAAAAAAATTCCTCGGTGAATGGGTCTGTCACATGAAACAGGACTAAAAAGGCAATGTGCTGAAAATCTGCCAAGGGACATTGCTTGTCTTTATACCTAACCACATTTTTAATTAGGTGGATACTTATTGAGATGAAATCTTCAAGGGCTCCAGGCCCAAATACAAACCAGTAGCTTTGCTTAAAATGGATACTACCGTTTTGGACCCAAGTACTGTTCAGTGAAAATGTTAGGTACACTTCCATGGTTGTGGAGAGACTCAATATAGTCCAATATATAAGACAGGAGACCAGGCCAGACTAGCTACTTTGGGTGAAAGCTTTATTTTATGCAAAACCTAAAACTCACTAAGTGAATTTTACAGGATGTCAGCCAGGGTACCAACTGAAAACGTACTTTGCTCCCAATGCTTCAAGTGGGATTTCAACTGTGACGTGTTGTCGGTCAACCCTGGACAACAACCTGTCTTTGGCACGGACGTCTAACAAAACAGTGAAGCAACAAAAATTGGCCTTGTATTTCTGTTTTGTAGACAGCTTATTTGCATTTGGCTGGGTTGATCTCCGAGCTCTTTGGAATTGAAGGGAAAGGTGAGGCATTGACTCAATTCTTCTAAGAGGCATCCAAATTCTACATTAAGATGTCTGATTATACGTTGTCTTGGGAGATAATAAACGCATGTAACAATAACTGAGGCAGGGGTGCATACTGGCATCCTTAATATTCATCCTTTATGTGCAAAACCCTGAACAATTCCTTAACAAAGTGCATGTCTGTCCTCTAAAGCAGCAATTCTTAACCTGTGGTCCGAGGACCCCCTGGGGGGTCTGCAAAGCCTACTCATGGGGTCCGCGACAGCTCAAACAAATAATTTTAACAGATTATCTAAATAAATAACATTAAAACTTTAAAAATATTTTGTACATGTGAAACAAGAAGCAAGTTGAAGCCAAAAACTTAATTTTGAATTTTAGATTGATTCATGGGTGCAGTGCAAGTCCATCGAACAGAATATAGTATGGATGATGGGTGGCCTCAATTGAATTTAGAAAAGCTTCATCTTCCCAATTAAAATTAACTGTAGATTATTTTTTAATTTGTGAATTAAATATTTTCATTCTAAGTGTAGTTGTTTGATGAATGCTTGTATATGTACTATTGTGTATTGTTTTGCAGTTCAAATCATCAAAATTGCTTAAGCTGGGATCCCGGATTCCAATAATGACTCTGTGCTAGTCCCTGGATTCAGTATGAATCAGTGGGAATCCCCGGATTCAAGGAAAGATTAAGTGGGTGTCCCCACAAGTCAAAAGGTTAAGAGCTACCACTCTAAATCAAAGGAATACTTACATACGGGAACTGATGTACGATTCCAATCTGATTTTATTAGATTTTACCTGGGTGGGCCTACAACATAAATCATCATAGTCAGGTTACAGAGGCCAGGAAGAAAAGCCTCATTGAAGACTGGCAGTAAAGGGTACCCTCTAATTAGAAGTGCTCGTCACCGGGTACTGCTTTATAAGAAAAACATTTGACCCGTTAAGTCTTGTGGTATATTCTTAATACCTTATTTTATTTAGAATATTTTATTTTCCAGTTTTAATTTAGTCTTGTGCAATCAGAACTGAATAATGTTTCAAGACTTAAGACCATGCTGGCACAGGCTTCAGTATTTTATATTACATAGGGAGTTGCAGGCTAAAGGAAAATCAATCCTTGTATAACAAAGAAAAATCATAATTTGTACTTTTTCAGCACTCATTCAGTCCATGTACATATAGCAAGTGTTCCATTGCCTAACACACTCTGCTCTTGTCCGAAGGCTGTGTGCTGTCACCGGGGTTGTGGAGCCCTCGAGGGTTTCCTGCTGGGACTCATCACATGCCCTGCAGGCAGTCCCTGCAGGGCATGGGCGAAGGCCATGCACAACAGGAGTTGGGCTACCACTGGAGTTTAGGTGCAGGGTCTTGTTGCAGGCTACGCATTGTGGGCTACCCCTGCTGCATACAGTGTTTAAGTAATAAAGGCACAATTGGTTGCTTGGGGGGTAGTGTGGCCCTTCACTTCCTCTGCAATAGGTGTAAAAAAAAAACTCCAGTAATAAGGTTTGGAAAGCAATAATCAAATTTGATATTTCACACTGAAAATGTCTTGTTTCAGATAAGAACTCAATTTTCTGAATCAATCTTGGAACATGGTGCTCCGAAAAATATGATGACACAGTGAAAATTATAATGTGAATGAATAGTGCGCAAGTGCTATACAATATGCTAGTATTTACATGTGACTGATAAGGATATTTTGGATGTACGAGCAACCACTCAAAATGGGAGTGTTGAGATACTAGATCAGTTTAAAAAACAGTTCATTGTAGTAGTTGTCTGTTGACGTTTCGACCCAAAATGCACAATTATTTAGAGCTGGGTCATCATCAGGATGGAAATAAGGTGGTGTTACTGGAGTCTTAAAGAAAAGGCAGTGTGACAGACTGTATATCCAGTTCTAAGTGCAAATGTCAGACGGATGAAGCATATGAAAAACAGGTACTCATGCCTTGTATGTCAGGCAATTAAATACATTTTCGTGCTCAGGGATTGCTTAACAGCAGGGGCCACTAGTGAGGATGCTACGCGGAGGTAAAAAAAAGTCTCACTTCAGAGGAGGCTTATTTAAGTATCTTGACTCAAAAATAAATTTATTGGGGCTTACCACATGCGTAAAATCGAGTGGTGTAGCAGCCTGAATGAATCCATAAGGTAAAGGGTGATGTTTAAATAGATGATAACCAGTGTCTGCTTAGTAGAAAAGGTCTCTCCAACTCACCCATTGGCCAACTCTAGGAGAATCACATTAGTATGCTAACCCAGAAATGATTGCATACGCTATCTAAAAGACAAGGGCGCTTGTTTACTCAAATGAGACCGTGTGTCTGAAGACCAGATAAAGTCAAAAGAGACTCACCCTTTTACATACTCAAGTGGCGTCACATCCTAAACTATACCAACCCCATACTGATTGTATTTATCATCTGTGAGGCAAATAAATCATGTTAAGTGCTTGTAAGCGTGTGTCCAAAAACTGGGATAAAACCACGTAGACTCACCGGTTTTAAACATCACTCCCTGTCAATGGAGCTGTTTAAAAAGGGGTTAAAACCAAATAAATCTCTTAGATTCAAAGCAGGCGGTTCCGGGGCACGCGTTGCGTGACATACTAACGATTTGATTTAGAGCGCGCTGGCCGAGGCGTGTCTCTTCTCCGGAGCGTGTTTGTTATTGACACATGCGAGTTCAAGCCCAGTGTGCACGCCACAGTGTGCACATGTTTGGAGAAACAGACGCGAGGGCTCCAAATAGACTTGTGTGGCTTATTTATTTCTATCCTTAAATAGATAATTGAGCCAGGATGCTACCAGGAATTGTATGCCCCTGAAATGTGACTGCACAATTTAAATGAATTGAAAAATATATTTAAAAATCAATGTTCTTCATCAGTCATGGAAAGGGAAGAGTGTAGCGGTCGTGACTGAACCACCTATGATAATTGCTGTATTTAAATCTCCAGTAAAAGGTGTATTCATTTGATGTGAAACGTTATTTATCACCATCTTCCCCATGCATGTTCAGCAATTGAGTGCCTCAGGGGCTATTTATAAAGCATCCGTAGAATCATGTGAATTGAAAAATATGTTTAAACATTACTTTTCTTCAGGGATCATGGAAAGGGAAGAGTGTAGGGGTCATGACTGCACCACCTAGGATGAGGTCTATAATAAATGCCCCAGTCATAGGTATATTCATGTGACCTACAATGTGATTGATCGCCATCTTTCCCATGTATGTTAAACAATTGAATGCTCTATGAAGACTCCGTAGAAACCGGTTTTCTCCCAGACATTGCCATGCATGCAAAAAAAAAAGTATATTCATGTGTTGAGTAATATACAATGAACACAATTGTCCATACATATATGGTGAAATGTAAGACTCCACAAGAGTCCAAAAGAATAACATCGAACAGAACTGTAGTGGGTTGGGGGTGTTGGGTAGTTAGGATGGGGCGTTTTTAATGATTTTAATTGTCATTTGTGTTTTAGAATGTTGCATGGATAATTGTCCAAATAAAACTTGCTTTGATTCCATAACATCGAACCGTTCCAGTAGTCAAATGAAGGCTGCTTGCCTCTAATTCTCTGTCGTATTTAAACCAAGAGTGATTCTAACTTGTCCATCCATAACATCTCTTTTCTGCATAGTAGGTTAGACTTGTCCCTTCCTCTTGGGCTGAGCGAAATCAGTTCGGTAACCTACCCACCTTATGTCTTCACTGTTGTGATGGTGTCTTTGAAAATGTTCGACAAGTGGTGCTCCAGTCATGCCACATTTGATCCTGCTTCTGTGTTGCAATATCCTGCATTTCACCTTTTGCGTGGTCTGCTCTATGTAGATTAAATAGCACGGGCGCCATATATCTTATAGAATGTCTTGGGTGTAACAGTTTGTGAAACCCAGTTTTGACATTCCTATGGACAAAGGTATTTGTGTTCATCCTGAACTTACAGGCTACACATTGACCACATTGAAAATGGCCTACTATTGCCAGGATCCCCTGTAAGGTATTGAGGGTAGTTCTGGGCGGCTGTGGCAGGGTTGCCTTCACTAGTGCATCCTTGAGATTCCTGCCTCGTTTGAAGGAGAATACTGTTTTTTTTCCTTAGTAGTGAGGTGGTCGCTTACTAGTCCCCAATGTCATTTGATAATCTTTTTCACATCATTGCTGACTGGGCTAAAGGAGGTAACGCAAGCAATCCGTTCCATAATGCTTGTCTTGGCATGGGGTTCTAATAGACTCTCCCTGGGGTTATGACAAGCACTTTACCTAGCCTGTCTTACTAATCGACATTGGTAACCCCTTCTGTGAGTTTCCCTATAAGGGTGTCTGATTCTTTGAAGAAATCTTCTCTTCTGGTACAATTCCTACAGATACATAGGAATTGTCCCTCCAGCTTCTGGGATGGCTACTGGTGTAGTGCAGTAGGGAGTTTATTTCAGTCAGTTTTCTGTAGAGTAATACAAAAAGGTTTGGCTTCTCTGTTCCAACATGTAGATCAAGAGAGGGAATGTTTGAGCTTTGCTCCATTGTGAACTGTATATCTGTAGATCTTGTGTGAAGCCTTGCATGGAATGAGTTTGTCACCTCGGGAACCCCTCCATAACATAAAGACATCTCTGTACCTCATCCATTACAGTATATTGTCAGTGAATGGATTATCTGATGTAAAGATTTTGTGTGTCTCGTACTTAGCCATGTAGAGGTTAGCTAGATCTGGCGCAAAGCTACTGCCCTTGTCTGAAAGTAAAAGCAATTAGCGAATTCAAAATAGTTCTTTGTCATGGCAATTCCCATGAGTTCTACTGTGAACCAACCAGGTACTTAAGTTGGCTGCTCACGTATGTCCATCAGGTTTGCAATCAATCTAAGAGCTTCTATTTGGTGGTTATACAATGATTGTATATCCATTGTGATCAGCCGGTCAGCATTTTTTAACGCAATGCCTTCCATCATGTTAATAAAGTGCATACTGTCTCTGATGATAAATGAGATTGTCAGAGGTACCCCAGGTTTGAGAAAAGGGTTAAGGTATTGGCAGAGTGGTGTGGTGATTGATCCACAACCAGATATGATGGGTCCACCGGGGGGAGGGAGGGTTGTTGAGTCTCCTATGCATCTTTGGTAGAGTATAAAGTACAGGTACTATTTCCTGGTCTCTGTTGAGAAATTGATGTTCGTTTTTGCTTAAAAAGCTAAGTTTAGAGCACAACATGACTCCCTGTCAGTGCACAAAACTCATATGTGTCGGTAGTACTATTGGAAACTTTCATGCTGCAGTTTCACCCAGGACTTTATTGCCTTTTTGCTGAAGTCTGTTTTTTTGTTGTATTTAGGACTTAGCACATTACCCCTGCTAACTAATGATGAAGTTTTTGTGCCCGGATTTCTAAATTGGAAAAATTGGCATACACATAATTGCTACATTTAATTTACTTGTAAGTCCCTAGGATATGGTATTTCCTGTACCTGAGGGAGGTAAATTAAATGCTACTAGTTGGCTGCAGCACTCATTGTGCCACCCTCTGCATTAGCCCTGTAAAGCAAATCTTCAAGCCTGCCCTTGCAGCCTGGGTTTTCAGTTTCTAACTGCCATTTCAACCTGGTAAACAAATAAGTTTTGCCAGGACTGAGCCTTCCTTTTTAGGTCGAGCCTAGTGCAGCGGGCATGCGCTGCTCTAGGAGCGGGCCTCTTGGAATCACTATGGACTTTCCACAAGCTCGTGCGTGCGGCTTTTTGTACAGCATTATTTCTACTGGGCTTTGCGTGAGTTTTTAAAAAAAGACAGCACGCAATTGGGTAAAAGCGGGTGCATGTCCCACCTTTCCCAGTAAATGTATCCGCCCGCGGCCTACAGCTTGCGGGAGCGAGCAGCGGCGCCATTCGTTTGTGATTGTTTCCAATTAGCGTGTTCGCGGTCGCCGCACTTCCCCGCTTGTTTGGTATGTTTTACGCCCCCTTTCTCAGCATTTACCTCTCATCTCTCTCTTGTTGTAAACTGCCTTGCTTCCCGCTGCGCCTAAAATCCTGGCTCGTCTTTTCCCATGTAAATGTGACAGTTGTTCTTTTGCAACCACCTTTCTTTTGACTTCTACCGCTTTGAACAATCCATCTATATTTACACGTCGTAAGCCGGGGGAGTTGCGGATGCAAAAAATAAAATCAGTTTGTTACCCCGGTGCAAAGTCATCTTTTGCCTGCAAGCTCAGCGTTGGCCTCCCCCACAAACTCCCCCCAGCCCACCCCGACCCCTAATGCCAGTGAATCTCAATCTATTTCGCCCTTGAAAAGTGAAAAACGAAACACCGCATTTTGGTCAAGGAAATGCCCCACTGAGAGAAGAATTGCCCTATTTAAAAACACGCGGGGGCAGTTTGTGTCGCATTAACTGATACATTTCAGAACGGAGACAGCGATGTGCACAAAGAACAGAGCAAGGGCCGCACACAGCGTGGAAGCCAACCCGCAGAGCTATCCACGTCATTATGTGAGACTCTTTCGGTCTGCAGCTGGACATGACACTGCTCCGGCTGTAACTGGCCTGAAGTGGGAGGACGTCCTTGCTGTCTGTGCACGTGTTTTACTGTCACTGTACCATACCCTGACCTCGCCTAACATAGCATAACGTAACATCTGATAACACGTCACGGCATAGAGCATTACATCGTAGAATAACATATCATTACATTCCACAGTGTAATCTTTCCCAGTAAATGTATCCGCCCACTGCCTACAGCTTGCGGGAGCGAGCTGCGACGCTATCTGTTTGTGATTGTTTCCAATTAACGCATTCGCGGTCGCCGCGCTGCCGCGCTTGTATGGTATGTTTTATGCCCCCTTCCTCAGCATTTACCTCTTGTATCTCTCTTGTTCTTAACTGCTTTGCCTCCTGTGGCACCTAAAATCTGGGCTCGTCTTTTCTCATGTAAGTGCGACAATTGTTCTTTTGCAACCACCTTTCTTGATTTGTTTCCACAGGGGAGTTTTTGTTCTTCCTCTCAGAGAGCTGTCTTTGAGGGGGGGGGAAACAAGCCTTTTATCCCTGTAAGTTGCCTGATAGACACTCCTCACCAAACAGTTATGTTCCTCAGTAAACCTTCAATAGGGGGGGTGGTATGCACACTGTTGCTTCTCTCAATTAATCCGTATTTCCAAACCTTACAAAGTTGCGTGCGGAACTGGGCATGTGCCTTGCCCGTGGCACCCAATAATTGAATAATGCTGTGGGGAGCGCTATGACGCTCCACTCCCAGACGCACTGCAGAAATGGATACAAAATCCTGTTAACAATTCCACTTTAAACTTTCTCCCTATGAATCCGTGTTAGTCCACAATATTATTCAGAAACTTTCATGCTTTCCTTTTATAATCGTAGACGAAATGTCGGGTAAAGAACCTAGCAACAAGGGAGGGATTTTCGCTCAATCTGAGCCAGAAAATCAGCAGGAAAGAAAACTTTCTTTATTGAGTCCCCTCACTCACCAGGGTTTGCCCTTGGTGACATGCTTCATCATAGGGACCATGTCAGTCCACTGCGAACTGAGGCGTGCTGCGACTTGCAGAAATACGTTGGAGCACTTTTGTGAAGACTATGTGTGGTGCAGTGGTGTAGTGGAGTGGACAGAGGTGAGTTAAAAATACCTAGCTAGTGGGCGAAATAGTTTTATTCTTGCTCCTAGTTGGTATGTCTAAAAACGGGGTAAGATACTGAAAAACCCTAGCTGTAATGGGTTAGGAATCCCTAGTATACGTCAGCATGTTTCGAGCATTCCCCAGAGCTCTTCGTCAGGACTACACAGGGTCCAGCCCTGTGTACGCCACTCCTAAATGACCTACAATCAGGTAATCAAAAGAAAATAGAAGCTACGCTGCAAGTAATAAGCATGCGTTAATACATATGATCAACCATTGCCACATAGTATCTGCGGAATAAAGAGAGACATAGTTAAGAGAACAAACGCCCCCCAATAGGAGCTGATGGGTTAAAGCTAATGTAATGTTGTTGTCACACACATCATGCTCCTCTATGGTGCGTTAATCTTAGCAGTACTCAGTGTTGCGCCGTGCCTGTTTAGAACGAAAAACACAATGCTGTTTGTTCAAGTGGCGCTAGTGAGTGATATTAATAAAAACATACACCACGTGACTTAAGAACATACGTGACACAAAACACATCCAGTATGTACTGAGAACGTAATCACATACTTGTATGTAAGCAAAATTGTGCCCCATGGTCTTGGGGGGGATGTGGGTTCTTGTGTATCTAATTCTGAAAAAGGAAAAAGAAGAACTGGAAAAGCCTAATTAGTGGCCTCTCACTCTCTAGAATAAAGTTCGATGGACCATGCGGATGCTTCCGTGGTCGAGACCACCGTATGGGGAGGTGGTTAGAAAGTGGCTTTAAATGGCGGGTTTACATATGGGTGAAAACATCTTTTGGAGGCGGATGCCGAGCGGCAAGAGAGGTTGTGGAGTGGACAGGTACGTGTTTAGTCGGTGGTTTAAGTGGTTTAAGGTGTGTGGGTGTTGACATTTGTAGTTTAAGTGCAAAAGCTGGGAGAATCAGGAATGAGTGAATACGCGTGAGTGTTTTGTTGTAGATGGGCTAGTGAGAAGAGAGCGGTGAGGTGATTTCGTCAACATAGGAAGTTGTGAGAGAGTTAGAATTCGCGAGTGACTAGTGTTGTGGATGGGTGTTTTTTAAATGTGGTGAGCACGATTGGCAGATTGTTTGAATGTGAGAGTGGGGAGAATGTTTATGTGGGAAGGTCAGTTGAAAGGGAGGAGCCACATAACAGTTGGAAACGTGGGATGACACATTTATTGTTTATCACGGCACAGTTCTGTGGATGAAGGGGTTATGGTTTGGCATTAAGGGGAGTAAGTTATTTTGTGCTTGATTTGTTGTAGAGTAATACGCACAAGGGGTTACATGTTTGCAGGAGAAATAATGTGTTAACAAGTTGACTTTTTCATGTTATACGGAGGATAATGTAGTAACGGTGTTTTTTCTTAATTTGTTAACTTGCTGTTACCCCTGACGAAAGGCTTGAATAAGCCTGAAATACATTGGGTTTTAAATAAAGAAATGCTGCTCTGAACGATTCTTTGCATTTTTGTTCGTGTTCTCGAAGAGGTCCGGATGGGCACACTTGAATATGGGAAGCATTAAAAATGCATGACGCAATACATGTGGATTATAAAAGGAAAGCATTAAAGTTTCTGAATTATATTGTGGACTAACATGGATTCATACGGAGAAAGTTTAAAGTGAAATTGTTAACAGAATTTTGTATCCATTTCTGCAGTGCGTCTGAGAGTGGAGCATCATAGCGCTCCCCACAGCATTGCTCAGTAAACCTTGGCAGTGCACTCCAATCCGTTTGTTTAGTCATTGGAAAGACTACAACTTTTCAGACGTGTGCAATTTCACACACAGGATTAAGGATGGGTACCCTACATCTATGTTTGTTGACCTGATGCACTGGGCATTCGGTGTCCAGATAGGGACATGCCACCACAACAACACTAGCCTTTGCTTTTATATATCGTTATTAGGCAGGTTGGTCAATTAGCTCATTTAAAATGAAGCAAGACTACAAATCCAGAATGCACTGATATGCAAAGGCGTAGTCCAGGCATGGAAGAGTGTTTTCCTGGTTACGTGGAATCACACATGGGAACATTGACTGTGTACGTCTGTATCCTTGACTGTCTATTGTTTTTCACACCTGTGTTCTCTGTAAGACATAACAGTCCTCATCCATGTCCTCTTCAAAGCCTCCCCTTTAGTTCATGGCCGAGGTATCCCAGTGTCAAAGTGTTTATCAAGTTTCCAAGATCTGATAAAAGGCCTTCGGAAGAAAAAATGAGCCGGGTGGTTGCGACAGACACCGGCAGGTCTCGGCCTGCTCCCTTAAAAGGCATGTGAATGAAAACGCACAACCGGTGTGCAGAATGCGCTTTGTGTCAAAACTAACCTAGTGGGTGTCAATGGGTAGAATTCACGAGATCTGCAATGGAATTGTGTGACTAACAAGATAGTTGTTTTACGCTACTTTTTTTTCGCTTTGTTCTCCACGGATGACGGACTGGTTGCCATAGAGTTTACGCCGGTGGAGAGTCAGAACCCAGTCTCTAAAACTCTGCATTTAATGTGCTAGTCTGAGCTGTGGTTTACATCTCTGTTTAGTTTCTGGGGGTAAATGAAGTTAAAGACGATAAATCTTTTTGTATGTGTAACTCAGGCTGGGCCTCTCGGCATTAGTTACCGTTTGTGTATCTGAAAGAAACACGTTAGATTCCTCCCCTTAGAATATCCCCAGGCGTCAGGCTGGATCCGGAAAGTTTATCGTCAGCAATACCCCTGCGAGTCGCTAGGCGTCGTCTGCAGCTCCGCGTCCGCCGTCGTGCGCCGGAATGACGACGTCGGAGTACTTAGACGCCGCCCTCGCGCGCTGACGTCAGTTCTTGTACATAGCTTTCTGCGCCAGGAACGCAGAGCCATGCAAGAGACAGACACTGGTGCCAAAAAATCTAGGGCCCTAAAAAGGATAGCCTTAACCCTGGATGTCGGTTCGCAGAACGGGGAGGATGGGTGGGGCGGTGAGGAATCTAACTAACTAATGTTTCTTACAGATGCATTGTTACCGAAGGTAAGTAACTTGTTCCTCTGAAAGAAACACGTTAGTTAGATTCCTCACCTTAGAATAGATACCCCAGCAATACCAACCCCGGTGGTGGGTCTGCGAACCAAGATCACACCAGAAAGTCCTGGAGAACAGAACGGCCAAAGAAGCCGTCTCTCCGGACTTGGCTGTCCAGGCAATAATGCTTGGCAAACGTGTGCAGCAAGGCCCACGTTGCTGCCTGACAGATGTCCTGCAAGGGGACCCCTCGGCCCAGGGCAGTAGTCGCCGCAATGGCCCGGGTGGAATGGGCTCTCAGCCCTACAGGAGGGTCCTTTTTAGCCAAGGAGTAACAAGCTTTTATACACCGCGAGATGGTCCGCTTGTGTACTGCCCTCCTCTTCTTAGCACCCACGTATCCAACAAAAAGCTGGTCGTCCACCCGGAACTGTTTGGTGCGGTCCAAATAAAAGGACAGCGCCCGTTTTGGGTCCAGACGGTGGAGCCTCTCTTCCTCTTTCGAAGGATGCGGAGGCGGAAAGAAGGCGGGCAACGTGACAGATTGCCCGATGTGAAAGGGAGTCACCACTTTCGGAAAATAGGAAGGACGAGTCCGGAGGACAACCTTGTCCGGATGAACAGAAAGAAAAGGAGGCTTAGACGATAGGGCCTGGAGCTCACACACACGTCTAGCCGAGGTGATAGCTACCAGGAAAGCAGTCTTAAGAGTCAGAAGACAAAGGGGACAATTGTGAAGAGGCTCAAAAGGAGCGCACATCAGGAATGTTAAGACCAGGTTCAAATCCCACTGAAGCATTACGAAGGGGACAGGAGGAAAAATGTGAGTAATGCCCTTGAAGAAACTAGAAACAAGGGATTTGAAAAGAGAAGGCTGATCAAGAAGCCGTAAGAAGGTAGAGATAGCAGAAAGATGACCTTTTAGGGTGCCCAGAGCAGAGCCCTGCTGGGCCATGGAAAGAAGAAAGAGGAGAACCTCAGAAAGAGGGGCGGAAAGGGGATCCACAGCCTTTGCTGTGCACCATGCCACAAATTTGTTCCACCGGCAGGCGTATACCGTTTTTGTGGAGGGACGCCTGGCTGCCAGAATCACATCGCAGACTTCAGAAGACAAGTCAAATTGCATCAACCGTCGCCGCTCAATCTCCACGCATGGAGGTGGAGACTGGACAGGTTCGGGTGGAGGACCGTCCCCTGCTGCTGCGACAGAAGGTCCTCCTGAAGAGGCAGTCGTATCGGGGGATCAATTGACATACTGAGTAGCTCGGGATACCAGTACCTTCGTGCCCAATCCGGGGCCACCAAGATGACTTGGGCCCGGTCGCGCCTGATCTTCTTCAGCACTCTGGGCAGAAGTGGTATAGGCGGAAAGGCGTACAACAGACCGCAACTCCACTCGCGACGAAAGGCGTCCCCGAGCGACTGCCGCCTTGGAAACTCCAACGCGCAGAACTGCTGACATTGCGCGTTCTCTTCGGTGGCGAATAGATCTAACCAAGGCTCTCCCCACTGCCGAAAGAGGCCTTGCGCCATGTCCGAGTTTAGACGCCATTCGTGATCCATCATGCACTGGCTGAGTTCGTCTGCTCTGGCGTTGAGAGAGCCCACCAGATGTTGAACCACCAGGGTGACGCCCTGATGTTCCAGCCATGTCCAGAGGCGCAGCGCCTGACAAAGGGTCCACGACCCACCCCGCCCTGTTTGTTGCAATACCACATGGCGGTGGTGTTGTCCGTGAACACCTGCACCACACTTCCCCGGACAACGGGAAGGAATGCCTTCAGTGCAAGTCGGATCGCTCTCAGCTCCAAAAGGTTGATATGAAGCCGAGACTCCGCCGGAGACCAGAGTCCTCTGATCTCTGCCTCCCCCATGTGGCCCCCCCATCCCAGGAGGGACGCATCCGTCACTACTACATGCTCCGGTTGGGGTAGGGAGAGGGATCTGCCGCTGACCCAATCGCGGTCCGTGAGCCACCACTGCAACTGCCTTGGAGTGCCCTCCGAGATCAAGACATGGTCGGACAGGTTGCCCCGATGCCGGGCCCACTGAAATTTCAGGTCTCACTGCAGAGCCCACATTCGCCACCTGGCGTGATGCACTAACAGGATGCAGGAGGCCATCAGACCCAGAAGCCGCAGCACCAACCTGACCGAAACCCGGGATAGAAGCCGGAAGATGGGAATCAGATCCTGAATATCCCGGACCCGCTGTCCCGGAGGATAAGCCCGGAACTGCGCCGAGTCCAGAACCGGTCCGATGAAGAGGAGCTTCTGGGAGGGACTCAGATGCGACTTCGGCACGTTGATGGAGAACACCAGCAAATGCAGGAGGTTGGCCGTAGTCTGGAGGTGGGAGACGACTTGCTGGGGCGAGCCCGCCTTCAACAGCCAGTCGTCGAGATAGGGGGAAGACTGGAACCCCCGATCTGCGCAGATGAGCTGCAACCACCGCTATGACTTTCGGGAACACCCGAGGGGCACTGGTGAGGCCGAAGAGGAGCACGGTGAACTGAAAATGCTCCTGACCCACCATGAACTGCAGGTAACGCCGGTGGGCCGGCAGGACGGGGATGTGAAAATAAGCGTCCTGCAAGTCCAGCGCTACCATCCAGTCTCCTGGATCCAGAGCAGCCAGAACCTGAGCTAGGGTAAGCATCTTGAACCTCTCCTTCCGGAGGAAGGCGTTGACGCTCCTGAGGTCCAAGATAGGGCGTAGGCCCCCTTTGCCCTTCTTGGGAACCAGAAAGTAGTGGGAATAGCAACCACGACCTACTTCTGGACCAGGAAGGCGCTCGACGGCCCCTTTGGCCAAAAGGGCCGTAACTTCCTCCCACAGAAGATTCAAGTGATCCCCCGACATACGGTGGTACTGCGATGACATGGCTGGAGGGGTCGTCTCGAAGGGGAGGGAGTAGCCCCTTCGGGTGATTTGCAGCACCCACCTGTCCGACGTGATGGAACGCCAGTGGAGCAGGTGATGGCGAACTCTGCCTCCCACTGGCGTGGAATGGGCCTGAAAGCTCGGACTAGGAGGGCTTTGAGGCTGACCGGCACATTGTCCCCCTGGTACCGCCTCGGCGGAATCCACGTCTGCGTGCAGGTTGGTTTTGCGGCCGGTGGCTAGGCGGATGTGAGGGGGCGCCCCTTTCTTGGCCACGAAAGGGGCGAAAGGCGGAAGTTTGCGGTCGCGGGGTCGAGAGACCCAAGGACTTGGCCATAGCCCGGGAGTCCTTGAAGCGTACCAGCGCACTATCCGCCTTCTCGCCAAAAAGGCGAGTGCCATCAAAGGGCATATCCATGAGGGTCCTCTGGACATCCCCTGAAAAAGACGTGGACCGCAGCCAGGCATGGCGGCGGAGCGCCACTGTGGTTGACATCGCCCTACCCAGCGAGTCCGTAGTGTCTAGTCCACATCGTATGACATGTCACGCTGCATCCCGCGCATCGGCAAGAGCCTGGGTGAGCCGTGTCCGGGCCTCCTCCGGATACAGGGGCAGCACGTCCTTCACCGTATCCCACAGAGAGTGAGAGTAACGGTCCAAGAGGCAAGTGACGTTCAAGGACCGCAATCCCAAACTAAGGGTAGAGAACAACTTCTTACCGAACTGTTCCAGCCTCTTGGATTCCCGATCCGGAGGAGCGGACGGGAAGGAGGACTGGGAAGTAGAGGCCTGGATAACCAGACTCTCGGGCGTGGGGTGTTGGGACAGAAAACTGGGGTCGCCCGGTGCAGGGCGGTGGTGCCGGGCCATGTTTCGATCCACAGGAGGTACTGTGGAGGGCTTGGACCAGGTGCCCTTCAGAACGTCCACTAGTGCCTCATTGAACTGCAGCAGAGGCTCCGAGGAGCTTGCTGACGGTTGAAGCACCTCAGTGAGGAGGTTAGTCCTCAAGGCAGCAGGCAACTCTAGCCCAAGGGCTTCGGCCGCCTTGCGCAGCACCACTGAAAATGCAGCACCCTCCTCCGAAGCCACAGTCGGAGGAGAGATGAAGCCAGTGTCCGGGGAGGTGTCCAGACCACTGGCATCCCCCAGCTCATCCGTCCAGTCCTGTGATAAGTTGACCTACAGGGCCATAGGGTCCTCAGACCCCTCCCAGTCGCCCCCGTCATCTGATTCCTGATAAACAGGGGAAATAACCGGAGCTGGACGGTAGAAGAAATGGTGATCCATCGGCGTCGGACGGCGCCGCACCGGCGCCTGGCCCGGACCGGGGCTAAACCGGGGAACGGCGTCACCCGGAGACAGCGCCGGAGGTGGAACCGGTGTCGGCGCCGGCGGAGGAGGCGTCTTGAGGTCGACCGGCGCCGACAGAGATCCAGGCCTGGATCCCTCGGGGGCCTGCGGTGTCGGGACCGAAGTCGACGGCTGTGCCGGGGCCGGAGCCGCCGGCTCGCTAGGCCGCCCAGTCGTGCCCGCGGGGCCTGAAGGCGCTCCGGCAGGCGTTGATGGCGGAGCCAGGCCCCTCATGGCCGAGAGGAAGGCACTGATCTCCACCGGAGTCGTGTCAGTCCCAGGGACCGGCGGGTATGGGGACGGATGCGGCTCCTACGGAGCCGCGGGGGTGGGACCACCCTGACCCTCGACTGAGTGGCGCGACCGGCGAGGGGAGTCCGAAGAGCGGTGTCGTCTCTTGGACTTTTTACCGTGCTTCGACTTACCAGAAGACTTTGAACCCGACGAGCGGTGATGGTGGCTGTGGCTCCGCGACCGTTTCTTCGACCTGCTCCTGGACCGGGACCATGAACGACGTGGAGCCGAGTGTCGGAGCTCGAAGCTTGCGGGACCGCTCCTGCCTAGCCTTCGAGGTCAAGGTCTGGCAGTCAAGGCACGACTCCGCATCGTGGTCGGCCCCCAGGCAGTAAAGGCACCGGCGATGGTGATCCGTTACCGACATCAGTCAGTGACAGGAGTCACAGGCTTTAAAACCAGGCATCCTACCGACACCAGTTCGAGTCGAGTAGACAAAAGAGTCAAAAAAAGTTTTAGTCAAAAAGTGACTAAAGGAGTAAGCTCTTCCCGGATCGGCGCTGTCTGGCGCAGAATAAAGAAGAACTGACGTCAGCGCGTGAGGGCGGCGTCTAAGTACTCCGTCATTCCGGCGCACGACACCGACGACGGACGCGGAGCCGCAGACGACGCCTAGCGACGCGCAAGGGGTATTGCTGACGAAAAATCTTTCCGGATCCAGCCTGACGCCTGGGGATATTCTAAGGTGAGGAATCTAACTAACTAATGTTTCTTGCAGATACATCGTTACCGAAGGTAAGTAACTTGTTCTTTACTCCCCGTTGTTAACTACCTCTTTACCAGCCTAGTTTATTTGGTCTCACAAATTGTTTTAGTACTGTCCCTGCAGAATTAATTATCCGCACAGTGGAGGTGTAAGAAGAGTTGAAGTAACATATGTTTTCGCCAGCAGATTCATAATCAGGACACTTAATCATTATGAAATCATTCAAGCTTTATTGTCTCTATAATGTGCTGCATGGCTAAACACTTAAGCAGTCCCAAAGGTGAGACCTATTGTCTATGCCAATGCTTGTTTAATACGTCATCCCTAAAGTAGGTCCTAAATGCCCATACAGTAGGGTGCATGTTATTTAAAAAGTAGGATATTTCGATTTAATGTTGGCACTGGTTTACGCTATTTCATTTTAATACGTGCTAAATTAAGTTTGGGGATATATTAAAAAACTATTGTTTTTTTTCTAAATTTTATTTATCATTTTCCATAATGTTTACAGACATTGCATGGTTATTCACCGCAGTTACAAATCAAAAAGAAGAAATACTTGCAAATACATTTTGTTCAATCATATAACGCACACTTGTAAAGGGTAGCATATATAATATACATTGTAATATTAACCTCTGGTCAGCCCAAGTCACGAGGCTTTCCCCTGTGGTCCAACCCCCATGCCCCCGACTCAGCTCCCAGATATCTTTTGGTCAGGAAGCCGGGGCCTGGGTAGTAGCATAGAGTTCACTGTTCATGTTGCAAAATGTGAGGATAGTAAGACAAGCTTTCACTGTTGGGGAGGCTCTACTGCCCCATATGAGTGCAATTACCCTCTTTGCTAACAGGAGGGCAATGGGTATGAATCTATGCAACTCCTTCGGCATATCATACACATATCCCAGCAAGGCGACCTCAGAAGGAGGATCTATCTCGAGGTGTCATCTGAGCTACTAATCTAACAAGCATTGAAAATGCAATAGGCCTCGCCTTTTATTAAGTTAAAGCCATTTGCTTTGCTAATGGTATTATATAGCAAAGCAAATGGCTTTAACTTAATAAAAGGCGAGGCCTATTGCATTTTTAATGCTTGTTTGTTAGGCACGGGGAGATTAAGTGAATCACAGGATGTTCAGCGTCATTGCAGAGACTCGAACCCAGTTCCCCAGATTCGAGGTCGACCGCCCTAGCCGTTAGGCCAACTCCTTTCCATATGTGGCTCTTCCGGGTGCCAGCACGTCTTGGATAAACAATTTAATTTGACCCAGCTGCATTGTATACTAGAGTGTCCAGGGGCAGCGCCTTGCCTGTTATGGACGGTGATTGGCCCCAGAGCACAGCAACAGCTTTTATTTTCATTGGTGAGCTGGGCCGCTGCCACTACAGTTAGTAGCGCCTTTCAATGTGGTCCATGCCCGATCATGGAGGAGGTTATTCTTGCTTGCAGACAGGTTGTTTTTTCAAGTCCTGACCTGCCCGGCCCACCTACCAGTGTCTCAGCAGCTACCCTTCACCCTCCCCCCGGGTATCTGACAGACATGACCTGACCTCTTACCAGCCTCCACATGTGTTGCTGGGGTCGCGGGCAGGGCTCTGACATCATCGGCTTGTGTGCTGTCTTTAAAAGGCAGCCATCTGACCTGTGACTGGACCGACCGGCCCACTGAGAGGATCCAAGCTATCAGCGCATTGCATCTTCCAGGAAGCATTGAGGCAATTAGCAGAAAAGACGGAATGCGGATGCTTCAAATAAGTTTTTTTTTTTAGCAGTAAACCTGGACGTGTGTGTGTGTGTGTGTGTGTGGGTGTGGGTGTGGGTGTGGGTGTGTGTGTGGGTGTGTGTGTGGGTGGGTGTGTGTGTGTGTGTGTTCAACTTAGCGGTTGCATCAGGCAGTGGAGGGATTCAGGAGATCACCAAATGAGGGAGCAACACATGAGTCAGTTCTTAATGTGGCATTTGGGGTCACACTGCTGTGCATCGGGCGTGGAGTTAGTCCCAAGAGGGTGCAGGAGAACTGAGGTGCTGCGTGCATCCTCCAGGCTATGGTAACGTTCACCTATCCTTCTGCCTTTGCACTATGAGTGACACTTTCTCGCAAGCAAAATGGGTGTCATTTCTGATATTTGTAAGTTTCCCTTGTCTCCATTGCTTTATTATGCTTGCAAGAAAGGGTCACATATAGTCGTTTTAGTGTCACTCATAATTACACTCAAATTATGAAAATGTCACACATAGCAGATTGAAACCTTGGTGGCTATGGCCAGTGGAAGTTGCTGCCTGCAGGAGAAAAGTGCTGTTGAGTAGGTATTAATAAGGAAGCAGGGACTTGAGTGGAGATGCAGCTCGGACCGCCATTTTGAGTTCCTCCTTCGTATTCCCTTTCAGCTGAGCCCGTGTGTGTTTATGCAAGCGCTGGCGCACACTACAGCGGCAGCTTGAGGTCATTGCCGGTCTGAAGCTGACCCGGCACTTCGCTTCCAGGCAAGTGCTACCCAGCGAATGCCTCACCTGCCTGGTGGAGATGATTGAGGACCCGCACTGCGGCCCGCCCGTGGCCCTGCGCACCCTGGGGCTCCTCTCGACTCTGGCAGCAGACGGAGAGGCCCGCGAAGCGCTGCAATCTGCACACTGCCTGGGTGGCGCGTTGGCAGCCACAGTGCACCACTACAGCGGAGGAGGGAACCCGGCGGGAGAGCCTCTTCTGCTGCCCTGCGTTCAACTGCTGCAGCGCCTGACAGGGAGGAGTGAGCCTGGGTCCCCGACACTGCAGGCGCGCGCTGCAACGCCAACAACAACTCTTTTAGAGCGTCCCAGTTGGACTGCCTTGCATGACTGGTTTCTTATCTTTATGGGGCCATGTGTTTGGCCCCATAAAGATGATAAACCTTTTACGCCAGCAGTAAGTCGGGGCAGCCAGTCCAACTGGGACGGCTCTAAAAGAGAAAAGTGTACGTCACGAGACGCTCCTTTCCAATGGCTGGCCACCGTTTAGCATAAACGGTGACGCCAGCCAATGGAAAGGAGGGGCGGGGTTTAAAGCCCACTAGAGAAATCTAACCTAAAACGTTAAATCTCGCCAGCGAGACTGCGCATGTCTGCGCAGTCTTACGCCAGGCGAGACCTAAAAATGGCTCTCCAATAGTCCCCAATCTTAGCGCAGTTCCACGTCAGATGGGCAAAGTCTTAAACAATTTTTGAAGGACTAATTTTAATAGTAGTTTAAAGTCATACTTAATGGCCAGGTTGGATATTATATTGCTATTTTGGAAATTACACGTTTAGAAGTTGTCATTTTCCTGCTTAAAACCAAAAGCCTTTCCTGCCAATGTCCAGCTGTCCCCTGACCCCGCCGCCCTGTGGTGAGATGTGTATTGCTCCCAGACAAGAGTACAAAGGGCTCTGGGTGTGGGAGCGGGGCACTTCCCTTGGCAGGATGCCATAGGGTGCTGTGCCCAGCCTCAACCTGAGCTTCAAAAGAATCTACTTGGTCACTGACAGATAAAGCTCACACCTAGACCTGCCTCCCTTTCAGGTCTTGCTTAGAGAGGCCAGGCGAGGGAAAGGCTTGTTGGGTGTGTCGCGGGCGTGGTAGGCGCTGGTAGATTGTTTGAAGGACCCAGACCTGCCGTCCCAGGACGCGACCCCAGTGGCTTGAGAACCCCGAAACCTTAGTGGAATTGGCTGCCACACTTAAGGCCCTGCTCAATGACCGGTGCTCTACACAGATAGCTCCATGGCATTTCCTATTCCTACTTATTTTCCATTGTTTGTTTAATTTAATATTTTTCGCTGAGATGGATAAAATTGGTCTCCCACAGAGCGTGCGACTCGCGGGGAGTTTAGAGAGGTTGTGAGTAGGAGATGGACATGGTTGCACACAATTTTGTTCTGATTATAAGATATGTGATGATAGTATTTGAACTGTTGCTTCTGGAGAGCTTGTAATCCAATAAAATGTGTTTAAAAAAAAAAAAAGGCTGAACTTGCCTGCTTTGAACCCAGGACACCAGAAATTACCCTAAGTGTCAGTTGGCTGACCTCATGTTCGAGTTACAGGGACACAAGCTTCCAGAGGCCCTCACCCTGTAGCTGCCCAGCTGACTAATACCAACTGGACCTGCCGTGGATTCTGCTACTATTGTCTATTAGAGTGTGTCCTAACCCCCAAGTGGTGCCTCCAGGTCTTGGACCCTTGGCTGGTGTTGTAGTGTACTTCTCCTACCCCCCCCTCAAGAAGTGGGACCTTGAAATTTTTTGCCAACTTTCTGAAGGAGATACAATGTCCAGAAAAGTTCATAAGTCCGAATGTAGAGGGCTTCATCTGGACGGTTGTCGATGCCTTCCCTGGCGCAGCCTTCGCCCGCACTGAACTTTCATGTCCGCACAGGTTTATTTAAGGACTTTAATTGTACACCCTGACAAGGACTGTGTTTATTAATTGAGGTGTGTTTTTATATCCCTCTACCAATACTCCAATTTCTTACAAGTACATAATACACAATAACAGTTATCTGGAGAACAGCACGAAGGAGAGCCATGAGTTATCTTGTGTACGTTCATAAACCTAACTGGTTTAAGTGGTTTTACGTGTTTGAGCTTGAAACATAACTCTGTTTTCAACTGTGATGTTTGTCATTGAAAAGATATATGTGAATGTGTGTGTCTGTACATATATAGTTATCTCTTTTATATATTGCAATATATCTGCGAGTCCTGCCCGCTGCACACTGCTGCTTTTTTGCTTCCCAAGCCCCCTTTATATTAAACATTTCTGCAAGGCTCGGCAGTTGCCCAATACTGCCTAATAACGCTTGAGGACACTCACTTTTATTCTGCACAAATGTCCTCGAATACGCCCTTTGTGTCCCTTCTCTGCAGTCTGGCCATATACTGAGGTTTTTACTGGATTTTTAATAATGAAGACAAGCTGCCCCAGTTCATCATTTGAAAAAGAATTGTTTGTTTTCTCATGACCTAAGCTAGCTGAAAGCAACTTTGAAAGAGCCTTGAGGGGAACCTCTTCATCTATATTAATATGATAAAACTCATATTACTACAGGCAAAGGTAGATACTATCTCCAAAAGCTTTTCTACATAGTTTCATATCTAACCAAACCTGAAACACTCCAGTCCACAATAAAGCACTCGCAAGAGTTATGTAAAGATGTGTTTCTGTTCGTTTGGCAAAAGTGGAAACCATGTGAGTAGCCATTAAGATAGAAAATATTCTGCTACCCATGGGTCTTTTTGTTTTCCTCTGGCACCCTCATTGCAGACTATGCTGGTGGAGACATTTTGTCCAATAAAAGCTTTGGTAGTCACCGATATTATGTCTTCATGTCGACTTTATGGTTCTCCTCTCAAATCTTGTCCAGAGCATATAGCTAAGACAGCAGCACCATTCATAGTTGGAGAAGCTGGAGAGAACCAGGTGACGGTGCTTTGATCCTACATCCAAAGTTCTCTACCGCGCTGCCGTTAAGCGATACCACAGGGCCCTCCACGCCTAGCAAGTTAGCAGGAGTTCCAATCCGACTAAGAGTATTTTTTCTATAGTGACGGAGCTTAAAACACAGAAGGACGCTGCAAGTTCGGTGATTACCTCCAACTTGCAATGTGATGAACTGGCTAATTTCTTTGTCAAGAAGGTCGAGGATATTTATAAAAGCTTTCCTATGGTCCCTATTGGCCCTCTTGAGACATCTTGCGGCCCCATTGATGGTATCCTTGAGGTTTTTCCCCCCATCACTCAAGAGGTTTTACTGACACTTTGCCCCACGGTGAAGTCGGGCTCTCCTGCTGACCCTTTGAAGCCTGACCAATTCCCCAAAATCCTACACCCTTTGGAACTGGTGATTAATGGGTCCTTGAGCACAGCGGTTGTGCCCAGGGCTTGGAAACAGGCCAGGGTAATACCGCTGCTCAAGAAACCTTCATTAGACCCCCAAAAACCTGAAAGTTTTAGACCCATTTCCCTGTTACCTTGGATTGCGAAGATCACAGAGGCCTATATTCCCTTCTCACAGAATATCTTACTGTAAATCAGAGGCTCAACCCCTCTCAAAACGGGTTTCGGCCCGGCCACAACTGAGTCAGCGCTTCTGGCCGTGACTGAACATCTGTGGAAGGCTTTAGACGCAGGGCAGACGTCGGCACTGATCCTTTTGGATCTCAGTGCCACATTTGACACGATGTCTCATGTCATTTTGCTGAATCATCTGTCAGAGGCTTGAGTCTCTGGTTCAGCTCTTAAGTGGCTGTCCTCCTTCCTCGCTGATAGGACTTTTCAGGTGGTTGCCCCCCCCCCCTCCTTTTGCTTCTGGTACTTTTCCTATAGGCCAAGGGGTCCCTGAGCCCTCTTCTCTTTAATCTCTATGTTCAACCTCTGGTGGGTGTAGCCAGGAGCAGAGGGCTGACCATGGTCTCTTATGCCGACGATACTCAGTTGGAGGTGGCTCTGTCGTGTGACCGCGGGCAGGACGCCAGGAAATTTCAGGGCGACCTCTCGGCAGTTGCCGAGTGGATGACCGCCAACTGTCTCCAACTGAATACCAACAAGTCAGAAGTGTTGTTGGTGGGAGGGAACCATGATTGTTGGAGCGAGCTGTGGTGGCCAAAGAGTTTAGGTACGGCTCCCGTCCCTAAGCCTGTAGTGAAGAACCTGGGGGTCTGGGTGGACACCTCGCTCAATTTTCAGATATAGACAAAAAAGGTGGCGAGAACTTGTTTCGGTTTGTTGCGCGGGCTCAAACCCATCCTGGCCTTCTTCGATGCTACGACTAGGCAAATCATTGTTCAGGCCTTGATTTTGTCTAGGCTCAATTATGCTTGCTCGTTGTATCTGGGAGCTAATAAATCTGAAATACAGAGGCTACAGAGAGTCCAGAACGAGGCCGCAAGATCTCTTTTGGGCCTGCACAGAACTTGCACAGTGACCAGTGCCATCCGTCGCCTTCATTGGCTGCCTGTGGCCAGGCGAATTGAGTTTAAGGCACTGTGTATAGCTTTTCAAATTTTAAAACTGGCATCCTCACAAATTCTGTCTGATCTTCTTTTACCTTACACTACTACACGATCTCTTCGATCCATGGGACAATGTCTGGTAGTGATCCCCCGGGTGAGAAGAGTCCGTGCCGGCGGGCGCTTTTTTCGTAATAGAGCTGCCATTCTGTGGAACTCTTTGCTGGCCCACATTAGTGGGCTTACTAACTATCTTCACTTTAGGAAAGCCATTAAAACATTTTTGTTTACTCCCTTGTAGGCCTCCTGTGCTTTTGTGCGTGCTATTCTCTTGCCGCTTAGCGCCGGGACGCCTTTTTGCTGGGGCAGCTGTTGCGTTTTATAAAATTCTTAAAATAACATAGCAGTAGCACTTTAGGCATTATTTAACAATGCTTTGGACTCGGATGTTATCCTGTTGGCATGGAGGACAGCTGGTGTGACCCTTTTGGTAAATAAGTGCACCAATCAGACAGACCTTGCTAATTTGCATCCATCCTCCTTAGTGCGTTTTTTGCCAACATTTTGGAAAAGGCTGTAGTGTTTAAGTTTAAAACGTTTAAAGAGGAACAAAACCTCCTTGTCGCTACAAAGGCAGAGTTGAGGCCTGGCAAAAGTATAGAACTAGCTTTGGTTTCTGCCATGATGACCTTCGTTTGGCGGTAGGAGTCGGTGGTGGTGAAGCCCTGATCTTGCTCAATTTTCAGTGGTATACGACATCATTTACTACACAACATCTGGAGCAGTGCAAGGCCATTCAATACTGGATATCCTTTCTGACTGGCAAAACTCAGATGGATGCTGTACTTTCTTGCCCATCTTCGAGTTGAAAGGGGAGGTTCCTCAAGGTACAATACTCTTGCCTCAGCTGGGCTGTTAAATATCTGCATGCCTGCTGCAATGTGTGTTCTGTCTACTATGGTAGTTTAACTCCATATGTACATTGATGACAGATAGCACTAATAGGCTTGCAGATCAGTCAGCCCAGCTAGAAACCTGTCTGCAACAGTGAGATGGTGGATGCCGGTTGCATTTTTTAAAGCTCAATCCTGCCAAGACTGAAGTCTTACTAAATTGCACCTGCCTTAATTCAGATTTCACAAGCTGGCACCAGATATGAACCCCATCCCAGTCTTGGTCTATACCTAGATAATAATCGGTCTCTTGAACCTCAAGCTGCGTCTGTAACTAGCTCCTCTTTCCATGATTTGAGTTTTGCACACCTTGACTACAATCGCCATTTTCCCATGCTCAAGAGCATAGTCCAATTTAAAGCAGACCGTGGGAGATGTCAAAGTCGTGGACCACCTACAGCTGGTCCAAAATGCTGCAGCAAGACTCTTGGCAGGTTGCCAAAATTGGAATCCCGTTTCTGCCGCTCTATATCTCTTAAAATTGGTCAAAGGTGCATAAGAGAATTAAGTTGGTCTCTTACAATGATCAATAAGGCAATTTACACATATGCTCTCAATTTCTTGATTTCTGCATTAAAGTGGCACATTCCTAGCCATTTTTTCAGATGGTCTACTTTTTCAGTTCTTTAGATAACTCCCAGGCTCAAGGTTCGTTCAAGGGATGATGCTCTTCTGGGCCCCAGCAGCCAGGTAAGGATGCTATTTGCTGCTACACCACCTTTTAGGCTTCTCCTCCCACATTTAGCAAACACTTATAATTGTGCATCTTTTCTTTGTAGCCTTCACTTTTCTGTTTTGCCTTTTTCTAGCACGTCTTAAACCCGATGTTGAGTGGCATATTCGCCCTACAGAGCCACTACATAATAGTCATTGTACTTAGCTTCCAGCACTTCAATTATGTCAGGAAACCATTCAGTCCCTCAGCCACTTTGATTCCCGCACCCATTTGATATCTTAATTCCAAAACACCAGGGGTATGTTTCCTCTGAGTCAGCAGCCTGCACCCCACATTACATTCAAATGACATTAATGACAACAGTGAAGCAAACCAAAACCCAAAATGAAATTGCAACACCCACACTAGGGCTGTCATCCCCTCCAGGCAGAGGCACCTTGACAGCAAGCCACAATCTACCCAAGTAAAACCAGTATCCTGCATAGCAGTCAAGCAATAAGAACACTTAGAATTCCACCCATGGCCCACTGAGCCACCCTGGAGAAAATTGCAATGCATGCACTGCACACCACCTGGCCTTTGTCAAGCTCTGAACCTCTAATGCAAATGGGAACTTGGAACTTTTCCAACCCAGGGGAGTCTGAAGAGACTGCTCCTTCTACTGTCATATCCAAAATATAATGGCAGTGCCTACGACCACCCTGTTAGCGTTGCACAATCACCCCAAACAAAAGGGAACCACTGGGATTCCCTCAAATCTTCTCTTGATCTAATGTTTCATTGCAACCTGTGAAAGCAATCTCAATGACACCTGTGCTTTGGATGTAAGAGTTACTGTTGCCATCTTCTCCTTCTCTCCTGAGCCAATGGAATCTGCAGTTAACTGCATTTCCAAAAGCCCAAGCCAAAACAAATACAATGCCCACACTGCAGTTCTTCTCAAGCCATGTACATGAGGTTATCAGGGCACCACATAACTTCCTATGCACATCCACCTAACAGAACACCAATCCCACACACAAAAAAGCTGTGGTCGAGTCCAGCCGTGACTGCATCGAGCTTCGGACGCCAGCGGCAAACCCAGTTTGAGCTCCTCAGGTCCACATTGGTCTCCATCACTCTGCATCATTATTGATTAAATCTGGGCAAGACACTTATGTACATTCAAACAGGACTCTGCGACAGTGAAACGGCACCAGAATACCCAACAACAATGGGTAGAATTTGGAATACCAAAACTGTATAACCTGGCCAAGACAAGAAAGGTTAGCTTTCCCATAGGTCTTGCCCCACAAGACTAGGATTTTATTATTGGACTTGGAGGTATGTGTGAATGTTCTTAAGAAGAGAGCCAGTGGTGGTTTATGAACCTCAGTGGGTGGCTTCAATTTTCCTCTCCGCATGGTCAGTCTTTAAGTTGCTCTCTTGCAAGACTATCACTAGTAAGCTTTTTCCAAATTTTGCTCTTGCTTTGAGTAAGTCAGCCGATCAGGTCAAAGAAATGTATACACCATTCGTGCCACTATATAAGCTGTAAGAAGAGATAAAGTGAGATTTGAAAGTGTTTTTTTCACTAACCAGTTGTATGTAGCACAGAATAACATACTAACATTTCCCCCTTTCTCAGCTGATCGTGATAACAAAAATGTTTTGATATTGCCGGTGAGCCTTCTCATAGTTCAGAAAACAAGTATAGCACAGCCAATAGGTCCAGATCGTTTTTTTTTATTTACATGCCAGTGTCATTGGTTTTGCAATGTTTGTCAGCAGTGTGTGGGGGCCAGCTGGCACACTTAAGACCCCTCAGCAGCCTGGCAACAGGATGAGCGTAGGCGGCTGGGAACTGTTTACCCTGTGCTCAGCATGCTAAAGGAGCGGAACAACGGGACATTGAGAGGTGGGGGTGTGGACGAGGAACTAGGTAGCAGGCGCTCAACTTAATAAAAAGAGAGGCCTGGAGGCAGCATGAGAAGAGGCAGCAGGGACTATGAACTGCGCGCCAAATGCTTACAATCTTCAAGAAGCAGCCTGGTGTCACCAAGCCAGACTTGCACAGATGGCATGTTGCGTCGATCTGTTGCTCTAGATTATTTAATCAGAGCCGTGTGTGACCATATGTTATCGTCATGTTGTCACACAAGCAGTATCAAAATGAATTAAAACGCACCGTCTGCAATGTAAATAAAATTGATTGCTTTGTATTGTGATTACATGTATGAGATACAGATTCGAATGTGATGATTTAGTGCACTTTTCAGCCATAAAATTGTCCTGCATGCATTCCAACAGAGGCAGAAAGATACAGCGATGCAGCAACCTATAGAAGATTGGTACTCACAAACATTGTCCCAGTGAGCCAAAAAATGTGGCCAGTGATGTGACCAAGGGCCTCAATACCAGCCAGAGTGGCAAGCGGGGGTTTGGTGGAGGAGATTGGTTGTAGAGGAAGCAAAATATACATCTAGTGGCTTAATTGCACAGTGTGAAAAAAAAAAACCTGGAATTAATCACGGCTGCCCCCACTAAACCAAATTCTGTGATGCTAGGCATTAGGTTTCTTTCACTTTCTCTACTTTTTCTTCATTATCAAATAAAAGAAGACATCAAACTACTTAACTTCAGGATTTGCACTGTACAAGCCTTCTCCTGTGTTTGAATGAATAAACTATAATGTTCATGTATAATAGAAACGCCGGCCACCCACAAAATTGCAATAATAACTGACATATGCAAAAACAACAGTTGATGGACAGAATGCCTAACAATGTCATACATTCACCCCAGTACAGAGATCTGGGCCTAAATCCATCGTTTTTTTGCTCACCATGCCATTCCATTTTGAACCCAGCCATATGCAAATCAGTCTTGACCCTGTGCCTCATGGGAACAGTCCAGCCTGAACTGCCAAGCCAGTTCCTCCCTGACTGGAAACAAGCATCCTAGGACCGGTTTCGGGGTTTCACCCCTCTTCAGCCAGGATAGCTTGATTACAGTGGCATGGAGAGCACAGGACCCACGTCTGGGCATACCCGTCCCACTTGGTGTGACAACTGCAAAAACAACAGTTGATGGACAGAATGCAGAACAATGTCATACATTCACCCCAGTACAGAGATCTTGGCCTAAATCCATCGTTTTATTTGCTCACCATGCCATTACAGTTTGAACCCAGCCATATGCAAATCAGTCTTGACCCTGTGCCTCATGGAAACAGTCCAGCTTGAACTGCCAAGCCTGGTCCTCCCTGGACTGGAAACAAGCATCCTAGGACCGGTTTCGGGGTTCCGCCTCTCTTCAGCCAGGATAGCTTGATTCCAGTAACATTTGGTTTTGAAATAATAACTGACGTGCCTCTTGGTTCACTATTGGCATTGTTGTCAGGGTGGTGGTGTAAAATGAATGTAAAAATGAATGTTTCTAAATTCATGTTCGAAAACTATCACTTCTCAATGCACTGATATAATCTGGTGTAACAAGGTGAAACGATTCTGCATGTATATGAAATACACTTTAAATTTTGAAGAGAATTCATCATATTTTTACACTTTCGCTCTAGATAGCTTTAAAAATCAAAGTGTTTCTAAAGTTAAGCCGTATAAGACACCCTAGTTGCTTCCTTTAACTTCAATTACCCTTTAAATAAATTCTTGCTGGTTTACTCAACATCTCCTTGATGTTAGTGCTGAGTCGAGTAAGAAGCATTGCAGTGTTATGGTTGAGGAAGGGGTCACATGCGACCCCCAGTCCATACTTTTGAGTATCACTGCTATAGAATGACTTTGAGACTAAAATACTCCTGTGAGCCATCCAAGATGTAATTGACTGCGTATTGGTCAGCACACGGCCCGACTCAGGACAGAAACCAGCCCTGGAAATTCCGCATAGTCCCCAGTTGGTCGCACTCTTCTAGTGGTCATGCACATCTGATGTCCCTCTGGAGAGTGTAGGAGGGTTAACCAAATGCCCATCTGTTTTCAAACCACACAATTACAAACATGTAATTTTCCCTGCACCTGCACGCTCACATTTTCGATGTATTTCTGCCGTCTGTGCTTGACAAACTATGTATGTCTTGACCATAGCCTGTCCAGTAACTCCTCCTGATAATTTAATTCTCCTAATTTTTCCTCTGTTATTTTATTCTACTCAGATGTGCTTCTGTTACCTGATAGTAGGGAGAGGAAAGGCGGCAGCGCTGACGAAATAGCAACCAACTACCTCTTCTATGAAACTGCCACTCCTAGTGCTGCTCCTATCATTGTGAGAAGTTGCAGTGATTAAAGGATTTAGTCATGTGACAAACTAATTTCTTCCTGTCGCAGTCTAATTTTTGCATCAATCTCTTTCTGAACTAGGTTTTTGTCACTGTAAAGAAATGATTTGTGGTAGAAATGTAGCAAATTTGTTAATGCAAAATATCATACTTGGGGCCTGATTTCGAGTTTTTCGGGCAGGGTTACTCCGTCACAAATGTGATATCTCGTCCTCCAACTTACAATTCCATTATATCCTATGGAACTTGTAACGTGGAAGACTGAATATCCGTCACATTTGTGACGGAGTATCCAGTCTGCCAAAAAATCAGGTCCTTAGTCTGGAGATTGAGTTAGGGCAGAATCACTCTTTGCCCCATTCATCTTGTCTTTTGCTTTGGATACCTACCAATAGACCCAGATACCACAAGGAACTTAAACTAGAATCAATACCTTTTTATGCATCCTCAAATTGTATGTGCTACGTGTCCGTAACCTTCCTATTTCCAGTTAATGGACGGAATGTATGGTACTTATTTATTAATGTATTTAATTATAGAGCGCACATTCATCTGAGGATGTTGTGGTACTGGGAGTACTAAAAGGTGCAGGCAGCAAAAAGAAAAGGCAGTTGTCCATAGGGAGAGGTCTTCAGGAGCGTTACCGGGCTGAAACCCCAACAGTCTGAAAGGTCAGCCACCATAATATGCCTGCTCGAGACAAAGTGTATTGGGCAAAAGAAGGTAGCCCAGTCTCAAGGCCCTTCCAGGGTGTGTGGAACTAGCAAAGTAGAAACACCAGAACAATGTTTTATAAGGCACAGTGAAGCAGTGCAGTATTGATGGGCAGAAGAGGAATAGTGTTACCTGCTCATGCTACGTACTCGCCTGGCAGTCCTATTTTGTAGTCTCTGTATATTGTTGATTAATGCTCAGGGAAGCACTAGGAAACAGCTTTATAGTAGTCTAAAGGACAGCGGAACAGAATAGTTGAGAGGGTAGATTGTGCAGCATGTTGCAAATAATGGGACTCTCCCTATAGACCTGAATGGAGCAGCTAATCCTTGCGTTCAGCATTGAACGGACTGACCCGGGGAGAGCGATTAGCTGCTAAGAAGGAAAAGATTGTGCAGTGAGGGGTACGGTCATACTAGGTGGCCATTACTAAAGATACAATACTAGTGGTCTACACCAATAGATGGAAACCCAAAATATAAGATTTGGTCTTTTCTTTTTATTCCCTGAAACGCCCTTGATTGAGGATGCTAGTTAGGGTGTTAGTTCTACAGGGACCAAATGCCTTTGACCCAGTGCTTAATTTAAGCCTGTGGATGCCAATGGGGACCGCCAATACTCCTTTTTAGGGACTGGTACTTATTTTTCCGTATCAGACGTTTGTCAGTGGCAAAAGAGAGAAAAACAAAGGGGAAAGACGGAGGAAGAGAGACTGGAACCTGTCACAAAGCGAGAAATGAGGAAGAGTGAGATAACGGGTAAAGAGTGTCTGGTAGTAGAGTAAAGAGGCGTGAGGTGGATTGAAGCTCGTGCTGACATAGAAGCCAGCAGTCACTGCTATTAAGAGTAGAGCTTTGAGCACTGGCACTCATTCTTTTAAAAATTAAGCATTGCCTTGACCTATGTAAGGCTTTAATGACGGCCGAAACATGTCTGCTTACTGACAGCCTAGTTCCATATATATCTTAGTATCATTGGTTTTAATTCTGCCAAAACAGAGCTACAAAACATTAAAGTAATACATTATCTCAGGTATGTGTATTTTTAGATAACCTTTCATCTATTCTCAAGAAGGGAGTCACTACAATTCTGGTGGTTTTTCCTTTAAATAAATTCACACTGTCTATACCGTGGAGTGTGAAATTGCACTATTCCTTCACTAAAATGACAAACAAAAAGAAAAAAAGGCCTGCACCCCTGAAGTGCTCACAACGGGAATCCGCTAATTTACTAAATCATTGATAGTAGCAAGGAGGAAGTCAGTAATGAAGCAGGTCGCTGGAAGTGGGAGAGGGTAACCATCCATGGAGACAAAATCACTCCTTTCTTACTCTGTGTTAGTGTCTTGTAGACTTAGACACCATATCCTACCACTACAAACATCTTCTCAGGCTCCCTGATACTTTCATAGAATACATTTGTGCATCGGGAGGCAGAATCCTGTAAGTCCCTCAAGCTCCTCTCTTCGCCTACTTGTTTGTGGAATGTTTATTATCCTGTTTTCCCTTTTAAGTACTTTAATCTGCATGCTGTGTATACATACTAGATCATTCTAAATGTCCTAGGATAATTCGAATTTAGAGATTTATCATTTTCTTTTCTTTTTGACAGATCGACCCAAGCTACCTGACAATTACACTCAGGATACATGGCAGAAACTTCACGAGGCAGTGAGTGCGATAGAAAGTAGCACATCCATAAAATACAATCTAGAAGAGCTTTACCAGGTATGACATGATTAGTAGCAGTCTGTGGTCCGGTTTGACTGGTGCAGCACTTATTGTCAAATGTTAAAAAAAATAGTATTTGTCCCCCAATAATGAAAATAAATGATACTTTTCTGAAGCCAATGAAAATGTCATTTTGCTGCTCAAACTTGAAATGTACATTTCTTCTAATTTCAATGCTGCATAATATGCCTTTAAAGATTTGTGGTAGTAGGACTGTTGCTAACAGCAAGGAAAGGTGGATATGAAATCAGAGTTATGAATTTGGACGAAATCCCACATTCCTTCTAATGTTAATGGTCTACAAAATCACCTTCATTTAGAGAAACTGCTTTCGCGTCTCTGTGACACAATGCATATGTGTTGATACCCGAATACTTGAGTTCTGGAAGCCCAGCAACTCCTTCTCACTCCTGGCGCAAGCCTTTGAAAAATCTCCTCCTCCAAAATAACCACTGGCTAATTGGGCTTGGGGTGGTGGTACATTGAGCTACAGACACCAGAGAAATTGGACTCCATAGTGTATCAGCTAGCTTTCTTGCAGTTCTGAGTGTCTGACACAAATTGCCCAATGACAGTGAAGATGGCAGTCAGGCACCTATTTCTCCTCCTCCCCTGTGCAGAAGAGGTGGTGTCGATCTGAATTTGCGGAGTCAGATAGGTATTAGCGAAGGAGTGGGCTGCTCACCAATGAAGGCCAACATGCATAATAAACAGCAGTTGGAGAGAAGTAGAAAGGCTGGACACATCAGATTTTCTAGAATAAGTGAGAAGACGCTCGTTCACATCTTTCCTACAAAATCGCTCTCATCAAATAAAAATAAACAACCTGACCTCTGACACAAAAGCAATTACCTGGGGCCTACCCCGAGGCTCTGTCCTCTCGCCCACACTGTTCAGTATCTACATGGAGCCCCTCACTGTCATTCTCAACTATGCAAACATCCCCTTCCATCTATACACAGATGACACCCAGCCCTTCAAGGAAATCTCCTCACTGGAAGATGTACACCTGCTTATTGCCTACCTCAAAGAAGTCCAAATCTGGCTAGGTTGCAACCACCTAAAATTTAACCACAACTGATATTCTTCTCATATCAAAGACAGAGCAGCCCCCCCCCCCCCCCCCCCCGATTAAAAAATGGCTAGGCTCTGTTGACACTCTTAACTGCAAGCTAACCCAAGGTAATTTCTGCAGATAGCTTGAAATCACACTGTACCCTAAACTGACCATGAAAGATTATATAAAGAACAATGTGAAGAGTGCCTTCTACAATCTGAATCTTTGGAACAAAATCTCTCTTACTGCCAATTGATCGTAAATCTACCACACAATCAATGGTGTTGTCCAGATTAGACTATGGGAACGCCACCCTTAACAGGCACTGCAAAATCTCACCTTGCACTCCTTAGAATCAGCCTCGTTTTAGAAGCCAGAAAAGTTACAGGAATTGAAAAATATGAACTCGTACCCCCTGCCCTGAAAGAACTGAACTGGCTCCAAATTGAAGCTTGCTGCAGCTTCAGAACTGTTGTCCTCAGTTATAAAGCCCTTCACACTGGGAAACCAGCTTACTTCGCCTCAAAACTCAAAAGGGTTGGTCAGACAAGAAATGTAAGAAGCTCAAACATCCTCCTCCTCATTCAGCCAAAAAGCCCACAGCCAAAAAACCCAGGCATGCTCCTTCTCGAGCAATTCCCCAAAAATCTGGAACTCCATTCCAGTATATATCAGGACAAACCCCTCCCTCTTGAGCTTCAAAAGACATCTAAAGTATCTCCTCATCAACCAACATCTCAACTAGCAAGATATCAATCACCATTCAAGACATGTTCGCAACTCTTAGCTCTCCTTGTACCCCTTCCCTATTATTATTATTTGTCCCCTTAGCACTTATCCGTGGACTTGTCTTGATCAGCTGTTCCGATTATACGTGTTATTTGTTGAAAAGTAATATGTAAAGTGCTCTAATACCCTCAGGTCTTGCCTGCGATGTATAACACTCTTACGTAAATGTCTAAGCACAGAAGTTTTCAGCATCCAATCTAAGCTCAAAACTGTCCTGATTTGCACATGTGGGCAACTTCTTTACTTCCATAACCTTTCTTTCATTGGGCATAATTGTGTCTTAAGGACATTGAAGCGCAAGTATTTGTATACAACCTTGCAGCATTCTAGAATCATTTTTCTGACTTCACACGAGGGTATCTGAAAATACAGGCCATTTTGTTAGATGTTTTGGGATATTTGTACTTTAGGTATTCAGTATCTTAAGCTGCTTTTCAGGTACTGCTCATTTTTTACTTGGGGCTTGACGACTTTTCCCACACGAAGTTCCCCAAAAAAGACCCAAGTTTCCATATTCTTAATGTATAAAAAAAAAGTTGTCTTTGAAAGAGACCCTTCTAGCTAAGACAGTAAGAATTGAAATTGTATTTCATATTCGAGGGTTTTGCTCAGAAGGAATTAGTTAGCGGAAGTGTCTGATGCCCCGCTGGCCCAAACAGAGGTTCCTTTAATTGGAATTTATTTTATTTTCATTTTGTGTTCTTCTGTAATGCGAGCTCAGTCCCCAAAATGGTTCAGAGAGCTTTACAATGGGAAACAGTTGTACAGAAGTAGACTTTGACTGAGAACCGACAAATCTGTCAGACGTAGCTTTAACCTGGAAATGTAAGCGTGAGTATCAAGCCAATGCAAGATCAACAAGTAAAACAAAACAAATGTCATTAGATAGCATGAGATATTGAAAATACAGATGTTGTTGCAAAGTCACAGAACTAGGAGCACAGAAGATATTGTCGGCCATGCGGTAGGTAGCAGGACTAGCTGGACTCTAGAAGAAGTTTGTCCAGGTTGGTGTTCATCAGGGTAAAGGAAGGAGTGATGCATGACACTGTTGGGAGGGAGTTCCAGATTTTAGGTCCATTCCTGTAAAATACTTTTTTCATTATGGAGGAGTTGGTGAATCTTCTGAGATTGAGATGTTGTGTTGCTCGGCCTCTGAGATTTCTGGTCGCGTCAGAGATTTTCTGGAGGCCAGGTTTAGAGGGGGTTGTTGAGTGCAAGGCCTTGTATATAATGCAAGCACTCTTGAATGTGTTACGAATTTGCAAGATCAGCCTGTTTTATGATATTATAGGTTTAATATGATCGAGTTTCTTCTTTTTGGCTGTGAGTTGGGCAGCATAATAAAGGACTGTTTTTAGAGTTTGTTTAGTTCTTGGAATGCACAGTAAATGGGGTACTGCAATGTTAGATTATGGAGATGAAAAGTGCTAAAACAAGGCCTCCGAGGTCTGATCTAGGAAGGCTGTGCCTGATATTCTTAGTGGTGCGCTAATGGAAGGAGTAAAAAGGCACTTGGAGCAGTTACCTTGAAGTGTGAGTCAAAGCTACGTTTAGAACCCACTGTGACACCTAAGAATGTAGGTCTGGTGATACTGTTAATAGAGCTAACTAGAGTTTCTAATTTCTCCTGCATTTGTGAGGGGTAATTTGCTGATGGGTTTAGTGGAAAAAACAAGGAATTACATTTTCTATGCTTTGTTTCCTGTGGGGCGCTCATTTTTGTATACAAGCTTGGCAGTTTATTAGGTTCAGGAGGTTTCGGATACAGTCCATTATGTAGATCTGGGTGTCACTCGCATACTGGTACAGGGCAACACCATTACTTTTGATGCTGTTCCCATAGAGGCTTCGAATATAAGTTGAGAAGTATGGGAACCAGAACGATGCCTAGTGGAAGCCCAATAAGCAATAGTGTGTGGGTGGAAGTTGAGTGCACAATCCTCAATTGCTGGGAATGGTTTGCAGATAAGAGAGGAACCAATTAGACCATTCTGTTTCAGCCCATACATTCTTCAAGCAGTGCAAGCAGGATGTCACCGTCCATGGTATCTAAGGCAGAGGAGAGGTACAGTAGTACTCGGAGGCAAGACTCTCCATTTTCTGAAAGCTGGAGTTAGTGGCTGAGCCACTATCTACCACTCTATGCAAACAGGCCTTAATTGAGGGAATACGTTTTGGAGGGGGAACTGCATAAGATTTGCCTCTTATATGGAATTGCCTGTCTGCCATTCACAACCACAAACCTCACCTAATGAGTATGAATCCTTTAGGTTAATGACTGCTTAAGTATGTATAGAGCCTGTGGTGGCTACAAACATAATGATGAATGAGAAAAGTCAGACTACCTGTAGCTGTTTGTGTGGCTATTCGAATGTATCTGATCCCAGTAAAGAACATCACAATTAAGAGGCTATGGCCTCAGGAACCCTGGTACAATGAAAACCTGAAAAGAGTAAACTAATATGCAAAAGACGAGAGAAGTTGGCGAAAAGGAGCAACGGAAGAGAACTTTTTCCTTTACAAAACCCAATTAAGGCATTTTAAAAAGAAAATTAAATTCAGTAAAGCAAGCTAGTATCATTTTAGAATTGAGGTAGCAAATAATCTGACGAAAGAGGTTTTCAAGATCTACAATAATCTTACCAACCCGGATGCTGCCGCTAGCTACCTTATGCCTTCACAAGAATTGTTTTCTTTGATAATTAACAAAGTTACTTAACTTATGTCTGGGACATGCCCCAGGCTACCAAACCCGCCCTGTCAAGCAACACCCCAATGTGGGACATTTGAGAAGGCTACAGAAGACTAAATTCGTAGAATGTGGCCTATAATTAGTTCTTCCTCACCAGCAGAAAGTCACAACACGATAGTTATGCATCTCTGCAGGACTGGATTGTCCCATTGTCATGGAGTGAAGCTATTGCCACTCCACTCCTGAAGAAAGCCTCCCTTGATCCCCAGATTTTGGCCAACTATTTCCCAATCTTCACGCTTCTCTTAATGGGAAAGATCACTAAAGCAGTAGTAAATAAGCAACTTTGTCCTTTTTTGGAAGACAACCTACTGCTTCACCCAGATCAGGTTTCAGAAAGGTAATGATCATGGAGCCCATATGCTCCAATGCAGTCAACGGCATCTGTGAGATTGTGGATTCACATACCATTTCATCCATAGGACTTCTTGATCTATAAACTGCATTCTATGTTATGCAAGAGTGGTTGACAGACATAGGCCTCTCAGGGATGCTTTTGAAATGTTCACATCACTTCAGGCAAATCACAAACAATGAACCAATCTATCTAGGATAATTCTGTTCTCTGGCCAAAGACATATGGGTAGGTGTGCCACAGGTTTCGACATAGAGCCCTTCCACGCTTGATTTTTGTTAGCCCCTATAGCAAAGTTGAGTGTTTTTTACTGGACACAGATTTTACTCTTATGCCAATAACGCACAACTTGTACTAAGACTAGACAGCCACCCTCATCAGTTTTCTGACTGTTGGTCAAATATCAAGGATTAGACGGTTTAGCTAAAAAGCGATGGATAAGACAAACATGCTAGCCTGGTTTAAGGACTATGCTAACTAACTTTTCACTTCTAAAGCTACGAGTCCAGTAGGTCTCATCAAAAGGAGGGGAGAGAGAATCTGTGTCATTATCTTCAAATGTGTGTAGATATGGCATGAGGATCTGGTGTAGTTCCTAGTGCAAAGTGGAAAGTTAAATGTGTTGACAGCTGAAGGCAAGCTGAGCGTAAAAGAGGTGTATTGATGGCATTATCTACTGTGTACTCTATCCACAAAATATGTATACTTTGATATTTGTAAGTGTTATTCCTTCATTCACTGTTAGTACTTTTACATTTTCTGCGTAGATATTTCACCTTTGTGCACCCAACTAAACTTTATTGTTACACTTATTAGATTAGCAGATTTTCTTTGTCATATATCTTAACGTTTATTCCCGCTTATTTTGAACTGTATGAAATAAGGTCTTGCATTGCAAACAATAATTCTAGTTATTATCTTTCTGGGCCTTCCATGTGTCATCTGCATATCCAATAGCTTTATTTTCCCTCTCCTTCCACAGTGTTCATCTGTATGATTCACCTTTGGCTTGAAAGAGCGACCAATAGCTTTCAATAAGGTCAGCCTCCTGAAAACGCAAAAGTAAAAAAAGAGACCCTAGCTTTGTGCCACCTCCGAAATCAAAGCGATCGGAGTAGGAACCAGTCAACATTTGCTTAGGGATTTCTGTGCATACGTTTCACTTGGTTTATACATCTTAGAACGACGTTGAATTTGGAGAAATATCAGAACTGAATAATCCTGTGTGCCCTGAACAGTCATTTCAGAATATCTAATTAGAGGGTGATTTAGGGAGTGACACATTGATCCTAAATGCAATGTAAATGTATCTGCATGCATTTCTTGGACACGTTTTGATAAAAACGCCTCATGAAGTTCATGATGTAGCTAGCAGGTATTCAACAGGCAACACACAAGAAATTCTGGGAAGCACAGCCAATCGCAGATTACATGAAGAACAATGTACTCAATTGAAGGTTAGAAGGTTGCTTGCATGCGGATGGGAGCACAGTCTTAAAGAGGGGCGTGGGTAATGTGTTTGCAAGGCTAAAAGGCGGGACATGACTGGGTGCTGCAATTGTTAAAGTAGCTTGTGTCCAGTAATATGCTGTCGACACCTGATATAACTGTAAAAGGGGACGTGGAAACGGGTTTACTGAGCTACTTTAAAAATAGCACTTTGGAGTTTTTAGGTCGATTGTAATTAGGAGGAATCCGAGTGAATTTTGTCTACTTTCCAGGGTATTTTATAGAAGAACCTAAAGGGGTAATGATCATGCATATATCCCAATTCTTGATAGTAAAATAAAATGTCAAGTCTCTTTCTGAGGAAGGGCTGGATTCGTGAAATGATGCACTAGAATTTGAAAACCAAAGCATGAAATTCTTCTCCAAAACTTGATGTTCATTCTCTCCAGGTATCCGCACTGAAGTGGCGATACTGTGTAGCCATTTGTGGGTTTCTTTGCATTCAAAAGACTTTTTCCATTTGTGACAGTTTATTTTATTTGAAATAAACCAACCAACTTTCATTGATTTTGCAGTATGCAAAAAGAAACAGTACAGTGTAAGCGAGGAAATGTGACAGAAAGTCAATGTAGAGCATCATAACGGTCACTCCAGCCCATAGTATTCTCACCATTTGCTACAGATTTTCTTGTGCTTTTGGGGGCACCGCGCACAGTTTTGCACACTAGTCTACGGCAGCCAGCAGGGGAGGATTAATGGAGTTCCAAGCATGGGCAATATCTCATTTTGCTATCAAGGTGCCCAGTCCTGCCAGAGCCCGTTCCCCCATATCCTTTCAGGTCCTCCAAGAGACCCAGTAGTTCAATTTAAGGGGGAGGATCAATGGGTTTCTCCAAAACACATGACAGAGTAGTAAAAATAGTAGTAGTAAAATAGTGGCCCAGTGCTTCCTAATGACAGGACACTTCCAGACTACATGGGAAAAATTGGGGCTCCCTTAGAACACCTAAAGCATGCTGGAGAGGTGCGCTTCTATGCCCACCACAACCATATCGGCTTAAGAAAGGTATTATGCAAGTTTTTTATTTAGATAGTCTAAAGTCTCGAGATTGCCATCACCCTTGGTGCCATTTTGACATCCCTCCAGTTCCTTTTGTCCAAGGGTCCCACCGACGAATCCATAAGGATTTATAATTTTGTAGGATATATCTCCTTGTCCCCGTGGTCCCCATAAGGATTTTGGCATTCAAAAGGTTATACTCTGGAACATTATCAAGGGATTTGTCTTGGGACTTTAGGGCATGATGGAACTGACAGGAACCTATTGAGCTGAGAGTTCTGAAGTGTAATCTGCCCAGAGCTCCTAGAATGATTTCCTGTGAGAAACCCAGCAGCACATTCCCCGGTTGTGAAATGCCAATGAGGTGCCATTTGCCAAACCGCTCTAATTTGGCCACTTGTCCCAGCCATTGTCCTCTCCACAGGGTAGTATCAAGGATGAGTCTTCAGTTCTATCGCATCCAACGCAAGGCTGACCTCCAAACCAGGAACACCGCACTGGAAACTTCAAGATGGAAAGAAGGATGGGGCTACATACATCATATCCACCATCGTATCATTCCCCATGAAGGAGACCTCAATCTGGAAAGCTAAGCCTGCCCACCCCCACTAAACCAATCATTCACGACAACTATCTTGGAGGTCCAGTAATACATTTGCACTTCCCCAGTGACTATGCCCCCGTCGAAAGTGAAGTGGAAAGCACACATTTACCAAAGGCAAGGCATATTGGATACTATGGGCGAAGGATTGAGGCTCCTAGTGAGTTCTGGGTGCGAGTATATATGAATCCCCAGGTATTGGAAACTGAGTCTGTGGACAGAAATTTGGATCTGTCAATTCACTGCCTTGCCTTCTCCTGTCAAGGGAACCAAGGGAGGCTTGGAGCAGTTTACTTGCAAGCCAGAGGTGCCTGTCTGTACAGGTCCAAAATTATAAGGAGCTGTGACAGTTATTTAAAAAAATATTATTATGGCCTCAAACTGTATGTCTGTGCTCAAATGCTGCCATGCATGAATCAGGAAATTGTTCATGGCTTAATGTCTACTTCTCCTGGAGGGGAGCATCCAGAGATGGGAATGCCTCCTTTTTTGACCTACACGTATCAGCCACAATTTGTAAATAATGAGGATGTATCTCTCTTCTGACATTGGCAGGCGTCTCATGCTCTATCCTAAACTTCCCTAGTCTTCTTTGTTGTCTCATTCATGTGCTGGAATTTGTATACTATATTGCAGAAGAAACATTTTGTAATTTATGTATGTATGGACATTTCTGCATGTACAGTCATGTTGCAAATTCTTATTTTGGTGATGTGCATTGTAGGTGGGCGTGCATTTTAATTTGAGCAACAAATCAGTCTTTCTGTGTTTTGGGTAGAATGAATGCCTGATTTTAAGTTTATGTGCGCATGCCTGTGACATTTGATTGCTCTAAACGAAGATTGTATATTGGTGCTTCTATGTGATATGTATGTAAAGAACCTTTTAGTATTTCTATTACATTGGTGGGCTTTATGTACACATTAGATTGTGCGGATGTCATATTCTGTGTGAAAGGGTGTGACACAAATGTGGGTCAGAGGTGGAACGTATGATTTTTGTTTCACTTGCTCAACCAATTTACTCTCCGACAGGACTTGTGATTTCTTCAGTGTGCCTGTGGGCGCTATACTGTATGTATGTTTGGGATGTTATGTCTTTCTGAATAGTACACTAGAGTACAAGGTCAGTCGCTCTAAAGAGGCGAAGGCCTCCCTCCCCCATATCTGCTGTCCTCGTAATAATTATTCTATTCAGGTTTTTACATTTGTTTGCCTGTGCCGCCTCTGCGCTCATTTTTCATGCACCAAGAGAGCTCTTCAGCGAGGGCGGGGCAGGGCTTTAGTCTGCAGATTGAGCAGTGAAGCGGTCTTGATTTGAAGTGTGCATGTCAGGTTGGATAGGTGCTGTTCTGTGTCCAGCTCGACTTGCACTTGAGGCCTCTCCCTACCTGTGGAACATTAGTGAGCCTGGGGTCACAGCCAGAGCCACCCACTCTCCTAAGTAGGGGTGGGCGGAATTTGCGTAGTCGCGCTACGTAAAGCTCTGCGAAATGGTAAAAAATCTCCGCGAGCACGCAGAGTTCCGCGAACACGTGGACTTGCTTGTTCTGCCTGTTCGCGATGCTTTTTTTCCTGTTCGCGAACGCTGTTTGCGTGCTCTCGGAAAAATAGCTCGTGAACACGCATTTTGAAAGCGCGAACAAGCAAAATATTCCGCAACTTTGCGGATCGCCCAATTTTTGGCAATTCCGCGTTCTCTGCGGAACACGAAATTACCCAAATTCCGCAAGTGGAACGGAATTTACCGCCCAGGCCTACTCCTAAGGAGTGCAGGGGTTGCCTGACTGAGCCAATCCTGGTGCAGCTCTCATGCTGTTTACTAACATAAAGAGCAAGGGAGCATCCTCTGCATTGGCTCAGGAAGAGGAGATGGGAGTATGCCTCTTCCATTCCTCGCACACTTGAGGTAGAATGGGAGTGGGAGGTTGGGGACATGGCTAGTCACTGCATGGCTTCTTTTTGAAACCATGCAGTGATTTAGACATTTTCTATCGGTCCCTTACTCTCTTCCCTACGTGCCCAGTGCCAGTAGTGACATTGCGCACGAGGCAGCAGAAGACACATGATTAGTATGTATGTCTAACTCCTGTTACTAATCGCATTGAGTGAATACGTCTTTGTGGGTTAGCGGAGGCCCACCTTTTAAACCGTTCTGTCTTTTTTTATTTCAGTTCATTGGCAACAGCAAGTACAATTTCCCAAGGTACCAGCCCTAAGGGACGAGGCCTGGGGAGTCTTGAAAGAATTAAGAAAGCAATGTACATAAACAAAATAAAACCAACTTGCTTAGACTCTGAGCAGGTCGACTTTGTTTAAACACTCTGGCTGACATAATTATGTGACTAGTTCCTATCCGACCTTTATTCTTTTTATTAAAATGCAGTGTTGCTTAGGTTGGAAGATCTGAGGCCTTCACCTTACTGGTGCAAAATGTTTTTCAAATTCACTTTGTTTCCGGCAGTGCGCCTCAGGACTTCCTTCATAGTTAGGAACAACAAACCTAGATCATACTGACTGAAATCTTCACAGTTAAGAATTTAATCAGGATGTTTTGTTGTTTAATTTCTTAAACATGAGACAGAACAGTCCCGAAGCGCAAATTTACTAAGGTGTGCATTGGAATGTTTACTGTCTATCTTTCACTTACAAATTTGCATCAGCAGCCTTCGCCGCTAATCTATTTCACGAAATGAATTATGATGGCTGCTCGTCGTCGGCAATGATAAGGCTATAAAGTGGGCACTATTTACTTTTACTTATCGGCGGGTATGAAGTTAATAGCTACTACTACAGTGTACTGAGAAGTTGTGCTCATGTGATTAAAAACTAAGTCAGTTATCGCAATATACACAACATATATATTTAAACGTAATATGTTTAGGACGTGTACAGGTGTTTAAGATTTCTTGCTTTGCCTCCCTATATGGATTTGTTTTGTAGAGAGGCTAGGCATGTGGGTGCGTGATGGATGTGACAATAATAAAATTCCATGAAAGGAAACTGAGTTATGTTTCATTGATTAGCGTTATGTAACCTCTTTGGCAGAGTGCTTAATTTGAGCCGGTGCTTTCCAGCGCTCGGCGCCCGCACCTAATTGTCAACACCATACTTGGAACAGTCTACCACATGGTGGCGCTGCTCATCTAATTTAGAGATGAGCAGAACAACGGTTGTTTAGGAATACAATATACATTAAATTTGCTAATACCTACTTCCCCCAGCCATTCTTTTAGCTTTGGGAACCTGGAATAATCTGAACTGTCGCATTTACATGCAAGAGAGATGGTTAGTAGTTGTTTTGACAGCAATGACAAGGGCGATCGGTGGTGCAAGCTGCAGTGGCCTCCTGGTCGGAGCCCTGGCATTTCATATTTTACAAATTAAGCACTGATGACTGGTCGCAGTGTGATGAATTTTATAAAAAGCGCAGATATACGCTACACAGAACGAGAAGCGGTGCTTCACATTCTTCATAAAACAACACTTTATTCTCTTAAGATTAAATTGAAATGAATGGCAAATGTGTATGTGTTTTCTATATCCAAGCAAATCAAAAAACTCTAGTCTCTGTTAAGACATAGATGCATCTAACTAATCCATTTGCACTGTGCATGCTGTAATGATAGACGAGCAAACTGATAAAACAATAGCCAAGACAACATTCCTGACTGTAGTAAGTTCATCAGGAAATTGATCGGCCCGTTCTACTTCAGGTCTACCCCAAAATTTAAGAAAAGCAAACATGTTGCTTCATAACGATCAAGTATAAATCCCCTTTCCAACGCATTTCTCCAGTATAGGGGTGCCGTTTGGAGGGACACTGACTGTGAGTTTATTTTCACCAGCAATGCCACACTAATATTTTTAACCTGGAGATTTACATGCTTTGCATTTTAAATGACCAAGTGCAGGGGCACCACATTCCAGCTGCATTATCAGATGTAGTGAGCGCTGCCTCTATCCGCTCGGTTGTCCAAAGAAGAACAAATGAGAAGTATAAACAAGCACAGCTGATAAAAATATATCAGTTTAAAATAGTCCAAAACGAAGCCGACAAGCAAGCTTGAAAGCGTGCAGCCATGAGGAGAATGATTAAGTGAACAAGCACAGTGCAAGAGCTGTTCAGGGGAGGACATTGGACAAAAAACTAAACTAAGCCAACAAACACGCTCGAAATGAGTGCAGCCAGGGGGAAAATGATTGAGTAAACAAACACAACACAATCGTTGTGCAGGGGCGATTAGGTAAACAAGCACAACATTACAAAAAGAAGTTCCCCAATAGCGGATGGAAGCAGTACGTTGGCTACGGGACAATGATAAGAGACATGTATATTGAGTACAATACATTTCACATGCACAGCGCATATCCTAAAAAAAGCAAAACTATGTGAAATCAAGGTGAATGTGTTAGCCCTAGTTAATTTCAGTCTCGCCTGTTGACCTTCAGTACTCAAAATTCGATTACTCCGACGTACAGCACAGCAGGGACATGCTGTATCATTCAAGAGGGAGAATATTTCGGTTATTCCTTGATAATTGGTTTTCTAGGCAGCAGTGTGTTTTAACTACACAGAGCACTGATGCCCAATCAATGTTTGAAAAACGGGCCGATTCCCTGTGATCCCAGAGCAACACAAGGAAAATGTCTAAGAGTTTAGAGAGTAGACTTCACTGATACAATTGCTTAAGCAGTGATGGTTGAACATTCGTCATCCAATGCTAGGTCATCTTCCTCTAGTCTTAACTGCACTCATAACAACGCAAAAAGGTCTGTTTTTAATGTACCAACACCCGGAAAAAGCATTTGGGCATTTTTGTATTTGCATGTGGTAGATTAATAAATCCAGTCCTATTGGTGTTGAATAGGAAATAACACGGAAGTTCATGCACACAAAAAACAATGGGAAGGAAACCTAAATGAAGTCTGTAGGAAAGACAGGGTGAAGTAAGAGCAATCTGGAAGACAGATAGGGAAACCACATACAAGCCTCGAGTAAAGCATAAAAAAAGCTTGCTTTCTGTTTACATTGCACTAGAGGTGGGCGAGCCAACAAATGAACAGTTCATTGGTAGGTTTTGAAGAAAAAGGGGATTGGTGAAACAAAATATTTGCCACAGATCACACCGTTTCCCAGGTTTTCTGGTTTCTCTTTGTACAAATCAGTCACTAAATGGGTATCTATTTGTCTCTCCTTTTTTAACTCCAATGTTAATGCTTTGTTTTTAACATTGATTATGGATGCCTAATGTGATTGTGGGATTTTATCCCTTTACATTTTCTGGCGTTTTATTTTTGGGTCAGAGAGAAAAATATCAAAGTAGCCTTAAATCCTATATAGCTACTTGGATTGCTAAACTGTAACTGAATTATTTTATTCTCTATATCCAGTGGACATAGATGAGGTGACATGGTCCACCTCGCCTTATGCTGAGATCCAAATAAAGACTTGGAAGGCAGAGGTGTGATGAGAGGAGGGAAGGAAGTAGTGCTGTTTGACACCTGCTTAATAGGAATGTGTTCTGACCAGTCCTTAATCTGCAAAACAGCAAAAAGCTCAGGGTCTCAAAGTGTTGCACAGGAGCCATCCTGCGCCGTTGAATAATACAAAGGCTCTTGATTCCACCTCCTGCTGCTCTGTTTCACCACCCTATATACTTCCTGTCTCTTTATCTCACTATTCTGGGTTTTTTAACCCTGCTTTTCACCCTTTATCACGGGTTTCCTATATGTTTCTTCCTCTATCTTTCTTTGTTTACTTCATTTCTCTCTCTATTGCTCTGCATCAAAGTCTTATGTTGAAAAATAAGTCAATTTCACACTAAAATGACTGCGGGCCTCCACCACCGGAAGAAATTAAGCACTGATGCTGGGTCTCATTGCACAGCTGCCAGGATCCAGCCCACACCGCCATTAGTTGTAAGTTACATGTTGCACTTGCCTGAAGGTGATGTTAATGTACCACAAGGATGGGGGGGATTCAAAGTGCCATTACCGTTTGACCCCACACCTATATTTTAGGATTGCATTACAATAAATGACATAATATTGCATTTGATGTTTATTTAATCGCACGTGTAATGTTCACATTACCCGTGAGGGCATCAATCAGAGGAGTTTTTATCGGCATAGGAAATTGTTGATGACAGTGGTAACAATAACTAATGTTTTGCTTTTCATGCAGTGGGTTGACCTGTTGGCTTAGATGCTTCTTGTGGATGTAGGGTGATTAAATGATTCTTTACTTCTTTTTTTGTAAATGGGGAAAGTGAACATCATGTGTGCTAGAAGTTACCATTTGGTATATGCTAGCTCAAATGTTAACATGGTTGCTCTGTTTAATTTGTTTTAGGGATACATAGGCTAAACTGTATTTGATACCTTTCGTTTGCTTTTACTTAATAACATGTTTCCCATTTTTCAGGCTGTTGAAAATCTTTGTTCATATAAAGTGTCTCCTACACTATACAAACAGCTACGCCAGGTCTGCGAAGAGCATGTGCAATCGCAGATTGTCCAGTTCAGAGAATATCCTTTTAATTTATGAAGAGGAACCTACAGTTGTGAATAATCACTTTTGTACGCAGCCTGGTGTTTACTTAGGAAGTAATGAAGGACTTGTTTTTCCAATCTAAATTGACACATTGCTACAATATAAAGAAAACATACAATGTTTCAGTCCTTGGTTAGAATGTTCTGAGAAAGCTTAAACTCTAACTGTTCTTCTGCATGTTGCTTTTTTGATTGTTGTGTTTTTTCTAAGATTCTTTCTCAATTAAAAATCAGAATTTAAAAAAAATAAGTTCTCAAGTTAAAGTGGGAAACATTCAGTGAATTGTAGGTTTGCTTTTCATATTAAGTGTGGGCTCAAAATAAACAGCGTGCAACGTGTCTAAACATCCATAACTGACTGAAGGTGTCACACATGCTATACTTTGCTGTTCTTAGTGGTAGCAACCAGTAACTATTTGATTAAAGCTCAATTATCCTGTTCTGCAGAGGAAAAGTATATCCAAGTCATTCAGGGAAATAGAAAATTAAATATGAGAAGACTGCTATGCCTTTTTTTAACCCTTTATTTTTATTAAAAAAAATTGATTATATCGACATTACTCAATGTAAAAAAAAAGTTAACAATAAAAATCAGGGAGCCGTCAATGTGGATATCCTCAGCCTTCTGAAAATCCAATTGAGAGTTTGGGGTCTAAGTTACTCTTAACACACTCAAGTGAATAACACCTGGAGTTGCTGACAGTGTCTCTGTATAATATGAGGGGAGGGGAGAAGGGTTGTTGAGGAGATTTGCTGAGGATAACACCAGAACAAATATTTGGGGACACATTTGGGGTGTGTCTGGAGAAAACTGTGCTAAGTGTAAGAAAGTGGCTCTGTATATACTGCACCAAAGTAAGGTTCAGTGTGCACAGAGGCCACAGTCCCCAGAGGTTTGGCAGAGGCTAAAGTTAGATATAACCTTACTCTCTAAAGTGGTAGTTTGGTCGAGCAGTAAGGCAGTATCAGCGGACAGTGTAAATCATTTGTTCTACACACTCAGTCAGTAAATAGTCTCACACACTCAAGAACTGAACTCTAGGCCAATTGTTTTGTATATAAAAATATATAGTTGTTTTATTTTAGAACCACAAGTAGGTATCAAAATACTTTCTCAGAATGAGATGCTTTAGTTAAATACTTTCAATAAGCAATAGACTTTTAAATGTAATAGTTAGTTGTTGCAATAGGCAACACAAGCTAAACACAATTATAACATTGAGCTCAATGGGAATTTTTAAGTAAAGGCAATATCAATTACTTTGCATAGGTTTTTCTTACTCCGGGCTGGATCCTGGATTCAGCCCTGGTGCATCTCCTGTAAACAGTTGAAAGAAATAGTTTTTGTTACACAGGCGATTTTTAAGGAATATTTGTATGTTTCAAAAATCGACATTTAAAAGAATTTCTGGTAAAAACCAGGCAATGTTATCCTATGGAGGAAAGTTTGGTTATTGGAAAATCACAGTTATAATTGCTTTGTAGGATCAGTGCTGGGCACAAAGATCCAGAACTGGGATCTCTCCTGATAACAGGTGAGTAATTTCGTTTTCGTTGATCGGGGGATTTTGAGTGAATATTTAAAAGTTTCAAAACTCGACACTTAGAAGAATTTCCAAGTGAAACCAGTCAATGTTACCACAGGAGACGCCGGGATTTAGCAGGAGCAGGTGGTCAGTCAATGTTACCCTATGGAGAGAATGTAGGTTATCGGCTTTCAGGTAAGTACTCGACTGGCAGAGTTAGGGTTCTGGGCATAGACTCTCAGGGGTCTCCCAGGGTCAGGTAGGTACAGTTGTTACACCCTCAGCGGCACAGAGGCAGCCGGGTGCAGAGAGAGTAGGCCCAATGTTAGCCTATGGTGGGCAGGGGGCCTGTGGTTGGTGGCTGCTTGCAGGCAGGCCACGCGGCTGTGGGAGCTGGGCTCCTGGTCACTTACTCAGGGCGCCGGGTGCAGGGGTGTCTTTTGGCGTCGGGGAATTCGTATCCTCTGCTGGTCGCGGTTGGGGGGTCCCTGGAGTTGAGGCTGCAGGCATCGTCAGGAGGGTCCTTGGGTGCTGGATTCTTGGTCACAGTCGCCGGGGGGACATCCTCGTGGTCTTTGTTCGCACAGGCCGGGCTCGGCGGGTGCAGAGTGTGCTGGATTCGCGGTTCCTGGCTGGCACCATGGGTTGTTGCTGTTTGAACAGAACCACTGCTTGTTGGAATCCCAGCCTTTAGATGAGCAAGGCAGCCAGGTCCTCCGGGGTTTTCGAGGTTGCTGACCACAGGAGAGGCCGGGATTTAGCAGGAGCAGGTTCAAGGGTCGACAGGGCTGGGGCCATGTCAGTTGGTGTTGTCCTCTTGTTAGCAGCTGCATGGCAGGTCTTCTTTCTGCTTGTTCTTCTTCTTGTTTCGGAATCGGAATCTGAGGAAGGAAGGTTCTGGGTTCCCCTAAATACTATGTTTAGGGGCGTTACAGGTAGGTAAAGGGCAGGGACCAATGGGTCCCTTCCCTAGGGTGGGTACACCCCCTATTCTGCCACTCTCCAGTGGGAGGGGGGCAGGAGCCTAGTCCTGATTGGGTAGTGTTCCCAATCCTCAAGATGGCGAGAGCCCGGAGTTGTGCTTCACCTCACCTCCCCCACCTGAGGGGTGGGGTTGGCAGAGGCTAGCACACCCCCTTTCCTCACTTGGGCTTTCCCGCCGATCTTCCTGCCAGAGTGGGGGTCAGAACCGGTGGGGGCCAGTTGCTGAGTACAGCAAGTGGCCTGGAGAAGCTCACAAAGGCGGCATGCCTTTGAAGCTTTCCCTGCCCATCCTGGGGGAGGAGACCTAGCACCTCGCCCAAGATGTGCATTGTTGCAGTCCCACGAGAGCGGATGGCTCTCTACCCAGGGGTCCAGCAACATGTCTGCTGGGTGGCAGCCTATGCAGCCTCTCAGTCAGGACATGGGTTGTTGGTTAGTTTCAGGGGGCAACTCTAAGTTTCCCTCTGTCGTGCATTTTACATTAAAGTCCACACTGGCATCAGTGTGGGTTTAATGTGCTGAGAAGTTTGATACCAAACTTCTCAGTCTTCATTGTAGCCATCATGGTGCTGGGGAGTTCGTGATGACGATTTCCCAGCACCATATACTCTTAATGGCAGCACTGCACTTACAGTGCCCAGGAATGGACCTGGGTACTGTAGGGGTACAGGGCTCATGCACCTGTACCCACACCACTGGCATAGGGCACCCAGCTAGAGGGGTGACTGAGGTATGCCAGGGCAGTGTGTTTGTGGGCATGGCACACAGGGATGTGTGCCATGTCGACTCTCTGTTTTGTTCTGCACCAAGACACTCAGCCTGCAAGGGCAGTGTGTGTGTCAGGGCCTCTAAGGGTGGCACAATAAGTGTTGCAGCCCTTAGGAGCCTTCTCTGGTCACAGTGCCCTGGGTACATGGGGTACCATTTACCAGGGACCTATCTGTGGCCAGAGCTGTCAATTGTGTTTTGTTTTGTGGAAGGAACACAGGCCCTGGGTCCTGATTGGCAGGGCCCCAGAGCACATCAAGTCAAAGAGCATCAGTAGTCTGGCAACAAAAAAAAGAAAGGGGGGGGGGGTTTACTGCAACAAAAACCCACTTTCTAACACTAAGCGACTGCACCACTGCACTCTATCCATGGGTTCCTATTTCAGTTCCCTCCTCTCAATCCATCACTCTTTCCTCTCTGCGACCCAGTATTTGTAACTAGTCCTTAATAAAAACTCACAAGAATCTCGTGGTCTTTACTTGGAGCCTCCAGCTTCTATACAAGCACAGATCCCTAAACTGATCTAAGGATACAATATCTAGGTCTCCCCCAATAACCTTACATCTGCCATAATACTATTCAGGTGCTACTCTTTACAAACTTGGCTTATGTTATGCTGGAACTTACTTTTGCAGGATCTCACACTGCTTGCCACCACTTCTCAGAACCCGTTTGGGCAGCCATTGGGCATGCAGAGGTTACTTGGCCTCAGTTGTGGGGTTTGAGGTCATTTGCCCATCATGCCCAGAGGTTGGCCCTACTATGACTGTGGACTGGGCCAAGTACAACCCTTTCCACACTTTGTTGTCCGGGTGGCGAGGAATGAGCAGTCACTGGCTGAGCAATCACTGTTGCAATGGAGAGAGTCTGGGTGTGCGTGCATGACGGGCTCTGTAGCTGGAGTACTCCTAGATCATTTTCCAGCAGTCTGCTCTTCTGGGCACCCTACAGCCACCTAGGATGCACTGCACCACCTCCTTCTTTGACAGTCTTCTCCTGCTGGTAGGCAGGCTTCTTTCCTTTCTTAGCAGGGTTCTAGGCCCTTCAGGACAGATACAGAATTTCTCTAGCAAGGGATCCAGACTTTAGGTAATGCCCATTCACCTATGGGAGACTGACCGTCATCCAGACACCAGCCCAGGTTGCACAGCAGCCAACTGAGTACTCTGTGGAGATTTCAGATCTATGGTTATACATTATACTATTGGAGCCCCCAAGTGAGCTTGAATCCCTTCCATCTCCTCCGAAAAGAGCTGTTAGGAAGTGTAGAAAGTCTCATCCTAAGAAGAGTAGTGTGCACCACAAGGTTCTACAAGATCAATCTCGGAGAATTACCGTGGCTAATGCTAAAACTCAGACCCTTATCGAGGTTGAGAACTCTACACTCCCGGAAGTTATAGCTAAAATTCTAGATGAAAAATTAGCGCTTATGACTAAGCCTCGCATAGATAAAATTGAAACCCTGACAATAGAGGTATCGAGGCTGGGTGGTCTTCTAGACGAATTAAAACAGTCTATTGTATTGCCTAAGGCACCATTGCAACCTGTTTTTACTGTCTCGAAACCCCCCCTAGAGGAGGGGACCTTAACTGGTTCTAAGAGATTACTGCAACCAGTTAGTGATGGCATTCGAACTAATACAGTTACATCTAGTTGCAAGGGACCTATAGTTACTGCACAAAAATCAAACTACGTTAATCTCCCTCCAGCCTGCAAACCATATGTGGTTATTTTGTCTAATGTTCATCCACCTGACCCCGTAACCTCTAAATCTCCATACGAAACACATGACTCACTTAAGAGGAAATCAGTTGCTTGGTTAAACAAAAATTGCGGTTTTCCCATCAATTTTTCAAATCAAATACTGTCAACCAGACGAGTCGACTGGTTAGGTAACACAAGGAAAACATGTAAGGGGGATTGTGTTATAATAAATTTTAGACATCCCCAACATGTGGCAACTACCCTTTTAAGGGCAGCCTCTCTTGTTTTAGGAGAAAATGCTGTGCGTGTACATTCTTTGGGCTATTTCTACAGACACCCAGATAGACCATTTCAAAAAACAACTTGTATTAATAACCCATTATCATTTGAAATTCCTATGGAGAATAGATATACAGTGTTGAGCGATCTAGATGAAAATGATGGACTCCCAGAGGTCGGTAAAAATAAAACCGTACTCCCATTAATGGTTGCCCACCCATTGGAGATTTTAAACGGTAGTGAAATCCTTGATTCTAAAGTTAGGGTGGCACCGAGGCTTCCATCTAAGCCATTGGATGGGCAACCACTACCTATAGTTGGGTCTTCTGGAGATAAGTGGGGAGAGCAAGCTGTAGCTGGTCTAGCTATAGCTCCAAGGTTAATTCCAGCATGGGTAAAGCCTTCAGGCGATGAAATCGACACTGACGTTCACCAAGTGGTGGTCGATAGCGTTCCAGTGATTGATATTGTTAGCAACGACACTGGATTAAGGGAACCTCCTTCAAGGACATTTGTGAATCCTAATGTTAGCCTACTGTCATGGAACATTGCTGGCCTCTCTAGGAACCTGTTGGACGTTGCAGTATGTTTATTTTTTGATAGACATGATATTATTGTCCTTCAGGAAACCTGGATGGTAGAACCCCCCTATAGAGTAGGTTATAAAACTTTTAGCTCTAAAGCGATACCGTCAAATAGGGGAAGAGCATCTGGGGGGTTGGTCATTTGGGTCACGGTTTCCTTAGAAATAGAGGTTAGCCAGTTGTCTATTTCCTGCCCTGATCTATTAGGATTAAAAATTGTGACTAGTATGAAAAGTCTTATTTATTTAATAAACATATACAATAGACCATACCCATCTAATAGAGAATCCAAGGTGATAGAAATTTTGGATTCCACCTTGGAGGGATTGGGAGACAATGATCTTTTTTTAATTTGCGGAGATTTTAATTGTAGATATGAACCTATTCAGGTTCTAGATAGATTGTTTGATGAACAAGATGTGGCTAGTGACATAATGCCCCTGGAAGCTTTAAGCTTTGCTAAAAGTACAATAGCTGCCACACAGATCTTACAGATGACTGTGTCACATGATTTAAGATCATGTAACGGCCACTTCCCCTCAGATACCCCAGCAGCTCCCACTTATTTCAAGGGAAGCCTTAGGTCTCATATTGATTTTGTAATGGCCTCTCGGAATTTATGGAGATCACTAATCGATTTTAAGATCGATTCTAGACTGGAGAGTGATCACTTTCCCCTCCAATTATGGTTAGATTCTGCTCCCTTCTTTCTTAGATTATCTGTTGCAGGTCCATTAAATTCTCCGATTGGAGATACACAGATTTCTAACAATAGGCGTGCCATAAAATGGTCTTATATTGTGGGGAAAAAAGAAGCGTTGACCAACATTTATGATAAATTCAGTGAAATCATTGGGTCGACCCAAATGCCTTTTTTAGGCACCCGGGGAGTTCTTGATTTACATTTGAAGTTGGTCGACGCACTATGCCCCCTTTTGAGCAAGGTCTATAAAAAAGAAGTGAATAAAATTATGGACCATGTAGAGTTAGAAAATCAGTGGTATAACCAAGATTGCAGGGTTGCAAAATCACAGTTGATCTGTGCAGTAAAAAATGGGAGCCAATGTGATATTAAAAATGCAAGACAGGCCTACAAAAATACTTTGAATCAAGCTAAAAAAGTATGGGACGCTAATTTATGGGACGATTTATTAACTGCAGCTAAGTTACATGACCAAAGCACGTTTTGGAACTTAATCTCTAAAGGGAATAAGAAGGGTAGATCATCCAAGGACATATTTTTGGACGAATCGACTTGGTGCGATCACTTTTCTAAACTTTATACGATTAGTAAGGATGATCTGTCCCTAGACAATGTAGATATTATTTTAGATAGTAGTACTACATTATTGCATTTTACCTTAGAGGAAACAGACCAGGCACTTTTAGCTGTTAAAATAGGTAAAGCCCCTGGTCCTGACAAAATTCCTGGTGACTTACTGAAACACGATGTTAAAGTGTGGGGGCCATATATTAATTTTTTAAGTAACTCGATTGTGGCCGGTACACCAATTCCAGAATCATGGAAAGGGGCTGAAATTATAACAATTTTTAAAAAAGGTGATCGCCATGATCCGAGCAATTACCGTCCTATTAGTTTAATAGATGTTTTACAAAAGATTTTTGCCAGACATATTTTAAACAGGATTTTAGATTGGATTGAGGAGACAAAACTATTGTCCAAATACCAAGCAGGTTTTAGATAAAAAATTAGCACAGTAGACCAGGTGTTTAGATTTATGTGCATTTGCTGGAAATACGTAAAGATAAGGCAGGGTAGTCTTTACGTGGCATTTGTAGATTTAAGGGCCGCTTTCGACCTTGTTCCCCGTAGGTTGTTGTGGTCCACATTAAAGAAGTTAGATATTCCTGGTGAACTTCTAAACGAACTCATCAAACTCCATAGAGGGAACTACGCAAAAATTAGATGGGGAAAAGCTGGAGAACTATCTAAAGCGATCCCTGTAGATAGAGGGGTGCGTCAAGGTTGCGTATTAGCACCGACATTGTTCTCATTGTATGTTAATGATATTCCAACATACTTGAGGAATTGTGCCCATGACTCCCCGAAGCTAGATGGTGAACCAATCACTTCTTTACTTTTCGCCGATGACACTATCCTTATTTCCCAGACCCCGAGAGGCTTGCAAAACTTGGTTAATTCCTTCCAAAACTATTGTAAGGAAAAGGGGTTAGAAATCAACCCAACCAAAACAAAATACATGGCTTTAAACCCAACAAAAAAGCCTAGGAAAAACTTGTTCTTAGAGAACCGTATACTGGAACAGGTAGAAAGTTTTAATTACCTGGGTTTGTTGTTGGACAATAAATTGACTTGGCGAGGCCAGCAGAACAAAAGTCTATTGTCCCTCAAACAAAACTCACTTCCTATTCTAAAGGTTCACGGAGCAAGTAGCTCTAAAGCCATCTCACCGGCACTGGAGGTTTTTAAAGCTAAGGCTCAATCAACAGCCCTCTATGGTGCCGAGATATGGGGATACTGTAACTCCACCAAATTCGCGCTGATTGAAAATAAATTTGTGCGGAGTCTACTTAAAGTACCGACTCGTACTCCCGTTGTTCCTTTGTTTTTAGATATTAATCTTAAAAGAACAGAGCACTTGGTTTCACTAAGACCACTATTGTATTGGATCAGAGTATGGTCAACCCCTGAGCTGAGAGATTACAAGGCTGGTTTGATTGAATTAATTAAACTGGATGTGTATTTGAAAACCCCATGGTTGAAGTATATTTTTACGTCACTCAAGAGATTAGGGCTCCTTAACTTCTGGGAGGAGCCCCACAATTTAACCCAGTCTTCCAAAAAACTCCTTAAAGCTACCTTTTGGTCCCATGTCAATGGTGAAATAATTCTGGGCTCTCGTAAAGATTCACTTAACTTTGAGGAATTCATGGATGAGATTGCCCCCCCCCCCTTTAGCAAAATCTCTCTACCTACAATTTAGGTATGGGGTGTTATTGATAAACTCCTATACATGTAGGTGGGCTGGGGAAAATGGCTTGGATGCGTGTACTATGTGTTCTCTTGGGGCCAGGGAAGATATTCCCCATATCCTTTTTTTTTTGTTGCACTGCTTATAAGAAATCAAGGACCTCTTGGATTAAACCCCTTTGTAGAAATATGGGGGTTGAGTCATACAAAGTAGCGGAGCGCATATTAAAATCTAATCCCTCTCAAGTGATGGTATATGGTATAAGTAGATTTTTACTCAACGTATATATCATTAGGAAACGCTCTGGTTATAAATTGTAACTGTAGAAGGAGGAATTAAGGATCATCCTGTTCATAGTTTTAACCTATTAAGTCTACCTCAGTTTTTAGCATTGTTAATTTTATTGACTCTGGTTTTTAGATAATTTAATATGCTTATTTATATTTTATCTGGTATTGCTTAACCATGGAGAAATAGTCACCCTCATTAATTGTATGTAAATTGTATGTCATGAGTTATATGTATTGTTGTTCATGTATTTGACTTTTATGGCTATATATAGCCGAAATAAAGTATTGACTGACTACATGACCTCAAACTGGAACAATAAGTGAGATAGAACGGTCCCTACTTTATACACAACTAGCCAACAGGGTTGTGGATCCACTATGTGAAACTGTAAAAACGTTTTAGGGTGGTTCTCCTTTCAGGGGTCATACCAGAGCTGCTTCACATACACAGACTTTGTGAAGATTAATGCTTCTCAAAGCAGTTAGCACTGGGGCTTTCTCTGAACAGGAGCACCTACAACACAGGCATAAATAGATGTTCGGTTTCTGCACCTGCCTTTCACAAGCCCAACTGAAGGAGCAGTCTGGGACAGACCAAAAGGAATGCCTCGTGGACAGGTTTCCTCAGCTCTCACAACAGGGCCTGCAGTCCCACCCCTCACCTCTACCGTCCATCAGAAGGCTAAACTCAGGAACACAAATCAGCTGCTCCTTGCTAACAAAAGGCCTTCTGAAATTTCTAAATGAAGCCCTGTCTCCATCCTCCTCACTTCAGTGGTTGGTTCTTCTTCCTCCAGACCTGAATTCAGTCAATACACTTCCACTGTCTGGGAGTACAGTCCTCACACTCCATCTTGTGCTATGTCAGGCTAGGAGCATTCAAAATGGATTCTTCTGACCTCCATTAATAAGGCTCATTCATACATACAACTTATCACCATTCAACTGTTAAATACACATACTTTTACACACTTTTGTTCCAGGAGTGTTCCATGTGGCATTAAATCCTTACCAGAACTCCATGCGCGTAAAAACCTAAGATGGTGAAAAGTTGTGTCAGCTGTGCAGAGTTGTCCTGGGTCTCCCAACAACATTTCTGCTTCTCCCAGTTCATCCCCAACGAACTACAAAGGAAAAACACAGCCCCTTTTCATCACTTGGAGTAGTCCTTCAATAAGGATGGGGCACCAAAAAGTTTTTCATTGACGTGTACTGTGAAAGGAGAAGTTTGTCACTAAATCTGTTCACTCACAAATACGTCCACACCAGGCCCAATGGCAACTACTTTCTCCCCATCTGTGCTTTTTTGTGAGAGGCCTTAGAAGTGGTTACCGGTCGGTTAAGCTATTATGAAGGTTAAAGGGTAACTGCTACCAAGTAGATAGACTATTTATCATGCCATCTATTAGCATACAGGATAATACAAAGTTGGTTACACCATTGGTTACTTATATACTGTAAATTTGCCTGTGCCCACCTTTTTCAGTCAAAAGATACACATTAAGGGCCTCATTACGATGGCAGTCAAACGAGCATCCGATTTCCATTGCTGAGGGATGGAGACCGACCGACAAGTAGTAGGCGGTCCCACCTACCATATTTTGATTAGATCGCCGTGTAGGCAGTCGGAAACATGCCTTGTACTATTATGGCTTGTGATGCAGCCTGAAAAAGGGTCGCAGCACAAGCTTCGGTAGTGAAAGGCATGTTCGCAAACATCCATGCACCGTATGCCTGGTACCACGTGGTGCCTGACACACGGTGCATAGATGTTTGGGAGGGCACCACATTTGCTCCCCTTTGTCCCATTCCAACAGCCTTTCCAGGCGGTGGGACTGCCATAAAAAGGCTGTGGGAAATGGACATTGTAATCCCTACAGTGGTGCCTGCACAGGCATCGCCTTCATTGTAGGGATTACTGTCCGACCGCTGGCCTGACGGGCTCCTTGAGCCTGTCGGTGGTTTTTGATATGACTGTATAACTAAAGCAAACAAGCATTTGCATAGCCAATAGGTCTCACCTTTGGGACTTTATAAGTGTTTAGCCATGCAGCACATTTTCCTGGGTGTTGTGCAGCCAGAAATTGAAGAGCTGTACAACTGCTACACACTAGTTCAAGTAGTCTGATTTAGAATTACATGCCTGCAAACGGGAGGATGAAACAGGAGGCGGGACAAACTAGTTTCTAAAAACAGAAGAGGGTGGTAGCTGATGTTGGAGAGCATCACAAAAAGGAAGCTCTCAGATCTGGAAGGGCCTGCTGGCATAGCAGTTCGGTGCAGTGGGGTCCGCTAAAGGGATCTGGGGCAGGGATGACAGAAGGGGTAACAAAGAGCAGCAGCTGCCATACCTAGCTTGCTCTTTGCTACCCCTTTACTACCAGGGTCTCATCAGCTATTAAGGAGCTCCAGCAATAGAAGAAAATATGACACATACCCTGGATTAGGAGTGCCGTGGTTAATTGTGACACATGAAAACGTTTACTGTCGGTACGAATTGTCTGCACCCTCTGAGTTTTTACAAAATATATTAGCAGGTCATTCCTGCTGATATTTACCAGGTGAAAAGATCAGTTAACTAGCAGATGTAGATTTTTGGTGTGGAAAGCAGCAAAATGCTCATTATTTCCCAATTCAATGAGGAAATCTGGTATTGGGTGCTCGCTATAGTACCCATTAAATTCCCACCCCGGGGAATCAGTATTTAATGGGTGTGATAAATAGCGCCTGTTACCTAGCTAGCCAGCTTATAACTAAGGCCTCAGACCCCAGTTTACTTCCTATAGTTTGCACTTTTTGCCCTTTCACTAAACCCTCGGCAGAAAACTGTTGAGGGGCTAGCAGTGGGGCAGATCGTGATATCATCAGGAGGTCAAGGGTGCGGTTGGTGGGACTTGCTGGTTGCAGGGTTAGCCCTGCGTCATCTCAACTAGTCCACTAACATCATGTCGGAGGAGAGAGCAGGAAGAACCAGATATTCATCCTTATCCAGCCTTCTGACACATTCATATACCAGCGCCATCTTACAGTGAGACATAGGGGAAAAAATAGAAAAGCATAGAAGGAGACGGGAAAGAATGAGAAAGAAAAGAGGGGAATTGGGAAACCGAAGGAAGAAGAGGAAACTCAACAGATGTATAAAAAAGTGACAGAAGTAAAAAGAAATAGAGAAAGTCTAATTTAAAGCATGGGTCCAGCAGGGGCTAAGGGAGGGAGAACGAAGGAAGGCAAGGAGGGAAAAAGAAGGAGGAGATGGTGAGAGTGAAAATGACAGCATGGAAAAGAGTGGAGTAGACCGGAAGAGGGGCTAAAAAAAGATGCAAAGAAAAAAAAAAATGAAGAAAAGAGAAAAGTCATGACGGTGGCAAGCGAGAGACAATGGGTGAGCAGAGCAGAGGAAGAGAGGGGGAGAAACATAATAGTGGATAAGGGTGGAGATCAATAATGTCGGTTTAAATGAGATGCCCGTGAAAAAAGGGTAACCAGGCAGGAAAGCGATAAGTGATGTTGTGATGGAGACAATAAGTTAAAGGAAGGGAGAATGGGCATAATGGACATAAGGAAAATGAGAATGGTGTTGACGATGGATTGAAGAGAAGAGAGGAGAGGGCGACTGGTAGAAAACACGAGGGAGTGGAGTGAATTGAATATACAAAGAAAGAAGCTGGAGGAGAGAGGGGGTAGGAGGAGGAGAGAGGGGGTAGATGGAGCAGGGAAATGAGTAGGTGGGTGCGAGCTGTGAGAAGACGAAGGTAGGCGAAGAGAGGATGGGCAGATCATGGAATTATTAGACAAGGAGGCAAAGCAGAGAATGAAGGGGAGAGCAGGCGACAAAGAAAGAGAGAAAGGACGAGAAAGAGAGCTTTGATGTGTAGTGATCGCGTAATGGTATAGTGCCCTTTATTGCACGGTGTCTCCTTAGTGCAGTGAAGTGCAGGAATGTGTTTACTTCTTGAGTGATCGGACGGTAAGGCATTCATTTCAACCTATACTTGTAAGGGTACTTCTTATCATCCGCCAAAAGGTTTAGGGGGATCCTACATGCCCAGGACTGACGCCAGTCCCTTTCCTGGCCACGGGTTGGCGCCACACTATGCATAGAGTTAACATAGGGGAAAAAACGTGTTGACCCACAAGTCGGTGCTTATGCTGTTGGAAAATGTTCAAGCAAGAGAACTACCACATGGAAAGAGACTGGCAAAAAATACAAGGGGCATAGGACGAAATTAAATAGGCAGGAAAGGAGAAAGTCATGCTTAAACCAAGAAATGAAATAAATTAACATTGGGAAAGGAAATTAGAAGGGGTAGTGATGTTAGTGCGGAGAAAAATCTATAAGGTGTCAGCTGCGCGAGGAACGGAAAACAAATGGGGAGCGGAAAAGAGGAAGGAGAGATGAAAAGGCGGGAAAAGAATGAGGTAAAGTGCTATCAAAAGAATCGCAAATAAAGACAATAAGTAGGTGCAGGAGAGAGAGTAAGCTGCGTGAGGGGGATTGAGCAAGTAAGAGTGATGGGGGTATAATAAGAAAAGCAGGAAGCCAGAGGAACGGGAGGAGGGCAGAGAACACAGTTTTCCCTTATATGGTCTAATCCTTTCTAAGAGTTCAGCGTCAAAGGTCTGATCTGAGCAAAAGTAGACAGAAAACATTTTGTTGGTGCCAGCACTGAAAAGTAGACCCTGGATAACTTTTTCACATCCAATTACTGTGCTCTCGGGAGACTCTGCTTAAAAACACAAGTAAAACTCCCAGTCGCAATTCGAAGAATGACCCTGCATTTGGATCGCACATTAAACAGGCACTGCCTTCCGATAGAATCCCATAACAGCGTGGCAGTGGAGGAGGCTGAGAGCTGCCCAGAAGGCATGGGAACGATTCACTCTTGTACCGATTTTATCCCCGATTGATGAAAAGTAAAAAAATTAAAATAAAAAGGCGTGCAGGCTGCAGCAGTAGGGGTGTCACAGAGGGAGAGAGAGGCGGAGGAGTGCACCATGTCTGTCATGTCAAACAGAAAGGCAGGCAGCAGGCACTCGCACAATATGGATGAATGCCCGGTGAAAGAATTGAAGGGACGTCCGAGAGGGAGTGTGCGTGCAGTCTGCTCTTTTTCGAAGCACATACTCGTGCTTGTGGCGCACCCCCTGCTCGCTTCCGCAAGGTGGATGCCGCCACAAGCACGAGTATGTGCTTCGAAAAAGAGCAGAACGACGGCCAAAGATCCTCCTATGCAACGCATGCGCGCTGCGTAGGCGAGACCTAAAAACATGATAAGATATGTTTGAATAAAAAACGAGGTACTTGCCCACGGTCTGTGTTTATTATTCCCTATTTTTGGTATGCTATCTTTTGTTTTTGGTACCCCAAGCGTTTTTAATAATTTGTTGAACAAAAGAAAAATCACTGAAGATGTATGGTCGGGTGTTCACAAAGTGAATATTAATATTTTATAAACACATCTGAGAGTAGAAAATATTGTAATTGGGCTGCAGAAAAATGTATCGCCAATTTCCCTGGCATACACTTTTAAGCCAGCATTTCTTTTTTTGCTTTTCCTTAATAACTGCTTTGTGCTCACCAATGAATTCTTCTGACTTCATATCATGTTTTGAGCCTCGCTCTGTTTTTGGTGAGTACATGTTCACTCTTCTGTTTTTCTTTGTTATTACATAGAGATCCCTAACCAAAAGATGACTCTACTGAGTACATTAAATTAATTTCTTTTGGGATTTCACTGTGACTTGTGGATGTGAAGGGCTTGATCACACTGAGTTTGGTAATGGCAAGCAGCATCTTTTGGCTTTCCTCATGCCTTTCCTAAAGGTAATGTCAGGACAGAATATAATCCATACCATTACATCCACTGCATAAATGTGTGCGATGTTCACATGTGAGCACAATCAGCTTTGGCAATGTTAGAATGTTTTCCTTAACCTGTACTCTGCTGCACAGTATCTATGGATCGTCTTTTGTTTTTAAAGAAGATTAACAAATGTTGGCAAGATCACTGTCGGCAAATGGTGAGTAATAAGGCTTTCACTGTTTCTGCATTATGTTGTTGTAAAACATGTTGAGCAAACATTGACAAAACTAACATTTTTAATTTTGTGTGTGAAACTGTTTTTGAGTGAATTGTGGCTAGGGTTTTAGGAGCATCTTGGTAGTGTGTGAGGAACAGCTTCAGTCTTGTGTGTACAATTCATCTTAAATTATTCATAATTCAGCTGGACGAGACTGAGTTTGATCCTGTTAAGAGTCATTCGTAAGGGCACAATATACTAAAAACTGAATAGACAGACACTCCAATTGCCATAAATCAAGTATTGATTGGTATAATACACAAGGAATTGAAACAATGTGCATTCATGTTACTTTGTGTTATTTAGGAAATGAAGTAGTTTTTAAGCACTCCACAAGCTATACACATGAATATAGGTAAATATGACATAGAAACATAACAACAAGATGCCTTAAGGAATGCTTGAATTAATCTCAGCCACTGACAATCGCTTGCTAGATCCCAGTCCATTGTTTTTTGACCACCATGTCACCTCAGTTAGGACCCAGCCATATGCAAATCAGTCTTTACCCTCCACCAATGGGAACAGTCCAATTTGTACTACCAGGCCAGGCCCTCCCTGAACACTAGCAACTTAGGACCGGTTTTGCCCTGAGTAGGGCTCATCAGCTATGTATGGCTTGGTTCCAGTGGCACAGTGAGCACAGGACCCACATCTGAGCACACTTAGGGTGTCAACTGCAACAACAAGAAGATGAAAGATGGAATGCTTGAATTATTCTTAGCCACTGACAATTGCTTGGGCCGCATCCCAGGCCATTGTTTTTCACCCACTATGCCACCTCAGTTTGGACCTGACTGTATGCAAATCAGTCCTGACCTAATCCAATGGGAACAGTCCATTCTGGACTAACAGGCACCGGAACGAAAGCAGCCTAGGACTGGTCTTGCCCTGATTAGGGCTCATCAGCCAGGTATAGCTTGGTTCCAGTGGCACAGTGATCACAGGATCGACGACTCCGCATACCTGTTGCATCGGGCCACATCCATCCATCACTTTTTGTACACTTTAATGTAGTGCCCAAAGTGTGATGGGTATGCCCAGACGTGGGTCTCGTGCACACTTTGTCACTGGAACCAAGATATACCTGGCTGCTGAGCCTTAACTAGGGTATAACTGGTCCTAGGTTAGGTTGTGTTCTGGTTCAGGAAGGCCTAGCAGTTCGGGTTGGACTGTTCCTATTGGAGCAGGGTCAAGACTGATTTGCATATTGATGGGTCCAAACTCATGTGGCATGATGGGCCAAATAACAATGAACTGGGATGCTGCCCTGAGTTCTTACCAGTGACTGAGATTAATTCAAGCATTCCATCTATCACTTTTTTGTATACTTTATTACGAAAATAAGACACAAAATGAACATGACAAAAATCAAAGTAAGTACAAACATGAGATCATGGTGTGCCATTTAGATAGCATAGAGAGTTGTTCAGTCCTAATTAGGAATTGCCTTCTTTTCAACAACTCAAGTCCCAGAGGAGGGTGTATGCGTTCCAATTGTTCCCAAGAGAGTTCATATAAGTAACGTGCCTTCAGTTTCAATATTGATGAAAAGTCCTGTATTGATAACACACTCCTTCACATTCCTGAACAGCACTGCGCTGCACTTTAAAGAATAGCAGGAACGCTTATTCGCATTGCGACTCGTTTCTTGCAGCTGCTGTAAGCAGAGGACAGCTTAATTGTTACTTGGCGGTACACAGGGAACCATATAGCCCCATGTGATTTAATCAAAGCAATTTGCTCATGTATTCTCGTTCGTTTGACTATGCTGGTGTTTACATTTACATAGGGTAACGCCCTGAGGATGACCTCTAGAAATTGATTATGTCCTATGTGAAGGAGATGTATGGCAAATGGGGGTGTCTTTCTGCGCTGTTTTCATGTTTCAGCTGGTGGCAGAAATTATAGGTAAAACACTGTGAAAGCAATAGCAAATTGGTTACTAGAAAATTTGACATACTTGTTACTATTTCTTACCTCAACCTTCATTCTGTGCAGATTCAAGCCTCTTTTCTTGCCAAATTACTTTTAATCATGTGAGGCGTGCTTCCTCTGTTGAAGTATGTGAGCAATTGGGTTGTTGGTTGACTAGGGTGTGAGCCCTGGTCAAGCAGCAACCACAATCTTTATCAGGTTGAGGCACAAGCCAACCCTAAATTTACCTGTGTTTAACCCTCTTTTAGCTTGGCACACAACAGTCAGGCTCAACTTCAAGGCAATGTATAAAGTATTTGTGCACCACTTCAAAGAGTAATCAAGCAAAACCACAACACAAAAAGGATCCCACACTAAGTAAGAAAAATAGAACTTTATTTAATAAATAAAAAAAGACAGAAGCAACAAATATCCAAACAGAATTGGAGATATGCAGTTTTAAAGATTTTATTTAAAATAGCGCCAAAAAGCACAAAGTGCCAACTATGCATATATGGTTCTGCCAGACTGGGGCAAAGTCACAAGTTCAGCCCGACTGTAATGGAGCGCTGACCGGCTACAGGCACTCAGTTAGGCCCACTGAACACAGTACCTTAAATCTTGGTTTACGGAGTATTGTGAGGATCCTAGTCGAAGATGCGCCACACAGCAGAAGCAAAACTTAGGTTCCAAGATGCAGTGAGGCTGCGATATGAGGGCCTGCGTCGCCAAGGATCCTGTTGGCAGGCCTTGTGATGTGAAGTCCGTCGTCGAGGAAGTGGCGTACTGTCGGTAGATGCATCCATTCCAAGTAGCGGCAAGGCTGCGATCCAGAGTCTGGTGTCGTCGTTGAGGCTGCTGTTGACGAGGGATGCAAGGGCCTGTGCCAAGGATGCGCTGTGCAATGGTGGTTCTGAAGCTCATTGCAGAGGTGATGCAAGCCTCTGTGACTTGTCCAATCAGTGTAGTAGCGGAGCTGCCTCGGGTCTGTTTGTGGCTGCGCCGCGTTGCAGAGGAGATGCGTCGGTTCAGCTGGATCCACAGAGGCTGGCAGTGTACCTTAAGCCCACTTCCTAGGTTACAGGACTGGGGTAGCACCACTTGGCAGGGTAGACTAACATTTTTGGAAGCCTGTTATGTCCCTGAGACTTCAGATCAACTAGTCTGTGGACTCACTGTGGGTTCTGTGTTCAAGAAAAGCAGGTCCAGGTCCAGTCCTTCTCACCCAGGCAAGAGGCAGCAGGTCAGCACAGGACAACAGTTCCTCCAGATCAGCAGTCCAGCAGAGTGGCCCTCTTGTCAGCAGCATAGCGGTCCGTCTTCCTGGCAGAGAATCCACAGGCTCAGAAGTGTACTGAGTGGTAGTTTCTGAGGTCCAGTATTTATACCCATTTGTGCCTTTGAAGTGGGGAGAAGCTTCTAGAGGCATACCTTTTGAAGGGGACAGGTGCCCTGCCTTCCTGGCTCCGGACTAACTACAGGGGGTATGCAACCATTTGAGACCGGATACACCTATTCAAGTGTAAGTGGGGCTGGGTCCAGCTCCTCCCTCCATCCTGCCAGTGATGGCCCATCCAGTCACACCTAAGCTTCCCATTGTGTGTGGCTGGCTAGGAGGAATACACAAATCCCAACTTTCACCAACACCTAGTCATGTGATCTAGAGATAGGCTGCAGGCACTAAATGGCTATAGCAGGAAAATGCCAACTTTATTAAAGCGGCATTTTCAGTATTGTAATTTAAAATCTGACTTCACCATAAGTTTGGGTTTTAAATTGCGATTCCAGAGACACTTAACATGAAGGGGTTACCTGTTCCCACTTGCAAATTACACTTATAAAATGTAATAAAGCAATTTCAATGTTATCCTATTAGAGAGGGAAGCCTTGCGATAGTGAAAAACAAATGAGAGTATTTCACTACCAGGAAATGTAAATGTTAAAATTACCTTTCATACTTTTTAAACACACTGCGCTCTTCCCTTGGGGCTGTCCAGGGCCTATCTTAGGGGGCGACTTATATGTATTGGAAAGGAAGGTTTAAGCCTGGCAAAAGATTTATTTTGCTAGGTCAAAATAGCAGTTTAAAACTGTACACGCGCAGGCTGCTATATAAAATGCTACTTAAGTGGGTGGCACATTAAGTGCTGCAAACCCACTATTGTCATTTAATTTACAGCCCCTGGGCACAGGTAGTGCACTTTACTAGGGACTTACAAGTAAATTAAATGTGCCAATTGAGTATTGGGTTAAGGACAGAGCACAAGCACTTTCGCACTGTTTAGCAGTCCTAAGGTCAGCAAGGACGAAGTCCGCAAAAACAGGAGATCTGAAGGCAGAAAGTTAGGGAAAAACTACACCAATGACGTTGGGTCGAACAGTGTCGTGCCAAAGATGCTCATTTTACAAATGGTACTTTTCAAAACCAAATTTGAAAACTGTGGTTCCAGACACGGATTGTAGAAATAAGCTACTTTCTTAGTGCTTAATGTTTCAGTGCTGAGTTCAGCATGTACAAATTTACTCAGTGTTTGGATTAAAAAATACTCTGAGTGCGATCCTCTACAGCCATAGAGCAACACATATACAGTTAAAGCAATTTAATTGTAGTTGGGTCAGACCATCCTCACTCCCATAATTTCCCAATTGCTCTAGCAAGGAAATTAATGTGTTTTGTTTTTGCTTGATAGCTGCACATGATTTGCAAAAATGCACTGCGCATTATGTGAGCTATTCATATCTATTTGAAACCTGTGGAATAGTTGTACATCCTTCGTTTCACACGCTGCAGGCCAGTTATGGAGATTACAGAAGTGGTTAGTGTAGGAGTGTGTGAGATAATGGTGTGACCCTTTGGGTATCTGAAGGCTGTAGAGGGACGTATGGTGGGATTAATGGTGAAGCACTATAACTGCCTGGGTTAAGTGTCCTACTTTCATGACAGTACTACTACTGAGTCAAATGGCTGCTCAATTTGTCACAATCTTAATTCACTTTACTGTCTCTGCAAATTCATTAATCGCCCACAGTTTGGGATTGTCATTTTTTTTATTGTCTCAATTTGTTGATTTAAAAAAAATCCTTATTCCATTTTAGTAATTTATTCCTTCTTTAATGTACACATATTATAACTCCCCAATGCGTTTCGAGTGGTTGTCCAAAGCCTTCTTCAGGGGATTATTTTCATTTTAGATTAAAAAGAGCATAATGTTTTCATCCTTCAGTAGTCCCTCTGCTGGTGTGTGTTTCTGCACACCTAGGTCCAGATTCGCAACCACAAAGAAAATATGCAAATTTGAATACCCTCGCAGGGAATTATGGAGCACTCTAAACCCTGGGGCTTGCATATCTAAATAGAGGCGTTTTTCCACGGGTGGTCGAATTCGGTGTCCTCATGCCGTGTATCAGCCCCTTATATTCTGGGTTCCTCGATCCCACCCTGGGCATCCACAGGCTCATTGTTTGTTGAGGGCTTCAGAAAGCCCCAAGGCCCTGCAGCCCCAGTCGGGAAACCACGTACACTGTGCCACCTCTGCTGCACGCGGGAGCCCACACATCGCTTTTTCTGTTCCTGCCTGCCAGGAGCACTTTCTTATCTCTTCTTTCCCAGACTTTACCTTGGTCCCCATAGTGCAGTTGGGCACAATTGTGATCCAGTTCTGCTACTAGTGGCCAGACCTACCCACCATGAGGATTTTCCTCAGGCCTCATGATCTTTAAAGGTCGCTTTTTGTGGGGAACTTGATTTTTACTGCTTCCCACGCCAGACCTCTCCTTTGCCTGGACTTTTGGTGCTCTCTCCTGTTTGGGTGGTGTCTCGCCAGCCAGCAGAACACCTTTACCAGCACACTCCTAAAGTCTTAGGGTCTCCTCTCTTCTTGTAGGGCAATTTTGTATCAGCAGAGTCAAGAGCCAGTACACAGAAGTTCCAGGGAAATCCTCCAATGTACCCCTGCAGGTCCACTCCCCTAATGGTTCCTCATGGGCCATAAGGGGGTCAGCGCCAATGGGCTTGGAGAGACCCATCCAAGTCATGGGGTAAGCTGAAGTCAAAGTCCCTCCTAGCAGGGACATCTCCTTCCAGCTGGGCATTCTTTTGCCATAGTCGCTCCCAGGTTCAGTGTCTTTTCATCTGCCTCTCCCTTGTGCGCGACTGGGGCTGGAGAAGCATCTCCTGACCTCGAGAAGGATGTTGGGGCATCGATAGGGGCTATAGCTGCTGACAAAGTAGAAAAAAACACTAATTGTCTCATGGGATTTGCAGATCCAACTTTGGATCTGCAAATTTGAGGTAGATCCAGATAGTTCAAAAAAGGAAATGTTTTTTTTTTTTTCCAAATCCTGAAACAAGTAGCAAAACATATTTCACTGTCTGACTGTGCTGAAGTCTGTGTTTGTAACCTGGCCCTTACAGTCTCTCTCTGCCAGCCTTTAACATTGGCAAAGTTAATAGGTCTGGTTCTTAATGCCAATCTCTCCTTTTTTGTTTCTAAAGAAAAGAATGGATATCTGTATGTTCACTAACACCAGGACTTATTTTAAAAGCAAAATTAAGGCCTAGGATCTGTGTCCCTTTATGCCTCCTCAATCCCCAACCCAAGGGCAGAGGTATTGTGCCCCAATATTAAACCTTGTCTGCACCCTTTTTCCAAATCTCTCCCAGTGTTCTCTTCGTTAAACAAGCAGTGATCTGGACTGGTTACTCACTAAATACTCCCCAGGGAGATGAGTGCCAAAATATTACAATTCATTACTTTTTCCAGTTGTAAATTACATACAGAGGAGAGGAGTGTTTATTGGGTTGTGACCGTCTGAAAACCAGTGCACCAACATATTAATGTTATTAAATATGTTATGAATTCTTCTATCCAAATTGCTGTCTAAACTAATTACACATCAAAAAGACTCATTTGTATCCCTTTTATGGTTTTAGATTATGATAAGAAGCATTTTCTTATTTTTGGATCGGACTTATGTGCTTCAGAATTCCATGCTTCCGTCAATATGGTAGGTGTATGCGTAAGTACTCTGCAATTCTATGTTACCTGTGTATATTATTTGCCCATAGTTTTAGAACCAAGATATTTAAAGTGCAATTTTGGGATTATGCTGTATTTAGCTTCAGCTGTAGGTTAATGTGCATGTGCTAAAATCTTTGTGTAGCATTGCAAAGGATGCAGCAGAGTCACCCAGCCTCTCACTCTTGTGAGATTGGTAGCTAGATTACTGTTCGGTTCTTGAATCCATAGTCACTTGAGATGCTATTTAACAGTTTGGAGTGACTGCATTAATTTTATACAGTTAGATCATCTCAGTACAAGACCATTCTGAGATTGTCATGTTTTCCTCCAATACTTAGTCACAGAACAGCCAAGCACTATGGTAATAGAGTGTTAGTGTTTCTAACCAAGACATTTCAGTGGAGCTTTGGTCTCCTTCACTATCCTGGTAGAAGTGGATGAGCATATAAGGCCCAGCTCAAAGGTGATTGTGTTGTAGGATTCAGTGTAGACACAGGAGAACCCAGCTCTCACGGTTGAAATAAACATGCCTAGCCAGAGTTGTTTTTGTAACTACTAACAAATCAAAATATATGAATAATTTACTGTACAGAGGAGGATCAAGTGGTAAAAGGCACAAAAAACATGACCTATAATAATTCAGTAATAGTGTTAGAATTAAGCCTCTGGCCATGAAGGATGTGTACCATTTGCGATCACTAAATTAAATATAAAAAAATACTAATGCATTTACTGTAACAATGAAATGTATATATGTTTTATTTCTATAGCATGAGAATATGCAAAAGGCAACTGAGCTCTGAACAGGGTCAAAAACCAGCATAAACCCAACAAGTGATAGGAGAGGTAGCTGGTTCGTGGACCATTATTGCACTGTGTTGTACTTCTCGTTAAAGCGGTGCGTCTTCCACTCCTTCCTAAATTGGAGCAGCTTTGGTGATAGTCCTAATGGATGTCGGGATGTTGTTCGAGTTCCTGTATACCAGATGGAAGTGGCTTGTTGTTTTGTTTTTTTTCTATTTACACTCCTTAGTCTGCAGTCTGATGCTGTTCTAGCTTGTGTCGAGGGGGGTGGCATTGCTTGTCGTGATGGCTTTGTAAATGATGCAGCTAGTTTTGAAGATGTGTCAGCAAGGGAAGCCATTGCAGTTCTATCAGGATGGGGGTGATATTTTTCATATTTCTTCAAGCTCTTGATGAGACATGCTGCTGTGTGCAGAATTCCCTTGAGGAGTGCCTGTGTGTTGTCTAGGATGCCATGGAGCAGGGTGTCGCCACCAGCCAGCTGCAAGAATACAAGGGCTTGAAGTGAAGTTGCTTTCTGGAAATAACGGTTTCACTTTAATTAGACGAGATGGCTGATACCAGGCAGTATTTGTCTTTTTTTAGAAGTGTTTTCCTTAAGAGTGAGGCTCATGTAATAGGTGAATCCAGATGACTTGACAATTATTGAAAGTTGGGGGTCGGAGCACTCCAGATCCATATTGTTAAGCCAGGAGTATACTGTTTCTTGTTCTTGGCAAATAACAGGAATTCTGTCTAGGTTGGTGTAGGAAAGTGGGTTATTAGTTGGTGGGGGTATTCACCCTCAGCTAGTAATATTACCATAATCACTACTAGGTCCAGTCAAGTCTCACTAGATTAATCCTCGCTCAACCCTTGGTAACTTAGCAAATGAGCAGTCAGCCTTAACTTAGGCGGCAGGTATGTGTAAAGCATTTAATACCACCAGAGCAGTAAATACGTAAATGACAACACAATAAAATACAACACCACTTTACAAAAATAGAGAATATGTTAATCTTCAAAACAACACTAAAACAACTAAAATGCAATGTAGGCATCAGGTGATACGAATTTTTAAAGATTAAATCAACAATTGTGCATTTTAGCTCCAAAAAGCTTAAAACACCACTTGTGGCTATCTGCTCATGCTGAACCGGGACAAAGAGAAAGTTGTAGGCCAACCACAATGGAGCGCGGGTTGGATAGGCTGAGGGCTAGATCCTGGTCAAAAGTTTACCTTCAGACTAAGTATTTTTCTTAAAGCTTTTCTCTCAACAACAAGTCCTCAGTGACCCCGGATCCAGCGTTCAATTTTCACTGGCAATCTGCTGTAGCGCAATGCATCGATGAGCCACTGTAAGTCTTTGTCCTCAACGGTGAGGAGCTTCAGAGCTGTCAGCAGGGCAAATCATTGCGGTCAGGCCGATTCGTGAGTCGACGACTGTGACTTGACTCTCGACGCCAAGCCGGTCTCCTCCTGGAGCTTTTCTGCAAAACGTTGCAGAAAGTTTCCAAACTTAGACTTCTTGCAGTTTCTTGGTTCCTTTGGGGAAAACAGGGGGCCAATAGTTCCAACTAAGGGTTCAGAGACTGTGGATTGTCGCTTGAGGGCTGGGACTCAATTTCCCACAGTGCACCTGTGCAGTCCATGAAAATACAGTTTTTGTTCCAGGCAGTGATCTGAGGATTTCCTGCAGCTCTTCCTTATTTATCCTCCATTCTGTGCTGGCAGGGGTGGTGGAGGGGTGGCACCCCAACTAATAGGTTGAAAGTTACCTCCATCTGCTGTGACCACTTCCTGTCAAGTGTGGCATATTTTGGAACCAGAATGTACTGTTCTTCCAAAAACCAAAATGGAAAAATGTGGTCTTTGGTGTGTTTGTCTACGTAACCCAACCCCAAGGTGTGGCTAACATTTGACTACACTCCCCTTCCAGACTCTCTCCTAATCAAATTAGGGGGCTCACATGTGGTAGAGATCAAGGGAGATGGGGTGGTGTGGGTCCTTTGACATGTTTTCTAAAGATGCTCCTGCCTTTGAAGTCTAGCTTTTATATACCCAGCCCCCTTTCTCTCCCTGGCTTCTCTAGGTGCGAATCACACAGCCCAAGGCCTCTTCACACCTACTCGAGGAGCTTGGCTCGGGCTCTCACAGGCTGACTTATCAGAAGCAGCTGCTAGAGGATTGTTCTAGGTAACTTTAGGATAGTAATTTCTAAAACTTCCATTCTGTAATAGTTCAAATTAACCCAACCATGACAAGTTCTTGAATGTATTGTAACCATTATTTTGATACTTTGAACGATTGTCTACCTAGCTCCAATCAAAAGGTACACTTTTTCAAGTTTAATAAAGCATTCCCATGTTAGCCTATGGGGCTAGCAGCACTACAACAGGGAAAAACGACTTTGGCTGTTTGTCCTTATCAGTGCTTATAAACATATTTTATATTGTCCCTCCTTTGTATAACAATGCACCCTATCCTTGGGGCACCTAGGGCAGACCTTAGGGGTGATGTAGATGTAATAAAAAGGTAGTTTGGGACTTTGTAAGTATTTTTAATTAGAGAGTTGAATTTGGACATGGTTTTTTCTTTTTTTAACCAGCCTGCAAGGCAGACAAGGCTTTAAAATGACACCAGAGCTGTGCACCTCCAAGGGCATTAGGCCCACTGGGCGTCTATAAACCTACATGCCCTACCATATACTAGGACTTACAGGTAGGCTGTCTTTGCCACTTTAAAGTATACCAATTACCACATACCTGTAGAGGACAGAGCACTCGACCTCGGCCTGGTTTGCCGAGCCCAGGGTACTTTCAGAGTCAGTAACCGCCTTCAACAGTCACACAATGGGGGTGATCAGGGCAAAAAGTATGACTTTCCAACAGTTGGTGGGAGCTTCAGGGATAGGTGCTGGACATCCAGTTCTGGATTATGTGCATGCAGTGTTTGATGTGTTGCATGGCTGAAGCCGAGGAGGCTTTTAAGTAGAGTTGTACATCATTGGCATGTTGGTGACTCTTGATGTTGTTATCTGTGAGTAGATCACCAAGTAGATCTATATAGAGGTTGAAGATAACTGGGTTCAGTATGGAACCATGGGGCACTCCTTAGGTGATAGGAATCTTTTGAGATCTAGAGGACCCTATGCGCACTAACTGATATTGCTTGGAAAGCTAGGAGGAGAACCGGTGAAGGATATTGCCGGTATATCCCATTTGAGATTTCTAGGTGTGTAATGAAGGTGGTTTGGTTGACTATGTTGAAGGCAACTGAGATATCCAGCAATATCAGGAGGCAGGAGTCTTCATCATCTGTGGTAATCATCTTGGTCAGAAGGGCATTGTGTCTGATTTTTAAGGTAGCGTTGTCTATGCTGAAACTTGATCTAAATTCTGACTGCTTGGGAGATGCTTAAAATTAATGTGATCTTGAAGTTGACCATAGACTGCTTTTTCAATAATCATGCAGATAAAGGGTAGGCAAATTATGTGCCAGTGGTTGACAAGGACTTCAGGTTCCTGGTTCAAACAATATTCTTAAACTTGTAATAATCAGGTACACAACACTACAAAAAGGAGCAACCTAGTCTTGTTGACAAAGCCGAATTTCTGTGTTTCTCTAAGCTTTACAATTGTTCTGATCACAATCACTGAAAACAAGCTGTATCACAGAGAAACAAAGTGACAGTTAAAACATAGGGCAACAAGTGGAATGGAAGTGTCTTGGAGTTTAGGGTAAGTGAGTAATGAATAAATAGATTCCACATGTCTTCTTTTACTGATCACTTAAACCTGTTTTGACTCCTTACATTTCAGTACATTGTCAAATAAAACTACACAACTTTTATGTCCACTATGGCAAATATTTGCCTCTTTGTGAAACAATTCAGCAGTGTATCTGAGAAGGACCAACTCTAGCCACTCTTGTTAAGGAACATTGTGGCATTTTCTGTTGTCTTTCTTGGGTTGGTTATGAAAGATAACAAGGATTAAATGCTGGCTACTAAATATAACAATTACATTGCAAGTACATGCAAACCACATCAAGAGTTTTAGGGATGGATACAAAGTAACTTTATTGTCCTTAATCAGCCACATTTGCAGGCCAGTTTTTGTTGCCTTGTGCTTTCAAATGTAACTATTGATGAGTAAACATCAAAGTTCCTAAATGTGGAAGAAGCTGACTCAAAACTATCGATTGCCGCTACGAGGGATTTAGTAAACTAAAGATATACTATTTTCACTACATATCCAGGGACATGGGTCTCGAACTTTTTAGAAGTCATGTTATCAGTGACAAAATGGTGCAGAATAAAACCATTGATGGGATCCTTCTGCTTATTGAACAAGAACGCAGCGGTGAAACTGTCGACAGGAGCTTGTTGCGAAGTCTTCTCAGCATGCTGTCTGATTTGCAGGTAAGAAGAGACTATCTTAGAAGTACACTTCTCATCCAGCTCATTTAGAACTGTTTTGGTGTATATACAAAAGAGAACTATCGTTTTTATTCTACAATATTTCAAATGTACTGCATTGTGGTATGACAATGAGTTGTTTGTTTCTTTTACTGAGTAGTCATGTGATGTAAAATTGCTTCTGGAACTGTAGCAGTTTGTCGTTTTATTTGAGCCTGTGCAGGACATTATTTATTAAACTTAGGGTGTCTGTATGTCGGTTTCCTCTGATGCAACAAACTGTTGTTGTCTCTTGTATCACTAAAAGTTTATATCTTTTAATTCACTTTTTTGCTTTATTGTTATTTGTTTTATGTTGCCTTGTGTTCATGGAGAGTATGGATAGTTGGGGTAATTGCTTTTCAAAGATGCCAGTCTAGTTCTACCCTCTCATAACAAGTAGGTAGCTGAATAGAATTAGATAATTTGGAAAGTGTGATTGATTCAAAGTGGGTGGCATATTTACAGGCCCCAATTGTATCACCTTTGAAAAGGTGTGTAGTTAATGCCGCCTCCTCCTATTACAATGTATTGTACACTCTATCTTCAATGATCTATAATGTATGACTGACTCTCCCAAATAAGCAAAAAATATTTCTACAGTTAGAAAATCTCTTTGACTTATTGTGTGCGTAAAAAACATCCGAGATCAAAATGTGCATGTCCCTTGGTCAAAATTATAATGCATACTACTTATCCCTCGTGAAAACAATTTATACCCCTTTATAGCTGGTTCAGATGTTCCCCCAGAGGACTGTTTCGAACCAATCCCATATAATGTTGTGGTTGAGACAGAGGGAGCCTCTTGAAGGTGCTCCTCAGAATACATGTTTTATTTACAATATATCGGACAACCGAAAGATGATTTGGGAGTTATTCAACCTCTATGTGGGTTTGGTTCCCAAGAGAAGCTCTGCTAAATGCCTACCTTAGAAGTATTTCCATTTCTAATGATATTAGCATTCTGAAATCCATTAGGCAACGTCCGAGTTTAAAAGAGGCTCAAATAAATTACCTTAAAACCAAATTTGTAGCATTTGGTTAGCCAAGGATCCTAGCTGAGATTAAGGCGCTCTGTAGATGGTTTCCCGGATGTAGTGACTATGGAGTTAAAATTCATGGTGGTCAACATTAGAGCCTAGAAAAAGAGTAGGGGGGTAGGAACCAAAACGCATCTGAGCATGGCTTATCTGGAACTTCCAATTAGCTTATAATGTTAACATTTGTACAACAGAAGATCTGATAGTATTATATGATGCAATACTTAACTGATTTGTTAAATTGTGCACTTAAATGCATACTTTGTACCTTGAACTTAAACTGTTGGTTGAGTATGTGTTGCTCTACCTTGATATTGATGCTCTGTCCTGCTTTGCCAGATTGTCGTTGTGTGAGCCATTCATACTAAAGAAGAGATGAATAGTGTGAGGAAAGGATTTGATGGCTTTAAATCCCATGTTACAGCTGAACTCAGAATTGAGTTCTGTAAAGTATATGTTGATTTCTTAACCACTCCAACTATGGGCATTGGATGAGGAGGTAACCTGTGAGTATTCCTACCCTCTGATGCAACATAGGCACACATAACTGTACTTTATCCTATATTGGGGTATCTTTCATAGATTCACATGCCTGAATCATTCTCCGTCGTCGAGATGGGAGTCCCACGGTAACATAATCAAACAGTATTTAAATAGTGCCATAAGCTATAAAGGCCTTGAGCCATGTGTTATATAGCCTATCTATGTCCTTTAAAAAAAAGGACTAAATGTTGAATACAGCCAATCAGCTGCTAGCACCCTCTAGAACCTTCCTAGCAGAGGCACTTACCCTCAGATTTTCACCGCATGTCGTGAGTGAAGGAAGTGTGGTAAATAAAAATTCCTTTACCGGGACTGAATTTGATACAGAAACATTATAAAATAGCTCAGTAAAATGAGAGGCAGAATCCGTGATATTAGAGTTTCGGAATGGGCTTTATTCCAATAATCGATTATAATCGGATGCTTCAAGTTCCATCACCACGGGGGTTCAGGAAGTGAAGTACATACTTTATTGACAAGAAGTAACTTTTATAGTACATACATTATAATGAAGTGAATACAGTAGGCGTAACAATTGATAAGGACATTGACGTTTGGTCTGCGTAACCGAAAATGGGTGTAATAATGAGTAAAAAGGAACATGATTGGTTATGATGTAATACATAGGTGGATCTATAAGATAATACTTGGCATTGATGCGCGCGCAGCAGTATGACGTGTAATTGACGTGTAACTAGGGGGTGACGGGGACTTGACATTTAGCTCTATATGTGGAGACGAGAAGTCTGGGGGGTCAAGTCAACCTAATCCCAAATCATATCTAACATCCTATGTTTAAAGAACTATGTTATCCATAAAAGAGGGACTCTCGGACAGAATCTATTCTATACTGACTGTGCGTGCGTGTACAAGCGTCTAAGTGTCTACACTGAAAGCGAGGGGGTAGGAATATTCCATGGTAACAGGGCTATGAATTACTTGCATGAGGACAGAGAAGATGGGCCTTTTTGCTTGGTAACTGGAAGAATGTTTACTTAAACTACTAGGCAGGAATGCATCGGCTGAGGGGGAGGCAGATAATTCGAAGGTGAAATACAGTTCTTGGCAGAGAGTAAGCTGATGTCAGGCTTCGTGAGCCGCGCAGAGAATGAGACAAAGTTCATGGTCACAGATGCAGGCTCGGGCTGGAGCTTTCAGAGGCAGAAGGCAAGAGGAGTTTTGATGACAGAATCAGGGCCTACTTGCCTGGACTGAAAAGTGGCATAAGTGAACCATATAAAGCCGATGGCCTTTCATATTTAGGAATGGGATATCCGGCCTATACATGGCGGATCTGTCAAAGGACATGTTGACGGTGGACGCACATGTATTTGCGTCTTCATAACTGGAACTGGAGGGAACATACATGTACTTGTGACATGCACATGGAACCGTTGGGGTCCAAGATAGGGGACATAACTGACCAGAACAATCCATATTTCCACATTCCCTCCTTGTCCCCTACTTGCCCTTCAAGAGATATCAATCTTCATCAATCCATTGATCTGTTCATATAGCATCATTTGTTCTTCTTTCTTCTTCCGGGATCTTGAATGAAAATCTTGATGTGGAATGCACGATGTGGCACACAGACCACAAATTGCTGGTCCACATTGTAGACATAGACAGCAACTGAATAGTATGAGAAGGCCAATACCTAGGAAGGATAAAACTCTCCATCCCCAGGCTGATACCGCATTCCAAAACCAACTGGACCAAGTCCAAGTGCCTGGGTTCTGGTGTATCTGGCTTACAATCTTATGAAGGCGAGTGATGGCTTTATATACAGATGGCGAATTTTCTGGTATGAATACGCAGCAGCTTGATCCGATGACCCTACAAGCTCCGCCCCTATCAGCCAGGATGACGTCAAGGACAAGACGATTTTGAAGCACAACAATCCGCATAGCAGACTGCTCTTCCGTTAAATTGCCTAAGGCGGAAATAGTCTCATTCACTACTGCTTCAAGGGTTCTAGTTAATCTACGTATCAGCTTACTATTAGTAACAGTACCTATATAGGGAAAGATGCCTTTATTAAAATCTACATACTTGTCCCATGCCGTCTCAGTGTAATCGACAATGGGGAGATCTCTCCGTTCTCTGTTGTGTACTAAATGAATATTTCTGTAATAATCAGGAGGAGCTAGGAAAACAGGTGGCAAAAGGAATGCAATGTAGCAGGTACCATCCCAATCTAGAGGTAGACGCATATATGCAGTCTGACCACATATAAAGTAGGAGTGGCGAGAAGCTCTAAATGAAGATTTTCCTTGATCACTGAATTCTACCATAGTAGTGCATTTACTATGGCCCATATGTATGGAACCAACCTTTCTTACACATAATTCACCCCTCGCTGGGAATACTGACATGGTGGGTAAGACTAGTTCAATTTCAGATACGACATTTAGAATCATGAGATTAGGTGTAAAATTACCTAATCCATATACTTCATTTTCTAGATCAGTTCCTGTTCTTTTGGGGCGACCCTCCTTGTCAGGGTAACAGACCTTGAGTAAAGCTAGGTTCAGATTTCCCCATACCCAATGATCTTGGTAAACTGCTGTGTCTGAGTCTATGGAATTAATTAAGCTAAACCATGCTCCACAGGAGCCATTATGTGTAAATGGATGTGGAAAGAAAGGCAGGACTCCTTCATAATTCTGATAGGGAGGGAGTCGGCCACACACCCAACAATTGGTGGCATTACTAGTCTGATGGGAATGATGTAACATACTAATGAAAGTGTTATTGCGCAGCGCAAGTCTATAAGACAATTCATGCGGAGGTAAGTCACTAAAAGAATGTTCAGCAGCAACATTATAAACATGTCTAGAAATAGGGTAATATATGTGCAACAACATACTTGTAATAATTATTAAAAGACTCAATAAAAACAAAATTAATAATGTCACTATGCAGTGGCTACGCAGTGATTTACAATACGCCTGTCGTTTCAACATTTTTCGGGTATTTTCTCTACTCAGGTCCAAGGGATACATGTCAGAGACAATTCAACCGCTTCACCTTGGAGAGGACTTAAACAATCAAATTGCTCGACTGGTTGGGCCTAAGCTTTAGTTTGTAATTTTCAGATTTGTTAGGTTCAACAAAAGGGAGTTTTGTATCAGTCTGTGAGGGAGTGCAGGGCACAATGTCTATATCCGAAGATAGTCCATGAAATTTCTTGATGTGGCTTGAATGAATCCAGCCCTTGCGGCCCTCGATCTTCACGGCTGTTCTTGTGGTCAACAGGACCAACTTGGGTGCTTTCCACCTGGGCTCCAGCTGAGTCTTTCGGTCGAAATTCCTCACAAAGACAAGATTACCCGGAACAACGTCATGGGGTTTCACCTCAGTGTTGTCGGGAAAGGCTGCAGCTACCTGTGAACGAGAAGATTGTAGTGCAGACATCAAGGAAGCCAAGTAATCTGTCAGCATATTACAGTCAACATCAGTTATTTTGCGTGGTATAGGCGTCCCCCACATATTCGGTGGTCTACCGAAGATCACCTCATACGGGGATAGCCCTGTTCGAGAGTGTGCTACCATTCTCATGTAAAAGAGTGCAACTGGTAACGCTACTACCCAGTCGACACCTTTCTCTCTGCATATTTTGGACATTCTAATTTTCAGTATCTGGTTATGTCTTTCTGCGAGACCTGCTGCCTCGGGATGTCGGACACAGTGGAATTTCCACTGATATCCTAACAGAAGTGAAACGTGTTTCATTAATTCGGATGAGAACGGCTGGCCGTTATCTGAGTAAACAGCACGTGGTAAACCGTATCGTGGGAAGAATTCTCGAACCAACTGTTTGGCAGTAGTCGGGGCAGTGTAATCTGAAACCGGGTATGCCTCCGTCCAACGGGACAGAGCGCAGACAACTACGAGAACATATTTGAATCCTCTGCATCGTTCCATCTGGATATAATCCATCTGGAGTACTTCAAAAGGATGATTAGGGGTATGAAATCCACCCTGTTCTACGGGAACGCTTTTTCCTGGGTTGAACTGACAACAGATCATACAGGTACGGACCTTTTGTTTTGCTGCTGCTCGTAAATGTTTATTGAACCAAATGTGTTGAATGCTGTCTAGCATAGCTTTTTCTCCTAAATGTGCTGGACTATGTATAGTGTTAATTATGACTTGGACCATTGAATCAGGAAGGAACCATACAGACCTTTCCTTCATCATCCATCCTTGGTCCGTTTGGATCCCTCCTAATTCAGTCCATTTCTTTATTTCGTCTGGTGTAGCATGTGTCTGTATGTCAATTACGTCAAGAGTAGGATCTTTAACTGTCATACAATGTGTCGGTGTCGGGACTATTGTCTTTGTCATATCGGGGGTTTGAGTTTGAGCAATCAGTTTAGCTGTTCTGTCGGCTAGATCATTGCCTTGGGAAATGATATCAGTAACCTTCGTATGAGCCTTACATTTCATAATTGATATTTCAGTGGGTAGATGTATTGCATCTAATAATGCATGAATGAGGGGTCCGTGCTGAATGTGGGCACCGTGGGAAGTTAAATAACCTCTCTCTCGCCACAGCACGCCGAAGTCATGTACAACTCCGAATGCATAACGTGAGTCAGTGTATATGTTGACTTTTTTATTCATGGCTTGAATACAGGCTTGTGTCAGAGCGATAAGTTCTGCGGCTTGAGCTGACAAAGTAGTTATACGATTAGTTTCAATGACCTCAGTATCTGTTGTGACTGCGTAGGCGGCTACTAACTCTCCTGTACTTGTTCTCATGCATGAACCATCTACATACAAGGTCAGGTCTGGATCTGACAATGGGACATCGGTTAAGTCTTGTCTGGGTTTTGTTGTTATTGTAATAACTTCAATACAGTCATGGGCTAGTGGGTCTGTTCCGACTACTGGTAAAAGTGTGGCAGGATTCAATGTGTTACAGCGTCTGATTTCTATATGTGGCTGAAACAATGTAAGCTCGTATCCTGTAAGTCGCGCTACAGTCAAGTGTTGTGTTTGCGTTCTATTTACAAGAACCTCTACTGCATGTGGTACTTGAACTGTCAATGGATGTCCTAACACTATGGCATCGCTTTGTCTGATTGCTAAAGCTGTTGCTGCTACTGATTTTAGGCATGCAGGCAAAGCCTGAGCTACGGGATCTAATGTACTAGAAAAATAAGCACATGGTTTGTGTGCTCCTGCTTGTTCCTGTGTGAGTACTGACAAGGCCGTACCTTCGCGTTCTGTAACAAAGAGTGTAAACTGTTTTCTGTAACATGGCGTTGCTAAAACGGGTGCTTGACATAGAGCTTTCTTTAAGCTTTCAAAAGCTTGTGTGTGTTCCTGAGTCCAAGGGAGAACAGTCGGTGTGGCTGCCTCCTGTGTTGTCAATTGAATGAGTGGTTTTGCTAGAAATGCATACTGAGGGATCCACTGTCTACAATATGAAGTGAGGCCTATGAAAGCCCGCACCTCCTTCTGTGTCTTGGGTATTGACATGTTAGCAATTAACTGAATGCGGTCGGGTGTAAGCTGCCTTCCCTCCTTGGACAGCGAGTGACCAAGATAAATAACTCGCTGGACACAGAATTGCAGCTTAGAAGGGGACACCTTGTGCCCCTTTTCGGCTAGAAATTGTAAAACTGTCAGTGATGCTTTCTCACATTCGGGTTCGCTTCTAGCGGTGATCAGCAGATCATCGACATATTGAAGCAGGGCAGTGTTAACCGGCATGTGGATACTGTCAAGTTCTCGTTTCAGTGCTTGGCTATAGATGCTGGGGCTTTCTGTAAATCCTTGAGGTGCGCGGGTGAATTTAAAGCTACGCCCATTTAAACTAAATCCGAACAAATATTGGCTTTCTGGATCTATTGGGACGCTGAAAAAGGCATTTTTGAGATCAATTACAGTAAACAATGTTGCTTCGGAATCAATAGCTGTCAATAATGACGAGATATCTGGGACCACAGGAAATTGTGGCACAATACATTTGTTTAACTCGCGCAGATCAATAACCAATCGATATACTGGCGGAGCTGTAGGATCTGTTCGTTTAAGAATCGGAATTATCGGTGAATTACATACATTGGAGTCTGTTTCTACAACTACTCCTTGGGCAATAAGCTCGTCAATGATTTGTAGTAAAGCCGTTACAGCATCTGGTGGTAACTTGTATTGTCGCATTCGTGGTAGCACCACTCCTGCCTTTAGTGTGACTCGATATGGTGTAATATTCATGCAACCAACATCAGTAGGGCCTTGTGCCCATAGATGTGTAGGTAAAGTCTGCAGTCGGGGATCCATGTCTCTAGATACATAGTGACCTTTAAAATCACGTAAAAACAACCTTACTCCTTCCGGAGAACAACATATTATGGCTCCTAGGGCTTTCAACGTTTTTATTCCTAACAAGTTTTCTGGACATGATTTAGTAAGCAATAAATCTGTAGTTCGGGTCAGAGGTCCTATCGTAAGTGGAAGAGGCTGTGACACTTCATTAACAATAGGTTTTCCTGAAAAACCAAGGGAAATATTCTGTGAGCCTGAGAGGGGTGCCCCTGGGACTTCACTTCGTTTTATAGTTGTTCGACTTGCCCCTGTATCGAGTAAAAATTTTCTATCTTGACCTAATAATTCACTATGTACATAAGGTCCTTCTTGATCTACAGGAATCTCGATAAGGGGTAAGTCAACTTCCCTCTCTAGGCTAGTTCATGCGTAACGTTGATACTCCGGATATTCATACTGTGCAGTCTGATACATTTGTCGTGTTGTTGTCTGTGTGGCAGCAACAGGCAACGGTGGTGCAGCTGGCACAAACTGTATTGGCTGTTGTGCGGCTGGCATGGCCTGGGCATGCTGCGTAGCTCCTTGTTCATTCTGATCTTGTCTTAGTGGCCGTGATCTTTCTTGTGTTTTACCTATGGCGATATTATGTTTTAGCACTGGACAATCGTGTACGTAATGACCTGGCTTTTTACAATAATTGCATGTCCCTTTTACAGGTCCTGCTGAATCGGAATGTGTCATACCCTTTTTATGTCCTTCAGCTGGAACTGTCTGGGAAACTAGCATTTTCATTTTCGTGTCTTTCATGCGTCTGTGTTCATGTTCTTGTTCCTCTTTAATTCTATTGTGGTGGTACTGTAACATTTGTAACATTTGTGTTGGAGTGTTACCTTGCCAGGTACTTTCGAATTTTAATACTCTATTCTTTACTGGGGGCAGGGCATTTTCCACTAATTTTGTTACAAACAGATGCGGGTATGATTCGCTACTTGCTTTTATGCCACTATTTATACCAAAACATTTCTCGAATCGGGCATAGTAGTCGCTAGTGTCTTCATCTTGCTTCTGTTTACAGGCTGAAATTGTACCCCAATCTTCCTTTTTCGTAGTTAATAAACGTGGCAGTACCTGTACTAGTAGACCTGGTAGTGCTTTAGTTTTGTCCCCAAGCCCCGAACCTGGACCTCGGGCCCTTTCTTCTGCTTCTAATGCTGACCATTCTATCTTTTGATCACCTACCTCCCACTCTTTTTCCTTGAGTTTCTCATAAATGCCAGCAGGCATCAACACCTTTAACATTGTCATAATGTCGGGGTAGGTATACTCTCCCATGAGTAACATGTCTTTAATTTCTCGGTGAAAACCCGCTGGGTCCTTGTCATGACTGGGTACTACTTTCTTCATTTCTAACAATTCTATTTTCGATATAGGCGTATATACAAATACACGTTTAAACTGATTGTCCTCGCCTTTTATTGGGTGTACTTCTCGTAAGGGATTCTGTCTATCCAGGTGATACGTCGTTCTTTCCTTGACAGGCAATGAGACATGCTCTGAGCATACAAAAAGAATATACTGCTTTCTAGATACTAGAATTTCTTTAATTAATTTGGTACCTGGACCTCTCCATTTATTCATAAGCAATTCAGTCAATATGTCAGGTAAGGGACCAGGGTCCGAATGCTGACTCTGATATAGTATAATGAGTTGTTGAATCATATAAATCCCAGCTAACCTCTGCTCATCTGGGGTGAGATTCAAAAATGTGCGTACTACTGTCTCATCACTATATTTTCCGGGACTGTCCACCCAATGAACAGCTGCCCTCGCTAAATCTTGTTCATCCATAGAATCGAGAAAATGATAACCCCTTCGTTCTCGGAGTAGTTTGTCGGCGGTTTGGAACGAATGCTCGTTAGACCTTATGTTAATTATAGGTATTTGGAAATTCCTGTCATTATCTGGACATATTGGACGTATTGGGTCAGTATGACATCTAGTCTGATTCCTATTACAAGATCTTCCTCTACCTACATAGGCTATGGTGTCTGACTGTCCGGCGGGCAGTCCTGACCCTTCTTCCTCGCTTTGCTCGAACTCGTCTGTCTCTAATCTCTCTTCGTGTAGGCGTTCTATTTCTTTACGGATCTTTCGGCACATGGCTATTATACAATTTTGCTTATCGTGTCTCCCTTCTGATATATTCTGGCTCCATTTTGTAAGAATTTTCATTGCTTCCGGATCTACCCCCGGTCGGTCTTGATTTCTGATCACACAGTTTATGAGGAAACGCAACAGTTCCCCCTGTATCTCTACTTTCTGGTATTCCATAGCTCTGTTAATACATTCTGGATCTCGCCCTGTTTGAACAAAATGATATATTTTATCTAGATGCGCAGTCATTCCTGGTAGCTTCGCTAAATACCCTGCGGCTCGTCTGATACGTAATGATGCCAGGATCATTTCGTCCTCTTTACCGAGCACCGGGTCATATCTACAATCTATAAGAAGTTCCTTAAGCGTACGATCACTTACGAATTTGGGTGTACGTGAATGCGCTGACTCTTGGAAAATAAGTTTATTTATTCTAGGTGGCGTAGAAAAAATATTGGTAGCACCTCCCGTGGCCCCGTCTGGGGCGTCGGGTGTGAAAGGATTCGTCGAACGTGACACAGCAACTATAGGTGTGGACTCAGCTATAGAAGTACTTGTAGGAACAGATGCAGAAACAGATGTGCTTGCCGGAACTTGTGACTCGATTTGTTGCTGCAGGGATACGGGTGCTGGATCTTGGCGTTGGACCTCCCTGGTATGCGGTCTACGTGGGGCGGAATTAGCATACTCGGGAGCTGCGTCATCTAAATATGAGGAAAGAAAAACATCTTCTGCGGTTCTAGGATGCCCCTTAGGATGTACCTTGATTGGGAATAATGGGGGTGGCAAGTCTTTCGGTATCTCTGGAGTAGCCTTAGGTAATCCTTCGGCCAGAAGGGGGATACATACCATTCATAAGGGCATTTCTTTGTCTGTCTACTTGTTCTGATTTCACTCGGATACCTTCCTCAATTAATAGATTCTCTCGAACTTTATTGGAATTCTCTTTACTCTTCTCTTCCTGTCTACGTGCTTTTTCTGTTCGTCTATGTGATTCTTTACGCCATAATTCAACGGCGTCTTTCTGTGACTGTCTGACTTTTCTTTTCCATAACTCTTCCTCGACTTTCATGATGCACTCTGCATCCCAGGTCCCCGCTGTGGGCCACCTCTGACTTTCTGGTAATCCCTTGGTATAGTCTACCCATAAATCAAGAAATAATATAGCGTCTAAGCCATGTTTGTGATACATAAAGTGCCCTGGAGTGTCCCTAGGAGGAATAGGGACGGCTTCTTCGAGAACCCCTTTTCTGGTAGTGATCTGTCTTAATTTCGAAAAGAGCGACATATTGAGAACTGACCTTATACTTGATTTTGACCTGATACTTGAATTTGAACAGACTTAATACAATAAACACGATAATGAACAGTCATTCATACCACGATATACAGAACATACTTAAACACTTTAAACATTTAACATTAAACCTTTAACTGAAACAACAATGATGATCGTCTGCATAACTAATCACCAAGCTTAATTCTCGACAATAACTAGACAATAACTAGATACTTCGGAATACTTCGGAATACTTGATATACTGCTAAACAGTACAGATACACTGCTAAAACAGTGCAGACCGGATTTGTGTACCCAAACCCGTCTTGACCGGCACAACCTATGTGCACGTCAGAAATGCCTCCCCAGCAATGGTACTCACCGGGTAGCTTCGGAAACGGAAGGCCTCAGTAACTTGAACTTGAACCGGACTGGACTCGACTCGACTCGACTCGTCGGACACTGGGCTTGACTTCGGACTGGTGGGTCTCTGTATACCTCGGATCTTGCTCTCTCAGCTAGGCTCTGGTCGGGATACTTCGCACTTCTCACCGCCTCGTCTGGGTGTTGATCGCAGTCTCAGTCGCCCCCGCTTGACCGGAGGGAGATACAGGAAATCCTGCTGGTACGCGTTATTGTCCGTCCAGCTGTGGCAGGAGACCGGGCCTGCAACGCACCGCCGGCGCGTGAGATGAGAAAGTGTCCCTGTTCGGGCGCCATCATGTGGTAAATAAAAATTCCTTTACCGGGACTGAATTTGATACAGAAACATTATAAAATAGCTCAGTAAAATGAGAGGCAGAATCCGTGATATTAGAGTTTCGGAATGGGCTTTATTCCAATAATCGATTATAATCGGATGCTTCAAGTTCCATCACCACGGGGGTTCAGGAAGTGAAGTACATACTTTATTGACAAGAAGTAACTTTTATAGTACATACATTATAATGAAGTGAATACAGTAGGCGTAACAATTGATAAGGACATTGACGTTTGGTCTGCGTAACCGAAAATGGGTGTAATAATGAGTAAAAAGGAACATGATTGGTTATGATGTAATACATAGGTGGATCTATAAGATAATACTTGGCATTGATGCGCGCGCAGCAGTATGACGTGTAATTGACGTGTAACTAGGGGGTGACGGGGACTTGACATTTAGCTCTATATGTGGAGACGAGAAGTCTGGGGGGTCAAGTCAACCTAATCCCAAATCATATCTAACATCCTATGTTTAAAGAACTATGTTATCCATAAAAGAGGGACTCTCGGACAGAATCTATTCTATACTGACTGTGCGTGCGTGTACAAGCGTCTAAGTGTCTACACTGAAAGCGAGGGGGTAGGAATATTCCATGGTAACAGGGCTATGAATTACTTGCATGAGGACAGAGAAGATGGGCCTTTTTGCTTGGTAACTGGAAGAATGTTTACTTAAACTACTAGGCAGGAATGCATCGGCTGAGGGGGAGGCAGATAATTCGAAGGTGAAATACAGTTCTTGGCAGAGAGTAAGCTGATGTCAGGCTTCGTGAGCCGCGCAGAGAATGAGACAAAGTTCATGGTCACAGATGCAGGCTCGGGCTGGAGCTTTCAGAGGCAGAAGACAAGAGGAGTTTTGATGACAGAATCAGGGCCTACTTGCCTGGACTGAAAAGTGGCATAAGTGAACCATATAAAGCCGATGGCCTTTCATATTTAGGAATGGGATATCCGGCCTATACATGGCGGATCTGTCAAAGGACATGTTGACGGTGGACGCACATGTATTTGCGTCTTCATAACTGGAACTGGAGGGAACATACATGTACTTGTGACATGCACATGGAACCGTTGGGGTCCAAGATAGGGGACATAACTGACCAGAAAAATCCATATTTCCACAGAAGTCTCCCTGAGTTCTACTCAGTTTTCTTCTACATGCTTCTGGAATTTATTTCTGGACTATTTCTTCATTATGTCTGATTAAAAAAGGCCTCTTCCGTGCCTGCAAGACCTGTGGCATGATCCTCACAAGGACTGCATTTATTGCCTCCACCCAGGCCATGAGGTAAGGCAGTGCAAAATCTGTTGCACTGTCTCATCTAAAACTCTAAGAGATAGAGAGGGGAGGCTGCTTTTATGGCTGCAGTCCACTAAGCACCAGAAATCATCTGAAGAGGACAGTGATGGATCATCCAGCAAGCCTTGAAAAATCTACTCGCCCACTCACAATTGCGAGTAAAGTTTTAGCAGGTCGAGCTATTTTTAGCACCTAACTAGTCCCATCTGGCGAGTGAATTTAGGCTGTAATGAAACGGGTGTTCTGTTCATTCAGAAAGTGAATGAGCAAAAAAATGCCATTAAATCTTATTTTTGTCTTGACACATTTGCTCTCTGTTCAAGGAAAGAGGTCAAATGCCTGTTTGTCTTTTTACTAACTGGTGCTTGGAAAATGTAGTATATTTTTCTCTCTCTTACTAGAGGTAGATGTTTTTGTCAAGTGAACTGTCTGAAGATTTCAGTGATTAGTCTCTAACATAACTTTTAAATAAATAAGCTTTTAATTACAAATATTTCTAAATATATCAGGAATTACAAAAGCACATTTTTGTACCTAAGCATTGTGCAAACAAAGAGTTAAATAGGTGCAAAACAAATCAAAACACTTTACTTGGTGTTATGCAAATGACATATTTGCATGAACTCTATTTCCAAACATTGTTTGTACACTATATAGTTTTATCAGTAAAACTGCATGTCAGTGGGAATGTTTATGGCCATTGCATTGTAAAATATGCTGATTACAAATGACTGTGTGCTACCATTTCATGCTTTAATTATGTATTTACTAAAAGTGATACTTTTTAAACCTGATTTGAGAAACATACCTGCCCCCGTTTTGATGACAATGCTGTTAACCAACTAAGAGGGGAGTCAGAGGTCATGTATATCCTGTGGCTAGATTTATATTATATATGGAATAAAAAAGATTTGCCTATTAAATCAAACAAAAGGTTTTATTGTACAGCAGACATTCTGAACTATCATATTTGAAGGTGCTCTCATATGTGATAATGAAGAAAATGGCAGCTCATTGAATTAAAATATTTGTCCACAATCACATCATTTGAAACCATTTTATTGGTCAAGAGCATTACAAATAGGTCGAGTAGATCATTTAAGTCACTAGACCGGCAGGTCTAGTAAAATATTTGATTTTTCGAGGCCTGTCCAGGCCAGACAAGAGAGCCAGAACTCATGAGCAAGACTCTGGAGAGGGCAGGAAACCCCTCAAACCCTCCCCAGAGAGCAAGAGCTGAAAAAAGGGGAAACATCTAAAAGTGTCCACAGAGCCTTCATCTACAGTCTCCTCTACTCCTGTGAGGATAGAAAAGAAACATCATAGAGCTTCCTCCTCAGATCCTGGGAAGCTCAGGGCCGAAAACTCGTGGTCGATGACATCACCTTCGCCGACACCCCCTATGGCAGGGACGACGATGACAGCGGCCATCTCCGTGCCCATACTGTCAACGAGAACCTCATTGACGCCATCATCGTCGCCGTCCACCCCATCGACGTCTGTGCCGTCGACGAAGACTCCTTTGGCGAAGTCATCAAAGGCACCATCGACAACCATACCATCGACATCCCTCCTATCGTCGATGCCGAAACCGTCGACGATGACACCGCTGACGGTGACAACGCCGACGGGAATGCTGACTGCAATAGCTCCGTCGATGACTGGCATTCCATCTTCGGTGGTCATGACCGTCAATGCCACGGTCGACGATGATAAAGGTGTCAGACATTTTTTCATCCGGAGATGTCGACGTTCAGCAAGATCTCCCCTTTGCCTCCTTTGCACCTTTTAGAACTACAGGATTCAGATGATGAGGATGATGATGGTATGGATGGATTATATGGAATTGCACATAGTCCATCCAAGTTACATGTAAAGTGCTAGGAAGAGGACGAGGATTATGACGACGAGCAGCAATACTATAAGCAATACTATAAGCCATATTTGGCACCACCACATCATTACCAACATTATGGCTACCTTCCCGAATCTCGCCCTAGAGAGATGGCACATCTTCGACCATGTTTGATTCAAGACCTTCTGGCTATGCAGGCCTACTATAAAAAAAGGTTTCCATCACAAAGTATTCAAAAAGAGCCACCACCAGTTCAACCGCAGTCCCTTGAAACACCAGATTTGCTAGTGACACCATCAGTACCGTGCCAAGCAATACCGCGCCCTTCCAATACAGGAGCCTGATCCGGACAACCCTTCCTCCGCTTATGAGGAGAGAGAAGAGGGTGAGATTCCAGAGACTACACCTGCAGATCCTTGGGAAGATTACATTATCCCCACACCCTCTCCTCTGTCACATCATCCTGCGGATTCGTCTCCAGAAGACATAGGGGCTGTCCACAACTTAATGCCGGGAGCTTCCAACAGGTTCCATCTCCCCGTGGTCTAAAACATACAGCCTGCTTTCTGTATGATTTTAAGGAGGAGGCTAGGAAATCCGTTCCAACAATCCCGATCATCGACTACATTTGGCAAGAGGGAGTGAAAATAATGTTAACTCCGGCTACGATACCGCCAGTGCTCTCTTGGATAGACCTAAAGTACAAGCCCCAGAGTATTCACCTTCCTGCCTAACGGGCCACCGTAGGCCGGATTCTGTTAATTCTCAGGCGGCACAAAGGAGATCAAAGAACCCGGCCACCCAGATCTCAACCACCCGGATAAGGAAGGGCGTAGGCTAGACATTGTGGGGAAGCGTTGCTCCACCATGGCTGCAACTACCATCAAAGCGGCCAACGCTTTGGCTATCATCCGCCGTTTTGATCGACAGATGTGGTTGGACATAGCCTCCATGGTAGACCCCATCTCTGAAGACAGGAAACTCAAAGCTAGAAAAGTCCTCTTGGCGGGAGAGCGGGCAGCCGGGCTTTGGCACAGTGGGGTTCGGCTCGATCAACTGAGCGCCCGTCCTGTGACCGAGGGAGCCGCCATGAGAACAGAACCAAAGCACTCCCCGCCAACAAAAGGTCACGAATAGCATTCTCCAAAGCCACCTATTTTTTTGTGTGCATATTTATATAGCACGAACTCGACCCGAAGGATCAACAACAAGCGCAGCCTTCGGTAGCCGAGACCTAATAAACACGAAGGTCCCTGTAAAAAAAAACCAAAAAAACATGCCCACCAGTGTAAAAGAGACGGGCTTAAAAAAGAGAAAGAAGCGAAAAAACACACCCCCGAATCCGAAAAAGACGGGGCTTGTTTCGACAGACAAAGCTCTTCTCCAATGGCTGACCAGCATTTAAGAGGCCAGCCAATGGAGAAGAGGGGCGGGTTCAAGCCCCACTACTGGAAAACATTAAATCTCGCAAGCGAGCCTTCGCTAGCCGAGACCTAAAAACGCCTTTCAGAGGAGGAAAAGGATGAGGTTTTGCCACCTACAGAGGCAATTACCAGAGGGCACAATATCAATCCTAGCAGCCACAGTACAGGCAAACCTAGCAACCTGCCACCTACCGTCAATCTTCTACGGCTGGTTTCTCTCGTCAAGGGGGCCAAAAGAGAGCACCAACCCAAGGCAGAGACAACAGAGAAAACAAGGATCTGAGCAGGGTACCAGCTTCCTCCTCCCCTTCCCCTCCCGTGGGCACAAAGATCTCTAGTTTCTTCCAGCATTGGGAGAAGATAACAACGGACCAATGGTTACTGGATCTGATTGCCTTCGGTCATACTCTCGAGTTCATAGAGAGACCTCCAACTACTCCACCCAGGGGAGCCCCTTCCCCTCGTCTTCACTTATTGCACAAAGAGGCAAAAATCATCCTCTCAAAAGGAGCGATCTAGGAAGCTCCAACTTGGCGAAGAGGTCAGGCTTTCTATTCCCGTTTTTTTCTTAATTATGAAGAAGACGGGGGAATGAAGACCAATATTGGGTCTCAGGAAGTTAAAAAAGTTCCTGAGAAAGCAAATTTTCGGGATGGTAACTCCGGTCGAGATCTTACGCCGTCTCAACAAAGGAGACTTCATGACTTCCCTCGATTAGGAAGACGCATACTTCCACATCCCTATCTATCGGAAGCATAGAAAATTCCTCAGGTTAACGGTAGCTGGTACCCATTACCAATTCAAGGTTCTCCCCTTTGGCCTCAATTCGGCACCCAGAATATTTACAAAGTGCCTCGCGCTGGTGACCCCAGTCCTACGTTCCCAAGGTCACAAAGTATTCCCCTACTTGGACAACCAGCTGCTGAAGGCATCAACAGCAAAGCAAGCAACCATAACCACAAATGCTTGTTTTCAGCTGTTCAGCAAGCTGGGGTTGACAGTGAACAATGCAAAGTCTTCATTTATTCCCAATCAAATACCACCATTTCTGGGAGCCAGATTGGACAAGGTCTAATACAAAGCATTCTTGTCGGAGGAACACCAAATCCGGCTACGACAATTGGCTATGGCCATTTAAAAAAGAAGGTCCATTTCAGTAAGCAAATACAAATCGCTCCTGGGAATGTGCTCATCAGCGATAGACCTAGTGCCCTTGGCCAGACTCAGGATGAGACCTCCAAGAGGAACTGCAAAAGCAATGGCTTCAAATGTCTGGATCCTTCGAAGACATCATTAGGGTTACCCTGGCCATGAAAGCGGCAATGCAATGGTGGTACCACACCCCAAACCTTTCAAAATGACTCACTTTTCTGCAAAATATACCAGGCTACATCCTAACAATGGATGCCTCTATGGAAGGCTGGGTAGGTCACTTGCAGGACCTTCAAATTCAAGTCAAATGGTCCAATTCTCACAAACAAAGTCATATAAACAGCCTGGAGTTGAAGGCTATATTGCTCTCTTTACAGGCCTTTCTGCCAAGAATAGCAGGGTCCTCCGTACTGGTCTGTACGGACAATATGATCAGTATGTTCTACATAAACAAAGAGTGAGGAACCAAACCTCTCACACTTTCTCAGGAAGCGCAAGAACTGTCACGAATGGGAACTCAACCAATTCCAGCTGGACGGAGTATTTGCACCATGGGGAAAGCCAGCACTGGACCTGTTTGCCACAGACATCAATGCCAAATTCCGGTCCTATGCCAGCAAGTTCCCCCTCCCGGGGTCTCAGGGCAATGCCCTTTCTATGCGATGGTCGGGGATAAATGCCTATGCCTTTTCCCCCATCCCATTGATCGCCAGAGTACTGACCAAAATGAAGCTGGAGAGATGTCGCCTGATTCTCATTGCACCCAGGTGGCCCAGGCAACATTGGTTTCCGGAACTACTTCATCTTTTAGAAGCCAGACCTATACGTCTGCAGCTGTTTCCTCCTCTCCTGACAAGGGACAACGGTGAAGTACGCCAACCGAATCCAGAGTCACTGCACTTGCATGGTTGGCTTCTGAATTCTTGCAGTTTAGAGACATGAACATTTCGCTGTAGTGTAGAGACAACCTCTCGAAATCAAGAGCAGAAAGCACCAACAAGACGTACAAACTGAAATGGAAAAGATTCTGTTTTTGGTGCCAACGAAATTGCCTGCATCCATTTCAAGTATCCCAGATTTTTCCATATATCCTCTCCTTGGCAAAATCTGGTTTAGTTTTCGCATTAGTTAAGGTGCATCTGGCTTCCATCTCTTGCTATAGAAGAGCTTCCAGCACCACTTCTCTTTGTGCCTCAAGCCTGATCAAACAATTTATGAAGGGACTGTTTCGTACTTTTCCTCCAGTGCGTGCACCTCCACTGGTATGTAACCTCAACACGGTCCTTGCCCAGCTCATGAAAAGACCATTCAAACCCATTCATAAAGCTGAATTGAAATTCCTAACATGGAATGTCGCTCTTCTGCTGGCCCTCACCTCAGCCAGATGGGTAAGCGAGATTCAAGCATTAACCATTAGGAAACCCTTTTTAATATTTAAAGAAGACACTGTGATTCTAAGGAGTAATACTACATTTATTCCTAAAGTGCCGTCACAATTCCACCTCCATGAGCCGGGTATACTCCGGTCCTTTTTCCGCAACCATCAATGCCTGCAGAGCAAACACTACATACGCTGGATATCAAACGTTGCCTTAAGTTCTTAAGGACATTCGAAAAACTGATTAATTATTAGTTGCCTATGGCAAAGGCAGAGAAGGAACTGTGGGAACAAAATCCACTATTGCAAGATGGATATTGATATATGTCATGTCAAAACTAACAAACCTTTGGAAAGGACAGCAGAGGCTCATACAACCAGAGCAGTTGCCACATCAGCTGCCGTCTTCGCGGGGATGACTCTTTAAAAGATCTGTAATGCTGCAACCTGGAGACTCATACCTTCACGCGGCACTACCGCCTGGAGTCCGCACAAGATGCAGATGCAGCTGTTGGCCAAGCGGTGCTTTGCCATCTCTTCCATTAAGGTAGGCCTCTTTCTAACCCTTGGAAAGAGTCTTTTGTTCTCTTGGTGATTTCAAATGCTTACATGTTCTTAATGATGTAAAACATTACTAGGTAAGGTGTATTATAAGCTACGCTGTTGTTTTCCTTGCCTCACCCCGATGCTTTGTGTATGAAAATGCCAATATAGGTGCCCATTTAAGTTTTTATGATCCGTGCACTTCTTTCTTGCATCGTCTTATAAACCTATATACAGGTATATATAATAACAGTAGGCACAGGTATAGCCTTTAAGGTGCCTCTTGTATTACCTTAAACTGTTAGGGTTCACTATGTTTTAAAAGACTCCCACCATCCACAACAGACAAGATGAAATTGAATGTGACTGCTTGCTACTCTGATTCAGGCATGTGAATCTATGAAAGATACCCCAAACTGGATGAGGAAATAAGTTACTTACCTGTAACTACCGTTATCCAGTGTTGGTATCTTTTATAGATTCACATGCACCCACCCTCCTCCCCGTAGAGGCTGTTTCCATATTATTCATTAAGATACTCACTTCTCCCTTGTGCTGGGAAAATCTGAGGGAAAGTGCCTGTGCTAGGAAGGTTCTTGAGGGTGCTAGCAGTTGATTGGCTGTATTAAACAATTTAGTCTTTTTAGGTTGAGCCTAGTGCAGCGCGCATGCGCTGCTCAAGGAGATGACCTTTTGAAATCGGTCTGCACTTTTCAATCACTCGTGCTTGTGGTGGCATCCACCTTGCGGGAGCAGGCAGCGGCGCACACTGTTTGTAATTAACGTGGCTGCGCGCGCTTGTTTATGTTTCTTTACTTTCCCTTCCACTGCCTGCCTCACCCTCCCTTGTCAACCGGTTCCTTTTAAACAACTTTGTGGCTTTTTGACCTCTGCCAATTACTGTGCTACATATCTAGCAGTTGTACTTAAAAAATCGTACTTTGTTAAAAGTATCTGCTAGCATGTATTTTTGTATAATACATTAAAACAGGGGCTGCTCTCTACACACACCATATAAACAAGCGCTCTCGCCTAGCACATGCTGCCTCTTTTCTCAAGTTATAGGAAGGATGAAACTTAGTCAGCCCTGCTTTAATTTGAACCTGTGGCTGCTGTGTGCCTACAGATTTCTGAGGCCATCTGTTTTTGTGGCTTGTTGATCTCTTCCAATAACTGTGCTACATATCTAGCAGCTGCACTAAAAATAATTGTATTTTGTCAAAAGAATCTGCTAGCATGTATTTTAGTATAATACATTAAAACAGGGGCTGCTCCAAAACTACCCTGACCCGGTTCCAGATTCATACTTTGCAGCCATCGAAACCGCACAACGGGACTTACTGTGGGATGGGAAACCACGAATAGCCTTTAGAAAGTTAACCTTGGGATGGTACGATGGAGGTATTGCCCTCCCTGACATCAGGAAGTACTACTGGGCAGCCCACCTCTCAGCCATTAACCAGTGTAGGTATAGCGACGGGGGTGATCCAGCGTACAGTATGGATAGGTGGCTCCTCCCGGGGGGAGATTTCGCCAGGGCACTATATGCAAAACAGAAGCGATACCCCCTTACAGGGCCGACAAGGCACACAGTGCATCTCTGGCACGCGGTTAACCGCAGCCTGGGGTGGGCGAATCGGCTTACACTGGCAACACCACTCTGGGACTCAGAGATACTGGGATCGCTGGGACGGACAAAAGGGTTCGATAAGTGGGATCTCATTGGGATCTCACGTATAGGGGATCTCTGGGGGAAGAACGGAATGGTATCATTTGCGTCGCTACAGCAGACATATGACATGGCACCCTCGGAGCACTATAGGTACGCACAAGTTAGGCACTCCCTGCTGGCCAATATTCCAAAGGGATCGACATTGCCGGAGTCCTCCCCACTTGAGGACAGGCTCTTAGACGGACACCTTCCCGAAAAGAGTATATCCCTCACGTACAAAAAATGAATACACCATACCCCGGACCCCCTGCTGGCACTGAGGGAGAAATGGGGTAGAGACGGACTTGAAATAGACGACGAGGAATGGCAGGAGGCCTTGTCCTCCCCTAGGGAAGTGGCCATATCGGCAAGACTGTGACTGGTGCAACTGAAAATTCTCCACCGGGTTTATTTTTCCGAACGCCAATTGCTACATATGGGGAGGAGCGCAGATGGTAGGTGCAGGAGAAAATGTGGCCAAGAGGGGACTTTTCTACATACGATTTGGGAGTGTCCACTGATCCAAAATTATTGGGGTAAAATACATGAATGCATGGAGGAGATTTGGGGGGTGCAGCTGCGGCCTGAGGCTAAAAGATGTCTTCTAAATATTTGGGAGCCCACGGACCTAAACACAAGAGGTAGGACCTGGGTGACGCTGGGGCAGATGGTCGCCAAAAGCAACATTGCCAGGCACTGGGGAGCGACAGCGCCACCAAAGGTCAGTGCCTGGAAACAGGACATGGACTGGTGTATGGCAAGGGAAAAAACGGTGTACGTGGTCCGTGGATGTCCTCGAAAATGGATACAGTTATGGACTAAATGGAATGTATACCGTGGGAATATATGTGAGCCCCCACTGGCCCCCTCCCTAGAAGAACAAGCAATGCTTAGCAGTCCCAGAACTGAGACAGCACAATAGTGTGAATACGCTGTTACACAACTGCTATACTTTGTAACCAACACTGTACCTTGCGGGAAGAAAATGTACGCTTTTATGCCACTGTCTTTTGTTATTTGTTTAATAAAAAGATTTCATTAAAAAAAAAAACAGGGGCTGCTCTCTAAACACACCATATAAACAAGCGCTCTCTCCTAGCACATGCTGCCTCTCGTCTCAAGTTATAGGAAGGATGAAACTTAGTCAGCCCTGCTTTCATTTGAACCTGTGGCTGCTGTGTGTGGGGCCATCTGTTCTTAATTAGCGTGGCCGCGCCTGCTTCTATATCTTTGTTTACTCTCTCTCCCCTGCCTGTCTCACCCTCGCCCTCACTTGTTAACCGTCTCCACCTAACCAAGTTTTAGGCTTGTTGATCGCTGCCAATAACAATCACTTAATCTCCCTGTGCTTACCCTGGTTTTATTTGTTTACATTTATTTTTATAACGTTACCGGTGCACATTATCAATACACATTAAAACAGGGGCTGCTCTCTACACACACCATATAAACAAGCACTCTCTCCTAGCACATGCTGCCTCTCTTATCAAGATATAGGAAGGATGAAACTTATAGTCAGCTCTGCTTTCATTTGAACCTGTGTCTGCTGCGTGTGCACAGATTTCTGGGGCCATCTACAATAACAACACAAGTGCACAATACTGAAACATATCAATCTATGGATATTAGCAATGAACTTCTAATAGACTGGTTTATGATCAATACAGATGTGGAAAACTTATCTGATGCACTTATGCCATATTTACTGCAGACATGTGAAGTAATATTTTGCAATGGCATTATTACAAAAATATTAAAAGATATTGCAACAGAATGAATATATTTATAAAACATGTATAAATGTACATCATAAATATTTTTTTCCACTCAACTTACTTTAAAGTACTAAAAATGGTAACTAAAAAGTATTGCAATAAAATTTAAACTAACAAACATTTGTCAGTTATTCCTGGACAAACCATTGCCAATATGTTTGGTTACACACTTATAAAGTGCCCAAAAAACAACACATATTAGCAATGCCAGTAGCTCAAAAATAAAATCAAAACTACCATGCTCTAATTGGGTGTTTTATGTATGCTAAAAAAATATTACTGCACAATGCTCAGAAGGTACATTTTGTATTTTTAGCCTTCATGCTACTTTAGCATTAAAACTAATTGTAAAGCTGTTCCACATTTGGTTTTAAAGCAAAAAAGCGAGAACAAGATTTTTCAGTAACACACAATTCATTACTTTGTAGTAGTGTTTAGAAACATAGTTATGCTAAAAAACCATTGCCATAGCCAATACGTCTCGCCTTTCAGAACATACAAGTATTTAGTTATGCAGCACAATATCCTTGGTGCAACAACATCAACTGATGCATGGCTAAACACTTATAAGGTCCCAAAGGCGAGACCTATTGGCTATGCCAATGCTTGTTTTAAAAAGGACATAGATAGGCTATGTAACACAACTCAGGGCCATTATAGCCTATGGCATTATTAAAATACTGCTTGATTATGTTACAGTAGGATTCCCATCTCGACGGCAGAGAATGATTCAGGCATTTATTTTCTTTATTTATTTTTTTAGTCCTCATATGTCAATGTGAATCTATGAAATATATCAATACTGGATAACCGTTGTTACAGGTAAGTAACTTATTTTCTTTTCTGTCCTGGAGACCCACATCAATAATTCTTTTGTCTCATGTTATTCTAGTGAACTTTCTTGCTCATAGACTTATGCTACTGTTGGCATTGCTGTTCCTGCCAGACCAGCTTGGGTTTGTGCGGTGGAGGTCTACAGTGAATAATGTTAACACCATTTTTGCCCTGTTTAAGCAGATTGAATCAGTGCTCCAAGCTGTAGCTGTTGGCTGGACTGTGGAAAATATTTTTGCCTCCTTTGATTGACTCTTTGTCTGAGGTTGTTAGGGAAGCGGGGGTAGAAACTTACTACCTTACGCTAGTCTCCAATTTTTATGAGTCTGCTGTAGCTAGGGTGTAGGCATCAGTTTATGCAGACTGTCATGCAGTTTTTCCTTATCAATGATATGGTTAAAGTGTATCACAAGCTTGTTTTACCACTTACTCAAGCTGTGTTCAAATGGTAATGTGTGTAGATATGAGGTTGACGCACACTGTGCAGCACTTTAAAAAAGTGGTAATATGTATTACGGATGGTAAATAGCATTGTATGCTAATAAATTGGACATGCCTATTGGTCAGGAGGTATCCGTTCTTTAAATAATGCATACACCTTCTCCTGTGGGTTTATTCCCACCTTTGGATGCAGCTTCAAAAAGTTTTCCAATTGACAAAGATTTCAAGAGCACTTTTGGAAACTAGTTGCTGGGTTATCGCAGTCTCCTGCAGAAGGTTTATGAATACCCATTAGCTGCATGAAAAGTCAGTTCTGCATTTGTAATTATACATAGTAAATAAGTAAGTAATATTTTTTCTAAAGCACATGAATGCCTAGGCGCCTTAGCGCTAAAATGCTGCCACTAATAGGGTAGGAAAGGACACCTTATTAACATTAGAACCAAAGATCTTAGGGGCTGATTACGACTTTGGCGCAGTTGCGCTGGATCTCCGGCGGTGTGGCTGTGCCAAAGCCACGCAAAGACTGGCCGCCTGATTATGAGTTTTTCTCGTGCAGGCGGTTGGTATTTTTGCTGTTCCCATGATGGTGCCAGAAAAACAGGCATTGCATTGGGACTGGCAAAAATGTTCCAGCACGGACAGTGACGTCCATGCCATGCTGGACCTGGGGTAATAGCAGATGTGCCCCCCCGAATACATCCCCATGGCGGGGGGCCCTATAGGGCCCCCTTTGTTCTTCCACCGCTAGCCTTTGTATGGTGGGGAGCCCGCCATGAAATGAAGGCAGTGGATAAACTCGTAATATGCTCTGCAGGACTGCGGCATTCCCACTCAGCATGTTACATTGGGCCCCTGCCACTGCCAGGGAAAGGCGGTACCCTCTTTGCTAGGGCCGGTTCCGGACGATTTTGTTAAAGGGGGCCGATATTGCCGCCCACCGGTAACAAAACTGGCCCCCCACCCTGTCTTCCCATTGGGAAAAGCCTGGTCCCACTACGGCCAGTCCGGTCCTGCATACCCAGTGCTTAATTTGAGCCGGTGGGGGGCACCAGCACGTATTTTTGGGGACCAGCAATTAAATACCTTTACCAAGTGCAATTGAAGGGAAAACACACAAAGCGAAAAGACAGAGGAAGAGAAAGATGGAAAAACAACCGAAAGGGACAAGCAGGAACCTGTAATAGTGAGATAAATGGGAGGGAGTGTCTGGGGTGAATTTTATTTATTTATATTGAAGGTTTTATATAGCGCGAACATGACCCTTGCGGGTATCGGAGCGCTTTACAAGTAAGGTAGTTGAACAAATCAAAAACATTGTATTTCAAAGTAATGTCTTACGTTACAGCTAGTTGTTCTAAGAGTCAGATACAATGATCAAGTGAATATCGTCATGAAGAGATTTAACTTCCTTTTTGAAACAGGCAGTTGAGGGATTCAGTCTGGTTTCTGGGGGTAATGCATTCCAAATCCTTGCAGCAATTCCAGAGAAGGTGCGGCTATAGGTTTTCTTTTTGACAAATCTTTGTGGCTGCAGAAGAAGATTGCTGGCGCTCCTGGAGGACCTGTTTCCACATGAGCGCTCATGTTTCTGGGCTAGATAGCTCAGGGTGTTGCGATGTAGGTCTTTGTGCGTCATGCAGGCGATTTTTAATTGAATTCTTTCTTCAAAAGGTAGCCAGTTGAGAGCTTTGAAGTGGGGGGAAATGTGGCAATTTCTTTTGGAACCTGTGATAAGCCTAGCCGCTGAGTTGAGTGATGCTCTTAGAGGGGCAGTTGTAGATCTAGGGAGACCACAGAGAGTTTCACTATATATTCTAGTCTAGGGATTACTAGTGCTTGGACTGCCAGTTTGAAGCCGTTTGCTGTAAGGAAGGGTTTTAATTTTCTCAAGGTGTTCATCTGAAAGTTTGCTCCTTTTGCTGCGGCACTAATCTGTTTCTGCATGGTTAGATTACTGTCCAGAGTTACTCCCAGCGATTTTGCTGAATCAATTATAAGAGGATGGCAGTTGAGCGCTGTAAGTTGTTTAAGCCATTCTTGTATGATGGCTGATTGGTTAGGCGGAGCGATTATTAAGAATTCAGTTTTGAGGGCGTTTAGTTTGAGGTGGTTTTCCGTCAACCAAGTTTTTTGTAGCTTTAGATTGAGAGATTTTATGTCCCCCGGAGAGTTTATCTTTAAATATAGTTGCGGGTCATCTGCGTACATGTGAAAGTGGATATTTGATGAGTTGAGGATAGCAGTGAGCGGCTTCATAAATAGATTGAACAGTGTAGGTGAGAGGGAGGAGCCCTGCGGGACTCCTAATGTGACTGGGACGGCCATGGACAAGGATTGAACTTTGAGATCTATTTAGGAGGAAAGAGGTAAACCACGTTAGTTCTGACCCCGATAAGCCCATTCTATATTTCAAGAGGTCTAGTAGATTACAATGTTTGACGGTGTCAAAGGCCGAGGATAAGTCAAGCAGGAGAAGTAGTCAGGATTCGTTCTGGTCTAGGATTTTTAGTGCGTCATCTACTATGTGGGTCATTGCCGATTCAGTACTATGCCCTGCATGGAAGCCAGATTGGAATTTATTGAGCAGGTTGAAATTGGTGATGTGGTTGTCCAACTGGATGAGTACACATTTTTCTAGTAGTTTAGCCAGAGTTGGGATGTTGAAAATTGGTCGGTAGTTATTTAAGTCCAAAGGGTCCGCCGTCGTTATTTTTAGGGTGGGGGATACTTGGGCTGATTTGAGAATATCAGGAATAATTCCTTTGAGTAGTAAGGCAGTGATAATCTTTGTCCAAAGTGGCAGTAGCAGCGGTATGAAGTCTTTTAGGTAGTTTGCAGGAAGAGATGTCTGAGATGTGGTTGGAAGGGTTCAAGGACGCGAGTGCTTTTAAAATTGCTTCTTCACTGTAAGTTGTGAAGGAGTACCATGAGGCGTTATGTTTTGAGGGCGAGCTTAGATGTGCAAGAGATTGGGGTTGCTAGAGTGTGAAATGACATGTCCTTCTCAGTGTCAGTCTGAGCTACTAAGGCCTTAAGTTAGTCCATCTTCAAGAGTTCTGTCTTTTTCGTGAAGGAGGCAAATTCTTCGCAGCTGGGTGGTGTGCATTGTCCAGCTTGGGAATTGTGAGATACGCCAATAGATTGAGTTTTAACTAGTTCAAATAGTTTTTGGGGTCGGTTGGTTCTTGGCTTGGTCAAACTGATTTTTGATAACGTTTGCTTTTGAATGTCTAATCTTTCTATAGTAGACGTTTCTGGTGGCTTTAAGAAGTTTGAGGTGGTCAGGGGTAGGTGATGACCTCCATCGCCGTTCAACTAGTCTTAGGGCTTGTCTGTCCTTGTTGAGTCTACCGTCGTACCGGGGATTAGAGTCTTTTGTGGAGAGCCTCTTCAGTTGTGGTGGAGCGGTTGGCTCTAATATTGTGGTCAGAGAGTTAAAGTAATGGTTTGTCAAAGCTTGAACATCAGATAGGTCTTCCGGGGGGAGCAGGAGGTTGACACTGGTGGATGTGGATAGGTCTGTGAGGGATTTTTTTCGGTTCCTCTTCCATATTTTAGGTCTCGTAGATTGTGTTGAACGTAGTTTAACTGATTCCTTGATGAAGAAAGTGATGGAATGATGATCAGACCAATCACATGGAAGGATCGTGTAAAGCTGAATGGCCTCTGGATTGGCAATAACCAAGTCAAGGATTGAGCCTTTGACATGTGTGGGGCTATTGCAGATTTGGATACGGTCAATGTCCGAAAGTATTGTTCTGAGGCTATTTACTGCTGGGTCATTAAGGTCATTCCAATGGAGATTGAAATCTCTGAGGAATATTTGGGTATTTTGTTGACCAATATTTGTAGTCACGATATCCATAAATTGCTCGATGAAGGTGAGGTTATCACCTGGCGGGTGGTAGAATGTGTGCAGTGAACAGGTTTGTTATTACTTGTGATATCTAAACAGAGGTATTGACATGAAGATAGAACCGGTGAAAGTGAGCCGTTCACTGAGAGACTATTCCGGTGAATGCAGGCAATACCGCATCCTGGGCTGTCGGGGCTGTCTAGGCGGGCGATGTCATGATTAGGAGGAATCAGTATGTTGAGGATAGGCGTGGACGACTCAGTTAACCATGTTTCGGTTAGGATTAGGAGGTCAGGTTCGTGAGTGAGTATTAGATCAGGTATGTCAGCTGCATGTTTTGAGGCTGATCTACAATTTAGTAGTATACATTTGAGACACGACTTGGTGGAGGTTGGAGGTTCCTGTGTTAGCGGAACTTGCACAAGATTCTCTAGGGTTATACCTCTAGTTATGTGATTAAGGGCTCTGTGTGTATTGAAAAGAATGGTTTTGATTCAGGAAAGTTTATTCAAATTGATCGCGTCTTCTGTGTTTTGGCTGGGAAGGGGGAGATCGTAAGAAAGGAGAAGGGAGTGTATATCCTTGGAGGATAGAGAATTCTTCCTGCGGACCGGTCGGGTTGTGGTATTGCGGTAAGGAACTGTTCTCCATCTTGGGGGCGGATGATTAGGGGATCATAATTGCAACTGGTACTGGCGTGTGGGACTGTTGCTATGCGTGTTCCAATTTGCATCTTCAGCGTGATGTCTGATCTTGGGTTGCTGCGAGATCAAGTTCCTTAGCGTTTGGAGGTCGTCTTTGATATTTTATAGTGAAAGTAGGATTTTGTCGAGTCTAGGGTCTGGTGTGGGGGGCGTGTAAATTGTTTGGTCTGGGGGTAGAGGAGGGGTGGATGGGTTTGGGATGTGGATTGGAGGGTAGCAGTGATCTGAGTCTGCATAGTGAGATCTACCAGTCATGCATGAAAGAGGCATGAGGAGGGTTCAAGACCACGCCGCCTCAGTACTCTGCCCACAAACATTTAATAGCACTGGGGGCTTTGGATCAGAGCTTTGAGCATGAGAACTCTCTTTTACAAATCAAGCACTGGTATACTTGTCCTAAAACATGCACTTCCCACAACTGAAAGATGATTTATACATAATGTTACATCATACTGGGTTGTTACAATGTACGAGGAAATCTCTTCATGAGTACATTTTCACTTTAGTGATTGTCAAACGTGAATTTGCTCTCGTAAGTCAAGTCATTGGTGCCTGTAAGTCAGGCGCGCAACACCCATTGGGCTCACCGGGCTTCAGCCCCCCCCGTCATGTGTGTCAGCCCGGCTGAGATAGCTTCGCGGGCTGGCGTCCGTCTAATTGCAGCCGCACCAGAGTACTTCACGGGTCTTTAAAAGACCATTTACTCGTTAATGAGGCTTTTGTTGTATTTTCACCCCTTTTTACAGCCGCTCTGCCTATGGCTGGAAGACTTAGCCCCCCCCCCCGAAATTTTTTCAGCCCCCCCCCCCCCCCCGAAATTTGGCTTTAGTTGCCCGCCTGCTGTAAGTTCAATGTAGATAGACTTTGTGAATTGGGCCCAAAAAGGTAATGTTGAATCACATGCACGTCTCGTGCTTCTGCGATTTTTAAACTAATTGTTAATGTTTCGTTTGTAAAGCTAACATGTTTTTGGTCCCTGTGCACCTTTGACATACTGTAGCCGGTGCTTAATTTGAGCCTGTGGTTGGAGTGGGGCCCTCCAGCACTTATTTTTCCTCATCACACATTGACAACACATAAGGGAAAAAGAGGAGGAGGAGAAAGACTGGAAAATTGGCACAAAGGGAGAAAAGAGGAACTTGCATTTTGAGCTAGAGGAATGTGCCTGGCAAGTGGTGGAGTGGATCGAAACTACGCATTCGACTTGCCGCAATTTAGTAATGCGATTGCGGGCTTCTAAGCAGAGCTTTGGCCACCGGCAACCATTCTTTTACAAATTAAGCACTGACTGCATGTAGCCTTCTCTTTCACACATTCTTGTTCAGTGTACGGAGGTTCAAATTAGGTAATTCCCTCCAGTTAAAACCAGCAAAAGCAAAACTACACACAGGTCTCTGTTAAAATAAATAGCAGCAGTTTGCAGACGAAATTGCCTAAGGACAGTCTGACTTTGAAAGCACAACAAATGCTGCCAGAAGGAATACACTTTAAGTGCCCCTCCTAAATAACCCCTGCTCACCCCCATGGTATCTTGGCACTAGCAGTCAGGCTTATCATAGAGGCAGTGTGTAAAGCATTTTTACATAACTAACAGGTATACAGTGTAAGCACTACAAAAGGACACCACACAAGTTTAGAAAAATATCCAATATTTTTATATACTTAAGACCAGACCAAAATCGATAAAAATCCACAATACAGTACTTAGAAATCTTCAGTTATCAAAATAACCTTGAAGAACAGTTCCTTGAAGCCGATAGCTCCCTCTGGGGCTATCACTGTGTCGTGAATAAACAAATCCAAACAGTTCTGACTGAACGCGGCGTTGCGGGCCAGCTATGGTGTCTGGAAGACCTGCAAAACAGTACCTTTAGAAATGCAGGGCATCTGCAACCTCTAGTTGAACTTCCGAAAGCACGGTGTCCGCAGGCGTCGGTTTCCGGAGGTTGGTGCAGGAGTCGTCGGGCCCTTGAACTCTCACGCGTTGCAGATCTAACTCCTCGCGGTTGAAGTCAGGAGCGCTGGCATTGGCAGGCGTCGGGTGCTGCAGTGCGGCCTGCCATGCCCTTAGGTCGCGGTCGAGCAGCAGCTCAGTGGCGGCATCATAAGGCATCGTCTGTGAGACCAGGGTCGCGGTGCGAAGTGATGCGGTGCTGGCATGTCACGGTGCAAGCAGCATCGTCGCTGTTGCTGAAGTGCTGTCGTTGGCTGACGAACTGGAGTCGATGGTGCTGGCATCGGTAGGCCAAGGTTGCTGTGCGGTATGAGGGCGGTTAGTCGTGTAACTTTACAAGCGTTGCCCTTGTACCACGGTGCAAGCATCAGCATCAGTTTAGGCGTGGAGCATCGTCATCGGGGATACCAAGGCTGCGTCGTGAAGCGAGGCAGTGCGGAGTGCAGTGTCCACAGGTCGCGGTGCGAGCAGCGGCTCAGGGGCGGCATCAGCAGGCTTCGTCGGTGAGACCAGGGTCTCAGTGCGGTGTTGCGGCGGTGCCCTCTCAGTGCCTTCCGGACACAGTCAGCAGCGGCATCGTAGACTGCGTCGGGTTGCGTTTTCTTTTGTTGCAGCACAAAACACACTGAGGGCTGAAGAACCTGGAAGTCTTTGCTGTTCCTGAGACTTCTTGAACAGGGGGCAAGCTCTACCTCAAGCCCTTGGAGAAACTCACAAAAATAGATTGCAGAAAGTTCAGTCCAGTCCTTTCACTGTCGAGGACAGAAGCAGCCACTGCAGGCCAACACAGCAAAGCACTCCGCAAAGTGGTAGTTCCTCCTCACAGCTTCCCCAGCTCTTCTTCTTGGCAGTCTTCTCGGTACAAAAGAGTTCGAAAATTCAGGGGTTGGGGCCCCAATTTTTATAGCCCAAAATCCTTTGTCCTCTCAGGCAGTGTGTGTCTGTGCCCAGTCAGAACCAGTTCTGCCCGCTCTGGTGTGGCTTCCTGGCAGGAGGTGGAGATGGCATTATCAGAGGCAGACCAGGCCCATTCACGTGAAAGGAAATCTCCTCCCCCTACTCTAAATGCAGCCCAGGTCTATTCAGCCCTTTCCTGACCCACCTAGACTAACTGGAGCCACGGCTCCTCCCCAGCCCCTGTCATCCAAAACTCAGACAGTCAATCCACAAACCCAGCAGAGGCCTACTGGATGGCTTAGCATGAAAATACCTACTTTCTAAAAGTGGTACTTTCAAACACAGAATGTAAAAACATTACCTTTTTTAAAAGATGCATCTTTAGATTCTGAGTTCAGGCATACTAAACTTTATTTTTCCACCTAGTTGCTAGGGCCAGTTATGTTTATAAGATGTTATAAACAAACTCCCCATTCTGTCCTATGGGAACAGGTAGCCTTGCAATAGTAAAAAACGAAATTGGCAGTAATTCACTATCAGGACATGTCACACACACCAGGGCATGTCCTACCTTTCACATACACTGCACCCTGCCCACAGGGGTACACTGGGCCTTCCTTAGGGGTGACTGACAAGAAAAGGAAAGGTTAGGGCCTGGCAAGTGGGTACACTTGCCAAGTCGACTTGGAAGTCCCAGACTGCACACAGGGTCGGCAATGGCAGGCCAGAGTTACATTTACAGGCTGTTTGCGTGGCTGGCACAATCCAGTGCTGCAGCCCACTTACAGCATTTGATTTACAGGCCGTGGCACGCTCAGTGCACTTTACTAGGGACTGACAAGTAAATCAAATGTACCAATCATGGAAACACCAATCCTTAACATAGTTTACAACAGGAGCACTTGCACTTTACCACTGATCATCAGTGAGAAAGTGTGCAGAATCATTACACCAGCAAAAACAGAGTCAAAACCGGGAGGTCCGAAAGCAAAAACTCAGGGAAAACACGCCAAAAGATGCCAAGTCTAACACAACCAAAATAAATGCCATCAATCTATTAAACAAACAATGTATTTATGACAAAAATGGCATTGTGGTACATACTACATCTAAGTGATGGAAATAAATGTAAAATGAAGTGGAATTAACAGACCATAAATATGACTTAAGAATCAAAAACCTCCGATTACATTTTGCTTTGCACAAATAAGTCCAACTAACACAAGAGGTGAAAACATAAAAGAAACACTGCTCAAGCAACGGATTTCTTGGGAGCACCTTCAAGGCGCAGTAGAAACGAAGGGATTCGAAGAGTTGATGCACTTGGCATACTTTCTGTGAATTATTAACTACTAACGTCCATTTAAAAGGCAGTTAAACATTTGATACAAAGTAAAATAAAGACTAGTCGCATGAAAAATTGCGTAAGAAGACTGCAGAGAAAAAAGTGCTTACCTCCTTTTATGTCAAAATGGATCCCGATTTGTGTGTCTGATGTGAGAACGGGGAAGGTCAATTGAAGATTCATATTTGAGCTGAATAAAACACTACCTGAAAAGCAATTTACTTGGAATGTCATTGATTTGTGTTTTGGTGTTTTTTGTTTAATTGCGCAGAGGAAGTTCTTTTCTCTAAATGCATAAAAGAATATAAGCACATCAAAGGTTTGATGTAGAAAATATCCTAACTGATTATTGACATTTGTGGATGTACAGAGTACAATTTAAAGAAGTAAAGTTTAGTATTGCCATTATTATCACCCGAGTGCTGTGTTTCTTGGTATAATAAGGTTCCACTCCCTGGAATGGCTTGCCCTATTAGTGAGAGTCTGGTTGAGAACCTTCATCAAGTTTCTAAAAACACAAGAACGTTGAGTGAAATTAGGTGTACAGAATGAATAACACAATTCTTAGTACTACATCCCACCATCTAATGAAATTTAGAGAAGTGATGTATGCAATAGATATACAATGAATAGGGCCACACCCATCGAGAGAAGCCCTCCATTTCTTGTTATAAATGCTGCAGTACAGTCTCAGATCATCAGCCAAAAAACCCTAAAAATCCTTTCCCTGATCTCTAGCCCTAAAGAGAATTCTTGTTTTGGTAGTATACTGAAAAGTAGAAATGCAGTAAAATCCAGAACTCTGATCTCCCTTCTGGCTGTATAGGCAGGTTCCTTCCACTTATTAGTTTAGAAGTTAATTGAAGGTGGCCAAGTCAGTGATTTGGGGTTTCTTGTATGTAAACATCTCTAGCATGACATGCAATAATCTTTTTGATCCATATTTTTTTGTATTTCATAAGGCTGCAATAGAGTCCAAGATTTCTAAATAGGAGAGGGCCAAATACACTTAGCACTGGGGTCACTGCAAGAGAGTAAACTGACCTAATTAATTGACAATTTGTCTTCAAGGTAAGTTCCAGGTTTATTTTTGTTGCCTCTTTACCATGCTCCTTGAAATTGACAATAGCCTTACAAAAACACCTTTTGTGTGCTTCTGTTGTGACTTTTCTCATAAACATGTCATTTAGAATTATTGTTATCATGTAGTCAGTCTTCATTATCAGCTGTCATCCAGCATTGTGCTTCTGCAGTCAGTTTGACAGTGATCCTGATAGATGCAAGCTGAAATCATATAAGGGTTATGCTTCCAAATGTATTAACCATCATCCACATTTTGAACAAAGAATTCCTTCCAGAATTTTAATAAAATAATTTCCAAGGTATGCAGTTAAATGCTTTGGGGTTCTGTTTCCTCTTCATGTTGATGTTGGCATGAGCTATAGTGCAGAGCGCAAACTGAATTACTTCCTGAAGCTTGATAAGTATTGATATGCAGTAGTAACACGCTGACAGATTTACCACTATAAAAACCTAGTAGTCAATGAAAATATAATTTTCTTGTGTACAATGAAGTGTAAAAACTACTTCTGATGGATACATCTGGCAGTGGATTCCTCACCTTGTGAATATCCCCTGCGCCAGCAACATTCGTAAACTTTTGTAGCTCTCCACGCCGATGATGTCACAGAAGCACGGCTCCGCTCGCGGCTCCGCTGATGTCACTGGATCCATAAGAGGACCTCGTCGGCGTGATGACGTCAGTTCCCTTTTTTCCGCGCCGTCGACACTAACGGTTTTCTGGGACTCTCCGTAGCTTTGGCTAGTTACTTTGTGTTTCTGCTTGTGTTTCTCTTTTTTCTTGTTAAAGATGTCGACAAAGAAGTCCGGATTCAAGCCATGCAGGGAGTGCCGTAAGCACATGTCCATCACGGATCCGCACGAGGACTGTGTCTGGTGCCTGTTGTCGGATCACAACGTCGTGGGATGCTCCTGCTGTCGAAAGATGAGCGCTAAAGCCTTAAAAGAAAGAGAAGCCAAGTTGTTTATTGCAAGGAAAAAAGAGAAGAGAGGTAGAAGACAATCCAGGTCAAGGTCGAGGTCGGCATCGAAGTTGACGTCGGGGCATGCTTCTAAGTCCAAGAAGCATAAAAAGAAGAGGCATGGTTCTCGGCACCGTTCGGATAAAGAAGCGGCTCCGAGATAGACTTCCTCTACTCGACGTCGTAAGGACTTTGTGTCTCCCTCTCCTGTCTCTATTCCTGCTTCTCCTGTTTGCCTGACCTCGCCTGCGGCTTCACCGGAGCACGCTCCGGCTCCATCTCCGACACCGGCACATTTCCTGGCTCCAGTTGAAAAAGCTCCGGCTCCTGATGAGTCTTCGACTCCGCTGGCTCCACCGTTGGTGCCGATTGGCCCGAGTCCGGTTATGCCTCAGTCTGAGCCATATCCCCCCTTTTCAGGCCTGGGATAAGATCCTTTGTATTATTTGAATGCGATGTATATTGTCTTCACTAGAGCGATGTACCCCTCTGGAGCACCTTCGGGTCCCATGGGTCCTATGGCTTTCAATTTGGGGGTTCCTCAAGCCTATGCTCAGGCTCCATTTATGCCTTTTTGGGTCCTATGGCTTTCAATTTGGGGGTTCCTCAAGCCTATGCTCAGGCTCCATTTATGCCTTTTTTCCCGGCGACGCCGTCTTGGCATTTCCCGGCGCTGAGTACATTGACGCCTCTTCCATCTTCACCGGCTCCAGTTCGACCTCGTTCGACTCCGGCTGCTCCTCCGGATCCGTGTTCGGCTCCGGCATGGACTGGATGGTGTCGATCGGCTTGCAGGATGCGTATTTCCACATCCCCATCCTGAAGTCGCACAGGAAGTATATCCGTTTTACGGTAGGGTCGCAACATTATCAGTTTGCGGTCTTTCCGTTTGGTCTTACTACTGCACCTCGAGTCTTCACCAAGGTGATGGCAGTGGTGGCAGCCCATCTCAGAAGGTCGGGGATTCCAGTTTTTCCCTATCTGGACGACTGGCTCATCAAAGCGGAGTCGCCAAAGAAGGTGCTTCATCATCTGCAAGTTACAACCCAGCTGTTGTACAAATTGGGTTTCTCGATAAACATGCCCAAATCTCACCTGGTGCCCTCTCAGCGCAACCTGTTCATAGGGGCGGTACTGGACACTTTTGTGTGTCGAGCATTCCCACCTCCACAGAGGATTCTCGACATACAGGAAATGATTCCTTTGTTTTACAATGGAGCGGTCGTTCCAGTCCTGAAGGTCCTTTGTCTGCTCAGTCTGTTTGCTTCCTGCATTCTGTTGGTCAACCATGCACGCTGGCACATGAGGGCGCTCCAGTGGTGCCTCCGCAGGCAGTGGTATCAGCACAACCGAGATCTCAGGGAGTTAGTCACGATCTCCAGAGAAGCTGCAGCGGATCTGTCTTGGTGGAGCATGGAGGGCAATCTGTCTCAAGGAAAGCCCGTCCATCTACCGCCATCTGTGGCCACAGTGATAACGGATGCATCCACTTTAGGGTGGGGTGCTCATCTGGGGGATCTGGAGATCATGGGTCTTTGGTCTCTAGAGTAAAGGTTGCTTCACATCAACCTTTTGGAGTTGCGGGCGATACGTTTGGCACTCAAGGCCTTCCTCCCTTTCCTTCGCGGTTAGTCGGTTCAAGTCCTGACGGACAACACTACAGCGATGTGGTATGTCAACCAGCAGGGAGGAGTGGGGTCGCATTGTCTCTGCAGAGAGGCTCTGCGTCTCTGGTCCTGGGCTCAGGATCATCGGATTTGTCTGATGGCAAATCATCTGGCCGGAGTTCTGAACGTGCGTGCAGACAGTCTGCAATTCTCTGCCGACCACGAGTGGAGGCTCCAACCGGAGGTGGTTTGTCACATCTTTCGGAAGTGGGGAATTCCTCGGGTGGACCTGTTTGCCACTCACGAGAATGCTCATTGCCCGTCATTCTGCAGTCTCCAGTATCCGATGCAGGGGGCTTTGGGGGACGCGTTTCAGTTGAGATGGGACTCACAACTCCTTTACGCGTTTCCTCTCATACCCTTGATTCCTCGGGTCCTGAGGAAGATTCGCCAATACTGGGCCCAAGTCATATTGATCGCCCTGGATTGGCCAAGAAGGATGTGGTATACAGATCTTCTCCACCTTTCCTCGTGCCCTCCGCTTCATCTCCCTCTGAGGGCAGACCTCCTCTTGCAGTCGGAGGGGCAGGTTCTACACCCCCACCTCCAGAGCTTACACCTTCATGCCTGGAGATTGAACGGGGCAACCTGAATTATTTTTCTCTCACACCTGATGTAGTAGATGTAATATTGTCTGCCAGACGTCATTCCACTAAATCTATCTATTCTTATAGGTGGTCTAAATTTTTCTTTGGTGCGGTGAGAAGTCTATCGACCCTTTGAGGGCTCGTTTATCCAATATCCGTTTGCTCTTTCTCTTGCTCAGCAAGGCTTTGCTGTAGCTACTGTAAAGGGATATTTATCGGCTTTGTCGGCTTTCCTTTGCTGGCCGGATCAGCCGTCTTTGTTTAAGTCACCTATTGTATTACGATTTCTTAAGGGACTTTCCAATAAGTTTCCGCCTACTCCTTTTATTGTGCCTCAATGGGACTTAAATCTTGTCTTAACTTACCCGATGGGTTCTCCTTTCGAGCCCTTGCACAAGTGTCTCTTGAGGCTGTTGTCTTTTAAAACGGTCTTTCTCATTGCCATTACCTCGGCAAGGAGGGTAAGTGAGCTTCAAGCTCTGAGTTCAAAACCCCCGTACTTGACTATTCATGCTGAAAGAATGGTACTCAGGACCAGGGCTGCCTTTCTGCCTAAGGTGGTAACTCCTTTCCATCTGGGGCAGTCCATTACCCTTCCTACCTTCTATCCTCCCCCCTCACCCTTCCAAGGAGGAGGAGCGGCTTCACCGCTTGGACCCTAAGAGGGCGGTGAGCTTTTACCTCGATAGGACTAAGGACTTTCGAGTGGACGACCAGCTCTTCATGGGCTTTGTTGGCTGCAGGAAAGGCAGAGCGGTGCACAAGCGCACCCTTTCCAGATGGATTATCTTGTGCATCAAGAGCTGTTACTCTGTGGCCGGTAAGGAACCTCCAGAGGGTATAAGTGCTCATTCCACCAGGGCAAAGTCTTCTACATCTGCCTTGTCTAGAGGTGTTCCTGTGGAGGACATTTGTAGGGCGGCAACTTGGGCCTCCCTTCACACTTTCGCGAAGCATTACTGCTTGGATTCCGAGGCGAGGAGGGATGGACACTTTGCTCATTCCGTCCTGAAGGACTTTTTGGTATAGAAGGGTGGACACCCTCTGGCGGGAGTGGGACTGCTGTGGGAATCTTTTCACAAGGTGAGGAATCCACTGGCAGATGTATCCATCAGAACAACAAGTTACTTACTTTCGGTAACGCTTTTTCTGGTGGATACAGTATCTGCCTGTGGATTCCTCACTGACCCACCCGCCTCCCCGTTGTCCACCCTTGTATACCTACAATAGTGATGATGTTTCAAAATTCATTTATTTCTGTCAAAGGAAGGGTGCTATTTATTTTGCCTTCCTGTATTATCTTCACACTGTATGTGGTGTTTTGTGTATTATGTACTGTATATACTGTATATATATATATTGCTGTCAGTCCGTCCGTGTGCCTCGAAGGCACGGAAAAAAGGGCGGAACTGACGTCATCACGCCAACAAGGTCCTCTTATGGATCCAGTGACGTCAGCGGAGCCGCGAGCGGAGCCGTGCTTCTGTGACGTCGTCCTCGTTGGCGTGGAGAGCTACAAAAAGTTTCAGAATGTTGCTGGCGCAGGAGATATTCACAAGGTGAGGAATCCACAGGCAGATACTGTATCCACCAGAAAAAGCGTTACCAAAGGCAAGTAACTTGTTCTTCTAGGAGCAAATGTTGATTTTTCATTTATATTTCCTATAGGTGTATAAAGAATGCTTTGAACAAAGATTCTTGGAGGAAACCGATCGATTGTACGCTGCAGAGGGCCAACGATTAATGCAAGAAAGAGAGGTACAGTATTTTCAAGGATTTCACATAAGCATAACATTGAGAGAAAGAACTCAGTATATTTAAAAAAGTTAAAGAATCTAGAAAACTTAGTAGAGGCAAAGTTTTGCATTTTTCAAGTCCGCAAGGTTTTTCCTGTTTAGAACACTTAACTGTCTCTTCTGTTGTTTTTTTTGTTTTTTTTTAAAAGGCTCCGACGGGTGTTTTTCACCTGATACCACCATTTATACTAGAGATAAAAATATTTGCATGCAAATTCAAGCGATTCATTAGTGTTTTTTTTTAAACCACTAAAAAGTGACATCTGTGCTTTGTGTATATTTTTAGTATTGTCCTGGTATCACTTTCAGAATTGAGCCAACTGAATTGGAGATGCAAGAAGAAACTTATCTGTGCTCTTCTAAATTGCATTTTTCCTGGCTGGTGAAGTAACAGAGTATTACAAGTGGTGGCAAGCAATAACTTGTTTCTGTATAGTGCTTCAACCTGCGCTCCTGCCTTATTTAAGCACTATAAATGACAGACGTTACTCTATCCAATTTATGGTACCCAATTTTCAGACCAAGAAGGAACCGAGAGGAACTTAGCTACTGTGCCGTATAGAATGGAGTTTAGCTGTTGTGCCTATTTATTCAGCATTTACTGTTATAGCGGTGGGCGCAGCATTGCATTGCCTAGCTAAAGAAAGTTACTCAATTTAAAGTGATCCAATAGAGTAGATCTTGTGTCCTATTTTAAACTATTTATTGTATAAGGCCCTTCAGATAAATCTCCAGTGCAATGTAAGCACGTTCTAATAGTTTTTCTTTCATCCATGCTGTTGTAAAATTCCAACATATGAAGTACATTTAAATCTTTTGTAGTGCACCACTGCCTTCTTAAAAGTTTTTTATAATGATGGCACTTAATATATTATCCATAGATGTTTAATTCCAGAAGGAACATAGCCTTTAATTATGCAGGGAGAAGTATAGTTGTTATGAAACCAGCCACATTATAAATTGGTGTGGATTGCCAGGGCACCTGTGACAAAAGGTTGTTTCCACTTTCATTGTTAACGGTGACCAAAATATTTGTAATATCTTTATTTGATTTCAAACAGAAACATCAAATACAGCAGATTACAGGACTTAAGTCTGAACTATTTTTTTCTCCAGGTTCCAGAGTATCTCCATCATGTAAACAAACGTTTGGAAGAAGAAGGTGATCGAGTAATGACCTATTTGGATCACAGCACACAGTGAGTGTAGACCAAATTTTCTCGGGCAGTGTCCTCAAATGATAAATTGCTACATTTCACAAAATCCCATGTAATATAACCTACATTTGGCGAGTTGTTGCTAAATAAGTGCCATTGTTGGTGTCTGCTTTACAGCACCGCCATAAAACAGTGCCAGTCATCTAAAAATGCCCTTCTTGCTAAGAAGGATGAGTGCCCAAATGGGAAGCTTTTATTTTGCCTGGAGACCCAAAAAATCCTTTTACCTCATCGAGAGTTGCAGAAGGGCGAGATAAAGAGAAAAGACCGGGAGGTGAAGAAAATGGCAACTAGTCATGTGAATAATTAGGCAGTGAATCCCAAAGAAAACGGAGGCCGATTTACAGCGGAACAGGAATGGAAAAATGTATATATTTCTTTGCACTTCGTGTTATAAGTGTTTTAAATAATTTCTAAAATTGCCTGCTTTGGTACTTATCAATTGACCATGCACTCATTCACCCAGAGTAAAAAAACTGTGTTTTCTTTTCACTTGTACTATACACATACTGCTGGTGATGTAAACACTACCAAGCTCAATCGATTTTCCAAAATTATTTTCTCATTTTTAATATTCATGAAATAGTTATATTAAAAATCCATAATATAATTCAATAATTACTCATTCTTCATTTCACCATTAGAATACTCAGCTTCTTTCAATTTACATGTTCTCCCAATGCATTCTGATACAGAAAAAGAATATCCTGTAAACATGAACAATCTGCAGTTTGACTACTAGCTACTCAGTGTTCAACCCCCTGCTATAATGGGGTAGTCATCCACTTCAGGAGTGATCAGTGACAGCCAGTGATTTTAAAAAACAATAACCAATTTTCAAAGATTAGGACCAAATAGATTTTCAGCGCATTTCATTTTCTGTTGTAAAATGTTGGACAATATATTTCCTATTTGATACAGGTTGTTTCTAGGGAGATATCCTTAACCACAACAGGACTGTAGATAAGAGGTAGCTATGAGCCGCAGAACAATTTGCCCTTATGGGGGAAATAATGACTTAGCAATGCAATTTTTCTTATTGTATTTGTTGGACTTGGCCCTCTGCAGTATCACCTCCTAATGTTTTTGCCTTCACCCCTCCTATTTTTGCTGAACTAGTTTTTGTTGGCCTTGGGACTCTGTGCACTTTATCACGCTAACTAGTCAGAAGTGCTTGTGTTCTCTATCTAAAACATTTTAAATTGGCTTACACCTAATTGGCATATTTAGTTTACTTATAAGTCCCTAGTAAAGGGGTATACCATATACACAGGGCCTGTAAATTAAATGCCAATAGCGGGTCTGCAGCACTTATTGTTCCACCCACATAAGTAGTCATTTAAAACATGTTCCAGGTTTGTCATTGTAGCCTGAATGCAGTTTAAAACTACCTATTCGACTTGGCAAAATAACCCATTTGCTAACTCTTCTTTTATTGCATCTGAGTAAGGTAGCCCTAGACATTGCAGGGGGCATTGCAATTAAAAGCTTGGATACATACTTCTAAGATTTACATGTGTTGGTAGAGAAAATCTAAAAAAAAATGTTTTTCACTACTGTGTCCCCTACCTCTCCCATATGATAACTGTGGGTTGCCTTATTGCATTCAATAAGTGCTAACATTTGATTGAGAGCAGGTAGAAAATGTATATTTGGTGCCTGAAAAATTGTAATATAAAATCCTCTTTAATGGTAAAGTCGGATTTTAAGTCACAATTTTGAAAATGCCACTTTTAGAAAGTAGTTTTTTTCATTGACCTGTTTGGTGACTGTTGCCTGTTCCTCAGTCACATGACTAGGTTTCATTGGCTGTTGGACTTGGTATATTCCTCCCATACAGCCACACAATAGAGAGATTAGGTGTGTCTGGATGGGCCATCACTGGTGGGATGGGGGGAGCTGGGCACAGCCCCACTTACAAGTCAGGCAGGAAATTCCAAGCACCTCAAAGGGTATTCTCTAGAAACTTCTCCTACTACAAAGGCACCAGGTATACAAAATAGGACCCTCTGTACCACTCTTCAGTGCGCTTTCAGGAGCTGAGGAAGGACTCTAAAAGGACTGCCTGCTGTTGTGGCTTGCTGTGTACTTCAGAAGACTGCTTAGCTACACCTGGAAGGACAGCTCTGAAAAATTTCTTCTAAGCCCGAAGCTAAGCGCAGGCCGGGCCCAATTCACTTCTCATATCCGACACTCGCTCGGCCATATCTTTCAACTTTGCCGCAATCTCACGCAACTAGATGTTCATGGTTGGTGCTTTGATCCTTTAGGAGCTAGTTTTTACCTTAAACTTTAAAAGTTCATACCTCCTGTTCTACTGATTGACTTTTTGTTGTCCAATAATTTAGGAAAATATACTCTATTTTTCTAAATTGGTGTGGGATTTTTCTTGTGTTTTCACTTTTACGTTTTGTGTGCTGCATTATTACTTTACACATTATCTCTAAGTTAAGCCTGACTGCTTTTTTTGCCAGCCTACTAGAGGGTTAAACACAAGTTAATTTAGTGATTTTTTTTGTGGTTTACCCTGACAGGGATTGTGGCTGTTGCTTGAGCAGGGCTTCCACCTCACTCAGCCAACAACCCAAATTCTCACATTACCCTACAATTAAACCTGAAATGTGAGCAGATAAAGCTAAATTGAAAGATGGTCTAAGTTACCATTCAGGGTGAACGTGTTTACCATCAGTAGATGTTCATGTGAACTCATTTCTGTCTCTCACAGGAAACCACTAATATTCCGTGTAGAAAAGCAGCTTTTGGGTGAACACCTAGCAGCAATTCTTCAGAAAGGTAACATTCATTTTTTAATATTGGCGCAAAATGCTTGTGAGCAAATAATATGTATAATTATATATATTTATTAGTACTTGATTTCAGTCTTCAAATAGTTGAATTATTTGAAGTAAAATAATCATCATGGCACAGTACATTTTCAAATTACGACTAACCAAGTCTCAAGACTTTTGCTTATCCATATAGAAATATTTTTTTTATTCAGTGCTTGCAAATGCATGGCCCGTGCTCTTTTATTTACCATTTTTTAGGTCTCGACTGAGCCAGCGCGCATGGGCTGCTCTGCGAGGCATTTTGTAAGGGCTTTTAAACTCTAAACACACGCTTGTAAGTGTGGTTTTTTTTCATCACCTGCAATAGGCCTTTGCGTGCATCTTTCTAAGAAAGACAGCACGCAATTGGTCCAAGGCGGGTGCATATCCCGCCTTCTCTGCCCCCTGGCCTAGGGTGCCCGGGAGCGAGCAGCAGCACAGCCGGGTGCCAGCTGCATACCGCGCGTTCCTGCAGTGCGCATGCACCACGCGTGTTTTTAAATTCCTTTTAGCGCGCGCGCACCACTCGCGGGCTTGTTCTCTGTTTCCTCTGACTCTGTTCTTCTCTGCCCCGCATTCCTCTGTCGCCAGTTGTCTGTGTTTTTCCTCCACCCCTCTAAAGCTGTCTGTTTTCTTTGTCTCCCTGAAGCTGTCTCTTTATTATTCTGTCACCACGCGCATGGAACCTCAAACAATTGATCCAGTACAGTACTTGCCTTTTATGTCTTTCTCAGTCCCTCTCTCTTCAGCTCTGCAGCAGACTGGAAGGAAATCTCCCGTTATATACAGCACCTCGTGTCTTAAAGCGTGCCTCACTACGCACTACATTAGTAGTATTTGTTTACAATGGAATTGAGCGCCTGTCCACCGGAGTCACATGGTGAAGTTAGGAGTGTTGTCATATGCTGATATTCATCGAAGCCGCAGCCTGAGAGGACCACAGGCCAGTTTTAGCTCTCCAAGTTGGTTGTGGCAGCTCACTCCAAGAGGGCTTTATCATTTGTTGAGATATGCACACTTACTCCTACCTGTTTCGACAGCGATGAATTGTGAACATTATTACAGAGGGTGTGAATAGAGAGCAAAAAACATGAGATAACTGTAGAAGGGAAGAGAAAGGAAGGGGGGGTTTAATTATTTATTTATTTTTTGGTGTTTTGTAAAGTGCTGCAATGTGACCTCGTGCTCATCTTCAGGCCGCTATGTCGTTTCATGGATAGTGTTCTGCTGAAGAGGTGACCAGTTTTCTCGTTAGTGGGCCAAACTAAGCATGAAGTGGGGCAGACTTCTTCTACCCCAGTCCTCATTCCTTTATTCCTCTGCAAAGGTCTGGTCAGGCTCACATCCCTTAGCTCCTTAAGTTATTGACCAAGGTTTCTGACAAGCCTTTTGGGTGATCGAACAGGTGAAAAAACGAATTTGCATGAAGGTCGAAGTAAGGGTGAACTAACAAGGTACCACTGATATCCGTGCCCATTTCCATAGTTCTGGTACTTGTTATACAGCTTTATGTGTTTACATTTATATTTGGAACTCTTTGAAGCTAATTCGGTCACCTGTGCTTCTGGTGAGGTGGAACATGTAATATGTTTCCATCAACCATCATCAGTGGCCCTTGCGCTCGCTCATCTGCTGTTCTCCACCGCCTGGCTGCCGGTCTTGTACTGGCGGTCGCCAGGACAGGCTCCAGGGTGCATTATTTCTGCTTATCGAGCTGCCAAGGATGAAGGGCCACATGCGATTACCCTTAACCAGCAGGCCCTGTCGATGGTCCTGATTATCAAGCGTGCAAATGTGGAAGCGTCTGGACTGTACCACTGCGCTGTGGGACACACAGTGATTGTCACCAATAGGAAGCCAGCATACCAACTATCAGGCAGCTTCTAGCCGCTGTCCCTGCTGGGCTCAGAGCCGGTCTCTGGCGTCACCTCGTGGCTCACTTCATGTCACTGCCTGCGTGAGTGGATTGTAATAGGGCGACTTCATTGCCATGCCAGTGCCAGGCAGTTCCTTTCTGCCGGCCATTGTTTACTGCATGTATTTTTTGCAGCTTCAAGAGTGCAGACTCTGCGTAGTGGCATTAAATGAGCTTTACGTGGGCAGCAGATTATGGTATACAAGGTCACATGGGGATAGAATGTTACTAGAGCCGCCGACTATGGAGCTGGAGAACCGGGTTCGAGTCTCGGCGTCTGCTCTGCATCTTGTGATTCTAGGCAAATCACTCAATCTTGCGGTGCCTACAAAAATAAAGCATTGGCATAGCCAATAGGACTCAACTTTGGGACCTTATAAGAGTTTAGATATGCAGCAGTTGATGTTGTTTCACCATGGATATTGTACTGCATAACTAAATACTTATAAGGTTCCAAAGGCGAGACCTATTGGCTATGCCAAGGCTTGTCTTAAATAGTTTTTAAAAAAATGTATCCGCCTGTTATGGTAAAATTGCACATCCTTCTTAATGTGTTATTCTTACCTCATAGAATTGGTGAGTAACAAACATATTTACTATGAAACAAAACAAATCTATTCAAATTCATATTAAGTGTAAGAAAATAAATGTTGTCTTGTCACAACATAACCTACCTGTTCTCACTACTCCCCATACTGTAACGTTCCCTTCCTAATTGTGAATAATCTCTCACCAAGTTAACTCCCTTATTACAACCTTCTGCGTTTGTCATAGTGTGCAACAACCCGTTTTATTGAGGACAATCAGTTCCTGTATATACTTAGGTCAATTTGCCAGGTTAAAAATGTTGGTGTTGCAAGTGTATCTCTCACTGGGTGCACACCAGCTAAGATGAATAAGATATTATTCACAGTGCAGTAGTATCAGTGAATCATAGTGACCGATGTGTCACTGTCTGAATACATTTGTATTTCCTATTTGTACAGCACAGATGGTCCTGACCGAGACGACGTTTTGGACCACCGGGTATAGGGGATAAAATGAGAATGGACCATAACTGGACATAAGCTGTAACCCGAATAGCCTATCTATGCCCTTTTAAAAAAAGAAACAAACTTGAACTATAAGGTGACAGCACCCTGCAGAACACTCCTAAGTTTTTCTTCATCTAGAGTCTAGATTTAATCCTAAACAACTTCTTCCATGTCTGACACATCGAAATAAGGCTTCTTCAGATACTGTAGAACCTGCGGGGAAAAAAATGCCGCATGTGGTGACCTACATGAGGACTGTCTTTACTGCATCTGAAAGAAACACGTTAGTTAGATTCCTCACCTTAGAATATCCCCAGGCGTCAGACTGGATCCGGAAGATTTTTCGTCAGCAATACCCCTTGCGCATCGCTAGGCGTCGTCTGCGGCTCCGCGTCAGTCGTCGGCGTCGTGCGCCGGAATGACGTCGTCGGATTACTTAGACGCGGCCTTTGCGCGCTGACGTCAGTTCTTCTTTTTTCCGCGCCAGTAAGCGCAGATCCGGGAGAGCTACCCCTTTAGTCACTTTTTGACTAACTTTTTCGATCCTTTTTGATCTTGTCTAACGACGCCGGTGCCGGTAGGATGCCTGGTTTTAAAGCCTGTGCTGACTGTAACCGCCTGATGTCGGTTACGGACCATCACCGCCGGTGCCTGTACTGCTTGGGCCTCGACCACGACGCGGAGTCGTGTTCGGACTGCAAGGCCCTGACCTCGAAGGCTAGACGGGAGCGGTCCCGTAAGCTTCTCGAGATTCGCCACTCGGCTCCGCGCGCCTCTCGATCCCGGTCCAGGAGGAGGTCCAAGGATCGGTCGCGGAGCCGCAGCCGACGTCACCATCGGTCGTCGGGATCCAAGTCTTCGGGTAAGTCGAAGCATTCTAAGAAGTCCAAGAGGCGACACCGCTCTTCGGACTCCCCTCGCCGGTCGCGCGACTCGGCCGAGGGTCAGGGTGGTTCCACCCCCGCGGCTCCGGCGGAACCGCAGGCGCCGCGCAAGTCCCCATACCCGCCGGTCCCTGGGACTGACGCGACGCCGGCGGAGGTCAGTGCCTTCCTCTCGGCCATGAGGAGCCTGGCCCCGCCGTCGACGCCCGCTGGCGCGCCTTCGGGCCCCGCGGACCCGACAGGGCTGCCTTGCCTGCCGGTGGCTCCGGCGCCGTCGACGGCTCCGGCCTCGATGCCGCAAGCGCCCGAGGGACCCGTTCCCGAGTCCCCGCCGACACCGGTCAACCTCGTCACACCTCCTCCGCCGGCGTCGACACCGGTACCACCGCCGACGCCGACTCCGCTCGACGTCGAGCCCCAGTTCAGTCCCACTCCGGGCCCCGCGCCGCTCCGGCGTCAATGGACGCCGCGTTCGGCGCCACTAGAGACACATTATGTCTACCGCCCGGCTCCGTACCTTCCTCCTGTATACCAGGAATCGGATGATGGAGACAACTGGGAGGGATCCGAGGATCCTATGGCCGCACAGGCTCAAATGTCACAGGACTGGGCAGATGAACTGGGGGAGGCCAGTGGCCTGGATACCTCTCCGGACACTGGATTCGTCTCTCCTCCGACTGTGGCTTCGGAGGAGGGCGCAGCTTTCTCTGTGGTGCTGCGCAAGGCGGCCGCAGCCCTTGGGCTCGAGCTGCCTGCCGTGGCTGTGAGGACTAACGTCCTCACTGAGGTGCTTCAGTCTGCAGCAAGCTCCACTGAGCCTCTGCTACAATTCAATGAGGCCCTCATTGACGTTCTGCAGGGCACCTGGTCCAAGCCCTCCACAGTCCCTCCTGTGGACAGGAACGTTGCCAGGCGCAACCGCCCTGCTCCGGGCGACCCCAGTTTTCTGTCCCAACACCCTACCCCCGAGAGCCTGGTTATCCAGGCCTCTACCTCCCAATCCTCCTTCCCGACCGCTCCGCCGGACTGGGATTCCAAGAGACTGGAACAGTTTGGCAAGAAGCTGTTCTCTTCCCTTAGTTTGGGCCTGCGGTCTTTAAACACCGCCTGTCTCTTGGACCGTTATTCCCACTCTCTGTGGGATACGGTGGAGGACGTGCTGCCCCTGTGTCCGGAGGAGGTCCAGACACGACTGACCCAGGCTCTGGCCGATGGGAGGGATGCAGCACGGCACGCTATCCGATGTGGGCTTGACACTACGGACTCGGTGGGTAGGGCAATTTCTACCACAGTGGCGCTTAGACGTCACGCCTGGCTGCGGTCCACGTCATTTTCGGGCGATGTCCAGAGCACTCTCATGGACATGCCCTTTGATGGCACTCGCCTTTTTGGCGAGAAAGCGGACAGTGCGCTGAACCGCTTTAAGGACTCCCGGGCTACGGCCAAGTCCTTGGGCCTCTTTCGCCCCTTTCGTGGCCAAGGAAAGGGTGCCTCCTCACGTGCGCCTAGCCACCAGCTGCAGAACCAACCTGTGCGCGGTCGCGGACGTGGTTTCCGCCGAGGCGGTTCTGGAGGACGACGAGGTCAGCCCACATCCACCCCGGCAGCATCCGCCTCAAAGCCTTCCTAGTCCGAGCTTTCAGGCCCATTCCACGCCAGTGGGCGGCAGAGTTCGCCATCACCTGCTCCACTGGCGGTCCATCACATCGGACAGGTGGGTGCTGCAAATCGTCCGAAGGGGCTACTCCCTCCCCTTCGAGACGACCCCTCCAGCCATGCCACCGCAGCACCACCGTATCTCGGGGGATCATTTGAATCTTCTCCACGAGGAAGTTTCGGCCCTCTTGGCCAAGGGGGCCGTCGAGCGCGTTCCGTGCCCAGAAGTAGGTCGTGGTTGTTATTCCCACTACTTCCTGGTTCCCAAGAAGGGCAAAGGGGGACTACGCCCTATCTTGGACCTCCGGAACGTCAATGCCTTCCTCCGGAAGGACAGGTTCAAGATGTTGACTTTGACTCAGGTTCTAGCTGCCCTAGACCCCGGAGACTGGATGGTTGCGTTGGACTTGCAGGACGCATACTTCCACATCCCCGTCCTGCCGGCCCACCGGCGTTACCTGCGGTTCACGGTGGGCCAAGAGCACTTTCAGTTTACCGTGCTCCCCTTCGGCCTCACCAGTGCCCCTCGGGTGTTCACGAAAGTGATGGCGGTGGTCGCAGCTCATCTGCGCAGATCAGGGGTTCCAGTCTTCCCCTATCTCGACGACTGGTTGTTGAAGGCGGGCTCGCCCCAGGCAGTCGTCTCCCACCTCCAGACTACGGCGGATCTCCTGCATTTGCTGGGATTTTCCATCAACGTGCCGAAGTCACACCTGAGTCTCTCTCAGAAGCTCCTCTTCATCGGAGCGGTTCTCGATTCGGTGCAGTTCCGGGTCTATCCACCGGAACAGTGGGTCCGGGATATTCAGGCCCTGATTCCCATCTTTCGGCCTCTATCCTGGGTTTCGGTCAGGCTAGTGTTGCGGCTTCTGGGGCTGATGGCCTCCTGCATCCTACTAGTGCATCACGCCAGGCGGCGCATGCGGGCTCTGCAGTGGGACCTGAAGTTTCAGTGGGCCCAGCATCACGGCAACCTGTCCGCCCATGTCTTGATCTCGGAGGGCACTGCACAGCAGTTGCAGTGGTGGCTCACGGACCGCGATTGGGTCAAGGGCAAGAGCCTCTCCCTTCCCCAACCGGAGCATGTCGTAGTGACGGATGCGTCCCTTCTGGGATGGGGTGGCCATATGGGAGAGGCGGAGATCAGAGGCCTCTGGTCTCCGGCGGAGTCTCGTCTCCACATCAACCTGTTGGAGTTGAGAGCGATCCGGCTTGCACTGAAAGCCTTCCTTCCCTCTGTCAAGGGAAGTGTCGTGCAGGTGTTCACGGACAACACCACCGCCATGTGGTATTGCAACAAACAGGGCGGGGTGGGGTCGTGGACCCTTTGTCGGGAGGCTCTGCGCCTCTGGACGTGGCTGGAACACCAGGGCGTCACCCTAGTGGTTCAACATCTGGCGGGCTCTCTGAACGCCAGAGCAGACGAACTCAGCCGCCGGTGCATGATGGATCACGAATGGCGTCTGAACTCCGAGGTGGCACAAGGTCTCTTTCAGCAGTGGGGAGAGCCTTGGTTAGATCTATTCGCCACCGAAGAGAACGCGCAATGTCAGCAGTTCTGCGCGTTGGAATTTCCAAGACGGCACTCGCTCGGCGACGCCTTTCGTCACGAGTGGAGTTGCGGTCTGTTGTATGCCTTTCCGCCTATACCACTTCTGCCCAGAGTGCTGAAGAAGATCAGGCGCGACCGGGCCCAAGTCATCTTGGTGGCTCCGGATTGGGCACGAAGGTACTGGTATCCCGAGCTACTCAGTATGTTGACCGATCCTCCGATACGTCTGCCCCTTCGGGAGGATCTTCTGTCGCAGCAGCAGGGGACGGTCTTCCACCCGAACCTGTCCAGCCTCCACCTCCATGCGTGGAGATTGAGCGGCGGCAGTTGATGCCATTTGACTTGCCTCCTGAAGTCTGTGATATCATTCTGGCAGCCAGGCGTCCCTCCACAAAGACGGTATACGCCTGCCGGTGGAACAAATTTGTGGCATGGTGCACAGCAAAGGCTGTGGATCCCCTTTCCGCCCCCCTTTCTGAGGTTCTACTGTTTCTTCTTTCTTTGGCCCGGCAGGGCTCTGCCCTGGGCACCCTGAAAGGTTATCTTGCTGCCATCTCTGCCTTCTTGCGGCTTCCTGATCAGCCTTCTCTTTTCAAGTCCCCTGTGGTTACACGCTTTCTAAAAGGCATTACTCACACGTTCCCTCCTGTTCCTTTTGTAATGCCTCAGTGGGACTTGAATCTTGTCTTGACATTCCTGATGTGCGCTCCCTTCGAGCCTCTTCACAATTGTCCTCTTCGTCTTCTGACTCTTAAGACTGCTTTTCTGGTAGCCATCACCTCGGCTAGACGGGTGAGTGAGCTCCAGGCTTTATCTTCAAAGCCTCCTTTTCTGTCTGTTCATCCGGACAAGGTTGTCCTTCGGCCTCGTCCCTCCTTTCTTCCGAAAGTGGTGACTCCATTTCATCTTGGGCAGTCTGTCACCTTGCCCACCTTCTTTCCGTCTCCGAATCCTTCCAAAGTGGAAGAGAGGCTCCACCGTCTGGACCCAAAACGTGCGCTCTCCTTTTATTTGGACCGCACAAAGCAGTTCCGGGTGGACGACCAACTTTTCGTTGGATAAGTGGGTGCTAAGAAGGGGAAAGCTGTGCACAAACGGACCATCTCTCGGTGGGTCGTTTTGTGCATCAAAATTTGTTACTCCTTGGCAAAAAAGGACCCTCCTGTTGGGCTGCGCGCCCATTCTACTCGGGCCACGGCGGCTACTACTGCTTTGGGACGAGGTGTCCCTTTGCAGGACATCTGTCAGGCGGCAACGTGGGCTTCGCTACACACGTTTGCCAGGCATTATTGCCTTGACAGCCAAGTCCGGAGGGATGGCTTCTTTGGCCGTTCTGTCCTCCAGGACTTTCTGGTGTGATCTTGGTTCGCAGACCCACCACCGGGGATGGTATTGCTTGGGTATCTATTCTAAGGTGAGGAATCTAACTAACGTGTTTCTTTCAGATGAACAAGTTACTTACCTTCGGTAACGATGTATCTGTAAGAAACATTAGTTAGTTAGATTCCTCACCGACCCACCCATCCTCCCCGTTCTGCGAACTGACATCTAGGGTTAAGGTTATCTTTTTCAGGCCCCTAGATTTTAATTTTTGGCACCAGTGTCGGTCTTTGCATGGCTCTGCGTTCCTGGCGCGGAAAGCTATGTACAAGAACTGACGTCAGCGCGCGAGGGCGGCGTCTAAGTACTCCGACGTCATTCCGGCGCACGACGCCGACGACGGACGCGGAGCCGCAGACGACGCCTAGCGACGCGCAAGGGGTATTGCTGACGAAAAATCTTCCGGATCCAGTCTGACGCCTGGGGATATTCTAAGGTGAGGAATCTAACTAACTAATGTTTCTTACAGATACATCGTTACCGAAGGTAAGTAACTTGTTCTTTATCCCCAGCACAATTTAAAGGAGTGTAAAATTTGCCACACTTTTGCCTCCAAATCCATGAAGGGCAGGGCAGGGAGGCTCCTTCTGTGGCTACAGAAGGCCAAAACTCAGAAATCCACCTCTTTTGAGGACGAAAGTGATACCTCTGTACGGTTTCGCAGGACAGCTAGATCCTCTGACCAAGGGACGTTTGAGGAGAGCAGGAAGGTCCTTAAATGTCATCAGATCACAGAACCCCTGAGAAAGGAGAAGGAGGATATCTCTACAGAGGCTACCTCCTGTGAACCCAGCAGACCATCTACCAAGGCTGGGCAACATCCACATACGACTTCTTCTGAACCGTTGTGACGAGGCACAAGACTCCTTTTAGAGCCCCATCGATGGCACCATCACCGTCAACAGCAATATCGTTGACGACGACGGTCACCACCCTCTCATCTACGAGAACGTCGGCAATGACATCCATCGATGCGCAGACCCGCCAACAAGAATTCTTTCATCGACAGAGGCACAGTTGACGCTACTGCTGCATGCACCGTCGACCCAGCCGATGGTGGATGTACCAGCGATGCCTAAACCCTCACTGCCGTGCCACTTGACACTATGCCGATGACCAGCACCTTGCCGATGTCATCGACGACCATAGAAATTACCAACATTTTAAAAACATCACTGAGACCTGAACTAACCTCTCCCAGCAAAGTCTGTCCTCTTTCTCCAAGTCACTTATTGGACCAGACGATGAGACCTTTTGGAGCAGCTCATAGCTCATCAGAGCTTCAAGTCCAACATCAGGATGTTGAAGAAGAAGAACAGTACTATTTTATGCCCCTTCTACTAGAATACATTATAAACATTACCAATACTTTGATGATTCTCAGCCCAGACAGGGTGACGCACAAGTACCCATGTCACTGTTTCAAGATCTGCAGGCCATTCTCAGGAACATCCAGTGGTTCCACCTCAGCCTACTGCTCCTGCTACTCCACGGCCCATTCCTTCACCTACTACGCCCAGGATGACGCCGGCTTCCAACATAGCAGCACCGCAAAGGAAAGACCCATCGGCTTCAGATGATGAACGGGAAGATGGTGAGATTCCGGAACCTCAGACTCTGCAAGATGATTGGGACGATTATGTTATCCCCACTCTGTCGCCTCTATCACCACAGCCAGTAGACTCTCCCCCAGAGGACATTGGGGTCTTTCATAGTTTAATGGACCGAGCTGCAACAAGGTTATACCTGCCAATTTCGGTCAAGCAGTCCGACTGCTTCCTATATGATTTTAAAGCGCTGGCATGGAAGTCAGTCGAATCTAACTCAATCATTGATTATGTCTGGGAGGAGGGGATTAAGATCATGAGGAACCCAGCTATGATGGCTGTGGCTCTGCTGCGGATTGACAAAAAATACAGGGCTCCAGAGGATCCCCCTCACAGGACATCCCAAACCAGGTTCTGTGATTTCGCAAGCGGCGCAATGTCACTCCAAAGATCCTTCCGCCCCACCTCTATGCCACCAGATAAAGAAGGCAAGAGGTTCTCCACCATGTCTGTCATCACCGTTCGTGCTGCCAATTTTCTGGCGATTCTGGGCCGCTACGATCAGCAGATGTGCTCGGATATCAGCGCCCTTATCGACTGACAGCAGGAGATCTGAAGCAAGAAAAATCTTGCAGGAAAGCGAGCACACTTCATCGGAAATAATAGATTGTACAATGGACATCGCCTCCGCTGGCTTTTGTCAACTAGCAGGGACAGCAGTCTTAAGATTTATTTTTAATTTTTTTATTTAAGAAGTTTTATATAGCGCTTGCCTGACCCGAGGGTATTGGAGCGCTTTACAACGGTTATAATGCAGGGAATCACAAAATACAGAATAGTGTAGGTCGATTAGTGGCGAGTTCGGTTATGGGGCTAGTGGGCATAGAGACGCAGCTGTGGGAGGAGTCTGTTTCCGCACTCTGGCTGCACCTATCGGATCCCTAGGGAGCGATCGAGGAACAGGGCTTTGAGCTGGCTTTTGAAATTAGCAAAAGAGGTAATAGTTCTGATGTGGGGGGGAAATAGAGTTCCAGATTTTGGGCGCGCTCCCGGCAAAGGATCGAGTCGCAGTTTTTTGTTTTCGAGTTTTTAGCGGGATGAGTAGAAGAGTTCGAGCTTCTGAGGTTCCTGGTCTGACCGGCTTTTTTGAGTTTGGCCGCCAAATATTCAGGTTTGCCGGTGTGCAAGGCTTTGTGTGTGAGGCAGGCTGTTCTGAAGCTAGCCCGCATTTCCACTGGGAGCCATTTAAGTTCTCTGAGTGCCGGAGAAATGTGATCACATTTCTTGATTCCGGTGACCATTCTGGCTGCCGCGTTGAGCGTTGTTTTGAGGGGGGCAAGATGAGATTTTGTTACTCCTGAGAGTACTGCATTTCCGTAGTCTAGTATTGACAACACCAGTGCTTGGGTGGCCTGTTTGAGATCATTGGGCGGGATGAAAGGTTTTATTTTGTTCAGTAGTTTTAGTTTGAGGAAGGCTATCTTGGCTGAGTTCTTGATGTGTGAGGTCATGTCCAGTTTCGGGTCTAGCGTGATACCCAAAGATTTGACGGAGTCGGCCAGGGTGAGGTTCCCATTGAGCGCATTGATGGCTTTTAGCCATTCAGCAATTTGGGGGTTCTCTTTGTTCGAGATGAGGAGAACTTCGGTTTTATCCGGATTTAGTTTAAGGTGGTTGCTAGACAGCCAGAGTTGGACGTCTGTCAGAATGTCGTTGAGTCTGTGGATGTCCTTGATGGAGGAGGATTCCAGGTAGATCTGCGTATCGTCTGCATAAAGATGGAAGCGGATTTTACCTTTTTTGAGTAGTTTGGTGAGGGGTTCCATGTAGATGTTGAAAAGTTGTGGAGAGCGCACTGAACCTTGCGGGACTCCCTTGTTGACTGGATGCAGATCGGATGAAAGTTTTTGATTTTGATTCTTTGGGTGCGGTTGTGTAAGAAGGAAGAGAACCATTCGAGGACCACCTCGCCGAGTCCGGCTCGTTCTTCGAGAGCCTTAATTAGGAGTTTGTGGTCTACCGTGTCGAAAACTGCTGATAGGTCTAGGAGGATGAGGAGGCAGCAATGGTCTGAGTCTAGTGATTTATGGATATAGTCGATGATGTTGAGGATCGTTGTTTCAGTGCTGCATCCTTTTCTGAAGCCAGACTGCTGGGAGTCAAGGAGGTCGATGTTTTCCAGGTGTTGGGTTAGTTGATGAAGTACGCATCTTTCTAGGATTTTGGACAGAAGAGGGAGGTTAGAGACTGGTCTGAAGTTGTTCAGATCCTTTATGTCAAGTCCGGATTTTTTCAGCAGTGGCGTAACTTGCCCTACTTTAAGGCAATCTGGCACAACTCCGTTTTTCAAGGAGCTGTTTATGACCGAGCACCAGTGCGGTGCTAGGGAGTTTCAGTTTTTGGTCAGTTGGGGGGGGTATTGGGTCCAGGGCGTGAGAAGAGGATTTGGAGGTGGAGATAAGTTTGACAAGCTCAGCTTCTTGATTGGGATGGAAGACTAGCCAGGATTTGTTAGGTGGTATGGGGGCATTATCAAGAGCCGGCACCATGCTGCTCTTTGTGGTGGGGGGGGGGTGCTGTTGGTGTCCAATGAAAGTTCCATCTTGGTGATCTTGTCATTAAGGAGATTGGCGAAGTTGTCGCAGAGTTCTTTGGACGCCTGAATTGAGGATGTCGCGGGCTTGAAGGTTTGTTGCCTGATAATGTTATAGAGCTCTTTAGGTCTATTTTTTGCACTGTCCAGCGCAGAGCGAAAAAACATGGATTTTTTGGTCTTGATATGATTGTTGTACTTCCTGCGGTCTGTTCTGAGTTGTTCGCAGAGGGTAGTTGAAGGATTATTCCTCCAGCGTCTTTCTGTGGCCCTTAGTAGTCTCATTTCGGAGTTGGTGTCAGTGTTGAACCATGATCTGGAAGGAGTGGCTCGGCTTTTTTTAGTTTCAAGGGGGCTAGTTGGTCAAGCATGGTCACCATATTTGCATTGTAGAGCGAAGTGAGTTCGGTTGTTGTGAGATGGTCGTTGGTGCTGGGTAGGAGCGAGTTAATCTAATCTTCAAGGGCGGTGAGGGGGATCTGGGTGAGGTTTCTGGCCCATTTGAGGGGTCTTGTACGGGCGGCTGAGAGAGCAATTTTTGGTTGAAATGGAATAGAATCATGTGATGGTCCGACCAGTCAACGGGGAGTATGTGGTAAATGGTAATTGCGTCATGCTGCGCGATAATGGCATCCAAGGTTGCTCCTTTATTGTGCGTTTCCTCTGGGTAGTGCTGAGATAAGTTATTGTCACTGAGAAGGTTGGATAGCCTTTGAATTAACGGGTTATTCGCTTAATTCCATCAAAGGTTTAGGTCACCAAGAATTAGGTTGTTAGCATCCCGAGTCCGCAGTGAGCAATCAGGTCGGACAGGTGCTCCCGGAATGCTGAGGTGTTGCCTGGAGGGTGATAAAGAAGGTGGCAGAGGAATGAAACATTGTCCTTAGTCTTGATATTGGTGGTAAGACATTCAAAGGTATTGTATTGCGAGAGTCCAGTTCCATGATGGCAATGTTGTCTCTGTGTATGATAGCTACACATCCCCTTTGTTGGTCTTTTCTATCTTTGTTGATAATGGAGAAACCTGTGGGTACAAGCATGTCGTAAGCATGGTGTGGAGAGGTCATTGAGCCATGTCTCCGTGATAAACGCAATATCTATGTCCTGCGTAAGGATGGCTTCTGCTAGCTCAGTTGCGTGCGTAGACGCTGATCTGCAGTTAATGAGCATGCAGTTGGTGGAGACCTCCTTTTCGGTGTGGATCTTTCTGGGGGGGCCCTAGGTACGGTGGTGAGGAAGGGTGGGTTTCTAGGGGGTTTCAGACGGAGGTTGTCTCTTCTGAAACCCGTGATCACATGGATCTTGGATTTGGGGGAGTCTGTAGGGGGGGGGGGGGTGGTATGTTAAGGCCAGATCAGTCGCTTCTTCTGGGGACATTACGGCTTTGTATATCATGGGTCTTAGTGTCAGGCTCTTGGTGTCCGTATTTGAGAGTCTCTGTAACCTGGGCGAGGGGGCTTTGGTCCTTCTGGTGTCCTGTGACGGGAACTCACTGGGTGTGGTGGTGAGTGTATGCTTCCCCAGGTGGGACAGGTTGTCCAGGGGTGAGTGCTGGGTCAAAGAGGATCGAAGCAAGTGGAGGTGGGTGCCGTTCGTGTAGATGGTCACAGACGTGTTCCCACCTCTTTCCGAGCGGTTGGGGAGTGAGGTCATCAGTTTGGAGCTAGGCGAGGTATTCGTGGTTTTTGAGATGTAAAGTTGTGTTCTGAGTGTGGCGTTCCAATTGTCGGGACTTTCAGTGTGGAAGATGAAATCCATCTTAATCTGCCCTTTGGAGGAGCAATGGTATGTGTCCGCGACTAGTGTTTTAGGGTGCTGTCTAATGAGTCTGTGTTTTAAGTTTCTTCTTGCTTTAACGGATAGGTTGGAGGGGAAGCTGATAGCGAAGGAGTTTACGCCATGAGGTTTCAGGTAGGTTGACAAGGAGTGGAAGGAGTCAATTGGTGCGCCCGGTGTCATTGTTGGGTTTCTTAGGAGGGGGGACCGTGAAACTAAGGAGGTGTCCTGGACGTTTGCAGTGTTTGGGCGATTCCGATAGGGGTGGAAAGTATCCCAGAGTAGACCAACAAGGGTCAGACATGGGGGCCAGAGGAGTGCTACAGAGCTCTTTGGTTTTTCGGGATATGCGAAGCTAGATTTCCCAGAGTTAGCTTATTTGTTGCTTGTCGGTCTGCGTCTATGGTTGCAAGGACTCCCAAGGGTCAACTGCCGGGTCCACTTTCAGAGTATCCTAACAGGGGTCAGACAGTGGGGCCGGTGGTGTGATGCACAGGATATCCTTATACGTTCAGTGACGAGGGGCGGCCGACTTGAGGTCAGTCCTGTGGGCAGGAGGCTGAAGGAAGTGCTGGTCTCAGTGAGACATGGTCTTCATCCCTTTCAGGCTGTGACAGCATGTAGGTGTTGCTGCCGTACGTTGGTATCACTTGTGTTGGAGGCTAGATAGATTTGCAGTAACCATGTGTATTTAGTGCTAGGCGGCAGCCATCTTGAGGTCAGGTGCAGTAGGTAGGGAGCTGAGGGAAGTGATAGGGTCTGTGGGGCAAGTACAGCAACCCTTCTAAGCTACAGCTCGCGGGCCAAGGTGCGGGCGATATGACAGTGATTAACGTACCGGCTAATGTAAGGTGGGAAGCTCCGTAGTCTCGACGTGTTTCGAAATCCGTCCCAGGGGGCGGCCATCATGAGGTCAGGCATCAGGGGTTCCGGAGTGAGGCTTGTCCGTGGCTCGCACATTTGGACCGCTTCAATGCCAGCTGTATATGGCATAGAGTCGGGGTCTCCGAATCGGAGGTCGGGCGTCCTTAGATCAGGGCTACCTTGTAGAACTAGAGTGCCATGGATATTCAGGGCCGGGAGCGGCCATCTTGGGGACAGTCACTGGTAGACTTCAGAGCGGGGCTCTTCCTCAGCTCGCAATTCACTCCCGCAGTTATCTGGTGATTGCTTGATTGTATCTCCGGTCCAGGGTCTCATGTTGGAGGGGCACTCGCAGGTCCAATGGAGCGTACAAAATTAGGTCCAGGGGGTGACCATCATGCGGTCAGGAATTGGGTGTTCCGGAGCGAGGCTAGTCCGAGGCTCGCGGATTTGGACCGATTTATTGTCCGCTGTATATGGCATAGAGTCGGGGTCTCAGAATCAGAGGTCGGGTACATCAGTTGTCTGGTGATTGCTTGATTTGTATCACCGGTCCAGGGACTCGTGTTGGAGGGGCACTCGCGGGTCCAATGGAGATTGTCCTGAGGTCAAGAGAGAGATTCGCTGGTCGCCGATCACCTCCGAGGCATCTATTGCAGTCCTGGAGGAGGCGTGTGTGGATAGTCGTTTCTTCACTTCCTGGAGTTGGGGGAGCGAGATTCAGGCTTGTCCCAGCTTGGTCTGGTGTCCGGTAAGTCCTCGTTCTTTGTGGGGGGAGATGGCTGGGGACAACTGGGATTTACACGGCATAGGTGATCCCGGTGTCAGGAGCTCCGATGTAGTGCTCCCTCCTAGCGGCAGGATGCCTCAAAGCTACATCCTTCAGGCAGGAAGTGCAGTTCAAGATGCTGGATGTGGCCTACGATAGGGAAGCTCTGTTTGGAAAACACATAGCCGATGCTCTGTTGGCGATCAAAACAGATACACCTTGATCCGTCTGCACCCTTCAGTTCTTAAAGTTGCCCTTTCGGGGAGCATGTGGAAGAGGTTTTTCCACCTACAGAGGAGGAAAGTGCTCCCAATAATACCAGCCCTTCCAGTCTCAATACAGGCCTGCTTACCAGCAACAACCATACCTCCAATCACCCACAACAGCATACACAAAATAAGGCTCTCCCCGAGGCGAGACACAGTTCGTAAGCAGTGACCTTAATCAGGTGCTGGCTACATCCATTTCTTCCCATTTCCAACTACGTCCCTCGATGGAGAGAGATTACTTCAGACAGATGGGTATTGGACCTGGTCACCTATGACCATACGCTGCAGTTTATTGAAAGACCACCAAACAATCCTCCAAAGGGAGCGCACCCTCCTTGTCTTCACTTATTGGAAAAAGAAGCCCTCATCATGCTTGCCAAGGGAGAAACTGAGAAAGTTTCATTTTCCCTGAAAGGCATGAGATTCTACTCCTGTTTTTTCCGTATTAGAAAGAAAACAAGAGAATGGAGACCCATCTTGGACTTCACAATCATTTTGCATGATCACTCTCTCCGACATCCTGTATCTCCTAAACAATGGAGACTATTTGACATCTCTAGACTTGCAGGATGCGTATTTCCACATTCCAAGCATTGCAAATATCTGCACTTCACCGTAGCCAACACCCATTGACATTTCAGGGTTCCCCCATTTGGCCTCAAGTCAGCCTCTGCATATTCACCATATGCTTTGCTCCAGTAGTAGCTACTTTTAGAAAACAAGGTTATCAGGTATTCCCCCACCTAGACAACTGGCTGCTGAAAGCCTCAACAGCATTGCTAGCATCCAAGGCTACGAAAGCTTGCCCCTCATTGTTTCACAAACTGGGTCTCACTGTGAACCATCAAAATTCCTCAACTATTCCAAAACTGAGGATAATGTTTTTAGGAGCCAACCTGGATACAAACCAAAACAAAGCCTTTCTCTCGCAGGACAAATAACAAAGGTTAACAAAGTTGGCTTTAAAAATTTCCAGAAAAAAGTCAGTTTCAGTGCGGCTGTACAAGTCGCTACTTGGCATGATCTCTTCTGCAATAAACCTACTCCTATTGGCACGTCTAAAGATGAGACCATTGCAAGAGTAGCTACAAGCGCAATGGTTCCAAATGGAAGGGTCGTTTGAAGATTTGATAAGCATCACTCCAAGGATGGTTGGAAACATTGGCGTGGTGGTCTCAGATCTCTCATCTCTCGAAAGGCCTAACGTTTGTGCCTCTAAAACCCAACTTTGTCATGATCGCAGATGCCTCTCGAAAGAGCTGGGGCAGCTACTTGCAGGACTTGCAGATTCAAGGGAAGTGGTCTGCGCTTCAGAAAACCATGCATATCAATCGCTTGGAACTTAAAGCAATCTCTCTCACCCTACAAGATTTTCTTCCAAGAATAGCAAGATCTTAGGCGCTTGTGCTTATGGACAATAAGACCACCATGCACTATTTCAACAAGCAAGGGGGTACATGGTTGCTAACACTTACCCAAAAATCCCAGGGACTTTGGAGCTGTCTAACAACCCACAAGCTATCTCTGAGGGCCCAGCACATGTCCCGAGTAACCAACACTTTAGCAGACACGCTCAGCAGAGCCAAGGACAATTGCCATGGGTGGGAACTGGATTGATCGGAGCTGGACTAGATACTCTCACTTTGGGGCAAACCAGCATTGGATCTCTTAGCAACAGACTAGAACACCAAATGCCAGTTCTACGGTAGTCGGTACCTGTTCCCATGTCATGGGGGAATGCCTTTTGATCAGATGGTCCGGGATTTATGCATATGCTTTTCCACCTTCTCTCTCATACCAAAGGTTCTCAACAAGACGATAATAGAAAACTGTTGCCTAATCCTGCTTGCTCCCAAGTGGCCCAGGCAGCATTGGTTTACGGAGCTTCTCCTGCTGTCAGAGTCCAGTCCCATTCGCCTACCAACAATGTGTGCACTGTTGACGATGAACCAGGGCTAGGTCCTACATCCAGAACCAGCCTCTCCATTTGTGTGCATGGCTCCTGAATTCTATGAATTCTGAGACTTAAATATTCCTCAAGACTGTAGGGATATCCTATCTAAACTAAGAGCGGAAGCCACGAACAGAACATACAAGTTGAAATGGAAGCGATTCTGTTCATGGTGTCAACAATCTAAACTGCATCTGTTGGCATCAGCTGAGCAGATTCTGCCTAATCTTCTGTCTCTTGCTAGATCCGGATTGGTGCACGCCTCTGTCAAGGTTCACCTGGCCGCAATATCACAGTACTGATGCTCTTCACACTCGCTCTCTCTCTGTTCCACAAGAGTCATCAAACAACTCATGAAGGAGTTGTTCAGAGCTTGCCCTCTGGTACAAACTCCTCCTCCAGTATGGCATCTCAATGTAGTTATTGCTCACTTATGAAAACTCCATTTGAACCCATCCACAAGGCCGACCTGAAGTTTCTCATGTGGAAGGTCGCTCTACTGTTGGCTCTCATTTCTACTAGAAGAGTCAGTGAAATACAGGCTTTCACAACGCAGAAGCCCTTCTTACATTTCACTGATGGATACATACTTCTCAGAATTAATCCAAAATTAATTCCCATGGTTCCATCGCAATTTCATCTCAATGTACCTGTCATACTTTGTACTTTTTCCCCAAATCTGGCATTATCAACTGAAAGATCTCTCCATATACTGAATATTAAACAATGTCTTAAATTGTACTTGCATCGTACCAAACAGCTTCGAAAAACTGATCGGCTATTAGTGTCTTATGGACAATATCGGCAGAGTACTGCACTGCAGTATCATAAGCAGCCATCTCAAAATGGATTTCTGCCGCCATTCAGTTTTACCCCTCAAAAGCTGGCAAACCACTCATAGCGAGCCAAGGGCGCATTCAGTAATCCAGTGTCCACCTTGGCTGCTCTGTTTGCGACGTGGAAGAGCACCCACACATTCACACCGCACTACTGCCTTGAATTGGCACAGTGCAGTGATGCAGCTGTAGGACAGACGGTATTACGTCATCTGCTTCAATAAGGTGAGCCTCCATTACTGTATGTGCTTATCAAGTGCATACATTTATATACAGGTGCATATAATGATGTAGTTTGCTGCATGATTATTTTATCATACAGGGAGTATTTTTGCAAATATATATGTATAAATGTGTGTGTGTGTGTGTATGAAGGAGAATTTTCCCGTAAGGAAATCCGGCCACATCCACCAAGCGGGGCTGGTGCGATGTCATGGGTACGGGTCCCGTGTAGTAATTTTAAAAAAGGCACGCCTCCCAGTAATCCAAAGGAAGCGCAGGACTGCACACAGTGTTCTCAGTCTATAAAGTTATTGCAGCAACGCGTTTCGACCTGAAAAGGTCTTTGTCACAGCCAGTTATCAATTGTGCCCAATCAACAATAAAAATAACCTTGAGGTTATAGACAGTGAAAAAACACTCAAACCCCATGTTGCCTGATACATGGAAAATGTGAAAGCAGACTGTTTGAAATTGTAAATCACGATATGCACAAAATAATATAAAACATGTTTATCTAAACACGTTTGCATACTCAATGAAATAAAGAAGAATTGAGACAACTCATTATCATACTGGCAGAAATATTCATGTGCAAGCAGATAATAAACCTGACACATTGTTACTTGCCAAATAGCTACAGAGCTTAAAATCCACGCAACATAATCAGAATGTTCGAGGCATATGAGCTGTAGATTACACACTGTGCATAGATCGCCATCTGGTGTTGGGCCCGGATGTTTGCAGTTTGTTTTTCCTCTTGGAAAGTCTTTGGAAGTCACAAGGTCGGTGACTCCTCCTTAGAATCGTATTGCCCATGGGCTTCAGCTCCATTCTCAGATTGTTTTTTTCCGCCATCGGGCTCGGATGTGATCTTCGCGCTCCGGTTCCGAACAGCTTCCAGTTCGACGATCGACGCGCAATCCTCCCCCCAATCGCTGTATTGTTTCGATCACGATCTCTTCAATCAACGCGCCTTCTCATCGACACAAACCTTCGGTTCCAGTCGTCGACGGCAGCCTTCGGGCCTACCCAGGCTCCGGTCCCGGCTCATGGAAAGAACTCCCATTTAAAAAGGGCCCTCGATGTGGGTCCAAATTTCCCCACACCGATCTTCATGAGGTATGCAACCTTTGCCTCTCCCCAGAACACGAGGCTCGAGACTGTCCGTCCTGTAAGTCTTTCCGATCCCAAAAAACTATTCGGGACCGAAGAGCTAGAAGGAACATGGCACACTCCTCGACGTCCATTCCAGTCGACATCTTCGGAGACGACATCGACGATCCGGAACATCATCGTACCGAAGAGGACCTCGTCAGCGCTTCCGAGGCTGACGAGTCAGATGTGGAGGACATCACCCCGGCCCAGTGTCGTGAGTACCAATCTACCCCCTCCCACACCCGCGCCGACACCCAAAAAGGCTTCGGTCACGCCTTCGCCTCCGGGCCTAGGCAAGACCAGAGACACTGCTTCACACACCCCACCTTCGGACCCGGTGAAGAAGCCAAGTAGGCCTTCCGGCGGCTCGGGCTCAAGCCAGCCTGCCAGCGGTGCCGAGAAACACACTTCGGCACCGAAAAAGAAGACGGCCTCCACCTCGACACCGAGCTCCGCACCGAAGCCCTCGGGGTCGAAACCCAGCCCTTCGGCACCGACGTCCTCTTCGGTGCCGACCAAACCACACAAGGCCACCGACACTTCCAAGCCGAAGCCCATCTCGGCGCCGATCAAGAGACCGGAGGGTCCCAAGCCAGGTTCTAAACATCAAACCGGCACGGAAAAACCTAAAAAATCATTGGCCCCGCCTTCGACGCCGATTGACCAAATTACCTCACCAGAGCTATTTACACCGGATCCCTTGCAAATAACTCTCACCAAGGATCCAAACACTGGACATTTGACACTCTCTACTAAGAAGAGACATTTGGAGAAGCCTGCTCCGCCTCCACCTCCCAAAGAGGAAGGACTCTGCTACCTCTCTGTTCAGAATACCTTCCCCTCCTCCTCCACCTCCTCCTCCTTCCCCACCTCCACCCCCTCCACCCTCCCCACCCCCACCTCATCGTTCTCCTACTCCGTCTCCAGACGATGATGATCACGGGGACCCATATTATGATACAGGGGATATGCCACAAGACCCCACCCCTACAGGATCTCCAGATCCATGGGACGATTACCATATACCAGATAGCCCTAACGTCCCACAAGACGATATTTACCCTTCTAGACCATCTCCACCAGAAGATTCATTAGGGTTTAACCATCTTCTGCAAAGAGCAGCACATTATCATGGGGTGGACATGCATAATAACCCTGTGGAGGAAGATTTCCTCCAAGACACATTCGATACTACACAGAGGTCCACCTCCATACTGCCCATGCTCAAAGGGGTGGTAAAGCATGCGGCAGAAGTTTTTAAAGACCCAGTTAGAACCAGGGTCCTTAACCCACGTATCGAAAAGAAGTACCAACCTGCTCCCTCAGATCCCTCATACATCAGAGGACCAGCGCCACTAGATTCCTTAGTGGTCTCTACGGCACGGAAAAGGGCAAACTCACAAGTGTCATGTGATGCACCACCACCTGACAAGGAGTCAAAACTGCTAGACGCCTCAGGCAAACACACAGCATCCCAGGCCGCCAACATATGGCGTATAGCAAACACTCAGGCACTGCTGGCCAGATATGACAGGGCTCATTATGACGAATTAGAGAGCATAATGCAACATCTCCCTGAAAAATATAAAAGTAAAGCCAACGAGTTAATTCAAGAGGGTGAAACAATCACAAACACCTCTATACGTTGTGCACTAGATGCAGCAGACACAGCCTCCAGGGCCATTAACACCAGCGTCCTTCTCCGTCGTCATGCTTGGTTAAGGGTATCTGGGTTTAAACCAGAAGTACAAGCCTCCATCCTTAACCATCCCTTTGACCAAGAACATCTACTCGGGCCAAAGGTGGATGAGGCCTTAGAAAAGATGAAAAAGGACACGGATACCGCAAAATCCATGGGGACCTTACAGTCTCACCCGCCCAGACGCTCCTTTCGCCGCTCATCCTTTCGGACTGCATCCAGAGGCTACTTCTCAGACACAGCGTCCACATCGTACAAGTCCCCTACTCAGACCACCTTTACAAAAGGTTACCAAAGAGGCGGCTACAGGGGTAACAACAAGGGCAGAGGCAAAACAAACAATGCCCGTTCTGCCACACCTACTGCCCAATGACATAAAAGCCACTTCATACAACCAGTGTGTACACCACACCGCAACCACAATCCAACTACTTCACCAACTAGGCTTCACGGTGAACCACCAAAAGTCCCAGCTAACACCATCCCACATAAAACAATACCTCGGTGCCACCATAGACACCTCAAAAGCAAAAGCAATAGCCTACCCCAATCCGGCCAGGATTGCAAGCATTCAGGCTATGCGACAAAAATTCATATCTCAACGCTCCCTTTCAGCACGAGTGTTTATGCAACTGATAGGGATGATGGCCTCTTGCATTTTTATAGTGCCCCACGCAAGACTCCAGATGCGTCCTCTCCAAGAGTGCTTAGCACACCAATGGAACCAGGCCCAGGGGCAACTGACAGATCTGGTGTTGGTAGACGGCCGCACCCATCGCTCTCTGCAGTGGTGGAACACCACAAACCTTTCCAAAGGTCGACCGTTCCTGGACCCGGTTCCCCAAATAATACTAACAACTGACGCATCGCTCTCCGGCTGGGGAGCTCATCTATTACACCTCACAGTGCAGGGCACATGGACGCCGCAACAAAAGTTACTCCATATCAACCATCTGGAGTTACTAGCAATCTTTCTAGCCCTGAAATCTTTTCAAACACAGATTTCAGGCAATGCAGTCCCCATTCGCACAGACATGACGGCCATGTATTATATTCAAAAACAAGGCGGCACACACTCTCCACAGCTCTTTCAATTAGCACAGAGCATATGGAGATGCCCCACAAAATCTTTCTCCTAGCTCAACATGTCCCAGGAGTCCAAAACACCATGGCAGATCTGCTCAGCAGACAGACACAACAGATCCACGAGTGGGAACTTCACCCACAGGTTCTTCATCCGTTCTTTCAAATGTGGGGGCATCCGCACATAGACCTCTTCGCCACCCACGAAAACACAAAATGCCCAAGCTTCGCCGCCAGATACCCACACCCATTGTCCAAAGGAAATGCGATATGGATGAACTGGTCAGGCAAATTTGCGTACGCTTTTCCGCCTCTCCCACTCATTCCATTAGTGGTGCGAAAGCTACAACAGCACTCCCTCACACTGATCCTAGTAGCTCCAACGTGGGCTAGACAACCGTGGTACACCACGCTGCTGGAACTCTCTGTAGTACCACACCAAAAGCTACACCTCTCACCATGCCTCCTAACCCAGAACCATGGAGAGATCAGGCACCCGGACCCAGCTCAGCTCAACCTTGCGATCTGGCTCCTGATATCCTAGAATTCAGGTACCTAAACCTTCCCCCTGACTGTATGAACGTCATCAGAGAAGCTATACGCCCTATCACTAGAGCCTGCTACTCTGCCAAGTGGAAAAGATTTGTTGTTTATTGCCATAACAACACAATCAATCCTCGAGCCGTGTCTATACAACACATCATATGCTACTTACTCCACCTACAAAGGTGTAATCTAGCCTATACATCCATTCGGCTACACCTCGCAGCAATTGCAGCTTACTTACAAAAAAGGCAGCACCTATCGCTTTTCAGAGTACCTGCCATTAAAGCCTTCATGGAAGGCCTCAAAAGAATAATTCCCCCCAGAGTACCACCCTCACCTGTGGAACTTAAATATCGTTCTCACAAGGCTGATGGTGCCTCCCTTCGAACCTTTGCATAAATGCGAACTGCAATTCCTCACATGGAAAACAGCTTTCCTTGTAGCCATCACTTCCCTTAGAAGGGTCAGTGAGATACAAGCACTTACCATACAAGAACCTTTTCTTCAAATGCACCAGGACAAGGTTGTTCTCCGTACCAACCCAAAATTCCTACCTAAAGTCATTTCCCCTTTTCACCTAAACCAATCTGTAGAATTACCAGTATTTTTCTCGCAACCTCAGACCGTTGCAGAAAGGGCTCTGCACACGCTAGATGTCAAACGAGCCTTACTTTACTATATCCAGAGAACACAACCTTTCCGAAACACCAAACAACAGTTTGTCTCTTTCTCTCCACCACACATGGGCAACCCCATCTCAAAATCAGGGATAGCTAGGTGGATTGTAAAATGCATCCAGATTTTCTACCACAAAGCAAAACGAACGCTTTCCGTTCCCCCTAAAGCCCATTCTACACGGAAGATAGGGGCTTCCATGGCATTTCTAGGGAACATCCCACTAGATGATATCTGCAAAGCAGCTACATGGTCAACACCGCACACTTTCACTAAACACTATTGTGTAGATGTGCAAACCAAGCAACAAGCTAGTGTGGGCCAGGCTGTACTGAAAACACTATTTCAAACCACTGCAACAGATAACGGTGGTCGCCGCTAAGGTTGGGAGCTGCTATATAGTCTATGCAAAAGTGTGTAATCTGCAGCTCATATGCCTCGAACGGAATATGCTACTTACAAGTATGCATCTGTTCTTGGCATGTAGAGCTGCAGATCTGCACACGCCCACCCGCCTCCCCGGCTAACTGTATCTGTTCCAGTCTATCTTATTTAGATACAACACACATGGGTTTCTTCACTGTGGTTACTACGCTCCATCTTTCCCTGCTGGCGAAAAACAATCTGAGGATGGAGACGAAGCCCATGCGCAATACGATCCAAAGGAGGAGTCACCGACCTCGTGACTTCCAAAGACTTTCCAAGAGGAAAAACAAACTGCAAACATCCGGGCCCAACACCAGATGGCGATCTATGCAAAAGTGTATTGATCTGCAGCTCTACATGCCAAGAACAGATGCATACTGGTAAGTAGCATATTCTTTACATATTGGTGAATAGCTTTTGCTCTGAAAGAAACATAGGACCATCATACTGTTGATTACATTGTTGGCCACGTGACTCACAACATGTAATGCAGAACAGCCTGAGCATAAACAAATTACGGTCAAGTTCACACATTCTGTAACCAGACCGGAATGATAGTGGGGCTTTTTGAAGCAGCCCTGCTGTGCCTCCACCACCCTCCCTTTGGCAAGGTTAACCTGAGGCGAGGTTAAAAAAAAATTGCCCATGCCTCCTCTGGCTCTTTGGTTTGGAGGATGGGTGACATTGGTCTAAATACCCCTCATCGTGGCTAAGACTGGTAATACCCTGGACACCGCCTGCAAGGATTCTATTCTTACTTTTTTCACATCATGTTCCAGTGTGGGTGCCTCTCTCCTTTTGGGCCGCACTCTGACTCAGCCGCTGTGGTTCCTCTGTTCCATGCATTCCTGCCCGTGTTTTGGGTTCCTCCTCATGGGACACAGTAATATCAGCAAATGCCATTTTTAGGTCAAGCATCAGCGCGCATGCGCTGTCCGGAAGACCTGCTGTAATAACTCTGCGAAGTGTAATCTGGCCTGCTTCTTGCAATCGGTTAATTCGCCTGAAGAAGGATCGACTAACCGATCCTTCTTCAGGGCAGCTCCTAAAACAAATGAATACCACTGATATGTCAATAAAAAACGGAATGGTCGTAGAAAGGTGCACAGTGCCCCTACATTGTGAATTGTCTAAAACAACATGTGCCTAGAACTGTGCAACTAAAAACTGTATATTAACAAACACCAAGTGAAATTTTAAACAGATGAGGTCAACAGTTAACTGTGCACACAAATGTCTGAACACACTGTGGGTATGTTAATAAATTTATCATGCGGTTTCTGTCCGTGAATACACCAAAATAGTGTACCATGCTCTAATGCTTAAGCACAACGAACCTTCAATAAAGATGCTGCGTAGTACACTATCAGTTATTCGGATCCCAATGATAAAATGATATCTCCTGTGAAATGAGGTGTATTTCTCTTATCACAATAGACTTTCAACAAACCTATTCAGCAATGCTTGATTAGGATTAGTCCCGCTACCCATTAACAAAGCTATACTCACCTATGAAATACAGTATGTTTCTTTTATAGCGACGGACCCTCAACAAACATGCTCAGGTGTTCAATTTTTAATAAGCTGTCCCAGTCCCCGTTGCCAAAACAAGACTCACCTATAAAATGTGGTTAATTCTCTTATCACACAGCTAAATCAACTCCAACACCCGCAATTACAATTTCCCTGATTACAACCTGACATGTAACTCACTCTTCCAATCAAACCATGGTCACATGATATGTTTCTGTGCCGGCCATATTAAAGTGATGTTATAAGCACGCAATTGTGCCTCACAAATGTATCAACATAGCGATATCATACATATCGAACTTAAAACTCTATAATACCACAACCAAATTAAAAGCAACATGAACAACTAATTTGTTTTTAAACTAGTGTATGCCTAACAATTTTTCAAGTTTGATGTTCCTTAGCAGCCCTATTGGGATGGTGTTATAAGCACATGACTATGCATAACATTTTATACAAATAAAGAAATGTCACAAATATCCTGGAGGTAGGTAATAAATGAAATAGCCAAGCAATTGAGGATATCAAAATAATTGAAAATTTAAATAGTTCTCCCTAACTGCTAATAAAAGCTACGGAGTAAGGACACATGCAGGAGGACTGTCCTTATGGGAGGTAACAGGAGAGAGGGAGGTACTAAGGAGGGACTACTAAGCCTATCGACAAATCAAAAGCCATCATTTACAAAGGACAGGAAGAGGAGCCAATTGTAAAGATGGGTGGAACATGGGCGGAACTTAATTCCCATATCCTGAATACAGCATGTCTCGAAGAGACAGCGCAATCGCTGCCAAGGCAAGACATAAAATTCTGTATGTTTTTATGCCACATCAGAAAAAACAATATTGTTTTTAGATTATGGCAAGCGAGAGAGAAAGAATAAAAATGCCAGCAAAGTGGTTAAAATTATTAAATGCTGCGATCAGTTGGTCATAAGTTTGAATCCGGGCAAGGCCAACTCATTGTGAGATTTGTAATATGCGTACCATTAAATTTGGTTGAATAATTTGTCTTTGTAAGTTCTTAGCAGTAGTGGATGCGTGGTGTGACATGCTATAGAAAAACATATTCATGTTAAGAAATTATGGAGGATATGGACTGCATGTTCCGTATTGTGAAAAACACTTCTGTTTTATATCGCACGATTACCATCAATAACTATAAAATTAAGAGGATCAAAATGAAATACTCAAAGATTTGATAAAGAGCGTTAGGATCATCTAATGATAACCTTTGCATGGTGTGCATATCAATAGTACACAGGTCTGGATAATGCCTGAAAGTTACACTCTGAAGAGCCTTTTCACAACATATAATCTGTTTGTATATTCACGCATTTGGGTATGTTTTGACTTGTTGCAGAATTAAATCTTTGACTTGAGGTCTTCATCTGCACTTTACACAACAAACCCCAAAGATACAGTGACAGTTTACACCCCTCGATCAATACATTGGCTTTCTAAACATCTAACATAGAACTTGTTCTGCTGCCATTTGTTGCTCCAGACAATCTGATTCTAGAATCTTTCCCAGGCATGCGATAGACTCCAAGTGTGTGCTCGTTTACAACTGAATTTTACAGTGCGATTCCCAAAGCTTTAAGTCTTAAGGGCCTAATCCACAAAGTGTTTGTTTTGAGTAAGCCATACTTATTTTTGTAATACTTAACGCCAGGAGTAAGCGCTGAAAGCAGTAATAGTAGTTCACGGCTAAATCTTTGTGAATCTGCCCTGACGTGTTTCATTCGGTCAAAAATAAAGCTTAATGCGCATAATTAAATTCTGATTTGATTACTATATTTTTATAAAGACAAATAGTAAGTTGTGAAAAATGTTACTCCTATTTATTTAATGGTTGCTATAAATGCTCAGTTGCTGTACTTTTGATTTCAGGACTTGATAACTTGCTAAATGAAAACCGAATCCCCGATATTACGCTAATGTACCAACTGTTCAGTCGGGTCAAAGATGGACAGCAGATACTTTTGCAGCAGTGGAGTGAATACATAAAGGTTACTTTAAGGGCTTGTTTTCTTCTATTTTTACTGCTATGTTGTTCACAATTGCTGTGGTGCATGCAAGAGAAGTGGAAAAGCGTAAATATACTGTTTTTGTGTTGCATTGTTGGTTGCTTGAAGACAGTTGTTGTACAGAGAAAATACATTGCATTTGAGTCACAAAATGTGCAGCTTTTAACGCTGCGTAAACCTACATTGGTTCACAAGACGCAATTGGATGAAAACATATATAAATATTTACTTATTATTAGAAGGCCTAAAGAAAGTCAGAAGTAGAACTGGTTTGGAGTAACTTCTAGTCCCTCCCATATCTCCTACCCAAATCAGTTTTGGATTGATAGACAAAAGCAACGCAGATACTTCTTTAAAATTACTGAGCTGCTTAGTCTATGATTCTTACAAAAACACAAAAGCGACCCATATGTCCATGTGAACTGGGTATTAGCTGTATAGCTGGCACAATTGTTTACAAGGAACTCATTTTAGAATACAGTGTTTTTCATTTTGGCAAGTTTTGATCAATTGCAAAGATCTAATCTTGAATCTAAATTTTTAAGAGAGTGTCTAGGATAAGGCACAGTCTCTCCACCTTTAATTAATCACAATACACTTGATATTATCAAGAAGGTAGCCCGTAGAGTCTCTTGATTTCTACTCACTTCAGCCGAAGTGAGTAATCTATTTATTAATCATCACAGAAGGATTGTTATCAAAACACACACTTGTTGAAATATATTTACAATGCATTTAGCTGTGCTAGAAAATTAGTGACAATTGTAACCCCAGTGAAGTGACCATAACAAAAGAAAACATTTAGTGACTGCGTTCATTATTTTAAAAAGGGGTTATTGGAAAGAAAGGCTGTCTTGAAGAGAATATTCCAGATCTAGGACCAGAGTCTTTTCTAGTCCTTATCAGACTATCCTTAATGTTGTCGATGTTTCGACCGAACTGAGGATATGGGAGTCTCTTCAGGACTGGGAATTCCTGGGGACTAGGGGCACTTAAGCTTGTGTAGGAAGCGCTGAGTTGGCTCAGATATGAACTATTTAATTACAATGTCTTTCAATGATGAGGCAGCTCAGGATTCATTCATACCAAGCAGTTAATGCCAAACCCAGATAGTCACACGATGAGGGCCGAGTTTGGGGTGCTGGGGACAGAATCGTATGTGGTAATATTTTAATCCGAGAGCTGATGGTGTCTTAGAAAACGGCTCACCGTAGTCAGGTGATGTAACTGCTTGTGAACAGGCGTAATTTGGATAGAGACTCCGTTGGAAGGTTCTGATTGGAACATCGGCGCCATTGGTAGTTTGCTTTTCAGCAACAACTCCCTGCTTTACTCTGCAGGTGGCTTCCTGCGGAGGTTGGAAGGGTTGGCAGAGATGATAGCCTCTTCTGATCGATCAGACTGCATTTAAGAGAATAAAGGAGGCCCTAACTCAGACAGATTTGCTTCCTGAGAACGGTAGTTAGCAACTAGAAATGCAGATCTGCTCTCAAACGGTCTGAACCGGAAAATGTTATGGTGGATTCTGTTCTCAGAACTTCTCTCTGGATGAGCTTTTCAAGGAAAGAATGGAAAGTAAATGGTGTCCTGGTTTTCCTGGTCCCTTGCCATACACTGATAGTTGTTCCCACTCTAACCCCAAAGCTGACTTGTTTGCATTGGATCTTCTTTGGATGTTTTAAATGGGCGTCTTTTTCAAATCTAGGTTTTGTTACTTTCAAATCTTGTGAAAGTAAAAGGCAAATCTGTGCAATCAATCCTCAGAGTAAATTCCTCTGCACATCTCAACCAGCTCCAGAAAACAAACCAGAGCAGCTGTGAATGAGTCTAATGGATGGTTCTTCTTGCAAATTCATATGCTCTTAAAATTTCACCCAGGTGATCACCTTTGGATTGAGAAAAACATAGCCTAGATCAGGAGAGGGCATCAATAATGTCACTAGATATACTGCTCATCCTTTTTAAGGCACAGCTGCACACCTATCATGTTGGGTCATTTTCCCCATATGCCATTCATGCAATATTAAAATCTAGCCACTTCTACTAATTTTTTTTAACATGAATTTACTAAAACCCATCTTTTTCGATCCGATTCTTGCTCCTATTCAAAACTGTGGGGTTTAAATTATGTATGTTGTGCAAGTTGCAGCTGTCTGTTTCAGGTTCCCATGGATATTGCATGTGGTGCTTAGGTCCGGACCATAATGTGGTTACCTGCAACCTGTAGCCACAAATGCACCCAAAAAAGCCACAAGGGTTGAAAATTAAAGTCTAGCAGTGTATCATTTGAAATGATGGCCCTGTTATTATTTTCAAGATCTGATTATATTTACAATAATTGATTGTGTATACTTTGCTAAAAACAGCTGTACGAGCTACACTACAGACCTATCTCAACAATGTTAATCAGTCCCTTCCTTTGTGAGTAAATGAGCAAGGGGCAGACTGCCATTATCCAAACCCAACAAAGAAACATAAAATATCATCCACTGTCTTGTTCCTCCAAACATCTCTCCAAACTCTGGCTTGCTCAATATTTGGTCTTTGTCCCCTGATACAATATTTGATCCTTGTTTAACAAAGTTCTAAAGAACGCATTGGCATATTTGAAAGGTTGTAAGGTGCTTAGGTAATGTTCCTTCTGCTCCTGCAACATCTTTTAAAATGGAAGAGACTTGCTAGCCCATGCTCAAGATGAGATCCAGTAACAGTTCTTCTTGGATTTCAAATTGTGAGTATATTAGACATGTCACCTTAGTTGTCCTTCTGCTTTTAATTAGGTCCTAATGAGTGTTTGTTGCTCCCAAGAAGAATGATCTTGCAACCCCATTTACAGTTCCAGATCTTGAGAACCCAATTTCTAAGAAGAATAATAACAAATTTGAATGAGGCTCACCTTGTTTTGGGTAGGCCCGCTGGATAGCACCAGGCTGTGTGGGAGATTGACCACCCATGAAAGTCCTACAGTGGTATTAGAAAAGACGACAAGTTAATTCATTGCAGTAGCAAGTAGACCCCTTGCCTCCCAAGCTTGATATTAAGATAGATGTAAATGAGGTGCAGTAGCCCTTCAGAACCCTGTGCACTTGTGCCACGGCACCTGCAAAACTGAAAATAGCTATGATCCTAGTATGAGATTTCTGAATTCCTCATTACACTCACTTTTCCTCTCTCTTTTCTCATCCCTTTTACTCTCTATCTTACCTGTCCACTTTTCTCTGTTTCTTTTCTGTCACTGGCTATTAGTTACGTGCCAGCTTAATTTCTGCTAGTTTTGAAGAGGATGGCTGCCAATGCAGACGTCCAATTACAGACCATTTCAGTTTAGGACGAGCCCCATGTATAAAGCCTCTGAAATTAAATGTTTGCCTTCTGTTTCACTGTAGCCTTGATTTTTTTTCTCTCGCCAAGAGTGATTTTTTTCACCTGTCCCTCCCCAGGGAAAAGTAAACGCTTGCCATTCCCCAAGGAGGCACTAGCAAAATAAATTCTAAGCATGAAGCCTCCAAAATAAAATGGGGCCTGTGCTGTTGCCCTCTCTGTGCCCTGGTGCCATTCCCTTAGCTGCACCACTGATAGCTACATCCATAGGTGAACTTGAGAATTACCAGAGTGAGAAGACTACAGTGAAATCTAAGGCAGATCAAACGGTATGCGACATTGGGCTGCATCGTTCCTACCAACTGACATTTTGAAGCCTGCACTGAAGTGCCTAATTAAACAGGGGTGTTGTGGGCGGGTAAATACCAGTCAGCCAGTTGGAAAGGGAAGTGGGATAATGGGGGCACCCCTTTTAATAATTAAAATGAATAGCAGCAGACTCCAGCATCAAGAGTGAGTTGGTGTTTGCCACGAGGTGAAATGTCCATAAATCGGATCAAACATCAATGGCTACCTACACTGAGACGATAGCAGTTTTCTAGAGGACAAAACGCCTCAAGAACAAAGTGAGGCCAGGGCCCTTGCTTCTCAGCGAGAGTCAAGGAACCAGACTCATGCTGCTTTATCATGAAATAACTGATTGATAAAATCAATTTGTATGACGAGCATGACCTTTTAGTGTTGATCCATGTTGCAGACTAAAAGAAATACCCAGTACTCATTGAAGACAGAAAGATACAGGCCCTACCTTAATTATCGTCTTCAGAGAAAAAAAGAAACAAAGGACTATGTTCCTACCTTTGCTGGGTTTATTGTTGCACAGCTGCAGAGATGCTTTGAGACTGAGGTTTCCTGACATTTGCTCAGTCACAGTGTAGGTATATGAACTGCGATAATGTGTAATCTCTTCCTTTTTCTCAGTTAGCAACATTTCTGACTTTGTGCTTGTCCAGAGAAATGTCCAACTTTTAAACCTCCTCTTCTAATACATTTTTCCACAGAGTCAATATTTTATATCCAACGTAGCTGAAAGGCTTAGAATTAACGCCTGGCCTCCCGCATTTTCTTTGAACCACATACATCTCAAAATGTCCTCAATCAACCACATTCTAAGACTCAAATACTGCCTTAAACACATCCAAACTACCTGATGCTAAATCCAACAAAGACCCAATTACTCATGTTTGCCAACACCGCAGACATTCTGTGATTCAGCCATGGCTCTCCAGCTTAAACCTAACTAGCTTTATATTGCAACCGATAGAATAAGCAAAATCCCTTGGATTCACCCTGGACTTGAACCTCTAAGTCAAATAACACATTGCCATCAAGACCAAACAGCCTGTTTCCAAGAAAAGAGTGAAACATGTTCTCCCATGAAAATACTTAGGAATGACCATTCAAGCCATAGTCATCTCCTACCTAGATGAAGACAATGCTCTTCTCAACCGCATCCCAGAGACCACTTTTGCTTCCATGAAAAGACACCTTCACACAGCAGCAAGGATTATCAAGTGGCTGAAGAAAACCGGCCATGTGGCCCTTGTGCTAATGAGCTACACTATCTCCCTCTCTGCAATCCCGGATCATCTTTAAGATCAGCATCATCACTTGCAATACCCTCTGCACCACCACCTCTCTTTACGTAACGAGCTAACAATATCTGGGGGGGTCATCACCAGACAATGAGCTCTGACATCACCAGAGCCGGAACACTGAGGGGAGAAAGCAAATCTTTTCATCCTATGCCCACAGGATCTGGAACAGCATCCCCTCCGATATCAGAACAGCACCAACCCTCCTACATTTCAGAAAGAAACTGTAACTTCACCTCTTCAATGAAAACTACATCTCTACTTCTCACCCCTTCCACTAGCTCTACCTCTTTCCTCTATCTCCTTCACACGTTTCCACACGAGGGCTTGCACCCTGTACAGCGCCTTGTTGCTAGCCAGCTAGGTTTGCCATTTAGAAATATCAAAACATATATGCGTGCTGCATCTAAGGAGGGCTGTGGTAATTTAATTATATTTTTAATGTACAATTAGACTCAAAGGTGGTTCTAACTTAAATTAAGGACCATTCTCCGATTTATTTTCTACCCCTTAATATTAAGATATGCCCAATGATGAAGGGGCTATTGGAAAAGTGCCCCTTTGTCATAAGGTGTCCCTGAGAGTACTCCTGGTCAACCAGTTCTAAGTTTGAAGAAAGCAATGTGAGCTCTTGATTCTGTAATTGTTGTAGGGAAAACCTCTACTCACGGAGACACTCAGTTAATTGTCTTGACATCCCTCCTCCCGAGAAGCTATCAGCGTTCGGTTAGATGAGCCTGCTATGGAATCTGTCGAATAGTCCTGATAAAATTACCTCGATGAATGATGATATTACTATGATGGGCAAAGTTTTGTTTAGCAATTTATAGACCAGGGGAGTTCTCGCGATGTAAATGCACTCACAGGTAGAAAGGGGTCAAAGAATGAAGCAAATTGTCTTTTCAATTGGATTTTTATTGTAGGAAACAACCTTGGGAAACTAAGGCGTATACATTGTGTTTTGTTAACTAGAGATATTTAGTCAGTTAACTGCACTTTAGTTGGTGTCGAGTAGTGATCTGAAACTTATTGGGTTCCTTGCTATGGATGATCAAATCCATATTAAGTTTATTATATACTTCAGTTTGACGAAAATAAAAGATTATTTGAAACACAGCCACGCACATTTCAAGTATGAATTCACCTATTTCCCCACAATATAGGATTGTGATTAAGTAGATGGCCAAGCTGTAAACTGCCACCAACAAAAATGGAGGGAGGTAAGCGACCATCTAAAAAAGAAAATAATCACAATTGGCCATTGAAATTGCCGTCCCTCATTCCCTGTAGTAACATAAGACTTCTTTCTGTATGGCAGCTTTAGTTTAGCGGAGAGACCTCATGAGACAGGCAATTTCAAAATTAACTTCTCCTTCTATAACTCCATCAGCCATTGTCATTTCCTCTGGGATTTTGTCCTAACTTCAGGGAAAACTATAATTATTTAATTGTGTTGAGAGTAATTTGCCAAGAGTTTTTTTTTTTTCAAGAAGTCCTCACACCATTCTGAATTTTGTAGCACCACAATGATTGTACTGCCAACTGTTTGCAGGCACAATGGAGGCTTTAGAAAACGTTCTACAAGTTCTCTTAACCAGCAAGGGACTAGAGTTTCCAAGTCGTTGCAATTATCAGCAGATATGGAACTCTGTGTACAAGGCTATGAATCCTAACACATGAATGTTAAATGTCTGCCTTGTGTTTTCAAATAATTAAAAACTGACTCCCAAGATTGGCAAAGCTTTGGCCGTCCTTTGCCAAAGATATGATGTTGGCTGCAATACAGTTTTTGCCTTCTCCAAGTGGCCTTCCACTATTTGCAGTTATGCTTCTGTAGATTACAGGTGCTATCATGGACAACCTGTCTTCTGTTTTCTCCAAAGTCCTCTCCACCGCTGATGCCTCCACCTTTCCTGTTTCATCATGATAGTCTGAAAGAGATGCGGCCTAATGACCAAAGCAACCAACATTGTGACAAGGGAACCAGGTTTGCAACCCTGCATTGGTGCAACATTGTGTGATTTGGGGCAAATCCTTTAATCATCCCATGCCTGAAAGAAAAAAAAATCTGATCTTGAGTAGTGTAATCTGGTGCTCTTGTTAAGCACTCTAATGCCTTTGTTCCAAGTTCTCTCTATATAAAACTGCAAAAGAAAAAAAAATAGTCCTGTGTCACATCATCCTCTCTTGGTGCCTTAGTAACTTACTCGATGTTGGACCTCTGTTCTCTTCTCTTTTTTGTGCGTCTCTCTCCCAGATTGCTTACCCGAAATCGCTCTGCTCAGACATTACGCTGCTTTGCTGTCACACTAGAGTGCAGTCTCTCTCTCAGCGGCTTATAAGAGTCGATAGTGGCACCCCCCACAGGATTACACGTATTCTATAATCTCATACATGCTTTGTTGTATTTTAGTCCGTCATTGGCTGAGCTATTAAAAATATCTTTCAGTACCATTTTTAATGAGCCCTCCTCATGTAAAACTGGTAGTAATAGCTGGGAAATTGAGATTTTTAAATTAGGGCTTATTTTTGTAAGCCAAATTGCAGGCGTTTATCTATGCACAACGGATATATTGCGGTAGCTGGAATACTAGTCTGTAGGCAATGCATTACATCTTGTCTAATAATGTGGCCATTTTCCATGGGAAAGTTGGATGACTATATGAAATAGTTGCTACTAGCTTTGCTGTTATTACCCTATATATAGCTTTGGTAAATGGACTATATAGCTTTGTTTTTAGATGACATCGACAAATATTATCTTTCAAGTCGGTTTCTTTTTTTCTCAGTAATCTCAGGTAAAATTATGGTTTAGTTGTTTCAGTTAGCAATATTGCCAGGTAGTTGTAAGTATTGATGTAACCGATCTTCGCCAGGCCGAGTTTCCACACTTTCTTGGCTTTCCCCTTCAATTTCCCGAATATCATTACTTTTGTTTTACTGGTGTTTGCCCCCAACCTTGAAATAAATTGTCCTTTCTGAGTTGTAAAGAAACGTTTTTTTGTAGGCTGTGCTAAATGGTATCTCCACATTGTTTTAAGTTGATTTCTTCTGTTGGAGCCAGCTGAGCATCAAGAGAGCTGCATTTCTTTGGAGCTCTAACACAGCTTCTTTTCAGAAGCTCTCCACAATCTGTGTCAGTCTCCTGGTTTTAAGTGAATGGCCGTGAAACAGTGGCCTACTGAAGATAGCTCCTGGCTCATAGTGTCCGACTGTGGCCCTAGAATAATTATAGAAGGTTCTCCTCTCTAAATTAGGCGCAAGACAACATGGTAGCCTTCTGCTTCTGAGGGCCTGTGTTGCAGGCAATGTTGATACAGTGCAGAACAAGTCTCACTGACCTCTTTGAAAGTACAAGCTTTTCAGATTTTCTGACTGCCAGGCAGAGTGTGGCAGCAGAATGCGTTATGGTGTAACCTACTGTAGCTGGATTGTGGGTTCTTCCCCTTGATGTGTAGTCAGTAGCTTTTTCTGCAGCATAATAACAGAAAGGGAATTTGCTAAAGCTTTTTCTCTGATCCCTATCTCGCGCACAGAAGCACGTACTAAGCTTCCTGCCATGTGTGAGGTGTTTCCAGAGGACATATGATAGTGCTGAAGAATCTCAATCAAAAGCAATGTACTTTTGATATTAAAGGAGGGTCAGGAGTGTCTTCAGACCCTGCATGGTCAGTCATCTTTACCTGACAGTCCGACACAGTGGAACAGAGACTGGGCTTCCGAAAACAAGTTTTAAGTTGGTACTCCTCCTTTCTGGAGCATGGCTAACAAATTGTGAAGATTGGCACCCAGTCTTCGAATCCATCTTTTGTGGTTTGTGGAGTTCCCCAGAGATTCATTCTCTTACCTACACTATTCATCTTATCCCCAGAAATCTTGAGGGCATATTTAGTAGACACTGGAGAAGAAAGGACACTTAACTATAGGAAAAGTTTTAACTCTGCACGGTTTCCTAAAACAACTTCAGATCTGGATTTCAGACCACTTGCTAATAGTGAACCCACAAAAGACTGAATTCACATTCTTCTCTACTTGATCAAAAGGTAAATATAACCCCAAACTACTTGAATAATTGAAGGTTTTGCCCCCCTCTTCATCACCGTAAGCAAGATTACTGGGCTACACCCTAGACAGCCCGTTATTGAATAGTTCTCATAGGACGTGCAGTATCTGCCACTCTGACGGACACAAGCTGGCCTCCTGCTGTGCTTGTGTCGCCTTAGTGAAAGAGGATCAAAGTGTGTATCAAGGCGAGACACACATCCGTGCAAGGATGGTGACGGTGCAGCAGGATGGAGGCTCAATGTGTCTATTATAAATATTTGCTGAAACATGATTTGCACACATTATTTTCTATGCACTATATAGTTTTATCAGTAAAGCTGTATGTCATTCTGAATCCAGCACAACTGGTCACTTGCTTCGATTTTTATCAAGGATACTTTCTGCTAAAGCTCAACCTGTAACTTAGTTACTTATTAAGCCATATCATGACGGCTTTGTTGGCTCGGTGCATAGCCGAGCGCTTGTTTTATGTATCCGAAGTGCATTAAGTTAATTTATTTTGCTCAATATTTCTCTAGGTTACTGCTGTATTTTTTTGACAGGACAGCTCTGAAATAGAAAGAGGCAAACCTTGCTCACTGTTTCCGAGCTGAAAATAAAGCACACACTCGGATAAATATTCGGTCAATTTACATACTGCAGGCGAATAAAACAGGTTCTTGGCACTGCACCACGAAAGCCAATCATGATACGGCCCATGTTGTTAGTTACTAAACTGTAAATTTGTAGGTATGAGGTAAAGCCTGCTAATACTATTTAGGTGCATCTGAATTATATCAAACTGTTAATCAGAAATAGTTATAAGGGGGTAAAGGAGAAACAGGCTGTCGTTAATCCTAAGGCCTCAAGGACAAAATGAAAGCTTAAGCTGTGCAAGAGGTGCGTGAAGATCCAGAGGCACATTTCCCATGGGAAGGCCTTGATTATTGGGATACTGCACAGTTAAGCCGTGCATTGATGCAAAGGAGACCTCAGCGAAGGGGGATCTTGGAGGAATTTAAAACTTTCATGGGAAAAGATAGACAGACATACTTCCTAGACAAGTACGTTGTTGTTGTGGAAATGGGGACTTCAAGGTAAAGTGGAAACTGTGCAGAGATTGTTTACAACAATGTGTTATCACCTGCATCTGAAGATCAAGGTGGAACAGTTGCAGAAAATGGAAAGGAGTAGAAGCTTTCAAATACTGGGTACATCCTTTAGGGTGGTTGAGAATATTAATAGAATCATATTGGCCTTTTTACAGAATGAACTGCTGGGACCCCACTCCATATTTCGGATTGAGGTTCTCAAGGTCTTCAGGCTTCCTACTAAAGAGGAGCCAGTAAGTGAGTCACGATCGGGCACTCAGTTACTAGAACTATTGAGTGTCAAACTCAGAAATGTGATAGTGTGATCAGCAGCTTAAAGGCCAGTCCACTGGTTTGCTGGTCAGAGAATTAATTTGTTCCCAGACCCGCATCACTCGACACTTTTAAATGGTCGAGCTGCAATCTTTTACATAAACAGTTGCTTTTGATGCTTAAGTAATCTCTTCATGGTTTCCATTGCAATTTAAGGTTATACATGAGGGAAGAATCCACAGTTATATGTAACCAGAGGCCTACTGTGACTGTTTGAGATGACTCAGCCAGGCAAGGAGAATGGAGCCTGGGATGGTCCACATGATGTGCTAATGTTGAAGTAGGCTGGAGCGCTACTTGTTAATGGCAATGTTTATCTGGCATATTTCCTTCCTTTCTAGGATAGATAGGATACCTGCAGGTACCACCATGCTTTTTAATCCTGTGGAAAAAACACTTGAGAGAGTCTGGCTCGCTCTGCAGACCATGAATATTGAAATAATTCATGAGTGGCTCTTCCAAACGGCCTGTAAAAATTGATTACATTTTATAATATTTCTTAGGAAAATTGTCCCATTAAATTATTCTATTGACCCTACTTCGTTTTTTTTATTAATCCAGGGACATAACCTTTTTGGACTCCACTCAAATTGGCATGCATGCTTTTTTGCGCTCAAATGTAGCATTTTTGCTGCGCCCTACTTGTATGAAAGTTTATTATACGCCAGCAGAAATAGAAACATGTAGCTCACAAGATCTTTGCGTAAAAACAAGATATTAATGGTTAACTGTCTAATTGTGAAGCTCACTGCTTTTCAACTTGAGTCTTGTGTGCAACAGTTCATTTTCAAGGCTTCAAAGCGCTGAGCATTTGTCTAGCTATGTGGTGGAGGTGCGTGCCACATTCATGTCTATAATTGAATTTGTTACAGAACTTTGGAACCACAATTGTTGTTAACCCTGAAAAGGACAAGGACATGGTCCAAGAGCTTCTGGATTTTAAGGATAAGGTGGACCTCATCATAGAAGTCTGCTTCCAGAAGAACGAGAAGTTCATCAACTCGATGAAGGAATCTTTTGAAACCTTTATAAACAAGAGGCCTAACAAGCCTGCAGAATTGATAGGTACGAGTTTCTGGGTTATATTTGTCTACTGAAAGCAATGCACAATTAATTTGATGATTCTAAAGGTGACATTAGTGGATATTGTTTTAAAGATTACTGCACTTTCCTTCCTGTGTCCTTTTCACAATAGAGAAATGTTCGCCTTTTTAAAAAAAAAATTCCACTGACCGATCCTTGCTGGATCACACATGCGCTCTTTTAAATATCATCAACCATACTACTGATGGAGGATTTTTTTTTTATCTTTGTTGTATTGGAAGGGGACACTACATATAAGAGTGTAGTGAACAGGGCTTAACTCAGAAGGTGAGTGGTCAGATTAAGATGAAGATTTTAAGATTGTGGTTCTCTGTGTAAGTGATACAGTGATGTTGTAGATTAAAGTAACAAATTAAGCTAATTTGCCTAGACAAGCCTAGTACCATAACACAATTTGACTGTTAAATAACAACAATACAACACATTTAATGGAACCTTTATAATTGGAGATTGACTCCGATAGAATAGATATTGCAGAGACTCTTCCAATAACAAAAATATACACAACATATGAAAATCTAACCAGAGATTTCTGAGGAAGAATTGGCGAACAGTGACACCTTGGTGCAACACAAATTTGAAGTAAACATGTCACATACAGAAAAATTATTTAAGAGCAAAAACTGTGATGAGTTGCTGGCAGAAATGCTTGATATCTCTGTCCAGTTCTGGAGGTTATCTTGTCCAAATAGAAATGGCCTCTGTGAGTTACATAAAAGTTACTACACAGAGATTGCCTTTTCCATTGTCTCCAAATTCACTTTGCCTGCCTACCGCTAAGTCCTATCTTTTGTCCTCTTCATCCTAGACCTATCTGCAGACTTTGAAACAAGCGAACATAGTAGTTTTAAAACATGTTGTCATGGTTAGTACCACTGAAATTGCTTTCGCCTAATTCTTCTACTTCATCAACCTATTATAGTTCATCTTCTATTCATCTCTTCAAGTGAGAGCTTACTGCCATTCCCCCATGGTCTTTCACCTTTCTTCTCTCTTCACTTACCATTCCATCATCACATTGTTTTTTTTCACTTACCATCTCTTACCTTCTTTTCAATGTGCTCTAAGCTTCCACCAACTATCAACGACCTTTCTGCAATCTGCATCTTGCGAACACTCACTACCTAAGCTTAACCCAGGCAAAGCAGAGATAATTTAAGTTCTATCATCTACCGTTCTGAAAGTTATCACAATTGCTTTTCTCCTGACTATGTAGTACTCTACCTAAAACCTTGGGGTCCTCTTAAAAGGAGAAATGGCACACTCAACCTTCATTACATCCATGGCTACTTCCACTTGCTACCATCCCCCAAACTACTTCAAAATCTGGTCCCACCCCACCTTTCACTGAATCAAAATATGCCTAACTAAAATATTTGTATTAATTTCAGCAGTTTAGCGCATTGCATATCTACATTATTGATCACACTTTTGAAGATAACTATTAATTTGTTTGACATGCAACATCATTATTTCATGCTCATTATCATAAAAATTATTTTATTGTACACATCATTCATTACTCAGAGTTTTGCACATTGTAAAAAAAACTTTAACAGAGGCACCAGAGTCCAATAAACTCCATTTACTGTCCATCTGCTTTCTCTGGAAGGCCTTTGATGTGACTGTTGTTGCATTGTGATCACGCCTAATGGTCCTTGGTCCAATACTTCAGTAATAGGCATAACATTTGTCTTCAAATTCTTGCTGGTTTTAATATCATAAAAGCAAATTCCATAGCCTGCTTGTGTGTTAGCTTGGGTCACTCCAATCTATTAAATATTGCATGCGTTTCTTCACCTGTATATAAAGTGTAACAAAAGTTTCTCAAACGAAAACCATGCTATCGTATAGAAACTTTGTCCTCTCCTGTTTCTTTGATTCTGGAAATAACTATCTTCAGCACAGCTTGCAACCTGCATTATTTACCCCTTCAAAGTATCTGTGTCACCTTGAGAGGAACAAACAACCCCTTATACAGAATCCTTGCCTATATCTGCGACCTCACCACCAATACTTTTCTCCATACTGAATGGAAATTAGTTTTGTCACTAGTTTTTCTATAGATAATGCTCTGTTTGATCAAATTCACCAACTGCAGTACAACAGGGAGTTAGAGAGGGCTGTCCACTGTCACCCCTACTGTTTGCTTTTGTGATCTGTCTCTTAACAGAGTGGCTAAGGACCGACGCCCTGGTTAGTGGACTTGATTTGGCACCCAGGATAGCAGACAGAGTTGCACTATATGCAGACAACGTCCTCATTTTTTAAAATCCCCCACGGTGGTCTGATACCCCCCATTCCCTCCTGAAACGTAGCAAAGTCCTCCATCTACCCAATCTGTGGGAAACCCCACACTGTGACTTGGGCTGAAGACCTGCAAGTGCTCATAGAGGGATTTAAGTATCTGGGGGTATACATAACTGAAGTTAGTCAACGCGCCTTGGAAAAAAACCTGTAACCACGGTTGGACAGATGGAACAAAGACTTTGGGTTTTGGTCAATGCTCTCCTTTTTCTCATGGGGAGATCAGCAGTTTTCAAGATGGTTGGGCTACCACGTTTATTATACCAGCTCCAGAACATCCCATACCTTGTAGCTGGTGCCTTCTTCACCAGTCTTAACGCATCGTTGAGGATATTCCTATGGAACCACTGACCACATAGAACTGTGCTAGGTACACTTTCGAGGGAGGTATTATCACACCTGTTATTGTTTCATAATACAGTCCTTCACATTTGGCTATTCTTAATTAGTGATAGGTCAACAGACTGGACTACCCAGCTGCACAGCTGAGAAATTAGCTGTGCAGGGAACACATATTCTCCAGTATTGGGGTGTCTTTCATAGATTCACATGCTTGAATATTCCCCGTCGTCGAAGTGGGAGTCCCACGGTACATAACATAGCAAAGTAGCAATAACACAACCATAGATAGGTAAGAAAAAAACATAGAGTAGCATTGAATCATAGAGCTTTTAGACAGAAAAAACTTGTCACTTTTATAACATTACAGTCATTGTGAATAGTCCAAACACCAGCCAATCAGGCGTTAGCACCCTCCAGAATGTTGTCCTCAGAGGCTCAGGCACTCAGATTTTCTACCGCACATCGTGTGAAGGGAGTCTCCCTGAGCTCTGCTCAGTTTTTTTTCTCATTTTTCTTCTCAAGAAAAAGCTTTTTGTCATGTCTACAACCAAGAAGTTCCTCTTCAGACCTTGTGGGACATGTGGAAAACAGCGACTTCATTCTGAGGACGCTCATCAGAAGTGCATTTATTGCCTCTACCCTGAACACCAGGTAAAGGATTGTTAAATCTGCAGGACTTTCTCTCAGAAGACCCTTAAGGAGAGGGAGGGGCGTCTCCTTCTGTGGCTAAAGAAGTTGAAGACTATGGACAACCCTTTGTCAGATGTGGAGAGTGTTTCCTCAGTCCGGACTACTTCATCTTTGACGAGAGCCAGTGAGTCGGAGAAGGTTTCTCCTAAAACTAAGGTGGCGAAGAAACATCATGTTGTCAAGTCCACTGACCGGCCTTCCACTTCAAAAGGGGTGTCTCCTGTCCCTCAGAGTCTGTCTACACCCTCTACGCCCCCGAAATCTGACTCTCGGGCGTCCAAGACTCTATCTGAGCAGTTTTTGCCTAAAATACTGGTTCTCTCGTCGACAAGCTCGTCGTCGCTTCCTCTGTCGACGAGGACTGCTGTCGTCGCTTCTACGACGATGATTTCAACCTCTTCATCTATGATGCCGGCTATGATTCTGTCGTCGGCGACATCTCCGTCAACGTTGGTGTCCGTGAAGGTGAGGCCTCTGTCGTCTACGGTGCCTTTGACTTTGTCGACAGCAACTCACAAGCAGAAGAAGCATTTGTCGACGCACACTTCCTCGTCGACGAAAGGGTCAGCTTCATCGAAGATGGCGTCAACGGGGATGGCTTCGTTGTCTACGGTGGCTTCATCGGCGGTGGCTTCGTCAGCGGTGGCTTCGTCGACGGCGGCTTCGTTGATGGTGGCTCAACAACGATGGCAACTTCTCTCGGCGACCGTGTCGACGGCTGCATCCATGGATCTGGTTCCTTTGAAGTCTTCAGGTTCTCTGCTTCAACGGCGACGGTCTTCTTTGGATACTTTGACGCCAATCCAACCTGCTTCTCATCCTCCAGCAGAATTGTTCTCTTCTGACGATGAATCGGAGGAGGATGACGCATTTAGGGCTGCTCGCAGTCCCTCTGAGCTTCTAATTAAATGTCAGGATTTGGATGACAACCGGAGTATGAGGACTTTTCAGACCGTGCCAACCAGCCTGCAGCGGACCTTCCTATGGCGCAGATGCCTATGTCCCTTATTTCCAACCTTCAATTCATGCTGGATGATTATTACAGACGTTTTCCAAACTCGGTCCAGGCTTCTCCAGCACCACAAGCGCCTCTTCCACCTCTGCTTCCTGCAGTACCGTTTTCTACGCCTTCTACTTAGGCGTCCAGGTTGCCACACCAAGACGCTCCTCATGTCATTGAGGAGGATGATGATCATGCTGATGTTGATGACAGAGAGGAAGGTGAGCTAGATGATAGATCGCTGTTCACGAAATGGGACAATTATCAGATTCAAACGCCTTCCCCCACCGCTCCAGCTCCTCTTGATTCTCCGCCGGTGGACGTAGATGGATTTCATGTTCTCATGGAAAAGAGCGGCAAAGAGATTTCACCTCCCGATGGTCACTAGAGAGGATTGTTTCTTGTATGACCTCAAGGATCAGCCACAGAAACAAGTGTGTGCTGTTCCCATAATCGATTTAATTTGGCAAGAGGGTCTCAAGCTCATGCAACATCCTAATTCCATTCCCGCTGCCCTGCCATGACTATATAAAAAAATACAAGGCCCCGGAAAATTTGCCTGCTTGTCTTATTGCACAGCCGAAACCTTATTCCATTATTACTCAGGCAGCACAACGTCGTGCCAGGAATCCCTCATCTCCAGTATCGGCTCCTCCGGATCGTGAAGGGGAGACGCCTCGACGCCATTGGTAAAAAATTCGCCGCTATTGGCGGCAACTACGGTCAGAGCGGACAATTCTCTAGCTATCCTCGGCCGTTATGACCGACAAATGTGGTCAGACATTGCTCCCCTTCTAGATTTACTACCAGAACCTTTTAAAGCAGAAGCGCTGAAGATTCTTCAAGAAGGGGAAAGGATTTCCTCGGAGATTGATTGTGCTGTTGACGTGTCTTCTACTGGTTTCCGGCAACTGGCGGGTGCTGCTGTTCTCAGGCGGCAGGACTGGTTAAAAGCCACTTCTTTCCGTCAAGAGGTGCAGACAAAAATATTGGACATGCCTTATGACGGTGAATCGCTGTTTGGCCAACACATCGATGATGCCCTTGAGACGATCAAAAAGGATACCGACACTGCTCGTGCTCTCAGGACACTTCAATTTAAAAAACAGCCCTTTCGGGGTGCGAGGGGTTGTGGCTCCTCCTCTTCCTTTCGGAGAGGTTCCAATCAATACCGACAATGCCATTCTTCTCAAGGCCACCGACGTGACTCCTCCCAGAATCAACAGTAGTACAGACAACCGCCAGTCGCGTCTTACTGACAGTACAGAGGTAAATCCTCTTATAGAGGAAGGGATTCCTCCAAGAAACGATGACTTTTTCCATCTACCATCCTTGATGTCTCTCACCTTCGAGAAGGTTGGAGGTCGAATCTCCCGCTTCTACTCCAAATGGTCTCTGATTACTACTGATCAATGGGTTCTAGATATTGTGCGCAGGGGGCACGTTCTAGAGTTTGTCAAGATCCCTCCCAATTCTCCACTCAGAGGTCCTCCTCCTGCCCATCTGAAGGAACTTTTAGGTCAACTAAAAATCTTATTAAGAAAAGGCACAATCGAAGTGGTTCCGAACTTACAAAGGGGCAGAGGATTCTATTCGAGGTTCTTCTTAATACAGAAAAAGTTGGGAGAATGGCGCCCTATTCTGGATCTATGCGCCCTAAACAAATACATCAAGAAGCAAACATTCCGCATGTTGTCTCTTCAGGAGGTCCTTCCTTTACTGTCCCAAGGAGAGTACATGACCACACTGGACCTTCAAGATGCTTATTTTCATGTTCCTATTCTGCCGAGACACAGAAAATTCCTCAGATTCAGAGTGGCTGGGAAAGATTTCCAATTCAAAGTCCTTCCATTCGGCCTTCGTTCAGCACCCCGAGTGTTTACCAAAGTCCTCGCACCGGTGGCAGCTTACCTTCATCTACAAGGCGTACACATTTTTTTCGTATCTCGACGACTGCCTTCTAAAGGCACTGTCGTTCGAACTGGCATCCCAACACATACTACTTTGCAGATCCCTCTTCCAGTCTCTGGGCCTTATGTTAAACTTGCACAAGTCTCAATTTGTCCCCGCTCAACTCAGGACATTTTTGGGGGCCATCCTGGACACCAAACTGGCAAAGGCCTTTGTGTCCCACGAAAGGCGTCAACGACTTTGCAACCTAGCGGTCTCCCTCTGGTTAAAAAAGTCAGTTTATGTTCAACAGCTGAAGTCCTTCCTAGGGATGTTGTCCTCTTGCATTCCACTAGTCCCTCGCTGCTGCTTGAAAATGAGACCCATCCAGGAGGAACTCGACAAGCAATGGGCTCAAGTCTCAGGATCCTTCAACGATATGATCAAGGTCACATCTCGGATGCAAACGGCTCTGTTCTGGTGGACTCTCAAAACCAATGTCTCTTCCGGTCGTCCATTTCTGGTGAACACTCCAAGTTTCACTCTCACAACGGACGCATCTCTAGAAAGGGTGGGGAGCACACCTTCAGGACCTCACAGTAAAAGGACGATGGGATACCCACCAAAGGACCTGGCACATCAACCTTCTAGAGTTACTTGCCATTTTTTTGGCGCTAAAGGCTTTTCGCGCCATAATTCAGGGAGCTTCGGTGTTGATCCGGACGGACAACACAACATGCATGCACTATATAAACAAACAGGGGGGCACACGGTCCGTCTTGCTATCTCTTCAAGCTCAACAAATCTGGTATTGGGCAATCCAGCACCAAGTCACTCTGGTGGCAGTGCATGTTCCGGGAGCGTCCAACATTCTGGCGGACTCTCTAAGCAGGTCAACCTCGTCCAATCACGAGTGGGAGTTGCATCAACCCACGCTGGATCGCATCTTTCGGTTATGGGGCCCCATGAATCTGGATCTGTTCGCAACCCATCTGAACCGAAAATACCCATTTTACGCAAGTTGGCTTCCCCACCCAGAGTCGTGCGGGAATGCCTTTTTGATGAACTGGTCAAAAAAAATATGTCTATGCTTTTCCGCCGATTCCTCTCGTCCCCAGGGTTCTTTGGAAAATGAAGAAAGAACCTTGCCGCATTCTTCTAATAGCTCCCAGGTGGCCTCGACAAGTCTGGTTTACGGAACTCCTGCTCCTCTCGCAGTGTGACTCGATTCTGCTCCGCCCACTTCCGGACCTTCTGACTGTGGGTCAGGGACAGGTTTGTCATCCTGACCCAGCCTCTCTTCGCTTAGCGACATGGAACCTGAGCAGTATGAGTTTGCCAATTTAAACATTCCTTCTGACTGCAGGGAAGTTCTTGCTAAGGCTAGAGCAGCCTCCACTGTGAAAACATACAAGCTCAAATGGAAACGTTTCTCTCTGTGGTGCGACGCTGCTTAGGTGCATCCTGTTCATTCCACACCAGACCAACTTTTGCCTTTCTTTTTACATCTTGCAAAATCTGGCCTCTCGCATTCTAGTCTTAAAGTTTTTCTGGCTGCAATGTCAAGATTTCAACAGGATGGTTCCACCTCTCTTTACTCTTCCAGAGTCATTCCAGCAGTTCAAAGGTCTTTTTAGGATGTTTCCTCCATTTCATCGACCGCCTCCTCCTTGGCATTTGAACATTGTATTGGCTCAACTCATGAAGCCACCGTTTGAGCCCATTCATAAAGTCGCTCTAAAATTCATTAGAAGACTTTGCTGCTGTTGGCTCTCACTTCTTCACGTCGAGTCAGTGACATACAGGCGTTTACTACTAAACCGCCTTTTCTTCAATTCACCAAGGACTCTGTATTGCTCCGCACTAATCTGACCTTTATCCCCAAAGTGCTATCGGATTTCCATCTTAATGAGCCAGTCATTTTAAAATCGTTTTTTCCTAATCCTTAAACGTCAGCAGAGATCTCTCCATTCTTTAGATATCAAGAGATGTCTGAAATTTTATCTGCAATGGACAGCTAGTATCCGTAAGTCTGATCAGCTTTTTGTGGCCTACGGACAGATGCGAAAGGGACATCCAGTCACCAAACAGACTATTGCACGCTGGATATCTACTACAATTGCTTTTTGTCATCAGCAAGATGGTAAGCCCCTTACTGCAAATGTTCGAGCGCATTCTACCAGACAAGTTTCCTCTTCTACTGCGCTATTTGCTGGTGTGCCTCTTCAACACATCTGCAGGGCTGCAACATGGTCCAGCAGGCACACCTTTATCAAACATTACTGTCTGGAAGCTGCTGACTAAGCTGATTCAGCCGTGGGCAAACGGTCCTATGTAATCTCTTTAAGTAAGGTGAGCCTCTGTTGCTTCCCTCCTCCTGTATACAAGGTACAATGTTTTGTCTTTATGCTTTAGTATCTCGTCGCACTGTGTATTATGATGTTTTTATATGTACCTTGCATTATCTTGGCATCACTGCTTACTATTCTTATTCCAGCATGTGCATCTATGAAAAGACACCCCAATACTGGAGAAGAACAAAAATTACTTACCTGTAAACTGTGGTTCTCCAGTATTGGTGTCTTTCATAGATCCACATGCGACACACCCTCCTCCCCTCAGAGTCTCTCCTCTTCTCCTTGACTCTTTGTTACTCTTGTGCTACGAAAATCTGAGGGCCTTAGCATCTGAGGATAACATTCTGGAGGGTGCTACTCTGTTTCAATGCTACTCTGTTTCAATGCTACTCTGTTTTTTTTCTTACCTATCTATGGTTGTGTTATTGCTACATTGCTATGTTATGTACTTTGGGGCTCCCACTTCGACGACGGGGAATATTCAAGCATGTGAATCTATGAAAGACACCAATACTGGAGAACCACAGTTTACAGGTAAGTAACGTTTGTTCTTTCATATGTTTTGTATGCGACATTGATTTTCCAATCCAACCTGTGCCCATGAAGGCAGTGTTTAAGATTTATGGGGAAATGCTCAATGCCCAGAGATAGTCCCAGCATCTGACACGGGAGACCCTACTATATGGAAAGGGTGCTGGCTCCAGTTTCAGAGCTACAAGATTTCAAAATCCAGGATGATATCTGTATTTCATATTTGGAGGATCTCATGAAAGGACCTCACTGAAATCTTTCCCTGAACTGCATGCAGATTGTAACCTCCACGGGGTAAATTCTTCTGGTATTTGCAACTTTGAACATGCGCTCATGCCCAACATTTCTGGTCTAGCGATCCAATCAGAATACAGTACACTAGATGTGCAGGTCCTGCTCGGAGAACCAATAAACCACAAATTTTCTCATGAATAAAAAAACCCTAGTCATTAACACCCTCAGCTCCGTTCCTCAGTTGTTTTCAGCTTGGGCTCAAGACCTAGGTTCCCCTAATGATGATGAATGGCGGAATACTCTAGGATCTCTGCCAGAGGCCACCTTCACTGCTTAATATCGTTTTATACAGCTGAGGATCCTCCGCCAGGTTTACCTTACACAGGGTAGGTTGTGGAAGATAGATGGGTTGCATTGCTGCTTGTCTTACATTGTCTGACCAGAGCGCTGCCTTTGTTTATGCGGTCTAGGGCTGCTGAGAACTTACCTGATTTTGGGTGGGGATACTGACCTGTCTAAGCAAGATATTAGGATGGACAATTCCCCACCACCCCACCCCCAATGAGCCTAAACCTGATGTGTAACAACATCACCAGTGACATAGATGGTAACGGGTATAAAAGAGCCCTACTGTTGTTTGACTTGGCCGTTGCAAAGCTGGATATTGCCAAAGCCTAAAAGAACACACAAGCCCGGTTATTGAAGGAGTGGAAGAGGGATATGGACTGCTGCATGAGTTTGGAGAGACCTAGATTTACTGCAAGAGGCTATCCTTATAAACATGGTAGGATCAGGAGCAAGGGTTGGAAACAATCTTTATGGTTTCTATGTGAGTGTTGTGTATCGAAGGAAATACCTTGACTTGTGATCTGATACATTTGGATTGTAAACCTTTGCTTATTTTGCTATTTCGGAATGCCAGTAAAATGTTTTATAAAAAGAAAATGCACCAACAAGAATGAGGACCCCCTACCCATTCCTTAACTATTATTTCACTTGAATAAAACCAAGCGCCCTTTTTGATGCCCTATCTCACCATTGGATCACTCAGAAACCTCTTGCTTAATTTCCATGAGCCATGGCTATATTGTGATCTACAAAGTATTACAGTTCTATCTTTTAGGCTATGGTCTGACAGGATGATGTTGGATACAACAATATCCTCCACCTTCTGTCAGTGCCCAATAAGTTGTCCAGTCTACTGCAGTTCCTTTGTGCTGCTAAATAAAATGTAAAGTCACAACTTGCTCCCCTCCAGATAAAAATGAAACCCCCTTCAATTCTAGGCAGACCTTCCATGTGTGTGTGCAGTTTCCCCTGTCTATTACTGAGTGTAGGTTCATACTAATAATCACCTCCTCTTCTGTTCTTTTTCGTGAATTTTCAAAATACGTGTTGTCCAACAAAAGGAGCACATGTGGATCCTGATATCTGGCTCATGCTCCCTTAATGAAGCATTAAATACCTCCCAACCCCAATAAAACTTTGAGTTATTTATATTGCCACCCACATATTGCCTTTTTTAGTCTGCCCGTATACAAAACCTTGGTAAGGGGATTCTGGTAATTTTAGTTTCTGTTCATTCCTCATAAGCAGTGGGTTTCCCACAATAATGAAATATTTCCTTCACTGTTCATCAGTAATTTGAGAATCCTCAGTCTGTTGGAAGATACGTTTAGTCTATCTGCATTAAAAGCAATACACTTTACCCACTGCTTCCCATTCAAGGGCCTCCCTCATTACAAGCATCTTCACATATATTCTGTTTCCATAATTTCCATCCAATTAAAAACTAGCCTCTCCTTGAAACACCTTTTCCCCATGCCCCCAACCCTGAAACCCTGACACACGCAAAGCTAAACATAACAAAACTTCCTGTATCTGCTGTAGATACTTTATTCTCCACCCCTATTCCCTTCTCCCCCAACAAATTAATCTCTCTTACCCAATGATTGATTTTGATAAAGTACTTCAAAAAACCTATAGTATCCTCCCCGTTCGGTATGCGAAAACAACTATCATCCTCCTTTTAAGATCTTCCACCCATTTACTCATGTGCCATTCTGCCCACAGCATTTCAGTACTGTATAGGTCATGGGATTCCCTCAATCGCTGGTGCCTTCCTATTTGAGTCTTTTGCTTTGCACACCCACTTCAGGTGTTGGAGGATATCTATTTTGGTCTTTGCTATGTTTCTCCATGATGACATCCTCCTTCTTGCTCCTCTGTCACGCGCTATCATATTGGTTTCTGTTGCTTTTGTCCCTTGGACCTCACTGAAGTCCTCTTCAAAAATAGTTCAGCAGCACCTCAACGTTGGTTAATAATTACACTGCATGTCTCATTTCCTTGTGAACCTCATCATAGAGGTATGTGCTCAGTGGTAGTAAACCTTCTTTCCTCAAAATGAGTACCGGAAAATGCATTTCATATTTTACAAGGTGTAATGGATGACAGGTACTGGTAGTGCTTCACGCTTTCTAGATCTGTCCTTTATAGATCCAACTCTCTGCATTTTGCCTCAGCAACTGCGGGTTCTTCGTACCCACTGCTTTTTCACCACACTCACAGGGTGATCCTTTGTGCTTGTATGTGCAGTCTACCAGAGGTGGACCTCTATAGCGCATGTCCTTGCCCCTTCTTTGGCACAGTGTACCACCACCCTGGGGTCCAGTCCACCGAATCCTTCTCCGCAGTATTGGTTCTCTTCTGTTTTACTGAACTGGTTATACTATTGATGATGTTCCAACCACAATCTTCTTCCCTGTTTCTGGCTTGTCTTCCCTTTAGACTACCAGCAACTGGCAGCTATCCCATCTGGTAGGACTGAGGTTTCTCATTTCTTAATCCGCCAGAGATCCGCTTCTTCACCTAACAAGCTATTAAGATTTCACCCTCCTCTGCATGCCTCAGCACTGTTTTCCCAAGTTCTCTGTGCTATCTGGCACTGTAGGGTGTAGGTTTTCAGGTTAAAATTGTTTTTTGTAGGCCAACAGAGTGTCTCCAGTATTGAATCTTTCAGAGATTAACAGGCTTTTATCTTCCGTCATCCAAGTGGGAGCCGCACGGTAATTATAAGTAGCAGTGTAAGAGTCCTTCATCTAGGTCTTTTATCATTGTATTCCCTTTAGGAGTGAATAACAATCAACATCATTTTGTGCATGACCAAAGTTTGACCCATCAGGGCTGAGCCTGCACCCTTTCCTCCTGTGCAGTGATGTCACACCTTAGATTTCTTACTGCATGTTATCGAAAAGGAGTCTCCCTGAGCTCTGCATTTTTTTACTTGGACTCTTTGTGGGATAGTTATGTTCGGGTGAACTCTTTCATTTTATTTGAACGGTATCCCTCTCATCTGACACAGCCTGCCATCATGTCAGAGGGGTCAAAAAAGGGATCTTTTAGAACAATCAAAAGTTGTGGAAAAATTATGCTGTTTCCTGTTTGACCCTCACAAAAAGTCCCTATACTGTCTGCACCACAACCACAAACCTAAAGACTGCAAATAATATAGACCTTTGTAAGCCAAAACCTTAAAACATTGGGAGGCAATGCTGCTGTTATGGTTTGAAAAGAAAAAAACATCAAAAACTCCAGACTATGGAGTTGACACACCTAGCCAAAAGGCTAAGGTATTCTAAAAAAAAAAGGGAAAAATCTGAAAAAAATACTTCTGAGCCACCTAAAAAGATACTAAAGACAGAAAAACGAAAGTCAGTCACAGAATAAATCCCGTTACCAATACCTCAGGAAATATAGGGTCAAAAGGTATCCGCTCCGGAGCCCTCAACACCTTTTGAAAAGGCTTTTTCTTCTGCAGATATAACAGAAACTGCCGCACTGAAATCAGGCAAATCGAAAACCAATTCTTCGACTAGATCAACGACGGCTCATTCAATGGTAAAAATATCCACAGTGACGACACCCATGATTACGGTGTCTTCTGCCTCGCCGACTACAGTTTTGTCGACAATGAGACCTTTATCAATGATGATTTTACTAATACTGTCAGCGACACGGATGCAAACAGCTGCTGCATCAACACTCATTTAATCCAAACCTTTCTTATTGTCTACCGCAGCTTCGGCAGGCCCACTGACAAGCTAGTTTTGAGACTGAAGTTGACGACACCTAATGGGGTGTCACCATTACCACCAATGTGCCTGCTTGAAATGGGTAATGCGGGTGAGGAGGAAGATGATGATGGATTGTTGAGGATGCCACCAGTCCATCTCAACTAAATGTAAAATATCAGGTGTCTGACAATGATGACCAGGAATTGCATTACATGCATGGCGATTTTTCATTTCAAACAGACGTCATGACAAACACATGGTGTCTGGCATAGGCCTGACACTATGGGGAACTCTTGGAATTTGAGAGTTTTGAGGATACCTTTGAGGTGCAACTCCCACAGGAGCCCACAATGCAAACAATAGTGTGATTAATAACAGGCATTCGCATGATGCTACATGACAACCACAAAAGATTTTCTTCTAAAATGGATACACCTTTTAAACAAGAAGAGTCAGCACTGCCTCAAAAGGAACCTATATCTCATCAGCCCACACCAAGGGTGCAGTTGGTCAAGGTGACGCACACAGAACAACCAGAGTCAATCCTAATCTATGATGACCCTATGGATCAAGGGGATGATGACAATGAACCGGAGATAGGAGAAATACTACAGGATCAAACAACTCCCATATCTGCTCCTCCATCATCCTTAGGGGCGGTTTCACCACCTGATGACATTGGAGGGTTTCACACGCTTATAGAAAGAGCTGCAAAACGTGTTAACCTTCCAATAATGGTCCATGCAACAGACTGTTTTCTTATATGATTTTAAAGAGTCTGCCAAGAAGACAGTACGATCAATACCATTTGTAGAATACATTTGTAATGAGGGCCTTAAGGCTAGCCTGCAAAAGTAACCGCAGTGATACCACGGCTTGACAAAAAATATAAACCCCCATAGAACTCTCCAGCATGCCTGAGAGGTCATCCTAAGTCAGATTCGGTGGTTATGCAGGCGGCACAGAGAAGATCCAAAAATCCATAGGCTCCATGTTCAGTCCCCCCCAACCCTGAAGAGGGCAGACGGCTCAACAATATTGAGAAAAGATTTTCAGCCATGGCAGCAATAACAATAAGAGCCTCCTATGCCCTAGCTACCAATCTCCTCAATGCCTGTAGGAAACCCACCTCTCTCTATTTAGTGCACCACAATGGGGTACACAGTGCAGAGAGGTCGAGGAGACTGAATTCTAAAAACAGTACTTATTTTATATAAATATTTAGACCAAGAACTTTGTGTACAAGGTAAATGTTTTTTGCAATATGGAAAAATCACAGTAAATGCAATTTTTACAGTTGTGCCCAATTATGCACAATACATTCCCTATGAGAGGAAAACGGCATTAGGAAAATCGATGCAAAACAGTTACTTTTGTGGTTCACCTTTTGGAATCTGAATGTTTTGGGGCCAAGGTCAAATGTTCCAAGGCCAAGTTCTAGGGCGCTTCCCAAATTTCAACTGGAGTTGGCACACTACCAAAAAAGGGGCCACCTGCAAAAGTAAAGCAAAGAGGGACTTGTCTGCAAGTCTGAGGGATCTGGGGCTATGGGAGCACAGCTGGTTTGAAGATGCCCCAGCCTGGCGGGCTGGGTGCAGTGAAGATGTGCAGCTTGGCAATGGCGCGCAAAGATGCACCTTGCGGTCAGGGACTGGCACCTTGCAGCAACGATTCTGTAGCTGCTGGGCCACTGCTGAGGTGGATCTCTGGAGTCCTGATATTTTTTTGGGAGAAACAGATTTTATTCAGCAATTTCCAAGTACACCAGTGTGACAGTGGGTTTAGAACATACATCGTGTGACCAATAACAGATATCGATAAGTGCGACTGTTGGACGCATATTTTCCGGTGCAGGTTCCATCATGTGTGGTCCATGCGGAAATTGTTAACAAGGTATAGTGTTCTAGTTCGAGTTCTCAGGGAAGATATTCACTGCGTCCTTTTGGTTAGGAGATCGACATCTCAATAATTTGTCCCAGTCCGAACTCACTGAGATCGCAACAAACAAGAAGAATAACGTACCCGTCCCTTCCCCTCCCCCTATGCAACTCCTCCCCCCCCCCAACCCCCCCACGTGGATCTCTGGAGTCCTGATGTCCCTCATTGGGTGCTCGCCCGCTGTAAAGTTGCAGTCCGTCTGGACTCAGCTACGTAGGTTTTAGTACCAGGGGTCCGATACCCTGGGTATTTGTGCCTTTTAGCTCTGGGTCCGTGGCCTCAAGACTTGGTGCAGAGGCCGGGCTGACCCTCCAAAGCAAGTGTAACTTCGGCTGGCACTTGGAGACATCAGTCGGGCTGGGGAGCTGGACAATGCTGGACTGAACTGCATTGGTTTTGGCACCTACGGCTGCTGGGAGATAGCTCTGCTATCTCAGAGGAGCTCCTGATTTGCTGTTTACGAAGTGCTGATGACTCTCTGGGGTTTGTGGAGGCCCCCCAGCAAGGAGACGAGCTGGAGGATGGCGATTGTGGAGTTCTGTGGCGGCAGGCAGGATTTTGCGCACAAAGTCCACCACGTGGTCTCCAGTTTAACAGTGTTTTTGTTGCTCTTCTTCTTGTGTCCATGGATACTACTGTTCAGGGTATGGGAATGCCACAGAAATACTAAATGTAGGGGTGGTTACAAAGGAGTGACAGGTAGTGGCCAATGGGCCCCTTACTGGGGATGTCTACACCCTCAATTATGTCCACCCCCAGCGGGAAGGGGAACTAGCCCTGATTAGAGAAGTCCTACTATCTTCAAGATGGTGGGCACTTAAAAATGTACTTCACCTCACCTCCAGCACCTAAGGGATGGGGTTGGCAAGAGGGGGGGCACAGGTCTTACTCTATCTTCGTTTTCCCACCTGCCTTCCTGCCAAAGGGAGTGAGGACAGGAGTTGGGGCCTGCTCCTCCTATCAGTAGAGGCTGGGATCATATTTCAAAGGTGGCAAGGCTTTTGAGGCTTCCTGCCACAGATGGCTTTTCCTGACGGGGGTAAGTGTGAACACCTCCACCTGGAGCAGGCATTGTTTTCGACCTGTGAGCGCGTCAGGCTCACCCCATAAGGTCAGAACCCTATCTGACAGGATGGCTTAGGCCAGTCGATGACCACATCAAGGGTTGGGTTGATGTTCAAGTGCAGCAGAAAAATCACTGCACACCCTTGATGTCAAAAGATGCCTGAAGGGTGACTTGGAAAACACCATGTCCTTCAGGAAAATGAATCAACTTCTGGTAGCCTTTGCTCCCCCTTTAAAAGGCAAACCAGAATGCAGAGCAACTATAGATCGTTGAGTATCCGCAGTTATTGGTTTCTGTCACGAAAAAGCGAGATTACGTCTAGCATGCAAAGTGCAAGCTCATTGTACCCGAAGCTTGGCAACCACTGCCATATGCAGAGCAGCTACATGAACCAGCCTGCATACGTTTACCTAACATTATTGCCTAGACGCCGCTAACAAGGATGCAGTAGTGGGTCAGGGGGTACTCCAAAACCTTTTTCAATAAAGGTGAGCTCTGTGATATTTATTGATGTTCGTTTTTCATGGAACACTTTGAATGCATCCACTTATAGGTATATTACCACCTCCGCAAACTATCTTATTCATGTCTTAATGTTATCTCTTTATAGCATACTGCTCGCTATTCAGATACAAGCACATGGATCTATGAAAGATTCAGTACTGGAGAAGAAACACGTTACTTACCTGTACACTGTGGTTCTCCAGTATTGATATCTTTCATAGATTCACGTGCATGCAATCCATCCACCCACCTCCCCATCAGTCGCTCACCTCATTGTCCTCTTCTTAGCTAGTATCATGAGAAATGTTCCACTTGTGCACAGACATTTCTAGGTTTGAAGCCACTGCACAGGAGGAAAGGATGCAAACTCATCTGCTTGGTCAGACTTTGGTCATGCACAAAAAGATGAGGATTGGTATTCAGTTCTATAGGGAATACAATAATAGACCTAGATGAAACACTGTTAGACTACTACTTACAATTACCGTGAGACTCTGACCTCGATGACGGAAGATATAATCGTGATTCTATGAAAGATATCAATACTGGAGAACCACAGTGTGCAGGTAAGTAACTTGTTTCTTTCAGATCCTGCTCCCTACTCCATGCACAGCCAGTCCATGCTCCATTACATTTATCTTTAAATCCATCCATGTTTTATTTTCTTACTCCCATTTAATCTGGGACATATTATTCAGGCACAGTCTTTATGCCCAGTAAAGCCGCTTAACCGCCTCAGTGACCACACACCCAACAATGCTATCTCTAGATTTTCGTCATTCCTTTTGGGCACTTTGCTTCCTGTAACCTCAAGCATATTCAGAAAGTCTCCCAAAAATAGTCTCTGAGTGAAAGGTTAGCTGAAATGAAAGTTTTGGTCACATTCTGTGAAGACGAGTCAGACAGCATGTATAGTTTCACTCGGGCAGGTCTGGATGAGCCTGACCCTTCTTATTTTCCCTCAGTATTAACAGCAGTCCTGAAAACCTCTTAGTGAGTGAAAAGTACTACTCATCGGACAAGAGCGCCATGACACCTTTTACTTCTCCTGCTTTTCACTATCTGCAGTCCTGTTATTAATTACCATTACCTCCTTCCTACTAATATTCACACTTGAACTAATAGTAGTATTTTCTACTGAGGTTGTCTGCTCAGGCGGGTGTGTTAACTGTTCAATGTCACATTGTTTCCGGCTCACAAAAAATCAAAACTTGAATTCGTTTATTTTTACGTAGTAACTGCAAGACCATAACGTGATTTTTCCTGGAAAAGGGATCCATGAGTGAAATGGTTTCTTATTGCATATTGTGGGATTTAAAGGTCACGCTTTTGAATTCCGGCAAGGCCAACTCAGCCTCCTATCATTTCGAGATTGGTAAAGTGAGTACCATGAAATTGGGTATTAGTAAGTAACAATATTTATAGCGCATGGAAACAGCAAAAAAGCGGTATGGAGTGGTGTAAAAAAGCAAGGTATTATTGAATGTATTGTGGAATTTTACTTAAAGCCATAAGGTGGCTAAAAATGTTAAACATTAACATTTTCATTTTGAAAAATGGACGGAACTGTTATACCTTTTCGGGTGATGTATTTTTAATTCAATTTTATTTGTAATTTCAATTTTGAACAATAAGTGCTGTAAATCATTCTGTATTTGTAGCAAAGCACGTGGACTCCAAATTGAGAGCTGGCAATAAAGAATCAACAGATGAAGAACTTGAAAGAATACTTGATAAAATTATGATAATTTTTCGATTCATTCATGGTAAGAATGGAAACTCTTGCAATATTTAAGAATTCCCTTTTCAGCTATTTTCAACATAAATGGCACCAAAGTTTGACCTCAGATTGAACTGTTAATTATTAAAATATGAAATATTTTGGGGTTTATTAAAAAACTTGAATACACAGTTTATATTTTTTCATTGTAGCCGTTACGTCAGAAATTGCTGATGTGAAAAACAAAGGCTATTTATAGCCCGATGTTTTGGCTACCCTCTATGATCATAGGGGTTCATTACTTTTTGTTTTTATTATTTAGGTGTGGCTTGACAGCAGGGCTGTCTGCAATACCTATTGTTACCCTGTATTTAAAAAATACATAGTTAGGGTTTTGACTCCGCCAAAGTAAATTTTTCTTTCTCATACTATGCTATTGGATGTTTGGTGTATCATTCTGCCACCTATGGAATGCTTGTTCTCCAATGCATGAGGAACTATTTTACATCTAAAATGTATTACCAATATTTTAGCATTAAATGCATCATAAATGTGTTTTTTGCTTTTTTTCCAAGGCAAGATAATTTTATTTCAAAAGTTGTCAGGACCCAAAATGCAAGCCACACCTGTTGGCTTTATCCATGATTGTTTAATCTATTTAGGGCATTTCCCTAGGGCTGTACATACTTTACAAAAGCAGTACATAAAATGGCAAGATTATCGATTAACACAATAAAGCCATAGGAGATTAGTGTGAGAGACTGATACCAATTAAAAATGTGTGTTTTTAATGTAACTCCAATGACAACGAAAGGTGAGGGTGTAGCTGTAGTGTCACATCTTTTTGAAAGGGTACCCTACTGCACACACTTCCAAATTTCAGAAGTGCATTCTGTATTTACAAAAGACCTTCGAGGAGCCTATCCCGGACAGTTCAAAGTGAGAGGTGAGAAGGAAAACACTGGTTCTATTTTCACTACTCTCTATAAGAGACCAACTAGTCAATCACATACTTATTATATGGTGCTTTACTCCAGGAATAGAATGCTTTTATTCTGGTAGATCAGTCTTGGACCTAATTTTTAATATTTGTATTCAGCACTCTTGCACCATTTGCTATTGACTCACTTTACATATATCTCAAACAATTAATATTAATACAATAAAGCAAAGATTAAATCTAATTACAATTTGAACAGAAGCAGTGAACTTTAAGCACCGTAAGAATACTAGTTGTCCAGAAAATAGGAACTTGCAGAATTTGAAGATTACAGGAAGAAAGTAGAAAGTTAGTTCAGTACGGGACTGAAGAGATTCGTTTTTAGGTGCATCCCGAGAGAAATGAGTGTTGGGTATGTTCTGATGTTGAGAGAGAGAGAGGTCCGGGCAGAAGTTGCAGTGCCAGCAAAGGATCACTTCCAGGTGAGAGATATTCATAATCTAGAGGCCTCAATCTGTTGAGTTCTAGCATCTGCGACCTCTATGTCCGCCTCAGATTGGAATTAGCTGGAATTTGTTAACATGATGGTTTCAAAATGGAGGTCACAGAAAATGGGGGTGATGTAGTTGTTGTACTCTAAATCCTGACTTATGAGTGGAGTATTGCCCTAAACTGCATGAAAGATGATTGTTGAACCCCTACTAGGATTACATTCCGGAAGTGACTGTACAGCTAATTTCTGGGAAATTGGTAAAGTTGAAGTCTAATAACTTGCTCTTGTTGTGTGCAAACTGAAGATTGTTGAAGAAAGTTGTGTAGTAGGGTTAAGTTCTCAAGAATCATAAAGCATGTGCATTTGTGGTTGTCCCACTTGATTTTAAATTTCCCAGGAGGATGTTTTTTAAGGACAACATGAGAATATATGTAAAATTGCCTATGACTTGGTAAGTACATTTTCATTGGGCTCAGGAAGATGACATATGGTGTCTAGGTGAATGATGTTACCTGGGGAGGTTGTGATGGAGATTTAATGACAGCTTGAGCTTGCAATAGGTGAAAGTGTATAATTGACTGTATCCTTGTGTATGAGTGAAAAACCACCCTCTGATTTGAGTCACTTGATTTTAGAGTTCATTTTATAAAACCATATAAAATCATATTGAATAGTATGTGGAACTAAAACCACCGAATCCAAAACTTTTATTGTGCAGAGGAAGAATATTGAAAAACTTAGCAATTTTTCATACCTGGGTAATCTTTGTAATAGTCAGTTGAGCTGGGAACCACTTCTAGCCCTAAGGGCACAGCAGACCAGTAAGGCAATGGACGTTCTATTTTGCTTTGTCTGTAAATTGGGGCATAAGCCCGTGCAGGATCTAATTACCCTCTATAGAGCCAAATGTCTTTCTATTTCCTTGTATGGAGCTGGGGTAAATTTATTGAAGATCGTACAGGCAGTGCCCCTCTGCTATTATGGACCAAGATATGGACCTCTGAGAATTTAACGTTCTCTCGGATGTTATTAGAGACTGCTTGAAATCAGATAATGTTTTAAAGATTTCATGGTTTCAATATTTAAGGAGGAAATATCATGAGATTGATCTTGAACACTTTTTTGAAAACCCAGAAGGTATTCCCTTGAAAAAGGTATTATCACGGAGGCGTACCATTCCAGGGACAATAGGCTTATCAGCTACCAACATGGCGATATGGGACACCTCCATTCGCCTCCTGCCCTGGCACAATTTTATTTATCTTTTTCTACTAAGACTCAGCTTTGATTTAATTTAACCAGGTTTTGTTTAGACACAGTGCACTTTTTGTTGGCATTTCCCTGCCAAGTAGGGTGGTCAAACAAGCTTAAACCGGGCTTTTTCACTACACCATACCTCCCGGTTCCGGCAGCAGTGGGTAGGTCCTTGGACACATTGCCTACTACGCAAACGTGAGTACTATGTTAACCTTTATGGTCTGTTGACGTTCCACATTCCCAACCCCTGTTAATGGGTTTCCCAGCCAGTTTAAAACATTCAACTAGCTAGATGCACTTTCCCTACTTCCCCTTCCTTTTTTGTTTCTTTTTTTGTTTCTTTAGCACAACTTCAGTAACAAATAAGAAGCCTGTGTTGTTCAACCATAACTGGGATCACACCTTATTAATGCTGTGGGAAATGTTAAAGAACTACCCCTGAATGATGTGCACTACTCTATGTGCCAGATAGCATTATGTAGGAGCATGTTTCTATATGTTCTAAGGAGGCCCACATATCCAATCCTCTAGTTTATTTAATTAAAATGCTATTAACTTCGCAAGCTGGCAGCTTTTAACTGTTCCTTTTTATCTACATACCCCTGTAGTATATGGGGAAGTTCCTCATATCTTGACCTGCCGGGGATTGATGAAGCAGTAGTATATCCCAATTAGGGTGAGTCTTGTGCTCTTTCTACAGTTTTTGGTTTTTAATACACGGATTTGGTCACTAGACACATGAGCAATAATGTGACCACTTCAATATTTGGCACCTGGTGTTTATATGCCTGTTAAACCTCACCACTGTGTGCTGTGATTTAGACACACAGGGAATAGGACAGCAGTGTTTCATACTTGTGATATTTGTTTGACATCATACATTAATATGTGATTTTCTCTCCATAATAGGTAGAACCAGTACTACCAGCCATTAGACAGAGTAAGTCATGGTGGCATAAATCCTAAACATTAATTCATTATTGTTTTCCATTCCACCATAGTGTAGATAGTTTTTTAACTTTAGGTCCTGGCGAATCGCCTCTAGACTTGTAGAATTGCGAAGAAACATGTTGACCAACCACACGGAAGAGCGCCACACCTAAGACATTAACTTTGCATTGCGCCTTTCTTCTTTATTTTAATCAGGGTAGGAGACCCCACAATTAAAGTTATTTTTGCTAGTACTCCCAACCCTGTTTTAACTAACATCAACATCACACACCACTTATTCATCTACACTCACTAAATCTCTCACCCCCACGGCACCAAACGGCTTTTTGGAAAAAGATCTCCGCCAAAGTGCCCCTCATCGGGAGCCCGTCAGGCATTGCAGCGCCGGCCAGACGAGGAGCAGCCCGATGATGAAGCAAGACACCCAACTTGGGTTTGTGAGGGCATAACATTCCAAATAAATGGATTCCAATCTCTTTGACTCTGTAGCCTACTGTCCTTTGTATATTGCTGAATTCTAGATCATTCAGGAACAGCACAACCTTAGTTTTCAAACAAGCTCATTCCCTTCCCATGCGATAGTGTCTCCGTTCAAAGCATTATGCACTTTATATTATTTTGCACATTGTATAAATCAGAGAGAACTAGATTTCTGCTCCCACTATTAAGGAAAGCTCTTACTTGCTTGTATATTGATGTTTTTTTTATATTTTACAATCTTAAAATCTGTGTGGAGATTTTAATGTGTTATTGAGAATCTTGTATGTATTGTGTTTTAACCTTTTTTACTTTGTATATCTTTTTGTGGTTCTCTGTGCTGAAATAAAGCTATTCTTGACTTGAGTTGCTTGTCTGCACAAATAATATAGTAACCATGAAGGTCAAGGATGGGTTGTGAACCAACATTATCCATATTCTGGTGATGCAAAGTATGTTACATATGATGTTGTTTTTGTTCTCATGTTTGTTGCATACTATTTTGGATCTTGGGGAGTGTTTGATGATATGAATATGGAAGTAGGTAGGATGAAGAAACATTGCAGAACTGCTGAGTTAACATATTGGAAGGGTCCTTTTTGCTGTAGGGCACAGGGATTTGGATGGAGACGAATCTGTTATTTGTTGGGAGTCCTCATGATATACAAATGGAGTTGAGCCTGTGAGCTGAATGTCTATGTTGGTCATAAAATACTATATCTAAAATTTAAGAGATCCAAATTTGCCTGAAGGTACAATGAGGAGTACCTGATAAAGGGCTGGACTATTTGGAGGCAGTAAGACTGTGGCTGTCTCATAGTGACTTGATGAAGGCTGAATTGTCAATTGGCTGGAACTGAAATCAGAGAAGAAAAACGTTCTCCGTAGGAAACAATTTCAGTTTAAATAAAATGTCCCAACACCTAGGAGAAAGGAATATGCAGGAGACCCAATACCCAGGGGATGCTTTAGCAGGAGTAGCAGGATGCAGATGACACTGATAATTCTAGTTATTAATGGCCACTATTTAGGGTAGTCAGTAAGTGTGAAACCTTTGAAGGTAGAGTAAGGGGAACTCGAGGGATAGCAACTGAATAGGGTTGGAGTCATTTCGCCAGAGAGTTAATAGGCTTGTTTCCAAATTCTTATGTGTGCGCCTGATTCGGACATGTTGGAAAAGTAAGGTTTGGCGTATTAATAATCCCCAATGGCTCTAGTATGATTCAAGAAGCTGGTTTAATACATAGCAATATAACCTAGAAAATCTTGGATATGCTCTAAGTACTTCCAAACATAAGTTGTTTGTAGAAACATAAGGGAATGAATGATTTGATTAATTATTTGGCATGAAGATGTTTTTTTTCCAGTGTTCATGGCAATTCCTGTTTATGTGGTAACCCTCTGCAAGCAGCAGTTTCTTTTAATTCAGTTGAGCTGATTGTTAAAAAAGAAACAGTAATTTATAACAATATACAAAGTGATTCTTGAATAAGGGAACATAACCTTTTTTTTGTAGTACTATAATTAAAAATTATTTCATTCTTTAACATGAGGCTGCTTGGTTTTACCTGTAATGCTATGTCGTATTTACATCATGTTGTCTATGCTGCAGTTTTTTTTTCAAACCCTCCCAGTTTTGGTTCAGTTGCTGAAAAAAGTGCCTTTTGTTAAAACATACAAAATCATCAATGCAACGTAAACTATTTCAAAATATCTTTCTTTAAAATTAGCAGTGAAATGTAAAAAGACAAATGTGCCATATAATCTTGAATACGGCTTCACACATAACAGTTAAATACTCATAACTCTTTTGTGTACAACCGATTAGGTTTTATTTTATTTGATATACAGTCTCTCTTGCTTACCTAATAGTATGTCAGATAGGTTCTCCTGTGCTCATAGTCCTCCATTTGCATCGTGTTAGATCTTGACAGGGTCGTTCTTAATGGAACCTTCATCAAAATTGGCTAATTTGGACAATACATCTCAAACTTTGGCAGGTGAATTGTATCAGTTGCCAGGAATTACATTCAATAAATCTTTCTCCTAGCAACATTGAATTAATATATCTGGCTCTTAAAGTGTAAGAGTTTACAAAAGGATAGTAGATGCATAGCTGTGCCCATAGAAACTCATACCCTCCACTGTGTCTTACTTAACTCCTGGATATATCAGAAAGGTCTAGTCAATAAAGACCATTGACCCAGATGTATTAAAATTGGATTATTAAAAATCAGTATTAAGCTGAGTACTGACTTGCTGCGAATCCATTTTGATTGTGCAACCCGCTCTATGTATTAATAGGTCAGTACACAAGATAGGAAGTCACAGAGGGTGCATACAACCTGCCTAATTAACAGACATGGTGGCCGGCGAGGGACAGCAGACCACTATCTCTCTAATTCTATTTCAAAGTGAAAAGCTTTTAATTTTTATTTATTCTTTTTTAAGCAGCCAGATTTCCTAAAAGGAAACAGGCCATTTTTAAAAATTTGAGAGTGAGAGTTCGCAGGGCAGTAGTCCCCTGCCTATGTCCCTCAAAATTTCCACCCTCATTCCCAAAGGGTAAGCAGTCCGAAGAGGTTCCCTTTCCGAATCAGTTACCGCCCCAACTTGGGACCTGATTTTGGACGCCCAAAAACACCCCTTCCAAATTATGATTTCATAGGGTTGGAAACCCCACTTTCCAATTTGAAAAAGTCTTGCAAATGGTACAATGGGGGTTAATATATTGTAAAAAGGGATTGTGATTTAATGTATTGTAGAGTCCTGCACAATAAATGATGTACCCTTGGTACATCTGGTCCATTGACCTTACGGCTTCCATGCCTTTGCAGTTGTTGTCCCTGTCAGCGGATCTGAGACCACCTGCCACTTTGCTTGAGGGCAGTAGGTCTGGTCTTTTAATGGATTAGGCCATTCATTTTTTAAAAATGTTTTTATTGGGAAGGAAGACGCCATTCATAAACTTCTTCTCAGACTGAATAGTGACTGTCAGTGGTAGACCCGCTTGTTTTTGGTTTTAATTGCGCTCTGTTTACTGCCTTGTTACCTGAAAAGGCCTTTATACCTTTCAACTTGGCAGCGATGCAGGCTGTTGTGCTGTTGAGCTGGGGACCTCACATGGTTCAACAAGCTGGGCCATGATTGCAAAAATATATTGCTATTTACAGTTTGTGCCATCAAATCTTAACAGGTCCAACACTGCCTTCCGAGCAGATTTGAACTTGCCAAGTCTATTAAACCAGTTTTCTTAAACCTTGCTGACCTAATGCTATTACACTGGTGTTAGTAACACTTGTTACTGCACTTACAGTAACTCTGATTGCATTGCAATTCCAATTGTATTTATATAGCACTTACTACTTCTGACGGGGAGTTGAAGCGCTTTACAGCGCGTATCCCACTACTCTGGAACACAGGGTTAGTCCAGAGGTTATTGTTGCTTATTGGGATCAGTCATGTGTTCTCATGGTAAACCATTCAGTGGATTTACTCCAGTGTGTTTCTGGTAGATAATAGGAGTTGGGTGTGATCATTAGTGGGAGCTATGCAGGTTGATAAAAATACTTAGTGCAGTGAATACGTAGGCTAGCAGTGTTTAAGGTTGCACGAATATGGTTTGATGGGAGGTAGGTTGTTATCCATGAATGAGGTGTAGGTCATTTACAGAAATACAATAATAGGCACAAGGCACACAGGTATGCAGCTTTTAGAGTATGTTGTACTCAGAGAGAGGAGGCATGCATAGGATAGAAGGTAAGGAGAGGGTCAGTCCAAAGGAACAAATGAGAAAACTATTGAAAGTTTTAAGTCAAATGGAATTTTTCATGCAGGGTTTTAGAAATAGAAAGGAATAGGAGAAGTCTTTGAGACACCATGCATTTCGTGGTATGGAGAATTGCAAATCTTGGTTCTCGGGGTAGGGGCCAGCCCCTTTGGTGTGCCTAGTTGTGCAGTGTCCTCACGTTTTGGCTGTTGTCATGGTCTGGAGAGTTCCACCCCCTATTGTTTTTCTTTTGTTTACTCCAGAATTGGGATATTCGGTGCCATGTTAGGGGTCCAATTTGTCGGTTCCTATTCTGAATGGCTGGGATTTCTAGACCTTGACTTCGCAGGTGCTGTCCCAACGTTGGACAATTTCCAGGTGCTGTCTCGGACCATTTACACCTTGGTTTCTCATTATGTTTTGCCTGTGCATTGGCATTTGCCACATTAACGGTTCAGATCACCGCTCACTGGTGCAGCATTTTTTTAGCGTTGTTGGCCCAGGCTCTAGATATTGGCCCCATTTAATTGGTTATGTGTCCTATCATTATTCCTCAACAATTTTAGATCAGTGCCTTCCCACCCAAGAAGTCGTCACTTGTAGCTTTGATCAGACAGGGAGAGGTACGGTTCCCTTCTGCTAGGTGGTTCAAGGGTCTGGGTTTCTTGCTAGTAGTTTAACCATGCTTCCTTGGACTTCTCTTGTTTTCTGTGATCGGTTTACCCATGGACCTGGGCCACTTGGCTGCCCATTCAGCACAGTTACCAGCCTTTACCTGGTATAGAAGTAACTTGGTTGTTGACGTTAGATCTCCATTTTCTGTTTCAGTGGATGTGACATTCGCATGAAGCATTAATTTGTGTTGCGGATCTTGGTTGGGTGTAAGGAGAAGACCACAATGTCGGTCTCATCCCCAGTGGAAGACATTCTAAGTGGTAATGGCTTGATTACTTGGAGATGATTTCCATTCATTTACGTATTCCCAGCAAAGCCCTACATCAGTCCTACCATACCTCAAGGCTCTTGCTCCTTCAGTCATGCAATTACATGTTTTTTCTGGTTCTAATGTGGGAGAGTTTGGGGGGCCTTATTGTATAGTAAGTGGTTTATAACTAAACCATTTCGTTGTCGAGAAGCAAGATGGTTTAGGTTCTAGGCGAATAACCTCTTTTGTTTCTGATTAAAGGATGTTCCCTTTCTTCACAATGAGTATGTATCCTCATAGAGTAAGCACTTTAAAGAGGAAGACCTAGTTTTAAAGTAACCAATATTAATGTAAAGTAATCTGGCCATAATCATTCATTGTCCTTACACGTCCTATTCCGCTGAGACCGCGTAATCTGCAACCCTGTATGTAAAGAAGCAATATACATCATATATTGCAAGTACGTTCATATCTGTAAGAAACCTTTACAAGGAACAAATTGTTTGAGATTGTTATTGTATGTGGTTTTGTGTAGAGCTTCATAACTTTAATTAGGCACCAAAGCATTTTATAGGATGGTTATTCTACACAATGGGATAGGAGGAAATCTGGTTAGAAGGGTGTTGTATTGCATCGTTGTTTATGCGGGATGTATTTGGTAGTGTGTTTGTGTGGACGTGGATTTCAATTATTATTTATACAGTGCGTTGGTTAATATCAGTGTGATGCAAATGTAGTGGTTGTACTGTATTCAATATAACAGTCTTTAGAGTTGACATGAGTAGCCCCGTTTTCAAATATATAGGTAAATGTGTGTAGTACTTTTGGTGCAGATCGGAGCTCCCGAATCCCCTCTACTTCCACGGACGGAGTGATTTCACAGTTACACACGCACACACACATCACACGCTGGTGGGGCCCATTACACCAACATTCATCCTACCACTCTATCCGTGCCATGTATAAGGGGAAACACTTTCAATACCTAACCAATCTGCATATACCTTGAGGTCCATGGCATCAACTAGTTGCTATAGATTTGGCGAAACATCATTTTACACTAAATATTCAATAACATGACAATAAAATAACCACCCGACACAGTGATTCAAACAGAATATTTGTTTATCTAAAATTATATGAAAAGCCAATTAAATGCAAATTCATTTCTCTCATATTTACCTATTCTGGCTAAAAGTCAGATCCTAAGTCAGAACCGGTCCTCAGCAAAAATAATCAAAGTTTCTAGACGTCATGTAGAGTCACCGTCCTCTCCGTCAGCATCGGGACCTCGGATCATCAGTTCGGGAAGAAGTAGCACTAGACCTCTTTAGTCTACTAATATTTATACTAAAATTACATTCCAAAATGTTGCAATCATATCGTGCAAAACGGATGAATGGCGGAAATAATGTTGTCTTGGTACATTGAGATACAGTGCTAAATTTTCTCACACATAGATCGTCTCAAATAATGAATAGAAAATAAGGGGTCCATAACTAATTCGTTACTTCTACGGATGTCTCTTTTGGATAATTTGTATCCCATTCGTGGGATCATTACAAGTTCATAAAGTCAGTATTTTGTTTAGCAACAAATATCATGTTCAGGGGCACTTGGCATCACTCCTGGATTTGTCGTCATGATCATGGCTTTTCAGTTCGTCAGGAGGGCAAGGTCACAGGCAGCGCGAAGCCTCCTTGCAAAATTTCCATCAACTTGAATGCAGGCTGCGGGTGGTAGCCATATTTTGGTAGGCCACATTGGTCAACTTAAGTAAAATGAAACACAAAACAAAATTACTGCACGGAAATGATTATACAGTGTTATTCCCCTGCTAATACCCTTATGTGTATGTATTTATCTAGCCATTTGCGACATCAAAAGCCATTAATGCATATTAATTATAAGCGCAAAACACAATAACATCACATAAGCAACATCTATTTCTGTCAGTTTGTTCACCAACTTAGTTCACTTATTATTTCAGCCATGCAATAGCATTCCCACGTGTAATTCTTCTGTTAATAAGGTTGATTAGACCAGACTCGACAAATCTTTCAGTAGTTATTAATTAATCAGTAGTACTTTTAATTATAACATGCGAAAATTAAACAGGTATTTGGTTTTAAAGTAAAAACCCTGCTCCATCACTTTCTCATTGCTCTACCTGTGCTCCGAGAGTTTTAATTGTGACCATCAGTAGAAGGATAAATACACAAAATTCAGTTAGCTTCACAGTCCTGCTTACATTGTAACATTTTAAAATGTATTAGGTTCTGTTCCTGTGTGATGTGGTTTCTGATTCATTATTACTGGTTATCTCAGTGTAACTTTGTCGAACCACAGTGACTGTATGATTTCTCTTTCTACAAATGTATACAAACTCTCCATTTGGAAGATGACCTAATATTTTACTTGCATTTGTTAAAGAGCAGACTCTGTGCTAGCCTGTTTATCATTCTGGACTTAAAGTTTCCAAGTCTTTGTCTACTGATTTACTGAGCAGTACTTAAGACACATTGCTCTTTGTCTATTATATTTACTTGCACTAAACCGTACTCTGTTCTAGCCATTGTTTAGATGGGTCTCCGCTTCCGTTGCCAATGCTGATTCACATTTATTTGCATTTATGAGCATTTTGAGTTGAGTGACTAAACATACCTTTTGCCTTCTGTGATGATTCTTAAATTATAATAAATCTTCATGGTTTGTAATATGAACCTGTGTATATTTTCCTATGTGGTTTCTCTGGGTTTATTGTATTTGTGCTCAGGGCGCTTGTCTTTGACTCGTACATAACCCCGATCCACCATTAAGCCCTTTTGATGTCATAAGCATCAACGTCTGTAAGTGGTCAAGGTGGTTATTTTATCCTGTCTTGGGTTGCAGTACCTAATCGCTCGATGGTTTGAAGAATAGTGCGAGATACAGCTGATATAGTTTACCTTAATAATAAAAGGCTTTCATTTATTGTGCAGATACCTTATGAAGTACCGGATTGACAGCCGAATCATTAACCCACATCTTGCATCCACAATGAAGCACATGAAAGATTGCTAAAACCAATGATCGTTTAGCCTAGTTAAAAATGAAAAGAATGCCCTTCATAAGTAAAGCCCACTACTAACATTCATTATTTTCTCTTGGATTGTTAACAATACAGGCAAAGATGTCTTTGAAGCATTTTACAAAAAAGATTTAGCCAAGAGATTGCTTGTTGGAAAAAGTGCCTCTGTTGATGCAGAGAAGTCGATGTTATCTAAACTGAAGCATGGTAAGACAATAAGAAACTTGGAGGCCTTTTTTGTAATTTGAGATATTCTGTGCTTGGTTCCTCTGCTATTTATGACTCGTTTGTTTTGCTCTATGTGTTCTAGAATGTGGAGCAGCTTTTACCAGTAAGCTTGAGGGCATGTTTAAGGACATGGAACTTTCAAAAGATGTCATGGTTCAGTTTAAGCAGGTAACTTTAAGCATTTTAACTTCCAAATTTGCTACTTTAATGAATCTGCATAAAACATGTGTTTCAACAGTGTGTAAATAAGGTGTGTTTAACAGCCATTGTACTGCGACAGCTTCAGCTCGACACACCCTTCTCACCTGTCATCCCACAGACACACAGGGGCTGAGGAAGGCTGGCGATGAAAAGAGGCACACAAAGCAGGACAGCGATGCGGATTCTTGTGAAAGAAAGTGCCTGGTTGCTTTTTCCCCTGGGACGGTTGCCTCTATCCGAGTATGTGCTGTGCCCTAGAAATGTGTGCCATCTCTCCAGAACATGCACACAGTAAAGAATCAGTCCCCTTCGCTTTCCATCATTTTGGTGATCAAAATTCCTGTACTTAGTAACTTTTGGGGGCTTCCGCTCTACAACATCTTTTGTATGGGCTGCATCTGTTGAAGACCTGCTTTATCGTGCACAAGTCATGCAGGAGCTGGACTGACAGGGAAAGTTCCACCCAGCACTTTCTTTCTTCATTAAGTGGCTCACAGTAAAAAGTCCCAGAATCATCTAGTCGTTTTATTCTCCCCATTGAACTTCTGTCATTTTTCCCAACTCTTACATCTGATATTAGCAGCTGCCAACGTTCCCTACTTGCTAATCTGGTATCCGTTTCAAGTGGGAGAGAGTCATGTCTTGCTTAACTATATGTGGGGCATTCATGCAAGCAAAAACAAAAAACATACACACACTGATTGATACAGTGAGAGACCAGTGTGAGAGAAATGATGATAGGGGTGAGATAATGTAGGAGTCTGAAACGGTGGAAGTGAAAAAGAGGACAGAAGGGGGAAGATCATAAGAAAATTAGAGAAAACAAACCGAAAGATGAAGATAAATGAAGTATAAGAGGGAGAGTATGGTGGGAGAAATGTAAGAGAATAATGTAGAGAGACATATGAAAGAGGAAAAAAAAATCAAGACCTGTTTTGGTAGGGGTAGGTATGCACCTACCATTAGTAATGAGGCCGCTAACACCGTATAGGGTCCTGTGAAGGTCTCAGTTAATTAGCCCCTTGCTCAACCTTTGGTACCTGACAGTGGGCAGTCAGGCCTAACTTAGGAGACAGGAGTGTATAGCATTTAAAACACCCATACACCACACAATAAAAATCCCACACCAATTTACAAAAATAGGAAATATTTTTAGGAACAAATAGACACCAAAACTACAAAAATGAAATGTATGATACTGGAGATATGAATTTTTAGTGCATAAAAACCTTAAGCGCCACTCTGGGACATCTGGCTGCTCTTTTATCTTCATTCTTAGAAACTTTTCTGGAACGTTTTCCTCTGACATCGCTCGACCCTCCACAGCAGGTTGGATTCGGAGAGGGTTTGCCAGCTTGACTTTCCACAAGGCCCCTGTCAAATCCTGGAAGTCTTTAGCTTTCAGCTGGATGAAACTGAAATCCTGGCCAGGTCACAGTTGAAAGTTTAGAATGAAAGTGTCCAAATCACTGATCCAAAGGTGTGGAATCTCCTGAAGGTTCTCTGGGATGTTTGTACCCCAATTGTTAGAATGCTCCTGGCCAAATCCTCCGCAGTCCACTGGACGCACTCCAGGATGGGGACTCTTGGTGGCGATGGTGCAGGTGGGCTCTGTTAACCTGTAGCTTGCAGGGAGGCCAGTCCTTGATCCTTCTTGAAACAATGCACAGTCCCCAGGACTATAGTACCAGATTGTGCAGCTGGCGCAGTCATTCAGGGTGCAGGACTTTGGGTGCAAATATAGATTCCAGTAGGGCAGTTCTTCTTTTTCTTGTAGTTTTAATCAGCAGATCTGAGAGCATATGCAGGTCTCATTTATTCAGTTTTCTGAGGTGACAAGCAGGGGGCACCTCTGTCCATTGAGATATTGGGTGCCACCCGAAAGCATGACAGTTTCCTTAAAAGTGTGGCATCTTCTTGTCCCACAAAGCACTGCACTTCCCAAATCCAACATGGATGCCCACACATGTAGCCGCTAGAACTCCAGCCCTCCCCCTCACTTCCTCCCACTTCCTTGTCCGCTGAGGAGGAGGAGAGGCATGTGCTGCGGATGATAGGGCGGCGGCTGAACGGCGGTAAAAATCCCAGCGCGAAAGCGAGCAAGCCGCCCACGACCCATGACTCGGCTGGCTGACGGGTTGTGGAATGACGTGGTGATGGCCCAAGAGACGCAAGAGAATCAGGCCTGCAGCCGCGTCCGACAGGCGAAGGGTGGTTCCCCTTGTGAATTCAGTGCTGGAGCTAAGGAGCAGTCCAGCTGATTCTAAAGGGCCAAATTAGGGTCCTTCGTTTGACCCACAGCTGGATATAACTCGCAATGCGGAACGCGAGGACAAGAGAACAGAGGTTAAAAGAACAGAAGCACAGGGACCAAATCTCTGGTTGAGCTGTGGTTCTATTCCCCCCTAAACAATAACCTTTCTTACAAAAACATCAGAAGCAACAGAACCCAGCCCTAACTCTATTAGACGAAGCCACGCCCTTTAAAGTACAGGCTAGTTTTCTACCCTGAGCTCAATCACAAGAAAATACTCAGTCTGGGCCATCTCAAAGTACCCCCAATGGCTCACTACCTCTTCAGGGTACTCAATCGCCAGCCAGGAACACTTGGGTGAGTGTCAGTGAAAATGAAGAGAGTGAGAAAGCGATTAGCCCGAAGGAGCCACCAAGAAGAATTGCGGAAGGAGGAGAGGAAGAAGAGGTATCAATTCAAAATATGTTGGTTACCATACTGGGCAAAATTAGAGATCTAAAAACGTCTCGGGCCCCAAAGATTGCTTCACTACATGAGAGGCTGTCTAAGCTGGAAGATAATATGTCTAACACACCAAAAAGAATGAGCGAGGCAGGAGCTGTATCTCGGATCTTGAGGATAAACTGACTGTCTTTCAGCGAGAACTATCAGAGCTGGGCAAAAACAAGAACCAGATGGAGCTGAAGCTTCAGGATTTAGAGAACTACGATAGGCGCTCCTATCTCCGTCTAGTGGGTATCCCGGAAGGATGTGAAGACGCGCAGAGAGACAAATGGGCTGGTTCGCTGCTGAAGAAAGTAATGCTGGAGTTGGAAGGGGACTTAACGATCACTAGAGCTCACAGAGTCCCCGCGCAGAGGCAACCAAATGCAAAATTCCCTCAAACTATATTACTTAATTTTGCGGATCTTCGAGTTCAGAAAAGAATATTAAGTACTGCCAAGAGATCCTTCCCTACTACAGAAATCCTGCAGTTTAAGATATTTTCAGATATGTCAGCAGCAACAGCGCAGCAAATAAGAGTTTGTGAAGATGATCAACCTATTCAAGGAGAAAGGGTCCCAGGCCTCGAATGTACAACAATCAAGGCTTAAAATTTTATCCAAAGGACCTTTCCAGATATTTGACAAGTGAGGCTCAGCCTGGGGGGGGGGGGTTGGGGGGGGGGGGGGGGAGATGCATATTGAATGTTTATATATATTTTTCTCTGTTTAGGGTGGGAGGAAGGGTGCTTATAGCACTCTAGTCCTCCATGGTGAGAGAACAGGAGTGCGTAAAGGATTCAATACAATGGCATCCAGCAACAGGAGGGGGTAGAGGGAATAGTGGGCAATTCCAGCTCCCAGGGATGAGATGGGAAGTTTGAGGTGGTAGGGGTGGTGAGGGTGAGGCAAAATGTAAAAGGAGAGTTCAAATTTATGTGCTTAACTATTCAGTGGGAATAAATAAATCAGGACACATGGGTTGTACTACATGTTGGCAGACGGAGCTAAGAATCGAAAGCTCAGGAAGTGGGGTGAAAAAATAGCACAAGTCACTTTATACCAAAAAAAGCACTTGGTACACTTTAATACTGTTAAATGCATGTACCACTTTATGTATACTGGATGCACTTTAGATCTATATGGGTCATACTCTAGTAGCTATTATATCGGTTCAGATGGAATATAGCCATAATATGAAGCAATGCACACAGCACTTTTTTACCAGACGGGGAAATTTTCTGTTTACATCATCTGTTTACAACCGCACAGGTCACTTTAGTTCAGTTACTATTAAATAATCGGTACTGAAAGTAATCTCTTTTATTACTAATGGTCTGAACAATAAACGCAAGGCCCATGCAATAGAAAACTGGCTGAGAAGCCAGAGCCCGGGTGTCATACTCCTGCTGGAAACCCATTTTAAGAACACAAGCAGTGCGAGTAAGATTCTACAACAGTGGGCCTGTTTTTATTGCCTATCTAATGCCAGCTCCACTCAGAAGGGTGTGGGGATCTACGTAGGTAAACATATACCATTCTAGGCAAAAGCCACGCAGATAGACTCAGATGGAAGATGGGCCTTTGTAAATGGGAGATTTAATCAATCAAGCTTTACTATAGCAACGATCTATGCACCGGTTTTAGACAATCCGCTCCCTTTGCTTCAGCTTAAACAGGCCTTAACGAACATCCCCGGCTCTATCATTTTGGGTGGCGACTTTAATTACCTTCAAGAGCCACTAATCGATTCTTCCACTAAAATTCAAAAACAAAATAAGCCGCAGGTGGCCATTTCTGTAGCTAATTGCGAAAAGGATCTAGACCTGGTAGACCCATGGTGCTTTCTGCACCCTAGGAAACACGTTGTTCGAGGCATATGAGCTGCAGATTACACACTGTGCATAGATCGCCATCTGGTGTTGGGCCCGGATGTTTGCAGTTTTTCCTCTTGGAAAGTCTTTGGAAGTCACGAGGTATGTGACTCCTCCTTTGGATCGTATTGCGCATGGGCTTCGGCTCCATCCGCAGATTGTTTTTTTCCGCCATCGGGCTCGGATGTGATCTTCGCGCTCCGGTTCCGAACAGTTTCCAGTTCTTCTATCGACACGCAATCCTCACCCCAATTTGCGGTATTGTTTTCGATCGCGATCTCCACACTCGGCGCGGCTCTCATCGATCATGACCTTCGATTCCAGTCGTCGACGACGGCCTTCGGGCCTACCCCAGCTCCGATCCTGGCTAATGGAAAGGACTCCCTTCAAGAAGTGCCCTCGATGTGGGTCCAAATTCCCCCACACCGACCTTCACGAAGTATGTAACCTCTGCCTCTCCCCTGAACACGAGGCTCGAGACTGTCTGCCGTGCAAGTCCTTCCTGTCCAAGAAAACCATTCGAGACCGAAGGGCATGAAGAACTATGGCACACTCGTCGACGGTGATTCCAGATGACATCTTCGGGGAAGGCGTCGACGCTCCAGAAGGACAACACACCGACGAGGGCCTTGTCAGCACCTCCGAAGCCGACGATTTAGATGTGGAGAACATCACGGCACCGAAAAAGGCTTCGGTCACACCTTCGCCTCCAGGCCTAGGCAAGACCAAAGACACTGCTTCCCACACCGCACCTTCGGGACCGGTTAAGAAGCCTATTAAGCCTTCCGGCGGCTCGAGCCAGCCCACCGTCGGTGCCGAGAAACACTCCTCCGCACCGACGCCAAAAAAGAAAATGGCCTCCTCCTCGGCACCGAGCTCCATACCGAAACACTCGGTGCCGAAAACCAGCTCCAGCTCCTCGGTACCGACACCATCCCCGGAACCGAGCAAAAAAACACAAGGCCACCGACACGATATCTCGAAGCAGAAAACCATCTCGGCACCGAGTAAACAGACAGCCCTTTCCAGGCCGCATAGTTCCAAACGGCAGACTAGCACAGACTCTAAAACAAGAAAACCGACGGCCCCGATGCCTTCGGCGCCGACGGAGAAACCACCCTCGGAAGAACTTTTTACACCTGATCCATTGCAAAAGACATTGATCAAGGACCCCAAAACCGGACATTTGATGCTCAGCATCAAAAAGAGACAGCTGGAAAAGCCTGCCCCAGCTCCGCCTCCAAAGAGGAAAGACTCTGCTACCTCCCCTTTCAGAATGCCTTCACCACCTCCTCCACCCCCTCCACCTTCCCCTCCTCCTCCTCCTCCCCCCCACCTCATCATTCCCCCACACCCTCTCCGGATGATGATAATGATGATGTCTATGATGACATAGGGGACGTACCCCATGACCTACCTACAGGGAACCCCACTCCCACAGGCTCCCCAGGCCCATGGGACGACTATAACATCCCTGACATTCCTAACGTCCTGCAAGATGATCTCTACCCTTCGAGACCATCCCCACCAGAAGACTCACTAGTGTTCAACCACTTACTCCAAAGGGCTGCACACTATCTCGGGGTGAATCTCCATACCGACCCCGTGGAGGAGGACTTCCTTCTCGATACTTTTGACACCACGCATAGGGCCACCTCCATACTGCCCATTCTGAAAGGAGTTATCAAACACGCGCCGGAGGTCTTTAAAGACCCAGTCAGAGCCAGGGTCATTAACCCGCGCATAGACAAAAAATATAAAGCCGCCCTTACAGATCCCACCTACATCAGAGGGCCAGCACCACTAGATTCCCTAGTAGTGTCTACAGCACGAAAGAGAGCAAACTCCCAAGCGTCAGGCGAAGCACCACCATCTGACAAAGAATCAAAACTCTTGGAAGCATCGGGCAAGCGCACTGCATCCCAAGCTGCCAACATATGGCGCATCGCTAATACACAAGCGCTACTGGCAAGATATGACAGGGCCCATTATTATGAACTAGAAGCCATAATGCAACACCTCCCTGACAAATATAAAAATAGGGCAAATGAGTTAATTCAGGAGGGCAAAACCATTACCATTACCTCCATCCGCTGTGCCCTAGATGCAGCTGACACCGCCTCCAGAGCCATTAATACCAGCATCCTCCTCCGTCGCCATGCCTGGCTAAGGATCTCAGGTTTTAAACCAGAAGTGCAAGCTTCCATCCTGAACCACCCCTTTGACCAGGAACATCTGTTCGGCCCAAAAGTGGATGAGGCCCTAGAAAAAATGAAAAAAGACACCGATACGGCGAAGTCTATGGGAGTCTTACAATCACACCCTCCCAGGCTCTCCTTTCGCCGCTCTTCCTTTCGGAGCACATCCAGAGGCTGCTCCTCTTGACACTGCTTCCACTTCATATAAGGCCCCTACCCAATCCACCTTTACAAGGGGTTATCAAAGAGGCGGCTACAGAGGTAACAATAATAAAGGCAAGACAAACACTGCCCGCTCTGCCTCTGCACCTACCCAATGACTCCCCTCCACTCCCCCAGACCATCCCACTCTGGTCGGGGGCAGACTCCAAAATTTCCTTCCTGTCTGGACTACCACCACCTCAGACAAATGGGTAACACAAATAATTCGGTCAGGCTACTGCCTAGAACTAATATATACCCCCCAAACATTCCACCCAGACAACGCCCAATGTCACAGGCACATCTAACACTACTAAAGCAGGAGGTAATCTCCCTCCTACAAAAGGGGGTGATAGAACGCGTTCCTACCAACCAACAAAATATGGGGGTCTACTCCCTATATTTTCTCATACCAAAAAGGGATGACACTCTACGGCCCATCCTAGACCTCCGGCCCCTAAACCGATACATACTCAGACCATTTTCACATGGTAACACTTCAGCAGGTACTTCCACTGCTCTCCCACAATGATTTCCTGACCACCTTGGACCTCAAAGACGCCTATTTCCACATTCCTGTTCACAACGCTCACAGGAAGTTCCTCAGATTTGCAGTGGACGGCCAACACTACCAATTCAAAGTACTCCCATTTGGAGTCACGACAGCACCACGAGTATTCACCAAGTGCCTAGCAGTAGTGGCAGCACACCTGCAGAGACAACACATCCATGTCTTCCCATACCTAGACGACTGGCTAATAAAGGCCAGTTCATACAACCAGTGTGTACAACACACGCACGCCACTATCCAGCTGCTTCACCGACTGGGCTTCACAGTAAACCATGCAAAGTCCCATCTCCAACCGTCCCACGTAAATCAATATCTGGGTGCCACTATAGACACCTCAAGAGTGCTAGACTACCCCAGTCCTGCCAGGATAGCAAGCATTCAAGCTCTACGTGCAAAATTTCAGCCACAACACTCTCTTCCAGCTCGAGTGTTCATGCAACTAATAGGAATGATGCCCTCTTGCATATTCATAGTACCTCACGCAAGACTCCTGATGCGTCGTCTCCAAGAGTGCTTAACGCGCCAATGGAACCAGGCCCAGGGTCAATTAACAGATCTGGTGTTGGTAGGCGGTCGTACCCATCGCTCTCTGCAGTGGTGGACCACCAAAAACCTTTCCAAAGGGCGACCGTTCCTGGACCCGGTTCCTCAGATAGTACTGACAACGGATGCATCGCTCTCCGGCGGAGGAGCTCATCTATTACATCACACCATGCAGGGCAGATGGACACCTCAACAAAAGTTACTCCACATCAACCATCTGGAGTTACTAGACATATTTTTAGCCCTAAAATCTTTTCAAACAGATTTCAGGCAAGGCAGTCCTAGTCCGCACAGACAACATGACAGCCATGTACTATATACAAAAACAAGGCGGCATACACTCTCCACAGCTCTCTCAGCTAGCACAGAGCATATGGAGATGGGCCATACCCTAGAAAATCGTTCTCCTAGCCCAACATGTCCCAGGAGTCCAAAACACTATGGCAGATCTGCTCAGCAGACAAACACAACAACTCCACGAGTGGAAACTCCACCCGCAAGTTCTTCACCCGTACTTTCAAATGTGGAGGCATCCACAGATAGACCTCTTCGCCACCCACGAAAACGCCAAATGCCCAAGCTTCGCCGCCAGATATCCACACCCATTGTCCAAAGGCAATGCGATATGGATGAACTGGTCAGGCAGATTTGCATACGCTTTTCCGCCTCTCCCACTCATTCCATTAGTGGTGCGCAAACTACAACAACACTCCCTCACACTGGAGGAGCCTAGCGCGCAACTAAGATGGTCGCGTGAGCACAGGGCTCCCCGGACCCTTTCTGCTCCTCGGAATATATCCTGAGATTATCCTGATTTGGTTTATGGAATCTGGGAGATGAAGACCAGCTGATCATATATCTCTTTTTAAAACTCTAATTGGACCTGGGAATCCTGAGTTGTCGTCGTCGGAACTTTTGGGACCCACCCGGCGGATGTGGCCGGGGTGAAGGTGACCCGTGGGGCCGGGCTGCAATTGAACAACAGCGGCCTCAGCGCGGTGCCAGTTGCCGAGTCAGCGCTTTCAGTTTCGATTTTGGCCTTCAGGAGATCGGCTGGCGTGCGTGCTCAAGGTGGCGAGGTGCCTCCTGGGCCTCTGCCCGAGGCTTGCTTCCATCTGCTACTGGTGGGCCTGACGCCTCCGACCCCCACATCGGCAGTTTGTGGTCCTTTTGCTGGCGCCCGCACACCTTTTGATCGGAGGTCCCATTGAGAGACTGCGCTCGCATGGCGGGCAAAGGGGGTCCGGAGGGGCGCAAGACCAAGGCTTCTCTGCGCGGGGGAGCGGTCCAGAGCAACAACATGGACCGCTACACCCAGGGCAGGGGGCCCCCTGGCGCTACTGGCCTCTCCCCGGATGCTGCGGGGGGAGGCACGACCGTCTCTGCGGAACTTTCCCTGCAGGACATTATGGGCGCCATCGAGGGCATCAGGGAAACCATCGCGACGCAATATGAGGCCCTGGCCCGTAAGATCGACACAGTCGCAATCGATGTCACCCTGATTCGGGCCGACCTCTCCAAAACCAACGAGAAGGTCCAGGCCCTTGATACACGGACCTCCACCCTGGGTGCGGAGGTGTCGGATCTGCGGGCCGCGCTTGGGGACATTAGAGTGGTCAACGACCATATGGCCCGGCGGCTTGAGGACTTCGAGGGACGGGCCCGACGCAACAACATCCGCATCATTGGTGTACCGGAGTCCTCGGACGGCCGCCCGGTGGACCTCGTGGTCGAGGAACTTATCCTGCAACAGCTGTCCCCGGCTGGCCTAAGTAAATTCTTCGCCGTGGAGCGGGCCCATCGAGTTCCGGGCGGCCGGCCACGGCCGGGGGCCCCCCCGAGGCCTATTGTGGCTAAACTGTTCCACTACAGGGACCGCGACGCTATTCTGCAGGCTTCACGGACCCGTGGCCCGGTCCGCTACGAGAACTCGACTATCAATTTTTATCCGGACTTCACGCGACTGGTCCAGAAACAGCGGATGGGATTCCAAGGGGTGAAGCGCCGTCTCCGCGAGCTGGGCCTGAAGTATTCGATGATCTACCCGGCGAAACTCCGAGTGGAGCATGGAGAGCGGACAGCCTTTTTTGACTCTCCTGTTGCCGCAAGTGACTGGCTGGACTCGCTGCCGGACGGGGGTGGCCGGCCCGGGCCCTCTGGGGGCACCGCAGGTGACGGGTCCCCTTAGACTGACATCTGGTCCTTGCTTTTGCGGTTTTGTACTGTACAGTTGGGTCTTACTTCTTTTGCATACTGTGTTTTACCAGGACCCGTGAGGGGCGCGGGCGGGTTCGGGTCCCTTTCCTCCTCCGGGGTCTTTTTGTAGAATGGGGTTAGGGGGGCGACAGGCACACTGCAAGTTGGGGGGGGTCATTGGCCCGCAGGGGTGCAGGGTGGGGGGAGTTGGACTTGGGGTGGGGTTGGGGGGGAAGGGGGGTTGTTTTGTTGTGTGTTTTTTGTTTACAGGGCGAGGTATTGATTTTTGTCCATCTTTGGAAACCGTGCTGCGGGCTGGGGGCCTCTTGATCTATTGGAGGGGATGGGGGGAGACGGGTTGAGGCTTATGTCATGGAACGTCAATGGGTTGGGGGATCGTATTAAGCGGGGTGTTGTACTGCAATATTTGCGTCGTGTGACTCCTGATGTGGTGTTTCTCCAGGAGACGCACTTGGTCGGCAATGTCTGCCATGCGATGAACAGGGGGGGATACCGCCTCGTAGCCCATTCTGGTTTCACAACGGGCTCCAGGGGGGTGGGCATTCTCCTGCGAACCTCCCTTCCGGTGGAGATCACGAGGATAGTCTCGGATGACAGAGGGCGCTATGTGTGTTTGCTTGGGAGGTGGGAGGGGCAGCCCCTTGCCCTGGTTTCAGTCTACGTCCCCCCGGGTCTCCAGAACTCCACCTTTACTGACTTGGGTCGAATGCTGCTTGACCTTCCGGACGGCCTCCTGCTCATGGGCGGGGACTTTAACTCTGTGGTTTCGGGTGAACTGGATCGTCACCCACCGAGGACCCTCCCCGCTGCCCAGTCATGGCTGGGTGGGATGTTGGAGACCTTCGGCTTGGTGGATAGTTGGAGACTAATGCATCCGACCCAGTGTCAGTTCACCTTTCATTCGGGGGCGCATGGGAGTCTCTCTAGGCTGGACTACTTCCTTATGCCCGCGGCGCAGACTGGTCGGATTCGAGAGGTCAGACACTTGGCGCGTGGTATCTCCGACCATTCTCCGCTGTGGCTTCTCTTTGACACCGGGTCGCGGTCTGCAGGGCGGATAGCTCCTATTAACCCTTGGTACCTGCGGGACCCTGCGACTCGTGACAGCCTGGTTAGGGCCATGGACCAATACTTCAGTGAAAACGAGGGGTCGGTGTCGTCTGCGTTGTCCCTTTGGGAAGCCTTTAAAACTGTGATACGCGGACACGCCCTCGCCCAGATAGTGGTGGCCAAGAAGGTCAGGAGTGAGGCGGTGGTGAAGCTGGAGACTGACATCTCGGGGTTGGAGTCGGCCCTGGAGGCGAATGTTACTCCGGACGGGCTACATGCCCTTAGCCTGAAACAGTTCGAATATAGGTCCCTGGTCACTGACGCGGCCAAAACTATGTATAGGGAACAGCAGGGCCGATTGTATGACGCGGGGGACAAGGCGGGAAAGTTGATCGCGTGGCTGGACAAAAAGGAGAGAGTGAATCGTGTGGTCCCCGAGTTGCGTGCTGCTGACGGTGTGTGTGTGACTGAGCCGGATGAGATTGTGGAATGTTTCGCTGACCACCTCCGGGCGGTGTACTCCCCGGTGACTGACAGGGATGAGGATGACTCTCGCCTCCTACTGAGAGATATTGCTCTGCCCGGCCTGTCCGTTGAGGACCGGGAGCGGCTGGACGCTCCCTTGTCGTCGGATGAAATAGCGACCGCGATCCGTTCCCTTCGCTCGGGCAAGGCTATGGGTCCTAACGGTCTGCCCATTGAACTATACAAATTGCGTCCTGATAAGCTTGCGCCCTTCCTCAGCCGCATGTTCCGCGACTCTCTCGCGGCGGGTTCCCTTCCGGCCGACCAGCGCTTGGCCACTATAGTCGTTATCCCCAAGGAGGGCAAGCCGCGAGACCGCTGTACTTCTTACCGGCCCATTTCACTGCTCAATGCGGAGCCCAAAATCCTGGCGAAAGTCCTGGCCAATCGATTGTTGAGTGTCGTGTGCGACCTTATTCATCCGGACCAATGCGGCTTTATCCCGCACCGCAACACCGCTCTTAACTTGCGGCGTCTTCACGGTGCCCTTGCCAGGGCGGAGTTCCTCTCCGAACCGGCCGTGCTGGTTTCTTTGGATGCCACGATGGCCTTTGATACTATTGAGTGGCCATTCCTCTGGGCCGTCTTGGATAAATTCGGCTTTGGAGAGGGATTTATTGGCTGGGTGAGGCTCCTTTACACGGGACCCATGGCTCAAGTGGTGGTGAATGGGCGGGTCTCTCGGCCCTTTGCCCTCGGCAGGGGCACGAGGCAGGGGTGCCCGTTGTCCCCGTTGCTTTTTGCTCTCGCCCTGGAGCCGCTCGCTGCCTGGCTCCGTTGGGAGCCCTCGCTTAGAGGGATCCGGTGGGGCCCGGGCTTCGAGGATCGGGTCTCGCTGTATGCGGACGACATTCTCCTGTATCTCACCTCACCGCGGCAGTCACTCAACGTCCTCTTTGACGTTCTGACCTCCTTTGGGAACAATTCGGGTCTCACGATCAATTGGTCTAAATCCTGCGTTTATCCCATCTCTGGTGGTCCTCCTCTCCTGCCGCCTCGGCTCCCGATTCAGATATCTCTGAGCGGCTTTAAGTACCTGGGGATATACGTTTCGCTGGACCCGGTGGCTCGCTATGAGCAGAATCTCCTGCGTCCACTTCGGCGGCTGCGGGAGGACACGGCCCGGTGGTGCAGGCTCCCCCTGTCCCCGCTGGGTCGGGCCGCGCTGTTTAAAATGATGTCCCTTCCCAGGTTCCTCTATGCACTCCAGAACTCCTTCGATGTTATCCCAGTGGCCTACTTTCGGGAGGTGGAGAGCCTGCAGAGGAGACTGGTGTGGGACGGGCGGGCGCGTATTGCTCTTGCCAAGCTCACTCTCCCCTGGTATGACGGGGGCATCGCGCTTCCTGACATTCGCAGGTACTATTGGGCCTCGCAGCTATCTGCCATTAACCACGCCACGTATGCGCCCGGCTTGAATCCGGCGTATGAGATGGACAAGTTCCTGCTTCCCGGCGGGAACTACAACAGGGCACTTTATTCCCGCCTGGCTGGCCGGACCCTTACGGGTCCTACTAAGATTGCGGTGCGGACTTGGAGGGCTGCCACTGCGGCCATGGGCTGGAGTGAGCGATTAACATGTGCTACTCCCTTGTTTGCCTCCGACCGCCTGGGCAGCTTGTGGACCACGAAGGGGTTTGACCAGTGGGACACGATTGGTATCAGCAAAGTGGGAGACCTGTGGCATAAGGGCGCGGTAAAGACTTTCGCGGTGCTCCAGGCCGAATACGAGCTGACCGACAGGGAGTTCTTCCGCTACGCCCAGGTTCGACACGCCCTGCTCTCGGTCTTCGGGGAGGGGACCAAGATCCCTGTTTCCTCTCCCCTCGAGGACCGTATACTTGACGGACATGTCCCTGATAGTACTATTTCTTTAATTTATAAAAAATTAATTAATCACCGGGCGGACCTTTTTGTGCGCCTTCGGGAGGCTTGGACTGGGGATGGGGTGGAATTGGACGACGAAGATTGGCAGTCTGCACTGTCGTCCCCCAGGGAGGTTGCCATTCCGGCTCGTCTCCGGTTGGTACAGCTCAAGATTCTCCACCGGGTGTATGTGACGGGTCCGCGCTTGGTCTCGATGGGATTCTCCGGCGACGGGCTCTGTAAGCGAGGCTGTGGGCTCAGCGCCACCTTTCTTCATATCCTTTGGGAGTGCCGCGAGGTGGCGGACTACTGGCGCCGGGTCCACACGGTTATGGGACAGGTCACCGGGGTCGTGCTGCTGCCGGAGGTGCGTCGCTGTGTCCTGAATGTGTGGGAGCCCAATGACTACAGCGCGGCTCAGACTCGGTGGGCGGCCCTAGGGAACATGATTGCCAAGAGGGACATAGCGCAACTTTGGGGCGCTCAACGGCCGCCCACCGTGTCAGTATGGAAGGAGAATATGGACTGGTGTATGTTTAGGGAGAAGACTGTGTATGTGGCCCGTGGCAAGCCGGGGGCATGGGGTAGAATTTGGGGGCAATGGAACGCGTATCGCGGAGGCATCTGTACGCCCCCCCTGGTAGATACTGATATCGCCATGTCCCCCTGACCCTTGATGGCTCCTGGCGCCTTTTGGAACAACTACATATGGACGTTCATCTTCCTTGACCACCCCCCCCCCCCCCCCCCCCTCCGTCCCCGGGCTCCCGGTACTCCTCTCTTTAGCGGTTTGCGCAATTGTCCTGACTGGAGTTTCCCGGGGGGAGCCTGACCCGCACTGGTTTCCCTCATAACTCGCCTTATGTTGTGTATTGTTGGTTTTTTTTTTTTTTTTTTTGTTTTTGTGATTGTTGGACTTACGCTTCCTGTTCCTCGAGCACTATCTGGAGCCACTGCAGGGCAGTGCCCTGGGAACTGATTGTAGCCTTGATAAGTGTAGATTTCCTTCTGTACCTAGCGGCCGGCCCGGGTGGTTGTAGGCCCGTACTTGTAACCGAATTATTGCTTAATAAAACTTTTTCAAAAAAAAAAAAAACACTCCCTCACACTAATCCTAGTAGCTCCAACTTGGGCCAGACAACCGTGGTACAGCACACTGTTGGAACTATCTGTAGTACCGCACCAAAAGTTACACCTCTCTCCACACCTCTTAACCCAGAACCATGGAGAGATCAGGCACCCGGACCCAGCTCAGCTCAACCTTGCGATCTGGCTCCTGAAATCCTAGAATTCGGTTATCTAAATCTTCCCCCTGACTGCATGAATGTCATTAAAGAAGCTAGGCGACCCACCACTAGAGCGTGCTACGTAGCCAAGTGGAAACGTTTTGTTGTCTATTGTCACAACAATACCATCAATCCCCTAGATGTGTCCATTCAACACATCATAGACTATTTACTACACCTACAAAGATGCAATCTAGCCTATACGTCCATTAGACTGCACCTTGCAGCCATAGCAGCTTATCTACAAAACAGGCAACATCTATAACTTTTTTAGAGTACCTGCCATTAAAGCCTTCATGGAAGGCCTCAAAAGCATAATTCCCCCCAGAGTGCCAACCTCACCTGTGTGGAACCTAAATATCGTTCTCACCAGACTAATGGGACCTCCCTTTGAACTCCTACACAAATGTGAACAATTCCTAACATGGAAAACCGGCTTTTTTTGTAGCCATCACTTTCCTCAGAAGGGTCAGTGAGATACAAGCACTTACCATTCAAGAACCTTTTTTCCAAATGCACCATAACAAGGTTGTTCTCCGTACTAACCCAAAATTCCTCCCTAAAGTCATTTCTCCTTTTCACCTAAACCAATCTGTAGAACTACCAGTATTCTTATCGCAACCACAGACCGTTGCAGAAAGAGCTCTTCACACATTAGATGTCAAACGAGCCTTACTCTACTACATCGAGAGAACACAACCTTTTCGTAAGACCAAACAACTGTTTGTCTCTTTCTCACCACCACACAAAGGCAAGCCCATCTCCAAGTCGGGGATAGCTAGGTGGATTGTCAAATGCATTCAGATTTGCTACCACAAAGCAAAACGAACGCTATCCGTTCCCCCTAAAGCCCACTCTACACGAAAAATAGGGGATTCAATGGCATTTCTAGGGAACATCCCATTAGATGATATCTGCAGAGCAGCTACATGGTCAACACCGCACACTTTCACTAAACACTATTGTGTAGATGTGCAAACTAAGCAACAGGCTAGTGTGGGCCAGGCTGTACTCAAAACATTATTTCAAACCACTGCAACAGATACGGGTGGTCGCCGCTAAGGATGGGTACTGCTATATAATCTATGCACAGTGTGTAATCTGCAGCTCATATGCCTCGAATGGCAAATGCTACTTACCAGTATGCATCTGTTCTTGGCATGTAGAGCTGCAGATCTACACACGCCCACCCGCCTCCCCGGCTACCTTTATCTGTTCCAGTTTATCTTATTTAGATACAACACACATGGGCATCTTCACTGTTATTACTACGCTCCATCTTTTCCTGCTGGCAAAAAACAATCTGAGGGTAGAGCCGAAGCCCATGCGCAATACTATCCAAAGGAGGAATCACATACCTCGTGACTTCCAAAGACTTTCCAAGAGGAAAAACAACTGCAAACCTCCGGGTCCCAACACCAGATGGCGATCTATGCACAGTGTGTAGATCTGCAGCTCTACATGCCAAGAACAGATGCATACTGGTAAGTAGCATTTGCCTTTTCATGTTTTTCGGCATAATATAATACTGCTTCTAGAGTAGAGAATATTTTGATTTCACATGTTCTGAAAATAATTACGCATGAATATATACAAAATGCCTTTTCAGATCATGCACTAATCAAAATGGAAGTAGCAGGGGTAGGGCCTGAAAGAGCACCCAGAAGATGATATTTTAACAAAATTAATTTAGAGAGAGAGGAATGGTGTACAGAGGTTACTAATGAAATATATACATATTTGTTTTAACAACACAGATACTGCCCGGATACGTATTGTGTGGGATGCTTTAAGGCTGTATTACGGGGATTTATTACATCCAAAGAAATCCTTCAACAGGGGGTAAAAAGGAAAAAAAGATCAGAGCTCGAATTCAGGCTTGAACAAGCAAGTAGGAAACATTCCGAAAATAGGAATTCAGTTACAAAACAGGAGCTTTTACAGGCAAATTTAGATATGCAGGACTACTATTATCTGCAGGGTAACACTACCTATCTCAAGAGGGTATACAAGGAGAGTGTGTACACGAGGAGATTACTTGCGTGGCACGCAACAGAGAGACAGGTTCAAAATAGGATCCTATCACTGATAGATGCGGACTCCAAGCTACAGAAAACCAGTCCCTTGGAGATTGGGAGGACTTTTTAAAACATTATGAGAAAATCTATCAGACGGATCAACAAATAACGACTGAGCGTATTATAGGGTTTTTAGATAAACTGCTGATGCCATCCCTAACCAGGGAGCAAAGCGAAATGGTGACGGCCGAGTATGATCTTGAAGAAATTGACGCAGTTGTGAGTTCAATGGCTAGTAGCATAGCAGCTGGGTAGGATGGACTACCAGTAGAAATATACAAGAGGTTTTCCCCAGTTTTAAATATACAACCGGTAAACCTTGCCAATCATATATTAAAAGATGGAGAACCCCCACCTTCTTTTCACATGGCTGTGGTAGGTAGTATTCTAAAGAAAGACAAAGATAGGGAAAACATTAATTCCTATAGGCCTGTATGCCTTCTTAATGCTGATTACAACATTTGTACAAAGCTTCTCACCAACAGGCTTAATAAGATAGTGGGTTCAATTATACATGGGGACCAATGTGGTTTTGTAGCAGGTAGGCATCTCTCCTCAAATACAAAGTTTTTAATAGAAGCTTTGGACTATTTTATCCAGAACAAAATAGAGGCACAGGTGTTGTTTTTAGACGCAGAGAAAGCGTTTGATCTGGTGTCCTGGGAATGTCTTTTTTTTTAATTCTTGCTAGATTTGGGTTTTCGGAAAAGTTTATACATATAGTGAAATATCTTCATAAGGATTCCTCAGCACAAATAATTAATTCTAGAAATGTAGGTTATTGTAGAATAAATAGGGGTACACGGCAGGGGTGTCCTTTATCCCCAATTCTTTTTGCTTTATTTATAGTACCCTTGGCAATAGCCATTAGACAAAAAGCACTACAAACTGCACCTTTGCAAGGCATGTCTAATATAAAACTATATGCTGATGATATTGTTCTATTTCTTAAACCGGGAGCCAGCATTCAAAAGGAAATGTTAGCAATTTTTTTCAGAATTTCAAGCACTGGGTGGGTACAAAATAAATAACGCTAAGACGGAAATCTTACTTAGCAACTGCTTAGCCCACACATTATTACCAAACGTCCAGTTATTATATAATCTGAAGCCCAAGAGGTATCTAGGTATATTTGTGTCGGAAAATGTGAATGAACTATATGCATTAAACTATGTCCCCCTATTGCAAAAAAAGTTAAGCGCTTATTCGCAAAATGGAATCGACTTCCAATCTCAATAATAAGACGGGTAGCATTAAAACGTATGTCAATTTTACCATTATTAGTTTATTTGCGGCAATCCCCTGTGCACCACAAATGTCTTTTTTTAAATAAATAGATGGTCTATTCGCATCTTTTATATGGGCCAACAAGGTACCAAGATTAGCACTTGCCACTTTAAGTAACCAAAACGAGGAGGAAGGGTTAGCCCTTCCTAATTTGAGGCAATACTAGTATGCAAATTTTGCATATAGCACAAACAGGTTTTTTAACTATCTTAATCCATTAGATATGGATAATATTTTTATAATAAGGATACTGAAGGAATATAAAATTCTAGATCCTATGAGGCTGGTGAAGAAGCCCAAAAAAGTGGGCTACAAGATCTTCCAGCGGTTTCTAAAACAAAAAGCCCAACTGCTTAAGCATTATGAAATACCTTGGAAAAATGGTTCCACATGTTTGGCCGACCTGTATGTCGGGGAACATAGGCTGGTCCAACCTAGTATAGTAAAGAAATAAGAGGAGAATGGGTATAAAAATGTGGGAGATTTTCTTATCTCAGATAATTGGAAAAGGTGGACTGAGATAGAGTATGGCCTGAGTCATTCTATAGATCTGCTTAAATGGTCTTTTATTGAAATAAGGTATTTTTTAGAAAATATAGATCCATCCGTACTAAGGCCAAGACTAGAACTAAGTGGGACTCTGCTAGATACTAGACTGAGATCAATAAGTAGTTGGGTAAAACTTTTGAATGAGCATAAGACTTCAAAGTTGTGCGAAAAAGCCAGTGTGGAGCAGATTAATCTATAACCTGCTGGTGCAGGGCTCACCACTTTGCCACGGGTTCTTCATCAAATAAGGAGGAATCAACAGCGGAGCGAAGTACAAACCATAGGTAATTTATTAAGCATTCAGAATGGGTCTCCATCCAACGAGCACCATGGAGTTACTCAAGGAAAGGAGCGCACCTGAACAATGGCTACATGGGTTTTTATAGGGAAGATCAGAAACAAGGAACGCCCAGAGGTAAATAGAACTTTGGAAAGAACACACAAATGAGCTAAGGCAAGAGTCTGACAGCCTCGGTGTCTTGTGCAATTTCTACATTTTAAGACTGAACAACAAAATGTGCTATTCTGAGTAGACTTTACTTAAGGATTAACTATTGCCTGAAAACCTTTGAGCAAGCTGACTCTGCATGTTTATGCAGCCTACAATGTCTCAACTTAGCTTAATCAGAAAACGAGAGATTCAGATTTTAAGGTTTCACAGTCTTTCCTTTTCAGCTGTGCTGAATCCATAAGGAAGGTACATGTATTAATTTATATATCAATTTTCATTATTTCATCAATTTCAAGTTGTACCATCATTTCTCTACTTAATTCATGAACATTAATTGGGGAAGGCTTGATACTGTTACAGGTAGCTATATAAGCTGTACATGTCACAGGGGCATGCTGAATGCAGCAACAGCAAGTGAGAAAGATGGCTCCTATAATCACTATTCCCTATAATTATGTCCAGCCCCAAGCAGAAACAATACCTCAAAACCATTCTGACCAAATCCATGTTCCTTTTTCCTGCAGTTATTTGATGAAGCTTTTGTGTGGCTCAATTAACATTAAGGGCGTTTTTATGTATTTTGACAAAATCCTTAAGAGAGGACAAGGTGAAGTGACAATGTTCAGATGCAGTAGGAGTAGGGGGCACTAGGCTATGAACAGGGTAATATGTTTTAAGCCTCAAAAATAGACCCCAAAAAAATCCCAATACTAACAATAGAAAACATACAAATATCCCTATTTTTCTCTTTCTAATCCAAAACTGTCAGCTTTTAGCGGGGGCATTCGGGGCAAGTACTTCTATTCCTCCTAATAGGTCAAAAACACCTTCCCAAAGGGCCTTACTGGCAGATCGACAATTCTACCTATTTCAACCTAATCTATATACAAATACCTATTTCAGAAGAACACCTATCACTATTCCCAATACTGATCTTTTATATCCAACCTGTATGTTTCTTAACCTTCCTTCCTCTTACTGTAGTATTTGTTGTTTATTTGCCAAGGTGACAAAGAGTAGCGTACGATCAGCCAGAAAGAGAGCAGTGTAGTCTCAGTTCTCCCAAACTTTCCTCACTATCCGAATCAGATTATTGAACCATGCATGATCTGACATGGCCACTATTCCTTTAGCACTGATATGGGCTGAACTGTGGGCCATGGTAACAATAACATTCACATAATAATTTGGAAGCGTTCATCTTTGCTTTTCTGACGGATCTATCCAACATCCTGTTGCATCCTGGCACCCATATTTTTTACACTGTTCCTTCTGTTCCTCTGTAGCTTCTTCCTGTACTTCCTTAATGAAATCTAGAGTTTGATTAAAAATAGTCACTTCTGGTGTCCATCTAACTGTCCCTACAATATGCATTAAACTATACTTTAAATAGGCTGATCGTTTAGCTGTTTCATTGGAAAAAGTATTTCCCTGTATTATCTCATCTATAATTTTATTGTGGACAAAACATTTAACAATAGCAACTCTTTTTGGTAACATCAAGGTATCCAGTATCTTTACTATTCATTCCCCATACTGTATCTTATCACCATGCAAAATCAAAAAGCCCCCTTTTGTTTTTAGAGTCGTCCGAATGAGTGGGCAACTCCAAAGGCATATATATTGATATTTACAGTCAAATCTTTACTTAATTCACAAGCTCTAGTCAAAGCTGTCAGCTTCACAGATTGCGTTGACATTTGTTGTATTTTACATAACTCGACCTCAGATTTCAAGGAAGTAACTATATAGGCCGCTGTACTAGAGCCATCAGGTAGTTTGTAACATGCACCATCCATGGACAGTTCCCCTGGTGGATCAGATATAGGGGTATCTGTCAGGTCTACCCGTCCCTAAGTCTCCTTCTCAGTAATAAATATACAATCATGTTTCTCATCTTGTTGGGACTCGGAAAGGGGTAGTTCAGTGCCTGGATTCAAAATGTTACAGCATTTCAGAGTGATGTTTGGAGCAAAAAGTATCAACTCATACCCTGTTAATATCGCTCTGGTCAGGTGCTGGGTCTGAATTCTTTTTTTTTTTTTTAGATGTCAACTAAATGTGGTACCATAACTGTCAAATTGTGACCTTAAAAATACATTTCAGATTGCTTTATCACAGTGGGTTCCAATGTGGAGGAGAAATATGCACATGACCTATTCCTTCTTACATGGGACTGTGTCAAACTGCAACCACCTTTTGCATGCACAGATTTGTAATAATCAAGTTTTACCTAAAGCAGGAGCATTACATAAAGCATTTCTAAATTGCAAAAAGACTGCTTCACACTGACTAGTACAAAGAAAACGGCATGCATACGTGCTTTAATGTTAAGGCAAGCAGGGGGTTTGCAATTTATGAAAAATTTGGTAATAAACGCATAGATATTAGATTGAGTCAGTGGTTTCTGCAAGTTCTGCACCAATTATATCCTATGTTGGTGTATCGTCTCACAGGAGGAGACCTAAATAGGTAATCTTCTGTTGACAATACTGTTATTGAAAAAGAGATACTTTATGTCCCAAGGATACTAAGTGATGCAATAATTTCACTGTAACTTGTTTCAAACCTTCTGTTGTATTGCTATGTCTCCAACGAGTAGCTTACCAGTGTACTGTCCAAACTGTATTTTAAAAAATAAAACTCGGGCATTCAAGACAACGTTTCTTTCGTATTTTCACAACTCATAAACTGATGCCTACAGAGAAAACAGGTGACATTTTGAAAATGTGTTTAAAACTATTATTTCAGTTGGAGATATGTATTACTCATTTTTATACCTTGGTGCAAAGGGGTATTGTAGCTATGATTTGCATGTACTACACATGTAGTTCTTCAGTTTAAATTGTCAAAGCCTTGCTTTTTTTTTCATTACTGCTGTAAACCCTGCCTAATGCATCAATGTGATCACTGCTGATACTCTTGGATGGCGTGCTCATTTTACATTACTAGTAACTTTTGTTACAGAAAATATTGGAGACCCTTCTACTAACATTCAGTTGTCATGAAATAGGGCTTTGAACGGGGAGGCCAGAAAATCCCATAGGTGTTTTAACTTTACCTGAGAAAGAACAAGATATTGAGAGACTACTATCTTGTTACTTTTCTCTCAAATCAATCACAAATTGATAAACTTTTATCCTGTATTTCATCCCCACTTTTAAGGACAGGAAGAATAGGGCTATTACATACATCAGAGGAAACTTGCTCAAAGCGAGTAAAGAAATCGTGGACTGCCTCTCCCTGTTATTGTTTACAAGCAGTAAGGAGTGCCCAATCTATTTTTCTGGCTGGCACTATCGTTTTTATATAAGTACGTATATTACAATGGCAGATCCAGAATGAGCTGACTAGGTTTCTGACCAAGTTTCCTATCTCTATCAGCTGTTATTATGGCAGCCCAATCTCCTCCCAAATCAACAGCATGATCCTGTTTCCAGGTAAGTCGCCACTTATCAGGTGGTAGGATCATACCAAAAAAAACATATCAATATCTGCTAAGGTCATGATACAGGAATCAATGGCTGCCTACATGATCATAAAATCCCCTAGGATGTTTCCTTATGTCTGGTAAGGAGGCTTTTAAAGTAAGTACATCCATCCTTTTCCAGGGCGTATATATCCAATTGTATAAAAAATGGGCTCTAGCATTAGGACTATTTGGGTCATCATTATCCTCATTCCCTCTTCCAGGAATGAACTGTGGCGCAGCTTCCCTGATGGGTCTTTATTCAAGGAGAGGAAGAGAGTTCATTAAATTATCCAATTATCATTGCAATAGCATTATTAATTCTATCTACAGTGAAGGCCCCTATCTGACACTGTCTATTAATTGCTCTAACATTATCAGAACCATTTCGCCCTGTAGTCATCTCCCATTGAACCATAAGTTGATGAGAGAGCTTATTTATAAGACAAAGAAGCTCACCCTCAGAGAAATCCTGAATCTGATATATCATTTCTTCTACTTCCATTTCTAGATCACTTAACCAATTTAATACCATCAACCTTATTGCATCCTGACGAAACTGAGGTACAGTAGAGCGAAGAACTCGAGGGGTTAGAACAGATGCAGAAAGTACAGAATCATTAGACATTTGAAGTGCAGTGGCCTGAGGTGGAGGCGCAGAGGCTTGGGGTGGGGGTGCAGTGGCTTGGGTTGGGGATGCAGTGGCCTGAGTTGGAGAGGGGAAAGAGTGTACCGGTACTGGTTGAAAAATAAGGGGCTGAACAACCGCAGGCAAAGGAGGTGGAACCGGGGGTACAAGGGGAACAACAGTCAATGGGGCAGGGGGAAGAAGTGTTAAAGGTACATATGGGGGTGGGGGTTGTTCTATCAACAACCCATCAATATCTGAATCCACATCTTGTTGGACATGAACTGCTACAGTTGGTCTAACTATATATTCCTTAGATATTAATAATCTATGCTCCCTATCTAAACATTACTTTTTCTCCTGAACTTCCTTATCCTTTAATTCCTTATACTTCTGATACTCTGTTTTCCTTTCCTGTTTCCTTTGTACCTTCTCTGCCTTGAGCTGCCGCTCCCTCTCTTCTTTTCTTCACATACACACACTGTCAAACATAGCCGACCTAACTTTCTTCAAAAACAATTGATTGTCTAAATACCCGAGTTTGTGAGGGTCCATAGTTCCCTCTAATGGCCATCTCAGCTGGGGATCCCCTTTTGTGTATTTGTTCCACAATGTATTATACATGATGGAACAAATACCATATTTGATGTACATCTCAAAATGTGGCATACCTTCTGGTGGCGCCGGCTAACTTGCTTCCAAAATGCTCTGCTTATCGCAGCAGCAACAAAACTTCCGAAGGGTGCTAAACACAGGCATGTTATATAAGATTAAAAAAAACTTATAAACAGAGAGAAATAAAAAATATTCTCACATTACCTGTAAGAAAAAATGTTAGTCAAAACAAATAGCAAGTCTCAAAACAAATCTTAGATCTGTAAATACCAAACAGAACCTAGGTTTCAAAATTCAAAACCGAGTCCGAACGGATTACCAAATTCCAAACAGATTACCAATCAAATACCAAGTCAAGACGAATACCAAGTCAAGCAAATACCAAACAAATCCTGAACAAATGAACCGGTTCAATACAGATTTACCTCATGCGTAGTCTTCGACTCCCACCTGTCGATCCTCCCTGATCCAAAAAATGACCATTTAAAGGCCCCAGTCAAGGCTAGCAGCCGCCGGGAAGATCAGAGTTGGAGAGCTGAAAAATCACCTTGGACCACGAGCAACACTAATCTCATCAGGTGGGGCGCTTGCTCAGCGAAGTTCGTCTTACCGACCTGATCTTCTGCCCCGGTCCGACTGCAAGCGCTTGATCGAGCCCCACGTTGGGCACCAATTTGTGGAGCAGATAAATCTATAACCTGCTGGTGCAGGGCTCACCACTTCGCCACGGGTTCTTTATCAAATAAGGAGCAATCAACAGTGGAGCGAAGTACAAACCATAGGTAATTTATTAAGCATTCAGAATGGGTCTCCATCCAACGAGCACCATGAAGTTACTCAAGGAAAGGAGCACACTTGAACAATGGCTACATGGGTTTTTATATGGAAGATTGCAAACAAGGAACGCCCAGAGGTGAATAGAGTTTTGGAAAGAACACACAAATGAGCTAAGGCAAGAATCTGACAGCCTCGGTGTCTTGTGCAATTTCTACGTTTTAAGGCTGAACAACAAAATGTGCTATTGTGAGTAGACTTTACTTAAGGATTAACTATTGCCTGAAAACCTTCGAGCAAGATGACTCTGCATGTTTACGCAGCCTACACTGTCTCAACTTTAGCTTTGTGGCCTAAAGTTTATGCAGGCGGCGTCAGGGACAGAATCAGGCTGAAAACAGGTCAAAGGTGAGTATGGATGAGGCATAGCTGAATCAGAAAACGAGAGATTCAGATTTTAAGGTTTCACGCCCGAGACAAATGTCAAGAGAAAGAATGCCTCCATATTCCAAGGGTGTTCTGGAGTAGAATCAATAAATTTAACACTTCATTATTAAGAGGCGCCAACTTTAAGAGAATGCAATTTTACACTAAATGGATACTATACAGGACTCTCTCTTTTCTACACAATATCTATCCCCAGATAGAGGATAGATGTTTTCGATGCTCTGCAGAAGAGGGAGGTACATGGACCCACATTGTTTGGGACTGCCCGAAGATTAGGCAATTTTTGGAAGAAATTGAGAAATACTGTAAATTGAAGTTAGGACACTCAGTAACAATCGGTAGATATATTGCAACCTTTGGGTGTGCCCCAAACCCAATGGCGAATAACATACAATAGAAAGGTCTTTATATGCTGGCCTTAGTGGTGAGATAACTAATTTTCCAAAATTGGCGAAGTGAGAATAGTCTTACTTTTCATTGTTGGCAGTCTAAACTGCATAAAGTTAACGAGCTGGAGAGACGCTACGCTCGAAGGTCGGGCTCGTACACAAAGTTTTAGAAACTCGAAGTCCATAGGAAGCTAACTAGCAGATTAGATAAGATAAATTAAGCTATTAGCGGTAAACTGTGCAATATGTGTTTTTTTGTGTTCTTTTAGTATTATCCACAGTGACACGTTTTGATTATATTTTTGGTTGTTATTAATTGATTACGCTCGTAGGATGATATGTGTCAATCAAATCTGAGTACTGCAAGCACCTTTTCTTGTATATGAAGAATTGTGTAATGAACTCTCAACAATAAAAAAAGCAAATGGATGATTTCTCTCACTAGCTAAACCAACCCACAGTGTGGGTCATATCCATTAGTTCTTCTCCCCCTGACCTCAACAAATTTGTATCTGAAGCTTGCCATCTGTCTGGAGCATAGGATGTGGGGGTAGGTACGCCTGGCATTCCTTACTGGTCTGCTCTCTCTTTGAGCTCAGTTTGATTTACTCAGCACCCTCTGAAGGACCCCTCCTCCCCAGCTGCAGAGATCTCTCTATCAGATAACTTCTGCTACGGCCAGGCCACTTACAATCTAAACAAAGCAGCCTGGCTAAGCCTGTTAATGCTAATCAATCAGTAGAGACCACTAGAAGGCTGGAATTTGGCTTACAGAAGAGAAAGTTCCACAACTTCTGTTCTGTGCTAGTTATAATAAATTCACCAGTAGCAAGTTGTTGCATTTATCAACACCAGTCTTTTAAGTCCTTGAATGATATATTCACTCCTTTCCTAGCAATAGTTATATCTACATAACACATTGCATTCTTATCCTATGGAGCTCAGTATCTACAATTGGGGGGGGGGGAGTGGCATGCGCAGTTTGTCCCTCCCAGGGCATATAAAACATATTTTATAAGGTCCCTGCTTATCGTTTAATGGCCCTCACCCCTGGGACACCTAAGGGAGACCAGGAGGTGACTAATATGTAAACAAATAAGGTAGATTACACTTTTAAAGTGCCCCTACCACCAAAGTTGTGTTTGCACCCAATTTACTTTTAAAGACCACCTGCAAAGCCAGTTTACCTTTAAAATGACAGCAGTGCACACATGCAAGTGCAGGAAATCTGCTGGGCCTCTAAACTTCCATGCTCTACATACTAGGGATTTATATGTAGTTTAAACCTCCTAGCCCTATCATATACTAGGGACTTATAGGGTCTGTCAATACCAATTGTGAGAGTTTACTTTTAAAGACTGGCTACAAGGCAGGACCGCCTTTAAAAGGACAGCAGGCACACATGCAAGTGCAGGAAATCTGCTGGGCCTCCGAACCTCTGTGCCCCATTATATATTCGGGACTTGTAGGTAGATTACACCCCCTGGCCCTAATATCTGCTAGGAACTTTAAGGGTCTGTCATTGCCAATTGTAAGTGTACCCCATTGCAAGTACCTTTTTACACATAGCACTGGCCCTGGGTACAGTCGAAGTCAGTTTCCACCGTGTCATTTAGCAAATAAATGGGGGTGAACAGGCCAAAAGGATGACTTTCTAACAAAAATGTTGGAAAAGGGGCGTAAAAAGGAAAAACGAGAGAGAATGTAAGAGAGGTGGAAAGGATAAGGTAGAGTTAATACAGGAAGAGAAAGAAGTCGAAGGGAGGGAATTAAAGAAAGAAGTGTTATGGAAACGAGGCATGCAAGAGTGGCCTATGAGAGGCAAAAAGAGAAATGAGCGATTAACAGATAAAACGAAGGGGCAAAAGGAAGAGTGACAGTAGGGTACAGCTGATAGAAATAATGCAAAAAATAACATTGGAAATTCTAGAGATCCATAAGGGTAGGGGATGATGAGAAGATAAAGATAAGTGACGTACAATACAATGTTTTCTTCTTTTGTTTATAAATGCCCCCTGGAGACACCTTTTATGCTTCCTACTGAGTGCTTTTTTAACTCAATTAGGTGTGTTCTAGAACATTTGGACAAGTGTGCTTTACAATTAACCCCATGCGCTTAGTCTTAGAAATGTATTCCAATCCCTCTTGTATGATCTGTAAAAATCCTTTGTTCTGATCATTATTATATCACTATTATATCACTACTGGCCAGATGTGCTTTAGATGCACTATTGCAGTGGTGTTGTTTTGGAAAATATCTTTGAAAGGCAGCTCTTAATAACCTCCTGAAAGGTCTATGGTCTGCCTCTTCTAAACCTATATTATAGAGGGAGATGTTACCCAGTTTGCTTGTGCTTTGAAAATACCATCTGGATTTGAGAGTCTGACTTTACAAATGTGGCGTTTGTGGTTCAAGGTTTATTGATCTCTTTGCAAGTGGTGTCGCAGCTTTCCGTATTGTTTCCCTTGATACAGCTCCAGTTCTGTTCTCTTTGAAGCATTCATCTATGAAGGTCCTATTCTTGTCTCACAGTAAGGGGAGGGGACCTTGTTGTGATCTAGCCTTTATTCACAAGCTGTATACCCTTCATTCTAAACATGTATTTACTTATCAGTGTGGAATGTTAGTTAAGCATTGGTTATGTTGTCATGGAGTTCGGTGTAAGTTCCAGGGAGTTGCAGTTGCTGGTGGCTGGAAGTGGGAGCACCACGTATGGAGAACTATATCCTCAAATAAAGGAGCTTTCATCAACCATGAGAAAGTGGCCCCTGTGATTACAGGGCTGTAAAGAGTTTTCTTTGTGTAAAAGTTAATGTATCATCCTTGCATATGGGGTTGTACACCGGGATCAGGTTTGTGCATGGCTAATGTTCAAAATGCAATTTTACCCGGATCCAGCCTGACGCCTGGGAAATTTAAAGGTAAGGAATCTGCAGCTAGATATTTTCTCTACCAGATAATGCGTTACAGAAGGTAAATAACTTGTTCTTCACTACCTTCTATTGAGCCTCAATCCCTCGTCATTCTAACTTCTCTGTCTATTCTAGTGCAAATTACAAAGAAATGTTAGTGTTAATTGGGATTTCTATAGCGCATTATCACCCACTGGTCTCTAAGTGCTTTGAGAGAAAGCCCAACCTTGGCACTTCTGTAGAGTGTGCGCCCCGACATGGCCTAGATTGTGCCCCATGCTTCGGTAAAGAGGAGAGTTTTTTATTTTTTCCTAAATGAGAGGAGGGCGGGCTCCTTGTGGAGCCCTGGCAGCAGCTCATTCCAGAGTTGAGGGATCATTGTAGAGAAGGCTAGAGCCTTTGGAAGAGGTCGAGAAACGGGACAGGCCAGCAGACCAGCATCCGAGGACCGGAGGGACCGTCCTGGCGTATAATTTACCAGGCGTTCCTTAATATATGCTGGGGCCTGATCATGGATGGCCTTGTGGGCTATACATAGCCCCTTGAATCTGGTTCTCTGCTTAACGGTAGCCAGTGTAGCTGCTGCAATAGGGGGGTGGCGTGAGCTCGCCTTGGGAGCCTGAAAACTAGTCCAGCTGCGTCGTTCATGACTACCTGGAGTTTTGACAACAGTTTTTCCGGGAGGCCCACATACAGAGAATTCCCGTAATCTAAGCGAGAGATAATCGGTTGTGATACTGCCATACGGAGTGCCGTGAATGAGAGGAGGGGGGGGGCCAGTTTCTGCAGCAATCTCAGCAGGCCCACGCATGTCCCCACCACGGTAGAAACCTGGTGGGACATGGAGAGTTTGGTATCTATTTTTATACCCAGACTCTTTACGACGGGGGCGGGCTCATGAGTGGGGCCAAGTTCTTGTGGCCAAAAGAGGTCACTCCAAGGATTAGTATTCGTGGTGATGGCCAGGACCTCGGTTTTATCTGGGTTGATTTTGAGGTAGTTGGCGGTCATCCAGTTGACTGTGAATTTTAGGATATTCTGCAATCGTGCACATGCCGTTGGGGAGTTGTCGATCTGGATGAGGATTTGAGTGTCATCCGCGTAGTTGAAGACTTGGCACTCCATACAAGATAATGCGGTCACCAAGGGCTGGAGGTAGGCATTGAAGAGGAGGGGGGATAGTGCCGATCCCTGAGGGTCGCCGCACGTTAGCTCACCCGCATCAGATACCTGGTCAGCGAGTTGGATCCTTTGAGAACGGCCTGACAGGAAGGACGCCAGCCATTGAAATACTACCCCCTGGACTCCCAGCTCCGCGACAAGAGTAGGCCATGATTGACCGTATCGAATGCCACGGACAGGTCTAGGAGAACCAGGGCGCAAGGCTTCTTGTTATCGGCCATCAGTCTGAGTTCATCCAATACTGGCAGCATTACCAGTTCTGTGCTGTGGTGAGCCCTGAAACCGGCCTGTTTCATATGAAAGAGCTGGTTGCTCTCCAAGTGGTGGGATAGGGTTTTCAGCACATGTTGTTCTAGCACCTTAGCCAGAAAAGGAAGCTGGGAAATAGGCCTAAACTTTTTGAGATTCGTTGTATCTGCCCCAGGTTTTTTCAGCAGGGGTATGACTCTCGCCTCTTTAAAGTTGGTCGGGACTTGGCCTGTTGTTTGTTGTGTTGATGCATTATAATTGTATATCATCACATTTGACAGAAGGGGGTGAAGGATGGGACTTGAGCTGGAGGAGAAAGATCGTTGAAGTACTCCGCACATTGTATGCTGTTGGTGTCGTATGATACTAATAAATCAATTTAACAGCAGCACTCGTATGTAGCCCACTTTTCAATTTGCTGCTAATGGCGTTTTGCCACGTTTAATGCCTGCCGCTATAAAGCTCAATGAGCAGTGTTCTGGAGTAAAAAGCAGATTCCTGATTATTAAGAGCTCTTTCCGGATGCACTTCAAAATTCTTAATGTTTCCAATTAATGCATTAAATGTTGCACTAGGGCTGTCTATATATTTACAAAGCCGATTAAACCATAAATGGTTTCTGTTGCCTCCCCTCTACCCTTCAAGACTGTTCCCGACTTAAGATCACCCATCGATTTTGTCACATCAGAAAAATGGCTTCAAAAGCACAACTAAGCCTCATCTCTTAGCTCCCAACTTGACTCAGTAGGGTCCTAGAGCACTCGTCCCAGGATCTTTGTGGTCTGTGTTTGATCATGCAAAATTGGTGGTAGGTGGGGGGGTTGTTGTATCACCTGGTCTCCAGTTATGTTTGTGGTGCGTGGGGGCTCGAAAGGGCAGCAGCTGCCTCCACTGCATAGACATTTCTAAAGTCTCTTTATATTACTTAACCCAGATGAGGGTAGGACCAGCATAACTTTTGCCCTTGACTTCTTAAGGCAGTGGACATCTTATGCAGGATTTCATCCCACCAGTTGTGTGCAGTTTTGGGGCATAAGCTCTTGTCAGCGTAGCTTACTGGTAGAGAAACGCTGTTGCCAGTCAACTGGGCTTCCTCTGCACTTTTGTATTGGTGAGCAGTTACTGCCATTTTGCCTCTGGGATTCGCTACTGCACTGGAAGTCAAATCAGTGAAGGAACACCTTCATATATTGTATAAAGGGCCACTCCAGACTCTCAAGCCATACAGGTAGCCTTTGCTTCATTCGTTATGCCTTTGGGCTGTTTGAAATTACTGTCTGCATGGGGTTTCTAGCGAACAGTGCTGGGAGCTTGCAGTAGATATGTTGCCATCTCTCTGCATAGCCACATTTACCGTCCTTGTTTCATCTAGGAGCTGTAATATTAAACGCACAAGACTAAATATAGTGGGGCAAAGGCATTCCAGGTATAAATGGTCAAGGCAAGAGAGGTTTCAAATAGGGAGGCATGAGTAACGCACCAATTATGATATGCATAGATGAAGGTAGGAGTAGGGTATCTGTGATGAAGATAGGGGCATTAGCATTATGGATAGATCATATGACATAAGCCTAAATATAATAGTAGACATATCGAGAATAGAGTATAGTCAATCGGAGATGAATAGAGAAAGAGCGAGAGAGCGATAAAGTAAAATTAGATTTTTCAGTGAAAGCAAGAGAAATCTAACATAAGGGCAAATAATAGACAGGGAAAAATGCAGTCTGCATGTACCCTACCTTGATTTTTCAGAAATAAACAAATGCTGTTAAACATACTGTTAATGCATAATATTCAAATATATCAACATTTTCTGAAATGTTGAACGTTTTCTACCTTGTAAGAGTGAGACCGATATAGCCCCTTTTGAGAAGAAAAATTGTATTGATTTGTTAAGTCCACATATGTTGGTGCCTTTTCATTACACCCTTAGCTCTGCGCAGGCTTGATGTCATGCGCCATAGATGATTTGAGTATTATAGGTTTGTATTTGATGATGTAGCTTTCCACGTAAATGTTTATGATTTCTAATATCAGAACTTGGCTTTTTTAAGATTTTTAAAACTCTTGTTAATAAATTATGTCTGCCACATGGTTGTTTTTGTTTTCATAGTATATGCAGAACCAAAGTTATCCAGGTGGAATAGAGCTGACAGTAAATATACTTACGATGGGATACTGGCCAACCTATACAGCTATGGAGGTCCACTTGACACCAGAGGTGAGCATCTTTATTATGATTTATATTGCTTATTCTTCATTACATTATTAAAATGTAGTCTACTGTTAAGGCCAGCCTTTCAGATTATGTTGTAAAACATTTTTTAATAATGTGCCATTACTATGAGTAGCCAATCTGTTTAGAGGTTCTTGTTCATCATCTTTCGTCATCATCTTGGGAGAGGAGGTGGCCTAACGGCTAGGGCGCTCGACCTCTGTCCTGGGGAACTGGGTTGGAGTCTCGGTAATGACGCTAAACATCCTGTGATTCTGGGCAAATCACTTAATCTCCCTGTGCCTAACAAAAAATGAATGCGTGTCCTCATGTAACGTAACTGGTGCTATGTAAAGCGCTCTGATACCTGATTGGATTCTGGTCAAGTTCGCGCTATATAAAACTCTGCCAAAAAAAAAAATCTTTCATCTTTATTTAATTATTGAAAAATAATCATAAAAGAACAAAAAAAATTGAAAATACAATACTTCAAATGTAGAATTCATAAAATCATGTACAAGTTTAGTTAAAAGTTTAATTGAATTACGCCATCGCAGTGCATGTTCTTTCAAAGCACAATAGAAAAATAAACAGGATAAAGTAGTATACAGAGAAACTAAATTGATCTACATTGATGAAAACCCTGAACTTATAAATGCCCATTCATTAATTAATTCATTCATTAGTGTACTACAAGTGTAAGCATACACAAAACAAAAGGTGAATTAAAGAAAAATTAGCACAACAGCAATGCTCAGATGTCTTCTGCAGGGACGAAGCATGGCACTTACATTGCCAATCGTAGCAGGCACTGAGTATCTTGGTTGAAAATGACTGGGATAAATTGTACAGGACAGCAATACGTGGGTATTGGCAGAATTTGAGTGTCTACTTACATTAAGGAAGTATGTTTGTCTGCTTCTGGTCGAAGTCTCTTTTGTGTAGCCAGGATGAAACAGGCAACAGATGTGTGAAAAGCAATTGCTAACAAAACGTATTGTACACAAATAAATGTTTTGAACCAAGTGCTTATTGTTCTTTTATCAGTGCATATTTATGTGTGCGGTTAAATCTAGTTGAAAACACTGCACACTGTGCCGTTGCTCTTTACACTAAAGTACAACGTTTTCAACGAGTGACTGCATGCCATAATAAAAACCACCATTTGAATACATTTTTCAAAAAATGTTCTTGGGGTGGGAGATTCCCCCGAACCCTCCTGTTTAAGTTCTCATTCGCTTCTCTTGCACATTATGCTCATGTGTAAAATGTCCGGCCACCACATTTTAAATCCACCAGCTGCCACTGGGATCCCGTCTGGGCAACTTCTTTCATCCCAGCCAATTAATTAGTCGCTCTTTACGAGGGCTTTGGCAGACGTGGGAATCTGAGCCACCTACGCATGCGCTTCTTCACGCACTACACAATATGAGAGATTATCAAATGGCTTTATAAATCTTTTACACAGCACAGGATGGTTCTAGATCTAAACTTAGCACACAATGGGAGGCGGACTTACCTTAACGCTGTACATGTACACTACTGATGTAACTGACTACCAATTGACGGGTTATCATGTACAAGAGTTTTCTCTCTTAAAATAATCTGCACATCACTATAACTGGGTGTAACAGTCCCCTGGAACCTGGTGCGGAAAGTGGTGTGGGCATAGGGATTTCCACACATACACACCAAAGCTTCTACCAAGCAGTGATTGGAGAATGTTTTCAATCTATTGCGTTTGTACACATTACGTTGTGATTATGTTGCACATAAAATGTCTGGGAAACCTGTAACAGTTGAACTCGAAGATGATATGCATAAATGAACGCATATTGTATCCGTTAACTATTCATGCTCTAGTGCGTGTCTCGCTGCACGCTTATTTGCAAATGGCAATAAAAAATATTTTAAAAATACAAAAATGTTGCATGCATTAGAAAATAGCGGTCTTGTTTCAGCACATCCATAAAACAAACGTATTACCGCTAGCTGAAGGTAGCAATTAGCCTCCATCTAATGGAAAACAAGCAGGAAAAAACATTTATTTAGAGCCATGGATGCGTCACAAAATGGTGGCTACTCCTCAACAGTAATAATCTCAGCGCAGGTAAAACAAAGTGCATTGCTGGGGTCATCACGGTTTATTTCCAAAGAGCGGGACATACAGTTTATCTGCTCTGAACTCCGTTGTACAGATGTAAAATAATAAGGCTCCCACTCGTTAAAGAGCGCAATAAAGATGCGGCCATCGTTCATGTTACCCAGTTCACGCCCCCCTGCGCTTTGGATTTTTAATGCTTTTATTGATCTCCTGAGAGATTTGTATCAAAAATCCAGTGCTGAAACTGGAACATGGTGCTGTCTATATTCGGTCCCAGGATGCTTGTTTACGGTCCAGGGGAGACCTGGCTTGGCAGTTCGGGCTGGACTGTTCCCATGAGGCACAGCGTCTAGACTGTTTTGCATATAGCTGGTTTTGAACTGGGTTGGCGAGGTGAGCTGAAGAATGATGATGGAAGATGGATTCAACCCAGATCTGTGACTGGGGTGAGTGTCTGGAACGATTCAGCGCTCCGTTCATTATCTCCTTGTGTTTGCTGTCTATATTCTGTCAACGAAAACACAAATGAGAGCCATTTTAAGATAGGGGCAAAGTGGCCAGTTTCCGAGGGCCCCCACCTTCCAAGGGGGCTAGTGGTGAAGTCAAGGGATAGTCAGAATTCCTGCAGCAATAACGTATTAACAGTTTGAATTTACCCAAAATGTGTTTAAATTTGATGGCTGGGCATTCTCACTTCGTATAAGTTCAGGGTGTATTCGCAGCTCAGTCCAGCCTTATCAAACATAACCATCAGTCTTTTGAGGCATTCAGTGCCTGTTGCATTAAAAAAGATTACATTAATGCCAGTTATGGAATGGGATGTGGAAATGCATCTTGAAATTTCAAGCCCTATGTTTGTATATTTTATAGTATTATTATGTACAAGTCCACTAAACATCACCAGTATGGCATGTTTCCTATAATGGGAGGAACAGGCTTCTAAGACACTGAATTCCATTTATAATTGTTGGTTTTTTGTGAAACAAAAACTCATCTAGATGATCCTAGTGCATAAAGAAATAGCTTTATCAATGATTGTACAAGCTTTCTTTTTATGCTGTTTAGCCGATGGGCTCCAAGCAATTTTAACTTTAGCCCTTTCTTGCATTGCCCTTTTCTGCAAGTTTAACTTTTAATTCGATATAGTTTAGTGTCACAAGGGCACCGTTTATCTGAAAATAAGAAATGGATTCAAATGGGCACTGACACAAATACAACACTCTTAAGGATAAACAATGTAGTTATAAAATACTCGAGTTAAAGAAATGTACAGAGTTGAGTGCAGCGTTTTGAGTTTTGTGGGCTAAATGTGCCCCATGTTCTTCTTTTTGTAAGGAAAAATTATAAACCGATGGCAACCTTTATGGTGCTGCTTCATCTCGATCAGAATTTCTGGTTTATCTTTTTCTTTGACGCACAAGCTGGTCTATGCATTGCTAGTTTAAAACAAAGGGCCCTGCTTGAGGCTCTGCTGCTAAAATGTAAGAAAAGACAGCTCGCTCTGCTCTCTCTTCTAAGAAGAGGCTTTCCCATGTTGGCACTTAAAAGTCCTCAGGCTCAACATCATTAGGAAATCGAGTGACTCCTAATGATTCTTAGACCCTCTCCCAATTGATCATAAAAGATTCTCAACATTTAATGTCAATGTATAGGGCCAGGCATCTGCTGTACTATCAGCTTCACTGACTTAAGACGCATGATCAATATCAGTCATTCAGCCACTCCAGAAGCCGTATTGCTGACTTACCTGGCATCAAGACGATTCTTAGCATTTAGAGCGCTGGATACCAGTTCCTTCGTTGCTGAACCTGCTGGGTAAAGCACATTCATTTTGTGCGTATTTCTCAGCATTGGCTATTATTAATGCTCACCATCAAACTGTTATTGATCATGAGCACCAAGAAAGCCTTTCTGTAGCAATCATGTGATTGAGCTCCTATATTGATGGAGAAGGCTGCTTAGTTTTGATTCCTCTGCATACACGCTTCACTTCCTGTCTTTCTCACTCTTGCATGTTTTTTCATCCCTACTTTCTCTCATTGTCGCTGTTTTCCTATTTTGCTATTCCTTCTGCAGTCTCGCTTTTATGTGTTTTTCTCTCTTGCTCTAGGCTAAAATCTTAAGCTGAAAAGTAAGTCCTGGTGCTAAAAAATAAGTATTAGAGCACACCACTTGTAACTAATGGCATAATTTAAGTACTGCTTACGAAATTATCTTGGGAGTAATGAAGCATTGCACATCAATGAGGTGATCAGAGCTGACCAAAGGTTTTGTACAGTGCCGGTGTTCAGAGCAGTACTCGCCATTCTGACACTGGCATTTTCCCAGCGGGCTCCCAGCTAGAGGGCTGCTTTCTTGATGGCTGCCTTGACTGGTCCATGCGTCTATGTGCATTGTGGGGCTAGTTTGAATATTTTTGCCATGACTGATTTTGGTTTCCAAATCTGCCCTGCTGAGGTTTATGCATTTTTACGTTGCTTTTTACATGATTAGGTCCAGCCTATCCGTCCGTGCAACTGACTGGTTGAATAAGACCTATTGCCAACTTACCAAGAACTTGAGGTAGGCTTAAGGCTTGCCCATTGCTTACCATTGGTTAGCTTTATGGTCACTTCCATTTGCTTGAATCTTGTTCGAAAGGCTTTCTTACCCATGGTCTTTGTCGCCGCTGCTCGCTCTCGTGGATGCCAGCACAAGCACGAGTGCTTGAAAAGAGCTGTTTGCATATTCATACCCTTTTTATGTCTCGCCTGAGCCAGCGCACATGCGCTGCTTTGCGAGGCATCTCTTCTCCTAGTGAATGTAGTATTTATTACTTTTTACAATCTCCTCCAAGTCCACACCTTCACCAATTAGTTTCAGCTGAGCCCGCCGCCATCTTGGAATAATCACTTTCATTTGGTAATGAAGTGTCCCCTTTTTATGTCCATGAATGTTTCCCTTCGGTTGATTCGGACACTTTGGGCACAGCGGAAAACAAACTTTGCGGCCATCGGTTCTGGTGAGTATCTGCTCGTCTTTCAGCTTCTCTCCACCCCTCCCCCGTGCCTCCTCTCCAACAACTTCAGTAGTTCTCCGAGTTCGCTGCAGCCTTGGGATTCTTCTTGTTTCAGTAATACAGTATGAACCGGCAGCTCAACGGTCCGACCTCCCTGTCCCTCCATTCTGCCTCAGTGCCCCTTTTTTTGTGACAGATTTTTACTACTTGGTGTCCTAGTCGGAAACACTACACAGATTTATACAGCGCAAACTCGACCCAAAGGCATTGAAGCCCTTTACATGATTACCAGTTACCTTACACAAGGACACGGTAATTTTTGGTAGGCACGAGGATATTAAGTGATTTGCCAGAATCACATGATGCTGAGCCGAGGCAGGAAACTGTCCCGCGCCCTCCGAGCGGTTCATGGACCCACCCAGCCTCAGTGCTGCTTTGAAACCCTTTCTTGGGTCGTCCCAACCCCCCCCCTGCTGGTACTGTGGTCTATTGACCCACTTCCAGCCTCAGCTTTCCGAGCCCCTCTGCTGGCCTCCCCTGCAACCCGAACCCTCCCTTAGCTTCTGTGTTCCATTGTCGCCCCTTCCCTTCAGGGCTCATCTACAGCTCGTTTTACCCCCGTCCGTCCTACAGCTGCCCTGAGCCGCCTACAGACCTAGGGGCGTCATGTCCTTTAAACAGCACTTCGTTGCCACATGGAAAATGTTCTACTTTGATCAGGTGCTGCATGTGAACTCTTTATTTGATATCTCTCTACGCTGCTCCACGCGGTTCTATTTTGTTTTGGGCTGCTACTTATGCATTGCTTTGAGTGCGTTTAGTCGCTGCCTCTGTGTTACTCTGCACATGCTGCTCCCTATTACTTTTACTGTTTGTCCGTATGTGTGATACCTCTGAATCGATTTACCATAGACCCTGCTTGCTACCCATAAATTGTTATAATTTACATAATGGTGTAGCACGAGCATTATTAACATGATACCTTGCTGCTACCTAGGCTTGTTTTGAGTTTGCATTTACTGGCTTACATGATCGCTACAACCAGTGATACTCTTCCTCTGTGAGTTGTGCATTACACAACAACAACCTGTGTCCACTCCCAGGATGTACCGTGATATTACCCTTCCCACCTAAAATCAACTCAGTTGGGGCATATTTTTGTCACTCAGGAATGGCCCCAGCGCATTCATCCGGGCCTCATCACTACACCTGCATGCTCCTCTGCTGCCAGCTTCTCACAGATATCCTTGCTACTGGTTTGAGCTTCTATCCGAAGCCCTTTGTTTAACACTGCTTTGCAACTACTCTACATGTTAAACCAAGTCTTAGCCAACCTTAGCATCCTGACTGTAGCACCTTTTTAGGTCTTGCCTGAGACATTGCAGGCGCTGTCGCTTGCCAGATCACTTAAAGAACAAGCATTTGCAGTGACATAGGTCTCGCATTTACGCGACTTTGAGCTATTGAAATTGCAACTAACAATGCCTTTTTTTTTTAGTTTTTGTTTTTAAAACATAAATAAAAGACAAAAAACAAAAAAAACAGAACACTTTTTTGGTGTTAATTCTGGTTTTTAGGTCTCGGGACCGTCCGGTCTGCCGAAGGCAGAACCGGAAGTCCGGAGATTTAATGTTTCTTAGAGTGGCTATTTAGCCCGCCTCTCTTTTTGCTTCTCCTCCATTGGCTGGCTTCCTAAACGGATGCCAGCCATTGGAGGAGAGAGCCGTCCCTCCAAATAGGCTCCATCATTTTTAGATTCGGGTGCGTGTTCCGTGCTGTTCTTTCCACTTTTTAGCCACGCCCTTTCTCAGGCGTGTTTTTCTCTCCTCCAGCCAATGGCAAGAGGAGAGAAAAAGAAACACGCCCCCGAATCTGAAAACTCCGCTGCGTTTCTCCGAGGCATTTCTGCTTCGCCTCGGAGAAAGGCAGTGGTGTGCTTGTTCTAACATGTTTGCATGTATGGAACCTCTACCCAAAAGAGGTGACATGGCATGTTTTCAGTTTTTTATTCGGGTCAGTCCTTATAAAATCTGGACTACTTCAGGATTGTTAGCCTGCATTTATTTATTTAAAATACTCGTGCCACGCCAGCCGTGAGAAATTACGCGTTGGCAAGCACAAGCCACCTTTCGCTTTTCTAAACATGATTACGGTGGAAACTACTGCACGACTCCGAAATATCAGTGCAATACAGCTTGGTAGAAAGTTTCAACACAAGTAGTAGTGCAATGTCATAAGACCTCCAACCTCCTTCCCATTTGAAACATTTGGCAAATTAAATGTGTTCTTTTCGATTGCCCGGAGGCAGGTAATGGTTGCACGTTGCGTTTCACACATTGAATAAGTCAACCCATTTTCCAAAGTGAAATAAAAGCAGCATTTTTACACTTTTACTTTTCATATTATAACGTCTTTCCAAAGCAACGGTAACGATGCGAACCTGGCCGGGCTGGCCCTCATATACGCACTCTTTAACTTGCTGCTTTTTTAACGACCAGGACGAGTCTAATGGAATGGGCGATGGGCCTACTGTGCAGCGGGGCTTCTACCACGGCCCGACAACAGACCTGCTACCAGCCCTATTGTGATGCGCTAGCAGAAGCCCCGTTGCGCTCGAAAGAAAGACCTAGAGTTCTCCACCGGCGACATCCGCTATCACAAATCCCTTCACCGGTTTGACTCCGTAGGCCCCCCCCCCCCTCTCCTGTGTAAGCACCTCCCTCCCAGTCTGGGCCGTCCCCTGACTGAACGGGTGGAGACGCCGCACATGAGTGTCGTTGTGACAGGTAGCAGTACGCATGCGCGGCACGGTCGCCATTTTGGCGGCTGAATAGTAGTCGGGCGGATAATAGAGCGGCGGAACCAGGCCCCGCACACTGCACCGTGCGCGGGACGGACAGCGGCAACCGTGCCATAGCGAGCAGGAGGAGGGGCGAGAGGGGGAGCAGCGCCCGGCTCCAGACATGGCCAACATCGCCGTGCAGAGGATCAAGCGCAAGTTTAAGGAAGTGCTCAAGAGCGAGGAGGTGAGTGCTGACAGCTCGTGACCCCACGGGGAAACAACTTGTGCTCCTCCCGCGGTGACACCTTGCTTGGTTACTCGGCTAGACCCTCTGGGAGACATTCTCCATGTAACGATACCTTACTTCTCTGGGCTCCTCCCGCGGTGACACCTTGCTTGGTTACTCGGCTAGACCCTCTGGGAGACATTCTCCATGTAACGATGCCTTACTCTCTGCCACCCTGCTTCCACTTCCATTGGACAGACCTTGCTGTGGAGGAGACACGTGCCGGCCCCCTTTTAGGTAAATCTCCTAACCTCAATCCGCAGAGATGTTACTTTGTACCAAATTATGGGTGTCGGTACTTTGTAAGTCTTGGGTTCTCCTGGGTTCTTGCCATCTCCCTTTAGGCTTGATAAATCCCCTTCTCCCAGTAGTGCCTTGTTAAAAAATAAATTGAGTGGAGTAAGTGTCTCTACTGACATCTGGCAGCCTGAGATCTCTAGCCCCGTGATGAGTCTCCCACACACGTGGAGTTACTCTGGTGGTCCCTTTGCCCCATGGTTCCCCGAACTCACGTTCCCCCAGGCTGACCCTAGTGTGCTGGATGGGCGTTGTGCTAATCAGAGGCTAGGCTTTGACAGGAGGCTTTTGACACTTGTGTGCAGAGCCCCCACACTACCAGTCTCAACCGACAAATAGATCTTCAAAGATGCTTGCAGCAGGGGTAGGTTTGGAGCAGGCTTTGAGAAGGGCCTAACCGGCGTAGGTTTTGGGAATATAGAGCTGTGGACTGAAAATGGTTGATTTTTTTACGCGGCGAGCAATAGGTGCATGGACTCGTTATGTGGAAGGGCAGGTCGCACTGTCTTTTTGTAAAAGATAGTAGCATGGACGTGACCAGTATTAGGGATACAGCTGGAAAGGGTATGTTATATTAATTTGTATAGCGAACTAATCATCCGAGAGGGTATCCTGGCTCTTGGAAAGAGTTGTAGGTGTGAGGTCCCCAAGGTGCTTATATGAAGATCCAGGCCTCAATTTCTTGCTGAACTTGAAAAGTGAGGAGGAGGCTCTGATGTGAAGAGCGTAACAGTTTGGTAGGTTGGTGAAAATGTGGCTGTTCAGGTATTCTGGTCCTGTGTTTTGTATGACTTTGTATTTGTGCGTGAGAAGTTTGAATTGACTGCATTTGTGAATGGGGAGCCAGTGAAACTTCTTGAGGTGCGGTTTGATGTGGGTGTGGCGTGGGAGGTCGAGTATCAGTCTTACAGCAGTGTTCTGGATGGTTTGGAGTCTTCGCAGGAGTTTGGCGATTCTGGCATAGAAAATGTTGCCGTAGTCAAGTCTTCTGATGAGTGCTTGCGTGAGAGTCCGTCTGGTGTTATGAGACAACCATTTGAAGATCTTTCATAGCATGTATAGGAGGTAGAAGCAGAAGGTACACATTGCGTTGACTTGAGCCGTCATGTTCAGCTTGTCATCTAGGAATATCCCTAGAATTCTAGTATGGTCTGTGGGTTTGTCTGTTAGTCCTAGCTCCAATAGCTGCCTTGTGGACTCCCATGGGGAGGTCTTGTTGCTAAAGACCAGTTGTTGGAGTTTAGCCTGCAGGCAGTTGGTTAGCATCTAGTCTTCTACCATGGTCATGCAGTTCGTGAAGTTGGTCTTGGTTGTCTTGTCCATCAGGGATCGGGTGTGTTGGATGATGACGGTGATGTCTTGTAATCAGACTATGTTGGCGTGCGATGTCATGTATATGTTGAGAAGGGTGGGGCTGAGGGACGATCCCTGTGGGATTCCGCATATCTTTGTCTTGGTCTTTGATGTGAAAGGTGACAGACTGACCCTTTGGGTTTTTCCTGTGAGGAAGAAACATACCCATTTGAGAGTAGATCCTTGTATGTCAGTCTCATGGAGTCTTCTGATGAGGGTGTCAGGGGAGATGGTGTTGAAGGCAGCGGAGAGGTCAAGCAGGATGAGGTTGGATGTTTCTCCTCGGTTCGGGATGATTCGAATGTTGTCAGTGGCCACGATGAGTGCTGTTTCGGTGCCGTGGTTCTTTCTGAATCCTGGTTGAGTGTTGTCTGGAAGATGTTCTAGTTGGAGGTGAGTTGCTTTTGATGGCTTTCTCAAGCACTTTGTCTGGCTACAGGCGCAGGGAGTTGGATCAGTAGTTACTCAATTGGTATGGGTCGGATGTGGACTACTTGAGTGTCGCTTTGATTTCTGCAAGTTTCCATTTAACCCGGAAAAGTGGCCGCCATGATGGAGGTGTTGATGAGGTGGGTCAGGGTGATGCTGATTGGTGATTTTCCCGGTTGTAGATGTAATGGGGGCATGGGTCCGTTGGGGCCCCCGAGTGGATGGTCTGCAGGATTGTCGCTGTTGTTTCTGGTGAGGGTTGTCCATTCAGTCAGGTGGCCATCTTGTTTGGTGGTGGGTAGGTTAGCAACAAGTTCTCTGGGGTTGGGTTGGTGTGGGAAGTTGCTGTAGATGGTTATGATTTTTCTATGGAAGCAGTTGGATAGGTTGACAGTTGTTGGGATGCAGCGATGATGTTGACAGTGGCTAAGAGCAAGGTGAAATTCTTAACGCTTGAGAAAATCTTATCAAAGCTTTTGGACCCTCCTTTGACGTGGTTAAAAAATTAGCATAGTTGAAGAGTTTATTATTCTGCTTTGCAAATTGAGTAGCAGTATTAGACCTTTTTAGTGTAGTATAACTAACTCGCTCTATGGTCAATTGATGAAAGAGGTAAGGTTTTAAAATGAATTGTTGTGAGCACCTATTTCATCCCACCCAGACGGTAAGTTGTCTGCTTTATCCCTATAGGAGTTGGGTTCATATTATTATTTCTACAGGAGTGGAATTTGAACGCTCGGTGTAGAAGCTTTACATCTCCTTCCTGATGTAGGCTATTTCTTAAATAAAGTGTTCCTTGGGTACAGGTATGTACAGTCATTCTCTCCACCTCTTACCTAATGCCCAGGTTCACACGCAAGGACAGCCATAAGCAACAAAGAGACCAGTTAACATTTAAACAGGAGGTGAAGTGGGTGCCACTTCTGCTTTGGCTCCCAAGATCAATGTGTATGTGTCTAGATCTGTGTGTGTGTGTGGCTCTGTGTGTGTGTGTGTGTGTGTGTGGCTCTGTATGTGGGTGTGTGGCTCTGTGTGTGGGTGTGTGGCTGTGTGTGTGTGTATGTGGCTCTGTGTATGTATGTGTGGCTGTGTGTGTGTGGTTCTATGTGTGTAGCTGTGCGTGTGTGTGGCTCAGTGTATGTGTAGCTCAAAAAGTGCATAGGTTCCTCTGTGTGTGTATAGATGGCTCAGTATCTTTATGTGGCTAGCTCGGTATGTGTTAGGTGACTCTATGTCTCTAGCTAGCTCTGTATGTGTAAGTCAGTGGCTCTGTATGTGGATGTCTGTAGCTCTGAATATTTGTGTGGATAGCTCTATCTGTGTCTGGCTGACTCTGTAGGTATGGCTCTGTATGTATGTCTGGGGGATACATTTTGTATGTGTGTGGCTCTGTGTGGGTGGGGTTGGCTCTCACTACGTCACTCTCTCTCCCACTACCTCACTATCTCCCACTATCTCTCACTACCTCACTATCTCTCACTATACTCTCTACCTCACTCTCCAACTCACTACTCAACTCTCTCTTTCTCACAGCAACACAATATCACTACCACAGTAACTATCTCTCACTCTAAAACACTACTTAGAAACTTCACTCTCTCTCTATCTCACTACCTCACTCTCTATCACTACATCACTATCTATTTCTATCTCACTCTCACTACCTCACTATATCACAACACACTCTCTCAAAACTTCACTACATCACTCTCTCACTACCTCGCAAATTCACTCTCTTTCTAACTCACTAATTCACTCTATCTCACTACCTCACTCTCTCAAATACACTAAGTCACTTACACTCACTCATTCACTACCTCACTCTATCTCACTACTTCACTAAATCACTCTCTGTTTCTATCTTAATACCTCACATCATCCCTCACTACCTCACTCTCTCTTTCACTACCTCAATCTTTCTTTCACTACCTCAATCTTTCTCTATCTCACAACATCACTCACTGTTTCTATCTCACTACGTCAGAAAATACCTCTCACTAACTCACTCTTTCACTACCTCACTCTCGATCTACCTCACTCTCTCTCACTACCTCACTCTCTATTTCAATACCTCACTCTCTCTCTCTATCTCACTACCTCACTCTCTCTCTGCTAATGCAATAGGTATCACATATGCAAAAAAAACTAATGCCAATAGAAATGACAATGCCATTTATTTAGGGATACAAAAATGATACAAAAATAATGAGCAATACCAATAGCTCTACCTAGAATATTGCCGAGACCATTGCATTGTAAATGCTTGTTATTAGGGTACTTCGGTTGTATATATTTTTTTCTAGGTTATATATAAGGTGACAAAAATGGTTATATTATAGCTTTTAAACATGCTGCACAACATTCACAATGATCTACAACACATATTAAAAACGTTAACAAAGCTAATAGCTCTGTCTAAACACTTATAAGGCCCCAAAGGCGTGACCTATTGGCTATGCCAATGCTTGTTTCATTTTGCTTAAGCACTCCATGAGAGTGCATGTGTTTTTCAGGTGTCTCTCTCGTATCCTTCTTCCCCCTCATTCTGTGTATTTGTCGGTCATCTGTATCATTCATGTGCTCTCTCCCCAGTGCTCCATCCCTGCTCTCCATGTTGCTCTTGCTGCTTTGTTTGCTTCTCCCCTTTCTCTGCGATGCTGTTCATCATGTTTTGCTGTGCCCCTCTCACCGCCACCGCTTGCTCCTTCCGCCACCAACCACTCTGTTGTTTTCACCTTCCAGTCCTATCTTTTTTTAATTAAAAAAATGATACTTATGTTTTTTACCGATTTATTTTAGGTTATTAAATGTTTTTTTTTTTTAAAAAGAGGCACTCCTCATTTTGGAACCACACATACATGGTCACACACTTGCACTTGTATAATGACACATATGCGCACGCATGCAGTGTGTTCCATTTTGTTTTCCCTCCTTCAGTTCACGCTGTACATGAACAAAAGGCATTGGCATAACCAATAGCTCTGAAAGGCGAGACCAAGTGACTGGCTTTGCCAATGCTTGTTACTATTTATAAGACTCATCGAGATTTTGGTGAAGTGCGAAAGTCCGTTAACCGAAGTCTCCACGTTTGAAAATCAGCACCCCATTTTACGAACTATGGCATACATATATAGTGAAGCGAATAAAACCTGTAGATTGCAACAACAACAAAATACGCAAAAAATATGCATTATATTTGTCATTAATTGTTTTGTTCGTATGAGTCAAAATGTATAGCAACTGCAATGTACTAGGTGTTTATGATTGTGTGTATGTTTCTATTTTTTTCCAGATGGTGAAACTTCAAGAAATATTTAAGACGTTTTATCTTGGAAAACACAGTGGCAGAAAGTTACAATGGCAGTCGAATTTAGGGCATGCTGTTTTAAAAGCAGAGTTCAAAGAAGTAGGTTGATTTATTCTAGTCGTATTAAACGTCGCATGTTTTATGTTTTTTGTAACATTATATTTTCGTTACAATGATCAAAAGTATGCAGTTTAATTGAAAGAACTGTTTTCCATTTTTAAGGAGTATCATTCATTACTCTCCAAGATCATAGCCTGCATCAAGAGCACGTGGCCCTGAAACGTGCATTGAATCGTTTTCCTAACATCTGGGCAATAGTTGTGAAATCCCGTTCACTTTACGTATAGTGACTTTTTCCAAATTTTTCCCCAACCGAAATGTTATTTCCATTTTGGTGGCAATGGACAAATAACTGACTGGTGGAATATTGTTTTCATATAGCAGCTTTAACTGTTGCAAACATTAACTGGATATTTAGTATTCTTTCTGTCGGTTTGTCAACTTACCAACTGAAAGCTCACTTGCACACTCGGACAAGCAGCATGCAATGTTAACAAACATGTATACCAGTGCTTATCGTAAAAAGTAAACACTGGAAACTGCTTAAAACATTTTTGAGGAGCCCACCGCTGGCACTGATTACCAGGGTTGCCGAATATTAAGGCTGATGTAATTCACCCCCACATCATGCCTCTTTCTTCCATTAACTCTCCAAATGACAATGCAAATAAAACCGGCTCCATGACCTTTTCACTCTTGAGACTTAGGAACTTGCACTGAAATTCTACAATCTGAGTCTAGACTCCCAGCGGATCCAACAAGCATTGGCAAAGCCAGTAGGTCTGGCATTGGCCACAAGCCTTTTGGCAAACCTTGTTTTGTTCTGTTATGGTTTTTGCTAAACTTTATTGTTAGGGTAGCTTCTGGGTCCTCGTCAATCTTATAAATAAAAAAAAAAAATGGCTGATGACAAAAATATTTTTGGGTCTAAAAAAAAGCACACATTACCATAACAGTCTCTAGCACTGAAGGACACTACTTTGTGTGTGGATGTGCTCCTTGTGAAAGGGCAGCCTGCTGTAACACACAGTGAAGTAAGCCAATGGCTGAAGTGGGCTGACCCATTGACCTTCGATGCATGCTGGAGTGGGTTAAAGAAAAATGTGAATAACACAACAGACTAATGGATGATCTTTGGTTTAAAACCCTTAAACCTTCTGTGTTTTACACTGTTATATCAAACACACAAAATGTGATGGGAGTAATGCTTGCAATTTGTATAACCTCTGTGAATTGCTCTGTGTAGAATTTCAATCCATTGTTATTTTGCCACCATGTTAAAAGGAATTTACAACAGCATTACGGAGACAAGAGCTTATAAAACTGGTGCCCTGTGTTCACATCAAAGGCAGCATGGAGAGCTAGTAGAGAGCACCTTGCTATCACATCAGGATCTAAACACAAAGGCAACACTTAAGTAATTGTTGTGTATATATATCACTCTGGAAATGGTGTGTTGAAATACCTTCTTTATTCTGCGCTGAACGGGAGACAGTTGGTGATACAAAGCACGTCAGCCCTTAACAGCTGTACCAGCCAACTGACCCCAACCTCCCTTTCTGAATTCCACCTTGGATTGTTGACCCGAACACGAGTCAAGAATCTAAAGACATAACACATCCCCTTCCCTTCATAACAAAGATATAACAAACAACATATTAAAATACTAAAGAAAACTACTGAAGCCTAACATAATTGTTACTACCATAAATATAACAAAACTACTCTGACAATAACAATAAAACACCTTTTACCCATCCTCCAGTATAATACCATTTGGAGGACTGCATAATGGAATTAATTGACATATTCTTTCAAGTACGTAGAGTTTTTTTTTTTTACCACACGACCACTCCTGCTTAAAATTTCCTTACATTCCATTTCCAAACTCACTCTCACCTTCAACACCTTCCTACTCCCCTTCAATATTCTCACACAGCTGCATATCACTTTCACTTCCCTGCTCGCTCCTACTTCTTAACATTTCATCATCCTTCAACCTTTCTCCATCCAGCAATCCAAACTGTGTTTTTCTGTATTCATACTCCACTTCCACTTTGTTACATTTTGCCATCGTCTTTATATGCCACACTCTTCATCACTCAACCTGGCCGCATTCACAAACACCTCTTCTATTCCCTTAAGGCCCTAAAAACTTGCTATCTTACTTTCTTCCTTTTACCGGCCTCTTCACAAATACGATTTTCCCTACTTGCATGTCAACCTCTTTTGCACCAGACCTACCATCACAATACATTTTATACTTGTCCTGTGCCACCTTAACATTTGAACTCACCACCTCTGGTGACCACTGGACCTGCTTTAGACAGTTCCATCCACCTTTGGGTGTCCTTGGTAAAGGGCACTCTACCTTGCCTAACGGTGAACGGACTATACCCAGTCACTCCAGGAGCGATGCGATACATCCACATCATCTTCCTTACCATCACCACCCAATTCTTCCTTCTAGTACTCGCCATCTGCAGAGCACTCTTGATAACTCGGTTGAACCCCTCAACCTCACCATTACCGTCTAGATCACGGTTACTCATAGTACGGGCCGCCAGTAGCCCGGCAAGCCTTCCTTGGCGGCCCGCGGACCTTGCAGACATCCTACCTGTGTTTTAAAAAAATATATATATATAGTGTTAGCAAACACTGCCGGGTGCAGCAGCCCGGACTCTGAGACTCTGCTCTGTGGGGGCCGGGGGATTCCAGTGATTGTCAAAGTGGAGATGCAGGGGCCTAAGAGGTGAAATACAACAAAGCTTTATTAACATGTAAATGGTCTTTTAAAGACCTGTGAAGTACTCAGGTGCGGCTGTGTGCGCGCGCTGGGAAGCTGTCTCAGTGTGGCTGTGTGCGCGCCCTGGGAAGCTATCTCAGCCCGGGCCGAGGGCTGACACACACACACGGGGTGAGATGACAGAGGGTGACGGAGGGACGGAGAGGGTGACGGAGGGACGGAGAGGGTGAGGGAGGGTGACAGAGAGAGGGTGACAGAGAGAGGGTGACAGAGAGAGGGTGACAGAGAGAGGGTGACAGAGAGAGGGTGACAGAGAGAGGGTGACAGAGAGAGGGAGACAGGGGGAGGGAGACAGGGGGAGGGAGACAGGGGGAGGGAGACAGAGGGAGAGGAAGAGAGAGAGAGAGAGAGAGAGAGAGAGAGAGAGGGAGGCAGAGAGAGGGAGGCAGAGAGAGGGAGGCAGAGAGAGGGAGGCAGAGAGAGGGAGGCAGAGAGAGGGAGGCAGAGAGAGGGAGGCAGAGAGAGGGAGGCAGCGAGAGGGAGGCAGCGAGAGGGAGGCAGCGAGAGGGAGGCAGCGAGAGGGAGGCAGCGAGAGGGAGGCAGCGAGAGGGAGGCAGCGAGAGGGAGGCAGCGAGAGGGAGGCAGCGAGAGGGAGGCAGCGAGAGGGAGGCAGCGAGAGGGAGGCAGCGGGAGGGAGGCAGCGGGAGGGAGGCAGCGGGAGGGAGGCAGCGGGAGGGAGGCAGCGGGAGGGAGGCAGCGGGAGGGAGGCAGCGGGAGGGAGGCAGCGGGAGGGAGGCAGAGGGAGGGAGGCAGAGGGAGGGAGGCAGAGGGAGGGAGGCAGAGGGAGGGAGGCAGAGAGAGGGAGGCAGAGGGAGGGAGAGAGAGAGAGAGAGACAGAGGGAGAGAGACAGAGGGAGAGATAGAGGGAGGGAGACCGAGGGAGGGAGGGAGACAGAGGAAGGGAGGGAGACAGAGGAAGACGGAGGGAGAGAGACAGAGGGAGAGGGAGGGAGACAGGGAGGGGGGACGGAGGGAGAGGGAGGGAGACAGGGAGGGGGGACGGAGGGAGAGGGAGGAAGATGGAGGGAGAGGGAGGAAGATGGAGGGAGAGGGAGGAAGATGGAGGGAGAGGGAGGAAGATGGAGGGAGAGGGAGGAAGATGGAGGGAGAGAGACAGAGGGAGGGAGACGGAGGGTGACAGAGGGCCGGAGGGAGGGAGAGGAAGACAGGGAGAGAGAGGGAGGGAAATAGAGGGAGGGAGACTGAGGGAGGGAGACTGAGGGAGGGAGACTGAGGGAGGGAGACTGAGGGAGGGAGACTGAGGGAGGGAGACTGAGGGAGGGAGACTGAGGGAGGGAGACTGAGGGAGGTAGACTGAGGGAGGTAGACTGAGGGAGGGAGACGGAGGGAGGGAGACGGAGGGAGGGAGACGGAGGGACAGAGACGGAGGGTGACAGATGGAGGGAGAGGGAGGGAGAGGGAGGGAGAGGGAGGGAGAGGGAGGGAGAGGGAGGGAGACAGGGAGGGAGACAGGGAGGGAGAGGGAGGGAGAGGGAGGGAGACAGGGAGGGAGAGGGAGGGAGACAGGGAGGGAGAGGGAGGGAGAGGGAGGGAGACAGGGAGGGAGAGGGAGGGAGAGGGAGGGAGACAGGGAGGGAGAGGGAGGGAGACAGGGAGGGAGAGGGAGGGAGACAGGGAGGGAGACAGGGAGGGAGAGAGACAGGGAAAGATAGAGGGGGGAGACCGGGAGAGAGAGACAGAGGGAGGGAGACAGGGAGGGAGACAGGGAGGGAGAGACGGAGGGAGGGAGACAGAGGGAGGGAGACGGAGGGAGGGAGGGAGGGAGACGGAGGGAGGGAGACGGAGGGAGGGAGACGGAGGGAGGGAGGGAGACGGAGGGAGGGAGGGAGACGGAGGGAGGGAGACGGAGGGAGGGAGAGAGACGGAGGGTGACAGATGGAGGGAGAGGGAGGGAGAGGGAGGGAGAGGGAGGGAGACAGGGAGGGAGAGGGAGGGAGACAGGGAGGGAGAGAGACAGGGAGAGATAGAGGGGGGAGACAGGGAGAGAGAGACAGAGGGAGGGAGACAGGGAGGGAGAGACGGAGGGAGAGAGACAGAGGGAGGGAGATGGAGGGAGGAGGGAGATGGAGAGAGGAGGGAGACGGAGGGAGGAGGGAGACGGAGGGAGGAGGGAGACGGAGGGAGGAGGGAGACGGAGGGAGGAGGGCGACGGAGGGAGGAGGGCGACGGAGGGAGGGAGGGGGAGAGAGGGAGGGGGGGAGAGAGAGAGAGAGAGAGATATGTGTGTATGCCGGGTCTGGTGGCTCAGTGGACGAAGGCGTCTGTTGCAGGGACCTGTGTTCAACCTCATGGTCACAATTTTTTTTTGCTTTAGCCCTGCCCCTCCCCCACTGACCCCGCCCCCACCGGAGCGGCCCTCAGCCACAAACCACACTGTAAATTTGGCCCCCGAGAGAAAGTTTGTGAGTACCCATGGTCTAGATGATAAACTGAGGTAAGCTTATGTTCCACCCCATTGCGTTGTAAAAACAATTGCACCTCTGCAGACCGGAATTGCAGAATATTATATGTAATAACTCTTATAGGTAAACATTCCCTCAGAAACAATTCATATAGGAATTTTGCAACTGTTCCTGCACTGACCACATCCACAAAAACAATCTTTGCCCATTTGGTAAAATAATTCATGGCCACAATAATAAACTTACAGCTACCCCAATGTTGTCCCATGCCATCCTGCACCATTCCACTGGAATCATAGGTGGCCTCAAAGTCACCTTGTACTTGTCTGAGCATTCACAATCCACACACCCTCTCACCACCCGTTCCACATCTCCATCTATACCTGGCCACCAATATTTTTCACTCACTTCCTTCTTGCTTTTAACAATCCCCAAACGGCCGTCATGACATACTTCCACAATTTTACTTTGTAATGACCGGGTTGGGATAATCTTATCTCTTCTCAATACATTTTCCTACCACACAGCTAACTCATCACACACTTCCCAAAACTTGATTCAATCCTCTTCCAGAAAGTCCTTGATCTCCATCCCTTAACAACATATCATTTCACCTTCTGCAAAATGACATCCTCATCCAAGGCTTCTTCGCATTCTTTAATGGATACTGCATTATTTTGCTCCTCTTTCATCCAAGCCACCTTCCACTCTTTGGCCCTTTGTTCACTCCCTTCCCTCACCGACAAGGTAAGTCTACTAAGACAGTCTGCCACTTCGTTTTTCCCTACAGGTACATATTGAACCTTGCAGTTATAGTCCATCAATCTTATAGATAACCTCGCAATCCGAAGCGTGGCTGTAAGTAATCCCTCTGGTAAGTAACTTGGTCCACCACTTATTGTTACACCTCACCAGCACCTTAAGCCCCATACAAAACTCCTAAAGTGTTCTAATCCCCGTACCACCAACCAATGCCTCTCTCTCTACCACTGAGTAATGTTCCTCAGCTGGTAAAAGCACCAAGATGCAAATGCCACAGTGGTCTTTTTGCTTTTATTATCTCTTTTGAGTGAAAACTGCCCCAAAGCATTTTGCACTCGCATCAATAGTGATGATACAACTCATATTAGGGTAAAACCCATGCAAAATTGCTGCTTTACATAATTAATATTTTATGGAGGTAAAGTCTCCCCTTAGCTTTTCTGACCACTCAGATGTAATTTTATTTTTTAACAGTTGTCTCATTCCATAGGTTTTTTCTGAGAAACAATTCACACATTTAGCATGAAATTCTACAAGGGCAATAAATGCCCTAAGTTCTTCCTTCCCCCTAGCTTCTGGTACATTCTGAATGGCTTCCAACAGAGCCTTCTTAGGTTTTATACCCAAATTGCTTACTTCTTGGCCCAAATAATCAAGTGTTTGCATCTTAAATCTGCATTTGTTGAATTCAGCAGATAACCCATTTTTTTTTAAAGTGGATAAGACTGGTTTCATATGAGTAGCATGCTCATGTCCATCTTTTTTTTTTTTTTTTTTTTGTCCTCATTTGCCTTACTCTCAATATTGGGAGAGCCAACCACCTTACACCACACATAAGCACGGTATATTATGATTATGATTTAACCCAACACAAAAGGGGCTTTGCCGACTCCATCTAGGTATATTTTCAACCTGGAGGACCATACGTGAACCTCGGCAGGGGACCCGGTCCAGGGAGTATTCGAAGGCATAATCATAGGACCCGGGGGGAAGAAAAAAAAAACCCGGATTCTATCGCCAGTTAATCAGCAAATTCCAAAAAGCCAAATTGTGTTTACTGCATGATCTATTTAGGTCAACTTTGGATGTTGCATATAATGATGAAAGCCACCCAGAGTGTAATGGGGCTGTTTTCTCTGTCCAATAAATACAGATTTGCCTTCTAGCCAACAAAATTGCATAGAAGAGGAAGGACCTCGCTTTACCAGTGATGTTATCCTCCAACCCAAAGATGACAAGTGGTAGAGTTATTGACAAGGATACATTTAAGATGGAGTTCAAGGTATTCTTCACTTCTTCCCAGAAACCAGCGATGACTGGACATTCCAAAAACATATGAACGTCACAAGCTTCGATGCAGTTACATTTGTTACACTTTTTATCTGGGAGAAATTTGGAAAGTCTCAGCGGAGTTATATATGCACGGTGTACTGAGAATAGATGATTTCGTTTAAGCCAATATGGTTTCACAATTCTATAGAGTAGGCCGAAGGAGTTTAACCAAAGATCTTCACACTGGAGGCCAGTCACCCCCCCCCCCCCCCCCCCCCCATAACTGGTCTGGAAGGAGAAACTCCCCGTCGCTTTCCTCCAACAGCTGCCAGTACCATAAGGCTACTTCTATTCCACCCCCTGGACGATCTACTAACCATTGTTCCAAAATACTAGCCCTCCCTAGGTGGGGATCTCTACGTTTTTGGGATCTAGCCCAACTTTCCATTTGGATAAATTTGAATCTGGAGAGCCCTGACCCAACATGGTCATATAATTCATTCCAGGCTATTAATGCACCATCCTTGAATAGCTGACCCCATCTAATGATGCCAGCTTGTTGTATAATAGATGACAAACTATCATTTAGGCATGGAGGAAGACCCGGCGAGTCCCAGATTGGAGAGAAATTAGAATAGTAGGAGAGCCCCAGTCTCTTCCTAATGCTGGACCAAGTTTTGGTCCATGACTGCAAAATCTTTAATTTAATTTTTTTGAAAGATTTCTGACTCCCAAATTTAAACATAAAACCGTCTGCTACAAGTTCCGCCCCCATTAACATTGCTTTATATATTGAGCCTGGATGAAGGATAGATGGCATTTTTAAAAGCATCCTGGAGTGCGACAACAAGAATGCCCATGCATAATACAGTAAATCCGGCAAGGCAAGCCCACCCTTCTCCCTTCTTCTCCTCAACTTTTTCCATGCTATTCTGGTCGGTTTGTTGTTCCATATAAAAGTATTTATATCTTGCTGACATTTTTCAATTAGTTTAGGATCAAATGCCAATGGAATTGCGTTAAAAATGAAAGTAAATTTAGGGAGAATACACATTTTTACGAGGTTTACCCTTCCGATTATGGAGAGAGGCACTCATGTCCATCCTTACCCATCATAAGGATATTGTCCTAAAAACAATAGCCCGAGAGGGTAGACGCCTGGATGGTATTGGCAAGAAGTTTTCCACTATGGCTGCAACTACAGTTCGTGCGGCCAATTCTTTAGCTATCTTGGGCCGTTACGACCGTCAAATGTGGTCTGACATATCATCTCTTATAGACCTTATACCAGAAGCGTCTAGAGCAGAGGCATTAAAAATTCTTCAAGAAGGAAAAAGAATTTCCTCGGAAAGTGATTGTGCTATTGATGTGTCTTTCACTGGTTTCCGTCTTTTGGCTGGTGCAGCAGTCCTCAGGCGTCGGGGCTGGCTAAAGGCCACGTCCTTCCGTCAAGAGGTACAGACAAAAATACTGGACATGCCTTACGACGGTGAATCATTGTTTAGCCAGCATATCGACGATGCCCTTCAAACAATTAAAAAGGACACCGACACTGCCCGTGCTGTCGGAACTCTACAGTTTAAAAAGCAGCCTTTTTTCGAGGCGCAAGAGGTCGTGGTTCCTCTTCTTCCGTTCGAGGAAGCTCCAATCAGTACAGACAGGGACAACACCGCTACTCCTCCCAGAATCAGCAGTCGTATAGACAACAGCATTCTTCGACGTACACACAATACAGAGGTAAATACTCTTACAGAGGAAAGGATTCCTCCAAAAAATTTACTTTCACCATTCACCTTCACAAAGTCCTCCTACTTTTTCAAGAGTTGGAGGTCGAATCTCCCACTTCTACTCCAAATGGTCACTAATTACTGCCGATCAATGGGTTTTGGATATTGTGCGCAGGGGACACGCATTGGAATTTGTAAAGATTCCTCCCAATTCTCCACCAAAAGGTCCCCCTCCTGCTCGCCTAAAGGAACTTTTAAATCCACTAAAAATGTTATTAAGAAAGGGCGCGATCGAAGTGGTGCCAAAACTACAGAAGGGCAGGGGATTTTATTCAAGGTTTTTCCTCATACAGAAAAAGTCGGGAGAATCTACGTGCCCTGAACAAATACATCAAAAAATAAACTTTTCGCATGTTGTCCCTTCAAGAAGTACTTCCTTTTCTATCCCAAGGAGAGTATATGACAACTTTGGATCTTCAAGATGCTTATTTTCATCTTCCCATACTGCCGAGACACAGAATATTTCTCAGATTCAGAGTAGCCGGAAAAGACTTCCATTCGGCCTTCGTTCCGCTCCCCGAGTGTTTACAAAAGTCCTTGCACCGGTGGCAGCTTACCTTCGCCTACAAGGAGTGCAAATCTTTCCATACTTAGATGACTGCCTGCTGAAGGCAAAGTCGTTCGAACAGGCATCCAAACAAACTGTTTTCTGCAGGTACCTCGACCAATCTCTGGGCCTCACATTCAACATGGACAAGTCTCAATTTCTCCCAGCTCAAAACAGACTGTTCTTGGGAGCCATTCTAGACACCAAGCAAGCAAAAGCTTTTGTGTCGCACAAAAGACGTCTACGCCTTCGCAATCTAGCGACTTCCATCCGTCTAAAAGAGTCAGTTTCTGTCCGACAATTGAAATCTGTCCTAGGAATGTTGTCCTCTTGCATTCCTCTAGTCCCTCACTGCCGCCTGAAAATTAGACCTGTCCAGCAGGAATTGGACAGATGATAGGCTCAAGACTCTGGATCTTTCAGCGATATAGTCAAAGCCGCACCTCGACTAAAGAGAGCTCTTTCGTGGTGGACTCACAAAGAAAATGTCTCCTCAGGACGTCCATCCAAATTTCACTCTCAGAACAGATGCGTCTCTCGAGGGTTGGGGCGACCACTTGCCACGACTAACTGTAAAAGGCAAGTGGAACGTTCAACAAAAGACATGGCACATCAACCTGCTGGAGTTACTGGCCATTTTTCTGGCTCTGAAAGCTTTCCGCAGCATCATACAAGGAGCCTCGGTGTTGATCCGAACGGACAACACAATGTGCATGCACTACATCAACAAACAGGGAGGCACAAGGTCCGTCTTGCTGTCCCTTCAGGCTCAACAAATTTGGGATTGGGAGATTCAACATCACATCGTCCTCACAGCAGTTCATGTTCCGGGAACGTCGAACAATCTTGCGGATTCCCTAAGCAGATCATCCACGACCAATCACGAGTGAGAATTACATCAACCCACTCTGGATCAAATTTTTAGATTATGGGGTCCCCCGAATCTGGATCTGTTCGCAACACATCTGACCCGCAAATCCCTGTTCTACGCAAGTTGGCTTCCCCAACTAAAGTCATGCGGGAATGCCTTTTTGATGAACTGGTCGAAAATATATGCCTACGCTTTTCCACCAATACCTCTAGTCCCCAAAGTTCTGCGGAAAATGAGGAAAGAACCCTGTCACATTATTCTAATAGCCCCCCAGTGGCCTCGACAAATCTGGTTCACGGAACTACTGCTCCTGTCTCAGTGCGCCCCGATCATTCTTCGCCCTCTTCCAAATCTTCTGACCATGGAACACGGCCAAATTTGTCATCCCAATCCAGCATCTCTACGTTTAGCGGCTTGGAACCTGAGCACTATGAATTTGTAAATTTGGACATTCCTTTAGTGTAGAGAGGTCTTGGCTAAGGATAGAGCACCTTCAACTGTGAAAACATATAAACTCAAATGGAAAAGATTCTGTCTATGGTGCAATGAAGCTCAAGTACATCCTATCCATTCCAAGCCAGAACAACTCTTGCCTTTCTTTTTACACCTGGCAAAATCAGGCCTCTCGTACTCTACCCTTAAATTTTTTTTAGCATCAATCTCACGTTTCCATCAAGATGGCTCCAACTCGCTTTACTCGTCAAGAGTAATTCAACAATTTTTCAGGGGTCTTTTTCGAATGTTTCCTCCAATTCGTCGACCACCTCCACCTTGGCATTTGAACATTGTATTAGCACAGCTCATGAAACCCCCGTTTGAGCCAATCCATAAGGTCGATCTCAAATATGTTACTTGGAAGACTTCTCTACTCCTGGCTCTTACTTCCTCTCGCCGGGTCAGTGACTTACAGACGTTTACTGCTAAACCGCCTTTTCTTCAATTTACCAAAGACTCTGTCTTGCTCCGCACCAATCCGGCCTTTATCCCCAAGGTGCCATCGGATTTTCACCTCAATGAGCCATTTATTTTAAAAACATTTTTCCCTAATCCTCAAACTCCTGCAGAGAAGACGCTTCATTCTTTAGACGTCAAGAAACGGCTACTATTCGTAAAAATGCCCACATTTTTGTGGCCTATGGACGGATGCGAAAGGGTCATCCGGTCACCAAACAAACAATAGCACGCTGGATATCTACTGCTATTGTCTTTTGCCATCAACAAGCTGGAAAACCACTTACGGCAACTGTTCGAGCTCATTCCACCAGGAAGGTTTCTAATTCCACTGTGCTATTTTCTGGGGTGCCTCTTCAACACATCTGCAGAGCTGCAACATGGTCCAGCAGACACACCTTTACAAGACACTACTGTCTGGATGCTGCGGACAAGACTGACACAGCTGTGGGGCAGGCAGTCCTTCGTAATCTTTTTAAATAAGGAGAGCCTCTGATGCTTCCCTCCTCCTGTATACAAGGTACTTTTGTTGTTTATTTATATATATTTATATATGTTTATTTTTATATACCTATAGTCTTTTTGAACTGGGTATTGTGGTTGCTTTGATTCTTAAGTACCTTGTATTGTTCTGATATCACTGCTCACTACTCTTATTCAAGCATGTGAATCTATGAAAGACACCCCCATACTGGAGAAGAACAAAAGTTACTTACCTCTAAACTGCGGTTCTCCAGTATTGGTGTCTTTCATAGATTCACATGCGACCCACCCTCCTACCCTCAGAGGCTCTTTTTTCTACTTGACTATATCACTCTTGTGCTAAGAAAATCTGAGGGCCTGAGCCTCTGAGGAGAACATTCTAAGAGGGTGCGGACGCCTGATTGGCTGGAATTTGGACAAGAACATAATGACAGTAATATGTTATAGAAGTGACAAGTTGTCTACCCATAAAAACTCTATGGTTTTACTCTCTTTTATGGCTATATTGGCTTATGTTATTACTACATTGCTATGTTATGTACCGTGGGACTCTCACTTCGACGGGGAATATTCAAGCATGTGAATCTATGAAAGACACCAATACTGGAGAACCACAGTTTACAGGTAAGTAACTTTTGTTCTTATGTTGCTTTCACCGTATCTGCCGTCTCTATTGGCACTTTAGTTACTTACACCAACAACTGTACTACTTAATGCCACTCTACTCTATGCCAATCCCCTCCATTCTACGCCACTCCACTCTGTGCCATGCTACTTTACTGTGCGCCACTCCGCTGTATACAGTGGGACTGTATTCTATGCCTCTCCACTCCACACAATGTCACTCGGCAAGACTTTACTCCACGCCACTCTACTCCTCACCACCCCACACTAGGCCTGTCTATGCCACTCCACTCTACACCACTTCACTCTATGTCATGCCCCCTTACTTCATGCGACTCTACTTACTCCACCCCACCCTTCGCCACTAAGCTAAGCCGCTCTACTCTACTGTGCACCACACAATGCAACTCTACTCCACTTTACGTTATGCCATTCTTCTGGATGCCACTCTAGGTCACAAAATTCCACTCTGGGACACTCTATGCCTCTCCACTCTACGTCATGCTACTCCACACCACTCCACACCACTCCACTCTATGCAACTCCACACAATGCTCCTCCACTCTACCCCACACCACTCTATGCCAGTCTACTCCCCTCTACGTCACTCCACTTTACGCCACTCTACGCCACTGTCACTGCACTCTACCACCCTACTGTATGCCACTCCACCACCCCATTCTACGCCACTATATTCTACACCACTCTCTGCCACTCTGCACCACTTGATTCTGCGCCACTCCTTGCCATTCCACTCTATGCGAGTCATATCTACACCACTCCACTCTACGTCACTCTGCACATCCCCACCTTACGCCTCATCGCTCTATGCCACTCTCCTCCGCTCAACTCCATGCCACTCTACTATATGTAACTCTTTTCCAAGCTAGGTCTCTATGCCACTCTACGCCACTGTACACCAAGCCAGTCTGTCTCTCTACTCCACTCTAATCTGCACACTCTACTATATGCCACTCTATAGTACGCTACGCTATGCCACTCTACCCTATCCCACTCCGCTTCATGCCACTCCACTCCACCCTACACTACTTCACTCGCAACTCTATTCCAAGCTACGTCTCTATGCCACTCTACTATACGCCACTGTACACCAAGCCAGTCTGTCTCTCTACTCCACTCTAATCTGCATCACTCTACTATATGCCACTCTACAGTACGCTATGCCACTCTACCCTATGCCACTCCGCTTCATTCCACTCTCCTGTCCTCCACTCCACATCAAGCCACTTTATGCCACCCCACTCCACTCACCGCTACACCATGCCACTAACTTTTAGCTATGCTGAGGAGCTTCCACGCGGCTGTAAAACAATGTGCTGTTTCAGGATTTAAGGACATATTTGATGGCCCTGAGACTTCAGAACAGGGGGCAAGTCCTTGTACTCACTCTGGGTGCAAGTGAGATGGGCCCAGTCCTTGTACTCAGCAGGGTAGAGATCAGCAGGGCAGCAGCGAAAAGCAGAATAGCAGTTCTTCCAGAGCAGCAGTCAGGCAAAGTGGCAATCCTTGCAGCACTGCTGTTTTTACTCCTGGCCGAGTTCTTCACAGTTCCAGTAGTACTGTCTTGGTAGGGTCAGAGGCCCAGTACTAATACCCAATTGTGCCTTTGAATTGGGGGTGACTCCAAAGTATGCCCTTGAAGTGCACAAGCCCCCCTTTCATCCCAGTCCTGGCGCCATACTATCAGTAGGGGGTAATTAGCCCTTTGCGTTGGAATCAAGACTCCCTTTTCAGGTGTCAGACCCCCCTCTCTCTTCCTGCCCAGGGAGAGCTATCAGAATGCAGATGAGTTCTGTCTCACACCCACCCTTCCTGTGTTTGTGGCTGTCTAAAGGGAATGCACAAAGTGTAGCTATCACCCACCCCAGACATGTATTGGAGACAGGCTGCAAGGCACACAGAGGAGCAAGAGCACAGAAATTCCCACTTTATAAAAGTGGCATTTATATAAAATACTAATGTTAAATTCAACTTTACCATCTAGGAGGATTTAACATTTCAAAGATATAAAACCTGATGCAGCTGCTCCTTTTTGATCAGGAACTACAGTTGAAAAGTGTTTTAAGAAAGTTCCATTGCCAGCCTGTGAGAGGAGTAGGCCTCACAGTAGTGTAAGCGAATTTAGATGTTTGTCGCCACTAGGACTTGCAAAACGTTCCAGTACATGTCCTAACGTTTACTTGCACAGCACCCTGCCCTTAGGGATACCTGGGGCCTACCTTAGGGGTGATTTATGTGCAGTTAAAGGGGAGTTTAAGGCTTGCCAAGTGGTGTTAAATGCCAAGTTGAAGTGGCAGTAAACTGTGCACACAGGTCTTTGGAATCGCTGGTATGAGACAGGTTTGAAAGGCTCCTTGTGTGGATGGCACAACCAGCGCTGCAGGCCCACTAGTAGCATTTAGATTACATCCCCTCAGTATATGGTATACCACTTTACAAGTGACTTGCAGGTAAACTAAATGCAAATTGTGTATACACCAATGTTACCATGTTTAGGGGAGAAGCTTATGTACTTTACCTCTGGTCAGCAATAGTAAAGCACTCAAAGACCTAAGGCTAACAAAAAGAATTGAGCAAAAAGAGTAGTAGGAAGGCAAAACGTTTAGGGTGACTCTTCAGAGAGGGCCATTTTCCAACAGAAGGGTATCTTACAAATATACCGAACCCTGATACTCTATTCTCAGGACACCCAAGGCCCCCTTAGAAGCAAATGGGTGATTTGAGTGGGCCCTTTTGAATATATTGATTGGCTGGAGGCATGCATGCCCTCTTCCCCCCGCCAGCTGCTGCTCTCCTTCCGCCTCCTGATGATCCAAATTAACTACCTCCACACTACATATCTCACTCCCCAACGACTATGGTGTGCAGGTCAGACCCTGCCCTCAGCATGCCAATGCTGCCACCAAACTGACGCAGACTTTTATCATATGACATGGTTGTTTCCTCTTATAGCACCCTGTTGGAACGGGGTTGAAGATACTTTATCCTGAGTTCTAAAGTATCAAATCGCAGAACACCAAAGAGTGCTTTATTGGAAATTCTAGATGAGCTGGGACGACACCAGAGGAGACAAAATGCTGGTGGGCGTGGCCACCATGGTGGCAAAAAGAGATATACCCTGACTATGGAACCGCGGAAAGCCACCTACGTTGACCATGTGGTGTAAGGAGGTGGACTGAACAAGAAACCCCTGTCCGTTTGGCGGGAGAATGTCCACAAAACATGCTAAGATGTGGGATAAATGGTGGGAATGCTATAGTTTATACCTGGAGATGCTGATTGTATCCTGATGTATAGTACTGAAGGCTGTATGTGATTGGCGTAAGTCGCTTGGGGCGGCTGACACCCCCCAACCCAACCGTTTAATTCTTTTGCCCAGCTCATGGGCTGTAGCTGTCCAAAAAAAACAATGAAATCTGATTATCAAAAAAAAGAATGTTAAAGGGAAGATACTACTAAAAGTGATTGCTTTTATCCATTCAGTGCCTGGTTTTTCTCTGCCGCCTCCTCTTTCGAGTCGGGGTCCAGGCATAGGACGGTAATGCAACCAGAGCTGCCGCAAAGCCAATACTGTAGTATGGCAACCACAGCCAAGGTCCACTTGAGTGAAAGGCTCTAGTTTAAACAACCACTTCTCCCAAGATGCAGTGTGTTTCATCATGGTAACCAGCCCACTCCACGGTGGTGGGAAGGTGAAGTCCCAGAAATAAACAGTGTTTGTATGCTGCGTCAAGGCAAAAGCCAGTGGGCCCTGCAATTGAACCAGAATTGCAGATCTGTTACTTGGGCAGTGACCGAGGAAGGCATAACGAATATTAGCACAAGGGACAGGCAAACAGATTGCTGTTTGTTTAAAATTTTGAAAATGAAACTGGAGTATTTGATCATGTGTTTATTGATAATAATAAACAATTTCGCATTGGCTTACTGTTGAGACGTTAGACCTTTGTGACGAGGACAGCAGCTCCTCAACACTGATCCTTCTCTCAGTAGTCCACATGTTTGTTTTGTGTCAGTTCCATAGCCAGTCATTAAGTGAATTAAAGGATGTAGGAGACGCAATGAATCGGCAGGTCTAAATAATGGGGGCACATTCCGAATCTCTTCTTTAAGGGATTAACCTTCCATGAAAAGGTGGGAACATTGAATAGGCATGTGATGTTTAAGTACAAATTGGAGGCAATGGTTAATACTGCAGGTTGTTCAAAGCAATGTCTTGGCATCGGAGGGAACAATGACATAGCTGGAGGCAGCTTGGAACAGGCTTTCTGAATTTCAATATTGTTCAGGCACTTGATGCACAAGCTGTAGAACAGGTGTGAGGGAATCTTGAAAACTATTACATTGGAAAAGAAACTGGTGTGTTAGTTGTCACATTTTTATTTGGTGATCTCAGCTCTAAATCAATGGTCAAAGTTGGTTGGTAGCGCCAACTGTACTATGATCCCAAGCTAAGTTGAGAGGAGTGTATGAGGGTAAGAACTCTATGTCCATGTCCGTTGACACTGCAGGACACTTTGTTTCCAGTATTGAGCAGGAGAAAGACTTGGGTGACTGAAGCACAGGGGAGAAAAATTACACTGTGCTGGATTGTTACACCTGTAAAGGTCCAGCTGTCGAGTTAGGATAGCTAAACACAAAATAGGGTAACCCAATAATCTCCCAGGTGATTGTTTATGAACATGTAAATATAATAGGACGCTATTGAAAGGAATAATTTTAGGAGAGTATTAACACAAAAACTCTTTGGTTAGTATAAGATGCATCAAACCAAGAAGATCAATCAGTAATCAAACCGCAACATGAATGTAATATGCACGTATAGTGGTATCCTCTGTGTCAGGCAGCATTAAATAAAGACAATTTACTAGCATGATACGTTTTTTCAATACTAAATGGTGATGCTTTGTCAGTGCATAGAATCAAAACATTATCACACATCAACAAAGGCCACATGGTCTATTTATAAAAGCCCAACAAGCAAGAGTTGACCTTGTCTGTGCCAAGACCACTCACTTAGAGATTGTCCATTAACAAGTTTTAGTAAGCCTATGAAGAACACACTAAGTGGTGATCTTGAGGTTGATGAGGAATAATGGTCAACAATTCACTACCTTTACGATTCTGTCCATGAGCCCATACTCAACACTAAGTGTCAAGATACAAAAATGACCAACCTTTTGGATCTTGTATAAAGATAGAATACATAAATTCGATATATACACATATGTAATTCAACAGTACTATGCACATGATTTCAACCGGTGTGGTTAAGAAGCATGCCAAAATAGAGTGGAAACACCCAACACACACTGGACTAATCATTGACACAGTAGAAACAGTTGGACAGTTTACCGTTGGTGGATCACTCATGGATGGGGACACCTTTGATGTTTGCAGCAAAGAACTACCAAGTGCAGCAATCTGTCTGCTAAAGGGGGTTGCGTTAGGGTACGACCATTATATCAAGCTAGTGATCATTTGGCTTGTGCTTCTGAATTAAATACCCTGAAGTGATATTTGAGTATTACTTTTTTGATTTTTTTTTCTTCAAATACCCTTCTCCTTTACTCTCTGTGATATGCCAAGTCTAACATATTTAGTTATTTTATCTGTTTCTATATATGATTTATGTTTTGCAGAATTATCAATACATTTTCTCATTACTGAGCAAAAATGCTGATGAATGTAATTGCTGTGTTAGTATTTTTCAAGCTATTGTATATTTTAAATTTGTATTAATTAATATGTTGTTTCTAAACAGTCAATGGTTGACTATACAGCTATCTCATTAATGTTAAAGACCTACATTGTGGTATAGAAATAATTCGATGCTACTTGTTTACATTCTAGGGGAAAAAAGAAATTCAGGTATCACTTTTTCAGACATTGGTACTGCTTATGTTTAATGAAGGAGAGGAATTTAGTTTTGAAGAAATAAAAATGGCTACTGGTGTAGGTATGTGGAATTTTTTTATCTTTATTTAACATTTCAGTTTGAGCGGTCTACGTAATCTATGAATGCAATGTACTCCAGCTTCTCCCAACCCCTTAATTCTCAAGGTCCTACAAAATGACCCTCTCTAAGCACCTAAATATCCTATTAACATCTCGGTCCCCACCAGCTCTGCTTTTCTGACATATTGCATCAGCCCCTTACTCCTTCATATGGCTTACCTCGTAGTGATGATTTAATGGTTTAGCATCAAAGTCTGCTGATTCACGGCTCTCTTCTTTTGTGTCACCTAGCCACCTTCTTAGTGTATGACCATCAAAGGTTCTCTAAAGCTAACCTCCAGAATGTTTACATAGTTTTCATTCTTATTCCATGCTAGAAACATTACTTCAGAAATCCCATCATTGTCAAACAAATCATGCACACTATAGTCTGTTGCTAGTTTTTGACCCAGGCTTTTCTACAACGCCCCCATCCCTACCTTTTGTCTCTGTGATTGGGGTTTTTTCCGGTTTCTGAAAAAGTCTCTGATTAGGAGCATAACTGTCTGAGGGGGTCTATGACTGGGTGCATGAGTGGGTTTGTGACTGGGTGCATAAGTCTCTGAATGGGTATGTGAGTGACTACATAAGTCTCTGAGAGGGTCTGTGAGTGTGTGGCCAAATGAGGGAGGGGGCTGCGCGGTCCCACTTCACATGCCGATTTCAGTCCCGGGGACCAATGTGTCTAGTACTCGGTGCATGAGTGTTTGAGTGGGTCTGTGACTGGGTGCATGAGTGGGTTTGTGACTGGGTGCATAAGTCTCTGAATGGGTATGTGAGTGACTGCATAAGTCTTTGAGAGGGTCTGTGAGTGTGTGGCCAAATGAGGGAGGGGGCTGTGCGGTCCCACTCCACATGCCGATTTCGGCCCTGGGGACCACATCCCCGGGGCCCGGCCATTAACCTAGGGTGAGAGGGGCTGCACAGCCTATTACAGCCTTGGAGACCCTTTTCCCCAGGGCCTAGCCATCTCTCCAGCAGGCAGGGAATCAGACATAAGCCCCACTTCCAGCTTGTGAGAGAATTTTGTCTTGCTTACTGAAAGTGGAGTGTTTGCTGTGACTTGGCGGGAGCTATCAAAGCTCCTGCCAAGTCACAGCAAACGGCTATGTCCCGGGGTGGGCACCCCAGGACATAGCAGGAGCCGGCCCAGGGAGGTGGTGGTCCCCAGGGCTCCTGGTGCCACATGTGGCCTCCCTCCTTTGATTTAGTGGTGCCTGCCCCGGGGAGATGGCTGTGTCCGGGCTGAAAACGGCCCAGGAAAGGTGCCACACGACCCCCCTCCCATTTTAAAAATAGCATTTTGGCCCCATGGCAATGGCAGTCCCCAGGACACTGGGAGGAGTTTGTGAGCCCCCGCCCATTAAAAACAAACTATCCCCGGAGAGGTGATGATCCCCAGTGCACGGGGGAGGTCCTCCCCCGATTTATTTAGCATTTGCCCAAGATGACAGTCCCCCGGGCCTGAGGAGGGGTCCGTGTTGCCCCCAAAAGACAATACAAGCCCCGGGCAGTTGGTCCCCGAGGCATTAAAATGCCCAAGGAAGGGGGGGCATGCCCCCCCTCCTTTAAATGTTCTATGAGCCTGCATGTCCTTGGGACCAGCCTGTGGCCTGAAGCTCATTCAGGAAGAGGACTCTCCAGGAAGGTATACGATATCCATTGGAAAAGAGTTTGAGAAAGTACTTGTTCTCCATCTGTATCCAGGAAGGCCTGTCTGCCATTATGGGTGGTAGTGATGCAGCAAGATTGCACAGGTGCAGATCGTTAGTGCAAACTCAAGTACATCCTGCACTTGAGCAGATGGACCTTTAGTCCCGGATTAAGGTGTGACACAAAAAATCAAAAATAATACATTACAGTGGAGCACATTTGGCCCCACAATGATAACAGAGACTGTCAGATTTGCAAACCTTAAAGGTTTGTCAGTAGATTTTAGCAAAGTACAAACTCAAATCATTCAAGTTAGTAGTAATTCAGGAAACAACTTAGAATAAATTATTGGATAGAGACATTTAGCTGCAGATTCCTTACCTTTGAACTTTCAGGCTGAGTCCAGAAGATTTTTCATAGCGGTACCCCTGCGCGTCGGTCGGCAGCGTGTTGGTCATCGTTGTGACGTCCACATCGTCAATATAACCGTCACTTCGATGCGCTGACGTCAGTTCTTTTTGTTCCGTTCCAGCCAGTGCCGCTCCGTTGGAGCGCTACCCGCTGTCAGTTTTTTACAGACCTTTTTCGACTTTTTGTCAACTCCGTTGGTGTGTTTAGGTATGTCAAATAAGTCTACTACAGGGTTCAAGCCGTGCAGGGCCTGTCACCGCGCCATGTCGGTCATGAACACCCATTTGGTTTGTCTGTGGTGCCTGGAGCGTGACCTCCACTGCCAGGTCATGGCGCATAAGGCTTTGAGGGGGCAGTCCCTAAAGCTTCTCACGGTACGGCACCGCGGAGGTCGCCTTGCCAGTCTCGATCCTGGGTACAGATCTCGGTCGCGAAGAAGGTCCGAGCACTGATCCAGTGATTCAAAGTCTTCTTGGTCTAATTCGTCGAAGACAGGTAAGGGGCATCACAAAAAGCACAAGATATCGAAGCATGCTACGACTTCGCCCCGCCCTTCTTGTGATGTGTCAGAGGAACCTCGGAGCACGAGGCCCCGCTCCGCAGAGCGGGTGCCTGGGTCGGCTCAGTTTTTCCCTCCCTTTCTGGGGCCAGGAGCAACCCCCCGCCCAACTCAAAGAACTTTTATGACGCCATGTGTGTCATATTTGGGTTGCCTGACCCTGCGGCGCACCTTTGTACCCCGGAGGCTCAGAGGATGGATGGGCCCCCCATGGTTCCTGGGCCAGTGGCTCCTGCCCCGGCTCCACAACCTCCGAGTGGACCTGTTACCGGGCCCTGATCGACGCAGGTCGCACCTACACAGCGACCTTTCCCGCTATTGCATCCAGCTCCGAGGTCCTTTGCATCGCCGGCGCCAGCCCGATCCTCATTGCCGACGACATGGAGCCTGTCGGGCGACCTCCGAAACAGAGACTGGCGGCAACGGCGCCATAGAGCTCCATGCCGTTCTATCTGCCCTATTCTGAAGGGTTAGGGATGGAGGAAGAGGATTGGGAGGGGGAGCGGGAGCAGGATCCCTTAGAAATCCTGCAATAGCAAGACATAGACTGGTATGAGGAATTGGGTGACACCAGTGGTCTGGACACCTCCCCAGACTCTGGCATGCTTTCCCCTCCTACCCTGGCTGCGGTGGAGGGAGCAACTTTTGCCATGGTGGTGCTTAGAGATGCGGAGATCCTTGACCTACAGCTTCCTACAGTGGCGGTCAAGACAAACGTCTCAATAGAGGGCCTGCACCCTGGGGTCTTGAGATCAGAACCCCTACTGCCTTTCAAGGAGGCCTTGTCCAGCACAGGGGCTTTTGGGAATAGGATTATTGCCCGCCGCCACAACCCCGGGGGACCTACTTTTCCACACCACCCACCCCACTCCCAAAGCTTGGTAGTCGAAGCTTCCACATCCCGAGGCGCATTCCCTTCCGCACCCCGGGCAAGGAATCGAAGAGGCTGGAAAACCTTGGGAAGAACCTTTTCTCTTCCACCAGCCTAGCGCTGCGGGCGGTGAAAACCGCATGCCTCTTGGGCTAATCCCCTTCTCTATGCCCAGAGCCTTGAAGGAGAACCGGGCTCTACTCTCCCAAGCTATATCAGATGGGAGAGACGCAGCGAAGTTTACCATCAGATGTGGCTTGGACATGACGGAGTTGCTAGGTAGAGCGATGTCCACGACAGTGGCAGTTCGTCGCCATGCCTGGCTGAGAACATCTGGTTTCTCGAGGGATGTGCAAGCCAACCTCATGGACATGCCCTTTGATGGCTCCTGACTCTTTGGAGACCAGGAGGATACTGCCCTTGAGGGCGTCAAGCACTCGCGGGACACGGCCAACTCTTTGGGCCTCACTACTGCCCCCGGGGCTTCATCCAATTTTCACTTCTTTTGTGGCTACGGAAGGGGTTACCAGCTGTGCTAACCCTAATCCGGCCAGAGGGCCCGCAAGTTCAGCAACCTCTGCAGGGCTGCGGACGCGGCTCACCGCGGCCTCCTGGGTCAGCAACCAGAAATTGAGCCAAGCCACCATCCCCTCTTCCACGGCAAAACCTTCCTAGTCCGATTCCCCAGGACCACTCTCGGCCAGTTGGTGGCAGAATACGCCATCACTTCCACCACTGACAAAACATCACATCGGTCCGGAGGGGCTACTCCCTCCCCTTCGAGACTACTCCTCCATCTATGCCCCCAGCATACGATTGGCTGACAGAGGATCACCTTGTTTTGCTCCATGAGTAAGTCAATTCTCTCTTGGCCAAGGGAGCCATAGAGAGGATTCCCGGGCCCGAAGTTGGCAATGGTTGCTATTCCTGCTACTTCCTGGTCCCCAAAAATGACAGAGGCCTTCGTCCAATCCTAGACCTCAAAACCCTCAATTACTTCCTCAAAAAAGGAGAAAATCAAGATGCTCACCCTTGCTCAGGTCCTGTCTGCCCTGGACCCAGGAGACAGGATGGTAGTGCTGGACTTGCAGGATGCCTCCTTCCATATTCCCATCCTGCCTGCCCATTGTTGCTACCTGCAGTTCAATGTGGGCCACTAGCACTTTCAGTTCACGGTGCTTAACTTTGGCCTCACCAGTGTCCCTCGGGTGTTGTTAAAGATGATGGTGGTAGTCGCAGCTCATCTGCAGAGATCTGGGGTTTCAGTCTTCCCCTATTTCTATGACGGGTTGTTGAAGGATGGTTAGTCCCAAACAGTCGTCTCCCACCTCCAGATGACGGCGAACCTCTTGCATTAGCTGGGGTTCACTATCAATGTGCCGAAGTTAAACCTGACCACCCTTCAGTCGCTTCCTTTCATTGGGGTGGTCTGCACACGGTGCAGTTTCGGGCCTTTCTTCCCGAATGGCAAGTCAAGGATATTCAGGCTATGATGCCAATGTTTCAGCCTCTATCCTGGGTTTTGGTGAGACTGACTCTGAGGCTGTTGGGCCTCATGGCCGACTGCATCCTGCTAGTGACCCATGCACGGTGGCACATGCGGGCTCTGCAGTAGGACCTGAAGTTCCAATGGGCACAGCATTGAGGAAACCTCACCGACCTGGTTCAGATTTCAGAGGGCACTGCAAAAGATCTGCAGTGGTGGCTGACGAACCGTGGGTGGTTCAATGACAGACGTGTCCCTTCTGGGCTGAGGTGGCCATCTGGGGAAGGTGGAGATCATAGGACCATGGCCTCCGGTGGAAGCCAAGCTCCATATCAACTTGCTGGAGCTTCGGGCGATCCAACTGGCACTAAAAGCCTGTTTGCCATCAATTAAGGGAAGGCTTGTTCAAGTGTTCACAGACAACAGTACCGCCATGTGGAACTGCAACAAACAGGGCGGAGTGGGGTCGTGGACCCTCTGTCAAGAGGCTCTTTGTCTCTAGACTTGGCTGGAACGTCAGGGCATTTCCTTGCTGGTTCAACACCTGGCCGCTTCTCTGAACGCCAGGGCGGATGAGCTCAGCCGGAGGTTCCTTGCGGATCACTAATGGCATCTCCATTCAGTGGTGACACAAGTTCTCCTTCAGCAGTGGGGACAGCCTTGGTTAGTTCTGTTCGCCTTCAGAGAGAACATGCAATGTTGCGCGTTGAGGTTTCCAAGGTGACACTCGCTCAGCAACGCTTTTCGTCGCAAGTGGAGCTCAGGCCTCCTATACGCCTTTCTGTCCATACCACTTCTGTCCAGAGTGCTCCAGAAGATCAGGAGCGACTAGGCACAAGTTATTCTTGTGGCTCTGGACTGGGCACGGAGAGTTTGGTATCCCTAGCTTCTAGACATGAGCATCGATCCTCTGGTCAGACTGCCCCTTCGGGAGGATCTTCTGTCGCAGCAGCAGGGGAGGGTCCTCCATCCTAACCTGTCCATTCTCCACCTCCTTGCATGGAGATTGAGCGGCAACAGTTGACAGCTTTTGTCCTTCCTCCTGAAGTCTGTGAGGTTATCTTGGCAGTCAGGCATCCCTCTACAAAATCAGTATACACCTGCCAATGGAACAAGTTTTGTAAATATTGTACAGACCGATCTATTGACCCTTTATCTGCTCCCTTATCTGAAGTCCTTCTCTTCATTCTTTGTTTGGCCCAGCAGGGCTCTGCTCTGGGCACTTTGAAGGGCTACCTTTTGGCCCTTTCTTCTTTTCTCCGGCTGCCTGTTCAGTCATCCTTGTTCAAATCTCCTATAGTGTAGAGATTTTGAAGGGGCTAACCCATTTGTTTCCCCCTTCACCTTTCATCATGCCAGAGTGGGACCTTAATTTGGTGTTCACCTTCTTGATGTGTGCACTGTTTGAGCCGTTGCATAACTGCCCTCTACGGTTGTTTACCATCAGGGCATCTTTTTGGGTGGCAATAACCTCTGCCAGGAGAGTCCACGAACTACAGGCGCTATCTTCAAAGCCTTCTTACCTGACGACCTTTCCGGATAAGGTACTACTCCGTACTAGGGCATCTTTTCTTCCTAAGGGACTAACATTCTTCCATCTGGGACAGTTGGTTACCCTGCTCACCTTCTATGTGCCTCCGCATCCTTCCAAGGAAGAGGAACGTCTCCACCGTCTGGACCCAAAAAGAGTGGTATCGTTTTACCTTGATCGAACCAAAGAGTTCCGGGTGGATGGCCAACTCTTTATAGGGTACGTGGGCGCAAAGAGAGGATGTGCTGTCCAGAAGAGGACTCTCTCCCGATGGGTTATCCTCTGTATAAAAATGTGTCGCGCCTCAACGAAGAAGGAGCCCCCTGGAGGACTTAGGGCCCATTCCACCAGGGCAAAAGCGGCCACCACAGCTCTCCAGCGTGGTGTTCCCATTTCGGATATATGCCAAGCTGCTACGTGAGCATCTCTACACACGTTTACCAGACACTACTTCATAGATTTCCATGTTCGAAGAGAGGGCCTCTTTTGTCACTCTGTTTTACAGAATTTTCTGGTCTGAACTGTTCCACGATCCCTCCTCCGGGGATGGTATTGATTGGGTATCTGTTCAAAGGTAAGGAATCTGCGTCTAGATGTCTCTATCAGATGGACAAGTTACTTACCTTTGTTGACGCCTTATCTGGTAGGGACCAGATCTAGCCGCAAATTCGTTACAGACCCACCTATCCTTCCCTCACTGCAGAATGGGTTTTAAATGTCAAGGATGTCCACTTCGGGCCTCTAGCTGTTCGTTTTTTAACACACAATGGTCAGTCACTTCATGGCTCCGCGCCTCTGGCGTGGAAAGTCGTAAAAAGTACTGACATCAGCACGCCAAAGTGGCAGTTAGATTGACAGCGTGGACGTCACAACGACGATTAACATTACGCCGACGACGTCACGCGGAGTCGACCGACTCCACCTACCGGTGCGCACGGTTACTGCTATGAAAAATCTTCCAGATCCAGCCTAATGCCTGGAAGTTCAAAGGTAAGGAATCTGCGGCTAGATCATGTGTCTACCAGATAAGGCGTTACCGAAGGTAAGTAACATGACTGATTAGTCTAATGCAAAACAATTCAAAATAGCAAAGACAAACTGTTCAAACTTGTCATAAGCAAATCGAGACAGCCTTAGGCTTCCCATGAAAGGAAGTTCCCTAAAACGCTGAGCTAAGAAGTCAGGTAAGTTGGATAGAAGTCAGGCAGAAGGTGACAGCAAATAAGGCCTCTAAAGGCAAAAGCAAATAAAGATTTAGTCCGGTATGTGAGGATGGATTTAGCCAAGAGTCTAACTCTTTTGACAGGAGCTTAAGGAAGTGGCTCCTCTGACAGCAGAAGGGGGCATCTGATCTAATTTACTCAGTAATGCATAATTAAATAGTACAGATCTTTACAGTGAAAAGGAACTCCATATGGTTCCCATGAAGAAAACCAATCAGTATCGAACATTTTCTAATAAACCAGTCTCAGCCTTCTTCCCAAATACCATACAATGGAGTCTTTGCTGCATGACCTTCATTGGATAGTTGAAGGATTAATTTTGGTCAGTGTGTTCTTCTCACAGGTGCAGAGGTTTATTATTTAGCTCTCCAAGGAACATATACAGATAAACATTCACACAGAAACCAAAACATTATGATACAATAAAATTAACATGTACTGATGTAGTTTGGCCCCTGAAACAAGAGAAAGAAAAAAATTATATTCCACAGACAATCATTTCCACTCAGCATTAAATTGAGGCCTGTATTAACTATAGCTACCTTAACATGAAAATCACACTCTTTATATACATATATATATACATATATATATTCACTGAAAAAAACATAGGTTTCACACACGTTATAGTTAGGAATTAGCATTTAAAAAACCTTCCAAATTCACTTAAAAAACCATAGGTTTCACACATGTTATAGTTAGCTGGACATTTCACTCGTGAAAAACCATTGAAATTCCCCCGTTATAGTTAGTGCGGGCAACTATAACTCACGCGACCGCAATCCTCTGCTGATGAGGTCAGATATTACATCACTGTATTTAGACACTTATTTACCCATGTCTTCTTCCATTAATTTTTAGCTATACATATATTACAAATATTTTTTTTTCAGAAAGACACATATGTCATCAGTGATGTAATATCTGACGTCATCAGCAGAGGATTGCGGTCGCGTGAGTTATAGTTGCCCGCACTAACTATAACGGGGGAATTTCAATGGTTTTTCACGAGTGAAATGTCCAGCTAACTATAACATGTTTGAAACCTATGTTTTTTTAAGTGAATGTGCAAGGTTTTTTAAATGCTAATTCCTAACTATAACGTTGTGAAACCTATGGTTTTTTCAGTGAATTTGTACGTTTTTTTAAATGCTAAGTTCTGTTTTTATTATTATTTTTTTTTTTTAAGGTTTTTCACCGTGCGCGCGCCATGCACCCACGGTGCGTTGTGCGTGCCATGCGCGCACCCCACGCTTTTTCGAAAAAAAATAAAATGTTTTTTTCATCCTTGGGGGTCCTTCAGTGACCCCCTGACAAAGGCTAGGGGGTCAGGAACTGTCCACCCTGCCCCCTTTTTACATTCTCCACCTTTGTTTTTCACTGCCTCAGACTGCGAGATAAAAAATGGCGGCCGGCACTTCCTGATTTCGACTGACTGGAATGTTTACTGTCATGTAACCACCAATCAGAATTACGCTCGCGCACGGCAGTGTGCGCGTACGGTATGCTTACCGTACGCGCACGGTGCGCGCCTATAGATATATATGTACTTTTAACTGAAATTTTCTCAGGAACTACTGAACAGATTGACTCCAGATATTCAAAAGGCACATCCCTGACCTGAGGACTTTCTCTTTGCCAAATTTCAAATAATTCTGTTCAGCCGTTCGGGCTGTACCTTGGACTAAAGGTCCCTATGGAAAAATGCATGGGTAAAACGCGTTTTGGGACCCCCCTTTTTTCTCGGCCCCCGCTTGACTAATCACCCCGAGACTTTCAGGGTAGGAGCGGAGCGCCCCACCTATATTGAAAAATTCGCGAGGATTCGTCAACCAAAGTTATTCAAAATAGAATTTTCAGATTTCCTATGGAAACACGGTCCTAACTATAACTATCTACTGGCGACCGCCAGTAGATAATATGTGTGTGTGTATGTGATGTTCAGTGAATATATATATATATATATATATATATATATATATATATATATATATATATATAGATATAGATATAGATATAGATATAGATAAAGATATATATTACCTACTGGCGGTCGCCAGTAGGTAGTTATAGTTAGGACCACGTTTCCATAGGAAATCCGCAACATTCTATTTTGAATAACTTTGGCGCCGGTTGACGAATCCTCGTGAATTTTTCAAAATAGGTGGGGCGCTACGCTCCGCTCCTACCCTGAAAGTCTCGGGGGGATTCGTCAAGCGGGGGCTGAGATAAAAGGGGGTCCCAAAACGCGTTTTTCCCATGCATTTTTCCATAGGACCTTTAGACACAGCTACAGCCCGAACGGCTGAACAGAATTACTAGAAATTTGGCAGAGAGGTAGTCCTCAGGTCAAGGAAGTGCCTTTTGTAGGTTTGGTGTAAATCTGTTCAGTAGATTCTGAGAAAATAGCCTTTAAATCAATATATATATCTGAGCCAGCTTACGGTGCGCTTACCGTACGCGTACGGTGACGTGCGCGAGCGCGATTCTGATTGGCTGTTAGATCTTAGTAAACATTCGAATCGGTCGAAACCAGGAAGCGGCGGCCGCCATTTTCTCTCTCGCACTCAGAGTGTGGATTACAAAACAAAGGGCAAAAACATGTAAAGGAGCTGTTTAGCCAGCTCCAAAGCACCTAGCCATGTAGAGGGAGTCCCCAAAGATCCCCCAAGGCCAAAAACGCAATTTTATTTTTTTCGTTAATCTCGCCGATTACGCTTACCGCTTGCATGGCTTATCAACACTTAAAAAAAAAAAATTTAACCTTTCACAACGAAGCGCATCATATGTCCTCCATGTGCGCACGGTGCGCGAAGCGCATCGTGCGTACATGGCCCATCTAGCGTAACATGGGCACGCGGTGCGCGTAGCGCACCGTGTGCCCACCATGCGTGCACGGCACTAACTGCGTAAAGTGGGCGCACGGTGCGCACGGAACGAACTGCGTTAAGTGGGCGCGCACGCCACGAATGGCGTAAAGTAACTTAGCATTTAAAAAAACGTACAAATTCACTGAAAAAACCATAGGTTTCACACACGTTATAGTTAGGAATTAGCATTTAAAAAACCTTGCAAATTCACTGAAAAAACCATAGGTTTCACACATGTTATAGTTAGCAGAATATTTTTACGGATAAAAAACCAATGAAATTCCCCCGTTATAGTTAGTGCAGGAAACTATAACTCACGCGACCGCAATCTTCTGCGGATGACATATGTGTCTTTATGAAAAAAAAATATTTGTAATATATCTATAGCTAAAAATGTATGGAAGAAGACATGGGCAAATAAGTGTCTAAATACAGTATTAGCATCAGCAGAGGATTGCGGTCGCGTGAGTTATAGTTTCCTGCACTAACTATAACGGGGGAATTTCATTGGTTTTTTATCAGTAAAATTTCTGCTAACTATAACATGTGTGAAACCTATGGTTTTTTCAGTGAATTTGCAAGGTTTTTTAAATGCTAATTCCTAACTATAACGTGTGTGAAACCTATGGTTTTTTCAGTGAATATAGATATAGATATAGATCTATTCACTGAAAAAAACAAAGGTTACAGGGATGTTCTAGTTAAGCTCAGATTTCACTCGTACAAAACCATTCAATTTCAGCAGTTACAGTTAGCTGAGCTAACTATATCTTACACCCCGCAGTGCACTGCTTATGACTTCACATATTACATCACTCATGACCTGGTCAGTGACCTCACTGATGACATCTCAAATGGCATCACTGATAATAACATCCAGTGAGTGTAAATGTTTTGTAATTGTTTCTGAGACTTAAACATATATACTAAGCTACTGCACAAGTTAAATGGCTATTCTTTCTGTACTACAGAGTGATACTATTTCTAATATATATCATCTGAGTGGCTGTGACACTGAATCTGTGTGTGAGTGGCTGTATGGGTGTGTGAGTTGCTCTATGGGTGTGTGAGTGGCAGTATGGGTGACTGAATGGCTCTACGGGTGAGTGACTGGGTATGTGAAAGTATTGGAAAGTGAGTGGCTGTTTAGGTAAGTGACTGGGTGTCTGGCTGTTTTGCGCAGTCAGGTTCTGTGTGACTGGGTGTATAGGTGAGTGAGAGGGTATGTGAGTGGCTGTATGGATATGTAAATGGGTATGTAAGTGTTTTTGTGGATATGTGAGTTACTGTATGGGTGAGTTAGCTGCTCTGTTAGTAGCTGTATAGGTGAGTGAGTGGCTGTGTGAGTGATTGGTGGTTGTGTAAGTAGCTGTATGAGTGAGTGAGCAGTTGTGTGAGTGGGTGTATGAGTGGCTCTATGAATGAGCGAGTGGGTGTGTACATGCCTGAGTAGGTGTACGACTGGTTCTCTCTTAGGGTGATCTTAATTGAACTCACAAGCATTGAATAGTTCCACCAACGTGCTGGAATACCAGACCACTTTTCCATAGAATATTGTCTTAAGTGTAGATGTTCACCTTTCTTCAGGAAAGCCTGAAGAAACACTTAAGATAGAACATAGTATGCAGTCTATAAGAACATGCTACAGTGGTGAAATTCTTCTGATTGTACTTATAAGGGCCAAAATACCCATATTACCTACTGGCGGTCGCCAGTAGGTAGTTATAGTTAGGACCTATTTTCCATAGGAAATCCACAACATTCTATTTGGAATAACTTTGGCGCCCGTTGACGAATCTTTGCAAAGTTTTCTAAACTTTTGGCCAGCTCCGGTCCGCTCCTATCCTGAAAGTCTCTGGATGATTTGTGTAGCGGGGGCTGAGAAAAAAGGGGGGTCCCAAAACTTGTTTTCCCCATGCAATTTTCCATAGGACCTTTAGCCGCAGCTACAGCCCGAACTGCTGAACGGAATTACACCACATTTGGCAGAAAGGTAGACTTTGGTTCAGAGTCGTGCCTTTTTCTTAAATGGTGTAAATCCGTTCAGTAGTTCCTGAGAAAATCAAAATCACATATATATCTGGGCGGAGCCTAACCACACATCTCATTGTGAGATCTGATTGGCTGTCAGTACTTCATCCAAAAAGTGTTGGCAGCCATCTTGGGACCAATATACATGATAGCACCTCATTAAAAAGCATTGCAGTTAATAGAAGGTTTTAAGACTTTAGTTACATTATAAATCATTTGTTGATGGTACCATACTCATTTTAGGAATTGTAGTTTGTTCTAAGGTGATTTTACCATATGAAAAAGCCTTCTGCTGTGATATCATGAATCATGTTTGAGAGAAAACTATTTTCTCATGCTTTTCCCACAGAGGTTTGGAAGGTGAGCTATAAGCTAAACTGAGAGCATATTTTCTGTAAGACTGTCAGTTGATTCCTTTGTGTTCTACTGCAGCTTCCCAGAGTGTTCTAAAGAACAACTAGAGTGCGAACAGTCCTACAGACAAACGTATTGCACACCTGAAGCCATCTTGATTGGAATGAAGTGGTAACTCTTAAAACATTTAATTTGCAAAGGAACAAAATGAGGGGGTTCATTTTGACATAGAAAGTAGGATTAGTGCTGCAGAAAGAAAAATTAGGGCACATTTTAACTTCTCAAATCCTCTTCTATTTCATTAAAAAATTCTGACATGCAGAGTGAAACATGCTCTTTGAATCGTGACTTCCGAAGAATTACGAGGCGAGTCGGTGTTGCCGCGTCCTACGAGACTGGATTTTCCTGCGATTAATTCCACTGTCGCCTTTGAGTATGTACCATGGCGTCTGATTCGGGAGATATTGCATTCCCCGATTTTTTCAAGACTGGCAATTAAGTGTCACTCACTCTACCCCCTCTCCGGAGCTTTCCAGCCCTTGCGTCATTTGACGCCAAGAAGTTACCGATCACTTGTTCATCCTTGTCTTGGGTGCCACTCCCCTTGTCACATTGTCTCTGTCCTGAAGAAGACCCCGTTAGTAAGGAGCTGACTTACCTACCTATGTCCAGGGGTCGAAACGTCGACAATACTTCATTGCCAGTACTGCCAACAGTGTAATGTACACTGTGCTTTTGCTTGTACATGGTTTTTGTAAATAATTTTGCTATTCATTCCAATGAATTTGATCTGGATGTTTTGGCTTGAAATTGTTTTGCCTTGCAATTAAATTGTGACGTGTTTATAATTTATATGTCACTTACCCCCCATTCCTCACTCAAATCACCATCCACCTCTTTCCCTTCCTTGGCACCCCGCACTATTTGATCTAAGTCTACTGTATTTATTAGTAAATGTGTACCTTCCCAAAGTGTGATTAAATAACACTTTGGTAAGTTTTCTTTGCATTCTTCTTGCATTTTTTTGCGATTGATCTTGTGTTAGTTCTTTTTTATAACAAATAGTTTGTATATCCTGGGACCCTCTCCCTTATACTGCTTTGAATACCAGCAGCAGACTTCCCTGGTGAGCAGTAGCTTTACTACAGTGGTCTAATGAGCAACTAGAGTGCTAACATTCAGAATTTATGGCAAATAAATCTGAATGCCTTCTTGATGGAACCAAAGTAAAAAAACTGAAAGTATTTCCTACTGAGGAGACTGCAGTAAATGAGGAAATTAGGAAACTTCATAACAAATAAGTCTCCCAAGATGGCCACCAGAAACAAAATAGCCCAAATGTAGCCCAAATATCACCCACATGTAGCCCACATGTAGCCCAATGACAGAAGTGTGCAAAACACTTATTTTTGTGTTTTTGCAGTTTTATATAGTGCAAACTTGTCAGGTATTGGAGTGCTTTACATGAGCATTGGTTACATCACACAAGATCAAATTCATTTTGGTTGTAGACATGGGGAGATTAAGTGATTTGACCAGAATCACAGTATGTTGAGCTGAAGCAGAAACTCCAACCTGCTTCCCCCGTCGCAAAGTCTGCAGCTCTGGAAGTAACACCACATCCTCTCCCCTAAGTGCAACATTTAATCAAGTGGTCAACTGGATAAAAAAACATAAAGATAACAAATAATTTAAAAGTGCCCTGTCTCTATTTGAAAACTCACAAAATATGTCCTCATTTTAGTTTTTTAGAGCACTAACCATCATTTTGATGCAAATAAGACCCTCTCATATATGTAATTTCTAAAGGAAATGCTCTGGGTATTACAGTTTTGATTACATCAAGATGACGTCAGGCGTTCCACACTTCTGTAATAAATATAGAATGTTAGCAATCTAGTTGTTCATTAGGATACTGTTGAGAGGCAGAGGCCAAGGGCACAGACTCTGAAAATTGAAGGCAGGTAGGAGGGTGCAGAGGCAACAATTTGACCACACTGGGCAGGCAGGAAGCGCAGTGGCAGCACAACAGACTATGGAGGGCAGTGGAAAGGGGGGCAGGGGAAACAAACCAACAATACAGGGCTGGCAAGAGAGGCTGTGGCAATGTAATAGACCATTGTGGGCAGAAGGAAGAGGCAGTGGTAGTACAACCATACATGCCAACAGACCCGATTCAGCCAGGAAACGTCCAATGTTTTTAAGCTCAAATGACCTTTATTTGTTCTGTTTCCTGTCTACAATCTCCTCTTTTTCAATCTAACTCAAAGGGGAAAATCAATACCCCAGTTTTTTTTCAAAATCTCCCTCTTACCAAGTTCAAAATGTTCGCAAGTATGGTACATTGGATCATGGAAGGCAGGAGGAATTGTGGTAGGGACATGGACTTGGATAACAGAGGACAGGAGGGACATGGAGAGGTGCACCAAACTGACCCTACAGGACAGGCATCATGGTTAGCAGCAGCACAATACACCACACAGGGCATGCTGGACGTGAGTGCAGCACAACAATCCATAGAAAGCAATAGGGAGAGGACAGGACCATGCACATGGACAACAGAGAACAGAGGGAAAGAGGCAATGGTAACTACCTGACCATAATGGACAGACAGGAGAGAAAGCTGCAGCATAATAGACCATAAAGGGCAGGAGGTACGGATCAGGGGCATTACAATGGAACAGAGAAGCCAGGAGCGAGGGAATAGGGGTCTGCACATCGAAACAGCAGGCTGGGGGCAAGGGGGCATGGCAGGAGCAGCAAGATGACCATGGAGGTCAGGCAGGATGGGCACTAGAAACAAGACACACCATGGAGAGCAACAGTGAGACTGTGATGGCATACGCACAGACCATTAAGGGAAGGTGGGAGGGGGGTCAGAGGCAGCTAGCTGACCACACAGGGAAGGTGGGAAGGGCCGTGGCAGCACAGAAGACAATGCATGGCAAGCGAGAGGGTTAGTGGCAGCACAATGGCTATGATGGGCAAGAAGGAGGGTGCAGGGGCATGCACAAAGGACCATGGCGGATAGAAGGGAAGGTCAGGACCTGGGCACAGACAAGAGAGTTCAGGGGAAGGAGCCTCACAACAGACCACGCAGGGCAGGCAGGAGGAGCAGTTGCAGCACAACAGACCAGGGAGGGCAGAAGGGTGTGGCAGTAAAATGGACCATGGAGGACAGGAGGAAGGGGATCTGGGCATGGCATGTGGACAGGCAGGGTGGAGGTGGCAGGGACAGGTTACAGTCATCTGACAATGCTAGGCAGGTGGGAGGGGAGTGGCAGCTCAACACAACACTCAGAGTATATAGGAGTGGCAGGTCCATGGAACATGGTGGGCAAAAAGGATGGAGCAGGGGCATGCACAAAGACATCGGAGGGCAGGGGGAAGGAGAATAGGGGCAGCAAGCTAAGCACAGAGGCTAAGCAGGAGCTCAATGATGGGGCATATAATTAGGCAATGGAAGGCAGGAGGAATGGACTGGTACATCATGCTAAATGGAGGGCAGTGGCAGCACATCAGAGCATGCATGGATATGAATATCACGCAAATCGTCATGGTGATAGGCACATACGGTTTGTCCAGCATGTCCTAGGTGTTTCTATAAATATATTTAAAAAGAAAATAATAAAAAACAAAGGCTGTCCCCGGGGCCATAAGTGGCCTGAGGAGGGGGGCAACGCAGCCCCCCTCCTAAAGATTTTTTTTTTTTTTAAAAAGGCCATGCCCCGGGTGTTGGGGTCCCCGGGGCCGATTAAGGCCTTGGGAGGGGGGCCACGCGGCCCCCTTCCAAATTTTTGTTTTAAAAAAATTAATAAATTAGGGGGCAGGCCCTGGGGGATGGGTCCCCAGGGCCCATAAATTCGAAAAAGAAGGGGGCCACACAGCCCTCCTTCTTAAAAAAATAAAATAAATAAAAGACCGGCATCGCGCCGGAGGCCACGCCCCCCCCTTGCAGCACTCTGCAAACGTGCCCCCCTGTCCAGTTGTAAGTTGGGGAATTAATTCCCCTTCAAAACTGAGGGCCCCTGAGGGCCAACTAGCCCAACAGGTATCTCCAGTATGTGCCAGGGAGCTGCGTTACAGACAGGTGTTCTGAGGCCACTCCCCTTTTTACACCTCTCTGCAACGCAGCTCTGTGGCGCTTACTGGAGGTACCTAGTGGGCTAGTTTGACCCTAGGGACCCTTAGGATTCAAGTGGACTTAATCTCTCAACTTAGAATGGCCACAGGGCGCGTTTACACAGTGGTGAAGGGAGGGGACGGGGCCTAAGGTGACGTGTGCAAACACGCCTTGTGGCGCGTTTTAAGTTGGGGAAATAATTCCCTTTCTTCACATGTCCTATCTCTGTAGGCATAGTTAGAAATTGGCATTTAGAAAACCTTTGAAATTCACTGAAATAACCATAGGTTTCAGGCACGTTATAGTTAGGAATTAGCATTTAAAAAACCTTAGAAATTCACTGACAAAAACATAGGTTTCAGGGGCGTTATATTTAGCTGGACTTTTCACTCGTACAAAAACATTGAAATTCCCCCGTTATAGTTAGTTCAGCTAACTATAACTCACGCGCCTGCAATGCACTGCTGATGACGTCACATATTACATCACTCATGACATGGTCAGTGACATCACTCATGACATCACAGATGACATCTCAAATGACATCACTGACGACATCACTGATGACATCATCCTTGTGATAGAGTGGCAGACCTCCTCTCACCCTAATATAACCTTTGATACACACATTCAAAAATAGAAACTACAAGTTTCAAAACAATGGACATAGCAATACCAGTTACAACAACCTATTCAGTAATTCTAAGATCCACATCCACTCATTCACCAAAAGTCCTATACAGTCACTCATACATGTACTCACTCATCATATGTACTCATACACCTATACATCCTGTTACACAACGCCACTCATCCATAGAGTTACTCACACACATAGTCACTCATGCTAATAAAGAATCAAACATCCATTTACTTGCATATACAGTTATACACACACCACCACACTTACTTCTACAGAAACTTACACATACTTAATCTTTTAAACAATCACTTATAGAAACACATACTCATTCATACAGGAACTCTTCCAATCTCTCACTCTCACATATACTCACTTGTATACACCAATAGTCACATATACTAGTTTAAAACATATGTAGTTACTCATAAAGACACTATTGAGACAATCATTCACTCACTAACACACCCATGCACACACTCATCCACTCATACAGTCCTGCACACATGCTGTCTTCAACACATACAAACAGTGAGTCACTCATTCATGCACCTATGCACTACGTAATACCCCCCAGCGAACCATTCAGACACTCATACTGATACTCAAAAAACCAACTAATAACCTATGTAGACACTCATGTAGCTACTCACCAACCCATGCAGCCACTCGTACACAAAGTGAGAGACTGATATTTACATATTTAAACATTACTCACTAAGCCATGTATTCACTAAGATACACTTAGTCAGTTATACAATCAATTTTTCAAAAACAAATCATCCATTTAGACACTTGTATACCCATTTATTCTTCCATCGACCTTGAGATATACATATATAAAACATATTTAATTTTCAGAAAAACACACATTCACTGGATGATGTCATCAGTGATGTCATTTGAGATGTCATGAGTGATGTCACTGACCATGTCATGAGTGATGTAATATGTGACGTCATCAGCAGTGCGTTGCGGGCGCGCGAGTTATAGTTAGCTGAACTAACTATAACGGGGGAATTTCAATGGTTTTGTACGAGTAAAAAGTCCAGCTAACTATAACGCCCCTGAAACCTATGGTTTTGTCAGTGAATATGTGTATTATTTATTTTAAAAAAACAGCTTAAACCTTTTTCATAAACTCTTTTTGTAAAAGTAGAAAGAGGAAGGATGGCAGGACAGTGTATCCCTATAGGATGCTGTTATGTGAGTTTTAAAACCGCCTCGGTGCCTTTAAGGACGCAGAAACTACCAGTATCCCATCATGCCTAGCAGGTAGCAGTTGCCTCAGTTCTATTTTCAGCTCCTGGTGATAGGATCTTGGAGCCCGAGCTCGGCCTTTTAGGATTTTTCTCTTCAAAATTCACCAGTGCAATTCTGTGACAGCAACTTCATTTGTCGTTTTTCACATCTCCCTTACATTTTCTGACAGAAAATGGTGGTATTTTATCAAATAAGATGCCATCTTTGTTTGACAAGTTTCCTACCTGTGTGAGAAAGAAGGCCTAATCAGAGCTTCACAGTGTCTGCATTCTATGCCTTCCAGCAAGACATGTTCCTGATAAATGCCAGCACTACAGGAAGTTTTCAAGGCGCACCCTGAGGGAAAGGGAGAAAATCCACCTTCATGGCACTGAGGAAAGATGCAGGCACAGTCTGAAGGTGGGACTTCAGAGGGTGGAAATGGTCGGTCCTCTACCAGAGCTCTGTCATCTTCCTCTGAAGGATGTGGAAGGTCAACTCAGACTCCGAATGCTCAAGGGTAAACTCTCCTTCTCCAATAGTATTACGGGACACTCCTCCACCACCATCTCCTCCACCTCCACCTTCAGCGCCCCTTCTACTAGCCCCAATTCCTCCGCCTGTGAAAGCTCCTCTCCTAAGACCTAGATCCTGTTTAAGAACGTGCCATCGATCACATCATCACAAACTCTACAGATCCTGGCGTTCGTCGTCCCATCCATCGTCAAGGCGCTATCACCATCGTAGTCCTACTTCTCGATCAAGATGAGGCTCCAGATCACGCACAAGATCTAGACAACTTTCCCAATTTACTTCCTCGACTTCCACATGAAGATACTCGTCGACACTATCAGACTCACCACCACCTCGGGTCTCTCCAGTGGATGACATCACTCCCTTCCAGGAAGTTCTGGTAAGAGGAACTCCGAAGCTCAGTATACCGATGGCATTGCCTGTACCTTATGCGTCGGTTATATTCAAGATTCTTCACCACTGGTCACCGTCGAGACCTCTAATTCCTTTGGTGCCAGGCCTCCTAGAGCCAGCAATGGGATTGTTTTTGACTCCAGCCTCAGCTAATTCTGCGCCATCAAGGCTACAAAAAAATATAGACCTCCCGAGCAGGATCCTGTCTTCCTTCACTTTGATCTCCCATTCGCAGGATCCACCCTCTTCAGCAGCCACACTGACAACGAGATGGCTCGGATGAAATCTGAAATGGAGACCCTTAAGGCAGTTGGCCTAGAAAGAGAAAAGAAGCTCTTACAAGCCCTACCTGCGCCATTTTTACCCTCTGAGGGTTCAAACCCCTCACTGGTATCAAGGTCGCCAGCAACCAAACAGCAACGACCTTACCAAAAACTGCATCGAAGGGGGGCGTGGCGAGGCCGGTGACCCAGATGGCCGCACGGCACTTAAGCTCCGCAAGCCGGTTCCTGAAATATTGGGATAACACCCATCCGGAGCTGGCTCCATCCACCTCAAGGGCGCCTGTGCCTTGGGTGTTGTTGGCCACCTCTGGGCTGCGGCTGCCGGTTTCTGGGGCGTGACATTCCTGATCCTGCTTGAAGCTGCGCGATGGGTCCAGATTTGCCTCAGAGGCCCCACGGCGACAGTGGCCGCCGGCAGGGCTGGGGCTACCGAGCCCCGCTGGGTTCTGCAGCCGGCTCAGGGCTGCACTGACGTCTCGGGCTGCACTGACGTCTCGGGCTGCATTGCTGGACACCAGACCCTGCCAGGCTAGAGATTGCTCAGATGTGCTGCGGGGGGCGAGGCGGCTCCCGGAGGCCCAGGGTGACGTCGGCCGGTGGCGGCATCGTGCCTCGGAGTGAATCGCAACCTGCCCGCGCTGCCTCAGCAGCACCTGCCTGCTGCTGTCAGTGGCCGCCCCCCGCAACCGGCGAGGCCCAGGCCTAGCTCTGCTGGAGAGCCCTGGAGATGACGGGTGAGCTGTGGTTGGGATCGTAGTGGAATGCTGGGTGGCGGCACCTCCTGGGTTTGGGGAAACAGGCTACACACCTCCCCACCCCCATCCCTGTCCAGTTGGGATGGAGCTGCTCCCCCTGGAGTGAAGACACCCCTCCCCCTCCAGTTGTTGACATGCCGTGGGCTCCCCATGTCTGGCGGGGAGCCGCCACCACGCTGTTAGGTCCCTGTTTGCCGAAGGGGCTGAAAATATAAGAGTAGCTCCCAGCCATTAGCCAACGGTCTCACTCTTTTTGGAACGCAGTCTTTGCACCAGCTCATTCAATACACTGGCTTAACCTCCCCACCCCACCATAGTACATGTTGTGACGCCACCTACCCAGTGCGGGTGTTGGTTGTGGGCCTCGGTCGGTGTTGTGGGTCTTTCTAGCATCTGCATGGGCCACACAGACCCTAAGCAGCGCTAGTTGCCGTTCGAGCGCGCTGGGGAGCGAGAGGAGGCAAATGCGCCCAGCAGGCCCCCTGGAACTTATTTAGCCCACCTCCATAGAGGCCTGATGCCCGAGATCCAGGTAGGTTTAAAACCATGGATGCAAGACTCGAGGAACGACATATGCAAGGGGGCAGGAAATTCGACTTCCAAAAGTGAATACCTGTTTAATTACAAGAAGCAGTATTAGTGTGCTCCTATATCCACATTTATATTACATATGTTTTATACGCTTAAGGTGTATAAACACAGTCTGCTTTTATTTGATGAGCTCTCACATTTGCAGCACCTGAGACGGCAGAATTGCAATGTGTAGTGCTCTATAAAATGCATTATTATTAATATGACAAGATGAGGAAGAACAATGCTCAAATTATGGCTTAGATTTGCTCCATATAATACATGTGGATATGCACGAAGACTGAACAATTTGTGCCTTGGCAGCACAGAAACTGCCTTCGCACTGAACCTGCCTCATCTACAATGTAAGAAGATGCAACAGGAAGCCCATGTGCATTTGCCTGCAAAGGTCTAGCTATGATAACGGCCTAAACCCAACTAAAAAATAAATAAAAGTACATGTAATCTAGCGAGAATTAAATGTGTTTGAACTTTACCAAACACATGCCATGCAAGCAAAATTTAATTGCCCTTTCAGACTACTTACTACTCCCACTTCTGCTTTTGCATATGTGTTGGGAATTAAAATTAAACATAGTCTCTTTAGTTGGTTCTTGAATTATTTTGTAAGAGAACACTATGTTCCTCAATCTTTGCCTTCATTCCATAGCCTTGTTTCGGTCTCTGTATGTGGTTATGTAAATAAATGGTTGCCATGCTTTCAAAGCTGTTGTCTTTGCATGAAGTTGTAACAGCCCGTAATTTAAACAAATGAAGGTTTGTAAATGTTGCGCTCTCCTCCCCAGGCAAGTAAATAGTGTTCCCTATAGCTTTAAATTTAATTTCAAATAACTTTGATTTGGCAATCATGCCATAAAAGTTAAAGATTTTTTTTTCCATAAAACAGTAAAACTGGCGGTAGCCCATCACCAAGTGCATAAAGTCAATCATAAAAATCATCACAAAGTTTGAACATATGAATGTAATTGAATACATAGAAAAACAGGCATGCATAGCTAAAATTAGCAGGACAACAACACCATAGGAGAAGGGATGTCACAGTAAAACATAGTTTTTTCAGTGCGAATTTGCACTTTCTGTGACTATGTAGTAATCGACGCTCTTGTTATGGTCCACATACGTCCCAAGAATTTAGCTATAGAGGAAGTAAATAATGGACAATGGTCTGACCTTCAAATTCTGAGAGTAGGAAAATGGCCATGTGTGCTCAACTGTTTTACATAAGGGTTTAATCCACATCTAATGGGGTCGGGCATATGCTTTGCAAACAAAACATGAGGTACAGATGTATCTGCTATTTTACAAGCTGAGCATAGCAAGGAGTCAGTAGCCATTCATTTATAGGAGAATGTATACAAAGGTAAAGGTACCAGTCCTAAATTGGAAATAAAGTTTCCTGTCCTGCACAACTGTGATGATATCCCAATATTGTTCTAAAACACGAATGCATTTAAAACCAAGGAATTTCCCTGTTAGCGTAGCATTAGTGGCCTTGTGAACGTCGTTCTGGAGTGACCAGGCCCAATAGTACTTTTTCTGATGGATACATCTCTGGGTTTGAGCTAAAGAACAAGTTACTTACCTTCGGTAACGCTTTTTCTGGTGGATACAGTATCTGCCTGTGGATTCCTCACCTTGTGAATATCCCCTGCGCCAGCAACATTCGGAAACTTTTGTAGCACTCCACGCCAATGAGGTCGAAGACGACGTCACAGAGGCACGGCTCCGCTCGCGACTCCGCTGACGTCACTGGATCCATAAGAAGACCTCGTTGGCGTGATGACGTCAGTTCCCTTTTTTCCGCGCCGTCGACGCTAACGGTTTTCGGGGACTTCCTCTGTAGCTTTAGCTGGTTACTTTGTTTTCCTGCTGGTATCTCTTTCTTCTTGTTTGCAGTTGGAAAATGTCGACTAAGAAGTCCGGGTTTAAGCCTTGCAGGGAGTGCGGTAAGCACATGTCGATTACGGATCCGCACGAGGACTGTCTGGTGCCTTTCATCGGATCATTATGTCGAGGGATGTTCTTGCTGCCGCAAGATAAGCACAAAGGCTCTGAAGGAAAGAGAGGCCAAGTTATTCATTGCCAGAATGAAAAAGGAGAAGAGAGGTTGAAGAAGATCAAGATCGAGGTCGAGATCGGGGTCGGCATCGAAGTCGACGTCGGGGCATGCTTCAAAGTCCAAGAAGCACAAGAAAAAAAGAGGCATGGTTCTCGACATCGTTCGGACAGGGATGCAGCTCCGAGATCGACCTCACCTTCTCGACGTCATAAGGACTTTGTGTCTCCTTCTCCTGTCTCTGTTCCTCCTGTTGGCCTGACCTCGCCTGCAGCTTAACCGGAGCATTCTCCGGCTCCATCTCCGACTTCATCTCCGGCTCCAGTTGAGGAAGTTCCGGCTCCGGACGAGTCTTCGACACTGCTGGTTCCACCGTCGGCGCCGATCGGCCCGAGTCTGGTTATGCCTCAGCCTGAGCCATATCCCTCCTTTCCAGGCCCGGGTCCGACGCATTATTTAAATGCGATGTATGGGGTCTTTACTGGAGCTTTATACCCCTCTGGAGCGCCTTCGGGTCCCATGGGTCCAATGGCTTTCAACTTGGGAGTTCCTCAAGCTTACCCTCAAGCTCCCTTTATGCCATTTTTCCCGGCGACGCCGTCTTGGCATTTACCGGAGCCGAGGACATCGACACCGTTTCCATCTTCACCGGCTCCGGCTCGACCTCGGTCGACTCCGGCTGTTCCTCTGGATCCGGGTCCGGCACCGTCGGATTCAGTTACGGTGCCGCCGACTCCTGTTGTGAGAATCAGATCCAGGAGAGAAGCTCAAAGGGTACTAGAAGAACAAAGGTACCAGGTGGAGGAGATGGAAGAAGGTGAGCTCATGGAGTCTGATGATCTGTTTGAGGAGTTAAAAGAGGCTAGTGGCCTGGACTTGTCACCTGAGTGGGAGATTACTCCTCCGGCTGATACTCGTTCAAAAGATGTGGCTCCCTACCACTCAGTTATTAAAAAAGCGGCTGAGCTTTTGGATCTGAAGTTACCATCTGCTGAGTTTAAGCCGAACATCCTCACAGAGGTTTTACATTCTACTTCTTCTGTATCGGAACCCTTGCTTCCATTTAATGACGCCATTATTGAACCGGTCATGGAAGTATGGCGTAAGCCCTTCTCTGCTCCTGCGGTCTCTAAGATTGTTGCAAGAAGATATAGGGCAGCTCCAGGGGACCCAGAATTTCTAACTTACCATCCTTCTCCGGAGAGTCTGGTGGTTCAGGCTTCTTGTTCTAAAAGATCTTCAGGTGCCTTTCTCCAAGTCCCTAGTGACAGGGATGCTAAAAAACTAGACCAGTCAGCCAAGAAAGTCTTCTCTTCTGCCAGTATGGCTTTAAAATCGACAAATGCCACCTGTCTTTTGGGACGATATATCCATGCTCTAATGGATTCAGCGAAACAACTCTCCCTTAAATTGTCAGAGGAGGATAGACAAAACTTTAATGAGGTGCTATCGGACACTCAGGCGGCTGCACGTCAAGTAATCCAGAGCAGCCTGGATACTGCGGACTCTGTCGCTAGAATCATGGGCTCTTCGGTTGCCACAAGGAGGAGTGCGTGGCTGAAGTCTTCTGAGTTTTCCCCTGATGTGCAAGCAACTCTTCTGGACTTGCCTTTTGACGGTTCTGGGCTTTTTGGTAAAAAGGCTGTTGCTGCACTCAGCCTAGGGGTTCGTTTAGGAGGTACAGGGGCTTTGGAAGATCGTCCTTTCGTACTTACAGGCAGCCCCAGCAGAAGCAGCAACAACAGCAACAGAACACCCTGTATAAGAGGTACACGGGCAGAATCCGAGGTCGTGCTCGAGGTCGGCAGCTCTCCTCTTCCTCTTCCTCCGTCCCTCCCACCACTGCAAAGCAGGCCTAGATCCACCATTCTGGATCATGCTGGTCCTGTGGGGGGCCGGCTTACCCATTTTCTACAAGATTGGGAATCTGTTACTACAGACCTTTGGGTTCTAGATCTTGTAGAAAAGGGGTACGCCCTTCCCTTTTGGGAATTCCCTCCAAATTACCCTCCTTGCCAAGGTGCTTGCTCGGAGGACTATCTTCTTCTCCTCCAGGAGGATGTCCTAATGTTGCTAAAAAAGGTGCGATAGAGGTGGTTCCAGAGCAGGAAAGGGGTCAGGAATGCTACTCCCGGTATTTCCTGATTCCAAAGAAGGATGGCAGGCTGCGTCCAATCCTGGACCTCAGGATCTTGAATCTTTTTCTGAAGCAAGAGAAGTTCAAGATGCTCACCCTTGCGCAGGTTCTTCAAGCGCTGCAACTGGAGGACTGGATGGTGTCGATCGACTTGCAGGATGCGTATTTCCACATCCCCATCCTGAAGTCGCACAGGAAGTATCTCCGGTTTACAGTAGGGTCACAACATTATCAGTTTGCGGTCCTTCTGTTTGACCTCGACTCTTCACCAAGGTGATGGCAGTGGTGGCAGCCCATCTCAGAAGGTCGGGGATTCCAGCTTTCCCCTATCTGGACGACTGGCTGATCAAAGCGGAGTCGCCAGAGAAGGTGCTTCATCATCTGCAGGATACAACTCAGCTGTTGTACAAATTGGGTTTCTTGATAAACGTGCCCAAATCTCACCTGGTGCCCTCTCAGCGCAGCCTGTTCATAGGGGCGGTACTGGACACTCCTGTGTGTCGAGCATTCCCACCTCCACAAAGGATTCTCGACATTCAGGAAATTATTCCCTTGTTTTTCAATGGAGCGGTCGTTCCAGTCCTGAAGGTCCTTCGTCTGCTCGGTCTGTTTGCTTCCTGCATTCTGTTGGTCAACCATGCACGCTGGCACATGAGGGCGCTCCAGTGGTGTCTCAGCAGGCAGTGGTATCAGCACAAAGTAGATCTCAGGGAGTCTGTGAGGATCTCCAGAGAAGCTGTGGCGGATCTGTCTTGGTGGAGTGTGGAGGGCAATCTGTCTCAAGGAAAGCCCTTCCATCTACCTCCATCGGTGGCCACAGTGATAACGAATGCATCCACTTTAGGGTGGGGTGTGCATCTGGGGGATCTGGAGATCAAGGGTCTTTGGTCTCCAGAGGAGGGGTTGCTTCACATCAACCTTCTGGAATTGCGGGCGATACGTTTGGCGCTCAAGGCCTTCCTCCCTTCCCTACGCGGTCAGTCGGTTCAGGTCCTGACAGACAACACTACCGCAATGTGGTATGTCAACAAGCAGGGAGGAGTGGGGTCGCATTGTCTCTGCAGAGAGGCTCTGCGTTTCTGGTCCTGGGTTCAGGATCATCGGATTTGTCTGATGGCAAATCATCTGGCCGGAGTTCTGAACGTGCGTGCAGACAGTCTCAGTCGGCAGTTCTCCGCCGACCACGAGTGGAGGCTCCATCCGGAGGTGGTTCGTCACGTCTTTCGGACGTGGGGAACTCCTCGTGTGGACCTGTTTGCCACTCAAGAGAACGCTCACTGCCCGTCTTTCTGCAGTCTCCAGTATTCGATGCAGGGAGCTTTGGTGGACGCGTTTCAGTTGACATGGGGACTCACAACTCCTTTACGTGTTTCCTCCCATACTCTTGATTCGTCAGGTTCTGAGGAAGATTTGCCAAGACCGGGCCCAAGTCATTTTGATCGCCCCAGATTGGCCAAGAAGGGTGTGGTATACAGATCTTCTCCACCTCTCCTCGTGCCCTCCGCTCCGTCTCCCTCTCAGGGCAGACCTCCTCTCGCAGTCGGAGGGGCAGGCTCTACACCCCCACCTCCAGAGCTTACACCTTCATACCTGGAGATTGAATGGGGCAACCTGAATTCTTTTTCTCTCCCACCTGATGTGGTAGATGTAATTTTGGCTGCCAGACGTCATTCCACCAAATCTATCTATTCCTATAGGTGGTCTAAATTTGTTCTTTGGTGCGGAGAGAAATCTATTGACCCTTTCAGGGCTCGTTTATCCAACGTCATTCAGTTTGCTCTTTCTCTTGCTCAGCAAGGCTTTGCTGTAGCCACTGTGAAAGGATATCTATCGGCTTTGTCGGCTTTCCTTTGTTTGCCGGATCAGCCGTCATTGTTTAAATCACCTATTGTTTTATGATTTCTTAAGGGCCTTACCAATAAGTTTCCGCCTACTCCTTTTATTGTGCCTCAATGGGACTTAAATCTTGTCTTAACTTACTTGATGGGTTCTCCCGTCGAGCCCTTGCACAAGTGTCCCTTGAGGCTGTTGTCTTTCAAAACAGTCTTTCTCATTGCCATTACCTCTGCAAGGAGAGTTAGTGAGCTTCAAGCTCTGAGTTCAAAACCCCCGTTCTTGACCATTCATGCTGAAAGAATGGTACTCAAGACCAGGGCTGCTTTTCTGCCAAAGGTGGTAACTCCTTGCCATCTGGGGCAATCCATTACCCTTCCTACCTTCTATCCTCCCCCTCACCCTTCCGAGGAGGAGGAGCGGCTTCACCGCTTGGATCCTACGAGGGCGGTGAGCTTCTACCTCGATAGGACTAAAGACTTTCGAGTGGACGACCAGCTCTACGTGGGCTTTGTTGGATGCAGGAAAGGCAGAGCGGTGCACAAGCGCACCATTTCCAGATGCATTATCTTGTGCATCAAGATAAGTTACTCTTTGGCCGGTAAGGAACCTCCAGAGGGTATAAGGGCTCATTCTACTAGGGCTAAGTCTTCGACTTCTGCCTTGTCTAGAGGTGTTCCTGTGGAGGACATTTGTAGGGCGGCAACTTGGGCCTCCCTCCACACTTTCGGGAAGCATTATTGCTTGGATTCCGAGGTGAGGAGGGACGGACACTTTGCTCGTTCCGTCCTTCAGGACTTTCTGGTATAGAAGGGTGGACACCCTCCTCCGGGAGTGGGACTGTTGTAGGAATCTTTTCACAAGATGAGCAATCCACTGGCAGATGTATCCATCAGAAGAACAAGTTACTTACCTTCGGTAACGCTTTTTCTGGTGGATACAGTATCTGCCTGTGGATTCCTCACTGACCCACCCGCCTCCCCGTTGTCCACCCTTGTATACCTACAATTCTAATGATGGTGTATAAAAATCAGCGTGGAGTGCTACAAAAGTTTCCGAATGTTTCTGGCGCAGGGGATATTCACAAGGTGAGGAATCCACAGGTAGATACTGTATCCACCAGAAAAAGCGTTACCGAAGGTAAGTAACTTGTTCTTTAGCTCATCTTTGAAAGGGTAGGAAACCCAGAGATCGGTCGAGACCAGTGAAATTAGGAACTTTTTAATATTGGTGAGTGTTGGACTTGGCCCTTCTGGCAGGTTCACCCCTGAACTTTTTTGCTTTTTACTGGTGACTTGGTGTGGTAATTTTTTGGTTTCTGCGCACTTTCCCTGTGTCCCAGGGTAAAGTGCGTGCGCACTCTGAGTGCATGTGGTGAGATAGGCCTGCCCTCCCATAGGAATGCATGGGGAATGTATGTGTCCCTAGTAGTTCCTGATGCGTGGGGTGTGCAGGCCCGAGTTTGGTATGGGCGGACTCGTGGGAGTGAATGCTGCGCGATGATGTGTGCGGCGTGCATGTACCTAGTGTGGAAGTGCCACTTCTAGAGGTGGGCACTTCTGTGTGCAGTGTGTCTGTCGCGTGATTGGCTGGTCATGTCATGTGACGGGCTAGGGATTCCCCAGAGTCAGGATGAGTCACCCAGTGGTGAATGGGGAGATCAGCAGCTAGATGGGTGGGAGGAGTACACCTGGGTCCTGAATAGGACAGGGTTTTCCACACACAATGCTGGCTCCGCCCCCTGTGGTGCGACTGACGACCCTAGCCCTGCCAGTGAATAGAGTGAGGGGCTGAGCACATCAAGGGTGCTCCCCAACCAGCTGCGACTGGTTTTCCCCCTCACCCTGAACCCAGAACAAAGGGGTTTGCTGTATAAAAATGGGGCTGTGTCCCCACAGAAACTGTTCTCTGCCAGGATCTTACCTGAGGGGGGCTGCTGCTGCTGCTGGACCAGAGGACCGCCACCTGGACTACCTCCCTGCCTGGAGGCCCAGTGAGCTGGCTCTGGGTCCAGCCTTGCCCCCCACCCCTGCCCTGCTGCATGCAGGGAAGAACTTTGCTGGACTTTGTGGTGCTTTTTTTATGCCTAAGCGCTGGGAGCGCTTTATTTGTGTCCCTCAAGCGCCTGGAAGCGCTTTTATTTGCCGTTTAGCGCCGGAGCGCTTTATTTCTGAAAGCCGGTGCCCACCCGGCGTTTGCCCCGTCTTTTCAGAGTCTGAATCCCCCTGGCAGGTGCCCACCCTGCCAGGGACATTGCCGGGTGCCCACCCCGCTTATTTGTCGTAATTCCTACGGCGGGTGCCCACCCCGCCGTATATCACATCGCGAGGGAGCCTACCCCTCTTATTGCCGAGAGAAATCACCGCCGCGGCCCTTGGGCGAACCGGAAGTCAGGCGTCCCCTGGGGGCGTGTCGCGGGACGGAAGCCTCGTTCTAAAATCAGGAAGCGGACGGGAGCCTACCCCGCGCTCCTGTGCCGTGCGGAAGAAGTGCCCGGAGGGAGTGAAGATCCAGGCGGGAGCCCACCCTGCGCTGGACCGTGAGAGGAGCACGTCCGGAGCTTGTGCGGAGGGGGCGCGAGGCACGTTGTCGGTGCCTGCCCCTTCCGCGGTGTAAAGAAGCCTCGGAGCCTCCCCCCCGGAGCGGAGAGAGGAAAGCCGACACGGGAGTCCCCAGAGCAGCCCGGTGAGTACAAAGGGCTGGGGGACTCCGCGCATGTGCTGGGGGGTGCGGGTGCAGTGTTGTCGAGCCCCGTGAGGCTCCACCAGAGGGGGCATTGTCTGAGGCTCGCGAGTCCCCCGAGTGGGACTCCAACGGTTGGGGCATTGGTTCTAGAGCCCCGTGGCTCCATCGTGGGGGCATATTATTTCAGAGCGCTCGTGGGCCTCCAACACCCCGCATTGTTTTCTTTGAGCGCTGGTGCGCTCCAACGAAGGGGCCATTATTTCTCGAGCCTAGAAGGCTCTGGGGGGCATTTCCAGCTGTCTTGAGCCCACGAGGCTCCAACGAAGAGCACAGTATTATTTAGAGCCTGCGAGGCTCTAGGGGGCATTTCATTTGTTTCAGAGCCCTGGGAGGCTCCAACGTTGGCCCCAGCATTTCTCCAGTTGCCCAGCACTTAGTGGGCAACTGCTACGTGTAGGTTGTGCTTTGTGCACGCTGGTTTGCGCAGCCTGTGCCGGCGCGCCCTGACTCTGCTGGACACAGGGCGTCCTTGCCCCTACTAGGCCAGTTGGCCCAGGGATTGCCACAGATAGTGGCTAATGTGAGTTTTTGCGCCATTGTACCTTTCCTGCACCTCTGAATGTGTTTATGCGTCATGTGCTTTGCCCTGCACCTCTGAATGTATTTTATGCATCCTGTGTCTATGTGCTTAGACCCCTACAGGTATTGTGATACTTAGGTGGTTGTTTTCTCCCTAGTACAGGTGGTACTAGTGAGGTCCTAGTTCCCTGCGTGATATTCCTAAAGGTGGTTAGGGTTGCGTAGGTGGTACTTTCTGATACCAGTAGTTACTGGTTGTGTGCTACATGTTCTATTTTTAGTGCTACAGTGATTGTATGTGCTATGTTCTAAAGTTTTATTCCTATGTTCTAAGTGCTATTTCTAAAAAGTGCTAATTCCTGACAGTGGTCCATGTGGCCCTGTCCCCTGTATATATAATCCCTTGTAAATTCTGCCCGTGCCTGTTGGCACATTGTAAAGTGTGTGTTTTTATCTAATGTGTTGTGTATAATACAAAGGTTATTTGTATATAATACCTTGTGTGGAGTTTCCTTTGTGGTGGGCCTTGGGTGTTGTTGCTGGGTGCGCGCGCAACCGCTTTACACATCGCCTCAGGGATAAGCCTGTCTGCTCGTGCCAAGCTACCAAGGGGGTGAGCAGGGGTTATCTTTGGCGTGTAACTTCCTTGCCCTGACTAGAGTGGTGGTTTCTGCCTGACTTTGGCGCAAGCCTTAGCCAACCAGAAATCCCATTTCTAACATTGGTGATCAGCGGTGGGATTTGGACTTGCGTTTGCGCTGTACCGCAGCGGCAACTGGCCGCACTACAAAACTCTGCATTTAGATAAATCACATGGTATAGGGATTATTGTTCTAAGTTTGTTTTTAAATGTCATTTCTTTGGAAATGTGTTTCTTGTGCACTGTGAGTTAGGTGTCCCTAGCTCGGGAGGGTAGATCATCCCACTAAGTGCATTGTGGTTTCTGGATTCACCAGAAGGTGGGATCCAGTGGTGGCAGCGTAATAGTGTCCAGTACATTTGTCCCCCGCCCTGCGCCCAGAGTTGGTACCTGTGTCACTTGTGGTCAGGTTGAGGAATCAGGGGTGGTAGAAACTGCCTTACCAGTCCGAGGGGAGGGTTGCGTGTGGATGGATGGTGTGTGGCACTAGGCAAGTGAGTGTGAGTTCTCTGGGTTAGAGAGCTTGCTGAATCCTTTTTGTGAATTGTGTACCCTGTGTTAAGCTCAGACCCCTAGGTTCCCTGTATAATCTTTTCACCATAACGTCTGCCAGAATGGAGCCTGCTTGTGATCCCTATGAGCTAGCTTGGTGCCAGAGGCAGGAGTTAGAAAGGTACTGTACAGAGAGAGAGTCCGACACTCTGTACGAACTTCAGGACCACCTGGTCCTATGGCAAAAGGGTCCATGGGATCTTGAGCACAGTATGGAAAGGGCCCGGGCCTCACACCTGGAGGGTGGTGGGTCTGTGGGGAGCCCTGAAGCTTCAGAAGAGGAGGAAGAAGATGACAGTACCTGGACGCCAGTAGAGAGTGAGGACCCCATAGGTAGGGCGTCCCTTGCTGGGTCCAGCGTAGGAGGCAGCGCCTCATCCCTTTCCCTGTCCCCAGAGGAGTGGGAAGATAGGAGGAAAGAAAGGGAGCACCAGCTGACGCTAGAGAAGCTCAGGTTAGAGCATGCACAGGCTATGGCGCAGCTGGAGGTCAAGAAGCAACAGCTGGAGGCTGAGAGGGCCTCCACCAGAGGCAAAGTAGCTCTGGAGGGTAGACTATCCCCTGCGCGCAGTTTTAATTTTCTGGGCTCCCCAGGGAGGGTTGAGTCCAGTGTTGGCAGCCATATAGATTCCAGTGTAGGAAATCCCAATCCCAGTCCCCCCAGTCTGGTACCTGTTACCCAGGAGGAGGAGTTAAGGTTGAAGTTCAGGGGCAGTAGGAAACTGTCTCACCAGTCTTGGGAGGAGTTTGTGGATGAATGTGAGGATGCACTGTTTGATTGGATAAGAGTTCCCGCAGAATCTGATTATGATAAACTGTGTGATCTGGTTCTCAAAGAACACCTGCTCAGTTGTTGTGTGCCGGGGTTGCGCCAACACCTGTTGGGGTGTGGATTGTCTGCGCCATTTGAGCTTGGAGATGAAGCAGAGCGCTGGGAGAGGGCCAGAGGTTCTCTAGAGTCATTAGTGAGTGATTCCAACAATAGTGGGTCAGAGATCCTCCAGCCCAGTGTGGTGGAGGAGGCTCAGTGTAGCCCAGCTAGGTCCCAGGATAGCGAGGAGGGTGTAGGGGCTCACTGCCTGGCTCAGTGGAGCAGGAGTGAGGGGGTGACCGAGGGTCCCCAGACGCCCGAAACCCTGCCTCAGGACTTGGATGGTTTCATGAGGGAACACCAAGTTGGGGACCTAGGCTGTCCTGTTAGTCCACTTGAGGAAGATCTCTTAGTGAGTAGAGGACCTGGAGCGCCTGTAAACAGGGCTCCTGTGGTTCTGGAGTCTGGCAGTACCGCTCCGGTAGGGAGGGTACAGGAGTCCAGCGTGAGGAGTGATTGGGGGATGAGTTCCCCAGTGGAAGAGCCGGTGGGTCAGGGACTTCCCAGTTGGGCTAGGATCCCGTGTAGTGACCAGGGTGACACCACTTCTGTTCTGGGGGATCTCCGCGCACTGTCAGGTGGACAGGGGACGGGAGATCAGCGCCAGACAGACAGTCGCTCGACATATGTGTCATTTGATAGCCTCAGGGGGATGGAGTGTAAATCCCCCAAAGTCCTGGAGTGCCAGGCGATTATTCCACCAAAGGTTCTAGGCCGGAGGTTGGAAGGCCAGGTTCGGGATCAGCCTGACCTGAAGGGTGGGACGTCTGTAATCAGCGTCCCGACCGGTTCTTCTTCCAGAGGTACCGCCCCAGTTGGTAGGGAGCAGGGTTCTGGAAGGGGGTGCAGAGGGTGGGAGAGCCCACCTCTGGCCCCGGTACAACCTGAGGGGTTAAACCCTGGGTTGGAATGGCGTTCTAGGTGTACCCCTCGCCAGAGGAGGAGGAACCCTAGGAGAAGAGGTAGGGGGAGGAGAGCCGTCCCTGAGACTCCTGGTCCGCCTGAGGGTGCAGACCCTAGGATGGAGAACCAGTGGCAGTCTAGTCCTGTCTTGCAGAGAGGAAGAGTGGAGAATGGCCGCTATGTGCCAGGGGTTACTACCCCCCACTCTGTGATTAGGCAAAGACCGGTGGCACCTGGGTGGCCTAGGGCCTGGTCTTGGCCGCGGACAGCTTGGGAGTACCAGTGGGGTAGCCCAGTTGGTCCAGACAGTAGTGTTAGAAAGAATTCCATGGGTTCACCGTGGCGTAGAACCGGAGGGTGTCCCTGCAGTTGCGGGCCCGCGTCCGTGTTCTATCGCCCCAAGCAGGGAAGTCCATCACGGTGGTGATTGGGCTGCCCTGCGTTTTGGCTGGAAGGGGGTTGTGTTGGACTTGGCCCTTCTGGCAGGTTCACCCCTGAACTTTTTTGCTTTTTACTGGTGACTTGGTGTGGTAATTTTTTGGTTTCTGCGCACTTTCCCTGTGTCCCAGGGTAATGTACGTGCGTGCTCTGAGTGCATGTGGTGAGATAGGCCTGCCCTCCCATAGGAATGCATGGGGAATGTATGTGTCCCTAGTAGTTCCTGATGCGTGGGGTGTGCAGGCCCGAGTTTGGTATGTGCGGACTCGTGGGAGTGAATGCTGCGCGATGATGTGTGCGGCGTGCATGTACCTAGTGTGGAAGTGCCACTTCTAGAGGTGGGCACTTCTGTGTGCAGTGTGTCTGTCGCGTGATTGGCTGGTCATGTCATGTGACGGGCTAGGGATTCCCCAGAGTCAGGATGAGTCACCCAGTGGTGAATGGGGAGATCAGCAGCTAGATGGGTGGGAGGAGTACACCTGGGTCCTGAATAGGACAGGGTTTTCCACACACAATGCTGGCTCCGCCCCCTGTGGTGCGACTGACGACCCTAGCCCTGCCAGTGAATAGAGTGAGGGGCTGAGCACATCAAGGGTGCTCCCCAACCAGCTGCGACTGGTTTTCCCCCTCACCCTGAACCCAGAACAAAGGGGTTTGCTGTATAAAAATGGGGCTGTGTCCCCACAGAAACTGTTCTCTGCCAGGATCTTACCTGAGGGGGGCTGCTGCTGCTGCTGGACGAGAGGACCGCCACCTGGACTACCTCCCTGCCTGGAGGCTCAGTGAGCTGGCTCTGGGTCCAGCCTTGCCCCCCACCCCTGCCCTGCTGCATGCAGGGAAGAACTTTGCTGGACTTTGTGGTGCTTTTTTTATGCCTAAGCGCTGGGAGCGCTTTATTTGTGTCCCTCAAGCGCCTGGAAGCGCTTTTATTTGCCGTTTAGCGCCGTAGCGCTTTATTTCTGAAAGCCGGTGCCCACCCGGCGTTTGCCCCGTCTTTTCAGAGTCTGAATCCGCCTGGCAGGTGCCCACCCTGCCAGGGACATTGCCGGGGTCGTTGGCGGGTGCTCACCCCGCTTATTTGTCGTAATTCCTACGGCGGGTGCCCACCCCGCCGTATATCACATCGCGAGGGAGCCTACCCCTCTTATTGCCGAGAGAAATCACCGCCGCGGCCCTTGGGCGAACCGGAAGTCAGGCGTCCCCTGGGGGCGTGTCGCGGGACGGAAGCCTCGTTCTAAAATCAGGAAGCGGACGGGAGCCTACCCCGCGCTCCTGTGCCGTGCGGAAGAAGTGCCCGTAGCGAGTGAAGATCCAGGCGGGAGCCCACCCCGCGCTGGACCGTGAGAGGAGCACGTCCGGAGCTTGTGCGGAGGGGGCGCGAGGCACGTTGTCGGTGCCTGCCCCTTCCGCGGTGTAAAGAAGCCTCGGAGCCTCCCCCCCGGAGCGGAGAGAGGAAAGCCGACACGGGAGTCCCCAGAGCAGCCCGGTGAGTACAAAGGGCTGGGGGACTCCGCGCATGTGCTGGGGGTGCGGGTGCAGTGTTGTCGAGCCCCGTGAGGCTCCACCAGAGGGGGCATTGTCTGAGGCTCGCGAGTCCCCCGAGTGGGACTCCAACGGTTGGGGCATTGGTTCTAGAGCCCCGTGGCTCCATCGTGGGGGAATATTATTTCAGAGCGCTCGTGGGGCTCCAACACCCCGCATTTTTTTCTTTGAGCGCTGGTGCGCTCCAACGAAGGGGCCATTATTTCTCGAGCCTAGAAGGCTCTGGGGGGCATTTCCAGCTGTATTGAGCCCACGAGGCTCCAACGAAGAGCACAGTATTATTTAGAGCCTGCGAGGCTCTAGGGGGCATTTCATTTGTTTCAGAGCCCTGGGAGGCTCCAACGTTGGCCCCAGCATTTCTCCAGTTGCCCAGCAGTTAGTGGGCAACTGCTACGTGTAGGTTGTGCTTTGTGCGCGCTGGTTTGCGCAGCCTGCGCCGGCGCGCCCTGACTCTGCTGGACACAGGGCGTCCTTGCCCCTACTAGGCCAGTTGGCCCAGGGATTGCCACAGATAGTGGCTAATGTGAGTTTTTGCGCCATTGTACCTTTCCTGCACCTCTGAATGTGTTTATGCGTCATGTGCTTTGCCCTGCACCTCTGAATGTATTTTATGCATCCTGTGTCTATGTGCTTAGACCCCTACAGGTATTGTGATACTTAGGTGGTTGTTTTCTCCCTAGTACAGGTGGTACTAGTGAGGTCCTAGTTCCCTGCGTGATATTCCTAAAGGTGGTTAGGGTTGCGTAGGTGGTACTTTCTGATACCAGTAGTTACTGGTTGTGTGCTACATGTTCTATTTTTAGTGCTACAGTGATTGTATGTGCTATGTTCTAAAGTTTTATTCCTATGTTCTAAGTGCTATTTCTAAAAAGTGCTAATTCCTGACAGTGGTCCATGTGGCCCTGTCCCCTGTATATATAATCCCTTGTAAATTCTGCCCGTGCCTGTTGGCACATTGTAAAGTGTGTGTTTTTATCTAATGTGTTGTGTATAATACAAAGGTTATTTTTATATAATACCTTGTGTGGAGTTTCCTTTGTGGTGGGCCTTGGGTGTTGTTGCTGGGTGCGCGCGCAAACGCTTTACACATCGCCTCAGGGATAAGCCTGTCTGCTCGTGCCAAGCTACCAAGGGGGTGAGCAGGGGTTATCTTTGGCGTGTAACTTCCTTGCCCTGACTAGAGTGGTGGTTTCTGCCTGACTTTGGCGCAAGCCTTAGCCAACCAGAAATCCCATTTCTAACAGTGAGCCATGGAACTTTATTGAATCTATCAGTTTGGATGAAATCCTATAGTGCCAGGGCATAATGTGCAAGCTCAGGTGTAGTACATAACCTTCTCCAGTAAGTAATGGGCGCACTCTTGATTTGCTCATGACGTCTTCCCTGCCCATGTCCAGATGTAGGTGAAGTAGCAGTGTACTGGGTGGTAGATGGGTAGTGCTCCATAGGAACTTGTTTTCAGACTTTGCTAGTCCTATGCTGTTGTCCATACAGAGCAGATCCCACGGCTTTGGCTTCATAAATCTTCAAAGTGATGTTAATGGCTTTGCTATAGGATGCCCGGTTTTCCTTGAGAATAATGCCTGTAAGTTGTTTATGTTTGATCATTCTGTGGACATGAAGCTTCCATGTCATGGCAGAGGACAATCGTACTCCCTAATAGTCAAATGAGTCAGCTTTCTCTAGGATCATACAGCCCAAGGCAAGCCTTCACTTGTAGTATTTGTGCTAGTTGAAGGACATATATTTAGTTTTTTTTGCATTGAACTGCAACCCGCGTGAGCCACAGAACGAATCAAAGCAGTTCAGCAACTGTTGGAGCCCACTAGATGTTGTGTAGATCAATAGGGTGTCATCAGTGAAAAGAAGAAATTGTGTCTACTCCATTTCAAGTAGGGTCGTCAGTTTCTGAGCGAGGAAATCCATTATGCCATTTAAGTATAGCAAAAAAGTATTGGAGCAAGGACACAGGGCTCCATTGTTGACCGGAATTCGATCAATTAGCTGGCCCTGTGTACTCCATCAGATTCTGGCATAGTTTCCTTCATGTAGACGAATGAGCAATGCCAAGAGCTCGGGGGGGCATGCGCATGTCACTGAGTACCTGCCAAAGCTTAGGGCGGGGGACCAAGTCAAAGGCTGATTTGAGATCAACAAAAGCATTACACAAGCTGCCTCCTTTGATCAGCAATATCTTCCAATTCAAAGAGAGAAACCAAAAAAACCTGGGCAATGATGCTGGTTTTCTTGCAGAACCCAGCTTGAAAGCATGTCAGTATACTTCCCTCTTCGATGCATAGCTGGATTTTACTCTGCACCATTCAGCAAAAGATCTTTTGGATGCAATCTATCAGGCTGTCTGGTCTGTACTTTGCCGGAAAATACGTTCACCCTTTTTATAGATCTGTATGACTATGGCACCCTTCCAAGAATCGGGGATCAGAGTTCCCTTGGCTGGCACATTAGCAAGGACTATGATGTATTTTGACCAGTTTAGTTTATCATAGAGAACTGTGTCTGCTAGAAGGCCATCAGGTCCTGCAACCCTACCACTAGTGGTGGCTTTAAGAGAATCCGTAACATCACGCATATCGAACATTGAACTCTCAAAGGAAGGAGTGTTCTGTACTAGAGGCAATGCTAAAGTAGTTGCTGCGTTACCACCAGAGTACAGGTTTGAGAAGAATTCAGACCAGTCTGACGGGTATATATGGTTTGTAGGAGGAGGTGTTGCATAATTAGCAACCCAAGTGACCAAGGACTAGAACTTGGTGGAGTCATTAGCGAGGCAAGCTGCTTTTAGATCCTGCAATCTGTGTTTGTTCCAGTCCTTTTTGGCTTTAGCCAAGCTTTATTTATAGGCCTTTCTTGACTTGCAAATTTGGTCAGTATCCTTTGACTTGATTGATAATGCCAGGATACTTCGATTCTGTCTACAGTCCATATTCAACTAGGTAATTGGTTAGTTCATATGTTTTTGATATGGGACACTGGGACTGTAAAGTAGGACAGGATGTGTTTAAAAAGCTAAGATGTAGGGGCATGGCCTGGCGATCCAACATGTTGGACGTGCTCTACGCAAGCTCCAGTAGACTGACATCTTATCCGCTCAATATCCAGCCGAAATACACACATCCTCGTCCCATGCTGTCCCTCTGTTGCCTAGGTACCCTACTCGGTGAAAAGAGGATAGGCGCCGGAATGCCGAGCAACATCGAAAACACCCTGTGACCCACCGTTAGTGTGGCCGCCTGGGAGGAGTGATCCGATTGCTATCTCGAGTCACAGACGCCGGACCAAGGAGAGCCCGTTGGATGTGTCTGTCCCACTGTGATCCACTCCAGGGCCGGCGCTAGGCATGGGCAGTGTGGGGAGCTGCCCAGGGCCTTGCACTCTGCCTACCAGGATGGGGCCCCAATAATGGCAACACCCCACTAGTCCTCGTGTACCCCTGCCGATCGAAGTGAAAGAAATGCATCTCTTTACAATTAGGCTCATGGGAGGGGGCCCCCTCCTGGTGCCTCTAAGGGATGGTGTGGGAAGGCCTACGGGAGGGGGACACCTCTCCGGCTGCCCATTCAGAGACTCCTTCAGGACGCCCATTGTCAGCACTTTAGCCCACACAGGTTTAACTCTCAGCCCCCAAGCAATTCTCACACCTTCTGTCCGAAATGGGCTGTAAAAGAGGTGCTTGACGGTGGCTGAGAGAAGGACCTACGGCCCAGGTGGAGTTTGCACAAAGCAGCTTCCCCGAGCCCAGAAGGTGTCACTTATGTAAATTTCAGGGGCCTCGCGCATTCCCTTTTGCCTAGGGCCCTGACAATACTAGAACCGGCTCTGATCCACTCACCTCATTGGCGAGACTCTTCGGGATGGACTGGCCGGATCAGACCGAGAACGACGCCTAGCGCGTCCCAGATCACCAGCACTGGCTGCCTGGCGCCACAAGACACGCCCTTGCAGCCCAGCTGCTACATCGTCGGTGGCGGGGATCTGAAGTCTGGGACCCTCGCATCATGAGGAGTCCAGAGTCACCCCATAGCTCGGGACCGCCAGGAGGTGGCTAGAGTGGGAAACTGATGGCCGCGTTGCCTACGTAGCCGCTGGAATTGCAGCCTGCAGCCTTTCAATATCTCGGCGGCCACACCAAGCCGCAGCGGTGATCGGGATTCTGTCAGGGCCAAATATACCCGTCGGCTGCATTGAGCCGTGGAAACAGCTGTGGTTGAGTCGGAACGGAGCTGCCTGGTCGTCCTCACAGCATCAGAAGAGTTCAGCCCACGATCATTTGACCTCGGCAGCAAATCGGGGTATGGCAGTGAGTGCCCTTCAACGTGAATGGACCTTGCCCCACGCCCTATTCTTGGCCCCCACTGTTGAGATCTGACTCAGGGGAGCTGGGGATGTTTGAGGCCCACGATTTAGCATGCACGACTGTGCTGGGGGGGTATAGAGTGAAGACCCCATCACAGCTCACACTGGGCCCAAGTGAGACAACAATGCTTCAACATCCACCAAAATGAGGTATAGTGTGCACAAAGTCCAGGGAGTCTCCTTGGGTATACTAGAGGCTAAATTAGGTAAATACTAACAGCTTTCTTTGTGGTAATGTGGGCAAGCAGTTAGGCTTATCCAGAGGGTGTGTTAAGCATTTATTGTATGCACTCAATCAAGTCTGATGGCACACACACAGACTGAATTCAGGCCAATTGGGTAAGCATACAAATAGGTATACTTATATTTTATATATTTTTTATATTTTCAAAAAGCAGTTTCAATTACACAGTAATTACAATTAGGATACTTTTTGATTACTTTCAGATTATATTGACTTGGGGTGGTATGCCTATATACCGCACTGAGGGATCTCACAATACAAGGTAAGTAAGACTTTTAAAGCTTTTCAGTTTAGTTAATCTTTCATACAAACATCAGTTCAACACTTTTTAGTGTTAAAAACACATAACATTGATCCCTGTGGGAGAAAAATGTTCATCTGTTTCACAGGTAAGTATTCGACTTAAGAGTGGCAGATTTCCGGGTTTGGAGCAAGGTTTCCCAAGATCTAGGTAGGCACTCGAGTTGCACCACCAGCGTCGCTGGGGCGGCTAGGTGCAGAGTACAGGTTCCCAATGTTAGCTAATCGGGTTGAGGGGGCCTTCGGTTCGGGACTGCTTACGAGCAGGCCACACTAGTGTGGGAGCAAAGGTCCAGGGTTTAAGGTTAGCACTGTAGGGGCCATCAATCAGTACAGGCGCGGCACCACCAGTGGCACTGGGGCGGCATGGTGCAGGGTATCAAGAAAACATCTGGGAACCTGTGATTCTCATTGGATAACTTTGGTTCGGCTCGGCAAAGTTGCTACAGGCTCTGGCAGGGAGACTTCCTGAAGGCGACCAACAGCTGGAGTGGTAAGTTGGGTTCTTGGGAGATTTCTGGACACTGTCGGTTGGGCCACCCAAGGCTGTGGGGTATCGGGTGCAGGGGTGTCTTTTGGCATCGGGTTTCTTTACCAGCTCCGGTCTCGGTCAGAGGGGACCCTTCAGGTTGAAGCTGCAGGCGTTGTTTTGAAGCGTGAGGGAGGTTGGGGATCACCAGCTCCCAGATCAGGATCGCTGGGTAGACCCCCTCGTGGTGTTGGGCCACTAAAACCCCGGGACGTGGGTGTCGAGTGCAGAGTGGTGCAAAACCGCTGAGTCACCCGGAATCTGGATTCTGTGGGTGAATCTTGGCTTGGGCAAATCGGGTGCTCACAGGACACAGAGTCAGTTAGTTGAGGGCAGGCAGGTCCTCCGGTCTCTGGGGGTTTCTGGCTGCTGGACTCACCAGGGTTCCTGCTGTAGGCAGGTCGTGGACGGGACAGGCCGGTAGGGTTGGGCCCAAAACAGTTGGTGTCCTCTTATTCTTCGGCCCTTCTTCTTTCTTCCTGGAATCTGAGGAGGGAAGGTTAAGGGATGCCCCTAAATAATAAATTTAGGGGTGTTTAAATGGGTGTGCTGGTCGGGACAAATGGGTCCCTTCCTTTGGGTGCGTACACCCCTGTTATGCCATTGTCCAGTGGCAGGGGGCACAAGCCTCTTCCTAATTGGCTGAGTCCCCTCATCTTCAAGATGGAGGGGACTGAAATGTGTGCTTCTCCTCGCCTCCCCCACCTGAGGTGTGGGGTTGGCAAAAGTGGGCACACCGCTCTTCCTAGCTTGCTTTTCCTGTCCAAGTGGGGGGGCAGAACCGGTGGGAGCCAGTTGCTGGGGGCAGTAAAAGGTAGGGACAGCTTCCAAAGGCGGCAGGCCTTTGAAGCTTCCCCTTCGAGGACCCAGCCTATCCTGGGAGAGAAGGCTTGACACCTCTGCCCAGTATGGGCTTTGTTTCTGGACCCAGAGAGCAGAGGCTCTCTACCCAGGGGTCCAAGAACCTGTCCGGTGGTGGCAAATGACGGGCAGCCATTCAAGAACCACACCAGGACTGGTCGATTATTAGAGGGCATCTCTAAGATGCCCTCTGAGTGCATTTTACATTAAATCCCACACTGGCATCAGTGTTGGTTTAATTTGCTGAGAAGTTTTCTACCAAACGTCCCAGTTTATATTAAAGCCATTATGGAGCTGTGGAGTACGTAAGGACCAACTCCCAGATCATATACTCTTTATGGCTTTACTACACTTACAATGTCTAAGAATAGACTTCGATACTGTAGGGGTACAGGGCATATGCGACTGTACCCTCACCTGAGGGCTAGTGCACTCTGCTAGAGGGGTGACTTACCTAGGCCTCAGGTAGTGGGTTGCAGGCATGGCACAAAGGGATATGTGCCATGTAGACTCTTCACTTTTCTCTGCCCCAAAACATGCAGCCTACAATGGTAGTGTGTGGGTGTTAAGGTACCGGGCCCCCAAGGTACAGTCTTGGGAAAGAAAATAGGCCCTGGAAACCTGATTGGCAGAGACACAGAGCACATCAAGTCAGGTTGCATCAGACGTCTAGTAAAAAGTGGTGGGTAACCATGCAAAAAGGGGCACCTTCCTTTACCGCTCCTCTCAAGAACTGCTGTGTACCCCTCTGAAATTCTCTGGGTCACCGAATCCCACGGGGGCTGCTCCTGTCCTTCATCACAGTGCCATTTTACCGCAATCTCAACGGGAGGTTGCGTATTGCTTCCAGTAGCCCTCAGCCCCTGGTAGCCACCATCTTGCCTTTTACGGTGTCGACCTGCCGGCAGCAGATTGGCAGTGAAAAACCACCAGACACTAATACTGACTCCTCCAGAGAAGCCTTGAGGTCATAGCAACTACTGGCTTGGGTCTGGAGCTTAGATGTGCCATGGCGTCTCTGAAAATTAGTGCATACCGGTCTAGGCGGCAGAGGAAATCGTCACGCCTCACCCCTCCGCCATCTTGCCCATGCCCCTAGGCATACTTTGGTTATTAATTCCTCTTCCAGACACACCCTCTCTAGAATACTGAATAAATAGTCCCATTCATCGTGATCAAAGGCTTTTTCTGTGTTAAGTGATATCACAGTGACCACCTCCTTTCAGTGTCTTGCTAGCCACAGAGAGTGGGCGAGTGTTCACAGATGGTTACTTGAAAATGTCACTGGGACAAACCCCGCATGGGTTTCATTGACCAGGCTAAGGGAACCCTTTTCTTAAAGTGTGATCTAGGATTTTGGCCAAGATCTTAACCGCAATACAATGGTTCTTTTCTTGGATCAGCAATATCAATGCGTTATTGGAAACCGACAGCAGTGCTACCATCATTTCGGCTTTAGTGTAGGCCGCATGCCGCATCTTTTTTAAAGATGGTTTATTACGTTTGTAAAAGTCTGTCAGTTAGCCATCCTCACTCAGTGAGTAGTTGTAAAGCAGATCTTTAATGACAATTGGGATTTCATCCATATTTATTTCACCCTCCAGGAGAATTCTCTCATCGTCCGTGACTGTAGGTAGTTTAAGGAACGACGGGAGAATCTCCTCTCCATCCAGTGAGTTTCATGTTATAATTTCTGGATGGTCTTAAAGAAGGTGGAGAAAGCCTCAATAATGTTAAGTGGATGGTTGCAAAACGTTCTTTGTAGACTGCAGATATGACTCTTTCTGTCTTAGTTGCGCCACGAGGAGCCTGCTAGCTTTCCTTGTTAATATTTAGCCCACTGAAATCTCGAAAAAGCATATTCAGCCCAAATTTCTCTTTTTCAGTGTACAATGTATTTGAACCGAAGGATGTTTGCCATATTTCTCTGTGTGGTTTCTAATAGAGTTCTGTAGCCCATTCTGTTGAAGCTTTTCCTTCTGTTTTAATAAGTCTGAAACCCTCATCATTCCCATCCATGTTCGGTTTCCTGTGGTCGACAGCATTTGTGCTGAGGATACAAAGTCAACATTGTTTTTTAGTATCAAAGTGAAATTTGATGGTCTTTTCAATAGGTGTCTAGTATATGACTATGTACATTTATCATCATTTGGGCAGGCAGGCCATATTCCCAAGCTCTAGATTCAAAGCGGGTCCTCTAGGAGGGACAGGTAATCGTGTCAAGTGGTAGCGAAGTAGAAACTTGAAAAAGTCAATTCTGAGGTTTGTGCCATCAGTTGCTGGTAGCTTTTTTTATCCATGAAAATTGTATTCATTGTTAAAATGAAAACATTCAAATGGGTAGCAGTAGCAATTACCTACTCCCACTCAAACGTGGGGCATTCGCTTGCGAGGAAAGTTACAGCGCATTCCACAAGAATGATTGCACTTCAACCGCTCTCAATGCAAGGGTACTCCTTGTAGACATCTGTTGTACAGCTACTCAAAGAAGGCGACACATCTTCACTCAGTGCTACTGTCATGATGCTGTAGCAGACAGATGCAGCGGTGGTCCAAGCATTTCTTCACCATCTTTTCAAATATAGTGAGCCATTCTATCATTATTCTACTTTCCACAATGTTGATGTGTTAATTTACTGTACTGTTTATAATTCGTATTCAATCTATAAACGCTGTAATGCTGGAGAAGAAACATTTTACTTTTCTGTAACTAGTTTTCTAGGTTTGGGGTCTTTCATAGATTCACATGCAGCCCTCGTTCCTCCCCAGACAGAGGTTCGCCTTCAGACATTTGCTCTCTTCACATTTGTGCTGGAAATCTGAGTTAAGATGGCCTCTTGGAAAGGTGGAGTTCGGAGCACTTACACTTTTCAGATTTCAGGACTTTTTTACAATGAGATGAGTGTTCTAATAAAGTGCCACTGGGTTAAAGCCTTGGAACTGCTATTGTAAGGTTACTGTGCTACTACCACCTTCACAATGGAGACTGATTCAAGCATGTGACTCTACGAATGATTTCAGTGCTGGAGAACTGCAGTTCGAGGTAACCTTTTTCTTTCTCAGCGCCTTTGGATTCTTCACTTTGGGCATTTATTCCTGAGGGTCAGACCCAGTCAAGTTGGTTGTTGTGAGATATCTCAAAATTATTTTGTTGGCATTCTGCATGTCGGGAGAAATCTTCCTCATCATCGTTGCAAACGTACACTGCCGAAGTGACTGGCCTTATCACAGTTCAGTCACACCTTCCCTTGACCTGGACATCTGGCTGCCAGGTGATGTTCTGTCTCATAGTACCCACATGTGGCCCAATCTTGAGGGAGGTTAGTTTCTTTGGATCCAGCCTAACTGGTGGTCGTACCCATACTATCAATAGGCTCTGTTTCAATTATTTTGAAATCTTTTTGTCCCAATTTGATGAGCAATCTTGCAAAGACCGACTCTGTTTAGCTTTTACTTTGGCTTGTTTGTGAGATCTTTATTGCGTCAGCATGTTACAGTGTGTCATTTACGGTTCACATTTCACAAAGTATTATTCAAAACACATGGCAACCTTGGATAATTTGCACTCTCAACTTCTTGAGGGGAACGTCATCTGTACACTTGCTGAAGAGTTCTTGCAATGCAGCATATAAGTTCTTGATTAGTTTGACCTTTTTTTGCTTTGCTTGTCTTGGCATAATCTGTTCATAACCCTGTTTGAGCTGTGGGTTAAAATAAGCATCTGAAGCAGCCACTGCATCATTATCAATGTCATCACCGGTGTTCGAGAGTTTGTTAAACAACTTGAAGATATATTGAAGTAGTTGGTGGATCATGGATTACTCTGGTTCTCCTATAGTGCTGAAGTAATTAAGCATCCAATTCAAATGCGCCCTCTGTGGGTGACAGTAGCAGGGACAGAAAGCTTGCTGAATGAAGGGAGCAGGTTTGCAGCCCCAACAACACGTTGCGAAAGCTGAATATGAGTGGCAGCCGCATCACTGCTTTTGAGTGCTGCTGGTTCAGTGTCTGCTGCTTGGTTACTGTTCTCTCCTTGACATTCATCCTCCACCATCCACACTTCTGGGAATTTTGTCTTGCAGGCACTGAATTGCCCTCTCTAGATCTTCCTTCTCCAGCCTTACTTTTCTTTCATCCTCATTTAATCCATTTTCCCTGTCCTCCTGTGAAATTTTAAGCACCAGCACTTATCTAAGCAAAATGTATTACATCAATTCACAATGGCAGTAAAGATGATCGCTGTGTGAGCAAAAGCGCACTGTGGATGCACGTCAATTAGTCGCTGACACACCCGTCATTCATTATATCTGACAAATAGACCTCATTGATATGTTATGTTTCAGGGCTTTATATAGCGCTCTGTCACTGGTCAGGTTTGTTGGCACTGGGTAACAGAACTGCGAACTTAGTGTTACACTTGTCTAAAGAGCCAAGAGTATCTGGAAGCTCATATAGTTGGGTGTAGATCTCAATTAAGTGGGGGTTCCAGCTGCGTGGGGCAAGAACTGAAAATCTGGAACCTCCCAATCTCGTCTTTTTTCTTTTTAAATGAGGGGGTTGTGAGGAGGTTTTTATGAGAGAACCTTAAGTTGCGATTAAGGGAGTATTTTTTGATTCTTGATGATATGAAAGCAGGTCTTTTGCCATGAAGAGAATTAAAATAATGAAGCCCATTTTAAAAATAGAACGATGTTCTACCGGAAGGCAGTGAAACATTCTCAACAAGAGGGTGATATGGCAATGCCTAGGCTGTTTAAAAATAAGCCTAATTAGTATGGTTTAGACCTTTAGGGAGGCAGAGGTTGGCATAGTCTAATCTAGAAATGACTAAAGCCAAAATGACATGGAACAAGTCATCAGATGAAGGAATTTGCTAATCATTTTTGTAGTTGTATTTAACAGGAGGACGTGACTTCTGCAAGTTCAGGTTTTATGTATAGATTCTTGTCGATGAGGACTCCAAGACTCTTTACAAAGTTCCACGGCTAGGGCGGTGAGGGGGAGGGAGGGCACCTATCGTGGGGGCCAAAAGGAACAGTTCCACAAGTCAACCTTATTGTGAGTAATGACAATCTCTGTTTTTATCAGAGTTGAGTTTAAGGTGATTACTACTCATCCAATCTCGAATGTACAGCATGGTATTTTGGAGGGTACTGACTCCGGAATCTGGGGATCAAGGTTCGATCCTGGAGCCGGCGGCAGATTAGCCCAGCACCATGTGACTCTGGGCAATAGCTTGCTTAATCTTCTCGACGGCCCCCAGCACCTAGAGACCCTTACGGGGGATTGTTCGCGCTTTACAAATGTGGATTATTATTATTATTATCCATAGATTCCAGGGACTGGTCAATGGTAAACAGCTGCAGATCGTCCGCAAAGTTGTGCACTCTGACTTGCATCTCTTTTAAGGAGTGCACCAGTGGAAGAATATACAGATTAAAAAGATGGGGGGACAAAGAAAATCCTTGAGGTACTCCACAGGTAAAACGGACCTTGGGAGAATTAAAGGGGGATAGCTGTACAGATTGTGAGCTGTCCTTTAAAAAGGAATTACGATTCTCCAATTATCATACAGAGAGAATCTTGATTTCATTAAAGACAACGGAGGCTGACATTATGCAGTAACTTTTATTTGCTGCCTAGACATGCACCCCTTTCAAGTGTAACCATTACATCATAAATAAAAACATTCCAAGTAACATAACAAAGCACCATAGCAACCAGCTATGTTCCTCTTAGAGCTGCGAAACGTTAGGACAACTTCTTCCATGTTAAACGACGTTCTGAATTTACAAAGAAGTGGAGTCTGAAAAGGAAAAGAATACTGGTAGAACAATTTTTCACATATGTTAAAACAAGTACAAAAAAGAATCATCAAAGAACATTAGATCATACATCCACCAGGGAGTGGTGGGAGGGATAATGTCAGCCTCCGTTGTCTTTAATGAAATCAAGATTCTCTCTGTATGATAATTGGAGAATCGTCATTTCATTACAAGACCGGAGGCTACATTATGCAAGTTTAAAGCTTTGCAATGCGACATTGCTTACATATTCTATAGGCTTCAGATAACATTTAACAAAAGTGGAAGCATTAGACCAGTCTGCTGCTTTAAGGATATCCGAAAGTGAACCTCCACCCCAGAAAACCTTGCTGGCCATAGGCCCACGGGAAGAATGAGCACCACATTTGGATATGTCTATCCCTGCTTTCAGCATAACCATTCTTACCCATCTGGAGATAGAACAGAAGAGACTGCCTTGTAGGGTTTAACAAAGGAAATCAATAACTGGTTTTCATTCATGGGTCTAAAAACACTCATTTTTTGCTCATATACCTTCATGCAACTTGCCACATAAAGTTTGGGAAAGTCAAAAAAGAAATGGTAGAAGTGCTGAGTGAATGCCAGACACGGACAGAATATCGACTCATGACAGGAGTCGAGGGGATGAGCCCTGAACAAGCGACCGCTGTTATACATACACAAGCCCGAGGGTAAAGGTATGCCCACGATGGGCGACATCCCGAACTGTTTTTAACTGATCAAGCAAGGCTAAAGGGTGAAATGACAATACCCCACGCCCTGAAGAAGTTGCCGTGAGTTTTTCCAATTGGCAATGAAACATGTCGGCATTTTTATACATGAGTGGTCACACAGCACAGAATAAAAAGTAGAAAGCTAGTGTGAACCAACTCAAATCTGTGTACATACACTGTGGGGTTTATTACGGTGCACGGTTCTCTGCACTACTTTTCTTTCTTTTGTCGCATACACCCTAGCAACCTTTACGTGTTGGATCACTACCCATTCTCTTGTCTACACCTTCCCACACACATTTCCTTTCTACGGAGTGGTGGCAGCTGATGATGAGATCTTGAGGTAGCAGGCGAGTACCTTCCTGCTTTATCCTCTATGGTGTTGCTACCGTGAGGCGCCATCACTCCTTTCCTACACTTTTTCCACACGAGGGTGGTTTTAGATATTACTATTGTTGGATAAAAAGACAGCTTTTTCCTATCTCGTTTGAATACTCCTTCTTTTCTTTGAATTAGTGAGTCATACCTTGAAGCAGCATTGATGATATTGAAACACTTGCTCTATAGTTTGTCTAAAATTATATGACAACTACAATGGCTATATGAATCGAATGCTCACTATGGGAACAGGTCCTTTATTGTATACAGAAAATATTCTCAGACATGGTTTTGGTTCTTTTCCAAATTTCAAATAATACACCATCAGGAGAATAAATTCTATTAGATATTTCCAAGGCTTTAACATCAGACACCCGTCTGAAAGAAATAAGGCAAAGTAAGGTAGCTAACTTAATGGAAAGGTGTTTTCTTGAAAGAGAAGAATTACTAGGCCAAGAAAAAAAGCTCAAAGACAAGATTCACGTTCTATAATGAATCATATTTGGCCTTAGGTGGACTTTGGAATCTTATTACTTTCATCACTCTACGTATTAAGGGGTCAGTACCGATAGAGAATTAATTCAACAAGGAATGCCCTGCATAAATTGCAGATCTGTAACAATTAACAGTTCTATAGCAAAGACCTGATTTAAAAAGATCTGCTAAGTAGTTTGCTACTTCAACTACACCATTTTTTCCATGCCCCGGTGTATCTTCTCCTTGTTCCTGGAGCCCAAGATTCATCCAAAAGGTTATTAGCCTCTCCCGAAAGGCCTGAATATCTTCTTGAACCCCTGAAATCTTCCAGGCAAGAAGGTTAATTTTTTCTTCTTAGAAAAGAGGGTGTACCTCTCCCTGGGATAAAGCGTGGAATCTCTATCGCTAACTCCATCACGCTTGGGAACCATATTTGAGAGCTCCAAAAGGGAGTAATTAGAACAATGCGGCAACGCTCCATTCGAACTTTAAAGAGAACTCTCTGGATTAGTGCGAAAGGAGGGAAGGCATAACAATTGTGAATGTCTCATTGTTGGAGAAGAGCGTCCACTGCAATTGTTTGAGGGTCTGGTCTCCAGCTGAAAAAGCGATCTATTTGGAAAGTCAGCCTGCCTGCAAAAAGATCTATCTCGAAAGGGCCCCAAAGATTTTGAATTCTCTGGAAGACTAAAGGGTTCAGTTTCCAGTCGCTCGAGTCTTTTAGGAACCTTGAGTTCCAATCTGCTATTGTGTTTAGATGACCTGGGATGAATTCTGCTCTCAGGATTATTTTTTGATTCCAGCAGAAATACCCAATCTTCTTGGCTAGATCTGCTAGAAGCTTTGACCTTGCTCCCCCTAAGCGGTTGATGTAGGATACGGGTGTAAAGTTGTCTAATTTGATAAGAACTACACTGTTTTTCAGGACTGACTTGAAGCTCATTAGGGCGTTCAGGCTGGCTAACATTTCCAGGCAATTTATATGTAAGGAGAGTTCCTTTTGGGACCATTTCCCCCCGGTTTATAACTTCCCTAGTCTGGCACCCCAGCCTAGGTTGCTCGCGTCGGATTCCACTGTGTGGTCTGGCGTGTTCCCGAAAATTGCTTTTCCATTCCAACTGCCTAAGTTGTTGCGCCACCATAGGAGATCCTCATGAGCTTCCAGGGACAGGGGAACAATGTCTGAATACCAAAGACCTTTATTCAGACCCGAAGATTTTAGTCTCTGTAAGGCCCTGTAGTGTAAGGGTCCCGGTGAAATAGCCTGAATGGAGGAAGATAAAAGACCTACTATTCTTGCAAGTTCTCTCAGGCTGACTGAGTCCTTGGATAGGACAAAAGAAACTTCCTTTATCTTTGATAATTTCTTCTAGGGAAGTTGTAACTGAGCTAAAGGTGTGTTCACCTGGAAACCTAGGAACTCCAGGTTCTGAGAATGGGTTATAATTGATTTCTCTACATTGATGATGAAACCCAGGCTCTCTAGGAGATCTACAGTCCATTTCATGTGAATCAGTAATTCCTCCTTGCTTTGGGACATCAGTAAGATGTTGGCTAAGTAAATAATAAGCCAAACTCCTCTTCTCCTCAGGGAGGAGACCACTGGTCTCAGGATCTTGGTGAAACACCAAGGAGCTGAGGATAGTCCGAACGGAAGACATTGAAATTGATAGGTTATATTTTTCCATACAAATCTTAGGTATTTCTGAGAGTCTGGATCCATGGGAATTGTAAAGTAAGCATCCTTCAGGTCTAGTTTTATGAGCCAGTCCTTCTCTTGGAGGATATATATCAGAAGATGAATCCCTTCCATTTTGAAGTGTCTGTATACGAGGAAGCAATTCAAATCCTTTAGATTTATAACGGGACGCCAACCCTTCTCTTTCTTTTTCACAAGAAAGATTGTGCTCACAAACCCTGGACCGGTGTTGGAGACGATAAGAATCGCTCCTTTGGCTAGCATTTGGTTCAGCTCCGCGTCTACCAATTCGGATTGTTCTTGATCTAGGGTAAGTTCCCTGGGTTGTTTGGTCTGGTATGGAGTAGTGATAAACTCTATTCTAAAACCTTTTACTGTCTGTAGGACCCAGGCATCGTTTGTTATGGATCACTAATTGTGTCTGAAAAGAGAAAGTCTTCCCCCTACCTTTGTGGGGGAAGAACCAGGAAGAGAAGATCTTACCTTGTTGTCCTTGAAATCTTCCTCCTCGGCTGTTTCCGCCTCGTGTTCGATTGTTGCGGCCTCTCTGGGGGTAGAAATGATTGTTTACCCGGTAGAATCTCGAATAACCGCGTTGATTTTGGTATGAGGACCTGTTGAAACCACGGCTGGCAGCCGGTCCTCCCCTGTCAGCCCTTCCAAGAATTCTTCCTCCGAACATTCTCCTCATGTTGTACTGTGCCTTGTTAAAGGCTGAGAATGTCGAGACGTATTTACCTAGGGATTTTATAACGGTCTCTTCAAAGAGAAGGCCATTTGGGTCTCCTTGGATGTCTTTGTTTGCTAGATCCCCCAATTCGGGATTCATGCGCATAAGGATGGCTCTACGTCTCTCGGAGGTCAGGTTGGCATTTGCGTTCCCGAGGAGGCAGATTGCTCGTTGGCTTCAACCACGAAGGAGTTCGGTATCTACCGGAACACCGTTCATGGAGGATTCCTCGGCTAAATCCAGGATTCTAGCAAGAGGGCCAAGAATGTCAAGTAGTTGCGAGGGTCTCTCCAGGTTTTAAATAGGAAGGTGAGTAGTTCGGGGTCGAGGTTAGGGGTCATACCGGCTTTGTTGTCTAAAAAAATGTCTTGGACACTCGGACCTCATGAGGTTACGAGAATCTCGTTTGAGTGGTTTTCAAATCCAAGCCGTAATAAATTTTGCCACATGATCTAAAGGCCACCAGTCGGAACCTCTAGGATGGGTAATCTTGGAGGGATTAAACATCTCAGACCCTGATGGGTCTTTAATAGAGTTTGAATTGTTAGAAGATTGTGCTAAATCCTCATCAAGGAGGTCATCATCGAATTTTTCTTTGGGGTCGAAGAAATATTCATTGGCCTCATCGTCAATATCAATTGGGGACAGGTAATCATCGTCATCTTCGATGAGGTCTAATGTGCCGCTAAGGGCACCCGGTCTCTTTGTGCCGGGACACCCATGCTTTTGCGCCATTAGGGTCGCTCGTTCTTTTTGTGCCGCTCGGGACACCCAGGTCATTTGTAGCGCACGGCTACCAATCGATAAAATCCTATCCTTTGTAGCGCGTAGGCTACCCTGAGGTCCAATATGTGTTGTCTTTTTTAGGGCCTTACCGCTTTTACTGGGGAGTGGATCCTCCTCACCAGAAGAAAGTGATGCGTCATCCTCAGGAATAATTCTCTTTCTTTTAATGAGTGCTGCCTCCTCAGCTTCCTTTAAAGACGTTTTTAATTGCCTCTCAAAGAGGTTCATTAGTGAATTTTCGGTGAGTGGAGTTTCAAAAGAGGCATTGGTCTAAGACTCACTTTGAGACATCTTTAAGTATAAATAAATTACTCCCTTTTTTTTTTTTAAATGGACTTGTTACTGGTATTTAGTAATGAGAAGCCGGTGATCCGAGGGAAAACAGCTGACTTGGTCCGTTGGGTTCGCGCTGTGCGTCTCGATGGAAACGCAACAGCGCCAGTCAGGATCGGGCCCTCAGAGCATGTATTGTGCTCCGAGGGTCACATTTTTCTCCCAATTTTTGCCGGGCGGGTCTCCTGTAGAGGTCCCGATCCGGAAGGGAAAGGAGGCTTTTATCCTGCATCCCGCGTTTGAAGCTTAACAGCGAGGAAAGGACTGGCAATGTTCTTGCCTCGAGCGAAGGAGGCTTATATCCCGCTTCCCACATTTGAAGTTAAACGGCGGGGATTCCGACTGGCTGAAGCTTCGGGTATGTCGGAGCTTCAGTTCGGTATATATTAATCACGTTCTTTGTAAAGAGAGTCATAACTTACTTGTTCGATAAAGAAAACATTACATGTGTGAATTTACGCGCGCAAGAGCTAAAAAAGGGAACTAGTGCGAAAGGGCCCAACCATAAATTGGAAGGGGATCCTAAGGAGGTATAAAGACTTACCTGTAAGGGACTCGATCTAATTAAGCCAAATAAATGAATTAAAACCAAGAAACAGTCACAAAAATTATAACACATACAACTAAAAAACTACTCTAAGATTATGTTATTATATAAATAGAGATATAAATGCCAAAAGTGTTAAAAAAAAAAAAAAGGCATAAATAGTCTATAACATGAAAATCATAGGAGCTAAGAAGAAGTTGTACTTATCTGTTCATGAGCAGCGAATAAAAGAGGAAGGTAGCTGGTTGCTATGGTGCTTTGTTATGTTACTTGGAATGTTTTTATTTATGATGTACTGGTTACACTTTAAAGGGCTGCATGTCTAGGCAGCAAATAAAAGTTACTGCATAATGTCAGCCTCCGGTCTTGTAATGAAATCAGCTAAGGCTAAGTTCTGTAGGCCTGCGACCCTGACATGGCTGATCAAGAGCTCATGGTCGACTGGGTTGAAGGCCGCAGACAGATCAAGAGGGGCTGACGCCTGGGTAATGCCTCTGTCAGCATCTTCCTGCATATCAGCTATGACTGAGAGAATGACTGCTTCAGGCGAATGAGCTGTCCAAAGCCCTGCCTGATGGGGGTCAAGGAAATTAAATTCCTCTAAAAAGGAACAGAGGTGACTGGCAACATGAGCCTCCAGCACTTTGGCCCGGAACGGTAACAAGGAGATAGATTGGCTGATAGTTCTTCAAAATCAATGGGTCCACGCCCATTTTCTTTTGGAGCAGAACCGCTATAGCCTCTTTGAAGATGTTTGGTACCATACCTTGGCTAAAGGAGTGGTTGAGGAGAGAAATGTCTATATCAGGGGAATGAGAGAAGACCTTTTTTGTAAATACTCAGAGGGCAAGTATCGTTGGGGAATCCCAATTTAACTTTTAATAATAGATTCAGAGAATTGGTTCAGAAACACCTCCTTACTGATAGCTGATTTGATACCTCCTTAAGTGAGGGCTACGAATAGCATGAACAGTGCTATCAGCTGCAGCGCTTCTTTACATGCTCAGTGGAGTGGGTGGGTCTGGCTCTTGAACCCCCAACGCATCAGCTCTCAGTACCATAGCATCATGGCCCAGTTTGCTCTCCAGCACCTGTGCATGCAGATGAAGTGACAGATACATGTCACCCACTTCATCACCAGCGTGGTATTCCCATGGCCCGCACACCACATAGGAGGTGACAGACCTAATCAAGCCATTGCATCTGGGATTACGAACTGAGCATGTGTGCTCCACCCCCACTTAATTAACTCCTGTATACCACGACCAGCAGATTGGTAACATTGATGCATGTGCGCTTATGCCGTAGGTACAGCTTGCAAACAAAGTCAATTCTTGGGCCTTTAAGGAAAGGGTAAACATGTTATTGCAACATTTTGTCAGGTGAAAAGATTTGATGTTGATAACCCAAAAGGTACAAAAGATTGCCCACTATCGCGAATGGAGATGTTCTTCAAACTCAGCACTCCGCCACCTCTTGGGACATATTACCTAGTTGGATGTTGAAAGTCATTATATTTTGATATGCACAAAACCTCTGACTGGGAAGAACACTGATGGTTGTACCTGGCGTATGGAGGTTATAATCTACACATTTACCTAGCCAGGAAAACCCACTCAGTTTAATGCCAGTGATAGCGATCGAGTCAATTAGAGTACTTGGCATCATTTGATTATTCATTGCATTTATCAAACTCATTTGTGACTGGAGTAAGAACTCTTTCATTTTTAATGTATTTCTTCCTTCTTCGCCTAATCAGTGTAGCCTCGTCAGGAGGATTCATTATAAATGTTTGCCATTGAGCATCTCTCTTGTCCTTAGGATGAGATGTGCCACTATAATGGCTGGAACACTCAACTTAACTATACCTCAACAACTGCCTCTACTTATCATTCCTTACCCTTGTTATTTTTAATTAACACATTTTTTTTTAAATTAAATATTGAACATTTTAGATAGCTTCGGCATTCTTTATTTTTTAGTACACAAAACAAATATTTGTTTTCATTTATTCGTTTGGTATTCATAGTAATGGTTTTTTTTATGATTATGCCCCCATCTCCAGTTAAACTAACCCTAATATTGTCCTGCTCATTAGTCTCTCAGCCATTCAGGACATATATACAGCTACAGGTTGCCAGCCTGCTTGCATAGCCCTTCCCTACAGTTGTAATACAACTAGAATGTTCTGTACTCATCCCTACATATTTCTGCGGGAATAAACTCGCTGGGGGGATGGGACAATCATCGCGAAGGGGGCAGGGGATGGGACAAGCAACAATGCAGGATGGGAGGAACGTGGCACACAATAAAGCAGGGAGGGACGGGCTAAGCAGCATTGCGGGGGGCAGGAGGTACAACAATGTGCAGCAGGACGGTGGGCGGGGAGACGGTCTGCAAACATATGCACTCTTACGGAGTGCTGCAAGTAAAAGAAAAAAGTACTCTGAAAGCACAAGCAGTAGAAGGAGATGGAGCAAGGAAGGAGTCATTGGGCCATTCTCCTGTGAAGGGACAAACACAAATATTTAGCAAAGCAGGCATGCACTGACCAAAGAGAAGCAAGGAAATTAGAGTTACGATGAAGCCAATCATTGAGAAGTAATGGGTGGGCTCTAACCCCCTGTAAGTAAACAAAATGTCTCGCAATCGACAGCGCATGCATGCACTGCCTCAGATGAGACTTAAAAAGGACGGGGTAACAAATCCTTTTAAAAAGGCAAGTTACAAAGATCAAGGAACGGCTCAAAATTGTGACAGAAGCACAAATATTAGTACCGAATCCTAATTTTGAAACTTTTTAAACGTTCTAAAGATACAAAACTAAAATGGAGTTACTAAAGTCAAACTGGTGTTATGTTTCTATTTATGTATGCAGCGCATTGACTCAGCCAAAGTAGGCACAGATATAACACAAAAGAGAGGAGGTGGTAAAGAGTGTGTGCAGATAGGGGAGAGTGGATTCAGAGAGATTTCCTTTGGTTTTGAAATCATGTATGTAGTAAGTTGCAGCCCCGAGAAAGACAGCAATTGATCCCTGTGGAAGAGGTTGAGAGTGGGGCAATATAAGGGTGCTTTTGGTGTCTGCCTAATAAGTTAACATTTTCTGTGTTTAAGTTGAATGTTTCAGATTTGTTTTCGACAGATTAGAAAAAGAAACGCAAAGTGAAATTTGCGTGAACTTGGTTTTGTCATGTTTTTTTCTTTGTTAGAAGCTGAAGTTGGTAATTTTTCCATTCATTAAAACAAAACAGAATCGTGTTCAAGCATGCAAATTGGCATTAGTTTTGTTTTTATATTTAAAGATGCAGCCAAGCCACAGACCACTGCCAGCTGTTCAGACATCACTGTGATAAAGTGTATACGTGCACGGCTGCCCATTCGCCTGTTAGGTCACGATTTCCGGATTTTATTCTAGTACCACAAGAGAATAAATAATCTGTCTAGGGCTATCATAATCTGCCTGGCCAGATCCCCAGTTCAATTTTCCATATGCAAAAGAGTGAAGAGTGTTCATTTTTGTGCAGGTGGCTATAGATAGTGGGCACAAGCACTATTTTTGGAGCTTTAGGACTTACTTTTCTTCAGCTGAATTTAACCGAAAAAAGTGACCGAGAAAAGTAGGTTTATAAAGGAGCATGCAAGAGTGAATAGTTGAGGGTGGTATAGTAAAAGAGGCCGGACCTGTAATCAAAACTAGGCTGCTTTGGTATTCGGCAGCTCGTAAGAAAACGTTTGGGCCCCTGCTTTTATTTGTTCCCAAATTGAGCACTGGGGTGTGAAGCATAGCACCTATGTGCTTAATTAAGTGGATGCTAATACGTGAAAGCCAGCGTTCCCTCTTTTCAGAAGCTTGGGTGTAAGCTAGCCCTTAGAAAAATTTCAGTCTGTCTTGGTCACATAACCATATCTCGGTGCAGAATAGTAAACTTAGTTTCATGTTTCCAAATAATACATTTTTATGTTGACAAATTAAAAATAAATTGAACTATTGTCATTTCATAAATGTTAAACATTTTTGTTCAAAAGATAAAATGTACGCCATAAATATTAAAGAAAATGCACCCCAAGGGATAAATGCTGGAGACAATGGAGTGGAAGTAGGCTTAAATGCATATTTTGTGGTTATGCCCGGTTTTGCTAATATATTGGAAGAAATTGTTGAGTCATACTAAAGGGACTCAGTCATGCCATTTACCAAATGTTTCAAACTTTATTCTGCTAAGGTATGTCCAAGGGAACGGGAAGGCATGTTAAGCAGTGATTGGGCCCTTGAGACACGTTACTGGCGGCAAAGTATACCTAACTGGAAGAATTGTTCTCTTCTAATTATGGATTGGTCCAAAAACTGTGGCTAATGGTAGCAATGGGAATGTTGTATTATGAGTTAAGAAATGAGAGACAGTCATTTGGAAACCTCTCATAGACTGTAAAGAGAATCATCTACCTTGTCAAGTCCTTGGACATTGCATGGTATGAAGATCTACTGTGATCCGTGATTTGTACTAATGGGCAAATGGTGGTTGGGGATTGATGAGTTAAACATTGTTGCAGTGGTATAATATGATTTAATATGCTCTTATTTTTTGACCTATGGCAGGAAAGCGCGACATCTGGAGAAAAAAAGCATAATCTGTACCAGGTTAATTGGTGCAATCAGTTTATATGTATTCTTTGATGTACCACTGTTCTTGATTCTTTGAAAATAAACAATTGCTCCCCCTGGGCTTCAGTCCTCTTTAAGTGGTCCTACTTAGGGGGAGAAGCAATTGTGACAAAGTGGGAGGGAGTGGCTGCTATTAGCAACACAACTGTGAATCAATATTGATGAGTCTGTGGCCATCCACAGAACCTTCATAGATTATGCTTAGTCTACTTGAAAGTGTTCTTGTTTCATTGCACAGTTCCGAGTTATACTGATGGTTATACCAGAGCCAAATGCTTTGTGGTGAGACTGAGATTTACGAAGTAAACCATTGTGTTTTTTATTTACCCTCTATCTAGATTCACCTTGCAGTTTTTGGTGTATTAAGTGATCAAATTCCTGAAAATACAATTGTATACAGAAAGGTTATGTTGTTAAAATGCACAGGTTAATTGCCATGGTATTCTAAGATCGCCCCCGAACGTCACATTTCTTTGTGTTTAGAGGATGGTGAATTACGGAGAACTTTGCAGTCACTGGCCTGTGGAAAAGCACGTGTGTTGATAAAGCATCCAAAAAGCAAAGATGTGGAAGATGAGGACAAGTTTGTCATTAATAATGACTTCAAGCATAAGTTGTTTAGGATCAAGATCAATCAGATTCAGATGAAAGAGACGGTATGTATTGCAAAGTGCTTTTGGATCTAACCTTGCATCAGTGTTGAGCGATCTGATGTATAGATTGTACAGTGGATAATGTACCAGATAAGCAATCTGTAAGAACTATAGGTAACTTTTCTTTTTTCTGTCATATTTCTATTTTTCATGAGGTACCTAAATAATGCAATATCAGATCAGATGTTCTACCACAGTACTGACATTATTAATTGACCATTTCCGTATAAAATAGTCATCCATGAACATCCTCCTCTAGAAGTATTAGCAGACCATGGGTCTATAATGTTTCGCCATGACCTTCCTGCACTGTGGTGAATTTATCTAGCACAGTAATAGCTGATGTCACATGCTCTTCTAACTATCGGTGTCGCGCCAAACACTGCGGCTGACTCTTGGTTCAGCACATCAATCCTTGTTCAATAAGTATAAATGTCCTGTGCATTACACTCCCGGAGTCTGCCGCAGTTCGGCTCCACTGGAATCCAGACAAGAAAGTTTACAAAAAATGGAAGGTGCACCAGGAAAAATGAGTCTAAACGTAAATAAGGAAGTCCTTTGGAATACTTTTATTCTGTATGATAAGACATGAAGTCAGGTGTCATCCAACGTGTTTCGTTCTTAAAGCAGCAGGACTCTAGTCAAAAGACTGTAACCGTCACCCAAATGCCATAACTGCAATTAAGGATTTGGAACTCGTATTCGGGAGTTATACGGTGGGATTCCACTAATATCCCTTCAGTTTTCTGAACTTGACAGGACTACTGCTAATTATCAATTCTGCCCTGAAGAAGTTGTTTAACGCCCTAAATGTCTTAATTATTGCAGACTCCCACCTAAAATTGCTCTGCTTCAGTATAAGTTGATAGGGAAAATACACTTCCCCAAATCTCCCCCACCAAACCCCCACCCCCCAAAATAATCTCCCACTTTCCAGTTCTAAATGTTCGCATGAATGAGAAAGGGAATACTTTATGCGTGGATGTGCTCCTTGTAATTGGGCAGAATGCTGTCATTCACAGTGAAGTTAGCCAAATGCAGAAGTAGGCTGACCTTTTGTCCCATGCTGCAGCCTTTCGTGGATGGTGGAAGAAATATGTGAATGACACACTAACAGAGCAATGGATGAAGAAGGCTAGCTGAAAGCCCTTATAAGTATATTATGTATATAATTTTAGTAAATTCATAAGCTCTTGGTCAACGTCAGATCTAATAATAATCATTGTAATTTATTTCATTGTATGTGAATATATTTTATGTAGGTAGCTTAAAAGTGTGCCATGTCTTCCTGGTCATACGTTGGACATTATTGATCTAACCCCATAGTAAAATCCAAGATGTGGTTGAATGCGTAGGAAACATATTCAGTTGTGTTACTTGGAAGCATATTGACTTAATAAGCTATTTAAAAGGCATGAAATACTCTCATGTATAACAAAATATTATTCTCCAACTGCGTGAAAGAGCTTTTGTCGCCCTTGACATGTAAACAGTGTCCTCATTGCATCACTATTCATTGCTCTCAAAATTATCAATATCTGAACCAGAATGAATTGTTAAAGGTATACAGCCACCGTAATGTGTACGAAATGGTAGATTAAAATGCCCCACAAACCTATTTCACGTTCATGCCCTGGCGACCTTTCAGGTCCACTGGCTTGATTTGTCTGCCCGTGCGCTAGACTTTTAAAAATAATTATTATTATAAACTATTCATGAAAATCAGCTGCTTTGCTCATTACACCTATGGTACTGGCACAAAATGCATAGTATTGTCAAATTGTGTACTCAACAAGTTAAATATACATTTGCCCACCGCCAAAGCAACTTACATCAATTGCCTTATTTCGGTATGTTCTAAGAGTTAGAGAGAGGAAAGGGAGGAGGAGGAAGAAGGGGGGAAGCCGTCTCCTCTTAGTTGCAGAGCCCTATTGCTACATGATATTCACCAATCATTCGCGGCTTTCTGCCCAAGATCCTTCTTACATATGCTGTTCCAAGGGGGGAGGACCACTCTCATCCTGTTCACTCATAAGGAGATATCTCTGCAGCGGTTCCCGAATATCTCTGGGGCGTGCCCGTGGTGGCCTTAGTTCCCAGTATGTGGACAGCTGTCCATTACAGAACGCAGCTTCTTTAAGTCAGTCTGTCCAACATGGGCCATCCGGCAACCCCAGCACATCGCAATTCTGCGCGCAGCAGGAGCATAGACACTGATTTCAAATTCTCCACAGGCACACTGCTCACATACCCCAGCAGTCCAATCAAAGGGGGACCCTCTATGCGGACCTCCAGCATTTCAAAGATGGTTGCCCAATACCCACGAATGTCACGGCAATCCCAGGCCAGATGCATAACTGACGCTGGGCATGCCCGGCACCTCTCGCATCTCACCGCCTCTCTCAAGCGGACCCTGTGCAGCCATTCTGGCGCTCTATGTAGCCTATCTAAAAACTTTAAATGGATCAGGCAGAGCTATAGTTGGGGGATAACTACTGAGACTGTGTGCAGCAAAATCCCTACTGTTCCTCCATTATGGGTGTGCCCAGCTGTACCTCCCACTCTCGTCATGCCCCATGAACACAGACCGGAGCCGTGCGCTGCATTGCCGCAGATAGTGGTGTAATTAGCCTGCGGGGCGAGGGGTTAGTCAGAAAGTCCTTCAGCACCTGGACCGTGGGGGGTGCGCCAGGATAGAGCTGAATCATGCACGCAGGGCAGCGCAAGGCTGATAAAATGTCAGTCTATTAAACGCATCCAACCCTTCCCCTTTAAAGTACTGTGTCCTGCTCTACAAATGTGTCCTCTGGAAATGTATCTCCCATTGTGACAAGTCAGAGTGTTTTTTAACCTAGTGTAAGCTCATGCGTCAGCTGCGATTGGCAGCGTGGGATTTCTTAATAGCGGTATAGAGGGAGCATATAACATCTTTAATCGTGCCCTGCGTCTCAATTCATGCCTGGCCCAGATTGTGCAGCCAGTTGTGTCCACCCTGGCACATGGTCTAGGTTGAGGTTTATAAAGGATTGTGGTCAACGGCGTTGGCGCCGCTTGATCGTGTTCCAGTGTGGTATGTAAACACAATGAGATGATGGACGGAGCGCTGACACTTTTCAGACACTCACCCCCAGTCACAGATCTGGGTTGAATCCATCATTGTTCTTTAGCTCACTTCGTCACCCCAGTTCAGAACCAGCCAGATGTAAAACAGTCTTGACCCTGTGCCCTATGGAACAATCCAGACCGAACTGCCAAGCCAGGTCTTCCCTTGACCGGAAACAATCTTCTTAGGACACGTTTCGTGGTAACACCCTTCATCAGCCAGGCTAGCTTGAATCCAGTGGCAAAGTGATCAAGGCACCCACGTCTGGGCATGCCCTGCCAACTTAGGGCGAACAAAGCAAACACAAGGTGATGAATGATGGAGCACTGAAACTTTTTAGACACTTACCCCAGTCACAGATCTGGGTTGAATCCATCATCGTTCTTTAGCTCACTACGCCACCCAAGTTCAGACCCAGCCGTATGCAAATCAGTCTTGACCCTGTGCCTCTTGGGAATAGTCCAGACCGAACTGCCAAACCAGGTCTTCCCTGGACCAGAAACAAGCATCCTGGGACCCGTTTCGGGGTAACACCATTCATCAGCCAGGCAAACTTGAATCTAGTGGCAAAGTGAGCCAGTGAAGTATGTGCCATGAATTGTGTGGGGTATATCCAGTGATAGCTAAACTGGGCTTGTGCGCAGGATTAATAAAGATCCATATCAGATGCACCCAATCCACCTTGCTCAAAAGGTAGTGTTAGTGTTTCCCAAGAAATCCTGGGTTGCTTGCCAGCTCAGTTAAGGGATATTAAATTTGATCTTAATCTTCACCTAAAGGCACCGCTGTGGGGAATCGGAAGGTTGATAAACAAATACAAAAACTCGGGAAACATAACCATCTTGATTATCGCCAGGCACCCCATCAGAGACAGTAGCAGCTTCTCCCATCTCGGCAAACAGCTCTCCAACCACTCCATGAGTCTGCCATAGTTGGAGCACCATAGTTTGTCTACATCCCGACTAAGCCAAATCCCCAGATGTCTCACATGTACAACTGAGATATACATTCAATCACTAAAACACTCATACATACACTCACCCAACCATACAGTCCATCACAGTTGCACACTTAAAACCATGCGCCATAGAATCACCCACTCACACATCTATGCACAGAGTCGCACACACCCTACCCACACAAACACTCAGGCACCCATACAGATACTGAGACAACCAATCAATAACCCATATAGAAACTCATATAGGTATTCACAAAACCATGCAGCCACTTATACACCAACACACAGACACATACAGACATTCACACAGTTTAGTCACTAGTCTGCAGTAAGATACATTTAATGACTCACTTATAGAATCAGTTACGCACCTAGAAAATCATCCATTCACACACTTGTACACCCACTCATTCTTCAATAGGCCTTTCCCTATATATATTAAACATATTAAAACTTTACAGTGGAGCGAAGATGGAAAATGCGTCAGCTATTTGGACCATTTGAAAAAATTGGAGCAAAAGTATTCCTGCAAAATCCGGCACGCCTAAAAATTATCTTTAAAGGTGTAACAAGAAGCTTTAATAGCGAAACACTGGCGGAAGATTATCTTCGGGAGATTACAGAGACAGCCTCTGGAAATCCAGGGAGGAAAACTAAATTAGATATATGATTCACAGCAAAGCGAATATATCGGACTAATTACCTATTGTAATTTGAATTTAAGAGTAAGAATAACATGTTGAAACATGGACTATTGGCGGAATGACTGAACGGATTGGGGGGAAATTTAAATTTAAATGTTTAGAACAATTTGAGTTTGGGTCATCTATAAAAGATAAAGATTTTATTTATATTAAACTAGCCTAGATCGCAGGGCCTGCCTGCGCAGATGTCGCACCCCTGGTCCAGACAGGCCCAGGTAACCTTCAAAAGTGGTGGTGGGTGGGGGGGGGGGGGGGAAGGGGAGGGGAAGGATGGACAGGATAGACATAAAGGATAGCAAATCAATGCTAAAAAGGGAAAAGAAAATACATACAAGGACCACAGAAAATCAGAATGTCAGAGATATAAGATATGGCAACTCCGCACTAGTACTATGGTGGTGATAAAAATACTATCGCTGAATATTTGTGGCCTGAATGACCTTAAGAAAAGGCAAATGGTTTCAATAGGGCTACAGAATTGGGGAGCTAATGTTGTATGCATGCAGGAGACGCATATTGAAGGGTCCCAAAGCCAGTTGTTAAATACACTAGGGTACAAATTGGTGTGTGCTACTACACAAGGAGTTAAAACTAGGGGGGTTGCAATTTTGGCTAAAGGGAGTGGATTGGTGTTTAATAACTCCAAAACTGATAAATTTGGCCGCTGGGCAATTACTGAATGCAGCTATCAAATAGGGCAAAAAATGACAATTTGTGCTATTTATGGGAGTAATACAGACGACCCCGTGGTGTTCGATGAAGTCTCTAATGAATTGTCACACTGGCCCCCCCCCCCGATTTTTCTTTGTGGGGACTTCAATATAAACCTTCCTACCGACTGGTCCTTGAATGATGACTGGACATATAAAGGACGTAAACCTAAGGTATTTCGCTCTCTTAAATATCTGTGTCTTACACATGGTCTTGTAGACAGCTGGCAGACTTCAAACACTAATATTGGTGATCTTGGTTATACATTTTATTCAAATCCTCACCGTACGCATGCCAGAATTGATTATATTCTACTCTCAAATTCATTAATTAGGAATTCCCAAATTGTTAAATTACCCCGAGTACTATCTGATCATAATCCTCTCTTTTGCACATTGACTATTAGGCAAACTAAAATCGAGTCTACTCTGTGGTCATTTGAAAAAGCTTTACTGAATGACCCTCAGTACTGTCTTCATATGAAAGACTGGATACCCAAGTTCCTAGTAGAAAATATTAATAGTACCTCAATAGAGGTTGTTTGGGACACATTGAAAGCAGGGATCCGGGGGGAGACTATGTCATATTCATTTAGAGCAAACAGATGAGAGAAAGAAGAGTTACGGAGGTTACAGGATGAGCTTATGCTAGCAGAAGCAGCACTCATCAGTAACACTAGCAATACAGATACAATTGGGGATATTTTCAGTACCTTAGCTCAAGTAGCAGTAGCCAAGGCAGCAATCACTAATATGTTCTCAGATAAGGCAATACGGAAAGCCATGGCACAAACAGAATTAATACACGAAGTTAATGAGCAAGTGGGCCATCAATTGGCGATGCGACTGCGTCAACAGACCAATGCTAATTTAATAAGGGAGATTGTAGATCCAGTGGAAGGTCAGTTAAAAGATCCAGAGCTGATCAAGCAAGCATTCTGGAGGTTCTATAAAGAATTATATACCGACAATAATAATAGAGACACTACAGAAATAGAAAGGTATTTAGAGAATTGTGAAGTTGTAAAGCTTGAGGAAAACATACAGCTGGCCCTAGAAGAAACTCCGAATATGGAAGAGGTACTGACTGCAGTCAAGAATCTCCCTAAAGGGAAGGCGACAGGTCTAGACAGTATCCCTTTAGAGTTCTATGATATATTTATAGATGAAATTAAATACATCCTCAGGGACCTGATCATTCATATCTTCTCCGGAGGGGAACCCCCAAGTTCTTGGTCTAAGGCCAAAATTGTGATTTTTGCAAAAAAAGGGAAACCTCCAGAACATTTAGGATCATATCGTCCAATAACTCTTATAAACGCTGACTCTAAAATTTATTCTAAAATCCTGGCTAACCGGATTGCACCAGTAATACATAATGTTATTGTCAAAAGTCAGCACGGTTTTGTTCCTGGAAGATCAACGATAAATCATATCCAGAGGGTTATTACACTTATAGACGGAACAGAAATTACAGGAGATCCTATGGCTTTAATCCTCCTGGACGCAGAGAAAGCCTTTGATAGGGTCTCCTGGCAGTTTCTCTGGAAAACAATGGAGATGGTGGGATTTCGAATAAAGATTATTCAAGCACTACAAAAAATGTATAATAACCCTAGGGCTGTAGTATCTGTTAATGGAAGCCTGACTAAGGAAATCGCTGTCTCTAGGGGTACTCGTCAGGGATGCCCTTGCTCCCCATTGCTTTTTGCAATATATATAGATCCTTTCATTCGGTACATGGAGAAACACAATCATATAACTCCTATTATTTTACAGGGGTATACAACAAAAACATTTGCAGATGCTGATGATATTGCTATAGTTACTTCCGATCCTATAACAGCAATATTGAATATTGAGGCCGAGGCTAGAGAATTTGGGCGGGTATCAGGATATGCGCTAAATCAAGGAAAGACACAAATTGTTCTAAATCAAAAAATTGTGATGGATGATCCTAGAGTGGTGAAGGGAGCAACATATCTGGGTGTTACAATCTCTTCCAAATTAGAGGAAGCAGTGGAGATAAATCTTAAGCCAATGCTGAACACGATACAAAAAGATCTACGACGATTAGACAATCTCCACCTGTCCATTATTGGAAGAGCAAATGCAATTAAAATGGTGTATTTCCCGAAGATATTATATTTATTTAGGACAATTTGTCTAGAGTTTTCAAACCAATGGTTTACAGCAATAGAACGTACCTTTTCTAGATTTATATGGTCATATGCTCAACCGCGCCGTGCATATAAATATCTTACCCTCCCTAAGGACAGAGGGGGGCTAGCACTTCCCAATTTAAAAAGATATTACTGGTCATGCGTATTACTTTACAGCAAGGAATTATTACAAGGGGGGAATAATGTAGAGATACATACCGCCTCAATCTTTCATTTACTTATCGGGAATTCCTGCTATGGCTACCTTTGGAGGCACTTACACGACAGCTATCATAAAAAGGTCAAATTCAAGACTCTTTATAGTTGTTTCAAGGTATGGAAGGCGGTTAAAAAAGTGCTAGAAATAAGACGATTCTCATATTACACTCCAGTCTTAAACAACCCAAATCTCCCAACAATTATCTTTAAAGATAATTGTGTTCATAAATGGCATAATCTAGGAATTATCCAATTAGGTGATTTTTATACTAACTTGGGGGTTAAATCCTTTGAAGTTATGAAGGAAGAATTTGGTTTAGATTGGCGAGATTTTTTTAAATATCTCCAGATTAGAGACTTCTTAAAGCACAAACCTGGAGTAAAAACACTCTGGGGAAAATCTTTGGTAATAGAGACCATTATACATCCTAAAAAGCACTCGATTAGTGGAGTTTATGAGCTATTGTTAGATAAGTTCCCTGATGATTTAGACAAAACGTCTATAAAGTGGCAAAGCAAACTTGAGATCTCCAAAGAAGAATTTTTATATTCCTATCAGCTAGCACAAACCATTCTTATCTCTACCAAACTTCAGGCACAATTTTATAAAACCTGTTTTTTTCTCTATTATACTCCTGATAAGATTGCAAAATGGGGAACTGGTAAAGGGACTTGCTGCCCGAGATGCAATCTATTTAAAGCAGACCCCATCCATATCTTTGCCTCTTGCCCAGTGCTAGTGCCTCTGATCCAAGATATAGAGAAGTTCTTAACCTCTGTTCTTCACAGAAAGGTTGTCTTGTCACCAGCGGCACTGGTACTTGGGCTGGAAGACTCAGATAATCCTGAGAATGGTCATGATTTTATATTTGCTGCTATGGCTGTTTGTCGATTATGTCTAGCCTCGGCCTGGTTGGATCCGCTACCACCCACATTTCAACAATGGCTAGCCAGGCTTTTAGCAGTACATAACATTGAGACAGCCATATATAGACGGAAAGGTAGAAGACGCGAAAGGGGCTTGAAAATATGGACTCCACTTACACTCTGTCGAGACTTACAAATTTGATTTATTATCATTGCTGTCATGGATCTTTCTTTCTTTTTCTTTTTATTGTTCTAATTGGTTTTTTTTTTTTTGGTGAGGTATGGTATATACATATATTTTGTAAAAGATTTTCCCTTAATGTTTGTTTATTTAAAAATGATAATCATAATGTAATGTTCATGATATTAATGTACAATATGTTAACCTGTCCTGGGGGGGGAGTAAACAGATATAAAAATTAATAAAAATATGAAAACAAAAAAAAGAAAAACACACAAGAAGGGCTAAATAAAAAAGGCCTAATGTGTAAAAGAAATACACTTCAATCCGTATAAAAAATTGTTTGATTAAAAAAAAAAAAAAAACTTTACAGAAACACAGACTCACTGGATGACGTCATCAGTGATGTCATCAGTGATGTCACTGACCATGTCATGAGTGATGTAATATGTGACGTCATCAGCAGTGCATTGCGGGGGCGCAAGTTATAGTTAGCTGAACTAACTATAACGGGGGAATTTCTAGGGTTTTGTACGAGGGAAATGTCCAGCTAACTATAACGCCCCTGAAACCTATGTTTTTTTACTGAATTTCTAAGGTTTTTTTAAATGCCAATTCCTAACTATAACGCCCCTGAAACCTTTGGTTTTTTCAGTGAATATATATATATATATATATATATATATATATATATCTCCATCCGATTGAAAAAAATTAACCAGTCAAAACCTCTTAGTGAGATGATAGCAACAAAAATAGCCGACAGACATAGAAGACCCAAATGGGGCCCCATAGCCCAAACTACCAAACAAAGAAAGCATTGTAGGGGTGTCACAACACAAACACCCCCGAGAAGCTATGTCCCTGTCTATCCTACCTAGGCCTACTAGTTCTCCCTGTTCATGTACAACTCAACGTCCTAGAGTCCCTGCCCTGGGATCACTTATTTTAAATGTATTTTCACTCCAAGCACATTTCTTCATCTCTGCTACAAGAAGCCTTGATGGTAGATGTCAAATTGGTGCATGTTGGCAAGGTTCCATGTTTCTAGTCCTCTCCATTTACAGATCATTTTATCAAGTGACGCATGGCCCCATGTACTCAGCCTGATTGGCAAATAGAGTAGGGCATACAGGCAAATTAATAGGGCGAGCCAAGCCAGATCGAGCTATGGGTCTGGCGTGGCTAAAAGAGTGTGGCAAGCCATGAAAACATTTTACCTGTATATTGCCCCACAAACATAATGTAAAAATATGATAGTTCTTCAAAATTCATAAAAGTTTATTTCTTTAACATGCAGAAGTTTTGACCTTAGTACATCAGATTATTAGTAAATCAGATTATATCACTACCTAGACAGACATTTATTAAAAATGACCATTTTTAGAAACATTCATGGTACCGCCCACCAGCAACAATGCCATTAGAAAACTAAAAGGCAAGTCAATAGTCATGTAAACCCTAGGCATGGGCTAGATTCTTCTTCTAGATGGCGCAAAATTACAGTCTATTAAATCAAATATAAGAGTTGCTTGTACAGCGCACATCCTGAACTTGAGTATTTGAAAGTACTTTCATATGTGATAATAAGGCTGTCCTGTTTTCAGTGTTTATTTTTTTAATTCTAGTGGCCATTTTCAAGTGTTTCCTCAAAATCAGTGATTAACAGGGTTTATACATTTTGCCAACCTGAAAAATTTGCCAAAAGCTGTGCTTTTCCTGTGCCTTCAAATTATATTCACAGATACTATTTTTATTGTACGGACCATCTATTACAGAAACTAGCGTGCATATAGTTATCCTTTGTGGTTTGTTTTTTTATATGCTTCTTCAAGGGTCACATTTGTAGATGTACGGAGGTGGAGAGTAGGGTAGTTACCAATATTTCAATCTTTTCTTCTTGAATAGTTGGCAGTTGGTCTTTGTGTATTCCTCCCAATACAATGAGACAAATAGGGAACTATCTGTTGACCGAATGGGTCATCCTATCAGGATGAGTGGAGTGGAGCTGTTCCCTGCCCCACTTACATTTCAAATGGATGCCTCCAGTACATACACCAAGGAACTTGACACCAGTCTTTTGTCACCCCAAACAACTTGAAGCATTGACAGGGGAAAGAAGGAAGAACATTGCCAGAACCAGATGAGGGGATAGCCTTCTCCCACTTCAAAGTCTGGCACCAGGTATAGTTACTAGACCCTACACCAACTCTTCAGTACTCTCCTGGACCTGCAGGAATTACAGAAGAAGGCTACTTTGTTTCCCAGAGGACTGCCCTGCTGCTTGAGGTCTGCCTTGTTTCACAGAGGACTGCCCGGCTGCTATTGGATGATTGCCCTGCTGCTATTAAAGGACTGCCCTGCTGCTTGTATTCTGTCTTGCTCCCTGCAAGGGAAGACTGGACTTGCTCCTTTCATCCCAGGCTACCTGAATGTCGCCAAGGATCAGTTGGCTGACCTCCTGTTCTGAGCTATTGGGACACAACAAATTTCCAAAGGCCTCCCTGCAACTGAACCTGTATGGACCTGGCTGAGCCATGTTGGCCTCATCTAGAGTGAGTCCCTGACTCCAAGGATCAGTTGGCTGACCCCCTGTTCGGAGCTATAGAGACATAGCAATCTCCAGAGGCCTCTGAGCTTGCCTGGACCTACAATCGGACCTGCCTGAGCCCTGCTGGCCTCTGCTAGAGTGAGTCCCTGTCTCCAAGGGTCAGTTGGCCATTCTACCGTTCTGAGGTGTAGAGACACAGCACGCTCCAGAGGCCTCCCTGCAACTGGCCCTGCATCTGGACCTGCTTGACCCTGCTGACCTCTGCTAGAGTGAGTCCCTGATCCTCAAGAGGTGTCTCCCCAGGTCCTGGACTCTTGGCTGGCTTTAGTGTGCACTTCTCTACAAAAAAAGGAGAAATTCAGAAGTTCCGGACTCGAACGTAATTTTTTCAGTGGGACTAACCTGGTCTCGGTATCCGGCCTGTGCTCCAGCGCGGTTGGCCTGAACTTGTGATTTTCCTCCGACATGAGAGGACCAGATAACTGCAAGCGGTGCTTTTTGCTTCTACGCTCTATACTACTGTTGGTCTCATTTTATTTTTTTAAATTGACTGTATTTTTTTTTTATTGCTTTGGAATTTTTCTTTTGTTGTGTTTTTATTTTATTACTGTTTGTGTGCTGCAGAAATATTTACACAGTGCCTCTAAGTTAAGCCTGACTGCTTTTGTACCAGGCTGCCAGAGGGTTAAGCACAGGTTAATTTAGTTACCTTTGTGGTTGACTCTAGCAAGGACCGTGGTTGTTGCCTGAGTAGGGTTTCCAACCCCTCAATCAATAACCTGATTTCTTACAGTTGACTTTAGGTTAAGGACCTCATTAAGAGGTCAACCATTAAGAAGTTACTGGCTCCATCGAAATTACGAGTCCCACAGGCACGCCGCATGTCCAGTATCTATAACCTTCACCTGCTAACATGGGAAATATCCAGGTAAAATACAGAGAAAAAATGAAGAAAAGCCCTCAGAATCTGAACCAGAATTACCAATTCCAACTACAACCCCAACCTCCCCCAAATTAATTTTTCAGAGAAGGCCAATGGTCTTGCTTGTAACAGGTCAGCAATTTTTACCACCTTCCTCCGTAGTTCAAAGTACACCCTCCCGTATCAGTAGCTCCTAGATGACCTGACCGGTTTACAGGCACCTCGTAAAAAGGCAATAACTATGCATACGTTGACCTGTACTTACATACCCTCAACCACAAAAAAGGCCTATTCATCAACTCTTTTCAGACTTACAACAGGGTATGTAACATTTTATCAGTAAGTGTACTGACTCCACTCTTCTTTCTCTGTTACCCAGGTGGAGGAGCAAGTGAGCACAACGGAAAGAGTATTTCAGGACCGACAATACCAGATTGATGCTGCTATTGTGAGAATTATGAAGATGAGGAAGACACTGCTCCACAACCTTTTGGTTTCCGAGTTGTTTAATCAACTTAAATTTCCAGTAAAGGTAACTGAATTTGTAAATCTGTAAATGGAACTTGCACTCTTTGATTGTACAGGTGCATTCAGATCACTTGCAGGGCAATGGATTATTCATTTGAACTATCAGCCACTTTCATTAGCCTATTCTGTCGGCAAGCGGAAATGCATTCTTGTTGAATATTGCAGAAGTGTTGAACAGAGCGGCCACCTGTTTATGCACTTACTTCTCTTTTTTAATAACAGAAGGAAGCAAACAGTGAAGCAGATAGGAGCAGACATGTAGGTAATTTGAGGAAAACAATAGATTATGTTGAAATAGTGGTCATAGCAGAAGCAGTTGGTAAACTGTTAAAGATTACAGGTGTTGAAAAAGAAATGAGAGCCAATGGTGCTTTTCCAAGATGTATTTGACCAGGAGCAATATTGCTAATTAAATTGAGCACATTTAAAGTTAAGACTGGGCAGGCTTCTAAGAATGCGAATGTTCTAAATATAATACAGACTCAGAAGCTGAAGCTCATGGTTCAGACAAAACAGAAGAGGCAGAGTTTGAGGGGGAAGAGATGGAAAAGAGAAAAATAGAATTAAATGACCAAAGACTCAAGACATTTAAACAGAACTAATGGAATGTTAAAGGATCAGAGCAGAAAGGGAAATGGTAGTGCAGTGAGAGAGAAAGTTATTAGTACACTATCATCGTTGGGAAAGAGCAAGGAAAATGACTGTAGAAGCCGTAGTGAGAACAAGCAGATGTGCTGCTAGACAACATGACTAAAAGACAGTAACATTGACAAGGTCAATTGCTCGGGCATTGCAGAGATCTAATGGCTTTGCCAATGTTTGTTCAGTGTTGACAGGGTCTTGCTAAACAAATGTGGAAGTGATAGTGAGAAACAGTTGAGGAGCTTTGAAGTGAAGCGAGGATGTGGGGTAACGGCCAAAGCTGCCAACAGGGGAACTGGGGAACCAGGTTCGAATCTCTTGGTCAGCTGAAGTGTCTGTGATTCTGGGCAAATCACTTACGCGTCACCCCTGCCTGTGACATTGAGTGTGCTCCAATTCCATCGAATCGTGCCTAAGAAATAAAAGCAGCAGCGACGAGGAAGGTAGTGGGGGGACGGGTCAAGCAGAGAAACTGGAGGGGATCAGGAAAGGGGCAAGCAACAACAGGAGAGGGCAGGAAGAAGCATCAGTGAAGGGGGAAAAAATACCTTAATTGAAGCAGGATCAGCGACAAAAATTAATGTGTCATTGTGTAATGTATCTGGTGAGCTCTTAAAGCACTCCAATATCAAAGGCTCGTGTTCGTGCTATGGCAAGATGAAGGACGGAGCGAGCACTCAAAATCCATTGGATCGATGCAAAAAGTGCTGTTAGTGTTTTAACTACTTTTTAAGAAATGCGTTGGTTTATGTACACATGCATGCATTTTAGTGGTATGTGTGAATGTGTACAAATATGCATAGTTTACGCTCATGGGCTGTGTGCGCACATGTATACAGGTATGTTCTACACTGGCGGGAAAAGTGAAGAGAGGGTAGAGAGGAAATGGACGGGGGCAGAGGGGTTAAAGAAAAAAGCAGCACCACAGATAAGGTAGATTGACTGAAAACATAAGCATTCATATGGAGTGCTTGAAAACAAGGAAAAAAATAGCTCAGAAAACCAGGAGCAGTGTAAGGAGACATGTACTTGGTCCATGTGCTATAGGAGGGTCAAATAAAAGAGGAGGGCATGATGCATGCATGCCATGACGAATGTCGTCAAAGAAAATGAGAACGCCGTGAACATTGACCCATAGTAGGAGATGGACGGCATGTAAGCAGACAGTAAACCTACTCTACTGAATCGGCACTGCTCCTATCGACAGAAATCGTCAGCAAACGCGTTGATGAAGGACAGACTGTTGCCTTAGTCCTTCTAGACCTCAGTGCCGCATTCAACACTGTAGCCCATCAAACACTACTTCAGCGCCTTAGTAAAGGAGGTGTGGCTGGACGAGCCATGAAATGGCTTGGGTCCTTCCTACACGACCGCAATTTTCAGGTGCCTTACTACTCCAAAAGCATCAAGCTGGACCAAGGGAGTCCCACAGGGCTCCACACTCAGCCCCACCCTTTTTAATCTCTACATCACCCCCCTGGAAGAGATTATCGAAAAATTTGGCGTCAGTGTTGTCATATGCTGATGACACACAACTGGTGGTGTCTCTAACACAAGCTCACGATAAGGCAGCCAGCAATTTCTCGACGTGCCTACAAGAACTGGCGTCCTGGATGGCTGACAACTGCCTAAAACTTAATGGCGATAAAACAGAAGTACTAGTGATAGGCAAAGCACCCTCGATCTGGTCCTCATCATGGTGGCCTCAGACCTTGGGACCCACCCATTCCCCCAGTGAACAGGTTACGAACCTAGAGATGTGGTTGGATACCAAACTATCATTCCAGAACCACACCAAGCGAGTGGTGGGAACATTTTTTGGGGTACTGTGAGGACTTCGGAAAATCCTGGATGTACTTCCTGTTACAGCGAGGAAAACTATGGTCCACGCTCTGGTGACGTCATGCTTGGATTATGGGAACGCCTTCTATTTGGGAGCAAATATCAAATGTGTGCAAAGACTCCAATGCATTCAGAATGCATCTGCTCGTCTCGTTCTAATGTTACCCAGGAGAGCTCCCTCTAACAAGGCCCTTGCTTCCCTTCACTGGCTTCCGGTAAGGGAACAAATTATTTTGAAAGCCCAGTGTGTCAGTCACCGCATTCTTCAGAGGAAAGGGCCCAGCTATCTGCATGACCTACTCACCCCCTACTCTCCGATCCGCCAATTGAGATCAAGTGGGACAGGGCAGGTTAGCATCCCGACCATCAGAAGAGCCAGGATGGGTGGCCGCTCCTTCCGTTTTCTAGCAGCCAAACACTGGAATAAACTCCCCCCAGGGCTCCTGCTGGAGTCCTCAGAGACAATTTTCCGAAAAAAACTAAAGACCTGGCCCTTTCCATCTTTAAGCCCTCACGTCTAATCTCTCCCTCTTTCTTTGCTCTGCCCGAACATGGTCTACTCTTCCGCAGCACGGGGACACACTAGCTAGTGTAACCATGCGCTTTACAAACTTGTTTATTATTATTAGAACACTACACGTCTCTTCAAGACCGCACATGCGCTGCCTAGCCGAGACCTAAAAGTGATCAGAAAACAAACACTGAATAGGATTTGAAAGGAGGAAGCAAATAGGATAATTCTATTAGACGCTGCAAGGGATGCAAGTTGAGTGAGACCATGTTATGTATTTTAAAATTGAAGAGAATAATAAAACATGAGAAAGTGAGAAGAAAAGAAAGTACTTAACCAACATAACTAACAGGTGCCATCCTGCTCCTCATTGTTCCATTCTAAACGCTTATCATGTTTTCTTGTGCAGGAGATTTGTCATGTATACTCTAGCAGATCCATTCAATGCTTATTGATGTTATTTACCAAAAAAGCGCTAGAATCGATTCAATTATAGTGTTACACCCAAAGTGGTATTCCTTATATCAGAGGGGACAACCGTCCCAAGGCAAGTTATGTTGTAGCTAACGGTTGGTGGAAGTTTATCTTTTGTCATGGAGTAAAGCCCTTTTTACCTGCACTCTAGAGGCAAGTCTGCCTCCTTGCACCACCTTTATATATCAATTTTGTATGGCATGAATTGGAACTGATTTTCTGTTAACCTAAGGTGTGTGTGTGTGTGTGTCTATTGAATTAAAACATCAGACTGGGGTATCCACATTGGTGTCCTGTTAAATGTATGTAGCCCCTGTAGACCCAATGCCTCCTCGATCTGCTGCAATATCAGCAGTAGTCTAGCAGTGGAGCCCAGGGTTGTCAATTATAAATATTCTATAGCGTCAGGAGATGTGTGTCCAACTTCAAGCCACCGATCTCAGCTTTCCAACTATAGAAATGACAGCTTGACATTGCATTTATGATGCAAGAGGATGCCTTACTGTGGAGGTGTTATCCAAGAAGCCCCGCTTCCCCTACCCTATGTAATGGTAATCAGCTGTAATCTTATTCTGACTTCACTGTTCGTTTCATACATGTTTAGACCTTAAATTGTCCTTGCCCTATCACAAGTGCAAGTACAGTTAAAGGAATGGGAAAAGTGTGTCTCAAGGTAAATCTATCCTGACCCTGCCTCCTGAAATGAAATAGGAGCAGGGCTGGAATGGGAACTAAAAACAGCTCTAGCAAAAATATTCAAACCAGCTCCACTCACTTCTTTCTCACTCTCCTTCCATCTCTTTCTTTCTTTCTCTCTCCTCTCTTCGACCTGTACTCTCTTTCCCTCCTCTCTCTGTCTATCTGTGTTTATGCTTCTCACTGCTGCAGTAAAGTGATAGAGGTCTGCAACCCTGGGATTTAAAAACAGCCTCCAAAGCCTCCAGCCCATTGGCGAAATGCCTGATGAGCTAAAAGGCCATTTGGCCCTTAATAATAGCTCTGTGAGATAGCCTAACCAGGGCATATCGTGTTTGAAGAGCAAGTACAGAACTTATGAATGTTGTTGATCACAGAATACCGAGGCTAGGAAAACACCTATGCTCTCACTTAGATGCGGGGACAGGCCTGGAGGCAGACATCTACGGCAGTGGTTACTGTGCCTTGTTCTCATCCTGTTGGTGTTGAGGATGGTGCAGCATTCAGGCTGTGAGCATTTCAGTGGTGACAGGCAGTTTAGAAGCAGGCCATTAGAAGTAATTTAAGAAATCATTGTGCGTTTATAGTATTTTGTAGATAGTAGGAGCTGTGGAGACCTACTTGTGAACATGGTGATATTCTTATCCACCAGATATAAGGATTATTGTGAGGCTACTGTGAGCCCAGGTAACATATGCTACTTACTAACAAATTGTGACACAGGGGTTACAGATAAGAGCTCCTCTGACCCTAGTCCATTCTACCCCAAGACCAGCGCCCTCACAGTGCACACCCAGGTCCCCAGCTCTGCCCAAGAGTCTCAGACTTCATCAGCTCCTAATTAGTACTGAAGTATGTTACATTCACATTTCTATTTATTAAGTCTCTGCCTTGCTCAACATTAAAAAGAGACTGGAATCTGTGTAGTATGTGGGAAAGCACCATGCAGATGCTATGTAAAGTCACAATGGATATTCCCTATTCATACACAGCAGAGAATTTCACCAAGACTATAGATGGCTCTATAGGAATCAACAAAGACTGTTGCGGCAAACAGTGATGTAAGGGAAGCAGACTCCAGGTGCTGAGTAGAAGTATAACTTTATTCAGGACATAAGTATGAAACGTTCTAACCATGCTCCGTTCGATCCTTCACATTCCTACATTCTAATCGACTATTGTCTCATGCAGAACTCTGCAAAAGAGCAACCATACCACACTTCTTTGATGAGATCACCTGCCACAACTGAAATGGGGGCAACAAGCAAAAAGAGATAATAAGCTTCCCCGATGCCGCTAAGAAAGTAATGATTCGCAGAGCCTGGGCCCTAACCCTCCACCATGGAATGGTCTGAACTGGACATGAAGAGAGCGCTACATATGGCGAAGAGGAAAAGGCGCACTGAACAGCTGAGGCGGGGAGGTTGGTGGGCCCCAGGAAAGGGGGCCACTGGGACTAGTGGTCAATTTGAAGAGAGGTGGGGGGGATTAACCAGAAGCTCCCACAGCCACAAAGGAAAGAAAGGGCTGCACACGAGACCCAGAGAACACGATGGGTTCCTACGTGGAGCCTATGCTGAGACCACAGGCGCAGGGAGAAGAAGGCTCGGATCGGGGGAATAAAGCGACCCCTCAAAAATCAGGCGATGAGTCCTAAACAAGGCGCAAATGGAGGTAGGCGCTAGACTTTAACCGGCAAGGGGACCAGCACAGCGGGGAATATCAAGCGGGAGAGACTCCATACCATTCTTGGTAGCAAATTGAAACTCCGCGCCAGACAGCAAAGAAACTAGGAGTGAAGCTTATTTTCCCCGCTGATACACCAATTGAAAGCAGACTTGAAACGATGGGTGCCGCTATATCTGTCATGGCTAGGGTGGATACAGGCAGTGAAGATGACAGTATTACCTAGGCTTCTCTATTTGTTTCAGGGTCTGCCTATCGCACTGGACAGGGGGCTCTTCTCTGACCTCAGCTCAATAGTGACACAGTTTATCTGGCAGGAACAAAGAGCTTGACTCCCTTACAACGTATGGGGGATTTTTAATTTGGCTGGGTCATCGCACTACCAGGTGATACTGGAGTGGTCTGTGAGGGAATCCGATAAACACTGGCTATATATGGATAGGGAAGTGCCAGGAAAATACATTTGGGATTTAACCTGGAAACCCAAAACTGATCGCCTTGCAAACGTATACCTAAGCCCACCCACGCAGACCACATTGTGAGTTTGGGACAACATAAATAGGCAGACGGGCTGGGCCCCTTTCCCTCCCCTTTTACACCCATACATCTCAGCCCGGCATTTCCTCCGGCAAAACGACTGGGTCCATACGAGGCGTGGCGGCAGGGCGACTGCTTGGCGATCACTGACATGTTCCAGTATAGCGACATTAAAACGTTTGATCAATGCAAACTTGACTTTAAACTTCTGGACACTGAACTATTCAGATATACCCAACTTAAACACTGGGTCATGCAGACAAACATAAGGGAGGCAACCACTAGGGATTTGACCCCCTGGAGCAATTCGCCAAAAAAAGCAGTGATGCTAAGGGCTGTATCTCCTTTCTATACGCACAGTTGCTCTATGCACAGGGCCCGGTAAGGCCACAACATGTATCACATTGGGAACAAACACTAGGGGAACCCATTTTAGATTCTCAATAGTCACGGTTATGGCAAGACATCCCGCAGTGTAATCACTCCATGGGGTTGAGGGAAGCAAATTATAAGCTCATGTCCGACTAGTACTTATACCCCAGTAAACTCAAGAAAAACTTTCCCCAGTCATCTGATCTATGCTGGAGGGGCTGCAGCTTGTTGGGGGGGGCTTTCAATATTTCTGGTGGGACTGCCCGAACATCCGCCACTTCTGGACTGAAATTCTTGCGTAGATGAAAACTATACTAGGATACCCGATACCAAATGACCCTGAAATGATCCTGCTGGGGTTGCGCAATGACAATCTCCGCTATAAGACGAGCAGTGACAAAGTAGTAATGTGGCTATGTCTGGGGGCGGCGAAGATGGTGGCGGCAGCCGCATGGAAGCGCCCATCTGCACCCTCACTTACACAATGGCATGCCAAATTATGGTGACCAGTCATAATGGAACGAATGGCGGATGTTGCCACAGACTCCTACAATTTTTTTTTAATATATATGGGGCACCCTGCTGAGCTATCTCTCCACAGGTTTGCCTCTTTGCTCATGTCCTACACGTACAAGAGCACTCCACCTGTTTCAATTCTAAATCGACGTGACCTGAGAGAAGACTCGAAGGAAAGGGGGAAAGCACCACAACTCCCTATCTAGGTGACATTTCAGAGACCTCCGTGGAAGACTCTAGGCTACACAATAAAGACCACTTCCATGTACCACAGTTAGGTTTACGAGATCTTTGGGGGGAGGAAGGGGATTTAAAATGGTGTATTCAGGGGAAGTACAGAGAAATACTATTGTAAAGTTCTGCAAACTGTGTGTTGTATTAGAAATGTAATCATTAGATAGCTTGCTACATTGTATATGGACTGTTTGAATACTTACCTGAGAACCAATAAACACAGTTTTAAGAAATAACATCCGTCCGCTGGCTTCTCCAAATTGTCCGAAGGGGCTACTCCCTCCCCTTTGTAACCACCTCTCCACCCATGCCACACAACTTGTGACTGATGGAGGACCATCTTTCCTTCCTCTGCCAGAAAGTGGCAGCTCTCTTGGTGAAGGGAGCCCTAGACAGGGTGCTGGCAGCAGAAGTAGGTTGTGGTTTCTATTCCTGCTACTTTCTGGCTCTCAAAACGGACGGAGGTTTCATCCTATCCTACACTTACGCCCTCTCAATTTCTTCCTGAAAAAGGAGAAATGCAAAATGCTCACTCTCACTCAAGTCCTGTATGCCCTGGAGGGCTGCACAAGTTCCGCAAACTTGGCGCGGCTCGCCCGACCCCGTGGGTTGGGCATCCAGAAGTCAAGTTTGGTCACAAACCTCCCCTCCCCCTCCAAACCTTCCTAGTCCGATCCTCCGGGATCATGGGCGTCCAGTTGGTGGCAGTATACGCCATTACCTCCACCACTGGTGGGACATCACCTCGGACAGGTGGGTTCTCCCCTTCGAGAGTACCCCTCCCTCCATGCCTCCTATATACAGTCGGCTGAAGGAGGATCACCTTACTTCAGTTCGAGAGGAAGTCGCGACCTTCTTGGCCAAGGGAGCCATAGAGAGGATTCCTGTGCCAGAAGTAGGCTGTGGTTGCTATTCGCGCTACTTTCTGGTCCCCAAAAAGGCCTTCCTACTATCCTTGACCTCCGGGACCTCAACTACTTCGCCCAAAAAAAGTTCAAGATGCTCACTCTGGCTCAGGTTCTGTCTGCCCTAGACCTAGGAGACTGGATAGTAGCACTGGACTTACAGGGCCCTTACTTCCATATCCCCGTCCTGCCTGCCCATCATCTCTACCTTTGGTTTACATTGGGCAAAAAGCATTTTCAGTTTGCCATTCTCCCCTTCGGCCTCACCAAGGCCCTTCAGGTTATCACCAAGGGGGAAACAGTTGGAACAACGCGGGCTCAGCCACGCGTGTCCGGCCAACGCAAGCATAACCACGCTTGCCTAAACCTCACACATGCGTGTTTAAGGCGATGCGCAGTCTAGTTGGCGAGCGGATGGGCGGAAGAAGAAGAAAGCAACAGGGACGATCGGGAGAGGATGTGGTGAGGTAAGTGGGGCTAGGGCCGGGTCTTGGGGGGGAGGGGTAGTTTTTCGGGGTGGGGTTGGTTTTAGGACTCAGGAGGGGGTCGGGATTGTTTGTAGGGTAGGGAGCAGTTTTTGGGCTTGGGTGGGGGGGCTGGGGTCAGGGTAGTTAGCTGCTGTAGGGGACAATTTTTTATGGCTCGGGGTTGGGGCTGGGATCGGGGTAATTTTTAGGGTGGGGCAGTTTTTAGGGTTAAGGACGGGGTGGGGAAAAGGGACCGTTCACACTGCAGGGGGCAGTTTTAGGCATCAGGGCGGGAGGAGCTTGGTCTGGGTAGTTCACGAATGAAGGGGCCAGTTTTAGGGCTCAGGGCGGGGGGCTGGAATCAGGGCAGATTTTGGGGCGTGGGGTTAATTTTTAGGGCTCTGGGCCAGTGAAAAGGGGCAGTTTAGAGGGCAGGGTATAGTTATAGACCTCAGGGAGGGGGGTAGGGTCAGGGTAGTTTAGGGATGTAGGACAGTGTTTTTAGGGTTCATGGTGGAGGGGGTCCTGGGGTCAGGGTAGTTATTGGGGTGTGAGTTTAACTTTTAGTGCTCAAGGCAGAGGGACAAGGAACAGTTTACAGGGCAGGGGTATGTTTGTTAGCAAGCATGTCCCTTTATCCATCATGTCCTTAGCACAAAAGTGCATGGTAAAGGCAATGTGTGGTAAAGAAGCGGTCGTGGTAGAGATCACGTGGTATAGGCATGCGTTGTTCAGGCATGCATTGTACCATCATACAACCTCACCAAGGTGATGGCGGTGGTCGCAGCTCATCTGCAGAGATCAGGGGTTCCATTCTTCGGATTCTATTCTTCCCCATCTTGACAACTGGCTGTTAAAAGCAGGCTTGCTCCAGAAGGTCGTCTACTTCTTCCAGACTACGACGAACCTCCTGCATTCACTGGATTTCGATATCAACGTGGCAAAGTCACACCTCCTGATACCATTATTTCAGCTCGGTCCTGGATTTTGGTGAGACTGACTCTGAGGCTGCTGGACCTCAGGGCCTTCTGCATCTTTCTGGTGACTCATGTGACCCATATGGCACATGCAGGCTCAGCAGGGGGCCTGAAGTTCTAGTGGGCAAGGCATCAGTGAAATCTCACCGACCTGGTCCAGATCTGGGAAGGAACTGCGTGAGATCCGCAGTGGTGGCTGACAAACCGTGAATGGGTTATGGGCAGAGCCCTCTCCCTTCCCCACCCAGATCTCACAGTGGTGACATATGCATCACTTAGATCAGAGGACTCTGGTCTCTGGTTGAAGATGGGCTCCACATTAACTAGTTGGAGCTTTGTACGATGCAACTGGCACTGAAAGTCTTCTTACCAACTATCAAGGGAAGGCTCATTCAAATGTTCACAGACAACACAACCGCCATGTGGTACTGCAACAAACAGGGTGGAGTGCGGTTGTGGACACTGCCCTGTGCCTCTTGACTCTGCTTGAACAGGGCATTTCCCTGGTGGTTCAACACCTGGCCGGTTCTCTGAATGCCAGGGCGGACGAACTCAGCCGTCAGTGCCTAACAGATCACGAGTGGCATCTCCTTCTGGAGGTGGTCCAAGCACTCTTCCAGCAGTGGGGAGACCGTGGTTAGATCTGTTTGTCTCTTTCGAGAACGCACGGTGTCAGCAGTTTTGCGCATTGGAGTTTCCAAAGCGGCTCCCGCTCGGCGATGCTTTTCATCTCAAGTGGAGCTCAGGCCTCCTTTATGCCCATACCACTCCTGTCCAAAGTGCTCAAGAAGATCAGGAGCGACTGGGCACATTTCATTCTTGTGGCTCCAGATTGAGCACAGAGAGTTTGATATCCTGAGCTTCTACAAATGAGCAGCAATCCTCGAATCAGGCTGCTGTTTCGGGAGGATCTTCTGTCACAACAGCAGGGGAGGGTCGTCCACTCAAACCTGTCCACTCTCAGCCTCCTTGCGTGGAGATTGAGCGGCGACAGTTGACGGCATTTGACCTTCGTTCTGAACTATGTGATTTTATTATGGCAGCCAAGCGTCCCTCCACCAAGTCAATATACGCCTGCCTATGGCAACATTTTTGTGAGTATTGTACAGAACAGTCGATCAACCCTTTGTCTGTTTCCCTTTCGGACGTTCTCCTCTTCATCCTGTCTCTTGCCCAGCAGAGCTCTGCTTTGGGCACTCTGTAGGATTACCTTTCTGCTTTTCTACAGTTGCCAGATCAGCTGTCACCTTTCAAATAACCTATTGTACATGGATTCCTGAAGGGGCTTATGCATTTGTTCCCCCTTCTCCTTTCATCCTTCCCCAATGGCACCTTAACTTGGTCCTTAATTATCTGATGTATGCGCCATTCGGGCCGCTGCACAATTCTCCACTCCGGCTGCTCACGATCAAAACAGCCTTTTTAGTGGCAATAACTAATGGCAGGAGGGTGAGTGAGCTACAGGCTCTCTTTTCTCAGCCTCCTTACCTGACTGTCTTCCCAGACAAAGTAGTGCTCCGCACTAGGGCTTCTTTTTTCCCCAAAGCTTTGATACCTCCCCGCCTAAGGCAATCTGTCACTGTGCCCACCTTCTATGCTCCTCCGCATCCTTTTAACTGTCTGGACCCAAAAAGAACGTTATCGTTCTACCTTGACCTTACTAAGGAGTTCCGGGTGGACCACCAACTCTTTGTGCGGTACGCTGAAGCAAAGAAGGGACGTGCTGTACAGTAGAGGACCATCTCATGATGGGTTAGCTTCTGCTTTAAAATCTCTTACGCTCTTGCAAAGAAACAGGCTCCTGAAAGCCTCAGAGTTCATTCCACCAGAGCTAAGGCTACCACCACGGCCCTCCAGCCTGGTGTCCCGGTCCTTGACATTTGCCAGACTGCCACGCTGGCATCCCTGCACATGTTTGCCACACAATATTGCCTGGACATTCTGATGGATACATCTGCCTGTGGATTCTCACCTTTTGTATTAGCCCATGGGCAGCATTCCACAGAAAAATGTCTCCATAGCTCTCCCATGTCAACGAGGACTTCACAATGCAACGGCTCCTCACACAATGTCACTGGAGCGATAAAAAGACCTCATCGGAGTGCTGACGTCAGTTTCCTTTTTTCTGCACCGTTGGCCTGTAACATTTTTTCCAGGGCTCTCCATTTCTGGGAGATTTGTTGCATGTACTTCGTGTAATTGTAGCAGCATTCATGGCTACCCAGAGGAAGTCCGGTTTTAAGCCATGCATGGAATATTTGGGGGTCAGATGTCGATTACTGACCCCAATGAATCTTCATCATGGTGCCTCTCATCGGACCACAATGTCGGGGAGTGTTTGTCATGCAGGCGCATGAACCCCTAAGCCTTAAAGGAGAAGGGAGGCCAAGCTGTCTATGGACAATGCGAGAAAACAGAAGAGGGGTCGAAGGATGTTGAGATCTAGGTCCAAGTCACCGACTCCACATACCTTGAAGTCGTCGAGGAAACATAAAAAACAGTGCCATGGATCTCGATGTCGGTCATCAAAGGATGAAACACCGAAGTCGGGGTCTCCCGTTTTCCGACGTCACTGCAAGGACGAATTCTCTCCTTCCCCTTCTCCTCAGGTAACTGTGTCCCAGTCTACGGCTCCGAGAGCTTCGCCGATGCCCAGAGAAACGACTCCTCAGCCTCTGGCCACTCCACCCCCGGCTCCAGGGTCTCCGGTGCCACAGCCGTAGCCAATTAGATTGCCTCCTCGAGCAGTCTCAAAACCACTTCCGGTTCAAGGATTTCCAGTCTTTTCGGCTCCAGGTACAGATCCGTTGCATTTCTTTAATGCGATGTTTGGCATGTTTGCCAGAGCAGCTAACCCTGCTGATGCGCCTGTTGGCCTTCTTACTATCCCACTTCCCTCAGGCACCTTTTATGCCAATGGCTCTGGGGAGGTTGCCTCTCCCGATTCCGAGGTTCTTGATACCAGTGCAGTCCCTGGAGGGAAGAGTGACATTGGACGGATCATTTGCGACGCTGTCTGGCTCCGGTCCGGCGCCAACACAACCTCTTCTGGCATCTTCTACTATCCCAGTGGAACTTCCATCGACGCTGGTCCCGAAGTCACCGGTGCCAAGTCTGGCGCCGCCACCGCTGGTCCCAAGGATGAGATCCAAAAGGGAAGCATAAAAGCTGATGGAAGAGGAGTAATAGCAAGAGTCGCAGGAGGAGGCTGAAGAAGGTGAGATTGTTGATCCTGTGCAAGAGTTTGAGGGCCTACAGGAGGCTGTGGCCTGGACACCGTGATAAACTTAAGGCCCAAACAAGGGGAATCTTGCTGGATCCAGAGGGTTTAGAGGGCTCCTCAAAAATGAAGGGGATACAGAGGGATACGTCCTCCCAAATAAATCAGTTTAACCAACAAGTATCCCACCAAGGATCACGGGGTGGCCCTTTCCAATACGGGGGGGCCCGGGGTAAAGGGGCGCGTCACCCCAAGTGGGTATGCTAGCTCCGCAAGACTAGTGCGGTGAAGGAAAAATTCATTTTTCATATAGAACCCTCACACACTCTAGTAGTGTCATGCTTCATCATCAGGTTCTCCCTGACTCATAAAGGTCAGGGTGGGCTCAACCATATTTCAGGAAGCACTTATAAGAAGAGTGACCAGGGGGCTTAACTAGAGATTAAAGATTCCTCACTATCTCCTAGGTATCCTTTTATTCGTGGAGATGGTGGGGAGAGTAATACCAGTAACTTGCGGATAATGTGGACTATTATGGTCCTATGACCCTATACAACATGTTTCAGCCCTACTCTAAGGCCCAAAAAGGTCTGGGCTTCCATCAGAGTAACTGCTTGGTACCTCCCTGGATTATGAATCAAGTTAACAGATGGCTGAGTTGTGCCAAACAAGTATACAGGGGCAGTAATAATACTAGCCCGATTGTAGTCTTTGTGAAGAATCACCTGAAACAAAAGGGATTACAAATGTATATTACAGTGTTAGACCTGTCAGCCCTAGGGTGGTCTCCCCCTCTATTTTTGATCGTGCCTCATTTTTTCCACCCTCATTTTTATGTTGGACTTAGGTCTCCGGGCGCCTTTTCATTGCCTATCAATGTTAAGGTGCAGGTGCTCCCTTCTCCCAAGATGGCTGCCACAGGCCCCTGCTACTGCAGAGTGGCCTCTCTAGTAGCACCCTAGTGGCCAGGAGCTGGCTAGAACCCGACAACAATGTTGCGACACCAGCCCACCTTTTTTGTCCCATAGGTAGAATGGGGAAGCTCCTGGAATGTGTTGGAACCTTCTAGAAGGGAGGTGTGGTTTACTTTTTGCCGCCTTGGATAGTGGTCACCTGACCTAGGGCTACTTAACAGAGGGAGGGATCTTTTTCTAGTCAGTTGGCCAGTTGGGGTAAAGCAGACCTGGGGAATCCACGCAGGAGTTTTAGGCGGTAGGGCCTAGCCAGGGACTTATGCCTCTGAAAGTGACAGGGCTTAGGTGCTGCCTTTTAAGTGAGTGAGGGACCCTGTACAGCCCATTGATCTAGCCCAGCGGTAGGAGAACCCAGGGGCCATCTGCCAAACCTGACTAGGAGGGAACTAGTCACCAACTCAATCCCTACCCCAAAGAAACAGAACCCCTAAGGGCGCCAGAGACATCTGCGCCATTAAGAATGCTGAAACTGAATGCTGAAACTGAATGCTGGAACTGAATGCTGGAACTGAATGCTGGAACTGAATGCTGGAACTGAATGCTGGAACTGAATGCTGGAACTGAATGCTGGAACTGAATGCTGGAACTGAATGCTGGAACTGAATGCTGGAACTTAATGCTGGAACTGAATGCTGAAACTGAATGCTGAAGCTCCCTGCTGAAACCTAAGCTGAACTGACTGCTGGACTGCTGGGGGATCAACCAGGTACTAGCGCTGTGACCCCTGCGCTCCCCGACCTTGCCTGGGATCCCCCGAGACAGTCCCACACCGGGCGCTGAGCGCTGAGCTCGCCGTCGCCCCTGCTTAATTTGTACCCCCTCCCTGGCACGGAGACCAGAGGCGCACTCACCGCCGCGGCCCAGGGCCCAGAAGCCTGCCCCCATCGAACCGGGGCCCCGCCGCTGCCGTCGCAGCGTCTACAGGAGTCGTGGAAGGCCGTGAAGCCGTCTGCTGCACCCACGTGATGGAGGCGGACTGCGCGTCGCCGCCCCCGCCGCTGAGCGCTCGGACTGCGGGGCCGCAACAGTGAAGACCCCCAGAGCGTCTGCCCGCAACCGAGGACGCCGAGATCAAGGTAACCCCCGGGGGCTGGGAGGTAGCGTGGCCGTGCTGAGGCCTGGGACTCACCCCCCTGCTCCCCGGGAGGCCTGTGGAGGACCCGGTGCGCCCCCTGTCGATCGGGAGCGGCACCGCACCCCGAGACTCTGGTTCCCCTCCGTGGGATTCCCCCCTTGCCTCGGAGACACTGACTCCCCTCCGTGGGATTGCCCCCCTTGCCTTGAGACTGCCGCGTAGAAGGGGACCGGTTGCTGAGGGCCTGTTCACTACGAGTAGCGCTGTATTCTCAAGTCCTGCTCTAACGTGCTTAATGCCTGTTGATTACGAGTAGCGCTGTATTCTCAAGTCCTGCTCTAAAGTGCTTAATGCCTGTTTATTACGAATAGCGCTGTGATCTCAAGTTCTGCTCTGAAGCGCTAGTGGTGTCATGAGTAGCGGTATGCCCGCAAGTCCTGCCCTGAAACGCTATTAGTTTCCCAGGTGCGGCGATACGGTTTCCAGTCCCAATTTGAACCGTGAATGATTGTTAGATACCGTGCAAGGTGCCCACGGCAGATTGTTAAACGCTAGTGGTGGGAGGGGCGCAGCGCTCTGGTTAACCGCTGTGTTTACCGCTCCCCCAGGTTCGCCAGGTATTGTCACTGAAGCTATGATGAAGTGCTCTCGAAACTGACGCTAAGGTATTCAGGTATCGCCTATGACATCCTAATGAATTGCTGGTGAATCTGACGCTAATGTATTCAGGTACTGCCGGTGGCATCATAATGAATTGCTGGTAACTCTGACGCTAATGTACTCAAGTAATGCCCATTGCAATCTAATGACCTGCATTTGCATCTAACTTGCTTAGATAAACTGGATTGCTTTTCATTGAACCTACTGTGTGGTGGCCCTTATTGTGTGCGTTTCCCGCTTCAGGGGATGTGTGTGTTGTATGGTCGCTTTACACTTAAGCCTTCGGGTGCCCACCCGCTCGAGTCGCGTTACCCCCTTAGGGCCCGGTGACACCAGGTATTACATACAGTATGCATACATTTGTCATGCTCACAGACTCAAAGGCCATGTTGTGGCTATAGGTATCAAATAGCATGCATATCCCACTGCATGCATATTTAAAATGTGCCTCAGTGAGACCATTCGTACTCACTGTCACTCAGTGTCTCTTTGCGAATTATCTCGGAGAATCCTTAAAGGGGCAATTGTTGTACAATCCCTTTAAATATTACATCATTCATCCACACTAGTTGTGTGAGTGTTCTCTTTTGAGATAACATAGTAGTTACCCCACCCGTGTTTATGTTAAGGTTTACATGCATATATCGTGATTTAAAACAACCGGTTTCCATTTCCCCATTCAAGTGATAGTCATCAAGCGTAAAAAACACTCCTTATTCTAAGTGCTCAGCATAACATCAGCAATATAGATGTTTTGCGCCTCGAAATACCCACAATCGTTGGGTGTCAAGTACCTCGGTAGTGTGAGCGGGGCGCCCTGTAGTCTCACTCTGAGGGTGCCAAATAGGGAAGAAAGGAGCAGCAGTTATTTACACAGGCAGGTTAATAGTGATCTTACCTTAGAGAAGGCAAGTGACCCCACGTAACTGGACTCGCTATGCCGGTAGCACTACTTGCATCCTCAAGGGTCCTTCCCTGACTACTCGCTTAATTGCTCTCCGTGTCTCCCAGCTTTGGGTGGGATGGAGCGGAGAGGCGCCGGTTTGTATGTAATGAGAAGAGCAGAAATTGCTGTTTTGGTCCACATCACGTGACTCACTTAGCTTAGCGTCTTTCGTGCAGCGATGTAGGGCTACAGTGAACATTGTTGAATGATGGGAAATATAGTTAATTGTCTTGATAGTCACGAGGGACAGTGCAACAGTAAAATTCTTTATGTTGATACTGTTTCACAGTATGTGCAGTAGGTGAGTATTCTATAGTCATCGTAATATTGACTTTCGATGGGTACTCAGTGGGTTGACAATTACATAGAAAAATTCTATAGTGGACCGAGCTGCATCAGTGTTCCAAAAGTGGTGATGAGTGTAGTGGTGAAACGCTCACAAAGGTTATGAGGGTGGCTTCCCAAGGGTACCTAATCCTACAGCCCGCCATTAATGGAGTGTTTTAATCAGTTTTGAATATCACCAGTAGTTCCAGGGAGAGGTGTTAAAACATGTATATTCTTGGTCCCAATATTTAGTGTTTAGAGATAGCAGTTGCAATTGTAGACCCTGTATGGTTAGAGATAGCAGTTGCAATTGTAGACCCTGTATGGTTAGAGATAGCAGTTGCAATTGTAGATTACAATACGTAATTCAAAGGATGGTCTATTAGGGAGTAGAAATAGCTAAATGGCCCATGTTCTGTATACCCCTAATTATGCGGGTAATTTTCTATAGTTAGTTTTGGATCCTTATTTCTGAAATCTAGTGTGGTTAGTATCTCAGTTGTCCCCATGGAATTTCATCATTTAATCCTGACTCATGTGTTCCTAGTTTATATACCCAACGTTTTTCTTTGATCAGTCATCTCCTGAATAGAAGCTCTCCTCACTGAAAGGCCTTCCAACGCAGGAGGTGTCTTCATACCATTCTGTGACAAGGAAGGCAGCCGATCTGCTGGATTTGCCATTGCCTACTGCATATCTTAAATCTAACATTTTAACAGAGGTTCTTCTTCTGTCAGGTCAGACCTCAATAATTTCCGACCTATCTCCAACATACCCACCCTTGCGAAACTCCTTGAAAAATGCGTTCAGTCCCAACTCTGTGCTCACATTGAGAACTACCAGCTCTTGGATCAACATCAATCCGGCTTTCGGATGGGGCATAGCACTGAATGGCCCTCATTCATGTTATGGATAACATTCTAAAGATTCTCGATCAAAACGAATCCTGCCTCCTGATCCTCCTTGACCTTTCCTCTGATTTTGACACGGTCAATCATGACAATCTCTTAGCTATCCTGCAAAACAGGATGGGTTTTTGTGATCAGGTGCTACAGTGGTTCTCGTCCTTCCTCCATCACAGATCGCAAAGAGTCAAGGCAAATCACTCTCTCTCCAAGCCTTCGCCTGTTCTCATGGGGGTCCCCCAAGGATCTGCGTTGTCTCCTATCCTCTTCAACCTTTTCTTGGAACCATTAGCTAACGCACTTCACTTCATGGATATTCATTTCCACATGTATGCCGACGACACGCAACTCTACTTGAAAATCTCATCCCCGGAAAACCTCATATCACTCAAAACCATCCTAACGTATACTCAAAACTGGTTAACTGAGAACCATCTCCTGCTCAACACCTCAAAAACTGAATTCTTGCTCGTCTCCCCTCAGAATCACACCCCAATCTTGACCTCTGGCTGAGCCACCTCACTGCTTTCAACTGCACTCCGCTCATCGTAAACTCAGCCAAATCTCTAGGAGTCACCATGGACAAGAGCCTGAATATGAAAAATCATATCAGCAACACATGTAAAGGAGCAAACCACTTGATAAGGACACTCAGAAACATCAAACCTTTCCTTCCACTTAAGGATTTCAAGCAGGTGGTTCAAGCGCTTGTCCTACCGAGGCTAGATTATGGCAGTGCAACCCTCTGTGGCCTGCCCAAATACACCCTGGCTCCGCTAAGGGCCTCATTGAATGCTGCTGCTAGACTGGTTACAGGCACCAAACGCAATGAGCGCATATCACCAGTCCTAAAAACTCTAAATTGGCTCCCCTATGAAGCACGAATCCAGCTAAAAATTGCCACGATGACGCACAAAGCTATCCACTTCAAGACGCCCAGGTATCTGGCGCAAAAACTTGAACTATCTTGTGGTTTAAGAGCCTCTAGAAGCGCTACTACCTTACTCTTGAAACCACCTATCCTTAACAAAAAGAGAACCTCTAACAGAGCCTTCTCCGGCGCGGCTCCAAAGATATGGAACTCTCTTCCTCCAGAAATACGCTGAATCACCAGAACAACGGTGTTCAAACTGGAAGTCAAAAGATTCCTGATGAATAAACTCCTTCAGTAATTAGGCTAACCTCTTGGCCTGTTGACATTGTTCTTACTTCCATTGTTTCAACATTTACTACTATACTTTTTTTTTTGTTTGTTTGTTTTTTTGACATACTGTGTACACTGTACTCTGTTTAACATAACTTATATGTGAATTTTTATGCACTTTACGATTCATTTGTGTTTTCATCTTGTGGTTGTTACATTATTAGCCTTCCAGGTCTAGTTTGATTGTAAAGCGCTCTGATATCCCTTGGGAACTTGTTCGCGCTATATAAAACTTTATAAATAAATAAAATAAAATAAATCCCTGCTTCCTTTTAATGAGGCTTTGACTGAGCCTCTCTTGGAGGTGTGGCAGAAACCAATGACTGCTCCTGCGGTGTCCAGGTCTGTGGCGAAGAGGTGTAAGGTGGCTCTGGGAGTTCCTGCTTTCCTCTCAACCCACCCGTCTCCTGAGAGTTTGGTAGTCCAGGCATTGTGATGCTCTAAAGAGTCTTAAGGCTTATTCCCATCTACGGCTGTGGATGTAGAATCCAAATTAAAGGAGCAATCGGCAAAGACAAATCAACTAATGTAACATGCCTGTTGGGTCACTATATCCATGCTGTGATGGACTCGGCGAGGGAGGTGCTCCCGAAGCTTCACGAGGATGTTCAGGGACATTTTACGGAAGTACTTTCTGATAATCAAGCTGTGGCCCGTCGGGTCATCCAATCGGGGCTGGACACTGCGGACTCTGTTGCCAGGGTAATGGGTTCCTCTGTTGCAACCAGGAGGCACGCTTAGCTAAGGGGGTCTGGGTTTTCACCGAAATTACCGGCTACCCTTTTGGACTTGCCTTTTGATGGTGCTCGTCTTTTTGGCACCAAAGCGGACTCTGCGCTTCAGCGCTTTAAATATAGCAGAGCCACAGCAATATCGTTGGGTCTGCAGTCCCTGTCCAGGGGTTTTGGATACCACAGGTTTCGCGGTTTTGGCAGGACTTCATCCTTTCGAGCCAAGCAGCAGCAGCCGCAACAGCAGCAACAAGCGGAACCCTCTGTACAGGTCATACAGGGGAAAAAGTAGAGGTAGTCTGCGAGGCACAGCTCGGCAGCAAGTCTCCTCCTCTCCTGCCCCTCCAACTGGTACGGCAGGGAAGTAGCTCTAGCTCCTCCATCCTATAGCATGTTGGTCTTGTGAAAGGACGGGTGTCCAATTTTCTAAGAAATAGGAAATCTGTCACTTCAGATCTCTGGGTGTTAAATCTCTTGGAGAATGGGTATGCCCTACCCTTCTAGGAGTTTCTCCCTCCTTTCCCCCTTGCCAGGTTTGGTGCTCAGTGGAGGACTTGTTTGCTACTACAGCTGGAGGTTCTGTCTTTGCTGCAGAAAGGCGCAATAGAGGCGGTTCCGGGGCAGGAAAGGGGTCAGGGATGCTACTCCCGGTACTTCCCGGTTCCTAAAAAGGGCAGTCTATTGAGGCCGATCCTAGGCCTCAGGATCTGATCTTGCATTTTTACCTCAAGCAGGAGAAGTTCAAGATGTTGACCCTAGCTCAGGTTCTTCTGGTGTTCCAGTAGGAAGACTGGATGGTGTTGATCGATTTACAGGATGCGTAATTTCACATTCCCATCCTGAAGTCGCATCGGCAGTAACTCCGTTTTACGGTGGGGTCTCAACACTACCAGTTTGCGGACCTTCCATTTGGTCTTACTTCAGCACCTCGGGTCTTCACAAAGGTAATGGCAGTTGTAGCAGCACATCTCAGAAGATCGGGGATTCCTGCATTTCCCTACCTGTACAACTGCCTGCTCAAAGCAAAGCCTCCAGAGATGATGCTGCATCATTTGAAAGTAACAACGCGTCTGTTGTTCGACTTGGGTTTTTCGATAAACACACCCAAATCTCAACTAGTGCCCTCTCAACGCAACCTGTTCATAGGGGCAGTACTGGACACTACTGTGAGTCGTGCCTTCCCGCTTCTCCAGAAGATTCAAGACATCCAGGCTATGATTCTACTTTTTCACAATGGAGCGGTTTTTCGAGGCCTGAAGGACTTGCGCCTGCTTGGTCTGTTCGCTTCCTGCATACTGTTGGTCAACCATGCACATTGGCACATGAGGGCTCTCCAGTGATCCCTCTGCAGGCTGTGGTTTCAACACAACGGAGATCTCAAGGAGGTGGTCAGAATCTCCAGAGACAATGAAGCGGAGCGGTTATGGTGGAGTGTCTTGGTGGAGTGTCTTGGACATCCTTTCTCAAGAGAAGTCATTTCAACCTCCTTCTCCAGTGGCCACAGTGATAACGGATAACTCCACTTTAGGTTGGGGAGCACATCTGGGGGTTCTGAAGGTCAAAGGCCTTTGGTCTCCAGAGGAAAGATTGTTTCACATCAGGCTTCTGTAATTGTGGGCGATACGTTTGGCTCTCGATGCCTTCCTTCCCTCACATTGTGGTTATTAGTCGATTCAGGTCTTGATTGGCAACACTACCGCAATGTGGTACATCAACAAACAGGGAGGAATGGGGTTGTATCGTCTCTGCAGAGAGGCTCTGTGACTCTGGTCCTGGTCTCAGGACCATCTGATTTGCATGATTACGAATCATCTGACGGGAGTGCTGAATGTGCATGTGGACAGTCTGTCGGCATCTCCATCCGGTGGTGGTCAATCAGATTTTCAGGATGTGGGGGTTTCCACGGTTGGACCTGTTTGCCACTCATGAGAACACACACTGCCTGTTGTTCTGCAGTCTCCAGTATCCGATGCGGCGAGCGTTTGGGGACGCGTTTCAGTTAGATTGATACTCGCAGCTTCTTTATGCTTTTCCTCCCATACCCTAGATTCCCCAGGTTCTGAGGAAGTTTCGCCAAGACCGGCCCCAAGTCATATTGATCTCCCCGGATTGCCCAAGAAGGGTGTGGTACACAGACCTCATTTACCTCTCATTGCACCCTCCGCTCCGTCTCCCTCACAGGGCAGGCCTTCTCTCACAGTTGCAGGGGCAGGTTCTACACCTCCAGAGCCTGCACCTTCATGCCTGGAGATTGACTGTGCAACCTGAGCTCTTTCCCTCTCCCGCCGGATGTGGTGGAGACACTCAACCAAATCGATCTATTCTGGTAGGTGGGCTAAGTTTAAGTGGTGTGGAGAGAGATTGTTCGATCCTTTGCAAGCCCATTAGTCTGATATTCTGAGTTTCTTTCTTTCCCTGGCACAACAGGTGTTGCAGTAGCTATTGTTAGAAGATCCTTGTCTGCAGAGGTGGCTAGCAAACCGTGATTAGACCATGGCAGACCCCTCTTCCTTTCCCACACAGATCTGACAGTGGTGACCGGCACATTGCTTCTGGGTAGGGGCAGCAATGTGGGAGAGTAGGAGTTCTTTGGTCTATGGCGGAGTTCCAGCTCCACATCAATCTTCTGGAGCGGAGGACGATTCACTTGGCATTGAAAGCCTTCCTCCCATCCATCAAAGCAACACTGGTTCACGTGTTCACAGACAACACTACCGCCATGTGGCATTGCAGCAAACCTGGCAGAGAGTTGTCATGGACTCAGTGCCAGAAATCCCTGCACCTCTGGACTGCCTGGAGCAACAGAACAGCTTCCTAATCTTGCAGCACCTGGCAGGATCTCTGGATGCCAGACATGATGCTTTGCCGATCACGAGTGACATCTACACCCGGTGGTGGCACAAGGTCTCTTCTGAGAATGGTAAGAACCTTAGCTCGATCTATTCCGGGAACGTTCATTGTCAGCTCTTCACCACGTTGGAGTTTCCAAAGCGGCTCTCTTGGAGATGCATTTCTTTTAGAGTAGAACCTAGAACTCCTGTACACCTTTCCACCAATGTTCCTTATGGGCTCACTGTGAGAAGCTGGCTTAGTATATGGTGCTCACTTATGTAAGTGTAGCACCCTGCACTAATTAAGACAACCCGTATGGGGATTTTAGTGGCCTTAGACAACCTTAGAAAGCTCTCTAAGTGGTAGCTGTGGAGAGCAGCCTTCAGGCTTAATCCAGGAGTGTACAGCAGCTTGTTTTCACCAGTGCCTTATCCTATGGTATAGGTTAAATGAAAAAGAATCACACAGTGTAGTTATAAAAATATATATTTTATTACAAAAGAGAGGAGAGGAGATGGCCTAACGGCTGGGGGATGGGGAGAGGAGTTGGCCTAACGGCTCGGGCGCTCGACCTCAGACCTGGGGAACTGGGTTCAAGCCACGGTAACGACGCTGAACATCCTATGATTCTGGGCAAATCACTTAATCTCCCTGTGCCTAACAAAAAACTTAATGTGTGTCCTCATGTAATGTAACTGGTGCTATGTAAAGCGCTCTGATACCTTATTGGATTCGGGTCTAGTTCACGCTATATAAAACTCTGCAAAACAAACCCTCACTAACACATTGTATTCTCTCCTACCCGGAGATATAAACACAATCCACACAATACTTAGGAAATAGACCAAGTAAGTAGCACAAATACACAATGGTCTCCAGGGGAAGACCAAACCATATACTGAAATAGTGGAATGCGAACCACGACTTAAGTCAAGAATGGACCCAGAAGATGTAGAAGAGCCGGGGACCCACAGAACTACCCTAGGTGAGTTTCTAGGAACCCCACGGTGTGGGAACACTACCGCGTGCTCAGTGTTAGTCAAAAGGTTAGTCACAGTTGCAATTTTAAAGAAGGACACTTCCCTGTGGACCCTGAAGAAACTCAGTGGAAGATGAAAGGTTGGAGTGTCACCCCAGGAACCAGGATACCTACACCAGTGAAGCCGGGTGCATAGGTGTCAAGTGTCATCGGAAACCGCCGTAGACCCCAATGGAGAACTTTAGGAAAGATGCCACTGGAGAAGACGACGAAGGAGTCCGTTGGAACCTAAAGGTGGATTTAGGATGAGAGGTACCTGCAAGCAGAGGGGACAGAGTCTATGCCACTCAGGAGTGACCAGGAGGCACAGAAGACGAATGCCCACTGATGGCGGAGATGCAGGAGAGGTTGTCGTGCCCTTGATGTTGCAGCTGTACAGACCGGGTGTTGCTGTAGCAGACCAGGAACCGTTCACAAGCTGTCCCACGTAGGATGTCGAGAGCCAAGGAGTCGGTGTCTGGCAGGGGCCCCAACAAGTCTTGGCAGCAGCAAACAACGTAGTCGACGAAAAAGGTAGTGTCGGGACCAACAAGGTCGAACTGACTCACCACAAGCAGGTAAGTCGGAGCAGGCCCAGAACAAGCAGGGGAGCCCACTGAAGCCAAAGAAGACCCTCAAGAGGACCCACGGGCCGGAGGCACAGGAGTCACAAGAGGACCTCAAGCAGCTTACCAATGAAGAAGGCCAACGGTGCAGAGGAAGCAGTGAGGGCAAATATCTTGGCTGATGGAGCTGCTTGAGGTTGGAGCTTCTTGGAGCCTGAAGATCTCTGGAGGAGAGAGTCAACAAGCCATGGCAACGGCTAGTCGACCCGGTGCACAGGGGTTCTGTTCCAGCGGTTCGGACGATGGATACTGGCATCAAACTCGGTATGAAGACAGTGCAGGCTTCGAGGGAGCTGCAGAACCACCACCTGTGTTGCTGAGCCTTTCGTAGTTCGTGGGAGCCCAGGACCAGCAGACCACCTACGTTGCGATGCCTGCAGATGGAAGGGAGATTACTTCAGGTACCTTGGATATCCACAGGCCTGGTGAAGAAACTTTATGGAGCACGGGCACAGACGTTGAAGACCAGCAGGACAACAAGACCAGGAGCAGCAGGAATCTTCCCCGTTGCATTCTCAGTTCCCAAAGTGAAGTCGAGGGAAGCCCCAAGTGTCCAGATGGTCGAAGTTGAAGTGGTATGTGATCTGAATCTTGCCCAACGGCGAATCTAGGGACCCAACCACAGGTAAGCCATTAAGTACCCTTAGGAAGGAGTTGGGACGATTCAGGGGTCGCTCCCAGAGGAGGGGCTGGGAAGTGGGAGGATACTCATGTTCTTTGTCCAGTTCCATGCCAGAGCGGGAGCCAACGGCTCCCTGAACTGGTTTGAACTGGAGTATGCAAGGAGGGCACCAAATGTGCCCTAAAAGCAGTCTCAGTGGCACTGGCAAGAAGCCCCCACCCTGTCCCAATACACTAAACCCTGGCTGGGAGGTGGTCACACCTCCCTGTGACAGGATACCTATTGTTCTGCCTTACCCTGCTCGAGCTTGGCTCAGCAGCAGGAGGGCATAATCATGTCTCTGGTCGGCAGGAGCCCCAGCTTGCTGTCCGGTTCTGGAAGACTGGTACCGGGAGCAATGAGGGCCTCCCGGAGGAGCTTTACAGTGCATGGAATCATACCCCACACCATAGGGGTATGAATCCAACTTTTGACACCAAACATGACAGGTTTCGTTACAGCCAGTTTAGAGATGGTCATCGTGTAATGAAGCATGGCCCCTCTATATGTCGAAATGGCTGATGCACTTACAACTCGGGAGAATGGACTCGTAGGGGTGTAGGACGCTCATGCAGGGGCACCCTCTCACTTAGAACTGAGCATCCTGCCCTCAGGATTGAAAGGCCTGCCTTAGGGGTGACTTATAGGATTTAAGTGCAGTGACCTCTGATATAAGGAAACATATCTGTCGTAAGTGGTGCTAGCACCAGCTTACACAGGCTGCAGTGGCAGGCCTGTAGTCACAATTTGAGTGGTCTCCGATGGGTGGCATAATACATACTATAGCACATGGGAGACCCCTGGTGTACCTATGCCCTGTGTACCTTAGTACCATGTACTAGGGACTTATCAGGGTACACCAGTAGCCAATCTAGAGTGTACCTAACTAAGTATTCACCATGTCCAATTTAGGGAAGAAGCACTGAGAATGGAGTGCTGATTCGCAGGATCCCAGTCAGACTAGTCAGAAAAACATAATGACACCAGCAAAAAGTGTGGGTGACCATGAAAGCAGATCCTACTTTACTACACTCACCATTCGAGCCCCTGTATACTTGTCTACTCAGGCTTCTCACTGTCAAGCTGGCCTTCTTAGTGGCCATTGAATCGATCAGGGGAGTCAGCAAGCTTCAAGCTCTTCCAGTAAACCCTCTGTACATCAGCTTTTACCCAGGCATACTAGTTCTTCGGACACATGCCTGTTTTCTGCTGAAGGTGGTCACTAACTTTCATGTGGGCCAGAATATTACGTTGCTCACATGTTTTGTCCCACTTCATTCTGTTAAGAAGGAGATAGGCACCACCGCCTGGACCTAAAGAGAGCTATCTCTTTCTACATCAATTGCACCAAGGAGGATCGATCGGACGATCAGCTCTTCATTGGGTTCATTTAGGGGACTGACTTAGTATATGGTGCACATTTATTTAAGTGATGCACCTTGCACTAATCCAGGCAACCCTGAAGTTGATTTTAGTGGTAGCTGTGGAGAGCTGCCTTCAGGCTCATCTTGAAGGAGTGTTAAGCAACTTGTTTTACTTCTGTTTATTACACAGCACTCACTAACACATTGGTATATCTCCTACCCTGAGATATCAACACAATACACAACAATACTTCAATGCAATAATTGAAGTAGCACAAAATGCAGTGGTTTCCAGGGGTAGACCCAACCATATACTAAGAAAGTGGAATACAAACTGCAAAGGACTTGGACCAGAAGACCCAGAACAGCCGGGGACACAAAGAACCACCCAAGATAAGTACCCAGGAACCCCACGACGGCTGTGTGTAGATTGGGAACACAGCTGCGTGCCCAATGGAGGTCAATGGAGAAATTCCAGTTTTGCAGGAGAAGGGCCCTTCCCAGAGGACCCCGAATAATTCTCTTGGAAGATGGAAGATTGGAGATCCTCTCCACTCATGGATGCCCCAGAAACCAGGTTACCTACACCAGGGAAGTTAGGTGCATAGGGGAGAAGAGATGTCTGAAACCTCCGTATACGACAATGGAAGACTTGGAGAAAAGTGCCTCTGGAGAAGAAGGTGAAGAAGTCGGTGGGGTGAAGAAGTCGGTGGAATTCAAGGGTGGATTGTGGAAGTGAGGAACCTGCCAGCAGAGGGGAAATAGTCTATGCCACTCAGGAGTGACCAGGAAGCATGGAATAGCAATGCCCACTGATGATGGATGGTTCAAACGAGTTGACGGAGACCTTGTTGCTGCAGCTTTGAGGACCAGGCGACCTTGAGGAAGACCTGGAGCTGTGCACAAGCTGTTCCACGTCAGATGTTGGTGACTTGGTGGTTGGTGTCTGGTGGGAGCACCAACAAGCCTAGGCAGCCGCAACTGGTGGGGAGAACAAAGAAGAGCAACGTTGGGATCAGCAAGGGACTCACCACAAGCAGAAGAGTCAGAGCAGGCCGCGAGCAAGCAGGGGAGCCCACTGAAGTAGGAGAAGACTCAGGAGGACCCACAGGCCGAAGGCACAGGAGTTGCAAGGGGACCTCGAGCAGCTCACAAAGAAGGAAGGCCCATGGTGCAGAGGATGCGGTGAGGACGCTGTACTTGGCAGAAAGAGAAACTGGATGCTGGAGCCTCTTGCAGCCCAAAGACCTCTGGAGTGCAGAGCTAACAAGCCTTGGCAACTGCAAGTCGACACGATGCACAGGGGTTCAGTCCCAGTAGTTCTGACGAGGGATACAGGCCTTAAAATTGCAGTGAGTACAGGTCTGACCTCGAGGGAGTTGCAGAATCACCACCTATATTGCTGCGCCTTGGGAAGGCCGTGGTGCATCAGGAGCAGCAGAAAAGTCAACTTTGTTGAGGTGCCTGCAGATGCAGGGGAGGGACTCCTTCACTTCAAGGGAGATTACTTTGGGTGTCCTTGATGCTCACAGGTCTGGTGAAGATCCTGGAAGAAGCACAGACCAAGATGACAAAGAAGACTTGAAGAACAGCGAGACCAGGAGCAGCAGGAGTCTTCCTTGGTGCAGTCTCGGTTCCAGGCAAAGTCCAAGTGTCCAGACGGTCGAAGAGTGATGTGGTTTCAGGCTTGAGTCCTGTCCCACGGCAAATCCAAGGGACCACCCACAAGTAAGCCCTTAAGTAACCTAAAGAAAGGGTTGGAATGACTCAGGGGTCCCTCCCAGAGGAGGAGCTGGACAGAGGGGAGGATACTGCCATGTCTTTTGTCCTGTTTTGAGCAGGAGTCAAGGGCTCCCTAAACTGGCTCAAATGGAGTATGCAAGGAGGGCAGAATTGTGACTCTGGTCGGAAGCAGCACTGTCTTGCTGTCAGACCCTGAAAGGCTGTTACGGTGAGTACAGGGGGAGGGGCACCCCCAGAATATGGGATGATACTTCAACACTGGAATCAGTGTTGGGGTATGATTCCAACATGTTTGATGCCAAACATGACTGGTTTCAGTGTAGCTGCTATATAGTTCGACATCTCATAATGACTGATGTACACTATATGTATTAAATGGCTGACCTCACTTAAAAAGCCTGTAGAATCTACTCCGGGGTTTGTAGGGGTGTCCAGCTCATTCAGGGGGGCCCTCACACTTGACACCAAGCACCCTGCCCTCAGGACTGAAGAGCCTGCCATAGGGGTGACTTATAGGTTTCAAGTGCAGTGACCTCAGATATAAGGCAAGGTATATCTGTTGTGAGAGGTGCAGGCACCAACTCACACGGACTGCAATGGCAGACCTTTAGTCACAGTTTAAGTGGACTCCCATGGGAGGCATAAGACATGCTGCAGCCCATGGGAGATCACTGGGCAACTGTGGATCTACAGAAGTACTTACCATGACCAATTTGGGGAGAAAGCACAATGACTGGGGTCCTGATTAGCAGGATCTCAGTCAGACTGGGTCAAAAACATACTTACACCAGACAAAAAGGGGGGGGGGGTAACCATGCTAGAAAGATCCTACCTTCCTACACAGAGCTACAGTCTTTGCTTCATAAAGCATTCACTTGCTTGTTGTAAGTATTTTTAAACTTTCTTTACAGTTTTATTCTTTCACAACCTATAAAAAACACTCTCATAAAGAGTTCAGGGTGAGCCCACCAAGCACCATTCTGGTGCTGGCAAAGGATTGCCTGTATGAAGAACCATTCCACATATTGCGGGTGACGGCTACGTTCTTTTTTAAATATTTTTTTCTTTAAAAAAAGAATTCCCCTTCAAACTACCATGTCATTGCACTATCGAAAACAGAATGTAGGAATATTAAGGATTATACGAACTGGATATTAAACCCTGCTTTGCTCTACCAGTCTTTCTTAGGTTTGCAGCTACTGTAGGGGGGTGGTACTGGTAGGGACTCTATAAGTTCCTTGGTTTCCCACCAGCCTGTGTTTATTTAATTCTGTCTAAGTCATGGATGTTCTACACAGTTGTATTTTAAACTGACATTAAGTTCTCTCTGAACATATTTTCTGATGTGCTTGAACGTGTGTATAGTTGAATCAAAGGCTATTCCTAGGTGTAAACACTCTCTTTTTGTTACGCGTGAGTAGAAGGCTAATAGTGCTGCATTCTTTCGTGAGATTGATTCAAGATATACCCCAGCTAAATATCAATTTATGGCTTTCTATTGACATGAACCTATCAAGCGTAGTTGTGTGCGAGGCATGCCTGCATGTCAAGCACAGCTTTTAATCTCTGGACAGATCTTCATGAAGCGATGTCCTTTTGGCCTCGTGTGTACCTGAAGCCTGAGCAGCTGCATCTACCTCTATAGGATTTCTGTTGCGGAAAGTCTGTCCAAATTGTTGGTAGTAATAGCGAGCTAGCCTTGTGAGTCGTATAGATCAAGGTGACTCTAATGCTTCTGATAACTCTGCTAACGCTGCACATACCACCCACATCTCTTAATATTGACTGTGCCTATCTGGCTGTCCTGGATCACAAAATAAAACTAAGATAGCTATTCAGCTGCATGTGTGAAAGAGCCAGGATGCACATATGAATAAAGATAAAGATGCCGAACTGGCAGTGCACTATTTTGGTTTGAAGATCTTTGTGAAGTAGGGTCCATGTCACTCAAACCGTGGAGACATGTCCTGCTGGTTGGTCATGGGAGAGAGCCTTGTACTGTATTTGCAAGCATCAACTTAAAGGTGACTTCACCTTTTTGCTGTAATGCGTAGAAAGTGACTGTATTTCAAAATATTACCACCATAATGTAAGTGGGCGAAAGAAATAGCTTGGCACATTTATGCAATATGTAAAAAGATTGCTGAATGGATGTTTGCTACCTAAAATAACTGTTCTTTTTTTTCTTTCCTGCATCACCAAAACATCAAATTTTCAACACTTACGAAGCCGGGAGACTTGAAGAAGAGAATAGAATCCCTTATAGACCGAGACTACATGGAGCGGGATAAAGACAACCCCAACCAGTACCACTATGTTGCATAACCAAAAGCACAAGACTATTTTGTAGCACTAGAAAGTACCTTAAGAACACAGAACACAGCCTATGCTATACTCAGACAAGATGTTGTCCACTGTGAATCAAACGGATAACTCAGTCAGCTGACGAAGTAATACAAAACTTTGCTGGATCATCCACTGACAAGTTTGGTTCTGTTTCGCACAAGTGCTTGGCCGTCGTGATTGCCACTCTGCTTTTGATGCACATTAAGTTGTACTTGGAGAGCTTCTTTGCAATGTTTGAGACATGGGTGCACATCTTGGTGCATGAGAGCCCCATGTGTTTATAAATTCCCTTCTATAAACGATTCCTTAGGCTGTGTTGTTTTGACTGCAAGTGTGAGCCGCAAATAAAACATGAAAAAAATAAGCTGATTACTGAATTATGGGTACAGCATTTATAGTAATGCATAATAGATTGGAATAAACAGTTTTAGGAAAGTAATATTCTGGGGTGCTTTGAAGCGCTGATTAGACTGATGTACTTCAAACCAAAGGAGGGATCCACTTGTGGCTTGTAAACAATGAATGAAATGTTGTGACTTTATATTATTTCGAAAAAATGATCAATCTTGCCATATTGATTTAAAAGGCTTTGCTGTCTTTAGTTACGTACAAAATGTGGCCACGCACTGCTGACCTGATCTCATTTTGCCACATACTGAGTCCTCGTAGTTCGTGTGACCCTGCTGTGTTGTATTGGGAGGCCTCTTGTTGGTAAGTGGCTCCAAAAGCATTTATGAATTAAAAAGGCTCCATTTTGTCTCGTCAGTACCAACCGAGTCACGCTTGACCAATGCCTGGCTTGCCCACCTCTATGACCAGGACTATAGGGTGGGAAACCTAACAACTCATTCATGAACCAGAATTCTCTGTTTGCAGGTCTCTCGTCGATTCAACTGGTCGAAAGAGATGCAGTAAAGAGCAGGAGTATCATGGAGAAGATATACATTTTTTTTAAAGGATAAATGAAACAGTATCTATAGCAACAAATATTGGGTTTGCTGGGTGCCCCCTAATATTACAATACAAGTTACTTGGGAGTAAACCAGCTCTTAGAATGTCACCGTGCACAGACCTCGCGGTTCTTCTAACCAGATATTTCTTAAAGCGCATGCTGCACAAATTCTCTAGCTGGTGTGCCACAAATACACCATTGTTTTCCAATCCCAATTACTTGGCCTCGCGCCAAACACCTTTAACCTGAAATTTTGGTCCTACAATACCAGGAAAGCTCTCTTAAGCGCCAAGATAACAACTGGGTTTCAGTATGCATAAGGTATAGTTTCTAGCTCATTTTTTCTTAGTTGTAGTAGTCGTAACTGTATTATTCGTCTGTTGAATTTGTTTTGGAGAATGAGGTTCAATTTTGCAGACACTGCTCTGCTACAAATTGCTGCTGTTCTATGTAATCTGGCACTCTGTAGAACTGCTACAATACATCCAGCTCTCTTTACCGCCAAGGAAAATTTCCGGACATCTCAGCGTGCAACGTGCTACTGCTGCCTTATACTCTAGGAACAAGTTTTGTAGGCTCGATGTTGTTAAAGACTAGTCTCGAGTTGAAAGGGTATTGCCAGTCAAAATAGTCACATGCTGTACACGCTTAATCCAACTTGATTTGATTGGTAACTGAACTCATTGGTGGATTTGTAACTACAGATGAATTTGTTTGTGTGGTTACATTTACAAGTTGCACTACATAAATACCAATATCACAAGATCCGCATACAGTTTTAATTGCAATGAAAAAGTACCAAAGGTGTTTTGATAAAGGCAAATTTAGTGTTATACTAATGTATGTATATTTTCTAGAAAGCATTTATTAAACCGCGTAATTTAATATTGCTCAGCATTAAAATGCTTAGGTAACTCCCTCTGTTTCTGAGTGTTGTTTGTAAATTGTCTTTTATATCAAATAAAAACATTGTTTGCGCATTTTAAATACATTTTTGGCAGGGTTCAGATCTTCATTCGGAAAATGTAGCTTTATAACTTGCATAATTTTCAGATGACGAAAATAAATTGATTCGTACTGCGTACAATATTATCTCTTAGCCATCACGCTTTCAAATCGGCAACATAAGTGCTCAGAAGCAGCCTTGTCTGCAGTTTAATTTCCATAAATGAGGGAACAGGTACCCAACTGGCTTTGCTGCTACTAGTTTCACATTGAACATAGCGATCGGTACTTAACTACAATACTAAAGAACCCTGGGGAAGATGACCTGCACTGAGGGGCATTAAGTAGATATTGTGAACTAGTTAGACTTGCCTTAGATGTCAGGGTTGGACTGGGAACCAAAAGTAATCCTGGCGAATTTCGTCAGACCAGCCCCCATACTACATGTAGTGTGTAAGCGAGTCTGACCATGGAACGGGGGGGTTTGGGCAGTGCTCACCCAAGAAATTTATGAAAAATATTGCAGATATGTGTTTTACAACATATTTGAATATAGAACCTTGTCCAATCATTGCATGGATGGACATTGGAAACTGGGCCGCAATGGTCAATTAGTGACTAGTTGGATGGTGAATAGAGGTATTGTATGAAAAAGCCTCTTTTTGTATGGTCACCCGCTAGTTTTTGGACTGATGCTGCTGAGTTTTTTTGAGAGTACACGGAGGCCTGCTGACTCAACCTCCGTGCCACTGCCCTGACCCCAAAATGTGTATTACATTGGGTAGACCCAATTGGCAGCCTCCTACTTACCTACAAGTCCCTAGTATATGGCACCAATTGCATGTAAGTTAGAGAGTCACCACAGTGACTGCAGCATTGGTTGTGTCACCTTGGGTTTGACACAGGTAAAATTAGTTTCTCAGTCCACCACTTGTTCGCCCGCAGGTTAGTCTTGCAGTTTGCCACCGATGCCTTGTCCTCCTTTGGCAGAGGGTGCCGGTCGCTCCCGGGATGTGCGCCCTCGCTCGTCGCCACCCTATCTGCCGTTTACCGGCGTCAGGGTGACGAGGGCCCAGATGCAAGCCTACGCTACGGCTCTGCAGGCTTCCTTGAACCCTCCTCCTCCTCCTCCCCCTCCTCCTCTTCCTGCGATGTCCATAGATTCCTCGCCGTGCGCGGGGCCTTCTGCGTACTCTACGGCAGCTTCGCCCCCGGCGCCGACGCGTTCGGCTTCAGGTGTTGGAGGTGTGGTGGCGTCGAGGTGCGGCCCTTCGGGGTTCCCCTCCTCGGCCCATGGCGTCACGGCCTTGCTGCAAAGCTCCGCGGGGTTCCCTGCGGTGTCGCAGGAGGTTGCCGGGACTCAGAGTTCGCCCCCCAGTCCCCCTCAGTCCTCTGGGCAGGCGCTGTCTTCCCGGTGGCTGAGCCGACACCTCTGCGGTGTCAACGGCTTTCGGCCCCGGCACGGGCGGCGCCGTGGGTGGAGGCCGGGACTCGGGACGCCTTCCCGGGCCCCCCTCAGCGCAGGCGGCTGCCTCGCCGGGGGCCGAGCCGGCGCCTATTTGGTGCTGTTCAGTGGCCGCTTCGGCTCCGACTCCGCCCCCCTCCCCGAGGCGGCACGTGGTGGTGGAGGTTGACCCGGCGCCACTGTTGGACACTTCGGCGCCTGTAGAGGGCTCATTGGTGCCTGTGGTGGACTCCCCGACATCGGATCGTGGACTCTTCTCCGGATGTCCCTTCCTCTCCGGAGGGTTGTCGTCTCCTATTCGCTGGAGACTGGATGCCGCATCGTGACCTTTTCTCCGGCGGATTTCAGGGCGGGTTCTACGCTGTCTCCATGTCCACAACCCCCGGACCCGCTCTTCTGTTCCCTGCAGTTGTCTGCCCCGCAGGCTTCTCCACCCTCTCCAGAGACCCCTCAGGTCCCCCACTCATACGTGGGTTTCCCATCCCTCATGGGCTGGTCTTTTCTCCCTCCAGCGGGGCATGGGGACGGGCGTCTCAGTTTGCAGCCTTTGCCCATGGAGGAGTTGCTTTTCCCCCCCCCACGACGCCCTACGGAGGCGAGTGTGGCCTTTGTCTGGGCCATTTCCATGGCCACTGGCATTCTGCAGATGGGAAATCCGGTTGGCCCACTCCCTTCGGACCACTTGTTAGAGGTTCTCCACCAGGGCTCTGGTGGCGGGGAGCTGCTTCTCCCATTTGAACCGTCGCTCCATAACTCTTCTGGGGGCGCCCTGCCACGGGGTATCCGGTGCCTCAACTGCTCCTTCACCGCCACCGTCCTGCTCCGCACGATCCACTTTGTCTTTTTTCCCACCCCTTGGCCCAGGGCCCTGTCCTGCGGGCTGCTTTTCCTTCCTTGCCTTCAGTGCTGCTTCTGCCATCACGGGAGGCTCAGTAGCTGGACTCCTGGGGGCGTAACATTTTCTCCACTAGCGCTGCTCTGCGTGCACTCAACACTCTTTGTGTGTTGGCCAGGGCTACTTCCGATCTGTGGGATTCCGCAGAGTCCCTTCTGTCTCGAGCCTCCCAAGAGGGTGCCCGCGCGGATCTGCAACACCATGTGCGGGATGGTCGGGAGTTAGCTACTTTCATTCTCCGTTTGGCCTTGGACGGCTCGGATTCCCTCGCCCGTGCTATGGCGAGTTCTGTGGCCCACCGCCGCCATGCTTGGCTGCGGGATGGTGTCTTTCCAGAGAATTTTCGGGAGCGTCTTGTGGATTTACCCTTTGATGGAACACTGTTATTTCACACCCACGCGGACTCAGCTATTCAGAGACTCCTCCTCCGTAAGCTTGGGTCTCCGATGCTTTATTGGAGGCGTTATTCCTCCTTGGGGCCTTAGGTTTTGGTTGCCCCGTTGTGTGCTGTGTGTGGCTTTGCTTGCCTTCGGGGTCTTTCTGTTGGTTCAGTCCTTCAGCTTGTGGTGTGTGTTTTTTGCTGTTAAGTGCATTGGTATAGGTCCTCAGGTTGGGCCCTTTGTGTCTTTTTTGGCTGGTTAGTAAGCCGTCTGTGGTGTTTTCCACTGGTCTTTTCGGTTCTTGGCCTCAGATGCGGGTTTCCGTAAGAGGTGTTTGGCTGCTTGGTAAGCAGTCTGTGGTGTTCCCACAGGTCTTTTATGTTCTTGACCTCTGCTGCGGGTTTCCCTAAGAGGTGTTTCCCTGTTTTGTTCAGGGACGAGTCATACCCTAGGTGGGGTATTTGTTGGCTATTGTAAAGCCCTGTTTTAAGCTAGGCGGGCGTGGATACCTTCTCAGGTTCCTCGTGTTTTCCTGGCAATCCCCGTATACCACTTGGTGCGGTCTCTATTTCTTTGATGTTTTTCTCCTTCTCCAATGAGGTCCCTTCCTCTTCGCCTCTGGGTCATCGGCCCAACTTTTGTCATGCTGATTACAGTGTTGTGTCTTGGTGTTTCCACCTTGTTCTCCGCTGTTCCGGCTGGGGCCTGTCTGTCTTCGTCTTGCGCTCGCCTTGTTCTGAGCCACTGCTTCTTAGTATTTGCCAGCTGTTGCTGCGTGTGCATGGTAGTTTTGCTCGCCCTCCGTGGGACTCGCCGTGTCAGTGTGTGCTCCTGTCCCTTGTTTGTTGGAGCTTTGCGCGTCTGAGTCTTCTTTCTCACGTCTGCGCTTCTGGACTGTGGAACAGTTTCAGCCTTGTTCCCTACTTCGGGATAGACACCCATTCAGCTGTGTCCTTCGCTGTGTGTGTCTTCTCCTGGGGCGGGCTCTGCCTCTGTTCCACCTCTTCTCCTTGGATTTGCGGGTGGTTCTTTTCTTCCTTTGGTACTCGCTTGGTGCTGTCTGCCCCTCCGTTTTTTCTGGCGGACGCCCTTTGATCCTTGGGTAGGCTTGTGGTATCCTGGCCTTCCCTTCTCCTTGTTCTTGCTTACTTCTGCTTGGTGGAGGCTGTCCCCATGCCACATCCCCTGTTGGGGCCCTGTGTTCTTCCAAGCTGGTGAGGTTCTCTCGCAGACCCTCCTCCCCTCTGGGTATGGCTAGGGTATTTATTCTACATTAAGGAATCTGCGGCTAGTAGTGTCTATCAGATGTACAAGTTACTTACCTTCAGTAACGATGTATCTGGTAGAGACGATTCTAGCTGCAGATTCCTTCACGACCTTCCCTTCCTCTCCGTTCTGCGTGGACCCTTCAGCTGGTCTTCTGTACTCGCTTCCCTCTGGATGGCATTTGTCTCCTGCGGGTGCCCTCTTTCTCTTCCTCCCTGGCGGAATGCTTCGTTCTGTTTCCTTTTCCACTCCTTCTTTTGTGGTCAATGGACGGTAGGTTCATGTATACTTCTGCCTCCCTTCACCATGGTTATTCCAGTGTGGGGACTACTCATACTCTTCTTTTCTCTCTTTATCATTGCTTGTTTTTTTTTTACTCCTCCGCAATCCTCTAGGTTGGGGTTTCTTGGCTGTTCCTCTGCCCTTAGCTTCTTATGGGGAATACAACACTCCTTGATAGTGTTGTCTTGGGGTGCTTTGCCGTTACTCCTCTGTTCCAGACTTGTTGCCCTTCACTGTTATAGATTGTGGTTGCTGACTTTCTGTCGTCTGCCACGTCATTTTTGTCATGTTTTTTTTTTTCTGCCTCCAGGGAGGTTATGGCCTTCGCTTTGCGGGGTTGCTTCTCACAGTGGTGCTCTGCTCTTTCCTTTTCATGATTTTCAGTAACGCAGTGCTTGGCACTGTCCCTAATGGTGCTGTTCTTAACCGCTCGCTTCTTCCCTTTTTGTTTCACTGATTTTTTTCGTACACCGTTTCCATACTCTCACAGTTTTGTTGGTGATGGCTCCGCATTGTGGCACGGAAAAGTTCTCCAAAGAAAACTGACAGCGCGCCGTGGTGGGACTTATGTGACCTCGCTGATGTCACGTCCGCGGATGAAGTCAGGGTGGGGTCACGTGGTACCGACCCCCGGCGGGCAGAGGTGCTGTAGCAAAGATTTTCCGGATCCAGTCACACGCCTGGGGATAATTCTACGTTAAGGAATCTGCGGCTAGAGTCGTCTCTACCAGATACATCAATACCGAAGGTAAGTAACTTGTACATTGGGCATTCACTAATATTTTAGAATACCATCAAGGTAATGTACTGTGCACTTTCTGGAGTATGCTGATGTGCACACTATTATTATATTCTCGCTAGGTTATTGCATACCGTTCCGTTATTGGAGCTTTTTAAGACATGTTTGGGCAGTGCAGGTGAACACAGGAAACATCATGGAGGAAATGATAGCCCGACTTTCCATTTAACAAACACCATCGTAACCTCTGCAAGAACATGAAAGGAAAGATTTGAAGCTTTTCCAGAAGCACTAGAAGGGGTTCTGTCTTTCAAAAACTGCTTGGACACAAAAAGGCAGAGAGATTCAGAAGCACTTGCTGCCTCCTATAATGGTGGATGAAGAGAAGGAAAGATTAGATGAGTATAAATTGTCCTCAAGAAAATAGAAAAAAAAGCCTTTAAATAAATAAACAAGGTAGTGGAAACCCATTTCTTGGGCAGAAGGCAGCTATTTAGCGAAAGTGTGTAAAACTTTGTGGTGGTGCTGAGGAATTGGCTGCAACATGCATTTACAGGACGAAATGTTAAGGGATTAAATTGTGCATAGGGTTGCAAGCAAGAGAAATTAGGCAAATTATTTAACACTGGACAAGGCTGTTGAGATTGGCAAACAGCTAGAATGTGTCACATGATACTAAGCAATGAGTCAGTAAAGGTGGTAGAAGGTGTATAAGAAGTACAATGTGAGGAAACCAGAGGAGCTGTGAAGGAAGGATACGAGGCATGGGTAATAGTTAGTTAGGTACCAGTAAGGGGTGATGCATGTTTCCACTGTGGGTTTAAAGATGATCTGACTTTGGTTGAGAGCTGGCCTGCTGTGAATTGAGTGTGTAGGAGTTGCAAACAAAAAGAGCATTGCACATTTATATGCAGGGGTGGGAAAGTAAACATAGTCAAAAAAAGTGTGAGCTCTGTGGAAGCATGTGATGAGGATGCCAGTGGGGGGGGTAACGTGGATGAGTTTATCATACAGGTTTACTGTGTGCATTAAGAACTCAATGCCCTGTTTTGTAAGGTGAGATTGGATGGAAAGGTTGTTAAGTTAATGGCTACTACACTACATATATTAATTGGGGAAAATATGGTCCAAGTTTACAGAGACAAAGTACTTATGGATTTGGATGGGAAATGATGGCATAAGGCAGGAAGTAAATAGTAGTGGGATGTTTCAATGACATGTTTTAATTCCAGGGCTGTTGTAAACAATTTTGTATGCATGTTGCCAAAGATGGGACGTGTTTACTAGGATTGCCACAGCGGCACAAATTGGGAATAATGTTGGATTCCAATCATTCGGAGCACGTGGTGTTTGTGAGGAATGAAGGAAATGCCAGATCCCTAGAATGGTGAAGAAACACATATATTGAGGTGGTCACAGAAGAACTGGGTTTGCTGAAGGGCTTAGATACAAGATAATTTTGAGTGACAGAGTAAAGCCAATATTTCACTAGGTTAAGCTGGTGCCACTGCCTCTAATTACAAATTTGAAAAAGGAGATAGACAGGTGGTGCAAGGGTGTCGTTATTGAGCCTATTGCGGCATCTGCATTGTTGGCTTCCGTGGTGTTGGCCAATAAAACATGAGACAGATTGAGAATGTGTGTCGATCAGAGGGACCTTAACCAGAAAATCTGGGTAGATTGACACCAATTACCCAATATTAATGAAATGTTAGGTACCCTTTAAGGAGCTTCTGTTCTGTTTTTCCACTCTTGTCCTATTCACCGCATACCATTACAAAAGCCCTAGAGGAGAGTTCAATAGCACCTCTTTTAATACTACTGAGTGAGCATCAGATTTTGGTCCATGCCCTTTAACTTGTATCTGCATCTGTGATGTTCCAAAGGGCAATGCACACATTGTTTGGCAAAATTGAAAATGTTATGTACTTTCACTGTGAAATTCTGGCGCATTCTAATGTTTGGCTAGATAATGATCGAGTGCTGGAATTTTTACTGAACGTGTTGAGGGGGAGTGGACATGCTATCAAAAGTAAGAATTTTAAAATTGGCCCATATAGACCATTCTGGAAGAAACTTCTAACCATTAATTTCTTACCTTCTAATATTCCACAGGCATGAGAAAAATCCTTGAGCAGTACCTCTGTGTGTCAATAAGTGGCACAGACATCATCCGTGCTGGATGTAATGTGCTCTGTGCCTATATAGGCGCCACCCCAGCATAGATTTGATTTGTCGACTTGTATAGCGCGTGTATGCCTGAAGGCGTCTTGGCACTGGATTTGGCAGGACATATGAGGTGGCGGGCCTGAGTGATGCTTTTTATGAGTTTCATGAGTTCAGTTGGAAAAGAGCCAAGTTTTCAGTAATCTTCTGAAGGACGAGTGAGGTACTGTTTTTTTATCGACATTGGCAGACGGTTCCAGGTTTTTTCTGTTCCCAATACGAATCTTCTTCCTCCCCAGCGAACCTGCCTATACTTGGGTAGTTGTAGCAGTTTTGAGTGAGATGATCTGAGATTTCTGGCTGGTACGTACCATTTCAAGTGCAATCTCAGATATAGTGGTCCTTTACCCTCAAGTGCCTTATAGACAAGACACTGTGATTTGAAAATGATTCTTTTCTCCACTGGGAGCCAGAGAAGGGCTCTCAGTCTATGGGAGATTACTTCATATTTGTGGATACCCAGTATCAATCTGGCGGCAGCATTCTGCAGTCGCTGCAGTTTTTATAGATACTGGGATTGTATCCCTACATATAGGGTGTTGCCATAGTCCAGTCTGAAAAGATCTAAGGTTGTCACCAGTGTCTTTAATGCTTCCAGGGGTATGAAAGAACAAATCTTTCTGATCATCTTTAAGATCCTCCAGAAAGTGGATGAGAGCTTGTTAATTTGAGCGTCAAATTTCAGTTTGTCATCAAAGACCACACCTAGGTTCTTAACCTTGGAGACTGGCGTCGGGCACTCTCCAAGGTTATCTGGCCACCATCTTAGTGACCAGAAGGAAGGGTCAGGGCCCAGCATCAGGACCTCCGTTTTTTCTCCGTTTAGTTTTAGGCAGTTAGTCTGCATCCAGGTGTTTACTTGTGACATGCAATTGGTAAAGCGATCAGCTGTCGTGTCCACGTTATTTGATACTGACACAACCACCTGGGTGTCGTCAGCATAAGAGACCACCGAGAAACCACATTGCCTAATAATTGAGGCCAGCGAAGTCACATAAATATTGAAAAGTGTGGGGCTGAGAGAGGAGCCCTGACGCACACCACATGGCAGTTCAAATGATTTGAATGTGGAGCCTCCCAGTTCTACTGAGAAAGTTCTGCCGGTTAGATAGGATAAGAGTAGATTGAGGGCGGATTCTGAAAGCCCAGCTCCGCTAATCTGCTGGTTAATATTTCGTGGTTAACCGTGTCGAAGGCCGCCGATAGATCTAACAAAATCAAGGTAGCCTTCCCTCCTGAGTCCAATGATCTTCTGAGTTCCACTGTTGCCATAATCAGAGCAGTCTCAGTTCCATGGCCCTCTCTGAACCCATATTGAGAGTGGTCCAGGAGTTCTCCAGCGGAGATGAAAGAGGTAATCTGTGTGTTGAGCAATTTCTCCAATACCTTGGATGAAAAAGGGATCCGAGAAATCGGCCGGTAACTGACAGGTTCTTCAGGATCTAGATTGGCTTTTTTTTTAGCAGATGCAGGACTGAGGCTGTCTTCCATGCATCAGGAAACCTGCCTGACTGTATAATCTCCCTAAACAATAAATTTAGGTTTTCGCTGAGTAGTTCAGGTAACAGATGGAAGACTTTGGGAGGACAGGGGTCTGACGGGGCTCCTGATTTGATTGTTTTCACTACTTGGACGATCTGTTCCCACTTGGGAGATGTGAAGGAGAAGCCAGTGCCAGGTGTGTGACTATCTGGCCCTGGTTTAGATATCTTAGAGGAGGGGTGATTACCATCTATGAAGGTTTTGTATACTGTCTCAACTTTGTTGATGAAGAACTGACCCAAAGTGTTACAAATTTCCAGGGTGCTGACTGTTTTGGAATTGGCTGGGAGATTAGCTAGTTTTTTTTTACTGTAGCGAACAGTACCCTGCTGGAATTCTTGGCTTCCAAAATTTTCGACGTGAAGTATTTACTTTTTTCCTCAATGATCAGTCTCTTGTATTCTGATAGTGTTTGTGCATTCTCCTTTTTTTGGGCCTTTTTTGGCATAGTGATGGCAATTCATTTCTTTCCGCTCCAGCATTCGCGGATCTAGAAAGATACCTCTATCAATTTTTGACCAACTTTTTCTCGACTTTGTAAAACCATTTTTCTCCAATTGTTTCCCCTATGTTTGGGATGTGTCCCCTCAAAACCAATGGATTTTAAGGCTTGTGGGGACTGTCACAGACATATTTCTGTGACAGATCCCCACTTGGTCGGTCTTTAGTGCTTTGGGTCTGTCCACGACTCTGTCTTGCTCCGACTGTCTCTCGATACACCCAATGGACATTCCAGAGAGGGCAATGAAATTCATTGCAGCAACCCAAGACCCTGTGTCGCTCCTAACAGCTGTCTTGGTCCTGCGGACGATCTCTGGCCCATCCCTGTAGGTGTTCCCACAACCGGTCATCCTCAAAGCCAAAACGGTCTTCGGGTAAGTCAAAGAAGAAGTTGAAGCATTGCTCGACTTGACCATGCCCTTCCAAGTCAGAAGGAGCGGCCCGCTCTCACACTCCACCCACAAAGCTGGTGCCAACCTTTTCTCTGTGCTTTCCAGAATTTTCTGGAGCTAGAGCAACTTCTGCCCAACTTCAGGAGTATTATGAGGCCATGGACCGCATCTTTGGGCAGTCGACACCCTCTGACACACCATCCGACCCCAAGAAGCAGAGAGGTGTTCTACCTGGATTACCTTCGGAGGGCACTCTCCTGATGCTGGTTGGACTCTGGATGCAGACCGACTCTGGTCCCAAGTCTAATTCCGGCCCTGTGACCCTTGCCGGAGTTCAGTCCGTCAATGCTGTTACCGATGCCACACGACAAGGGCAACCCTTTTGTTCTGTCCGACTCCAAGATGGTACTGCAAAGGCCAAGTCCTAGGTCAAGACTGGGCTCCCTGGGGCCAGGCATCCCTCGGATATGGTGCCCCTGTCTTTTGGCAGGCCTGAGTTTGAGGACGATTCTGAGTACAGGGCCTTTACCCTACTGATGATATCACTCATTCCTTCCCTGAGGAGAAGTGGTAGGAGGAGTTGGGTGATGCCAGCAGGCTTGAAACGTCACCGGACTCAGGTTTGGTCTCTCCACCTGGTCCGACCACTGAGTAGAGCGCATCATTCCCCATGGTCATGAGAAGGGCAGCTGAGGTCCTTGATCTTCAGCTCCCATCAGGGTTTTAACTAAGGTGCTTCAGCTGCGGCAAACCAGTACAAAGATGTCCTCCTTGGGCCCTGACCCAAATCCTGCTCAGGGGACCCAAGCTACCGCCAAGTCACCCGTCGTTGACCCGATATTCATCACCCAGCACCCAACCCCAACAGTTTGTTGGTGCAGCTTCGACAACAGCCATAGTCATCGCAGATGCCTTTCCCTCTTCACCCCAGATAGGGAGTCCAAAAGATTGAAGACATTTGGGAAAATTATTTTCTCCACCAGCCTGGCCTTGCAGTCGGTTAATACCTCTTGCTTTCTGGGCTGCTGCACTCTTGCTCTGTGGGACTCGCTGGCACTGGTGCTGTCCATGGTCCCAGAAGAAGAATATGCGATTCTCTCTCAAGCCAATCTAGAAGTTGAAACACAGGGAAATTCACTCTAATTTGTGGTTTTGACTGTCTCATTTGGCAGCGCAATGGACTTCACTGTCCTCTCTTCCCCCAATCCCAGCTCTCCCAGCTCCCCCCCCCCCTCCCCTGGCCACCTGGTTTCACTGCCATTTTATAGCCATGGTAGAGGTTGCCACAGACCTCTTCGATACTAGGGACACTATACTGCCCAGTCCTGCCCCCCACCCCCTGATTCCACCCCCTTAAACCTCTTTAGTGTGCTCTCATTGATGCACCACCATCTGTGAAGAGACAGACCCTGGCACCTTTTACTGGAGTGGCTGACTGTCACCTCATACATGTGGGTGAGTAGATTGTTCTTAAGGATTATGCCTTCCGATTCCCCAATGCCACTGTCCGTTCAATGGGTGTTGGAGGCCCATATGTCCTTGTTACACCAGGAGGTTGCTCTTTGGCTACAGAAGCCATCAAGTAAGTTCCGACATCAGAAGTATGACGTAGTTGCTATTTCTGCTACTTTCTGGTGCTGAAAAAGGACAGAGGCCTCTGTTCTATTGTAGACCTTCACCCTCTCAAGGCCTTCCTGAGAAAACTAAGGTTCAAGATGCTCACACCTGCCTAGGTCCTGTCTGCCATGGACACTGGAAACTAAATGGTAATGTTAGACCTTCAGGACACTTATTTTCATGTCCCCATCATGCAGGCCCATAAACCTTCTGTTCACAGTGGGCTCAATGCTTTTTTTTTTTTTTTGCTGTGCTCCCCTTCGGCCATTGCAGTGTGCCTCTGGTCTTCATGAAGGTGATGGTGTGGTTGCTCCCAATCATCGCCGTTCAAGGGTCCTAGTCTTCCTCTAACCCAATAACTGGCTTCTGAAGGTGGGCTCGCCCCAGGCAATCGTCAACTACATCCAGATATGGCAAACCTTCTTTTTTCGTTGGAGTTTACTAGCAACATGCTGAAGTCACACCTGACTCCTTCACATGCACTCCCTTTAATCACAACCATTCTGTACACAGTGAGGTTTGAGTCCAGGATATTAGGGTTATGATGTTGATGTTTCAACCTCTGGTCAAGATTTTAGTTAGACAAATCTGAGCCTGCTGGGTCTGATGGCTTCCTGCATCCTGCTGGTGAAGAACACCAGATGGCACATGCTGGCTCTGCAGTGGGATCTGAAGCCCCAGTGTGTGCAGCAACAGAGGAATACCTATGAATGTGTCCAGATTTCAGAGGAGACTACAAGAGATCTGCAGTGGTGGTTACTAAATTGCAATCCGGTCAGCGGCCACCGACCTCTCTCCCTTCCCCTTCCAGAGCAGACAATGGTAACTAATGCATCGTTTCTTCGATGGGCTGGCCACCTGGGAGAGGTGGCGATCAGAGGACTCTGTTCTCTGATGGGGACCCTGCACCACATTAACCTGTTGTAGTTGCAGATCAGCCGCTTGGCGTTGAAGGCCTTCCTGCTGTCCATTGAAGGAAGGCTGGTGCAGCTGTGCACAAACACCACCACCGTATGTTACTGTAATATGCAGGGGTGTGTGGAGTCATTGACCCTGCGCCAAGAAGCTCTGCACTTTCAGACATGGCTCGAATGTCTAGACATCTTCCTGGTCATACAACACCGGGTGGAAACTAAGAATGCCAGGGCATACTAACTTAGCCGTCCATGCCCTGTGGACCACAAATTACGTCTACTCCATGAGATGGTGCAATGTCTTCTGCATATGGAGAGAATGTTGGCTAGATCTATTGGCCATCACCGAGAACATGCAGTGTCAGCTCTTCTGTGTGTTGAAGTTTCCTAACTGACTCTCGCTAGAAGACTAATTCCACTTGGAGTGAAACTCAGGACTCTAGTACACCTTTTCACCCATACCACTCTTGCCTTGAGTCCTCAAGATGATCAGGACCGGGCCCCAGTCATCTTAGTGACTCCGGACTGGGCACCTAGGGTATCCTATTCCAAAATCCTGGGTAGGAGTATCCATTTTCTAATCAGGCTGCCTCTTTGGGAGGATCTCCTGCTGCAGCAGCAGAAAGGGTCCTGCACCTTAACCTACGCACGCTACATCTTTATGTTTGAGATGAGCGGCGGCAGCTGAGTGACTTTGATCATCCTTCCAAAGCTGTGGTTATTCTAAAAAAAACTAAAGTCAATAGAGAGGGCCCCCAAACTCCAAAAGAACAGGGCAGTAAATAAGACTTGTAAAGTTGAACAAAGATCCCTTTGGAACTCGATAGAAATTGCAGCAATTCCAGCCAATTCAAACAATCATCCTCCGCCATTCTCGATCTTCCACATTCAGTGGTCTCCCAAGATTAACCAAAAATCAATGCCACAAGATAAAAATGTAAACATTTATCAAACATTTTATATCATATATACCAATCTCATATTTTGATTAAAGTCCTATATCTGGAAAATAATGACATTTTAATTTCCTACTCAATGTGTTGTCTCATTAAGTAAAATCCACAATGTACATTAGATTTGAAACTAGCAAAATGTACAAAGAAAAACACTGACAAATTGAAAGAAGACAAAATACTGGAGAAAAAGACAAAAAAAACATCAGTCCTTGCACAGAACTAATATGTTAAAATCAATATCATAGATGCCTAGTACTTGACATAATCATCACTTGGTGCATCCAGACGTTTATGGAATTAGTCTCAATATAACGTTGACACATTTCGGTGGTAAACATGGACTGGGACCACCTTCCTCAGGACATGTTAATATCTCACAAACTCATACTTATAAATTGGTATTACCCAAGTCTGTAGTCTTATGTATCGGGTCCATTTCCTGGCTTGTCAAACAGATCCTAGATCCTTGTTATGGGTCTATTATACGAAAGTACACCACAGTGTATAGAAAAAGAGCTCTCCAATAAAACCAGGCATTGATCTGCATCATGGTTACTCTCAATCTTTTTTATTCAATTTGTGGTGTAATCATTCACAGGTTTCACCATATGTTTCAAACATTAAGTCACCCGGACCTTTAATTCAGCATTGTGCATTCCACAAATCCACATATTGGTTGGAGTTGGGTGTCCCCTAACAAAATCTGTATACACCTGCCACTGGGACAACTTTGTGCTTGGTTTTCGAACCAGCATGTTGACCCACCTCGTGCTAAACTGACTAAGGTGTTACTGATTGTGTTGTCATCGGCCCAGCAAGGTCTGGCACTGGATACTGTTAAGGGGTATTTGTAGGCTATCTCGGCCTTTCTGTGATTGCCCAATCAATCTTCCCTGTTGAAGTCACCCATTGTGAGTCATTTCTTGAAAGGTCTGCAGTATATGTTTCTGCCTTCCTCTTTTAATATACCCCAGTGGGACTTGACTTTGGTTTAATCTATCTGATGTGCTCTCTTTTTTGAGCCCATGCATAGCTGTCCTCTCAGGATTCCAACTCTCACAACAGTCTTCTTGATGCTCCTTATAGCAGCCCTGAGGGTGAGCGAGCTTCAGGCCCTCTTTGTTCACCCACTGTATACTGCCTTCTACCAGGACAAATTAATTCATCAAATGCGTACCTTATTTCTACCTAAGGTTGGGACTCCCTTTCACTTCAGTTAGACAATCACCCTTCTGGCGTTCTTTGCCCCCTCTCACCCCTTCCTAGGAGGAGGAGGGGTGGATCCAAAGAGAGCCCTTATTTCTGATTTTAATTGTACCAAAGACTGGACGATCAGCTTTTTATTGGATTCACCAGAGTTAAGAAGGGCAAGGCAGTGCAGAAGAAGGCCATTGCTCCATGGATCATACTCTGCATAAAAATCTGCTAAGTGTTAGCGAAAAAAAACAGCTGCCAGAAGGTTTTAGGGCTCACTCCACCAGAGGCTGCAACTAATGCATTGGCACCTAGGCTACCTAGCCTTGACATCTGCCAGACGGCAACATGGGAATCGCTCTATATGTTCACGGTGCGCCATTGTCTGGACAGTTAGGTCTGTCGAGATGGGTATTTTGCCCGCTCTGTCCTGCAGGACTTATGGTTTAAGCCAGTTCGAAGTCCCTCCACTGGGAGGTTATTACTGTGATATCTATTCTAAGGGAAAGAATCTTCGGTTATAAGTCTCTTCCAGAAAAACAAGTTACTTACCTTCGGTAACATTTTTTCTGGTTTTACTACAGATTCCTACCAGACCTTCCCTTCCTGCCTGCTCCTCTGAACTAGACTTCTTCCTCTGGAAGCCCTTCCTTATATTCAGCACACTGGTCACAGTCATTCTGACGTGCCACTGTGTTTGTGGCTGTGGAATGTGTCATAAAAGAAACTAGCGTCAGCACGCTCAGTGGTGCCTATATAGACTCCATGTACCTCACATCTGGTGTGGTCGATGCAGACCCATCAGTGCCTCCTACTAGTGCACAAAGGTACTTCTCAACATTTCCTGGATCCTTTGTGACACCTGGAGAATATTCTAAGGTAAGGAATCTGCAGTTAGAGGCTGTACTAGAAAAGGCATTACAAAAGGTAGGTAACATGTTCTTTAAGTCATAATACCAACCAGAGTGGTAGCAAACCCAAGGAGTATATGATAAAGGGCGATACAGGAAGCATCTAGTTCCATCAACAAGGAGCAGTTTGCTCATTTCTAGGATTATCAGAGCACTATGCCGAATTTAGAGAGATTTTTGCCAGCAAAACTAACAAGATGCAAAGTTTGATCAAGAAAGACAACTCTGTATGATGCCGGCCGTGTGAGTGGGAGTGTATTAAAGTACAAGAAGAAATCTGTGCGACCCAGTGTTAGAAGCTGCTCTACATCAAATTACCCACAGCTGTGGTGACCGATGCAAGCAATTGTTCATTGAGCACTGTCCCATGCAGTTGAGTGATAAGGAAGAAGTTGTGGTGATGTATGCTTGGAGAACTTGGAAGCCAGCTGAACAGAACTATTCTGTAATAGAGACGGAAGCACTTATGTTGTACTGAGGTGTCACTCATTGTAGACAGTTATGTGTAGGGCAGTGAGTTTGGTTTCTTGTCCCAACCACAAGCCACAATTGGTAGATTTGTTTACATGTAAAGGAGCTGGAAAAGTGAAGCATTGCAAAGCCAAGTGGTGATTCAGGTTGTAAGATTTTCTATACAATATGGAGTACGTTCCTGGAATAAGAAATGTGACCGCAGATGGTCTATCTTGGCTGCGTCTCGAGGATCAGGAGTCGGAAGACAATAAGGAATTTGTGGTGGTTAATTTAATAGAGGTTACAAGGGACTGCGTGTTGCATTCGGAATGGGTGGAGGCAATGCAGTTAGAGGAGAATCGAAGGAGGGGGGGGGGGGGGGAAGTATGTCAGGACTAGATGGCCTGACAGAAAGGTGCTGGATGAGGCATTGTAAGGCTTTGAGAATGTCGGCAGAATTATTTTGGTCAGATGAATTTTCAGGAGGAATGGGACGATAATGGTACGGGTAGGATTGAGGAAATAGATAATTGATTTGGCACGGGATGAGTTCCAAGAAGAAAAGGTTAAGCACATTTTTAATCATTCAGGTTGGTTAAAGACATTGAAGGTATGGTTTGGCAGTTTATACCATGTGTATAGATCAACATGTCACAGAAGACTACAAATTATACTTGACCACAAATTGTTAATGCCTGTGGTCCATGAAGGAAACCTGTTTTTTTCCCTACATAATGTGTCCCCTTCCATGCTTTGGGTTCTGTGTCTAGGTTTGATTTGGTGGCTTTGGATTACTATTCATGTTGGCCAGAAGTGATGTGTGTGAAACAAGTGGAGACAAAAAACATCGTAGAATTCCTGTAAGTTCTCTCTATGAAGAAAGGTGTGCCGGAAGAGATGGTTTGAGGACAACTTAGTCCAACTTGTATCGATTGAAATTAAGACGTTTTTGGAACGCTTGGGTATTGGGCACTTCACAACAATGGTGTTACACCGCCAAAGCAACAGGTTTGTGGAAAGGTGGTACAGAACCTTGAAAGAGTATTTACAATAAACTCTATGTGAAGGAGGAAACTGGAGGAAAGTGTTTAAGAAGTTTCTGTGGGCATATAGCACCACCCCAAATGAAGTAACTGATATATCTGAAAGAAACACGTTAAGTTATATTACTCACCTTAGAATATCCCCAGGCGTCAGGCTGGATCCGGAAAGATTTTTTTTTCGTCATCAATACCCTTGCGCGTCGCTAGGCGTCGTTTGCGGCACCGCGTCCGTCGTCGGCGTCGTGATCGCCGGGATGACGTCGTCGGTGTACTTAGAAGCCGCCCTCGCGCACTGACGTCAGTTCTTCTTTTTTCCGTGCCAGTAAGCGCCGATCCGGGAAGAGCATACCCTTTTAGTCACTTTTTGACTAAACTTTTTGAACTCTTTTGGTTCCATTTCCAGTCGACCTCGAATCTGGTGCCGGTAGGGATGCCTGGATTCAAACCATGTGACTCCTGTCACCGACTGATGTCGGTCACGGATCACCACCATCGGTGTCTCTATTGCCTTGGGGCCGACCATGATGCAGAGCCGTGCCTCGACTGCCGGGCCTTGACCTCGAAGGCTAGGCGGGAGCGGTCCCGCAAGCTGCACGAGATCCGGCAGTCGGCTCCACGCCGATCACGGTCCCGGTCGAGGAGGAGGTCGAGGGACCGGTCGCGGAGCCGCAGCCATCACCGCTCGTCGGGGTCCAAGTCCTCGCATTCCGGAAAGTCGAGGCACAGTAAGAAGAAGTCGAAGAGGTGACATCGCTCTTCTGACTCCCCTCGCCGGTCGCGCGACTTGGCAGAGAGTTCGGGTGGCACAACCCGCGCGGCTCCGTCGGAGTCGCGTCCGACCCCATATCCTCTGGTCCCTGGGTCTGACGCGACTCCGGCAGAGATCAAAGACTTCCATGTGGCCATGAGGAGTCTGGCTCCGACGCCTGTCGGCGCGCCTTCGGGCACCGCAGGCTCGACTGGGAGGCCTAGCGAGCCGACGGCTCCTGCCCCGGCGCCGTCATCCCGCGAGATCCAGGCCTGGATCCCGGTCGACGCCGGTCGACCTTACAACCCCTCTGCCGGTGCCGACTCCTCCGGCGCCGCCTTCGGGCGGCGCCGTCCCCAGTTTTAGTCCCGGTCCGGGCCCGGCGTCGTAGTGGCACCGCCCGGCGCCGTATCCGGCACCGATGGATGACAGGTTCATCTTCTGCCCGGCTCCGATCATTCCACCTGTATACCAGGAGTCGGATGATGGGGACGACTGGGAGGGGTCTGAGGACCCTCTGGCACAGTAGTGCCAGTTATCTCAGGACTGGGCAGAAGAACTGGGGGATGCCAGTGGTCTTGACACCTCCCCTGACACTGGCTTCATCTCTCCCCCCTCTGTGGCTACGGAGGAGGGTGCTACATATTCTGTGGTGCTGCGCAAGGCGGCCGAAGCCCTTGGGCTGGAGCTCCCTGCTGAGGCCGTGAGGACTAATCTCCTCACTGAAGTGCTTCAACCGCCAGTAAGCTCCTCTGAGCCTCTGCTGCAGTTCAATGAAGCACTGACCGACGTTCTGATGGGCACCTGGTCCAAGCCCTCCACAGTCCCTCCTGTGGACCGGAATGTGGCCCAGCACCACCGCCCTGCACCGGGCGACCCCAGTTTTCTGTCGGTGCACCCCACGCCCGAGAGCCTGGTTATCCAGGCCTCTACCTCCCAGACCGCCTTCCCGTCCGCTCCCCCGGATCGGGAATCCAAAAGTTTGGAACAGTTTGGGAAGAAGCTGTTCACCTCCCTTAGTTTGGGGTTGCGGTCTATCAACACTGCGTGCCTTTTGGACCGTTACACCCACTCCTTGTGGGATACGGTGGCGGACGTGCTGCCTCAGTGTCCGGAGGAGGCCCGGACACGGCTCGCCCAGGCTCTTGCCGAGGGGCGGGATGTGGCACGGTATTCAATCCGATGTGGACTGGACACAATGGACTCGCTAGGCAGGGCAATTGCGATCACGGTGGCGATTCGTCGCTACACCTGGCTGAGATCACAAACTTCTCTGGGGATGTCCAAAGCACCCTCATAGACATGCCCTTCGATGGCCGTCGCCTTTTTGGCGACAAAGCGGATAGTGCGCTGGAGCGCTTTAAGGACTCCAGGGCTACGGCCAAGTCCTTGGCCTTCTCGGCCCCACGCCTGCAAACTTCCGCTTTTCGCCCCTTTTGTGGCCAAGGAAGGGGTGCCCCCTCACGTCCGTCTAGCCACAGACTGCTGAACCAGCCTCAACATGGTCGCGGACGTGGATTCCGCCGAGGCGGAGCAGGGGGACAACGAGCCGGTCCGTCCACATCTGCCCCAGCAGCATCCGCCTCAAAGCCCTCCTAGTCTGAGCTTTCAGGCCCTTTCCACGCCAGTGGGAGGCAGAGTTCGCCATCACCTGCTTCACTGGCGTACCATCACATCGGACAGATGGGTGCTGCAAATCGTCCGAAGGGGCTACTCCCTCCCCTTCGAGGCGACCCCTCCAGCCATGCCACTGCAGTACCACCGCATGTCGGGGGATCACTTGCAACTTCTGCAGGAGGATGTTACGGCCTTCTTGGCCAAGGGGGCCATTGAGCGCATTCCTGGTCCAGAAGTAGGTCGGGGTTATTATTCCCACTACTTTCTGGTTCCCAAGAAGGGCAAAGGGGGCCTATGCCCTATCTTGGACCTCAGGAGCGTCAACGCCTTCCTCCGGAAGGAGAAGTTCAAGATGCTCACCTTAGCTCAGGTTCTGGCTGCCCTAGACCCTGGAGACTGGATGGTAGCGTTCGACTTGCAGGACGCTTATTTCCACATCCCCGTCCTGCCGGCCCACCGGCGTTACCTGCGGTTCACGGTAGGCCACGAACACTTTCAGTTTACCGTGCTCCCCTTCGGCCTGACCAGTGCCCCTCGGGTGTTCACGAAAGTGATGGCGGTGGTCGCAGCTCACCTGCGCAGATTAGGGGTTCCAGTCTTCCCCTATCTCGACGACTGGTTGTTGAAGGCGGGCTCGCCCCAGGCAGTCGTCTCCCACCTCCAGACTACGGCCGACCTCCTGCATTTGCTGGGGTTTTCCGTCAATGTGCTGAAGTCGCATCTGAGTCCCTCCCAGAAGCTCCTCTTCATTGGACGGGTTATGGACTCGGCGCAGTTCCGGGTCTATCCTCCGGAACAGCGGGTTCGGGATACTCAGGCTCTGATTCCGATCTTTCGGCCTTTATCCTGGGTTTCGGTCAGGTTGGTGCTGCGGCTTCTGGGTCTGATGGCCTCCTGCATCATGCTGGTACATCACGCCAGGTGGCGGATGCGGGCTCTGCAGTGGGACCTGAAGTTTCAGTGGGCCCAGCATCGGGGCAACCTGTCCGACCATGTCTTGATCTCAGAGGGCACTGCAAGACAGTTGCATTGGTGGCTCACGGACCGCGATTGGTTCAGTGGCAGATCCCTCTCCCTTCCTCAACCGGAGCACACAGTAGTGACGGATGCGTCCCTCCTGGGATGGGGGGGCCACATGGGAGAGGCGGAGATCAGAGGCCTCTGGTCTCCGGCGGGGTCCCGGCTCCATATCAACATTCCGGAGCTGAAGGCGATCCGGCTTACACTGAAGGCATTCCTTCCCTCTGTCCGGGGAAGTGTAGTGCAGGTGTTCACGGACAACACAACCGCCATGTGGTATTGCAACAAACAGGGCGGGGTGGGGTCGTGGACCCTTTGTCAGGAGGCTCTGCGCCTCGTGACATGGCTGGAACATCAGGGCATCACCCTGGTGGTTCCACATCTGGCGGGCTCTCTGAACGCCAGAGCAGATGAACTCAGCCGCCGGTGCATGGTGGATCATGATTGGCGTCTAAACTCGGACGTAGCGCAAGGCCTCTTTCGGCAGTGGGGAGAGCCTTGGTTAGATCTATTCGCCACCAAAGAGAACGCGCAATGTCAGCAGTTCTGCGCGTTGGAATTTCCAAGGCGGCACTCGCTCGGAGACTATTTTCGTTGCGAGTGGAGTTGCGGTCTGTTGTACGCCTTTCCACCTATACCACTTCTGCCCAGAGTGCTGAAGAAGATCAGGCGCAACCGGGCCCAAGTTATCCTTGTGGCTACGGATTGGGCACGAAGATACTGGTATCCCGAGCTACTCAGTCGATCGATCGATTCCCCCGATTCGACTGCCTCTTCAGGAGGACCTTCTGTCGCAGCAGCAGGGGACGGTCCTCCAACCGAACCTGTCCAGCCTCCACCTCCATGCGTGGAGATTGAGCAGCGGCAGTTGATGCCATTTGACTTGCCTCCTGAAGTCTGTAATGTTATTCTGGCAGCCAGGCGTCCCTCCACAAAATCAATATACGCCTGCAGGTGGAACAAATTTGTGGCATGATGCACAGCAAAGGCTGTGGGTCCCCTTTCCGCCCCTCTTTCTGAGGTTCTCCTCTTTCTTCTTTCCCTGGCTCAGCAGGGCTCTGCTCTGGGCACCCTCAAGGGATACCTTTCAGCTATTTCTGCTTTCTTACGGCTTCCTGATCAGCCTTCTCTTTTTAAATCCCCTGTTGTTTCTCGATTCTTTAAGGGCATTACTCACATGTTTCCTCCTGTCCCTTTCGTAATGCCTCAGTGGGATTTGAATCTAGTGTTGACCTATCTGATGTGCGCTCCCTTTGAGCCACTTCATAATTGTCCCCTTCGTCTTCTGACTCTTAAGATTGCTTTCCTGGTTGCCATCACCTCTGCAAGAAGGGTGAGTGAGCACCAGGCTCTATCTTCTAAGCCTCCTTTCCTTTCTGTCCATCCGAACAAAGTTGTTCTCAGGACTCGTCCTTCCTTTCTCCCTAAGGTGGTAACTGCCTTTCACATCGGCCAGTCTGTTACACTGACCACCTTCTTTCCGCCTCCACATCCCTCGAAAGAGGAAGAGAGGCTCCACCGTCTGGACCCAAAACGGGCGCTGTCCTTCTATCTGGACCGCACCAAACCGTTCCGGGTGGACGACCAACTCTTTGTTGGCTACGTGGTCGCTAAGAAGGGGCGGGCGGTGCACAAGTGAACCATCTCTCGGTGGGTCGTTTTGTGTATCAAGGCCTGTTATTTCTTAGCTAAAAAGGAACCTCCTGTGGGGCTGAGGGCCCATTCCACTCGGGCCACAGCGGCGACCACTGACCTGGACAGGGGAGTCCCCTTGCAGGACATTTGTCAGGCAGCAATGTGGGCCTTGCTGCACACGTTTGCCAAACATTATTGCCTGGATAGCCAAGTCCGGAGAGACGGCTTCTTTGGCCGTTCCGTTCTCCAGGACTTCCTGGTGTGATCTTGGTCCGCAGACCCACCTCCGGGGTTGGTATTGCTGGGGTATCTATTCTAAGGTGAGGAATCTAACTAACGTGTTTCTTTCAGAAGAACAAGTTACTTACCTTCGGTAACGATATATCTGTAAGAAACATTAGTTTGTTAGATTGCTCACCGCCCCACCAATCCTCCCTGTTCTGCGAACCGATATCTAGGGTTAAGGTCATCCCTTTTAGGGCCCTAGATTCTTGGCACCAGTGTCGGTCTCTTGCATGGCTCTGCGTTCCTGGTACGGAAAGCTATGTACAAGAACTGATGTCAGCGTGCGAGGGCGGCGTCTAAGTACTCCGACGTCATCCCGGCGATGCCAACGACGGAAGCGGAGCCGCAAACGACACCTAGCGACGCGCAAGGGTATTGCTGACGAAAAAAAAATCTTTCCGGATCCAGCCTGACGCCTGGGGATATTCTAAGGTGAGGAATCTAACTAATGTTTCTTACAGGTATATCGTTACCGAAGGTAAGTAACTTGTTCAACACAGTAAAAATATATGGGAGCAAGTGAATATTTGCTCCAAGTTTTGGCTGAGCTAGCTATTGAATGGAAATTGCTGCACAGGGAGCAAAGGAGATGTAAGTATTGGAAAGGACAAGTTTCCAGAGATGGTGACCATGTTCAGGTTTGGCTATTGAGTCAAAGTAAAAATGGGAAAAAAGGCATGGGGGTTTTCCTAGTTTTCGAATCCTTTGTGTAGGAAGATTTGTGGTGCAACAGTCTGATGGCAATGGGAAACAAAATGGAGGTGTTGCGCATTCCACAGTGTGATGTAGTTGGTGTGAGAAGTTGGCCTGATATATGATGTCACTAATTCTAGTGTACACCTTGTATCAGTCCAAACAACCCTTATGGTGATTGGTTGTAAAGTCAACCTTATAGACAAGCTATCCTAGTGGTAGCATGGACAAGAGCAGTCTTAGGCTAAACTCTGTGTGGCATGTAAAGCCAGCTGTTATACCATTTGTAATCCCTTGAATACCAAATGAAAGGACACCACAACAGATATATATAAAAATAGAATGTATTTATTCTAGTCAAACCCTCAGCACTCTTTATGAGATTCGAGGTAAGTACAACAGTCTTATTTAAGCATACATTAAGTCACACAGGTAAGTAATACAGTTAGACCCTAGGGGCCACGCAAACCATATACTAAGTAAGTGGTATAAGAACCACTGTCACGAACACAGGATAGGCCTAGGGAATCGCTGGGGCTACACTGTACTACCAAAGGTTAGGAAGTGGGAGGCCCACGGGATTCAGGTGCAGAGTGGAAACACTCACGCGTAATGCGTAAAAGTCGATAGAATTACTAGCAGTTAGAAATTAACAGTTTTAGGACACTTCTGGTATAGCTAGAAAGTCGAGACTCGGAAACTGGACCCTAGGATAGTCAATACCCTTGTGAGCACCGAAGTACTCAAGTTACCTAGCCCACGGGCTGCGGGTGCATAGGTGTGAACTTGCGTCGGGTTTCGTCGTTGACTTCTATGGATGCCTGAAGGAAAGTTGCTGACAGGCAGTCAGTGAAGAGTGTCCAGTGGATCCCAAGGATGGGATCAAGAAGGAAGGAACCTGCAAGCAGAAGGGACAGAGTCTAGGTCACCAGCCAGGAGCCGGGAAGGAACCAGGTGAAGAGGTGAAGCTTGTCGCAGCAGCCACTGGTACCAGGAGACGTCGAGGACGACCAGGACCAGGAGGTGAGCTGTCCCACGAAGGCTCTTGCTGTCGGCGGCGTCGAAGTCGAATCAGGACCCAACAAGCCATGGCAAGCGGAACCCACGCAGGATGGAGGACTTGCTTCTGGTGCAGACCAGGAAGGTCTGGGGTGGTTCTCTTTCACAGAGGAGCGTGTGCCAGTCTGGAGGAGCCGGAACAGCAAGGTGAAATCAAAGGTTCGTCGTCGCAGAGGTCACTAGCCAACGGGCCAGCAACCGGACAACACGTCGAGCAACTCCGGTGCAGAAGGGCCCCACGCAGAACACGTGAAGTGTGGGGAGCTGATCTTCGTTGCAGATGGTGCTCGGGATTGGGGCTTCTCAATTCCCCAAGCACAGCCTCGAGGGAGCCTCGGAAGTCGCGCTAGTCAGTTACTAGCCACTTTTCGCAAGTCGCCGGTCCCACGTCCCTCGTCGCCTCCACGGGTTTCAGCTTCGCTGGAGATGTGGATCTGGTTCAGAGGTGTCTGGAAGTGTCGGCGCTGGTCAGTCTCTGCAGTCGTCCCTCGTAGGATCAGTCGCAAAGCAAGCAGCGGTCGCTGGATGGTGCCTTGTTGCCCAGGGTGGTCACTCCTTGGCCACAAGGGAGATTTCTTCAGTCTTCTTCCTGAGGTCGAATGTCGAAGGTCCAGAGTTTCTGTTCAAGTTGCAGATTCAGATTAATCTAATTTAGCAGGGCTCAGCTAGCTACTAATATACTGGGCTAGTGGGCTGGGCTACCTGCAAGGTCCCTCCTATGGGTGGGACCAGGAAGGGGAGTGGCTACACCCTCTTTCCTTTGTCCAGTTTCGCGCCAGAGCTGGGGCTGGAGTGCCCCAGTGCCGGTTTGAACTGGACTATGCATTGGACACCTCGTGTGCCCCAGGCAGTGTCTAGTTTCTTTCATCCCTACCTGCCCCAATACAATAAGGCCCATCTGGGGTGGTGCTAGCACCTCCCAAGGCAGGAAACCTATTGTCCAAGCCTCCCTCGCTGGAAGGTCTCCCAGCAGCAGGAGGTCAGACTTGTGTCTGTGGCAGCAGCATCCATTTTGTGATGCTGGGGCTCTGGTTAACTTTAACCGGGTAAGTAGGTTTCAACATGTCTTCTCCCTCTAGAAGGGAGGAATAATATCCTCATTGCCAGAAATGGTATGGGGGTATTATTCCAAAGTGTTAGACACCTTACACAACATGTTTCGATAAAGCCAAACCATAGTTACCATAACTGTTTAAGATTATAAGGTACTTTAAGAGTATAGTGTAGGCTATATCATAGAACAGCCATAAGGACATGGTTCCGAAAGCTGCAGACAGGCTCAGCTCATGCTAGAGCACCATCTCACATGTTACCAAGCACTCTGCCTCCAGCATTGTTAAGGCCTGCCATAGGAGTGGCTGATAGGTACACATGTGTCTATATATAAGGTAGGTATAGGAATACTACACCTAAGCAAGGGGTGATTACACGACCTTGCCCCAGCTCAGTTATCAGCCAGTTGTGTCATAATGGAAGGCCAGGCCAGGGGTGGCATAATACATGCTGCAGCCCCTGGTAGGCCTAAGGTACACCTATGCCCTGGGTACCTAAGGTACACTGTACAGGGGCCAATAAGGTGATCCTATCCAATTGGGTTATGCACCTAAAGTACATAGTATCAATTTAGAGCGAGAACAGCTGGGCTGTGGGTCTGATTAGCAGGCCCACAGCCACATCTAAGTCGAAAACCAGTGAAGCAAAAGCAAAAAGTGGGGGTGAACATAGAAAGCAGACCCTACTCTCCTACACAACTCCCCCCCCCCCCACCCAAACCTAGGGACATTAAACTAACCTTGACCAGTTGATTCTTCATGTTCTAAGTGGAAATATCTGGTGAGTCCATCTGCATTGGCATGGTCAGTCCCAGGTCTATGTTCCACTGTGAAGTCCATCCCTTGTAGGGAAATGGACCACCTAAGAGGTTTGGGATTTTCACCCTTCTTCTGATTAAGCCACAAGAGGGGCTTATGGTCTGTCTGAATCTTGAAGTGAGTGCCAAACAAGTATGGCCTCAGCTTCTTCAGGGCCCAAACCACAGCAAAGGCCTCTCTCTCAATAGCTGACCAACGTTTCTCTCTAGGGGTCAGCCTTCTACTAATAAAAGCAATGGGCTGGTCTTGACCATCTACATTCAGTTGTGAAAGAACAGCTCCCACACCCAACTCAGAAGCATCTGTCTGGACTATGAACTCTTTGGAGTAGTCTGGACTTTTCAGAATAGGTGCACTGCACATGGCCTGCTTCAGGTCATCAAATGCTTTTTGACAGCTTACTGTCCACTGAACTTTCTTTGGCATTTTCTTAGAGGTCAAGTCGTTAAGTGGTGTCACAATGGACCCATAATTCTTAACAAACTTTCTGTAGTACCCAGTCAGGCCCAAGAAAGCTCTGACCTGAGTCTGGGTAGTTGGAGGAGTCCAGTCCTTTATGGTCTGAATCTTGCTCTCCAGTGGTTGAACCTGACCCCCACCAACTAGGTGGCCCAGGTATACAACCTTGCTCTGCCCTATCTGGCACTTAGTGGCCTTGATAGTGAGGCCTGCCTTTCGCAGGGCCTCTAAAACATTCCTCAGGTGGACCAGGTGATCCTCCCAGGTGGATCTAAAGACAGCAATATCATCAAGATAAGCTGCACAGTAGTCATCCAGGCCTGTAAGGACTTGATTCACCAACCTTTGGAAAGTGGCAGGTGCATTCTTCAAACCAAAGGGCATTACCACAAATTGATAATGTCCTCCTGCGGTCGAGAAAGCAGTTTTGGCCTTTGCATTCTCAGCTAGTCTGATCTGCCAGTAGCCTGCTGTCAGGTCAAATGTGCTCAAAAACTTGGCAGCTGCCAATCTGTCAATGAGCTCATCTGCCCTAGGTATTGGGTGGGCATCTGTCCTAGTGACAGCATTGAGACCTCTGTAATCCACGCAAAACCTCATCTGTCTCTTACCATCTTGGGTGTGAGGTTTTGGCACAAGAACTACAGGCCTAGCCCAAGGGCTCTCTGAAGGTTCAATGACTCCCAGCTCCAACATCTTTTGTACCTCAACCTTTATGCAGTCCCTGACATGGTCAGGTTGCCTGTAGATTTTACTCTTCACAGGCAGACTGTCACCCGTGTCCACCTCATGGGTGCACCAGTTTGTCTGACTTGGGGTCAGAGAGAACATATGTCTGTAGGATTGCAGAACCTGTCTGCAGTCCTGTTGCTGATGATCAGTGAGGCTGTCAGAAAAGACCACACCATCAACTGAGCCATCATCAGGGTTCTGAGTCAACAGGTCTGGGAGAGGGTCACTCTCTTCCTCCTGCCCCTTATCTGTAGCCATGAGTAAGCCCATATCTGCCCTGTCAACATATGCCTTCAATCTGTTGACATGAAGCACCCTGTGGGGGCTTCTGGGAGTCCCAAGGTCCACCAAGTAGGTGACTTCTCCCTTTTGCTCAACAATAGTGTGGGGTCCAGACCATTTGTCTTGGAGTGCTGCTGGGGCCACTGGCTCCAACACCCACACTTTCTGCCCTGGCTGGTACACAGTCAGCACAGCATTTTGGTCATGCCAAGCTTTTTGGAGTTCTTGGCTTGCCTCAAGGTTTTTAGAAGCCTTCTTCATATACTCTGCCATCCTGGAGCGGAGACCAAGTACATAATCCACTATATCAAGCTTGGGTTGTCTGAGAGGTCTCTCCCATCCTTCCCTTACTAAACGTTGGGGTCCTCTTACAGGATGCCCAAACAAAAGCTCAAAAGGGCTGTAGCCAACCCCCTTTTGTGGGACCTCTCTGTAAACAAACAGAAGGCAGGGTAAAAGGATGTCCCATCTTCGCCTAAGCTTGTCTGGTAAACCTTTTATCATCCCTTTTAGGGTCTTGTTGAATCTCTCCGCAAGCCCATTGCACCGTGGGTGATAGGGTGTAGTGAACTTGTAGTTGACACCACATTCCTTCCACATTGCAGTCAAATATCCTGACATGAAGTTGGCACCTCTGCCAGACACAACCTCCTTTGGAAAACCCACTCTGGAGAAGACTCCAAGTAGGGCTCTTGCCACAACAGGTGCTGTTGTGGTCCTCAGGGGTATAGCTTCTGGATACCTGGTGGCATGGTCCACTATCACCAGTATAAATCTGTGCCCAGATGCTGTAGGGGGGTCCATTGGTCCTACAATGTCTATCCCCACTCTCTCAAAGGGAACCCCCACCACAGGTAGTGGTATGAGGGGGGGCCTTTGTGGTGCCACCTGATTTGCCACTGGCTTGGCAGGTGACACAGGTGCGACAAAACTCCTTGGTATCTTCTGACATATGAGGCCAGTGAAAGTGAGGGACAAGCCTGTCCCAAGTCTTATTCTGGCCTAAGTGTCCTGCAAGGGGAATATCATGGGCCAAGGTAGGAAGGAAGCCTCTGAAACTCAAGGGTATGACCAACCTCCTGGACGCACCAGGCTTGGGGTCTCTAGCCTCTGAGTACAGCAGCCCTTCATCCCAATACACTCTATGGGTACCTTGAGCATTCCCTGCAGCCTCAGCAGCAGCCTGCTGTCTGAGGGGTTCAAGAGAAGGACAGTCTAATTGAGCCTGCCTCAGATCTGCCCTTGAAGGTCCCCCTGTCCCAAGAAACTCAACCTGATCAGGTTCCAGTTCTTCTAGGACAGTTCCTTCAGGGCTCTCAGAATCATCCTCCTGTGAGGGCTGATCCACCACCTGAGGCAGGGGGAAGGCACTACTGCTCTTTCTCTTGGGTTGTGTCTGGTCCATTGTCCCAGGATCCAGCACTTGTTCAGTGTTACACTTTTTGGCCTGTGACCTGGTCACAGCAAGGACATGTGCATCTATCCCCAGCATTTCTGCATGGGTCCTATACTCCACTTCAGACCACACTGAAGTTTCAAGGTCATTTCCCAACAGACACTCTACAGGAAGGTCTGAACTTACCACAACTTTCTTGAGGCCAGTTACCCCTCCCCAGGACTAGTTAACAATTGCCACACTATGGGAGGTAGTGGCATTGCTAGCGTTGGTCACTAGGTAATTCTCACCTAGCATGATCTGTCCAGGGTCCACAAAGGCAGGTGTCACCATTGTGACACTAGCCCCAGTGTCCCTGTAGGCCTGAGCCATTCTATTATTGATAAAAGGAGTCTGTCTGTACTTGCCCAGGTTACTGGGGCCTACAGTAGAGGACAAAGCTATGTCCCCATCACAGATCAGAACAGCCTGAGTAGGTATCCTGACTAGGCCAGGACCCTCCTCAGTTCCCAGGGTTAACCCTACTACACTCTTTTGCTGGGAACCACCACTTACAGCTGGACTAGGGGGTACAGTTGCCTTGGGGGCAATGGTGGCTGGGGGCTTATCCTTTTTGGTGCACTCACTAAACCAATGTGAGTTTGACTTACAATAGTTGCACCATGGTTTCTTTTGGCCATCTTTCTTTTTATCCTTTTTGGGACCACCCTCCCCCTGAGCCTTTTGGGGGCCTGGTGAAGACTTCTGGTCTTTTTGTTTCTGCTCATTACCCTTCTGGTCTGCCTTTTTCTGATCACCGCCCTGGTTCTGGGTTTTCTGCTTAACTCAAGTCCTGACCCACCTATCTGCCTTCTTTCCCAATTCCTGGGGAGAAGTTAGGTCAGAGTCAATCAAGTGTTGATGCAACAGCTGGTTTTGACAGGTATTAAGGATTTGTTCTCTCATGATCAAATTTAACAATCCTGTATAGTCCTTAACCTTACTACCCAATAACCAGCCTTCCAGAGCCTTAGTGGCACAATCTACAAAGTCAGTCCAGTCCTGAGTCTGTGTCTTCTGGGTATCCCTGATCAACAACCTGTATTGTTCAGTGGTTAGGCCAAACCCATCAATCGGAGCACTCTTCAGCACAGTGTAATTGTCAGCATCCTCATCACTAACTGTGAGGAGCTTGTCTCTACCTTTCTCAGAGAAGGAGAGCCACAAGATAGTTGCCCACTGACTTTGGGGTACCTGCTGTACTTTGCAGGCTCTCTCCAAAGCAGTTATCCATTTGTGGATTTCAACCCCACACTTGTAGGGAGGGACAATCTTGCTCAGGTTTCTATTATCATAGGTCCTGTCTCTATCCTTAGGGATATTGCTGCCACCAGTGGGCTCTAACCCACTTAACTTCTGCTCTCTGGCCAGAGCAAGCTTCTCTTTGGCAAGGGCAAGTTCTTCCCTCTCAATCCTCAGATTAGCTTCCCTCATTCTGGCCTCATGCTCTTTTCTCTGTGGGGAAGTCATTCCCCTGTGAGAAGAGGCATTGGAGCTGTTAGAGACATGGGAGTGGATGGATTCCCTTGAAGGGGATCTGTCTCTCCTGCTTCTCTGGTTAAGCCCACTTGAGGGTCTGAATGGGGGGGGACCCCAATCAGACTACCATGTAGGCTTAAGTTAGCCTGGCTAAGTCTCCCAACTTTGACCTGGCTGTCTACCTCATCTTCTGAAGTCCCATCTGACTCATCTGTAGTGGGTAGATCCTCACCTGTACCTAGGGTACTAGCCTGGGAGGCCCTACGAGCATCATACTCATCTTGAATCTCTACTAGCTGAATGAGGGTAGGGTTGGAGCCCTGTTTTAACTTTCTGGAGGTACACAATTGTCTCATCTCCTGAAAAGTTAGGGTATCATATCTAGAGGGGATCTTTCTAGGATCTACCCCTCCTGGGAGAGAATCAACTTGATCTCCTCTCAGAGACATGATCTAGTGAGGGTGTGGTGTGTGCACCTACCTACACTAGTTGTATCTACTAAACCTCTCTAGTAGTTGTAGTCAGGGTGTGCTAGGCCCTTCAACCTACAACAACTAAGTCCAGTAGGACTTAAGTATTTATAATCTATGTTATATGTACCTAACAATATCTTATGTGATCTTTCAATTTAGTATCTCAAGATTACAATGGTATTACAACAGCAAGCTCAGATCCCAACCGCTGCTCACCAATGTGAGAAGTTGGCCTGATATATGATGGCACTAATTCTAGTGTACACCTTGTATCAGTCCAAACAACCCTTATGGTGATTGGTTGTAAAGTCAACCTTATAGACCAGCTATCCTAGTGGTAGCATGGACAAGAGCAGTCTTAGGCTAAACTCTGTATGGCATGTGAAGCCAGCTGTTATACCATTTGTAATCCCTTGAATACCAAATGAAAGGACACCACAACAGATATATATAAAATTAGAATGTATTTATTCTAGTCAAACCCTCAGCACTCTTTATGAGATTCGAGGTAAGTACAACACAGTCTTATTTAAGCATACATTAAGTCACACAGGTAAGTAATACAGTTAGGCCCTAGGGGTCACGCAAACCATATACTAAGTAAGTGGTATAAGAACCACTGTCACGAACACAGGATAGGCCTAGGCCTAGGGAATCGCTGGGGCTACACTGTACTACCAAAGGTTAGGAAGTGGGAGGCCCACGGGATTCAGGTGCAGAGTGGAAACACTCACGCGTAATGCGTAAAAGTCGATAGAATTACTAGCAGTTAGAAATTAACAGTTTTAGGACACTTCTGGTATAGCTAGAAAGTCGAGACTCGGAAACCGGACCCTAGGATAGTCAATACCCTTGTGAGCACCGAAGTACTCAAGTTACCTAGCCCACGGGCTGCGGGTGCATAGGTGTGAACTTGCGTCGGGTTTCGTCATTGACTTCTATGGATGCCTGAAGGAAAGTTGCTGACAGGCACTCAGTGAAGAGTGTCCGGTGGATCCCAAGGATGGGATCAAGAAGGAAGGAACCTGCAAGCAGAAGGGACAGAGTCTAGGTCACCAGCCAGGAGCCGGGAAGGAACCAGGCGATGTCGTGAAGATGCAGGTGAAGAGGTGAAGCTTGTCGCAGCAGCCACGGGTACCAGGAGACGTCGAGGACGACCAGGACCAGGAGGTGTGCTGTCCCACGAAGGCTCTTGCGGTCGGCGGCGTCGAAGTCGAATCAGGACCCAACAAGCCTTGGCAAGCGGAACCCACGCAGGATGGAGGACTTGCTGCTGGTGCAGACCAGGAAGGTCTGGGGTGCTTCTCTTTCACAGAGGAGCGGGTGCCAGTCTGGAGGAGCCGGACCAGCAAGGTAAATCAAAGGTTCGTCGTCGCAGAGGTCACTAGCCAACGGGCCAGCAACCGGATAACACGTCGAGCAACTCAGGTGCAGAAGGGCCCCCATGCAGAACACGTTTAGTGTGGGGAGCTGATCTTCGTTGCAGATGGTGCTCGGAATTGGGGCTTCTCAATTCCCCAAGCACAGCCTCGAGGGAGCCTCGGAAGTCGCGCTAGTCAGTTACTAGCCACTTTTCCCAAGTCGCCGGTCCCGCGTCGCCTCCACGGGTCTCAGCTTCGCTGGAGATGTGGATCTGGTTCAGAGGTGTCTGGAAGTCTCGGCGCTGGTCAGTCCCTGCAGTCGTCCCTCGTAGGATCAGTCGCAAAGCAAGCAGCGGTCGCTGGATGGTGCCTGGTTGCCCAGGGTGGTCACTCCTTGGCCACAAGGGAGATTTCTTCAGTCTTCTTCCTGAGGTCGAATGTCGAAGGTCCAGAGTTTCTGTTCAAGTTGCAGATTCAGGTTAATCTAATTTAGCAGGGCTCAGCTAGCTACTAATATACTGGGCTAGTGGGCTGGGCTACCTGCAAGGTCCCTCCTATGGGTGGGGACCAGGAAGGGGAGTGGCTACACCCCCTTTCCTTTGTCCAGTTTCGTGCCAGAGCTGGGGCTGGAGTGCCCCAGCGCCGGTTTGAACTGGACTATGCATGGGACACCTCGTGTGCCCCAGGCAGTGTCTAGTTTCTTTCATCCCTCCCTGCCCCAATACACTAAGGCCCGTCTGGGGTGGTGCTAGCACCTCCCAAGGCAGGAAACCTATTGTCCAAGCCTCCCTTGCTGGAAGGTCTCCCAGCAGCAGGAGGTCAGACTTGTGTCTGTGGCAGCAGCATCCATTTTGTGATGCTGGGGCTCTGGTTAACTTTAACCGGGTAAGTAGGTTTCAACATGTCTTCTCCCTTTAGAAGGGAGGAATAATATCCTCATTGCCAGAAATGGTATGGGGGTATTATTCCAAAGTGTTAGACACCTTACACGATATGTTTCGATAAAGCCAAACCATAGTTACCATAACCGTTTAAGATTATAAGGTACTTTAAGAGTATATGGTAGGCTATATCATAGAACAGCCATAAGGACATGGTTCCGAAAGCTGCAGACAGGTTCAGCTCATGCTAGAGCACCATCTCACATGTTACCAAGCACTCTGCCTCCAGGATTGTTAAGGCCTGCCATAGGAGTGGCTGATAGGTACACGTGTGTCTATATATAAGGTAGGTATAGGAATACTACACCTAAGCAAGGGGTGATTACACGACCTTGCCCCAGCTGAGTGATTAGCCAGTTGTGTCATAATGGAAGGCCAGGCCAAGGGTGGCATAATACATGCTGCAGCCCCTGGTAGGCCTAGGGTACACCTATGCCCTGGGTACCTAAGGTACACTGTACAGGGGCCAATAAGGTGATCCTATCCAATTGGGTTATGCACCTAAAGTACATAGTATCAATTTAGAGAGAGAACAGCTGGGCTGTGGGTCTGATTAGCAGGCCCACAGCCACATCTAAGTCGAAAACCAGTGAAGCAAAAGCAAAAAGTGGGGGTGAACATAGAAAGCAGACCCTACTCTCCTACAGTTGGGTCAAGGAAAAGTGTGAGAAACTGACCCTGGCATGTACCTTACTTGCGATAGGGATCATTGCAAGATTGAGAACCCTTCCATTTCTTGTATAAGAGCGAGGAATGTTCATGAGTGGCATTATGTGTGGTCATCACTAGGTTTTTTCTAGTTATTTTGTTTTTGTCCTTTGATCGTTACATGTACATCTTTATATTCTGTTAAGATATAAGTGAAAGGAATATATTGTATAATGCATAGATGGTCATGCTGACTCAGCAGTGCTTCAAAATGTGATATCTGATCTTGCCTCCCCCCCGAAATGTCTTACGAGTGGTGTTGGACATCTTCACTAGTTTCGGGAGGAACTCCGGGTACAAAATCAACTGGAGTAAATCAGTAATCTATGTCATACACGGGGACCCCCCTAACCTGCCAGCCGACTACCCTATCCAAGTGGCCAAGGAAGGGTTCAAGTACTTGGGGGTATTTATCACCACCGACACTAAGGCCCGCTATGAGCGGAACCTAATTCCACCCTTGCAGAGACTCCGGCGCGATGCTGACACATGGAAGACACTTCCTATGTCCCTACTGGGAAGAGCCGCGCTCTTTAACATGATGGCGTTGCCCAGGTTTCTATATGCCCTACAGAATTATCCTGACCCAGTTCCAGACACGTACTTTGCGGCCATCGAAACCGCACAACGGGACTTACTGTGGGATGGGAAACCCCGAATAGCCCTTCAAAAACTGACCCTGGGATGGTACGATGGAGGTATTTCCCTCCCGGACATCAGAAAGTACTACTGGGCAGCGCACCTCTCAGCCATAAACCAATGTAGCTATAGCGACGGGGGCGACCCAGCATACAGTATGGATAGGTGGCTTCTCCCGGGGAGAGATTTTGCCGGGGCACTGTACTCAAAACAGAAGAGATACCCCCTTACAGGGCCAACAAGGCACAAAGTGCATCTCTGGCACGCGGTCAACCGCAACCTGGGGTGGGCGAACAGGCTTACACTGGCAACACCACTCTGGGACTCAGAGAAACTGGGCACGCTGGGGAGGACAAAAGGGTTCGATAAATGGGATCTCATTGGGATCTCCTGTATAGGGGATCTCTGGGGGGAAAATGGAATGGTGTCATTTGCGCCGCTACAGCAGACATACGACATGGCAGATTCGGAACACTTTAGGTACGCACAAGTCAGACACTCCCTGCAGGCCAACATTCCACAGGGATCAACATTGCCAGAGTCCTCCCTACTCGAGGACAGACTATATCCCTCACATACAAAAAGTTAATACACCATGCCCCGGACCCCTTGTTGGCACAGAGGGAGAAATGGGGTAGAGACGGACTTGAAATAGATGACGAGGAATGGCAGGAGGCCTTGTCCTCCCCTAAGGAAGTGGCCATCTCGGCACGATTACGGCTGGTGCAATTGAAAATTCTCCACCGAGTTTATTTTTCTGAACGCCAATTAGCACATATGGGTAGGAGCGCGGACGGTAGGTGCAGGAGAACATGTGGCCAAGAGGGGACCTTCCTGCACACGCTTTGGGAGTGTCCACTAATCCAAACTTATTGGAAAAAAGTGCATGAGTGGGATCTGGGGGGTACAGCTGCGGCCTGAGGTTAAAAGTTGTGTTCTAAATATATGGGAGCCCACGGACCTAAACACTAAAGGTAGGATCTGGTTGACGCTGGGGCAGATGGTCGCGAAAAGGAACATAGCCAGGCACTGGGGAGCGACAACGCCACCAAAGATCAGTGCCTGGAAACAGGACATGGACTGGTGTATGGCAAGGGAGAAAACGGTGTATGTGGCCCGTGGATGTCCTCGAAAATGGATACAGCTATGGACTAAATGGAATGTATACCGGGGGAACATATGTGACCCCCACTGGCACCCTCCCTAGATGAGCAAGTAATGCTTTGCAATCCCAGAAACGAGACAGCACAATAGTGAGATTACACTGTTAAATAACTGCTATAACCTGTGACAATGTACCTTGCGGGAAGAGAATGTACGCTTGTATGCCACTGCCGTTTGTTACTTGTTCAATAAAAAGAGTTAAAAAAATTTAAAAAAGTGATATCTGCGAATGCTAAGAAAGTCAGTTGCAGGTTGATCCTCTTGGGTGTTGGTCTCACTTTCCTGTGTGCAAAAAATTTATATTAACTTCAATTTATTTGTAGTTTGTAACTTCTCAGTAGGAAACCAGGCCCCCCTCAAACACCACTCCCGCTGGATATTGCATGACTGGCAGCACCCACTGGGCATAAGGCCCAAGACCAAAGGAGCTGGTCACCATCGATTGCACTGCACCAAGGATTAGCAGGGCCCATCCGGGAGCCATAGTACACCAACCATTAACCAAAATGATGAAGTGGGATCGCAAGGAAGTAGGGAAGCCAACGTGACCCTGCTGGGTAGTGGAACATCATTGGAGGCCCACACAGAACGGATTCTGGAGGCATCTGGGCCACCAGAACAACTTTAGAGCGCAAAATTGAGGCTGTGGCTTTAGACATGGGCCTGCTATGAGTGGATCATAAGAAGCAGGTGGCCAAAGTGGTGGACAATGAAAAGACTTTAAATGAGGTTGAGCCAACAGTCACCGACCATACCACCCAACTGCGACATCTTCAGTCGGGAATCAAATAGCTGACAACCCGTCTGGATGATGTGGAAGTCTGATCCAGGTGCAATAATGTGCGTCTGGAATTCCCAAAAACATGGAGGGTCACAGCACCGAAATATACATTGAAAAATGGCTGCTAGAGACAGTGCTTGAGGGCCCGGGCTTCCACTATGTATACGGTTGAGCACGCACACAGGGTCCCTGGACAACCACCACCTCTCAACAACTGATTATTGCCAGACTGCTGAACTTTAGGGACCGGGATCACATTCTACACAGGACCGAGCACGGTCCCCGTGGACAATCTAGCAGCCAAGTTACTATTTACTATAGAACAATATACTTACTTGGCTATGTGGTGCTCTAAAAAATGATATATCCGACCTAAATTCCATATGCCTTGCAGAACTTCCTTTTCGAGATTCCAGATAGTTTTTTGTAGGCAGGTTGGGGCCACGACCTGGTTACTTGATTGGAACGATGGGGCCACATGGATAACATTATCAATTCTGACCAAGAAAACATGTGACGGGGGCATTGCACTGCCAAACCTTCAACTATATTTCTGGGGGCCAGAGGTGGTAGTCCTCAATGATTTGTTATTCACAGACCAAAGGGAGCCCTCGATGGTGATGGACGGGAGGGCGATGGACATGGGGTATATAATGGGTGGATCTACGTCAAAGGGAAACTAACGAAGCCATCAACCTCCACTGCAAAGGTGATCAAGGCCTGGCAGTAAGCCACAAAGTATAGTGGATGGCTCCAATGGCATTTACTCGAGGCACAGACAAAGTTGGCCACTGTTTTTTACTCTTGTTCGCCATTGCTAAGGTGCCGTTGGTGTGCAAGCTACGCACACAGGTGTTTAGCATTTAATATTAATCCATTTATGAACTATTTCATGCTTTTTATAAAAAACACTGAAGAAAACCTGTCACCTACACTCAGTGAGACACTCATTTTGGTGATTCTCTGGTATTGTGATTAACTGGAGCCAATCAGTGATATGCCCATTAAACCCCTCAGCTCATGCTTTATACATCAGAATACCTTGTGATATGGAGAGACAAATCTATCCGATAGTTGGGCAATAAAATACATAGTGATAGAGAGATTGTTATACTTAACAATGGCCCAGTATTTGATAAATTACATATACAGGTGAATACATAGATAACACTCCCCCCTCCCCATGGCTGGCATATTGGCAATTATAAAAATGGTGGTTATACCTTGTTTTTTTAAATCATTCTTTAAAAATATACTTCTTGAAAACTCTGAAGTCTGGGCTTATTCGTTAATATTGGCTGGTGGGCAGACTAGATTGAGATAGGAAATTATGACACTTCCGCTGGCTGAAGGGGGACTGGTGGTCCCTGGTCCTGAATTGTATTATTTGTCTGCTCAAGCCTTCTTCGCACTCTGTTGGTACCACTCTCAACCATGTTGCCACATATGGTCATAGAAACGTAGTTTGTAGCCCCAGATGTGCTTTGCACCTCTCTCTCTTAGAAATTGCATTATTTTAAAGCTACCATAGATACGGTGGCAGCTACCTATGATCATTGGCACAGATTGTGAACAGACCCTTTATTCACCAAGGTTTTCCATGCTCAGTAACCCAGCACTGCCTCCCGCATCTGAAAAAGATTGTAAAAGTCTTGCTTATTGAAGAGGATATGACTGAGTTGGGGTATATGTACAAGAGCATACTCCAGAGGGTGGATCTCGTAAACATATAAATTGAGGATCACATATCAACTAATAGGATGCATTCCTGTGATGATTCTTTTAGAACAAGATTTGGGAGATTTATGGGATGTATGAAAGTGGTCTTATTGGTGCACCCCATTAGAAACAAATTCCAGTAATTACAAATAGAAGCCAATCCACTTAGAGTTCTTACACAGAGTGTACTATACAACTGCCAGGCTATATAGCATAGATAACACTAGATCTCATGAATGCCCCCAATGTCGTCAGTCTTAGGCAGACCTCTTACATCTAGTGTGGAACTGCCAGTTTCTTGTTGACTACTGTGGCGTAATATTGAATGAGATATCCTTTGTTGTCCATTGGGAGATACCAAATGCACTGGCTTTTGTAGTTTTGGGATATGTTGTTCAAATTCCTAAATCTGCACGTCAGTTGGTGGTGCTACTTCTGTCACTGGCCAAAAAGCGAATAGCCCTCTACTGGATGAAGAACACATGGGTGCTGAAGTCTTTGCAAATAGGCAGCCTGTAGAACTCTTAACGAATATGCAGCCTGTCACGTCCAGGCCCAAGGACATATGGGTGTCACTGACAATATATCTGGCACAACTGCGAAACAATGTATCTGATCATCTCTCTATGTCTACTACAGTTCTTACCCATTAGATTAGTATGCTTTATTCATGTTGTCATGTGTTATGTTAATATGTATAGCCTATGAGAGTCTCATTAATTATGGCTATGGCTGGTCTTCTCTCTGTTTTGGGTCAACCTGAATTCCTGAAACACACTATATTGATATAATTGACGCAAGGTGGTACTGTCCATTACTGTAAATCTGATTTGTGTCTGAGTATATGATGTTAATTTTAGGCTACTAAAGAAAAAACATTGCCAATGGAAGATACAGCCTGTATTAGCTACTTTAACATCCCTCCCAGATATGGGTTGTCAATCCATAGGTCAGACTATGGAATATTGATGGTGGTAATAACAATGTATAGTCAGTTTCAGAACTTTGTACTACTGCAGCATGTCACTGACGTCAAAGGCACTAACCAAACACCAACACTTGCACAAACCACCGCCATTAATCCATAGGCTACAAAATGCAATTATGGGGCGTTGCACAGTAAACAGAAATAAAATCCTGTTCTGGTTAGTTAAAAAGACCTATCAGTGAGAAATGGTTTATCCTCACTCAACTCCACAACATAATCATAGGATAATGAATATGTGAATCCAATGTAGGATGGTGCCAAATCTGCAGCTTGGCCAGTTATGGGGAAGCAAATTACAATCCTATACACAGCTACACAGGCATTCCCTCAATAATGGTGTTTCATGGGGTTTTAAAACAAATACTAAAGGAGCACGGTGATTCTTGCTGAGGAGCTAGGTATGAAACTGATAGGCAATATTGATTACCTAGCTGAAATAGTTCTCTGTAATATTAAAATGTATGCAGCTCTTTTGGCCATCTCCAATGGCATGCGTCGACTTCACAAGATCAGAAAGAAGTGGAGATGCCAAATAACATATCTCAAGTTTGTGTCTCCAAGAGGAGGAGACAGTGTGGTTGCAAAACCACAAAAACCTCTATCAAAATCCAAATCTGAGAATGAGACATGTCCAAAAGAAAAGAAACCAGATACTTAATGATACCAATGGAAGGGTGATAAAACCCTGGGAAAGATTCAGAGGTTAAAAAAATAATACATGTAAAAAGAGGAATGGGGAGGTGGGGGGGGGGGCAGGGGACCATTTGAGAAATAGGAAGGAAGTCTGGGATCCAGCCTAAGATTAATCCTCAGGTGAGATATATTCTCATTTTTCACAGGATTGTGAAAATAAGAGAGCAGGTTTGAATAGGGTGTTCATTTTTCCCAACGACATAAGAAGTGATAGACTTGTTTGTATGGCAGTGGGGATGGAAGGGGAATCAGGACTGAAGCAGCACTTTCAGGAGGAAGTAACTGCAACAAGAAGGCAAAATGCCTCACAACAAGAGGGCTCGTTTAAAAGCCGAGAGTGGGAATCGGCCGTTCTAGACAGTGCAACGGACATCTCACTAGCCCACCTGAAGACTAAAACTACTCATAAACAAAAAGATTAATGACTATGCTCAGGTGGAAATACAAGATGGGCATTGAAATGAGCTGGATTCAGCTTACAGAACCCAGATCTAAATTGAATGGTCAATGAACAATCACTATGATTTTCTGGAATCACTTGATTTCTATGATATAATACTTGATGAGGAAGTCTGGCCTCTCAGAAGTTATAATAGACACACCAGTCGGAGAGATAGATATCATGGGAACCTTCTCTTTGCTAGTGCCCAGTCGCATAAGGACTGGTATGCCACAAAATGGGCATCACAGATTTAACCAGCACTATACGAACTTCAAGGCGGTTGGAACAAAGAAAAAGCAGTTTCACGTTATCCCCTATAGAAATTAACTGAAGGGTTGTAAACAATATCCAATGAAGCACAAGGAAATCGGGATTTAAATCCATTCTTGATGACTTATAATTTAAGAAAATAATCACATCATGCCTATATCACATAAACACTCCCATTTTCGAAACAAAATAAGCCCTGGAGATTGTCACTAGACTATCTATATTTGAAGCAGCATTGTAAAACGTATGTCGTTCAGAATGCCCATGGTACTGATTTAATGATGCAATTCACACACAACATATTGCAAAACCACAATTCACACAGCAACTGGGTTTGTAACTCAAAATATAGCCCCTGAATCATATTATTTTTCCAACATTCATATTCAGTGGGACGTAATATAATTCACCAGGTTACAACATGGGTATAAAACAGCCCACGGGTCTTTTCAGCCCCAACAAACTGATGCAAGAAGATTTGATGATGGTTTCTTAAGTAGATGGCATAGATCAGAAATGATGAATTAAATTAGCATCTTCAACACAAAGACAGAATAATCAAAATACTATAAAAGCAGATTATAAATTGAATTGCAGTTAATCCAAAATATGCTTTTTAAATGTGGGGCACTCAAACATGCTAAAAATGACAAGCATTAGTAGGATTCCTGAATTTCAGCCAGCCGTATCTCCCACATTAAGGGGAGAGAGTAAAACTATGGTACTGGGTAATCACTCCTACATTCACGGCAAAAGACTTGAAGTTCAAAGACACTTAAATCCTCACAGATTTACAGAAACTACACATTTACAAACACAGGACAACAAATACAATTTAGTGATAACAGCTCTTCCTCGTCAAGCTGGCTTCACATTTTTAATATACAGTGAAGGCCACACTAATCAGATTACATACAAATTAAATTTACAATCTACAGCAGGAGATACTTTGACCCAATAATGACTATCATACTGTCTTGTATACAAATGGATAAGCACAGTCTGCTGAACGCACAAAACAACAATATTCTGCTGTCCGTGCAGCAGTAGAAGTATTTGAGGATTCTGAATTTAAAATCAAGCATATACATGGTAAGCCCTTTGGTGATTTAACAAGAAGCATTCCAAGTAGCATAATTAAATGCGTTCCTCCTAGCAGCAAATGCTAGGAGGAAATCAACCATTTCTGATTCCTTGCCCTGTGTACAGGGATACAATGGAAATTTAAAACATTGAGAATCCATTAATTACTGATACTCACAAAGCAAGATAATATGCGCAAAGGGGCTCTGGGCACAAGTTGACTTTAAAAGACAGCTTCCGTAGGTGGATCTACAGCACACACTGGCACACCAGTGAAGGAATCCACACAAAAAGCAATTCTGCAGCAGATCAAGCTGTGAAATCTTCAAAAGAGGTGCAAACAAATAGCTGCAATAACCGAGTCTCAAACGAAAATGAACACGGAAATACACTTACTAATACAATCATCCCAAGAAAAGATATCCCTGCCTCCCGCCTTTCTGGTAAAGTAAAACTAATTCCTGAGACGAGACAGGTTCTCTAAAGTCACAGTACCAGAAGTAGGTGATAGAGGTATACAAAATGAATCAGTGGGCTTGAATTACTTAAAAATAGAACATGAAAAGGGTGATTCAGTACACAGGGATCTCCCCTACTCTGCATACAGTGAAAGAATGCAACTGGTACCCTTAATGTCCAAATTTACTCTGCAGTATGTACTATAAATGAAATCTGCCTATGGATAAGACTTTCTACAATAGTTGAGCCGCCACAAAGCTCGCCCACGAAGGCAGCACAACTGTTCCAAATAATTGACCTTGATCACATAAGTCCACTTAAACTAATAAATAAATATACATGTTGATAGCTGTAGAAACGTATAGTCACTCTAGGTGGGCGTGGCTGCAGCACCAGTTCACAGATCGAACAGTTGCAAAAGATTTGTTGCGCTTAGTAGTGATGCTTGGGGGGCATACAATTTTCACTCAGGTCAGGGACTGTCTTTTACTTAGAGTACTTGCTGAAGACAGAAATACTCGTGCAATTCTCACATTCATTTAGCCTAGTTCAAACAGGATGGTGCAGAGAGTCAATAGTATGCTTAAATGCCCATTCCTGGCTATTTAGTCTATAAAGTGCAGAGAAAGCTTTGAATAATATGCAACGGAATGTATTGTTGAACCATATACTTTATCAAATATGTATGTGCTGGAACTTCCGGCAGGGGAGAATCCTGATGATCAGTCATACCTTGATTTGTTTTATGATTTGTTGCTTATCTGGTAGAGTTTGAGTAAATTTCAAGCAGCTGCAGTTTCGCCAGTGTCTGCAGCAATTGGCTGGTTATCCAAGGTTGGCGAACTTGCGGCTAGAAAATAGAGAAAGACAAAAGAATTTGGTCCAGCGTACAAAGAACCTGTGCCTGTCATAGCAATGGAAGGAACAAGAACGGTGAGCTTACTACCAGTTGTAGTGTCCTTGTAGGAATAAATGAGTAGTAGCCAGGCCGAAAGAGTAGACAAGTGGATTTATTGACACCTCATCCACCAACAGCTCTCTATCAACTCCCACTTACAGAACCCCACGATGGCCCTTCTGATTCCGCATTGGAACCCATGACGCATTCTAACCTTCTTAGAACACTGGGCAAATAGCTCCACTGTACATTGCCACACATCTTCCCCCTCAACAACAAAAATAACAGAATTGCAAAAATAATCATACATAATAAAATTATCATACCGAATATGGACAGAGAAACATAAGCTGCCCAGCAACATATTACTAAAATGAACAGTAAAGCATCACAGAAGAAATAAACATGTGACATACACTATGACCTAACATAGTCCTTCATGTAAACAGGAAGTCTGCGCACTCTTTGACTTCTTTCCCGGATGCCCCTCGGGACCCCATGCAGATTAGGAGTAGAGGACAAGAGATCAGAGGACCCAGAACCAGAGATTAACCTGTTGCTATCTGCTTGACCAACTGAAGCAGCAGGATTCACCACTACAACGCGACTCTTGTTCCAAATCCTCCCATCACTTGTTTTTACAGCATTGTTGAAAACCTTAATCACAGGTCTTACATTGGTATACTTTGACCACATTTGACACCCCACAGGAGCTCTTATCTTGACCATATCCCCAACCTTCACCACCTGAAATTGGGCACCTTTCTTACCATCAACATAAAATTTCCTCAAAGACTGCTTCTCTATCTCTCTATCCCTCCACCTCCCTACCTGATTATCAACAAAACCCTTGTTCAACTTCATCCATCCAGGACACAACAAAGTATTAGGTATCCTCCCTTTAAATAGTTCAAAAGGAGATCTCCCAGTAGTAGAATGGGGAGACACTCGGTAAGCCAAAATTCTGTCTTGAAGTGATTCCTTCCAATTCAACCCACTAGCCCTTGCCAGCTGAATGCTCTCCTTAAGAGTCTTGTTGACCCTTTCAATCGCACCATTAGCTTCAGGATGATATATGGCACACCTTTTATGCTGAATACCACACCTCACCACAAAATCCTTAAATTCACTAGAGGTAAATTGTGGTCCGTTGTCTGAAAGAATACTGTTAGGAAAACTCTCTCTCTTGAAAATGTCTTGCAAGAATCTAATGACACACACTGTAGACACATCCCTAACAGCACCTACTTCTATCCACCTGGAGTATAAGTCCAGAAGCACAATCAAATATGGAGTATCACATACCCCATGCAAAGGACCAACAATATCAATCGAAACTTCATCCCAAGGATGATCAGGTAACCTCCTGCACACCATTGGGGTTTGTTTAGTCTTCAATATCTTGTCACTAGCACAGCATTCAGGACACTCTCGAACCAACCTCTCTATCTCCATATCCATGCCAGGCCACCAAAACTGCAACCTCAACAGTTCCTTGGTCTTAACAATCCCCAGATGACCAATATGGGCAAAATTGAGCAACTTACCCCTAATGCCCACCGGCGGAACCAACCTCGTGCCCCTCGAAAGCATGCCGTTCACCACAGAAAGCTCATCGGAAACCAAACTCCACGGTTTCTCCAACCGTTTACCTTTCCCCAACATCACCATAACACTTGTAATTTCATCATCTTTATTAATCTCTGCATTCCAATCATCCTGGGTAACTGTTCCCTCCGTGATTTCACACACATTGACTACCTCATTATAATCCTCACCATCCTCCTCATTGCTCCCTTTGAGATCAACCAACCTAGAAAGACAGTCCGCAGATCTATTGACCACACCTGGAATGTAGTCAACCTCGAAATTAAATTCTTGTAAAGAAATGATCCATTTCCTTATCCTAGAAGAAATGGAGTCAAGACCTTTCTTAGAAAACACCTCCTTCAAGGGCTTATGGTCCGACAAAACACTGACCTTCACTCCCCACACTAGATTCTTAAACTTTCTTAAGGCCCAAAATATGGCTAGAGACTCCTTCTCTATAACTGAATAACCCCTTTCGGACCCTCTTAGGCACCTCGAAGCACAGGCAATCAAACAATCCACACCATTTTTCTTCTGAAGCAGCACCGCCCCCAACCCTTTTTCACTAGCATCCGTCATGATAACCGTCGGATCACTAGGCACAAACGCATGAAGGGCTGGCGCTTTACTCAACTCCTTCTTGATCAAGGTGAACTCCTCCTCACACTCACTTGACCACAAAAATACCGCATTTTTTACAGTCAATTTCCTCAAACTATGAGTTTTGCTTGCATAGTCTGGGATAAATTTACTGTAAAATTCTACCATACCAAGAAAAGAAAGCAATTCTTCCTTGTTGACCGGTACAGAAACCTTCATGATGGATTCCACCAATTCCTTCTTGGGAAAAACCCCATGTCCAGTTATACAATGTCCAAGATAATTTACCTCCTGCAACCCAAATTTACACTTATCTTTCCTAAGAGTAAGCCCCGCTTCTCTTAACCGTTGCAGGACACCAAAAACCCGACTATCATGCTCTTGTAAAGTGTTTCCAAAAATCAAAAGGTCATCCTGATAACATTTAACCCCAACTAGACCCCTGAGAATATGCGACATTATTCGTTGAAACACTGAAGCCGCCGACACCAGCCCGAACGGCATCCTACAAAATTTAAAAGTACCCATGGGGGTAACAAAAGCAGTCAGATCCTGAGAGGGGTCATCTAACACAACCTGATGGTACGCTGAGGCCAAATCAAGAGTGGAAAAGTACTTCGCACCAGCCAACGTACCAACCATCTCATCGATGTTCGGTAAGGGAAACTTATCTACTATGACCTCTTTGTTCAATGCCCTCAAGTCAATGCAAAGACGAATTTCGCCAGTGGCCTTCTTGGCCACAACTATCGGAGCCAACCATTCTGTGGCTTCAACTGGTACAATTATGCCTGCTTTCACCAATTTATCTATCTCTTTCTGAACGCTAGCTTGTTCATTCAACGGAATTCTCCTTACTTTAGCCACAACAGGTACTGCCCCTACTCTTACTTTAATGTGATGTTTATATCCCTTAAGACACCCCAAGGTATCCTTAAATATGTCAGCAAACTGTTCTATAAACCTGAGAGACGTGTCCCCAACTGCTTGTACTTGAACCTGAGGAGAGGCATTGGGGTTTAACCACACCCCCAATAATCGTTGATGAGGCCACCCCATAAGGGAATCACCCTGCTTTGCAACATATATCTTCCCCGCAATCATTTTCCCACAGAGTTCAATGGTGGCGACAAAATATCCAGACATTTTTATAGGTAAGCCACCATAGCCCATGGGAGAAAGATCACTCTTAAAATATTTCACCTTGTTGACAAAATGTTGCATAAACACATCCTCTCCAATTATTGTCAGGTGAGAACAGGAATCAAACTTAAAAATAAGAGGTCCCCCTCTATATCCACCACATGAGATGGATGATCACTTTTGCTTGCATCAACCTGGAACGTGACCACTTTTACCTCAGGATGGAGCTTGGCAGACATACTGTTATCTTTGTTACCTTTACCCTTGCAACATTTAGCGAAATGTCCTTTTCGACCACACATGTTGCAAATGGCTCTCAGTCCAGGACAATAAGGTGAATTAGCAAAATGCCCAAAACGTCCACATCTAAAACATACCGGTTTTCCCCCAACAGGAGAACTGGTTACATTACTAGGCATAAATATATTAGACTCTTTTCCTTTAACCTCCCTCTTTTGTACCTGGCATACCACCTCTTCTACTTTATTTTCAACGACAGCACTTTTGTTCTTTTCTTCACTTTTACTCTTCTCATCATTCAACTCATCAACACACTTCCTCATATGCTCAACTTGCTTGGCAATAGTAATCACTTCTTCGAGCGGAGGCTCATCCTTCAACCAGAGTTCTTTCCTGATATCATCATGCGCACATCTCAACACAAACTGGTCCCTAATCCTCTCCTCCACAGCAGGACCAAATTTGCATGAAGATGCAAGCTTCCTCAGAGCCGAAACATACTCTTCCACCGACTCCTCTTTTTTCTGTCCCCTCAGACCAAAATGATACCTTTCCATTATCGTACTCAGCCTTGGTAGATAATGACGATCTAATTGTTCAATACATACTTCATATTCATTAAGGTTCCTTTGTTCAGAAGCACTTAAATCAGGTAAATGTTCTAACACGTCTTGACCTTCACCCCCAAGGCAATGCAGCAATAACGAATGTTTGCGTTCAGCACTGAGATTCGTGCCACAAACCCTCGCATAATTCGTAAAAATCTTCTTCCATTTTTGCCATTTAACATTCGGCTCACCTGGACTAGTTAGAAAAAACGGAGGTTGCGTTACATTCTGCATGACGATATACCCTTTTTTTTTTAAGTGCTAAACCTTACCAAGCTATCAATAATAATCCTAAAATCACAAAAATAAAAAAAAATAACCAGTTCCACTCTTGGTAGTACTAACACATCCCAAAAAAACTGTTTAAGTACTTTTTACCAGCTGGCACACATGTAAAAACGAATAGTTGTTAATATTCTTCCCTTATGGAGTATGATCACTGTGCACGTTCCCTCAGATACTTAGAAGAATAGCCATAAAGTTCAGGCCTTTTCCGAACACCGTATTTCCTTCAAAGTGAATGGGAATCTCCCCAACCACTCAAAATGGCCCCCAACGAGGTTCTCATTGGCTGTCTCCAAGCCTCCGTTTGGTGATTCAAGCCTCCATCTGGGAATCACTGTCACTCGCTTCTCATTGGCTGTCTCCAAGCCTCCATTTGATGATTCAAGCCTCCAATTACAGGTACACGCGCCGAAGCCTCGCACTTTCCTTTATGGCTTCGCGCTCAGAAGTCACACGCTCACGTCCACGCGCAGCAATCCGTTCCACGGAGCCGTCTTGCGCTCCCGATGCTACAGACGTCACGCGCTCACAGCCTGCGCTCAGAAGTCACGCGCTCATGGCCTCGCGCAGCAATCCGTTTCACGGAGCCGTCTCGCGCTCCCGATGCCACCAGCTGTTTTCTTCAAAAAGAAACCTTCCACCACTTGGAAATCTGCAGCGCCTCACTCGGAGCAGTCCAACTCACGAAAGCCTCAAGCACCGCCTCCTCGATACCACAGGGCATGAACATCTGCTCCAAGATCCACGCAGAAACCCTCCAAAGGTTAGTGCCAGGTCGATGTTGAGGTGCCTTTACTCCCGATCGTCGCCAAATAAATGTAGTGTCCTTGTAGGAATAAATGAGTAGTAGCCAGGCCGAAAGAGTAGACAAGTGGATTTATTGACACCTCATCCACCAACAGCTCTCTATCAACTCCCACTTACAGAACCCCACGATGGCCCTTCTGATTCCGCATTGGAACCCATGACGCATTCTAACCTTCTTAGAACACTGGGCAAATAGCTCCACTGTACATTGCCACACCAGTACCCTGAAAGAACACGAGACAAGTGTCCCTAAACTGGGTAAAGCCATACCATGTAACTGATCCGCTACATTTGTTGTGCAAAGGTGTCATAGCAGTAACAATGAGCACTCCAAATGAGACTGCAAACAGTGTCACAGTCAAAACATCCTCCAAATGAAGAGCAATCGGGCGAAGCACGGATTAACAAGTGGTAAGCACTGTGATGATTAATAAGCGAGATCCTGAGGAGGAAGCTGTTGTGACACCATATGCACCACCCTGGACACCTGTCTCAGAGTGTGCTAAAAATGTATTTGATTAAAGCACAAGAACCACACCTCAATCTGATTCAAAATTGTCAGTGTGTGTGAACTTAATCATAAGTCAATCAGCTACACATTAAACAAAAGTATAGGTTTTAAATGACTGTTATAGAGGGTGAACATTCAAATCATTGAAGCAGATAGACTGTGATTTGGCATGCCGTAGGGAGTTATACAAAGCCTCTCTGGACTTATGTTGGATATCACTGACACTGATCTACTTCTTAATTGGGCTGGCTCAGGTAGTATTTCTAATCCAAATGGTGCATGGTAAATACATAAAAAAAATTAAACAACCAGACTGAAAAGCAGTGAAACTATGTAAGCAATGAGAACTACGTAAAGACAAGTTAATAGCCACCCCACTGCAAGGTGGTGTCTACTGGTAGGAGCTGGGATAACAGGTCTGAGGACCAGCAGAGATGCAGAAATGCCACACTCCTTCATCTGAGACTAGTTCTCATCTTACTGCTAAAACCTTTTAAAACTAACTGGAATGAAAATACCATAAATCATTTGAATGCAGATCTACAATCCTATGCATCCTTGTATGTTTCCGATCCACAACTCAAGAAAAATAATTGCAGAGACTTGTACTGTAATAATTGATGAGCTGTTTGATTTTTACGTATGTCATTAGCACAAAGATGGTGTTTCAGCACTGTTCCTTTCTGATGTGGGAGATGGAACCTGAGTATGTCACAACATTCACCTATTTTACAGCCCAAGCAAAATCCCAGTTTGACTCTAACATTTCTTTCTATTACTAGAATTACACAAACCTGATTTCTGTATTTCCTTCTAGACACAAAATGATCTATTCACCTGAGTTTCTAAGTGAATATACTGAATAGTGTTTTATGATATGTAATAAACAGTTCCTTTACAAGGAAGCGTGTGGGGCTGAAGATTGGCAGATTGAAGAACTGACCAGACACACACTTTCAAGCATGTTTTGCTAGACAGAACTAATTTCACTTTTCAAATTGGAAGTGGAAAGTAGTAATAGATAGTTATGAAATGAATGCTCTAAATGTTAATAGTATTTTCATAAAAGTTGCAGATGAATCTAAAGGAATGTGCTTCGGAACTTGCATTAAAAAGATAGTCACAAAAGGTTTGTTAAGGAGCTTGCAGGACTTCCTAGGGGATAAAGTGGATCCTACATATGGTAAGTTGCATGCCAGCATATGTAACTTTGGGAAATTATGTAAAACGTTGACTAATGGGTATTCGGTGGCTGCAATAACATAAAATATGATTTATTTGATGAGCATCTAAATGCTAACGTTATCCTTCAGGGTAATCACTTAACAGTCCTGCCAGTATGGGTGATCGTAGAGTGCGCATTACAAAAGTACTCATATTTACACTTTTCTTTCAGAAAAGCCAATTTTCAGAAAGTAAAACAGAATGAAACATGTCCTAGCTAACGTAACAGAAAGTTTCAAATCTATTAAGGAGTCGGAAACGAGTATTATGCTTTACGCTTTCTTTACTTTATCACAGAAACCATATTCAAAGTACCAAACAAAATCACATTTACCTCAAATCAACTGGAAATTGGTGAAAACAAACAACAGACAACATAGTCCATCAGGTTCCATCATCCAATCAGGTGTCAGGTTCTCCATATAGACCCTGTCTCTATCCTTCCCATCCTCTTTCATCGCATGAGTCATGCCATTGACCTTGTTCTACGCATCTTCTTTTTCAGTATCCATGCCTGGACAAAGAGATTAAATTACCAACAGAATAGAGATTCAAGGGAGCCAACTTGCAGCCAAAATATGCACAAGAACATATCTACTAACGTCATAAACAGATACATTACTTACTCGTCACGGGGGATGTCTCCCGGATCAGGAATCCGCAGGTAGGATAATTCTCACCTCTGAGTCCTTAATAGAATTGAAACTTTCCTTACGTTAGCTAGGAAAGTTTTCATTTTATGTCAGGACCGGCGGCTTGGATTATGCTAGTTTGAAGCTTACTAACAACCAAATGAGTCATATCCAAAATAAGCTTAAAGTACAATCTTTTAAAGGTAGAGTCTCATGTGCAATCTGCCGCTTCCAAAATGTCCTTCAATTGGCTGCCTAGACTGAAAGCCTTAGAGGCATTGCCCCCTAGTAGAAGGGTGCCAAAAGTGGCGAGAGGTATACCAGCCTCCTGCATGACCCATCGCACACACCGTGCTATAGTGGGAGACCAAACCGCTTTGAGAGGTTTCCTGAGTGCACTCAGGAGCTGTCTCTCCCACCGAGGCCTGAAATCTGCTGACATCTCCTCATACGCTTTCAGGCATTGCACCACATAGAGCTTAGGAGAATCAGGGAATGCTGTGTACTCTATAACCCTGGCATTACATTTAGTGTGCCTACTAATCGTAAAAGAAACCCCTGTAGAAGAAAAAGTTATTTCCGTGTAATCTAGGGCTCTAACATCAGAAAGCCTTCTGCACGATATCAAACAAAGAAGCATTGCCAGTTTTGCCGAGTTCTCCTTACAGGAAAGAAACCTATTAGGTTGCCAGGATAAGAAGATGTTGAGCAGCTTATTAACATCCCACAGTGCGGAATACCTTTGGTTCCAGTGGGAGAGATGACCTAATACTCCAAAGTGATCGGCACACAAATGGGCGCTCCCCCACCAGGGAGCCTTCCACAGATACGTGCCCCGCCGATATTGAAGATTGGAAAGTATTGATAGTGTGATAGGCTAAGCCCTACTGAGCCATATTGGCCTAAAAAATCAGGAACTACCTCAGGGCCCATGGGATCACAACCCCGTTGCATACACCAACGACAACCTTGCTCCCAAGCCAACCAGTATCGCTTGACTGTGCTATCAGACCAGGCCTTGTACAAGAAGACTTGCGCGTGAGAGGAAAGGCCCGGGATTGACCATCTACTTATGTAATCCACCACGCCATCAGGCGGAGGCATCCTTCCAGCGTGAATCTGATGAGGGCTCCGATCTGGGTTGAAAAGAAGAGCAGGACACAGGGAGAGATGGATTGGAAAATCTCAAGAAACTTCCAGAAGAGCTGGAAACCATACTTTTAATTTCCAAATCGGAGTGATCAGAAACACCTCTGCTTGTGGCTGTGTGATCTGAGCTGAAGCTCTAAAGATGATCGCAAACAGGGGAAACGCATATGCTTGTTCTTTCCCCCAGTCCTGTAGTAACACGACCATGGCCTCCGCCAGAGGATCCGGTCACCAACTGATGAACCCGGCAAACTGATGGTCCCAACCGGAGGCAAAAAGATACACTGAAAACGGACCCCACCAGCCTGGAGCATGGCAAAACGTCCAGATGCAGTTTCGACTGGCTGGAATCCCAAAGGTAGCAAGACTGCCAGTCTGCCACTTGGTTCTCCCGACTGGGAAGGTACTCTGCCATCACCAAGATCTAATGATCGAGGCAGAACTGTCAAAAAATATTTGCCAATTCGGCAAGACCTTTGAATTAATGCCACCTGGATGACTGATGTACCAGACAGCCAAAATGTTGTTCATTTTAAGCAGGACACAGGACTATATCGTGTCCCTGGTCCAACATCAGACCTCAAAGGAGCCCACTAGCAGCTCCAAATAGTTGATGTTCAACGCTTTCTCTTGCGGAGACAACAATCCTCCTGTGGAAAAATCTTCACACCGAGTGCCCCAGCCAGGCCTGCTGATGTTGGATTCTAATATAAGGTCCGGGACTACCACCAGATTTCCTCCCGCACTTCGACGGACAGGACGACTGACTGAGAATAAGCGAGGCCTTTCTGCAGATGCACTGCTGCCTTCAATCTCAGCAGGGCCCGATAATGTAATGGGCCCGGAAAAATGGCCTGAAAGAAAGCCGACAAGAGCTGCACCAGGCAAGCAATCTGCCTTAAGGACACCCTCTGTCTGGCCAACCTTCTGCGGAACTCGTGGTGGGTCTTGGATCTTGGTTATTTTCTACAAAGGAAGGCTCAGGGTGACTTCAGTGGAGTCAATGACAAACCCCAGGAAGATCACTCTCTAAGAACATACCAGAAGGGATTTCTTCATGTTTATCACAAAGCCAAAACTTCCCAGTAGATCGACCACCAGTTGCAATTGTACTGACAACTGCTGGAGATCCAGCACCCAGAGGAGCTTATCATCAAGATACACAATAAGCCGAATCCCCAGAACTGGAAGATGCTCCTCGACGGGCTTGAGCACCTTCGTGACGTACCAAGGAGCAGAGAAGAGATTGAAAGGTAAAGTTGTGAACTGGAATGTTTGCTGGTGCCAAATTAAATGTAGGACCCTCATGTGAGGAGGAAAAATCGGAATGGCCAGATACGCATCCTTCAACTAGAATCGAATGTATGACGTTACCCCGCAGCCAAACACTCTGCATACCATTACAACGCAATTTTTTCTCCGCAAATGCCATGACTCCGCATGATTTTACAACAAAGCAAAGATAACGAAAAATGCATGTAAACATGTAAAAGTAAATTTTCAACACAGTTTATAACAATGTTTGCTATTGCCACGAAAATAAAAGGCTAATAAATGCATTTTTTTCAATTTAGTCACTTACCTACTGGCACGGTATCACGGAAAAAACAATATAAATTATTTACAACTCAAAAATGAAACTCTTTGTAAATAAATGTTACCAATAAAAAAAGAAATGTTTAAAATGTATTAACTTAAAAACGAATACAAGTATAATTAACTCTTGAATAAAATACTCAATAAAGTTATTTTTGATTAAAAAAAAGACATTATTTCCATTATTTCAAACCTTACTCTTTCACTCTCTATCTCTCTAAATCAATTATTCAAAAGAAAATCAAACTTACCTTCCCGCAGATCTCTCCTGCATCCGTTTCCGATTAACACGCTCTGTAAAGTAAAAGTATTAAAAAATGGATTACCTCTTTCGACAACTAGAACACTAAAGATAAAAAAGAGACTAATTTAAGCGTCAAAAGCCTACGCTTACCTTCTAAACCGGTTCATCATGGGTAATGTTCTTCAGCCACTCTACATCATTGGAGCATCGCGACATCCATTTTTTCAATAGAAGTACGTTTCTTCAATATAATTCCGCATGGAGAGGGACATCAACATTTTCTTGGACTCGTGTGCAACTTCTCCCTCGAGTGTCGAGTGTGGAGTGCAGGTCAGCAATTGTCAGTAAGTCTCCTTTTAAAATTTTCAATAGCTTTTATTTTCCGACTTTAATTTCTGCACCGTTTTCTTTTTTTAATATATCTCTCCTTAATATATCTTTTAATCTTTTAATATATCTTTTAAAAATGCAATCTTAAAATCAGTGTGCCTCTTTTTTTGTTGCTCTTTTCATCTCATTTTTGTTGTCATAGATTGCGGAGTGAAAGTATTTGCGGGGTGAAAGTATGCGGAGTGAAAGAATTTGCGGAGTGAAAGTATGTGGAGTAAAAGTATGCAGGTTAAAGTCTTTGTTATAACGAATTCGTTGTGAAGGGTGTTTACCACTAGAATCAGAGCATCCAGTTCACTGGGAGTAAGACATCCTAAATTAGATGAATCCCCTCCATTTTGTAATGGCGGTTAACCAGCCACTCATTTCACTCGTATTGATTCAGCACCGGCCTTTGACCCCCATCTGCCTTGTCAACCAAGAACATGTTGCTTTAAAAAGAGCTGCAGAGGAGTAGAAGTAGGACAAATAGCCCCTTTTTGCAGGAGCGAGGCAAACTCTGCATCCACTAGCTCAGCCTTGTGATGGGAAAATTAAATGGGCCTGGGCTGTGCCTTCTGACATGGGAACCCACAGAACTATGTGGAAGCCCTGTACCATCTGCAGGACCCATGCATCGCTCGTGAGCTTTCCCCAAACATGGAAAACATTTGCCAGCTGTTCCTCTGCTTTTACAAGGGAAGCAGTAGACACATACTGGCGTTAGAGGCAGCATAGGTCCCTATGAAACCTCGCCCTCTGGAGATCCTGGTACTGTCCGAGACTGGAGCCTTGCCCTCTGGAATATTGGAAGAAGGACTGGGCAGTCGAGTGGCCCCTACCTCGACCGACCCCTACCTCGACCAGCCCGTGTGAAACACGTGAGGAGAACACCCTTTTTATGGACGATTGTGCCTTGTCTAAGGACTTGAAGGTATTCACAAAATTCCTGAGCGTTTTAATAAAAGGCTCTTCAAGTAGCACCCCTTGGGCCTCTGTCCCTGCTTCAGAGTCTGCCAAGTCCCCTAGCTTAGGGTCCACTTTAATCAGAAAAGAGTGCCTCCATTCAGTGGACAGCCCGAAGTTGGGGCTGCCCAAGAATACGACTGCGTGCTGTGCCCAACCAGAGAGTGTCTCTAGGGAGATGAGTGAGCCTGATGTCTTGGCATCTTCGGCCATGTTGAGGATCATGGTCATGGGGCTAAGGGTATCCAGGAGCATTTTGTGGCATGCCCGCCAAAATCTGTCAATTTGATGAATTTCACAAGAAATATGGCCATCCTGGGATCCTGCTCTGGTGACAAAGCTACTTTGCCATCGAACGAGGTAGGCGAGCATTCTGCCTTGAGGTGACTAAGGGCTTCTTTCCCCAATGAGCTCTAATTCTACTCGCCACGCAGTTCACCACCTTAGTGGAAGGGGTCCATTTGGTTGATCTAGGTTGGAGGAGCTCCTCCGGATCAATCATGTCCGATCCATCATCCACACCCTGGGGTTCATTGGCTGGGGGAATAGGGTAAGGACGCCAAGGCCCGGATGGGCCCGGCTCCTCCTCTGTGTTGCCGTGGGCATCATCCCCAGGAGAGTCAGGCTGAAGCAGGCTTAGAGGAGCTTTTTACAGGGGAACTGCATCAGTGGGTGAAGTGAGAGACTGGTTATGTACCAGGAACGCCTCCTGCATACAGGTAAATGTATCATGATCCACCCGCTCCTCGTGGAGGCTCTTGGCCGGGATCAGTTGGGCAGCCTAGGGCTGGACCAGAGGTGGATATGGGAGGGTGCCAGTAAAATGGGAGGTGGTGCAGGAGAAATCACCTTCAATGTTGGGCAGCAAGGCACTGCAGCAGCACTGGGGATTCAGACCAGGGTTCAGGGCAGAGGGGTGCTGTGGAGTAGAGACAGGGAGGGAGGTGGGTGAGAAGAGAACCAGGGGTCCAGGAAAATAGCTACGTTTGGGTGCTGACTCGTGCAGACAGGTTTGCCTTTGGCATGCCAGCAGAGTGCCCACTGCACGCATCCGCTGCTGCAGCCTCCATTAAATGAAGGTAGTTTTGGCGCGGAACAAATAATATCACTTCCTGTGCAGATGAATGATGAGAAATCCAGTGATGGCACTTCATTTGTAGATGGATTATGGGAAATCCAGTGATGTCAATTCCTGTGCAGATAGATGATGGGGAATCCAGTGATGTCACTTCCTGTACAGATGGATCTCTTCACACCTGATTCCCTCCAGCCGTCAGGCGACCCACTGGAGCTGTGCTGCAAGATAATTGAGTTCAAAATTAGGTGTGCCTAGACCTCCATTGTGTGTCGGGCACTGTAATGAGTTCAACAAAGCTCTCTGCCATCCATTGTCCCAGATCTACGCTCTAAGGAGATAATTTATGGCTTTAAACCATGATAGTGGGACCTATGCTGAGAGGGTGACAAAAAAAATATAAAACCTTGGGCAACACTATCATCTTTGAGAGAACCACCGAGCCATTATGGGCAGTTTCAATGTGCACTAAATTGCTACAAAACCCTTCAAAGAGTGTAGCCCCGCACCCAGGTTGCCTCTCCATTTATCATCCTGATATATTTTCACACCCATTCGCAAATCCCATTTCTTATACCATTCCTCGACGGACCTTGGTACATTCTGAAAGTCCTTAGAAATAGGGAAGATACAGGATCTCTCCCAGTTAGTGCTGCAAAAGTCTGGGATAGCCCCCAGTAGCTCTAGAATTTTAACACTCCACGTAATGCCGGAACTCGCCTCATGGAGGAATAGACGCATGTCATCCACGTAAAGCGATACATAATGTTCACCATCTTATAGTGGGATGCTATTGTCATTCTCCTCCCTCCTAAATAGCATGGGGGAGAGCGGACATCCCTGTCTGGTGTCTGTCTGAATCTCAAATCCCTCAGAAATACTCTGATCCATTTTAACCCTTACCCGGGCACCAGCATATATTAGGCCAATCCTTTTATCCCATCCTTCGATCCTATTCATGTATTTCATCACTGCTCAAATGTATCCTCACCAGATCATATCAATCATTTCACTACAGTCATTGGTCATTGGAGAATATCACTGCTTTTGGATAATGCAACAACAGAATTCCTTCAAGAACCCTAAAATGTTGCTGAGTGTTTAGGGACGTGTATTGTTGGATATTAAAAACATTTTCATCTTCGTGAACTGATTCTTCTAGATGAAGATGGTGGCGAAGGAGCAGAACTTTGCTGAGTATCTTATAATCAAGATTTAACATAGAAAATGGTCTATATGAAGCTACATTTAACGGATCCCTATGGGCATTTGGGAGTGAAAGCAGTAACTCCTCTCTAGTGGAAGCCAGCAGGATTCCCTTTCCAGAGTTGCCGTCAATATCTCAGCAAGGTGTAGAGTAATCAGGGAGGAAAATGTTTGGTAAAACTCTGCTGGGAGTCCATCAGTCTCTGGTGTTTTACCGTTTGCCAGGTTTGTAAGGATACCTTTGACCTCTTGCTCAGTAATTGGTCCTCCCAGCATATTTCTACTCACACCTGTTTCTTGTGCGCTTTCTGGTGGGAGTTTTAAAATATGAATGACTATGATATTGCTATTCTATCTGTTGTTTTTAAATAAATGTTTTGTCTTTTGTGATTTTATATATAAAATTGAATAAAGATTATGATGATGATGATGGTGCACACCTGTCACTTATAGTATGGTTCTGTCTAGGAATGCCTCAAGTGAGGCATCCATCGTGCCTTCCAACTCACTATATTCCTCCCTATAATGCTTCGTGAATTTTCAGTTGTGTGCATATTAGCAGGGGCGTAGCTTGGCCCATAAAATTGTGTGTGGGGGGGTGAGGTTCACATTTTCCAACAATCAAAATGTTTGTAGGAAAGTAGGATCTACTTTCATGGTTACCCTCACTTTTTGCTGGTGCCAGTATACTTTTTTGACTGTCTGGCTCGGATCTTGCTCATCAGGACCACAGCCACTGTACTTCTTCCCTAAATTTGACCTGGTAAGTACTTTTGTGCCTCTACAGTTGGGTACTGGTTTACCCCTATAAGTCCCTAGTATATGGCACTAAGGTACCAAGGGCATAGGTACACCAGCGGTCTCCCATGGGCTGCAGCATGTATAATGCCGCCCATGAGAGACCACTCAAACTGTGACTACAGGCCTGCCACTGCAGCCTGTGTAAGCTGGTGCTAGCACCAATTATAACAGATATTAGTTTTCTTAAATCTGAGGTCACTACACTTAAAACATATAAGTCACTCCTAAGGCAGGCCTGTCAATCCTGAAGGCAGTGTGCTGGGTTACAAGTGTGAGGGTGCCCCTGCATGAGCAGGACACCACTACAAACCCCAGAGTTGATCCTCCAGGCTTTGTAAGTGCGGACAGCCATTTTCATACATATAGTGGCCATGCGTCATTATGTGATGGCTAGCTATATAGTAGCTGTGCCGAACCTGGTCATGTTTGGTATCAAACATGTTGGAATCATAACCCAACTTCGTTACCGGTGTTGGAGGTATGATTCAATGCACTGGGAGGCTCCTCAGGGACGCCTCCACTACTCCCTCTAACAGCCTTCCAGGGTCTGCCAGCAAGCTAGTGATGCTGTCGACCTCAGACAAGATTCTGTCCTCCTGCTGCTGAGCTGAGCTCAAGTTGAAGGTAGAAAAATAGGTTTCCTGTCACAGGAAGGTGTGACCACCTCCCAGACAGGACTTAGTGTATTGGGCTGGTGTAGGGGTGTTTGCCAGCGCCACCAGACTGCTTTGAAGGGCACATTTGGTGTCCTCCTTGCATACTCCAGTTATAACCAGTTCTGGGAGCCCTTAGCTCCTGCTCTGGTGCAAAACTGGACAAAGAACATGGGAGTATCCTCTCCTCTGTCCAGCCCCTCTTCTGGGAGGGACCCCTGAGTTGTCCTGACCCCTTTCTTAGGGTATAAAAGGGCTTACCTGTGGGTGGGTCCTCAGATTCATCAGGGGCGAGACTCAAGCCTGAAACCACGTCATTCTTTGACCATCTGGACACCTGGACTTCGCCTGGAACCAAGACAGTATCACAGAATACTCTTCCTGCTCCTATTTTCACTGTTCTGCAAGTCTTCCTCGTTGTCTGTGCTTCTTCCAGGATCTTCAACAGACCTGTGGGCATAAATATTCCCAAAGTAATCTCATTCAGCTGAGCAGACCAGATAGAACAACAGCTGCAACCACGGTGAAAGAACCAACAACATGACACTTAAAAGAAAACAAGTGTCCTACTTAACTCCTTCGCCGCGGCAGGAATTCCGCCGCGGCGCTGGGGGGGTTTGGGGGCAGTTGCGGTGCCGCTGTGCTCGTGACGGAACCACTCCGTCACGAGTCACGGGTGAGCTGTGCTCATGACGGAGTGGTTCCGTCACGACTCCGCCCACTGTGCTAATCGCCCGCACAGGCGGGGAATTAGCGCCGCGTGGGCGGAGCGACCGCCAACGGCCGCAGCATGACGGAACCACTCCGTCATGAGCACAGCGCACCCGTGGCTCATGACGGAGTGGTTCCGTCATGAGCACAGCGGCACCGCAACTGCCCCCAAACCCCCCCCAGCGCCGCGGCGGAATTCCTGCCGCGGCGAAGGAGTTAAGTAGGACACTTGGAAAGGGTTAAAGAAATAAACATGTGCACATGTAAATACATTATTCCTAAAATAAACTAAAACTCATAATACAACATCTCCCTTTATTAAAAACAAAAGACAAGAAATAATGCATTTAAACAATTAAAACAAATGATAATCCGTATACCTTGCAGGCAAGACAATTTTCCTCTTTACTCGGTTGACAATAGAACAAGAGCTGGGTAAATTAGACACATCAACGGATGTGCCTAAGTCATATGGGGACACAGCTTTCAGATGTAGTCTTCACACCACTGAGACTTATGCAAAAAGAGCAAGTTGTGGAATCCACAGGAACACCTTTTGGATTACATGCATTACAATGTTCTCCAAAATACCATGCAACACAACTATCTTCTGACTCCCCAATACCATACTTCTTCTTTACAATAATGTATTTTTAATCAAGTTTAATGCTCACATTAGCTCCCTTGTACCAACAACTTCAGTTCATGAGTAAAACTGCTGTGCGTATAAACCTAACAATTTGTGCAGGTTCCGAAAAATTAGATTCACCCTTAACAGCTTTCCTGGGTCTTTTAACCAACACCCATTCCCCAATTTAAATTTTGTTTGCCTATGAACCTGAGTCATGTCATATGCAGCGTCCACAGTTTTATACCTCTGTGCAAATTTATCTCTGAGACACTCATGAGCACTAGAATGTTCCTTTAAGGTTCCCTGGAAAGAAGACTGACCATTCCAACATGGTGTAAGGCTGCTTTTGGCATATCTTGCTTTTAGCAAAAAGAAAGGAGAGAGCCATGTGTTGGAATGTGGTGTGTTTAAATAGCTCCAATCGTTTTTCTACAAATATGAACATATGGCCAAGTTGGAGACTAATACCCTCCCTGGAACCTGAATTACACATTTCAACAAAACCATTGGCTGCTGGAAAATAAAGAGATGTTCGCTCATATATGATGCCATGTTTAACCAGACAACTGTCATTGTTTTAAACAAAATGAGTGTCTTTGTCAGAAACCAAAATCTTTGGACTTCCTTCAATGACAAACACCTTCTACAAAAAATCTATGACATCATCTGTAGTGGGACACTTCGCTAGGGAGTGTTCAGCAAAAAACACTACTCGTAATGCACTAGGTCTCACAGAAAGTCCACAATGTTCCCAAAACGATTCTCAGTCGGAAAACTTCTTGGCCCGATAAGGTCCGAGACCCCTTATCAACCACCTCGGGCAATACAGTCTCATATTTAGCAGATGTTATAACAGTCACTCCACGTCATATGACCCTGATTGTGACCTTGCTTTTTTCCAATCAAATTCGAAAGGTAATACCAATCCTATTAGATTCTGGGGCTACCGGAAATTTTTTAGATATCAGGTTGGCCAACACCTTAAATATTTCTACCGTTGAAAAAGATACCCCTGAACCAGTGAGAGCTGTCGATGGCTCTGAATTATCCTCTGGTTTAATCCTTCATCAGACTGCACCCCTGACCATGATCTGTGCTAATGGTCATTCGGAACAAATCCGGTTTGACTTGATTGATACTCCCGTGTTTGGGGCCATCCTAGGTATCCCTTGGCTACAAACACACAACCCAAAAATTAATTGAGTTAAGTGCACAATAACTTTAGATTCAACACATTGTTGGCACAATTGTTACAGCAACAGACTCCAACCAGTGATGCTGTTACATTGTGCTTCCACAATTGAGTCAACAGAACCTTTGGTCACTCAGCCTGTCAAGGTCTCTATACCTGTTCAGTACGACGATTTCCAGGATGTTTTTTCTGAATCACAGGCTACTCAATTGCCCCCCCACTGGTCTTATGACTGTCATATCTACTTGGTGCCAGGGGCCACCTTGCCTTGCAGTCCGTTTTTTTCTCTTTCAGAACCCGAAACCCTATATTTAAGAGAATATCTTGATGACTTATTGTTAAAGGGATTTATACGACATTCCACTTCTCCGGTTAGTTCTCCACTCTTCTTTGTCCCTAAAAAAAACAACGAATTGCGCGCTTGTACAGACTATCGCGCGATAAACAAAGTCACGGTAAAAAATAGGTACCCTCTCCCACTAATACCAGTCTTGCTAGATCAAGTACAAAAATCGGCCATATTTACCAAATTGGACTTAAGAGGTGCCTATCATCTGATAAGAGTCAAAGTGGATGAGTGGAAGACCGCCTTCCGGACTAAGTTTGGTCTATTCGAATACACTGTAATGCCCTTTGGCCTATGCAATGCTCCTACAGCATTTCAATTTTTTATTAATGAAGTGCTGCAAGACTTTTTGGATGTTTTTGTCATCTGTTACATCGATGACATCCTTATGTATTCTTCTTCTACATATTGAACATATTGGTCATGTTCGGGCTATCTTACAAAGAATGCGAGAACACCATTTATTCGCCAAACTTGAGAAATGTGTCTTCCATGCTACTAACATAGAGTTCTTGGGCTATGTAATTTCACCAGAAGGCATCGCTATGGACATTTCCAAAGTGCAAGCTATATTGTGCTGGAACGTCCCAAGTTCTGTGAAAAACGTCCAGAGATTCCTGGGGTTCGCTAATTTCTATCGACGCTTCATTCCTCAGTTCTCTTCCATAGTGTCTCCCATCACTCACCTACTGAAAAAAAGAGTGAAATTTCAATGGTCCCCAGATGCAGAGCAAGCATTTCAGGTATTAAAAAAAGCCTTTACTGAAGCACCAATTCTACGTCACCCAGATCCCTCTGAGCCCTTTTTTGTGGAAGCAGATGCTTCTCAGGTGGCCGTCGGGGGGGGTCCTCTCACAAATAGAGCCTGACTCTGGACATCTCCATCCAGTAGCCTTTACTCTAAAAATCTTTTGGCTGATGAACAGAACTATACAGTGGCCGAGCGAGAGCTGTTGGCCATAAAACTGGCTTTTCAGGAGTGGCAACACTATTTATTAGGGGCTCATCACACGATCACTATTTATTCTGATCACCGCAATCTCCAGTTTTATCAAAACGTAAAGGCATTAACACCACGGCAATTAAGATGGTTACTGTTCTTTAATGAATTTGACTTCATAATCACCTACAGACCTGGACAAGAGTAACAAAAAGCGGACACCCTGTCACGCTTAAATTACCCCAATGCAGATAAACAAACAGGCTCTGCTAATCCCATTATTCCAGAACACAAGATTGTTGCTTTGAGTGATTCCAAGGATTTCCTTGTCCACTTACAACAAGCACTACAAACTGCATCAATTCCTCCTAAGACCACTAAAAAGGGTGACTTGGTATACTTTAAAGACCAATTATTTATTCCTACTAAGTCCCTATGACAAACTGTGCTACACTAGAATCATGATTCGACTCTAGCTGGTCATCCTGGTTTCAAAAAGACCCTAGAATTATGCGAACAATCGTTTTGGTGGCCCACACTATCTAAAGATGTTGAAAGTTATGTTCAATCCTGTCCTACCTGCATTCAATCTAAATCATCACATGCTGCACCTGCTGTTTTATTACAACCTATGCCTATACCATCCATGCCTTGGCATACAATAAGAATGGATTTTTTCGCTGACTTACCAGCATCAAATGGCTATTCCATCATATGGGTAGTAGTGGATTATTTAACCAAAATGTCTCATTTCCATCCCTTAAATAAAAATGCCCTCAGCCAGTGAACTAACCACATTATTCATACAGCACATAGTTAGAGCACACGGCCTACCAACCATCATAGTTTCCGATCGGGCCCCCAATTTATTTCCAGGTTTTGGTGAACGTTTTGGTTCATCCCTAAACATTGATTGTCGTTTATCCTCTGCTTATCATTCTCAAACTGATGGGCAGACGGAACGACTAAACCAAATCATGGAACAAACCTTACGTTTTCTGATGTCTACCAAAGACACTCATTTTGTTTAAAACAATGACAGATGTCTGGTTAAACATGGCATCATTTCGAATGTGAAGAGCTGTCCCCTAAATGTTGCACGATGGTCCACGCCAGTTAACCCCACATTCAACACGTACAGAGGGAAACAATGCGGAAATCAAAATAAGAATACCTCTCTCGCTCAAGGGGGAGGTACCTAGAACAAGGTGCGAGTAACACTCAGGGAAAGTGAGGATATGAGTCGGTTACACCGGCATCGAAACGACTGCAGAGGCGCCTTAGCTTCAGGCACCACTTCTAGGAACAAAGGTATCAGCGCAGGTCTCAACGCAGGGGGAGTGCCCGCTACACGGGACTAAAAGAGACGTGACTGGACCCGGGAAGGAAAGCAGAGTCTTACTTGTTTGCAGGATCTCAACCGGGTAAACCAAAACAAACCAAACGGATCACAGCGTCCGCTGTCACCACTACTGCAAATGCGGCAACGCCGCGCCAGACAAGGAGCAACGATCCCGACAGCACTCGTCCACGACGATTCGAACTTCACTGGAAACAGGAAATAATGCGAAACGGAAGTCAGGCAAATTCTAATGGGACGGAAATGGGGCTAGGTGCAAGAACGCTAAGCGGCGTTTACGCGCGCCTACGCTCCTTAAATACTATACATGTCTCGGGGGCAGGACCGCGGGGCATGACAGTATGCTTCCATTAGACACGCCTGTCCTCTCTAAGGTCCCAGCATACAAGTACATCATGATAACCTACTACACATTCAAAACCAAGTAAAACAGCATCTACAGTCATATCAAAACCAGATGAAAACACAAGCAGATAGACATAGACGACCAGCTCCCTCTTATGTTGTAGGAGATAAGGTGCGGCTTTCTACAAAAAATCTGAGATTATGCGGTTCCAGAAAACTACATCCAAGATACCTGGGTCCATTAAACGACTAATCAATCCTGTTACTATTGAATTGGACCGTCCTGCAGACTTCCAAATTCATCCAGTGTTTCATGTATCCCTGATAAAACCATTCTCTGATGATATCCGAGTTGGTCCTCCACCCCCTCCTATTAAAATTCAAGGCAACTGGGAATTTGAAGTAGCTAAGGTTCTAGATTCCGCTCGAATTAGAGGAAAATTGTATTATCTCCTGGTTTGGAAAGGGTATGGACCAGAGGAGAATTCATGGGAACCAGCATCCTCAGTCCATGCTCTGCGATTGGTGAGAACATTTCATCAACAGAATCCCTCAAAACCACGCCCTGTGTCAGGATCTTTGAGGGGGAGGACTGTTAGGAACTGCCATCATGCTTGTATAATCTGTTAACATCCTTCTGGGCTTCTACTCAGTCATGTCTCTCTAATTGTATAGGTTCCTCTGTAACCTTGTGTATTGTTTTTAATTATGTCCTTAGTGGTTTCATTTGGTTATAGGTTATGATTGATGATTTGTTCCTATGCCAATGCTTGTTTGTTTCCTGACAACATACATAGGATTGTTTAACCGTTGTCAGGGAAACTGTTCCTTCATCACGTTTCAAACTAATATGTGAGGAACGTAGGACCACAACCTTGCTCCTTCTATAAATAGCCACACCCAACACGCAGCAGTGCTTGGCTTTTTGTTCGTTCGTTCGAGCATTGAGCCTGACGTCGCATCTGCAAGCACTCGCATTGGTGAAAACTTCCGATCTCAGCCTGCCGTTGCATCTGCAAACACTCGCGTTGGTGAAGACTTCCGATCCCAGTCTGAGAGTCCTGAATCTGCAATCCATCTGGAAGCAAGCACCCATGTTGTGGCAACAAGCTTAGTGACTCACGTTTTTGTACTTTGAACGCGCATACAAAGAAAGACAACAGTAAATTCTGCATGCGTGTAAGAATTACCGCGTTTCATTTTTAAAAAGGCAATTAGCATGCGCTCGCGTGTTTCTTGGAATTCCTGCTTTTAAGAACTTCAGAGAGGTTGATGCTCGATCCTGTGTGGCAACAACAAGAACTCCATTAGACTAAAAGACAATGTTAGTGTTGGACACTGTTTAATGTTCCTGATTAATCGTGTTTAGGCAAAGTTTGTGTGACAAGAGTAGGATTAGTGTTTTAGGTGAAAGTTCCTTGAACTCAGAATTCAACACGTTCCTTGGAGTCAAATTACGTCACCCTTGAGATATTAGAGACGCAGTGAAGTCCCTTGCTGGAATCTAGAGAAGTATCTTGCGGCAAGAGATATAATTATTTAGGTATGTTCTTTATTGTATCAGTGGGTCCAATTTTGGCACTATTTGGGAAATCATTGCAATTGTTCATTGTGTTCTTTTGTGTTTCCCTTCTGAATTCAGAATAGTTATTTAAAGGTTAAATAAAAGCATAGACCATCATCACAGCTAGCCCAAAGAACAGAGAGCAATCTGCGCATCAGCAGTTACAACAAAGGTACTTTTGGTTAGAGGTCAGTCTTAATTTGGGGGTATTCATGTGTTAATTTGGTTGTACTGAATTCTAACCATTTGTTTACAGACTGAAGATATAAGTACAACATCTGCTCATAAGAACGCAGATCCTGGCCTGTCCAGGTGGCAGTTGGTTGCTGTGTCTTCTCTCTCTTGTCGTCCCAATCCCCTTCCCTTTTGGAACAATTGCCAGGGCTTATGTTCATTCCAGAAGCACTGAGAGTTGTTCCAAGAGGACTGGGGATAAAACATCACCCCTGAAAATCTTCCTGGACATTCAGGTGAGTGGCTGGAGTCTCATCTGACAGCAAGTGCCTAGCTGTAGATTTTGAACCCTAGCTCTGCCGGCACCTAGGGGAACCTAGCAAACCTATACATTTTTGAAAACTAGACACCCTGGGAAATCCAGTATGGGGTGACTTGACTGCCTCTCACCAGGTACTGTTACCCAGAATCCCTTACAAACCTAAATATTTGTCCAAAAAAACTAATTTTCCTCACATTTCTGTGGTGGAAAGTTCTGGAATCTGCGTGGATCCACAAATTTCCACCCACCCCTTGTTCCCCTAAGTCTTCCGAGAAACATGGTACCTCACTTGTGTGGGTAGGGCTAGTGCCCGCGACAGGAAACGGCCCAAAACACAACGTGGACACACCACATTTTCAGAGTGAAAACTGACCCTTTTTTTGCAAAGTACCTAGCTGTAGCTTTTTAACCCTAGATCTGCCGGCACCTAGGGAAACCTAGCAAATCTATAATTTTTTTTAAACTAGACACCCAGGGGAATCCAGGATGGGGTGACTTGACTGGCTCTCACCAGGTTCTGTTACCGAAAATTGTGTCCAAAAAAGCACATTTTCTCACATTTCTGTGGTGGAAAGTTCTGGAATCTGCGTGGATCCACAAATTTCCACCCACCTCATGTTCCCCAATGTCTTCCGAGAAAAATGGTACCTCACTTGTGTGGGTAGGCCTAGTGCCCGTGACAGGAAACGGCCCAAAACGCAACGTGGACACACCACACTTTCAGAATAAAAACTGACCCTTTTTTTGCAAAGTATCTAGCTGTAGATTTTGAACCCTAGCTCTGCTGGCACCTAGGGAAACATAGCAAACCTATACATTTTTTAAACCTAGACACCCAGGGAAATCCAGTATGGGGTGACTTGATGGGCTATCACCAGGTTCTGTTGTTGGAGCGCAAAAACCTTGTTTCCTCTCTTCGTCACAGACCAGCTATCACACTAACACTTTCATACATGCAGTCATTGGTGGGTCCCATAACACCAACATTCATACGTCACCTTCACTGGTCTGCACTTACAGGGGAGATGAGCGGTTCAAGCGCTGACATGAAAGGAATACCTTATAACCTATAGAAGAAATATATTACATAGCTATACATTAATATCCTTACACCTACAGATCTTAATCCTAGACATTAGATACTCTTCCCATGTAATCAATGGATCATTTAGTTGGATCAGTTAAAATAATTATTGCCAGCTAAACCCACAGTTTACTAATTAGATCTTTCTTTTTCAATAAAAGACAGACGCATTTACTTGTTAATCAATATTTGTTTATCTAATTATCGCAAAAATTTAGTATGCATCTAATAAATCGCAGAACACCATATTTACCCAATCTGGCTATCGGTCGTCCTCTAAGTCAGCAAATTAGCTGTCAGTCAGTAAGAAATCAAAAGTTCTTCAGGCAGCACGCTACAGTCCCAAAGAATGGGGCAAGGACCAGAGACGTGCAAACATCTATCAGTGCCCATAAATCTTTAAAAGTTCGCAGTTCATGAAGAAATTGGGCATCATTCAGTCAGTCAAACATTCAGGAATACAGCAGTCGCGTCACCGTCGTCTCCGTCAGCATAAGGGAAGGAAATAGGAAAAGGTCTGCAAAACTATCTATTCTACCGTCATTTTATAATGTTTTGGGCGCTTGTGATTGGGTAATTGGGAACATCCGGTAAGGTTTCACATTGTTCAAGAGATTAGATCATCGTTCGTTCGTCCATTTTCTTGGCGGGGTTCCCACAGCGACCTTGCTTGGGTACAGTGCGTTTAAGTTCATGCAGAGGTTACAGGAACATGCAGTGGCGCAGGCGCAATTCACCCGAAACCTCGTGGAATGGTGGCCATCGCGTTGAGCCACATTGGCGACCATCTTTAATTTAGGCCCAAAGGACAACTTAAGCGAAACAAACACAAACGAGTAATAAATACACAGAAATAATGAATAAAATGTTAATCCCTCACTAATCCCTCTGTGTGCTTGTAATTATCTAGCGTATAGCGACATTTAAAGTGTTCATATTCACCCATTGATGTCATCTTGTGCAACATTACGAAAACATCACAAAAGCAACATATATCATGCAACTGTCTATTTAATACATATACTATGGTTAGTATGCGTACAGATTTTAATTATAAAGGTTATTTAGCCATGCAAAATGCAAATCCCACGTATATTTTGTATATTAATAATGTTGGTTAGAAAACACACACACACATTTAATAATATTATGATTAATAGATTATTCAGCTAGTATATTCATGCAAAATAGGGGGTATACAAAATGTTGTACTACCCACTCCATCAATACCCCCTTTGGTGATTTTATCACCACACCACTAAATTTTTTATATTAATTTTCATGGAGTAGAAATGAATTCTTGCTTTAATTTACAATTCTGTCTCCTCCCCAATTTCTTTTCTTCTGGCTGTTTTATACAGGTTCTCCTTAAGCTCTTCCAATTCTATTTCTTCAAACTCTCTTTCTTGTTTCTTATCTTGCCTTCTCAAATTTTCTCTTTTTAACTTTTTCTGGTTTTTCTTCTTTTTATGACAAAGGCTCCCTAATCTTAATATTAATACTAAGAAAATCACACAAGTTAATGGAAATAAGATTTTACCTAAAAAGGTACTACCAAGGTTTACTAAGAAGTTTTTAATAGAAGATATTTTCTTTCCAATCCTTTCCCAAACACTTTCAACCTCCAGTGGTGCAATTTCATCATGCAGATCAGTTATGTTTTTAATATAAATTTTAAAATCTTTACTTTCGACTGGAATGTAAGTACAACAGTGTTGAACTTTCAGCATTCCACAGACTCCACCCTCTTTTGCCAATAATATATCAAGGGCAAGTCGATTTTGCATTATCATGGCACACATGGCGCCCATTTCAGTATTTACCAATAAAAATCCTCCAGCGGTGCTTGTTAACAAGCGATCCACTACTGTTGATAATCTTCTAATTTTGTCTGAAAAATAATATTCTAACTTTCCTGTTTGATAAAATAAACTAGCTATTACACTACATGTTATTCCATATGTTACTGGAAGGTGGTGATAAGTCACTCCCTCCGATACAGATGCAGGTAACTGTATGCAAATGTAGCAGTCCCTTACGTGCATTGTCTTTACATATTTATACAGTAATTTTGAAAAAAACATTGTTAGAAAAATCAGTTATAGACCTATCCTTATGCAAATAATTTCTATCTATTTTGGTCGGAACTACCTTTGGAATCATTTCTATATTAGTTTTGTTCTCACTATGTCCTTCTATTGTATCTATGGTAATCTTAAATGAGATCATCAGAGCTAGTATACTCCACAGAAGCATTAGTAATCCTGTACAACAACAACACATTTTACACCATCACTTCAAAAATATACATCTACCTTTTCTACTATCTGTGTTTGCCATTTTTGTAAAAATGAACAGTGTCTTTTGACTTAGCCTCTTCTACTTCACAACTAGCTTGTCTAACCCAAGGTTCTAAGCACCTACTTGGTTCTACCAGTTTTGTCTTTTCTCGTTTTCTATTGTTTTTCCATTAGCAGCATTCTTGTCTTATTCAGTTTGGCATCTCATCGTTCTTCACTTTTCCTTTGTGATCTGAATACAGAATATCCTGAACATCCGTTTCTTCTCCAATGTTGGACAAGATAACTCTCAGGAGTTCCGATTCCTCGTCTTCCTCAACCACTTCGGGGAACAGTCACCTCTGGGTCTTCTTGGCTATCCGCCTCTTCTTTTATTTAAGGCATGGCGACATATACGTCCATTCTGGTGACTTATACTTCTGGTTAGGTTTCCATGTTCTTTTGCCTTCCTCTTTTACAATTATGTCTTCGTCTTTTGGTTTCTCTTGACTAGTTACTTCATTCACTTGTTCAGCTCTTGGTGAATTTACTTGTGTCAATCGATATCTTAGTCTTTTTATTTTGTTTGGCCAAATTTCATCTCTTTCAGATCTTTTCAGTTTACCTCCTTTATCATTCTTTTCAGTTCTCCATGCTCTCTTTCTTAAGACTCGACCTTCTGGTACTTCGTCTTCGCTTTCCTCTGACTCTGTTTCAACTTTCTTTTTACTTTCAACAGTTTTTCCTTCCACCACTTCTTTCATTTTCCCTACTTCTGTCCCTCCTCGGGTCTCCGGCACGCAATCTTCCTGCTGACTAACCGTCCCTTCCTCTAATTGGATGTCGGAGTTCCCTACACCTCCTCGGGGGTCTTCCGCAAGAATCTTTCCCTCTCTCCCTGTATCTGTCACCTGTTCATCTATTTTTGTTATTTCAGGTGGAATTTCTCTTAAGTTTTTATCTGAAACCTCTTTAGCAACAGTTTAATTAATTGTCTTTTCACTGTTTTTTCCTTTTCTCGCTCGTAGAGTTACTTGTTCAGTCTGAGCTGGTATCAGAAATCTGCAACTTCCTTCTCAAGGAAATACTTCTTGGGACAACGGTTAGATCTGACTCTGAATCCCCCCTTTCAGGGTTTTCTCTTGTGCTTGTCTCTTCATCTGATTCAGAACTCAATTCTGATTCATCAAAATATTCTCTTTCTGTGCTATCTACTGGATTTGGAATTCTCAATGTGTGACTTGCATGAATCCAGTTCTTGATTCCAGCACACTTCACAGCTGTTGTTGTAGTCAGAATCACTTGTCGTGGTTTTCCCCAACTTGGAACCAAGCAGTTCTTCCTTCTGTGTACTTTGATTCTTACCCAGTCCCCAGGGCTCAGATCATGAGCTTGCTTCCTTTCAAGGGTGGTGGCATCCGCTCCAACCTGATGAAACACAGAATGAACTGCGTCAGCCAGGCTTTTAGAGTAATCCAACACCATGTCATCAGTTATAGGCAACAGCTTGTTGACCGGTATGAACACATGACTCATGGCTCTACCCATGATAATTTCATGGGGGCTTAACCCTGTAGTTCTGTCTGGAATTGATCTTATAGTCATGAGTACTAGAGGCAAGACATCAGGCCACTTCATACCTGTGGCTAAACATATTTTCCCTATCCTGTTTTTGATTGTACCATTCATTTGTTCCACCACACCTGAAGCTTCTGGACGATAGGCACAATGCAGTTTTTGCCATACATTTAATGCTTCACAAATCAATTTTATGATCTCATTATGAAAATGTCCTCCTCGGTCTGACTTAATTGTAACTGGGAACCCGAATCGGGGAATAAATTCCCTCATAAGCAATTTTGCCACTGTGATTCCATCATTTCTTCTGGTTGGGTATGCTTCCACCCATCTAGAAAACAAACATACCATAACTAGAACACACCTCTGCCTGTTACAGGGAGGCATTTCAATAAAATCTACTTGCATTCTGGTAAATGGCTCTCCTTCTCGACCTATTGTTTCTAGACTCACCACTGTCTTTCTTCCAGGGTTGTATTGCTGACATATAAGGCATCTCTGACAAAGACTTTCTGCTACAAGTCTAAATTCTGCATTATACCAGGTCTGCTTGAAAGACCTTATCATCGCGTCTCTCCCTATGTGTCCCTGTCCATGATACATCCGTGCCATGGCAGACACCATGCTATCAGGCATAACTTGTCTTCTGTCCCGATAGACCCACACATGATCCTTTTCTCTTGGTGCATATCCTGCTTTTACCCACTGCCTCATTTCCTCATCTCCTGCTTCTTCCTGCAATTGTCTTACTTCCTCCCAGGTACCCACAATGTTAGTAAACATCAAATTGTAAGAACTCAGGTCTCTCTTCTTCGCCCGATTTATTGAATTCTGATTATGTGCACAGTATTGAGCCATATCATTGGCGTATTTGTTGTCTATGGCGATATAATCGCCAGACTGACTATGTGCAGCACACTTCACAGCAGCCAATTGCTTAGGCGGCTGTATCGCCTCAAGCAATTTCCTGACCACTTCAGCATTCTTGATAGGAGTGCCACTTGATGTCATAAATCCTCTCTGTAGCCATATTTGGCCAAAATCATGCACCACACCAAAACCATACTGACTATCAGTTATCACAGTCACTCTTACATTCTTTCCAATCTTGCATGCTCTAGTCAAAGCAACAAGCTCAGCTACTTGGGACGATTTTATGCCTTTCAGGTAGGATGCTTCCATTACTGCTGCAACCGTGCATACTGCATACTCTGCACTCAACACTCCATCTTCTGTTCTTAAGCAAGATCCATCTACAAACAACACAAAATCACTTTCTGGTAATGGTACATCTTTTATGTCAGGACGTGGTTTGGTACAGAAATCGAGTACATCCAGACAATTGTGATCTGCTTCATCTCTGACTTCCACATTCTCAGCATCAGGCAACAGCGTTGAAGGATTCACGTTCAAGCATCTCACAAGACTCACATTTGTTTCACCTAAAATGAATTTCTCATTTTTAGTCAGCCGACTATGTGTCATAAACTGAGTGCGACTCCTTGTTAAAAGGATTGCCACATCATGAGGTACAAACACTTTTACAGGATATCCCATCACAATTCCTACACTTTGTTCCAAACTCCTGTAAGTAGCAGTCACTACTTTCAAGCACCCAGGTAAGGCTACAGCTACTGGGTCTAGCATAGATGAAAAATATGCAATTGGTCTTCTCAGTTTTCCATGTTTCTGTATCAATACAGAAAGTGCACATCCATTCCTTTTTACTGCAATATAACTCAAACTCCTTCTCGTAATCAGGCATTCCTAACGCTGGCGCTTCACACAAACCATCTCTCAATCTTTTAAAAGCTGCCAATTCCTCTTTATTCAAATCAATGGGATCTCTCACATCACTTCTTGTCAAATGTACCAAAGGCTTTGCAATCAGGGAAAAGTTGCTTATCCACTGATGACAATATCCAACCATTCCCAGGAACATTCTCACATCTCTTTGCGTCATTGGGGCTCTCATTCCTTTTATGATCCTTATTCTGTCTAATGTTATTTTTCTCAGTCCCTTTTCAAATTTATGGCCTAAGTAATGTACTTCCTTTTGGCAAAATTGTAACTTTGATGGTGACACTTTAAGTCCTCCATCGTCCAAATGATTCAACAAAGCTATAGTGTCCATTTCACAAGCTTCACGAGTTTTCGACGCCACAAGAAGGTCGTCGATGTATTGCACTAACACTGAATTCTCTGGCATTTCTAGGCTTTCTAATGATTTCTTCAATATCTGATTGAATATTGAGGGGCTTTCTGTATACCCTTGTGGAATTCGGCACCAAGCCAAAATATGCTCGCCGAAACTAAACGCAAATATTTGCTGGCTGTCATGGTGCAATGGGATGGAAAAGAAAGCATGGCATAAGTCAATCACAGTATACCATTCTACATCATGGGGAATCTGATACAAAATCACAGATGGATTTGGTACAATGGGGCAACAGGGCACAACTATTTTGTTTATCTTTCTCAAATCTTGTACTATCCTGAACTGTCCATTAGGCTTTTTCAATCCCATGATTGGGGAATTATATGGACTACTCATTATTTCTCTCAAAATGCCTTGTTTTATCATTTTCTCAATTATAAGAGTAACTCCTTCAATTATCTCAGGTGTCAATTTATATTGAGAGACATTTGGATAACTTATTCCTTCCTTCACTGTTATTTTTATTGGGTCCACATTTCTCATTAGTCCCACATCTTCTCCCGTAAAATCCCAAACTTCTGCCCTTACAGTTTGTTCAATTCTTTTGCTAGTTCATCAGGGTTAAATACAGCATAGGCTTCAGTAACCTCAGTTTCCCTGTTTGCCAAAGTGATTTTATATAGCACATCTTCATCAGGGGTCTCAAATGCTATACCATCAGGGGTACAGAAACTGGTGCAGTTCATTTTGCACAGCAAATCCCTACCTAACAAGTTCACAGGACTTGTATTGCACACAACAAAGCGGTACATTTCAGAGAATTTCCCTATGCTAACTTTCACTGGTTCTGTAAGATAAGTTTTAATCTGTCTGTTGGATACACCAACTACTTGGATTGTTTCATCCGAGAAAGGAAGATTCTTAACATCAGCTGACCTAACAGTTGATCGAGTAGCATCAGTATCAACTAAGAAAGTAATATTTTCGTTGTTTATTTTTCCATCTACAAATGGACCTGTCTGGTCTACTTCTAGAGTTGCGCCAAGTACGCACTCTTCTTCCTCCCTTCGGCACCGTCAATAACCTTTGTCTGACTCGCTCCCATCGCGTTGTAGCCAATACTGCAAAACGGCGTTAGCGCGCGGCAGCTTAGTTACCTGTTCTTCGTTGTAGAATCCTGTCTCATAACTGTATTTCTGTGAAATTTTGCTTTGTGCAAAAGGCGGTTTTGGCACCTGATTCTGTTGGGTAACAACTTGCTGCTGTCGCTGCGGTTGACCACTCACCTCATTCTGCACCTGTGGATTCAATGAGGCATTTTCATTATTAGTACTTGGGGAAAATTTACACTCGGAATTCCAATGCCCTATCCTACCGCAATTTTGACATGGGAATTTCTTTTTAGCTTCTTCTATATTAAAATTTCCTTTACCTTTCCCAGGAGTGAATTTTGATCTGGGTCCTGTGTTACTTGCTTGTTCTGCTAACTGAGCTTCCTGTCTTTCTGCCACCTTTACTTGTTCCCACATAGCTTTTTCTTTTAACTTACGTTGCTTGGCTTCAATCTCGTCACTGAAATGTTTTGCATGTCTCAAAACTTCATCTATTTTCTTGTTTTGTCAATCTACAGTATGCTGTTTGATCATTTCACTAATTTCTGGACGTAGACCATATACAAATCTGTACACAAAATGGCTCAAATCTTTTTCACTTAAATTCTCATCACCACTAAACTGCTTAAAAGCCAAAATTTACCTCTTGTAATATACGTGTACTGACTCCTTACTTTCCTGATGAGTTCTGTCAATTTTCACCCAATCAGTCTCTTTGGGAGGTACTTTATTTTTCAGAAAGGCAATAAATAACCTGATCATATTTCTTCATTACCTCAGAATCAGGAGCCCCTGTCTTTGGATCTCTAGGGTATTCTTGTGTAGGCCAATTAATCATCAGTTTACACTCTTTCCATACATCTGCTGGTACTATTATGTCAAATAGACTATTTAGATCAATCCATAATACTTTAGATAATTTCACAAATCTGACCACTTGCCTATACCACTCGACGGGCTTTTCGCATAGTCGAGGGAAATCATTGGTAAATGACAAAATATCCTGTCGTGTCCATGAGACATGTACATATCCTCCTCCTGGAATTTCTCTCATGGGGCATTCTGTTACTACCTTTTCCTTGTCTCTTACAGGGAATGCTGTAAACGTTTTATCTGGGGCATCATATCGTTTTCAGTACCACCTGCTTCTCCATTTATCCACATCTCCCCATTTTCTCAACAAGATAATTATTTCCTTAATCTGACTTATCCGTCCTGTGGTATTTAAATTCTCAATATCTTTTTCAGTAAAATCTATTCAATATGGTTTTTGCAGAGCCTTCACCTTTTCAATATCTATACCCATTTCATTTGCTACTTCTTCTAATCTTTCATGTACATTTTTTGCTCTCCATGTTACACTTTTGCATAGAAACAGTAACTCCTCATCCTGATAAGTTTTTAATTTCTCTGTGGGGATAGTTCCTACTATCAACTCTTCTAATACCATTCGTAGTTTGGCCACATCTATCGATTGGGATTCTTTGTCTTTTCTCTGTAAGCTCCATAACCATTCACTCAATTCGTCAGAAGTAGGACCCACTGGTTTCTCTACAGTATTTTGTTCTAAATCTCTTTGAGTCCCTAGTACTGATTCCATTGTCATTTTTCCTGCTATATTTGGACTTAATAACAGATCCTTTGAAGCATTCTGTTCGATCGTACTCATTGTTTGTCTCCATGAATTTTCATTTACGCTTTTCTTTGGCCTCTCGTTCTGTTTATGGCTGTTATAAGGAACTGTTAGACAATTTTCACTATCTTTCTGTTTATCAAAAATAGGCATCACTGGGCCTATGGTCACGAGAACAGTTACAGCTTCTAGATTTTTAGTCAATTCTCTTATCTTTTCAGTTAATTCTAAAGTTGTTTTTGCTAATTCTGCTGAATTTTCACCACTCACTTTATCATCTGATTTCCTCTCTTTTTCTCTGACAGAATTACTTTTCCCTAATTCTTGGGGTACTGGTTCAGTCTTAATGATTCACAAAGTTTCTCTCATTGGGGCACTTGGTGTCAACATTTCAGATTCTGGTTGATACGGAGGTGGATTTTTGTAAAACCTGTCATCAAGAACATCATCCTCTAATTCATGCACTCCATACCCTCCTGATTCTACATTATATCTCTTTTCCGTACATTTTCTACCTCCAATTTCTTCATCATTTCTCACAGGAAATAAACCTTCAGTCATACTTGCATTCCGCCATCTTCTCATTCTGTCATCATGATTGTCATGCCCATATCTACCAAACATGTATCTATATCTTCCGCCACTCCTCTGTCTCTCTCTGTCATGCATCTCGTCTTCCCATTGCGCCAATGCTTCAAACTGTGTTGGTCTAGGTCTCGGTTCTAGATTCATAATTTTCTCTCCCAAATTTCTAAAAAACGCTAAATTAAATGAACCATGCTCTGGAAATGCCAAGACTCTGCCATTCTCTGTGTATTTCACCCAATTACCTAACCAAATACAAGTATGATATCCGTATTTCGCAACCATGAAGGATGCAGAAGTTTTCGGTGGGGGAAGTAACTGTCCTTCCCTAGTCACAATCGGTTTGTCTTTCTTAAACAATCTCTTTATTTTCCCAAACCAGGATTTTTTCTCCTTCTCTGGTGGATCGTGATACATCATTTTGTCTTCCGTGTATCGCTAGACTTCTCCTACAACTATTCTGTTGTTGTAACCAAACGTAGCGCGACTCACACTAACGCACCAATCTGGAGCGTTTATGTCACCCTGTAATTCTCCACTCCTAGCGCGGCGTACAGTAACGCACCAATCAGGAGCGTCTACGTCTCTAGCTGACTGGCCAATCCCAGCACGATCTTTCTGACGTCAGCAGCCGCTGCTCCTACTCCTGCTTCTACTGACCCCTCCTTTACAAAATTTTCTCAGTAAGCTCTTTACGCTTTTTCTAACTTACAAATCTGTTAGTAACAACATAAAAATACCACTATTGTCTGCTTCGTTAACCAAAGAATAGTTAATGACCTTTCTCACAAGAATTCTGTCTTTCCCGAGAGCAGCGCTTACCTCTGCCCTACTACGGAATTGTTACTTCCGTTGATAAAGTAGCACATCCCTCTACCTTACCCTTCTTACAAGCATTAGCTAACTGTTTCTCCATGATTAAGACACCTAGTTGGAGACCCAATGCTCCTGAGAAATAAACCTAGAGTTTCACAATTAACCCGAATGCCTTTTCATTCACGCACTTTCACACAGAATATGTAGTACATTCACACAGAATTTTGTCTTTCCCGAGAGCAGCGAACAGTCTGCCCTACTACAGAATTATGACACTCGTTAACAAAGTAGCACTTCCCTCTACTTTATCCTTCTAACAAGCTTAGAGAACACCTGCTACCTTTTCAGTGATAAGCGTTATCAGAGTACCTTCTGGCCTCCTGGTACCTAAGACCAAAATTTCACAGGTGACCTTCGCTACCATATACACACTTCTCTCATACAGAAAATGTCTCCAATGGCAACACACAACGGCGCTACCGAATCGAACCCAGACAATGCGTCGTGCAACTCCAATCGTTACACGTTTTCCCTGTGTACCTACGGGGCAACAACAATTCCATCTTTCCCGAGAGCAGCGCTTACCTCTGCTCTACTACGGAACCGTTACAAACTTCCGACTTCCTACATCCCAGAAGTCGTGCAAACAACATAGAACTTGACGCGAATCAACATAGAGTGTTAATACATAAACCAATACCAATCAATAATCAATAAGCAATGTACAAGCAATAATCACCAAACCAAAACAATAAAAACCATCATCCTGCTACCAGAAAAACTGTTGGAGTGCAAAAACCTTCGTCACAGACCAGCTATCACACTAACACTTTCATACATGTAGTCATTGGTGGGGCCCATAACACCAACATTCATACGTCACTTTCACTGGTCTGCACTTACAGGAGAGATGAGCGGTTCAAGCGCTGACATGAAAGGAATACCTTATAACCTATAGAAGAAATATATTACATAGGTATACATTAATATCCTTACACCTACAGATCTTAATCCTAGACATTAGATACTCTTCCCATGTAATCAATGGATCATTTAGTTGGATCAGTTAAAATAATTATTGCCAGCTAAAACCCACAGTTTACTAATTAGATCTTTCTTTTTCAATAAAAGACAGACGCATTTACTTGTTAATCAATATTTGTTTATCTAATTATCGCAAAGAATTTAGTATGCATCTAATAAATCGCAGAACACCATATTTACCCAATCTGGCTATCGGTCGTCCTCTAAGTCATCAAATTAGCTGTCAGTCAGTTGGAAATCAAAAGTTCTTCAGGCAGCACGCTACAGTCCCAAAGAATGGGGCAAGGACCAGAGACGTGCAATCATCTATCAGTGCCCATAAATCTTTAAAAGTTCGCAGTTCATCAAGAAATTGGGCATCATTCAGTCAGTCAAAGATTCAGGAATACAGCAGTCGCGTCACCGTCGTCTCCATCAGCATAAGGGAAGGAAGTAGGAAAAGGTCCGCAAAACTCTCTATTCTACCGTCATTTTATAATGAAAATAATGTCAAAAAGTAACGAATGTTAGTTTTGGGTGCTTGTGATTGGGTAATTGGGAACATCCGGTAAGGTTTCACATAGTTCAAGAGGTTAGATCATCGTTCGGCGAAAACCGAATTCTGTCAAGAGTTTATTGTCCATTTTCTTGGCGGGGTTCCCACAGCGACCTTGCTTGGGTACAGTGCATTTAAGTTCATGCGGAGGTTACAGGACCATGCAGTGGCGCAGGCGCAATTCACCCGAAACCTCGTGGAATGGTGGCCATCGCGTCGAGCCACATTAGCGGCCATCTTTTTTTTAGGCCCAAAGGACAACTTAAGCGAAACAAACACAAAAGAGTAATTAATACATAGAAATAATGAATAAAATGTTAATCCCTCACTAATCCCTCTATGTGCTTGTAATTATCTAGCGTATAGCGACTTTTAAAACGGTCATATTCACCCATTGATGTCATCTAGTGCAACATTACGAAAACATCACAAAAGCAACATATATCATGCAATTGTCTATTTAATACATATACTACGGTTAGCATGCGTACAGATTTTAATTTTAAAGGTAATTTAGCCATGCAAAATGCAAATCCCACGTATATTTCGTATATTAATAATGTTGGTTAGAAAACACACACACATGTTTAATAATATTATGATTAATAGATTATTTAGCTAGTATATTCATGCAAAATAGGGGGGGTATACAAAATTTTGTACTACCCGCTCCATCACTGTTACCCAGAATCTCTTGCAAACCTAAACATTTGTCCAAAAAAACACATTTTCCTCACATTTCTGTGGTGGAAACTTCTGGAATCTGCGTGGATCCACAGATTTCCACCCACCTCGCAATCCCCAAAGTCTTCTGAGAAAAATGGTACCTCACTTGTGTGGGTAGGCCTAGTGCCCGCGACAGTTAGTGGTCCTAAACCCAACGTGGACACACCACATTTTTAGAGTGAAAACTGACCCTTTTTTTCCAATGTGCCTAGCTGTAGATTTTGAACCCTAGCTCTGCCGGCACCTAGGGAAACCTGGCAAACCTATACATGTTTTTAAACTAAACACCCAGGGGAATCCAGGATGGGGTGACTTGACTGGCTGTCACCAGGTCCTGTTACTCGGAATGCCTTGCAAACCTAAAATTGTGTAAAAAACCCCACATTTTCCTCACATTATTGTGGTGGAAAGTTTTGGAATCTGCGTGGATCCACAAATTTCCACCCACCCCGCGTTCCGCAAAGTCTTCCGAGACAAATGGTACCTCACTTGTGTGGGAAGACCTAGTGCCCGTGACAGTAAACGGTCCAAAACACAACGTGGACACACCACATTTTCAGAGTGAAAACTGACCCTTTTTTTCCAAAGTGCCTAGTGTAGATTTTGAACCCTTGCTCTGCTGGCACCTAGGAAAACCTAGCAAACCTATACATTTTTGAAAACTATACACCCAGGGGAATCCAGGATGGGGTGACTTGACTGGCTCTCACCAGGTTCTGTTACCCAGAATCCCTTACAAACCTAAAAATCTGTCCAAAAAACAGATTTTCCTCACATTTCTGAGGTGGAAAGTTCTGGAATCTGCGTGGATCCACAAATTTCCACCCACCCCGCGTTTCCCAAAGCCTTCCGAGAAAAGTGGTACCTCACTTGTGTGGGTAGGCCTAGTGCCCACGACAGGAAACGGCCCAAAACCTATTGATGCGACATCAAAATTACCTATCACAAAACAACCTGGTTTTGCAAGGGGGGTCCCATGAGTGTTTGGTCCCGGGCTCGGCAGCCATCTAGGGAAACCTACCAAAGCCACACATTTCTGAAACCTAGACACCCCGGGGAGTTCAGCGAGGTATGGCTTGCATGGGTACCCCAATGTTTTCCTACCCAGAATCCCCTGCAAACGTCATATTTTGATGAAAAAATGAATTTCTTCTCAAATTTCTTTGTGGGAAAGTTCAGGAATCTGCGTGGGTCCACAAATTTCCTCCCACGCAGAGTTCCCCCAGGTCTCCCGATAACAATGATGCCTCACTCGCGTGGGTGGGTCAAGTACCAACGACAGGCAAGGGCCCAAAACCTATTGAGGCGACATCAAAATTACCTATCACAAAACAACCTGGTTTTGCAAGGGGGGTCCCATGAGTTTTTGGCCCCGGGCTTGGCGTCCATCAAGGGAAACCTACCAAACCTACACATTTTTCTAAACTAGCCACCTGGGGGAGTCCAGCAAGGTATGGCTTGCGTGGTCCCCTAACGTTTTCCTACCAAGAATCCCCTGCAAACCTCAAATTTAGCTGAAAAAAATCACTTTTTTCTCAAAGTTCTGTGTGGGAAAGTTCTGGTATCTACGTGGATCCACAAATTTCCTCCCACCCGGCACTCCCCCAGGTCTCCCGATAAAAACTATACCTCACTCGCATGGGTCGGTCAAGTACCCACGATGGGAAAGGGCCCAAAACCTATTGAGGCAACATCAAAATTACCTATCACAAAACAACCTGGTTTTGCAAAGTGGGTCACCTGGGTTTTTGTCCCTGGGCTCGGCGGCCATCTTGGGAAACTACCAAACCCAAACATTTCTGAAAACTAGACACCCAGGGGAGTCCAGCGAGGTATGGCTTGCGTGGGTCCCCCAGCGTTTTCCTACCCAGAATCCCCTGCAACCCTCAAATTTAGCTTAGAAAATCACTTTTCTCACACATTTTTGCGTGGGATCACCGTGCCTGCACAAATGTCCTACCGCCCAGCGTTCCCCTTGTTCTCCCGAGTAAAATGATACCTCACTTGTGTGGGTGGGCCAAAGGCCTGTGCTAGGAAGAGCCCATAACATAGGGATTTAGAGTATAGTACCGAGAATTCTAGGCGCTACATTTAAAAAAAAATACTTTTTTAGTCAATTCTGCTTTGGACACCCACACAAGTGAGGTATCATTTTACTCGGAAAAACTAGGGGAACGGTGGGTGGTAGGAAATTTGTGCCAGCGCGGTGGTTCCATGCAAAAATATGTGGAAATATGTTTTTATCAGCTACATTTGAGGTTTGCAGGGGATTCTCGTGCAACGAAAACTAAAAATAGGCCTGGGGTGGTTGGGGGAGGTCTTCCCCACCTCCCCAGGCAAAAAAAAAAGGGACGGAATGGTTCCGTCATGAGCACAGCAGCACTTATGCTCATGACGGAACCATTCCATCATGAGCACTGAAAGAGTTAATTTTAGTTCTACACATGCAAAGGTACACAGCACTCAATATGCAACAACACACTCCCCCTTGAGATAGGCACCCAAGAAGTTGTCAGGCTACTATGTTCCTGTGTAATTGCTGTTTTGTTATGTCCCACTCACATGCAGCAACATCCAGGGAATTTAAACTACTAGGCCCTGTTTATGGGGTTTCCCCCTCTTGGACTCAGCCAATAAGGTGCAGTCACTTAGAGTCCATTAGGGTCGCAAAAACCAAAGGCAGTATATCCTCCGGGGTCTGGTAGGCCCAGTTCTCAGCGTACCCGCTCCAGCGGTACAAACCCTGGCAGCAGTACTGTGCCGTCCTGGCCCGGATCAGGACTTTCAGGCTGCATGCATTCACATGTGCAGCTCCTGGCAGGTGCCAGATCTCTCTCCTGAGCCGCACAAACCAGCGTTCTGACGATCGGAGTTGCTCCAGCCACTTGTAGTAAGTCTTGTTCTTCCTTGCTCGGGATGGAGGGGGGGTCTCCTTGCTCCTGCAGGGTTACTATGGCTTCTCCCCTATCCTTCGGCCTCCGTGGACACGGAGCCTCACTCGTCTTGGTTGTAGCAGCAATTTTGTGTCATGGACAACTACCCAGAACCCCGGCCTCAAGCCCTCCAGTTGCCCCTCCTGACATGTGGATTCACTTCAATGAATCTCACTGTCCGGTTACGCTGGCTTCAGCTTACCTGTTCTATGGCCCCTCCTTGCATACAGGTTTGCAGCCACTTCTGTACCCGGGTGACGGCCCAATCGATGTGGCACTGTCCTTCGTGCATAGCAGCCCCTCTTGCCATATGGGATAGCCAAAGCTCACAACGCGGTACACTGGCAACAGTCCGATCGGTGTGGCACAGCTGCTCACATGTTGCTCAGGAGCCCCACATGTCTGCGCTCCTCTCCAGATCTCACTATCTCCTACGCCCTACTTTCCCTCATGGGCACACTGGTCTTGGCGAGCAGGCAGGTACTGGTGCTGCAGCCTCCAGGGCAGGTGATTTTGGTTTCCCTCACCCAGCAGAGAGACTAGCAGGCTAGGCCCCTATTCCTGGTCACAGGCAGACGTCTTGCAGAGCTTACCTACGTCATGCAGCCCGGCTAGTTGCTCAGCAGATGACAAAGTATGGGGTCTCCGACTCCCATACTTATAGTTCTTTTCCAGACACCAAATGTGATTTAGTGTCTGGAACTTTGACGTTTTATTTTTAGGTCCTGCTTCTTTGATATGGACATCTCTCCCATGTGTCCCTCCTTCTGGAAGATGTCTTTCACAGCAGGTAGGACTCAGAAGCTGATTGAACAGCTTGAAGGAAGCCGGAGTCATCCCCCTACTAAAAAGACCAGGGCAGATGTGGCTAATTTGAAGAACTACAGGCCCATCGCCCAGCTCCCTTTCCTGGCGAAAGTAGTGGAACAACATGTCTTCAAAACACTCTTTTTGTTTATTGAGGAACAACAGCTACTGCAGGTACGGCAGGCTGGCTTTAGGGCCCATCACAGCACAGAACTGGTGATGCTGTCAGTTCTAGACGAACTTAGGCTCATGGCTGATAATAGAAAGCCAGGCCCTGGTCCTATTGGATCTATCAGCGGCGTTCGACACGGTCAGTCACCCACAGATTCTGGCACGGCTCTCCAATTTGGGCATCCGAGGGCTGGCACACCAATGGCTCGAGTGTTTCCTATCAGGTCGCTCTCAAAGGGTTCAACTGGGTGAGCAGGTGTCGGACATTGGCGCACTCACCTGTGGTGTCCCTCATGGCTCAGCACTGTCACCTCCCATGTTCAACATTTACCTCCAGCCACTTGTGGCCGTACTGATGTGCATGGATTACCAAGTATTTAACTATGTGGACAACACACAATTGATTCTCATGATCGATAACTCCTTCAAGCCCACGCCCATGTGCAAAACACACTCAGACACATGGTCAATTGGATGACAGCCAACTCGCTAAAAATTAACCCTGATAAAACTGAGGTCCTCGTCATTACCTCTAACAACAAGAGCTGGGCACCACACCCACGCCAGTTCCGGTTGTAAAAAGCCTAGGCATCAAGATTGATTCCAACCTCTCTATGGCTAATCAAGTCTCTGCTGTGGTCGTAACATGTTTGGGCTTATTGAGACAGCTGCGGAGACTTGCCCCACTCCTTTCACCAGCCACACTACAGATGGTTGTGTCGGCTATGATCGTGTCCAGACTGGATTATGGCAATGCCGTATATATTGGTCTCACAGAGAAGCTTATCAAAAAGCTGCAGGTGACCATGAATGATGCAGCTAGGCTGATCTTCAGGCTTCCAAGACGAGCTCTTGCAACCCACCTGCTTCAACAGCTGCACTGGCTCCTCATTAAACAGAGAGCAAAGTTTAAAGGCCTCTGCATCGCCCACAAAGTTGTTCAGAGCCAGGCCCCAGCTTACATCAAGGAGCGCCTAGGGCACTATGTGCCAGGACATACACTTTGGACGTCCGAGGTAGGCCTACTGGTCCATCCCCGGTTCAAACCTGCATCTGAAGGCAGTAGAGCCTTTTCTGTTTTAATTCCCCAACTATCGAACCGTCTGCCTGAAAATCTCCTCAAGGAACCCACATTCCTTCCTTTCAGGAAACAACTCAAGACTATTCTGTTTAGGGAGGCTCTGGACACAGCATAAACCCCTCCAAGTGTTGTGTCTGTAACTGCAGGTGGGTTTGGCCACTTTCTCAAAGCGCTAAGAGACCTGCCAGTGATTATGCACTATACAAATCCAAGCTAACATAACATTAACCCGCAACACTATTCGAGGGAGCGATCAGAGTTCATATCTGGATATCAGCCTCGGTGATCTGTGTATCAAAGGTTAATCCTGGGCCCTCAACCCAACCCTTTATTATTTCCTTATCAGCCTCATTCCCCTCTTCCTTGTGATGTGTCACTAAATCAAAGAGCACTTTGAAATGTATAGGGAGAGCCTTGCTCCCCCTCACCCAGTGCTCATCCCATCCAGCTTATAGGAATATACAATTCTGTATGGGGAGATTCCTCTACTCCTCCTGTTTTCACCAGGCAGGCCTGGGCTTCCCAAAATGGAACCCAAGGTCCCCCTTGTAATGTGCCAGTGCAGGCATTTCTGCACTCAGCATATATTCACAGCACACTCCACTGTCTGGTATTGTTGTGCCCATCTATCATGCTACCACCTGCACCAAATCCATCAACAAGCACTGGAAAGTCCTACACACCGGCTCACTGAAATGGGAAAAACCTCTATTTTTGTGTAAGAGAGCTAGGAGCCTGAAAAATAGCCTAGTCTCCACCCGCCCGAAGCCTGTTGAGAAAGAGAGTACCTCCACTGTACTGAATGCCTGGGACCTTCCCAATGTCACTGGACATTTCCTCTGCGGTAATTACAGTGTATGCCACTTAACTACACCAGCTAAAAGCCTCGACCTTGAACCTAACAAAATCTGGACACTAAAAGCACACACAAATTGTTAGTCTATGAGTGTAGTAAATCTCATTACATGCCCTTGTGGATTAAGATATGTGGGGATGACGAGCAGGAAAGTTAAGCAACGCATTTGCGAGCATCGGAGTAATATTCGGTGCAAAAAAAGTACCACGAAAATGACAGAACACTTTCTACAGTCAAATCACACAACTTATGATTTAAGATGGATAATTATTGAACAGATTAGAAAATGCCACAATTGCTGTTAGAGAAAGAACTATGTTGGATATACAGGCTGTCCACACATAAACAAGGGTTAAATGACAAAATTCTGTGAAACTTGCTGAACCAAAAATAGGGCCACGTTCATGTCCCATTTTTGACAAATGAGCCTGCATATACCATTCAACTCTTGAGAAACACCTGGCTGATTGATCGGAGGTCTGCCCCTCCTATTTGGCCATAATGAGTCTTTCGACATAGGCAACACTGGAACCTCCTACCAACACTCTGGAGCTACATCAGATTTTCAGAGGGTACACGTTTACCAGCCTCCCCAACCCCTGCCCCAACCCCTGTGAGGTTAGTAGAGCTCATTCCACTTACAGTCCGCCAATAAACTTTGGAGCAAAGGGTACATTAGACACTATAGACTAGACAATGTCCGGGGTACTCTAAGTTGCTCACACTTTCCCCATGGTTATAGTTTGACAACCTTAGCAGTCGCTAAATTGGATATCCTCTTAATCACACTCGCCCCTGCATGTGACCAATATTGAGATCAAATGACTGTCCCTGACAACCTTAGCAACCGCTAATTTATTTGTTAGCTTAATCAAACTCGCCTATGCTTACGACAAGTACTGACATAAAATAATTATCCTTAACATGTTTTTTAAGTCATGGGTTGTTCGAGCACAGCAAGATTAAAGTTAGAGACATTTGAGACATACGAGACTTAGAGGGTTAACTTTTCTACAAAACCGGGGAAACCCAAATAATACATCATCAAGTGACGCGATGACGCAGAAGCGCCACCGCGCGCTTGTAAGTCAAAGTTCCTGCAGCCTTCAAAGACGCCCGGTTCCCGCACACAGGGATCATCAGGATCCTGGACAGGACACAGATTAGGTGAGTAAGGAGGGCGATTGAGCTTGACGAAGTAAGTAGAAACGCTGGCTTGGAGCAATGACTTGTTCTTTCTCTAAATCCACACGCCGGCCATTTCATTTGCTTCTTTGTCTCTCCCCTTTACCTACCTCCAGAGTTTTACAATCGCCAACGCCCCCGACAGGATCCATGGGGCAGGAGATACCTTTGTCCCATGTAAGCCGGGATCTTACAGTTCCTTCTCTCCTCTTTGTTTGTCCTCGTCGAAACACCACATTTTGTAGTGTTTCAATTACTATGCACAATTTCCAAAGATACTTCATTAGTCGCTATCCTTAAATAACGGATGTTACAGCACTCACTGGAACGCCCACACTACATTGATTATGTGTGGCGAATTAGTCATTTTTCCACGGTTTCATAGTTATACGCGTGGGTGCACAATATTTTGAATAATAGGCACCATAATCTGGAGAGCTTAGCGAACGGCACAGATGAATGCACGGATGTTCGCACCTGGTTGAAGAATGCCATTCAGAGTGTGAATTACTGTTTACTGTCATCTGTTCTTGTCTTTCACAGATAACAATTACTTTTCAGTGAATGCAGAGAAGGTACAACCGTAAGTTTGCTGTTTCATTGTGAAACAGGGATGGGTGCATCTTAGCGTGTCTCTCGTGTCATTGTTGGTCCTGAAGAAAGCCTCGCAAATATGCATACTGAGGCTGAAACATGTAGAACGTAATTTTGACACTTATTTCACCCATTGGATGTCACTGGCCAAATTATACATGACAGGACATCCTCCTTAGTTTTAAACTTGCCTTATTACTCCAATATACAAGTTTAGGGAATAATAAAGGCAATTTTAAGTTTTTTCACCACTATTCACGTTGCACTATCTAAAAACCAGCTCTGCTGTAATCAGGCGTTGTAGCACACCCGAGCAGCATTCGGCCACTTGGGTGGGGACCCTATGATGAAGCGTGTCACCAACTAGGTTGGTGAGTGAGGGTTCTTTTTAAAGAAATGTTTCATTTCTTTTTCTCCTTTCATCCAATGCACTACCTTTTGCATCAGGTGGAATAACTCCATCTATTGTTGATTATAAGTTTGGTATTGGTCAGAGTGAGGTTGCACCACTCCCAAAGCATATTTTGAAAATTTTGATTTAAAAAATCAATTTATGAAGTTAGTCGGAAAAGAGATATTGCACTGTGTACTCAGCACGCCAGGAATGGCATTGTAGTGGAGAGTATTATTTGTAAAAAAAATGCGACCATATGTTTTATGGAACCTTTCCCATGCCGTGCATAGAGCTTTTTGCTATTAAGGTTGAAATTGCTCCCGCTTCGAATTATTACTGGAGCATCGGAAGGACTACCTAGGGACGAGAGGCTTTGTGACCTTTGTGTGAATTATGTACAATACCTAAATAATGAGCTATTTGTTTGTCCTCTTCTACATTTGTTACAACGTCAATTGTGTTAAGACCATTGTTTTTAAAGTATAATATTACTTCGGCACCTGAGGCCTGGAAAACTTTTCTTACACCTCCTTCGGAAATAGTCTGATCTTAAAATTGTTATATTTGAAAACATTTCTAGATATGTCTGTGTGTTGCAGAGGCGCAACTAGAGCCAAATTCCGGGGGGGGGGCTAAGAAATTTTTTTTTTGGGGGGGGGGGGCTGAATCTTTAACCCCTTCGATGCTCATGACGGAGCGGTTCCGTCATGAGCATCGGTTGGGCTGTGCTTATGACGGAACCGCTCCGTCATGAGCACAGCCCCTGGGGGAAGCGCTGGCGCTCCCCCCCTAGGGCATCGATATTGCCCCCACAGAAGGGGATTGCAGCGGGAGAGTTTCCGCTGCCACCCTGAACCCCCCCACGCTTCCCCATGACGTCAGCGCGCACAGCGCACGCCAACGTCATCAGGAAGCGCTGGACGCGCTGGAATTAATTTCTTACCAGCGCGTCCAGCGAAGGAGGTACGTGTTTTGCCTCCGGTGGGGCGGGGGGGCCAATTTAGGATGCCTTGAGGCATCGGGGGAGAGGAAAGAGTATTTCCTCTCCCCTGATGTCTCAATGCTGGGCATTCCTGCTTCACGATCGCGCACAGCGTCGCGATCGTGGAGCAGGGATGCCCCACTAGACCCCAGGGATGGTTTTTTTGCATAAAGGAAGCGACCCCTTGGGCAAGGGTCACTTCCTGGGGGGCCAAATTTAAATGAAGACTTTTCTGCCCCCCATGGGGGCAGATCGGGCTTATGTTTAGCCGTTTCTGTTCCTGGGGGGGGGGGGGGGGCAGAAAAGCCCACTAGACCCAGGGATTTATTTGTGCTTCGAATGGGAAGCGACCCCTTGGGCAAGGGTCGCTTCCTGGGGGACAGTATTATTTTTCTGATACTCTGCCTTCCCTGGGGGAAGATCGCCTCATTTTTTGTGAGAAACCCCCACAAGACACCAGGGAAAATGTTAAAAATATGATGGAAGTGACCCCATGGGCAAGGGTCACTTCCGGGGGCCATTTTTTTTTAAATTGGGAATTCTGCCCTCCCCAGGGGGCAGATCGTCCCTTTTTTGCCCTTTCTGCCCCCAGGGGAGGCAGAAACCCCCACTAGACACCAGGGAACATTTAAAAAATATGATGGAAGTGACCCCTTGGGCAAGGCTCACTTCCGGGGGCCATTTTTTTTGTGTTGGGAATTCTGCCCCCCCCCGGGGGCAGATCGGACCCTTTTTTGCCCTTTCTGCCCCCAGGGGAGGCAGAAACCCCCACTAGACACCAGGGAATTTGTTTAAATAAAAATGGAAGTGACCCCTTGGGTAAGTGTCGCTTCCAGGGGGCAATTTTTTTAATAATATGTATTCGGCCCCCCCCCCCCCCCAACCCCCGGGACAGATTAGCCTGATTTGGGTAGTAACATAGCATGTTATAATGTTTATAGTTATATTTTTTGTGAATTGCAATTGTAATGCTTTTTTTTTGTTACTTCTTTGTTCTAGGTGAAGGCTTTTGCTCTTTCCAGTTTGCGGTTTCGTTACTGGTGGTTCTGCTGTTTGTGTAGTTTGGTAAGAGACTTTTTTTTGTACAATGTAAATGAGTTTGATTTCTCTGCATGATTTGTTTTTTGCAAATGGTGTAATAATAGCAGTATGTTTGGTTTTTGAGTGTCAAAAACTGTTTGCATTTGTGCTCGATGTGTATTTTGTTGTCTTGTGAGTAATTTTGTTTTTTTTCTTCTTTCTAGTGGGATATCGTTGGTTTTTGCTGTGTCACTGCAGAGTAGGTTCTGGTGAGTGTAGCTGTCTGTTGTAAGTTAATTCTATAGTTTTTGAGTATATAGATCTTTGTGATAAAGGTACACATGTCTTTACTTACTTGTTTTGCACATTGTTGGTTGTTGTTGACTTGTTTGTGCAGTCTTCTTTCTTAGTAAGTATAATGGCTAGCCGCAGGATTACTGCTCAGCAGGTTGTTGGTTTGCTTTTTGAGTCTTCCTCTGACCATGGTTCAGAGACTGACTCTGCATCTGAGGCAGAGGAGGCAGGGGACGATTCTGGCAGTTTTTCTCTCCATATGGAGTCATCGGATGATGAAGATACTCTTAGTGCGGATGAAGTGCCTGTGTTAGAGGAGGAGAATGATGTGCCGATAGTGCGGCAAGAGGCATCTGGGCTGCAGCCTGGGGCTGCAAGGCTTCCCGTTGGTGTAGTGCGGCAAGAGGCATCTGGGCTGCAGCCTGCGGCTGCAAGGCTTCCCTTTGAAAGTGATGACCTCTGGGTTGCCCCTGGCATGGTGCAGCCGGCATTGCCAGACTTTACTGGTGTTGCAGGGTGTAGAGTGAATACTGAAAACTTTTTGCCGATAAATGTTTTTCAGTTGTTTATGGACGATGTGTTTTTGGCAGAGATTGTTGAGCAGACTAATTTGTATGCCGAACAGTTTTAGAGGGACAACAGTGCCAGTCTTAAGCCACACTCTAGAGCTACCCGGCGGACTCCCACAAATCTTGAAGAGATGAAGAAGTTCTTGGGTTTAACTTTCTTGATGGGCTTGCTAAGGAAGCCATCAATGTCTTCATATTGGTCTACTAGTCCCTTGATGGCAACTGCTATTTTTCCGGCAGTCATGAGTCGTGACAGGTATTTGCTTCTGCTTCGGATGATGCATTTTGTTGATAATGGTTTAGCGTTGCCACGAGATCACCCTGAGTGTGACCGTCTTTTTAAGATTCGGCCTGTCCTTGATCACTTTGTTGATCGATTTTCTGAGATTTATGCTCCTGGGAAAGAAATTGCAGTGGACGAGTCTTTGGTGTTGTTCAAGGGCCGCTTGGTTTTTAGGCAATACATGCCTAGTAAGAGGGCACGCTATGGAATTAAGCTGTATATGCTGTGTGACAGTAGGACTGGATATGTCTCTAATTTCAGGGTGTACACAGGTAAGGAATCCAGGATTAACCCCCCTGGCTGTTCGTCCACTTTTGAAGTGACTGAGAAAATTTTTGGGGAACTTAGTAGAGGATAGATAACTTCTACACTGGTGTGCGGTTGTTGAGGGAATTGGCCAAAGTGGACACTGTTGCTTGTGGCACAATCCGCTCTAACCGTAAAGGTTTCCCAAAAGAACTTGTTTGTCAAAAGCTTGTGCGGGGACAGTGCAGTGTGTTGCGTTGCAAGGAGCTTCTTGCTGTGAAGTTTTCAGACAGGAGAGATGTCTACATGCTGACTACCATCCATGATAAAAGCACTGCACCTGTGACTGTTTGGGGTTAGGTCGCTGAAGCGCGCAAACCTGTGTGCATTTTAGACTATAATAGGCACATGGGTGGTATTGACAGAGTAGATCAGAGGTTGGAACCTTACGCTGCTCTTCGTAAGGCTTACATTTGGTACAAGAAGTTGGCTATCCATCTTTTCCACTTGGCAACCTTTAATGCTTTTGTTGTGTTCCAGGATTCTTGCCCTGAGTCAAAGATGACTTTTGCTAAGTTTCAGGAGTCTGTAATAGGCAGCCTTGTTGTAGAGGAACAGGCAAGTGTTCCTAGAGTTGGAGTGGTGGAGGATGTTGCTAGATTGAGAGAATGCCACTTTCCTGATCACATTCCTTCCACACCCTCAAAAGATTTTCCCAGTAGGAGATGTAGAGTCTGTTGGCGAAGAGTTACGCGGAAGGAGATTCGTATGTACTGCCCCGACTGTCCTTCTAAACCTGGGCTGTGTGTCCCTGCTTGTTTTAGAGCGTACCACAGCCAAAAGAATTTTTAGGAGCATTCATGAGTGGTAAAGTGAACTGCCTGGTCTGTATTCTTTGAAAAATTTGATTCTGTTTCAAGGTTGGCGTTAGTGCAATGTATTTAGTTTCTGATTTTGTGTTTGTAGATTTGTATCTATTTGCGATATGTTTGTGTTTTTGTTTTTGTCTAAAAAAATCCTAAATGTGATGGCGGTGTGTGTAGGCTGGCGCTTGGCTGTTGGTATGTGTGGACTGGCACTTGGTTGGCGGTGTGCGTGGAATGGTGCTTGGCTGGCGGTGTGCGTGGACTGGTACTTGGCTGGCGGTGTGCGTGGACTGGCGGTGTGCGTGGAGTGGTGCTTGGCTGGTGGTGTGCGTGGACTGGTGCTTGGCTGGCGGTGTGCGTGGATTGGCGATTGGCTGCCGGTGTGCCTGGACTGGCGATTGGCTGGCGGTGTGCCTGGACTGGCGCTTGGCTAGCGGTGTGCGTGGACTGGTGTTTGGCTAGCAGTGTGCGTGGACTGGCGCTTGGCTAGCGGTGTGCGTGGACTGGCGCTCGGCTGGCTGTGTGTGAGTAGTGACTTGCTGCTGGTCACTACACACACTGCTAGCTGAGTGCCACTCCACGCAATCCATCAGCTTGTGTAGTTGCTGTGTCAGGAATGTGGGCGTGTGAAAGTGATGGGCCCTTGAATGGCGCTGTGTGCTGATGTGAGTTTTGTTATGTGATGGGCCCGCGGCTGGCGGTGTGAATGGTTTTGTATGTCTCACACGTATGATGGGTGTATGAATGGCCTGTAAAGAGGTTGGTGCCTTGTCGTGGCTTTACAGCTCACGAGCTGTGAGTCAATGGTTCAGTTTCTCGCCCTTTCAATTATTAACAGTGCATTTCATTTTTGTGAAATCACTTGCTAATACAATTGTATATACTGAACCATCACTCACCCTCGTGCCAAATCCAACCAGTATGTGTGTGTGCTTGAGGATTAGATGGCTGTGCAGTAATATTTGCCTTTCTGAAGCAGGGTGTACCTTGTCCCTTTTTATGAATTTTGTAATGTGCTGTTTTTGTGCCTGGTGGTGCGAATGGTCTTGTGTGTATCACGTGTGAAAGGTGTGTGAATGGCCTGTAAAGTGGTTGGTGCCTTGACGTGGCTTTACAGCTCACGAGCTGCGAGTCATTGGTTTGGTTTTTTGTGCATTTAATTATTGACAGTGCATTTCATTTGTGTGAAATCTCTTGTTAATAAAATTTAATACACTGAACCATGACTCGCCCTCGTGCCAAATCCAACCAGTATGTGTGTGTGTTTGAGGAATAGATGGTTGTGCAGGAATCTTTGTCTTTAGTTTCTCTGCCAAGGTGTACTTTCCATGTAAGAATAACCCACCAACTGTAGATATTGTCGCCGGGTGTCTAGTTTTCAGAAATGTATGGGTTTGGTAGGTTTCCCTAGAAGGCTGCCGAGCACCGGGCCAAAAACCCAAGTGACCCCCCTTGCAAAACCATAGGCCATTTTGATGTCGCCTCACTACGTTTTGGGCCCTTGCCTGTCGCGGGTACTTGGGCCTCCCACACAAGTGAGGCACCATTTTTACCGGGAGACCTGGGGGAACGCTGGGTGGTGGTAAATTTGTGTGAGCCCGGTGATGCCACAACTTTCCCACACCAAAATGTGTGAAAAAAGTGATTTTTCAGCTAAAATTGAGGTTTGCAGGGGATTCTGGGTAAGGAAACGTTGGGGGATCCACGCAAGCCATACTTCCCTGGAAGCCCCCGGATGTCTAGTTTTCAGAAATGTATGGGTTTGATAGGTTTCCCTAGATGGCCGCCGAGCACCGGGCCAAAAACCCAAGTGAACCCCTTGCAAAACCAGGTGGTTTTGCGATAGGCCATTTTGATGTCGCCTCACTACGTTTTGGGCCCTTGCCTGTCGCAGGTACTTGGGCCTCCCACACAAGTGAGGCACCATTTTTACCGGGAGACCTGGGGGAACGCTGGGTGGTGGTAAATTTGTGTGAGCCCGGTGATGCCACTTTCCCACACCAAAATGTGTGAAAAAAGTGATATTTTCAGCTAAAATTGAGGTTTGCAGGGGATTCTGGGTAAGGAAACGTTGGGGGATCCACGCAAGCCATACCTCGCTGGAAGCCCCCGGATGTCTAGTTTTCAGAAATGTGTGGGTTTGGTAGGTTTCCCTATGTGCCGGCAGAACTAGGGTTCAACAACTACAGCAAGGCACTTTGCCAAAAAAAGGTCATTTTTCACTGCAAAATTGAGGTGTGACCACGTTGCGTTTTGCGCCGTTTCCTGTCGCGGGCACAAGGCCGACCTGCAAAAGTAAGGTACCATTTTTCTCGTAGGACTTTGGGGAATGCGGGGTGGGTGGAAATTTGTGGATTCACGCAGATTGCAGAACGTTCCATCACAGAAATGTGGGGAAAATGTGTTTTTTTGGTCAATTTTTTAGGTTTGCAAGGGATTCTGGGTAACAGACCCTGGTGGGAGGCACTCAAGTCACCCCATCCTGGATTCCCCTGGGTGTCTAGTTTTCAAAAATATATAGGTTTACTAGGTTTCCCTAGGTGCCGGCAGAGCTAGGGTTCAAAAACTACAGCTAGTCACTTTGCCAAAAAAGGGTCATTTTTCACTGCAAAATTGAAGTGTGACCACGTTGCGTTTTGCGCCGTTTCCTGTCGCGGGCACTAGGCCGACCCGCACAAGTGAGGTACCATTTTTCTCGTAGGACTTTGGGGAACGCAGGGTGGGTGGACATTTGTGGATCCACGCAGATTCCAGAACATTCCATCATAGAAATGTGGGGAAAATGTGTTTTTTTTGACAATTTTTTAGGTTTGCAAGGGATTCTGGGTAACAGACCCTGGTGGGAGGCACTCAAGTCACCCCATCCTGGATTCCCCTGGGTGTCTAGTTTTACAAAATATATAGGTTTGCTAGGTTTACCTATGTGCTGGCAGAGGTAAGGTTAACAAACTACAGCTAGTCACTTTGCCAAAACAGGGACATTTTTCACTGCAAAATTGAGGTGTGACCACGTTGCGTTTTGCGCCGTTTTCTTTCGCGGGCACTGGGCCGACCCGCACAAGTGAGGTACCATTTTTCTCATAGGACTTTGGGGAACGTGGGGTGGGTGGAAATTTATGGAGCCACGCAGATTCCAGAACTTTCCACCACAGAAATGTGGGGAAAATTTGTTTTTTTGGACAATGTTTTAGGTTTGCAAGGGATTATGGGTAACAGACCCTGGTGGGAGGCACTCAATTCACCCCATCCTGGATTCCCCTGGGTGTCTAGTTTTCAAAAATATATAGGTTTGCTAGGTTTCCCTAGGTGCCGGCAGAGCTAAGGTTAAAAAACTACAGCTAGTCACTTTGCCAAAAAAGGATCATTTTTCACTGCAAAATTGAGGTGTGACCACGTTGCGTTTTGCACCGTTTCCTTTCGCGGGCACTGGGCCGACCCGCACAAGTGAGGTACCATTTTTCTCGTAGGGGATTGGGGAACGCGGGGTGGGTGGAAATTTATGGATCCACGCAGATTCCAGAACTTTCCACCACAGAAATGTGGGGAAAATGTGTTTTTTTTGTCAATTATTTAGGTTTGCAAAGGATTCTGGGTAACAGACCCTGGTGGGAGGCACTCAAGTCACTCCATCCTGGATTCCCCTGGGTGTCTAGTTTTCAAAAATATGTAGGTGTGCTAGGTTTCCCTAGGTGCCATTGCTGGAGCAGAGTTTTCTATTGAAAATTTATTGAGATTTAAACTCCAGTTTATGTTTATATGTCAAAATTAAAATTACTGATAATTAATCATTAAAAATTAATCTTGTTGAAGTTTCTGACTAACCAACTTTACTAATGAAAGAGTTACACGCGGGAATGCATTTATGTTGCTTTATTAACACGTGAATTAAATTGGTGAGCGAATTAATTAAATATGTGTGGCTAAAGTGCTATTTGTAATGTGTTTGCGCTTTAAAATAACGTGCTTTTAATGCTTCTTTGTGTTGCAGATGGCTAGGTAATTACATACACATAAGGGTGTTAGTGGGAATTAACACTGTTTAATCATTATGATGTGGTAACGTTGTTTTGTGTTTCTTTTAATTAAGATGGTCCATTTTGGCCTAAACAAAGATGGCCGATATTTACAGCCTGCATTTGAGTGAATAGAATACGACGAGAGGCCTCGCTGAACATGGTTGGAAACCACCTGACCTCGGCCTCTGACTGTATTAAAAGTTTCCGTGAGGACAGCAGCTCCAGGCTTGCTGACAGCTGCCCTTGGAGAAGAATAAAAGCCACAATGAACTCTGATAAACTTGCGCTGGCTTCACTATGATTCCGAGGAAGAGCATTCATGGATGTAACTTTTTTAGTTTGAGCTTCCTTCTTCCGTGTTTTTATTTTTGAGATTTTCGAGAGCGGAGGTTTTCTAAATGTTGCGAGTCAACATCCTTTCCTGCTCGCTCTGCTCAATGGCTCAACGGACGTTTAGAGTTTGTTTGTTACTTTTAATTTGTTAGTTTTCCTATAAATATTGTTAGACTAGAGAGGGTCTGACGCCACTTCTTCCCGAACCTATGCTCGAGAGGATCGACGCTGATTGAGAGGACGGCGACTCGGGAGACTTTACTGAGAGACCTGTCCTGACCCATTTAGCTAGAATAGGTAACTATGACAATAATGATTTTGCTATTGTAGGAGAGTGGAATCTGACTAATGGTTGCCCCCAACTTTTTGCCTGGTATTTAAGTGGTTTTTGACTAGTCTGGCTGGGATCCTGCTATCCAGGACCCCAGCCTATCTGCTTTCTCCCTAAAACTGTTGTGAGTACTCTAGGTACAAACATAATTGGATGCTGGGCATGCCCTACCAGTCCCTTGTAGATGGTACCCTAGGTACCCAGGGCATGGGTCCCCCAGTAGGCCTACCAGGGCTGCAGCACTTATTGTGCCACCCTGGGACAGCCACCCAAACTGACACCACCAGGCCACTACTGTAGCCTGGGTAAGGTGGTGCTAGCACCCCTTACAGGGATGCAGGTACCCTATGTCCCATACCATACAACACATATACTCTCATAGGTCACCCCTATGGCAGGCCCTGGTAATCCTACAGGGCTGGGTGCTGAGGTATGTGTGAGGGGGGACCCCTACGTGAGTAGGACCTCTCTGCAACCTTCGTAAAATCGTTACTGGGTTGTTTGTAGTGTAGCCATACCATATACTCTTAACCGCATTATAAGTTATTGCGTCATCGCTGTAACTTAGGAATGGCTACACAGAACCATATCGTGTTTGGTGTCAAACATGAAGGAATCATACCCCCAGTCCAGCCATGGGCATGGGGGCACGATTCCCCCTTGCTAGGAGGGTGATATGGGAAAAGCGGTAGAATTTGGACACCAATTTAAAAGTGCACATGTACCACAAAATGGCTACTGTTCGCCACCTACACGACTCTGGCTGGCTGTTGCTGGGGAAAACCCCAGCCTCGCCAGCTGGACAATAGGGCTCCTGTGGCAGGGAGGTGCCAGCACCTCCCCAGACAGGATATGTGGATTGGAACAGGGTGGGTGCACCAAATGTCCTTTCAGAGTTGCACGTAGGCAGCTGCAGAGCCCCAATTCTGCATACACCGCCTGGAACCGGTTCAGGGGCATCCTGCCCCTCGCCCAGGCGGGAAACACACAAAGGGGAGTGGGTGTAGCCACCCTTTCCCGCCTCTACTCTGATTGGTAGGCTCTATTTTGGACCATCCCCTAATCTTGGGGATATATGGGAATAACTTTGCCCTAGAGCCTTAGATTCGTACAGGACTTCACAGAACTGACCTTCGACAAGCTGCTGCCCAGCTGACTGAAGAAATCTCCCTTGGGATAAAGGAGTTATCCCCCTGCTTGGCAGGCACCTAAAAGACTACAAGATACCCGGTTGGAACTTCGTTGCTCTCACGACCTTCGACGCCTTCCAGCAACCTCGAGGTGGGTCTCCAGTGCATCCCAGCGTCCTGTGAGTGTGCCCAGCAAGTCTGAGCACCCTGGACCACGTGGGTGTCGAGATCCCCGCATACCCCGAGACACCGGCCACCTCTTGTCCAGCACACGACCCCGACCAGTGGGGAAGTTGTGCTTTGGCCCATTCTTGAGCCAACCATCAAACAGCATTTGTGCCGACTCTCAGCTCCCTGGCCCGCTCCGGTGGCCCGTGGGAGCCCTTTTACGCACTCCATTTTGCTGCCTTCCGCGGTCCCTTGTCTCTCGACTTGTGGGCCCTGACGGAGGACAATCTTCTTTTCCAAGAGTTCCCCTGGTTGCTCCAGGCCTGCTCTACGCTCCCTGCAAAAGAGAGCACCCTCAGACCTCGTGGGTCTGCACCAGCAGCTGCTTTGTTTATCTTGCGTGGGTTGCGGTTGCCAATGCTTAGTGGATCCAATCGGGACACTAACACCGCAGCGACCCTCAGCCGACGTGGGACAGTCGCCCTCCAGAAGCTGGCCTTCCTTGAAGCCTCCCGGAGCCCGTGACTGCAGAGCCCAGCTGTACCTTCCACACCTGAAGCACCCGACATCCACGAGTTCCTTCCTGTGAGCTCCCTGGTCACTGTGCTGTGACCCAGACTCTGTCCCCTCTGCTTTCAGGTTCACCTTTGTCTTTTCTTCAACTTTAATCTTCACGACTTCAACAACACTTCCAGCTAGCAGCAGTTTGGACTCCATTTCCATAGAAAATCAGCCCGCGACCCGACACCAGAATCGACCTATGCACCCGGATTCCCTGGGGCAGGTAACAGTGGTACTTCGGTACTTCCGTGGTGGTGGGCTCTCCAAAGCCTTAAGTCTCAAGTCTTAACTTTGTACTGTTGTTAGAAGTGTCCTTAAACCTTAATTATTCAACCGCGACATTCTCCATAGGCTAACATTGCAATCCCGATAGCAACTTCTCGCACTGCACACGCCTCCCGTGGGTCCCCTTCCTCTTAACTGTGGGTGGATTCCGAAGGGGCCAGCGATCCTGAATGCCCTAGGCATTGCCTGTAGAATTGTCGTGGTTCTTATACCACTATTTTAGTATATGGTTTGGTCCCCCCCTGGGGCCCATTGATTTCTGTGCTATTTATTGTGTTTATAAATGCTTGTTTGAAGTGTAACTTTGCCACTAGCCACATAAAGTGACTGTGGTATTCTGTCTAGAATAAATACATATATTTTATATATATACCTGTGTGGGCTACTCTTTCATTTGGTTATTCAAGAGGTTATTATGGTAAAACAATAAGCTTAACACTCCTTCAAGACTTAGCCTGAAGGCTGCTCTCCACAGCTACCACTAGGATAGCTTTCTTTAAAGGTTGTCTTAAACCTATCATCAATAGGAGTCGAATTGGACTGGTGCAAGGTGTCCCTATAACTAGGAACAGCATATGCCAGGCCAACTTCTCACATTGGTGTGCAGCGGTGGGATTCAAGCTTGCCATTGTTTTACCAGATAACAAATTGAATTTCTAAAGTGAAAACCACAAGGTACCAAAGGTACATATAAATTCAAGCTAGAATACAATAAGTTCTACTGAACTTGGAGTTGTGTGTAGAGGGTTTAGCACACCTTGACTACAACTCAAGAGAGGGTTCAGTAGGCCACACTTAGTGTAGGTAGATACATCACTACACTAAACATGTCTTCAGGTGCAGGTGCCACTAAGGCTATGGAAGGACCCCAGAGGGTCCCAGTAGATAAGTATGATCATTTCTCCTTTGCAGAGCTCAGGGAAATGTGCACCCTTAGAAAACTGAAGACAAACAAAGGTGCCAACACACAACGTCGCAGGGAAATCCTGCTCATAGCAGACTTTATGGAATCCATAGGGTCCAGAGGGACAGACAGAGTGGGTGGGCATCCTTCAGAAGAGGACACTCCCAGAGTGGACTCTGATGAGGAACAGGAAGAGGATGAAAATCCTGACCTGGAAGAAACAAACCACTCACAGCATGGAGGTGATGGCTCAAGAGGCACTCCCTCCACCCTTAAAAGGAGAGTGGTGGATCCAAGAAGTAACAGATCCCCCTCAGTGGGATCCAACCATTCTAGGAGATCCAAAGGGTCCTCTGCCTCTTCTCAGAGAAGAGAATCCTCTCATGAGAGGAAATGCAGACTGATCAAATTTGAGCAGGCTAAGCTTGAGCTTAAAAGAGAACAGTAAGCATTGGACAGGGAAACCCTGGAGCTTCAGAAAGCTTCAAGAAAGTGGGGTCTAGAGATCCCTGGTGGCAGTGATGAAACCCCTAGAGTTAGAGAGAAAGTCCCTGACAATAGGAACCTCCACAAGATTGTGCCCCCCTATCAGAATGGGGATGATATCCACAAATGGATGTCTGCTCTTGAAAGGGCCTGTAGAGTACAGAGGGTCCCTGTAAAGCAGTGGGCAGCAATCCTGTGGCTCTCCTTTTCAGATAAAGGTAGAGACAAGCTCCTCTCTGTAAGAGAAGAGGATGCTGATGATTATTATATCTTGAAAGCTGCTTTAATAGATGGGTTTGGCTTAACCACTGATCAATACAGACTTAAGTTCAGAGACACCCAGAAAGCACAGAATCAAGATTGGGTAGACTTTGTGGCTTGTGCCACCAAGGCACTGGAAGGTTGGTTAAATGGCAGTAAAGTTAATGATTATCAAGGATTGTATAATCTCATTATGAGGGAGCAGATTCTTAATAATTGTCAAAATCAACTCTTACACCAGCACCTGGTGGACTCTGATCTGACCTCTCCCCAAGAATTGGGAAAGAAGGCAGACAAATGGGTCAGAACCAGGATTAGGCCTAAGAACCAAGTTGGTGACCAAAAGAAGGATTCCACTAAGCCCAAAGAGAAAGGTGGGGATGATAAACAAGAAAAGTCCTCTGAAGGGCCCCAAAAACCCAGTGCTGGGGGTGGGTCCCAAAATACTTCCTCTAATAACAAGAAACCATATTGCCATGTGTGTAAGGAACCTGGCCACTGGAAAACTGACTCCAGCTGTCCAAAGAATGGCAATAAAGAAAATGTTCCTCCAAAATCAGCTCCAACACCTCCTGTTACTACTAGTAGTAATCCCCCAGGTGGTGGGAGTGCACCCAAAAACTTAGTTGGGATTTCTTGGGGAACTCAGGGGGACTCTGGCCTATCCAGGTCCCCTACTCAAGCAACTATGGTCTGTGATGGTGGCATGGGGTTTGCCAACTTTACCATGAGCCCCAGTATTCTGGGCAGGTACAGACAAGAACCAATAATCAATGGTCAGAAGGCTGTGGCCTATAAGGACACAGGGGCCAGTGTCACCATGGTGACCAAGAGGCTAGTGCCCCTAGATCAGCTTTTACCTGGGTTTAGCTACCAGGTGACCAACATAGATGGAATCAGGACAGATCATCCCATGGCAGTGATAAATCTCAGCTGGGGAGGGGTCACTGGCCCCAAGAGAGTGGCAGTGTCCCCAAACTTGCCTGTAGATTGTCTACTGGGGAATGATCTAGAAATCTCAGCCTGGGCTGAGGTTGACCACAAGGCCCATTTGAAAATGGTAGGAATCCCTGAGAAAGTGGATGAGACCCTGAGGGCCTCACCTCCACCCCAGGAGAAAATAGAAAGAGTGAAGCCTGAAACTATGGATCACTCTACCCAAACAGAGAGCATAGGGGAAGAGGAACAGTCCTCCCCCTACCAGACTACAGGTAAGGGTCAAGTTTCTCAAGGAACTGATCCTGCCCCTTGTGAAGTAACTGCCCCAGAAGTGGACAGGCCTGACCTGCCCACCTCTCTGATGGCAGGGGATCCTTCCAAGGTGGCACCCAGTCTGGAGCAGGTATCCTGCCCCTCTCTACCCTGCCTCAGTCAGCCCAGGGCTGCAGAGGTCAGGGAGGTCAGTGGACCCTTATTGGGCCCCTGCCCAGAGGAACCCCCTCATCAACAGATTAGGGACACCCAGCAGAGTAGTTTCAGCCAGGTGAATATTCCTCTACAAACTGAGGGATCCCCCTTACCCCTAGGTATAGGCACCCCTCAAATGGATGTTGTTGAGCACAGGGAAACCTGGGGCCTAGCTGCCCCAAACCTTCCAGTGCCCTCCACTATTCCAGCAAAAGGGATCCAACCCCCAGCTGTAGGCAGCCAGAGGTTGACCCTTAGGGCCAGATATGACACAGTCATGGGCAGAAAGGCTTCCATAGTGGCCAGTGATCTGAGGAGGTTGAGACCAACCCAAGTAGGGTCTCACTTCCAGACTCAGACACCCCACCAGCCCACCTCTGACCCAAAAACCAATACAGGTAATTTTCCTAGACTTTGGAGAAACTCTAGAACCCCTTGGGGTAGGATTTCCCAAGTGGACCATGATACAGGGAGCAACCATGTTAGTACAGGTTCTTCCTTATATGGCCACTCAGGGAATAAAGGCTTATCTGGACAAGGTTTGCCTTATCTCCTTTCGTTTGGGGGGGGGGGGGTTATGTAGGAGAGTGGAATCTGACTAATGGTTGCCCCCAACTTTTTGCCTGGTATTTAAGTGGTTTTTGACTAGTCTGGCTGGGATCCTGCTATCCAGTACCCCAGCCTATCTGCTTTCTCCCTAAAACTGTTGTGAGTACTCTAGGTACAAACATAATTGGATGCTGGGCATGCCCTACCAGTCCCTTGTAGATGGTACCCTAGGTACCCAGGGCATGGGTCCCCCAGTAGGCCTACCAGGGCTGCAGCACTTATTGTGCCACCCTGGGACAGCCACCACAACTGACACCACCAGGCCACTACTGTAGCCTGGGTAAGGTGGTGCTAGCACCCCTTACGGGGATGTAGGTACCCTATGTCCCATACCATACAACACATATACTCTCATAGGTCACCCCTATGGCAGGCCCTGGTAATCCTACAGGGCTGGGTGCTGAGGTATGTGTGAGGGGGGACCCCTACGTGAGTAGGACCTCTCTGCAACCTTCGTAAAATCGTTACTGGGTTGTTTGTAGTGTAGCCATACCATATACTCTTAACCGCATTATAAGTTATTGCGTCATCGCTGTAACTTAGGAATGGCTACACAGAACCATATCGTGTTTGGTGTCAAACATGAAGGAATCATACCCCCAGTCCAGCCATGGGCATGGGGGCACGATTCCCCCTTGCTAGGAGGGTGATATGGGAAAAGCGGTAGAATTTGGACACCAATTTAAAAGTGCACATGTACCACAAAATGGCTACTGTTCGCCACCTACACGACTCTGGCTGGCTGTTGCTGGGGAAAACCCCAGCCTCGCCAGCTGGACAATAGGGCTCCTGTGGCAGGGAGGTGCCAGCACCTCCCCAGACAGGATATGTGGATTGGAACAGTGTGGGTGCACCAAATGTCCTTTCAGAGTTGCACGTAGGCAGCTGCAGAGCCCCAATTCTGCATACACCGCCTGGAACCGGTTCAGGGGCATCCTGCCCCTCGCCCAGGCGGGAAACACACAAAGGGGAGTGGGTGTAGCCACCCTTTCCCGCCTCTACTCTGATTGGTAGGCTCTATTTTGGACCATCCCCTAATCTTGGGGATATATGGGAATAACTTTGCCCTAGAGCCTTAGATTCGTACAGGACTTCACAGAACTGACCTTCGACGAGCTGCTGCCCAGCTGACTGAAGAAATCTCCCTTGGGATAAAGGAGTTATCCCCCTGCTTTGCAGGCACCTAAAAGACTACAAGATACCCGGTTGGAACTTCGTTGCTCTCACGACCTTCGACGCCTTCCAGCAACCTCGAGGTGGGTCTCCAGTGCATCCCAGCGTCCTGTGAGTGTGCCCAGCAAGTCTGAGCACCCTGGACCACGTGGGTGTCGAGATCCCCGCATACCCCGAGACACCGGCCACCTCTTGTCCAGCACACGACCCCGACCAGTGGGGAAGTTGTGCTTTGGCCCATTCTTGAGCCAACCATCAAGCAGCATTTGTGCCGACTCTCAGCTCCCTGGCCCGCTCCGGTGGTCCGTGGGAGCCCTTTTACGCACTCCATTTTGCTGCCTTCCGCGGTCCCTTGTCTCTCGACTTGTGGGCCCTGACGGAGGACAATCTTCTTTTCCAAGAGTTCCCCTGGTTGCTCCAGGCCTGCTCTACGCTCCCTGCAAAAGAGAGCACCCTCAGACCTCGTGGGTCTGCACCAGCAGCTGCTTTGTTCATCTTGCGTGGGTTGCGGTTGCCAATGCTTAGTGGATCCAATCGGGACACTAACACCGCAGCGACCCTCAGCCGACGTGGGACAGTCGCCCTCCAGAAGCTGGCCTTCCTTGAAGCCTCCCGGAGCCCGTGACTGCAGAGCCCAGCTGTACCTTCCACACCTGAAGCACCCGACATCCACGAGTTCCTTCCTGTGAGCTCCCTGGTCACTGTGCTGTGACCCAGACTCTGTCCCCTCTGCTTTCAGGTTCACCTTTGTCTTTTCTTCAACTTTAATCTTCACAACTTCAACGACACTTCCAGCTAGCAGCAGTTTGGACTCCATTTCCATAGAAAATCAGCCCGCGACCCAACACCAGAATCGACCTATGCACCCGGCTTCCCTGGGGCAGGTAACAGTGGTACTTCGGTACTTCCGTGGTGGTGGGCTCTCCAAAGCCTTAAGTCTCAAGTCTTAACTTTGTACTGTTGTTAGAAGTGTCCTTAAACCATAATTATTCAACCGCGACATTCTCCATAGGCTAACATTGCGATCCCGATAGCAACTTCTCGCACTGCACACGCCTCCCGTGGGTCCCCTTCCTCTTAACTGTGGGTGGATTCCGAAGGGGCCAGCGATCCTGAATGCCCTAGGCATTGCCTGTAGAATTGTCGTGGTTCTTATACCACTATTTTAGTATATGGTTTGGTCCCCCCCTGGGGCCCATTGATTTCTGTGCTATTTATTGTGTTTATAAATGCTTGTTTGAAGTGTAACTTTGCCACTAGCCACATAAAGTGACTGTGGGATTCTGTCTAGAATAAATACATATATTTTATATATATACCTGTGTGGGCTACTCAGGTTATTATGGTAAAACAATAAGCTTAACACTCCTTCAAGACTTAGCCTGAAGGCTGCTCTCCACAGCTACCACTAGGATAGCTTTCTTTAAAGGTTGTCTTAAACCTATCATCAATAGGAGTCGAATTGGACTGGTGCAAGGTGTCCCTATAACTAGGAACAGCATATGCCAGGCCAACTTCTCACAGCTATTGATTGACTTTCATTTGAACTAATTTAGATAAACAACCATTTTGTTTGAATCACAGTGTCGGGTGGTTATTTCTTTGTCATTTATTGAGTATTCAAATGTATTTCTAATGTTTAAAATCATGACTCAAGACAAGATCTTTAGGTCGCATTGACCTCGCTTTAGATGCTTATTGTTTAGGATTTCTCTTGTATATTCAGTGCGGATAGAGTAATAGAATGAATGTCAGTGTGTTGGGCCCTAGCGTATGATGAGCGTATCTGTGTGTGACTGTGGAATTACTCTGTCCGTGGAAGTAGGGAGAATTTATATGCTCCGATCTGCAGAAGTTTCCTGGTAGCAGTATGATGGTTAGATTATTGTCTTGATCTGATAGATTGCTTGTAAATAGGCTTTTGGATTCAATGGTTTATTGATTAATGTTGATATATGTACTAATACTATATGTTGAAGTTGTCGTATTGAGTTATATGTAGTGTGTACGGCTTCTGGAACGTGGGGAGCTGGTGACGGTTCCGTAGTAGGGCAGAAGTGGGTGCTGCTCTCGGGAAAGACGGGATTGTTGGAATTACCTGTACGTATGCAGGAAAAATGTGTGACAATTGAAGTTGCGCGTCGCATTGTCTGAGTTCAGAATCAGTGACATCGTCATGTGTTACTACTAGAGACATATTTTCAGTATAAAAGGAGTGCGTATGGTAGCGAAGGTTATCTGTGAAACTCTGGTCTTAAGTCCCAGGGATCCGTAAGGTTTGCCGTTAAAGCTTACTGCTGGAGAAGTAATAGGTATTCTCTGAGCTTGTTTGAAGGACTGGGCAGAGGTAAGCGCTGCTTGGTTAACATGTGTTATAATTCTGTAGTGGGACAGACTGTTCGCTGTTCTCGGGAAAGGCAGGATTCTGTGTGGATGTACTACATTTTCTGGTGTGAAAGTGCGTGAATGTATGAGCATTTAGTTGATTGTGATACTCTTTGGAGCATTCCTGGAGGAAACAGTTAATGGATGCATGATAGAAGGGCAGAGTAGAGGGATGTGCTACTGTGTCAACGAAAGTAATAATTCCGTAGTGGAGCAGAGGTAAGCGCTGTTCTAGAGAGAAGCGGGATTCTTGTGAGAAAGACTTTCTTTACTATTCTGTGGTTAGCGAAGCAGACAATGGAGATGTTTATATGTTGTAACTAATAGATTTTGTAGAATCTGAAACGAAGTCTACTGAGAAGACTTTGTAAAGGAGGGGTAGACGAGTGACAGGAGACAAGAGTAGAAGCGACTGCAGCGACTACTGACGTCAGAGAGTCAGAGACAGACCGCGCTGTGATTGGACAGTGGATTAGAACAGTGCTCGCGCTGGGATTGGTGCGTTGGTGTGAGCCGCGCAGGGATTGGAAGGAGTACAGGGTGACGTAGACGCTCCAGGATTGGTGCGTTGGTGTGAGTCACGCTGTTATTGGACAAAAGATCGTACAGTTGCGGAAGGGACTAGAGAATAGTGGTAAACGCTAAAATGTATTACCAAACGGAGGAAAAGAAAAAGAAATCCTTGTTCGGTAAAATTAAAAGATGGTTCGACAAGGATAAGAACATAATAACTAGAGAAGGTGAATTGCTACCTCCGACAAGAACTCCTGCATCCTTCATGGTTGCGAAATATGGGTATCATACCTGTGTATGGTTAGACAATTGGGCTAAGTACACTAAAGACGATGGTGTTTTAGCGTTCCCGGAACATGGTTCATTTAACTTGGCCGTGTTGAGAAATTTACGGGAAAAAATTATGTGTCTAGAGCCTAGACCAAGGCCGACACAGTTTGAGGCGTTGGTGGAATGGGAAGATGAGGTGCATGAGCGAGAAAAGCAGAGGAGTGGAGGCAATTATAGGTATATTTTTGGGAGGAAATATGATCGTGAGACTCATCATGATCGAATGAGGAGATGGCGAGATGCTAGTATGTCAGAGGGATTATATCCTATGAGAACTGTTGAAGAAACGGAAGGGAGGAAGGGTACGGAAAAGGTGCCTGATGCAGAAGTAAGAAGGTATGGGGCTAATGATTATGAGGATGAAGTCTTGGATGACATGATCTATAAGAGACCGCCACCATATAGACCAGAACCAGAAGAGAGAACGCCAGTTGCTTCTCCCATAAGAGATACTTTGCGAATTGTTAAAACTGAGATTGTGACACCTGATCTGAAAAGTGGTAGCTCTTTCACGGAAAGGGAGAGAGAGAGAGAGAGCGAGAGAGAGAGAATCAGATCGGTGATGAGAAAACAAGAGAATTAGCCAGAACCACATCTGAGCTGACTGAGAAAATCAGAGAGCTGACGAAAAATCTAGAAGCTGTTACAGTGCCTGTAACCATAGGTCCGGTTGTGCCTATTTTCGATAAACAAAGAATGGGTGAAAATGGTTTGACAGTTCCCTATGTAGGAAATGGTTTGATTGGTTCTTGTTCTTTGGAGGAATCAGGAATGAGGACGGGAGAAAATAATTTGAGACAGCTGAGATATGACACATGTAGTGGAGGATCAGATGTACAGCCTAATTCAGGATTGAATACTGGTTGTTTGGGAGGATCAATAATGGAACAACAGAGGATGGCAGAACAAGTGGGTGCAGTGAAAAGATCTACAGAAATAACAGCTGAGGATTTGAATGATTGGTTGAAAGTTCTTCAAAAGAAGGATAAAGATTCACAGGCAATTGATGTGGCCAGGTTGCGCATAGAATTGGAAGAGCTTATTGCAGGAACAATTCCCACAGAAATGTTGAAAAATCATCATGATGGAGAGTTGCTATACATGTGTAAGAGTATCACCTGGAGAGCTTAGAGTATACATGACAGATTAAAGAGTATAGCGAGTGAAATGGGGGTTGACATGGATAAGGTGAAAGCTTTGCAGAAGCCTTACAGGGTGGACTTCTCGGGTAAGGACATTGAAAATCTAAATGGTGTTGGCAGAACAGGGCAGATTAAGGAAATGATTACCTTATTGCGAAAATGGGGTGATGTGGAAAAATGGAAGGATAGGTGGTACAAGAAAAGGGAAGATTCAGTGGACAAGACTTATTCAGCTTTTCCTATGAGAGTATGGTATCATACTGCTACCAGGAAATTGCTTTTAATGCTTCTTTGTGTTGCAGATGGCTAGGTAATTACATACACATAAGGGTGTTAGTGGGAATTAACACTGTTTAATCATTATGATGTGGTAACGTTGTTTTGTGTTTCTTTTATTTAAGATGGTCCGTTTTGGCCTAAACAAAGATGGCCGATATTTACAGCCTGCATTTGAGTGAATAGAATACGACGAGAGGCCTCGCTGAACATGGTTGGAAACCACCTGACCTCGGCCTCTGACTGTATTAAAAGTTTGCGTGAGGACAGCAGCTCCAGGCTTGCTGCCAGCTGCCCTTGGAGAAGAATAAAAGCCACAATGAACTCTGATAAACTTGCGCTGGCTTCACTATGATTCCGAGGAAGAGCAGTCATGGATGTAACTTTTTTAGTTTTAGCTTCCTTCTTCCGTGTTTTTATTTTTGAGATTTTCGAGAGCGGAGGTTTTCTAAATGTTGCGAGTCAACATCCTTTCCTGCTCGCTCTGCTCAATGGCTCAACGGACGTTTAGAGTTTGTTTGTTACTTTTAATTTGTTAGTTTTCCTATAAATATTGTTAGACTAGAGAGGGTCTGAGGCCACTTCTTCCCGAACCTATGCTCGAGAGGATCGACGCTGATTGAGAGGACGGCGACTCGGGAGACTTTACTGAGAGACCTGTCCTGACCCATTTAGCTAGAGTAGGTAACTATGAGAATAATGATTTTGCTATTGATTGACTTTCATTTGAACTAATTTAGATAAACATTGCGTCCCTCCCCAGATGTCCCTGGCCATGATACATTCTTGCCATTGTTGATAGCATCGAGTTAGGCATGACTGGTCTTCCATCTCTATAGATCCAAACATGATCTGTCTCTCTTGGGGCACAACCTGCCTTGATCCAATCTCTCATTTCCTCATCTCCTGCTTCATCCTGCAACTGTTTCACTTCATCCCATGTTTCCAGGACATTAGTAAACATCACAGAACAAAAAGACATTTCCCTCTCTCGTCCCCTGTTAATCGAATGATTGTTCTTTGCACAATACTGTGCTATGTCATTAGCAAAACGATTACCAAGGGTTACAAAATCATCTCCTTGTCCATGAGCAGCACATTTTACAACCGCTAGTTCTGCTTCTTGTCAAAAGAATTGCCACATCATGAGGTACGAACACCCTTACAGGATATCCCCATTATTATACCCTTACTCTGTTCCAAGCTTCTGCATGTAGCAGCTACTGCTTTCAGGCAACCTGGCAAACCCACAGCTACGGGATCAAGTGTTGAGAAGTACGCAATTGGCCTTCTCAATCGTCCATGTTTCTTGATTAACACTGAAAGTGCACATCCATTTCTCTCACTGCAGTACAACTCAAACTCCTTCTCATAGTCTGGCATTCCCAAAGCAGGAGCTTCACACATTCTGCTCTTCAACTCTTCAAATGCTGCCATTTGTTCTGCATTCAGTTCCAATGGGTCTCTCACCTCACTTTTAGTCAATTTAATCAGTTGCTTTGCTATCAAGGAGAAATTACTTATCCACTGACGACAATAACCCACCATCCCCAGAAACATCCTCACTTCTCTCTGGGTCATTGGGGCTCTCATTCCTCTGATAATTTTGATTCTGTCATCAGTCACCTTTCTCAGACCCTTTTCAATATTGTGTCCAAGATAATGCACCTCTTTCTTGCAAAATTGCAATTTGGCTGGAGATACCTTTAACCCTCCATCTGCCAGATGATTCAATAAAGCTATGGTATCTACTTCACAAGCTTCACGTGTTTTCGATGCCACAAGTAGGTCATCGATGTACTGCACTAGTACTGAGCTTTCAGGCATGATCAAACTCTCCAAAGACTTTTTCAGTAACTGATTGAATATCGAAGGACTCTCTGTATACCCCTGTGGGATACGACACCATGCCAAAATACGCTGTCCAAACCGAAATGCAAAAATCGGCTGGCTGTCATGATGCAATGGAATTGAAAAGAAAGCATGACACAAATCAATTACCGTGTACCACTCAGCATCATGAGGAATCTGATACAAAATCACTGATGGATTTGGCACAATGGGACAACATGCCACCACAATTTTGTTAACTTTTCTCAAATCTTGTACAATCCTGAACTTCCCATTAGGTTTCTTTAGCCCCGTTATCGGTGAATTACACGGGCTACTCAGTAACTCTCTCAAAACACCCTGTTGAATCATCTTATCAATTATAGGGGTTATTCCCTCACTTATCTCTGGTGTCAATCTGTACTGTGGGATATTAGGATAAACGATTCCCTCTTTCACTGAAATTTTCACTGGATCTACATTATTCATCAATCCCACATCTTCTCCAGTAAAATCCCAAACCGCTGCTTTCACTGTGTGTCTCAATTCTTGAGGCAAATCATCTGGATTAAACACAGCATATGTTCCAACAATCTCACTCTCTCTATTATCTAGAGTCATCCTGTACAGAACATCCTCATCTGGTGTCTCAAAAGCTATTCCATCCGGAGTACAGAAAATTGTGCAATTCATCTTACACAATAAGTCCCTACCTAACAAGTTCACTGGACTGGTGTCACAGACTACAAATCTGTGCATGTCTGAAAATTTCCCTATTCTTACCCTTACTGGTTCAGTAAGACGAGTCTTAATCTGTGTATTAGCTACACCAACCACTTGGATTGCTTCGTCCGAAAGAGGAAGATTTCTTATATCTGCTGACCTGACAGTTGATCTCGTCGCTCCTGTGTCTACCAAAAAAGTAACACTTTCCCCATTTATTTTCCCATCTACAAATGGTCCTGCCTGGTCTATTTCTAGAGTTGCACCAAGTATGCACTCTTCCTCCTCTCTTCGGCACCGTCAATAGTCCCCTTCAGACTCACTCCCCTCATTTTTTAACCAGTAGTGCTGTACCGGGTTAGTACGTCTCGGTTTGTTTACCTGCTCATCATTGTAGAATCCCGAATCCTGGTTATACTTTTGGGACCCTCTATTCTGCGGCAAGGGCGGTTTTGGCTCTTGACTCTGCCGTCTGACAACCTTCTGCTGTTGTTGCTGATGATTACACCCCTCGTTCTGCACCTGTTGATTCAATGATTTACTCTCATTACTCACTAATGGTGGATTGGTACACTCGGATCTCCAATGCCCCAATTGTCCACAGTTGTGACATGGGAACTTCTTCTTTGCTTCTTCTAGATTTCCCTTTCCCTTTCCTGTGCTATATCTGGGCCTATTTCCTGGATTATTTGCTTGTTCCACCAGCTGTGCTTCTTGTCTTTCTGCAACTTTCACCTGTGCCCACATTGCTTTTTCTTTCAGCTTTCTCTGTTTTGCCTCAATCTCATCACTGAAGTATTTTGCATGTTTCAAGATTTCATCAATCTTTTTACTCTGCCAATCAACTGTGTGCTCACGTATCATTTCACTGATTTCGGGTCTCAAGCCATATACAAACCTGTATACAAAATGACTCAAATCCTTATCACCCAAGTGTTCAGCTCCACTGAACTGTTTAAAAGCCAGTATCAGCCTTTCATAAAAAGCATGAACTGATTCTTTTGCTTCCTGATGTGTTCGATCTATCTTAACCCAGTCTGTCTCTTTAGGGGGTACCTTATTTTTCAGGAACACAATAACCTGCTCATATTTCCTCATGACCTCCGGGTCTGGAGCTCCTGTTTTCGGGTCTCTTGGGTACTCCTTAGCAGGCCAATCTACAACTATTTTACACTCTGCCCACAAGTCTGCTGGAACAATTATATCAAACAGACTATTCAGATCAATCCACAGCACTTTTGACAATTTCACAAACCTGTCTACCTGCCTATACCACTCGACGGGCTTTTCTCTCAATCGAGGGAAATTATTCGTAAATGACAAAATATCCTGTCTAGTCCATGGGACATGTACATATCCTCCTCCAGGAATCTCTCTCATAGGATAAGCATCCATTGTTTTTTCTTTTTCTCTCATAGGAAAAGCTGAATAAGTCCTGTCCACTGAATCTTCCCTTTTCTTGTACCACCTATCCTTCCATTTTTCCACATCACCCCATTTTCGCAATAAGGCAATCATTTCCTTAATCTGCCCTGTTCTGCCAACACCATTTAGATTTTCAATGTCCTTATCCGAGAAGTCCACCCTGTAAGGCTTCTGCAAAGCTTTCACCTTATCCATGTCAACCCCCATTTCACTCGCTATACTCTTTAATCTGTCATGTATACTCTTAGCTCTCCAGGTGATACTCTTACACATGTATAACAGCTCTCCATCATGATGATTTTTCAACATTTCTGTAGGAATTGTTCCTGCAATAAGCTCTTCCAATTCTATGCGCAACCTGGCCACATCAATTGCCTGTGAATCTTTATCCTTCTTTTGAAGAACTTTCAACCAATCATTCAAATCCTCAGCTGTTATTTCTGTAGATCTTTTCACTGCACCCACTTGTTCTGCCATCCTCTGTGGTTCCAATATTGATCCTCCCAAACAACCAGTATTCAATCCTGAATTAGGCTGTACATCTGATCCTCCACTACATGTGTCATATCTCAGCTGTCTCAAATTATTTTCTCCCGTCCTCATTCCTGATTCCTCCAAAGAACAAGAACCAATCAAACCATTTCCTACATAGGGAACTGTCAAACCATTTTCACCCATTCTTTGTTTATCAAAAATAGGCACAACCGGACCTATGGTTACAGGCACTGTAAAAGCTTCTAGATTTTTCGTCAGCTCTCTGATTTTCTCAGTCAGCTCAGATGTGGTTCTGGCTAATTCTCTTGTTTTCTCATCACCGATCTGATTCTCTCTCTCTCGCTCTCTCTCTCTCTCCCTTTCCGTGAAAGAGCTACCACTTTTCAGATCAGGTGTCACAATCTCAGTTTTAACAATTTGCAAAGTATCTCTTATGGGAGTAGCAACTGGCGTTCTCTCTTCTGGTTCTGGTCTATATGGTGGCGGTCTCTTATAGATCATGTCATCCAAGACTTCATCCTCATAATCATTAGCCCCATACCTTCTTACTTCTGCATCAGGCACCTTTTCCGTACCCTTCCTCCCTTCTGTTTCTTCAACAGTTCTCATAGGATATAATCCCTCTGACATACTAGCATCTCGCCATCTCCTCATTCGATCATGATGAGTCTCACGATCATATTTCCTCCCAAAAATATACCTATAATTGCCTCCACTCCTCTGCTTTTCTCGCTCATGCACCTCATCTTCCCATTCCACCAACGCCTCAAACTGTGTTGGCCTTGGTCTAGGCTCTAGACACATCATTTTTTCCCGTAAATTTCTCAACACGGCCAAGTTAAATGAACCATGTTCCGGGAACGCTAAAACACCATCGTCTTTAGTGTACTTAGCCCAATTGTCTAACCATATACAGGTATGATACCCATATTTCGCAACCATGAAGGATGCAGGAGTTCTTGTCGGAGGTAGCAATTCACCTTCTCTAGTTATTATGTTCTTATCCTTGTCGAACCATCTTTTAATTTTACCGAACAAGGATTTCTTTTTCTTTTCCTCCGTTTGGTAATACATTTTAGCGTTTACCACTATTCTCTAGTCCCTTCCGCAACTGTACGATCTTTTGTCCAATAACAGCGTGACTCACACCAATGCACCAATCCTGGAGCGTCTACGTCACCCTGTACTCCTTCCAATCCCTGCGCGGCTCACACCAACGCACCAATCCCAGCGCGAGCACTGTTCTAATCCACTGTCCAATCACAGCGCGGTCTGTCTCTGACTCTCTGACGTCAGTAGTCGCTGCAGTCGCTTCTACTCTTGTCTCCTGTCACTCGTATACCCCTCCTTTACAAAGTCTTCTCAGTAGACTTCGTTTCAGATTCTACAAAATCTATTAGTTACAACATATAAACATCTCCATTGTCTGCTTCGCTAACCACAGAATAGTAAAGAAAGTCTTTCTCACAAGAATCCCGCTTCTCTCTAGAACAGTGCTTACCTCTGCTCCACTACGGAATTATTACTTTCGTTGACACAGTAGCACATCCCTCTACTCTGCCCTTCTATCATGCATCCATTAACTGTTTCCTCCAGGAATGCTCCAAAGAGTATCACAATCAACTAAATGCTCATACATTCACGCACTTTCACACCAGAAAATGTAGTACATCCACACAGAATCCTGCCTTTCCCGAGAACAGCGAACAGTCTGTCCCACTACAGAATTATAACACACGTTAACCAAGCAGCGCTTACCTCTGCCCAGTCCTTCAAACAAGCTCAGAGAATACCTATTACTTCTCCAGCAGTAAGCTTTAACGGCAAACCTTACGGATCCCTGGGACTTAAGACCAGAGTTTCACAGATAACCTTCGCTACCATACGCACTCCTTTTATACTGAAAATATGTCTCTAGTAGTAACACACGACGATGTCACTGATTCCGAACTCAGACAATGCGACGCGCAACTTCAATTGTCACACGTTTTTCCTGCATACGTACAGGTAATTCCAACAATCCCGTCTTTCCCGAGAGCAGCACCCACTTCTGCCCTACTACGGAACCGTCACCAGCTCCCCACGTTCCAGAAGCCGTACACACTACATATAACTCAATACGACGACTTCAACATATAGTATTAGTACATATATCAACATTAATCAATAAACCATTGAATCCAAAAGCCTATTTACAAGCAATCTATCAGATCAAGACAATAATCTAACCATCATACTGCTAATAATAATGGGATATCCTGTAAGGGTGTTCGTACATCATGATGTGGCAATTCTTTTGACAAGAAGCAGAACTCAATATATGTCACATAGTCGGCTGACTAAATATGAGAAAATCATTCTGGGAGCATCAAATGTGACTCTTGAGAGATGTGTAAATGTGAATCCAGCGACTTTGTTGCCAGATGCTGAAAATGTGAATGTGGGAGATGATGTTGATCATGATTGTTTGGATGTGCTTGATTACTGCACAAAACCAAGACCAGACATAACAGATCTGCCACTACCTGAGAGTGATCATGTGTTATTTGTGGATGGATCTTGTCTGAGAACAGAAGATGGTGTGCTAAGTGCAGCATATGCGGTGTGCAAGGTTTCAGAAGTTATGGAAGCTTCGCCTTTGAAGGGAGTTAGATCTGCTCAAGTGGCTGAATTGGTGGCATTGACGAAAGCTGGTAAAATTGGGAAAAATCTGAGAGTGACTGTGATGACTGATAGTCAGTATGGATTTGGAGTGGTTCATGATTTTGACCAGCTTTGGCTACAGAGAGGTTTCTTGACGTCGAGTGGAACTCCTATAAAGAATGCTGAAGTGATTGGGAAATTGCTTGAGGCGATACAGCTGCCTAAAGAACTAGCGGTTGTAAAATGTGCTGCTCATGGACAAGGAGATGATTTTGTAACCCTTGGTAATCGTTTTGCTAATGACATAGCACAGTATTGTGCAAAGAACAATCATTCGATTAACAGGGGACGAGAGAGGGAAATGTCTTTTTGTTCTGTGATGTTTACTAATGTCCTGGAAACATGGGATGAAGTGAAACAGTTGCAGGATGAAGCAGGAGATGAGGAAATGAGAGATTGGATCAAGGCAGGTTGTGCCCCAAGAGAGACACATCATGTTTGGATCTATAGAGATGGAAGACCAGTCATGCCTAACTCGATGCTATCAACAACGGCAAGAATGTATCATGGCCAGGGACATCTGGGGAGGGACGCAATGATTAGGTCCTTTAAACAAACCTGGTACAAAGCAAAGTTCAGGCTGATTGCAGAAAGCATCTGTCAAAGATGTTTGATTTGTCAGCAGTTCAATACTGGGAAGAAGACAGTGGTAAGCCTAGGAACAATAGGCAGAGAAGGAGGTCATTTTACCAGAATGCAAATTGATTTCATTGAAATGCCCCAAGTGAATAGATTGAGGTATGTTCTAGTGGTAGTCTGTTTGTGCTCAAGATGGGTGGAGGCCTATCCGACTAGGAGAAATGATGGAATAACAGTGGCGAAGTTACTGTTAAGAGAGTTGATTCCTAGGTAGGGGTTCCCAGTGACAATTGAGTCAGACAGAGGTGGACACTTCTACAATGAGCTCATGGGTTTAATTTGTGAAGCATTGAGCATACAGCAGAAGCTACATTGTGCATACAGACCAGAGGCTTCTGGTGTTGTTGATTAGATGAATGGCACAATCAAAAACAGAATTGGTAAGATGTGTTTAGCCACTGGAATGAAATGGCCTGATGTCTTGCCTCTAGTGCTAATGACTATTAGGTCTACTCCAGATAGAACTACAGGGCTGAGTCCACATGAAATATTGATGGGACGAGCGATGAGACATGCTTTCGTGCCTGTCAACAAGTTGATGACAATAACTGATGACATGATTTTGGATTACTGTAAAGGCCTGGCTGACGCAGTTCATTCTGTGTTTCACAAGGTTGGAGGAGACGCCACCACACTTGAAAAGAAGCAAGCCCATGATCTGAGTCCAGGGGACTGGGTGAGGATAAAAGTGCACAGAAGAAGAAATTGCTTGGTTCCAAGGTGGGGAAGGCCAAGACAAGTTATTTTGACTACGACAACTGCAGTAAAGTGTGCTGGTGTGAAAAACTGGGTTCATGCAAGTCATACTCTGAGGGTTCCGAATCCAAAGGATGGGACTGGTAAAGAGTATTTTGAAGAGTCAGATTCCAGTGATGATGCGGACACTGAACCAGTGAGAACAAAAAAGAATCCTGAAAGGGGTGAAGGAGAAAGAGAGTCAGGTGATTCTTTTTTCTTCCCGAGAGAGACTTCAAGAGAAACATTGAGAGTCTCAGAGGAGAGATCGGATTCTGTAAGAGTGCCTGAAGTTCCAACAACGAGTGGTGAAGAAAGAGGAGAAAAGAGCAATTCTACAGAGACTACACCTGAGTCAGATGAAGAGATTGAGAATCCACTTTAGATTAATCCTGAATAAGTAGGGTCAGAAGAAGATAGAGAGGGACAGATTGCGGAAGACCCCCGAGGAGGTGTAGGGAACATTCCTGATAAGCTAGGTGAAGGGACAAGTAGACAGCAAGAAGATTGCGTGTCGGAGACCCGAGGAGGGACAGTAGTAGGGAATTCTCAATCAGTGGAGAGGAAGTCTGTGGAAAAAGAAAAAATCGTTGATGAACAAGAGGCAAATGAAACAGAATCAGATGAGAGTGAGAATGAGAAACCAGAGGGTCGAGTTCTGAGAAAGAGAACTTGGATCGGAGAAAGGAATAATAAAGAAGTGAGACCAAAGAGGAGTGTAAGAGGAGATCTTTGGCCTAACAGGATAAAAAGATTAAGGTACAGACTGACACGAGCAAATTCATCAAAAGCTGAACAGGTGAACGAGGTGTCCAGTCAGAATCAAGCAAAGGGTGAAAAACAAAAGGAAACAAAAGAACCAGAGGAGATCAAGAGAATAAGAAAACCTAACCAGAAGTATAGGTCACCGGAATGGACGTACGTGGCACTGTCTGAAGAAGAAGAGGCAGAAAGTCAAGGAAATCCAGAGGGGACCTTACGAGAAGTGGTTAAGGAGGAGAAAACCGTTGGAATCCTGAAAGTTATCTTGACTGACATTGGAGAAGAGTCAGATGCTCAGGATATTGAAGATCTGATACAGTTTGATGTTACTGAAGAAGAAGTGAAAAGTGATGAAAATCCAAATTGAATAAACTGAAGGAGTCACTTGGAAAGAGTGAAAAGAAGAAGTCTAAATTAGCTGTTTGAAATAATCTAGAGTTCTAAAAATTCAGTAGTGGAGTAGTAGAGGCTAAGTCAAAAGACACTGCCAGAGTAATAAGATGGCTAACACAGAAAATAATCAAAGTAGATGTGCCTTTTTGAAAAGATGGTGTAGAATGTGCTGCTGCTGTACAGGATTATTAATGCTACTATGGAGTGTACTTGCTTTACTAGTTACATTCAGGGTTACAGTAGACCCCTTTGGAATACATACTGAGAATATGACTAACATAGAGAAGAGTTCACAGAAAGTAGTTCCAACTAGAATTAGTAACATTTACATACATAAAGATAGGTCAATTAATGATTTTTCAAGTAATGTTTTTTCAAAGTTGTTGTACGAATACGTAAAGACAATGGAAGTGAGGGATTGCTACGTCTGTATGCAATTGCCTGCATCCGTTTCAGAGGGAGTTACTTATCACCATCTTCTGGCTACGTATGGGATTTCATGTAGTGTGTTAAGTAGTGTTTTCTATTTGTTAGGGAAAATAGATTATGAGATGTCTAATAAAGACAACATTTTTGGGCAATTGTCTATGGATAAGAAACTGAACCCTGCTAAAGAAGCTAACATTTTTGGTGAGATTTTTATTGAAACAGAAGAATTAACTTTAGATTACATTTTTAGAAACAATTTAACTTGCAGTTTGAAAGAAGAAGAAAAGGCTTTCCTAGACATGGTAGAGAAAAGGAGAGTGAGTATGCATGAAAAGGCAGGGGAATATAAAATGAGTGAGACAATCTGGGACATTGAGATGGGAAAGGAGTTGAAGAAAGGGGCCAGTCCAACTTTGGCTTTAGATGCACCACAGAAGGGTAAACTATGCATTACCAGAAGGAAATCCCAATATGATAGCTATTTTGTTGGGACTAGTGAGTGCCATGATACATATTTTATTGCAACCGGATGGGGATTCAAGGGAGAAGATCCAGTTTTCCCGGGAGTGTATTATATTTGTGGGAATAAGGCTTATTACAGGTTGCCTGACCATTGGTATGGCACGTGTTATGTTGGCCTGGTCTTTCCAAAGATTTTCCATATAGATAAAATAGAAGATGCAGAACAAATTAATCTACTAACACGTTTTAAGAGAGAAACTTGGTCAGAAATTGTAGGAGATATTTTTGGAGCTTTAATTCCAGCAGTGGGAATTTCATTAAATGCGTATGGAATTCGGAAACTGTCAACAGTGGTGGATCGCTTATCGACAAGCACCGCAGGAGGGTTTCTTTTGGTAAATACGGAGATGGTTGCCGTACGCGCCATGTCTATGCAAAATCGACTTGCCCTTGATATTCTATTGGCCAAAGAGGGTGGAGTCTGTGGAATGCTGAAAGTTCAATATTGTTGCACTTACATTCCTGACGAAAGCAGAGATCTAAAAGTCTATATCAAAAATATTACTGATTTGCATGAAGAATTAGTACCACTGGAAGCTGAAAGTATCTGGACTAAAATAGCTAATAAGATAGTTGCTGTTAAGAGTTTTATTGCTAAAATAGGTAGTCACATAATTGGTAAGATATTGTTTCCTTTGACATGTGTGATTGTTGCTTTATTGATACTTAGATTAGGGTGTTTGTGTTGTAAAAACAGGGGAGGGAAAAAGAAAATAATAAGAGAAAATATTGAAAGGAAACGAAAGAGGTCAAAGAGAGACCCACAAGAAATAGAATTAGAAGAATTGAGGAAGAGTGTTTACTTGGAGTCGAAGAGGGATGATGAAAGAGAGTCTGGTGTGTAGTGTCATAAAAAGACATTTCAATTTCTCCTAAGAAATGGGGGCTAATTTTTTTTTTTTTTGGGTTGGTTTTTGTGGTGATAATATATCACCAAAGGGGGGATTGCTGGAGCAGAGTTTTCTATTGAAAATTTATTGAGATTTAAACTCCAGTTTATGTTTATATGTCATAATTAAAATGACTGATAATTAATCATTAAAAATTAATCTTGTTGAAGTTTCTGACTAACCAACTTTACTAATGAAAGAGTTACACGCGGGAATGCATTTATGTTGCTTTATTAACACGTGAATTAAATTGGTGAGCGAATTAATTAAATATGTGTGGCTAAAGTGCTATTTGTAATGTGTTTGCGCTTTAAAATAACGTGCTTTTAATGCTTCTTTGTGTTGCAGATGGCTAGGTAATTACATACTGTTATAATTATGTCCCTTTTCCCCACGTAGTTCTTTCCTCATCAACTCCCTCCTCCTTTGGAACCTTCCTCCTTTCTTCTTTCCCCCCCCCCCCTCCCTGCCCAGCTGTTGGTATTTCCCTTCTGTTGGCCGAGAGGCTGCCTTAGAATGTTGTGAACGTTCCTAGTGAAGAGCACTAGAGACGAACTGTGGAGCACTGTGGAGGTGGAATAAAGAGGTGCTTACCTGCATCGGCGTGCTGTCATCTTTTCAACACTGGCGACGGGAAGACTGCGTGAGGGAGCAGTTTCCACCTCCATCCCTTTGGTGTATTTGTGCTCGGAGTGTCGTTCATACACCTTGTGGCCCACGAGGTCAGGTACATTTTAAATGTCAAAGGAAAGTTGGTGCCATTTCTGGTAGCCTTTCCAGTAGAGCAGTGGGGGGGTTGAGCTATATTCCTGACGACGTCTTGACGGCACAGTGGGAAAACTATCAGCTCTTGCCCTTCTGTTTCTCAGTGTTTACGACGTACTCTGGCTCCCGTGCTGATTTTCAGGGTGATTACTACGCTAAGGAATACGTCCCAGCAGTCGCACTTCTGGACCTTGGTGCTCCGTCATCTTCAGGCTCCAGGTGTATTTTTAGAGCGATTGGCTTTCTCTCTGAGGAAAATTCACCCTAAGCACCTCCTTTTCCTTGGCATGTTTGTACACCTTCAGGCTTCTGGTGTGCTTGTGGGTCCGGTAACAAGCTGTGGAGCGGATAACGGCTGTTGTTTTGTGGGTCACGAAGCGGAGAAATCACCTCTTCTGCCTCAGAAATCTCGGAGGTAGCTTCCTTGTTTCGTGTCAGAGGATTTCTGCGCAGCCGTCCTCAGCAAAGCCACGCCTGTATCAGAAGAGCGTGTGTCATTGAGAGGCGTGGCTGGCTCCTCACGAACAGTTAACCCCTAATATCCCACGGTTTACACTTTGCAGCTGGTCTTTGTGTAAACGTATTCGCATAGTCTTTTCACCTTCATTCCTAATCTGTATTACCTCCTCGTTAACAGTGACAGGCACACCTCCAATCCTTAGTAGCCTGTCATCCCTGATTCAACAGCGGAGGACATCCATTCTTAAGCTTTCTGTGGAAGTTTTCGGCAGTGACTGAGATATACTTTCAACTTGAAACTACATAGCATTTTTCTATTCAGCCTGTTGTTCAGTGACAGACACTATTTCAGATTTCCTAATTTTTGTGTGAAAATTCCTTTACTATTCTACTGTTTAAATTACCTGTACCTATATATCCTTGTTAAAATGGCGGCAAATATGTCTCAACCTCCTCCATATTTAAATGAATTTTCAGAACCTAATTGTCCTTGGAATGAATGGGAAAAAGTGTTTGAATCATATTTAATAGCCATTGGGGGAGAAAGATTTGGTCCGATAAGAAAACAGCACATATTGTTGCATAATCTTGGTTCCCATGGCAGAAAAGTTTTTGATACGCTTCCTGATATTCCGCAAGATTCAAACTTAGCAGATGATCAGTTGGATGTTTACCACATGGCGTTGTTAAAATTGAGGTTACACTTTGGTGATAAAGTGAATATTGTTCTTGAACGACACAAATTTTTTAGCAGGGTTCAGGGAAAGCAGGAGAGTGTCTCAAGTTATGTGGCTGTACTTAGGGGTTTGAGTGAATTGTGTGAATTCGAAGATCTTAAAGATTCACTAATTAGAGATCAGGTGGTTAGATGTACTAACAATCCTAGAATTCAAGAAAAGCTATTACAGAAGCAACCTGATCTTAAAAACGCTGTAGAAATAGCGAAGTCTATAGAGCACACAGCGCTATGCATCAAAGAGATGAAAACACCTACAAATAGTGAACAGGTGTCAGAAGTTGCTAAGTTGACCCTTGAGGACACGGTATGCAAGGTGAAAGAGAAAAGTAATGAAAACTCACGTAGCGATGATAACACTAAATTAAAATGTTATCGCTGTGGCAGCAGCAATCACTTAGCCAATAGTCCAAATTGCCAAGCAAGATCTTATATTTGTAGAAAGTGTAATAAAAAGGGTCACCTGGCTAGGTTATGCCACAGTAATCAAAAGAAACCTTTTGTTGGCAATGACATAAATGACAGTAAGCAAGAGAGTGTGAAGAAAATTGTATTTCAGATTCATGATGGTAGTGAGATCAATCAGATCAAGTATCCTCAATGTGATGTCAGATTGAATGGTAAAGTGATTAAGATGTACGCAGATTCGTGTTCACCGTTTACTCTACTTAATGTATCTGATTTCAATGAAATGAATATTGGTCAAGAGGAAGAATTACAGGTTGCTGATATTTCACCTAGCAGTTACACTAAAGACTCAATTCCTATAAAAGGGATGATGAAAACCCTAATTTCTTTTAAGAACCGTTCCACCACAGGGAAAATTTACATTGTGGAAGAAGGGTCCAATCTGCTGGGTTGGCAGCATCAAAAAGAATTAGGAATAAGATTAGACCCTAACAACCCTGAGCAGGTGCTGGTCGTAGACCAGGATGTGTCAAGTAGAGAAATTTGTAAGAAATTCCCTGAAGTATTTACTGAAGAGTTAGGGCTTCTCAGAAATTATCAGCACCGCATTAAACTCAAACGTAACGCTAAGCCTAAGGTACATAAAACTAGACCAATACCACACCTCATGTGGGAACCATTAAAAAAAGAGTTAACAAAATTACAGAACTTAGGGATAATATGTCCCATAGATTGCTCTGAATGGGTTGCCCCCATTGTGATTGCCTGTAAGGCCCATGGAGAGGACATCAGATTATGCATTGATCTTAGAGATCTAAATGACAGCATAATAGTTGAGAGACACCCATTGCCACGTATACACGAAATACTCAGTACGATGGGCAGAGCAACTTGCTTTAGTGTTCTAGATCTATCAATGGCATACCACCAGGTAGAGCTACACCCGGATTCGAGAGAACTTACGGCATTCACCACCCCTTTGGGTATATTCATGTTTTGCAGAATGCCCTTTGGGTTAGCGTCTGCGGCTGCAGTATTTCAGAAAATCATGCAGCACGCACTGGAAGGTATACCCAAGACATTATGCTTTCAGCACGATGTCCTAATTTATGGTGCTACCACAGAAGAGCATGATAAGAACTTACTTCAAGTACTCACAAAATTTAAGGAGGCTGGTCTAACACTCAAGGAAGAAAAATGTAAAATAGGGGTGAGCACAGTTGACTACCTGGGACATACTATCACTAAAGAGGGTTTTAAACCAAAAATGTGCTTAGTGGAAGCAGTGAAGAATGCTCCTGCCCCTACTAACAAACAAGAACTCCTGTCTTTCTTAGGATTAGCAGAGTATATGGCGAAATATGTGGAAAATTTTGCAGATCTAACTAGCAATATCAGAGATCTAACTAAGAGTAACACACAATTTAAGTGGCATGAAGAACACAAAAATACTTTTGAAAAATTGAAGGCAGCCATTCTCTCCACTCCATACCTGTGCAACTTTGATCCCAATAGGAGGACTATAATCACTACAGATGCTAGTAACAAAGGTCTTGGTGCTACACTATCACAAGTAATTGATGGTAAGGAACACATAGTTGCGTTTGCTTCTCGCGTGCTTACCAAACCAGAAAATAACTACTCCGTAATAGAAAAGGAGGCCCTATCATGCTTCTGGGCTATTAAACACTTTAAATTCTATCTATGGGGTATAAAATTTACTGTGCGCACTGACCACAAACCACTTGTATTTATGTTCAACCCGAAAGGGACTCACAACAGCACCCCAAGAGTGGCAAGGTGGGTGTTAGGTTTAGAGGGCTTCTGTTTCAAGGTAGAATATGTTGCAGGAGAACACAATTTGGTTGCCGACTTCCTTTCGAGAGCACCTTTAAACGTGGAAGAACAATTTGGGATCACGGAGTACCCCATCCTAGAAATACACTCATCCACCATAAACTCCGAAGAGTGGTGCACTTTGCAGAAACAAGACATGATGCATACACAATTAAAAAATTACACATTACAAGGGTGGCCAGACACATGTGATCAAGTCAACCAAGAAATTAAAAAATATTGGGAGGTGAGATATGAAATTCATCTACACCAAGACCGTATTTGGAGAAATGACAAAATTATACCACCATCAGGGCTGAGAGATAAAATCATTGATCTCGTCCATGAAGGACATCTAGGACGTAGCTTGACTAAGTCTAGACTTAGGGAACGTTATTGGTTCCCAGGAATGGATTCATTGGTAGAGAGTAAAGTAAAAAATTGCAGTGTGTGCGCGAACAGTGACAAGTCCAAGGCTACTTTCAAAGCGCCGTTATCCCCAGTATCTATACCTGGAAAACCATGGGACAAGCTAGCCTTAGATATTATTGGTCCCATCACCAGGAAAGGAGTAAGCAAAAGATTTGCATTTGTGTTAACTGATTACCATTCCCATTGGGTGGTCATTAAGATGGTTAATCAAACTAATACTGAAACACTGATAAATTTCTTGAGGGATACTTTTGCATCTGAAGGAATCCCATCTACCATTGTAACTGACAATGGAGTGCAATTCACTTCAACAGCCATGTCGTCCTTTTTGTCTAAGTTAGGGATCACACAGAATAAGACAGCTCTTTATTGTCCTAGGGCAAACGGCATGGTTGAAAGAGTCAACAGAATGATCAAGGAGCATATTCAACTTGATTGTCATAATCAATTGTCAGTGGAAATGGTGTTGCAAGAAATGTTATGGGCATACCATACCACTCCCAATCAAGTTACGGGCATCTCCCCATTTTCTTCTCTTAGAGGGAGGAAACCTGGAACCAAATTCTTTCCTAATTGGATAGGTGGGGGAGAATCTGTTGAATATGATGAGGAAGAGAGGAGTAGGAAGGTTGTTGCCAACCAGGCCAAGTATAAACAGTACTATGATGCCAAGAAGGGTACTAAGGAACAGAATTGGGATATTGGAGACTGGGTGGTTGTAAAGAGACCCACTCGTAGTGGGGAGAGCGAATCTAAATTTTCTGAACCTATGAAGATTGTGGAAGTTAGGCAGAATACTGTCATCCTTGAAAATGGTCAATGCTGGAGCATGGACAGACTATCCAGATCTTCTGTTCCTATCTCGTAACACCCTATGGTTTCTCTTTACCTTTCTCCTTAGCCTTTATCTTTTAAATAATATTTATAATGTATTAGATCTGTTTACATCTAGGTTTTAATTATAAGCCTTATGTTAAGTTCCGGTTTCCTCTTCCTTAAGGGGAAAGATGTGTTATAATTATGTCCCTTTTCCCCACGTAGTTCTTTCCTCATCAACTCCCTCCTCCTTTGGAACCTTCCTCCTTTCTTCTTCCCCCCCCCCTCCCTGCCCAGCTGTTGGTATTTCCCTTCTGTTGGCCGAGAGGCTGCCTTAGAATGTTGTGAACGTTCCTAGTGAAGAGCACTAGAGACGAACTGTGGAGCACTGTGGAGGTGGAATAAAGAGGTTCTTACCTGTATCGGCGTGCTGTCATCTTTTCAACACATACACATAAGGGTGTTAGTGGGAATTAACACTGTTTAATCATTATGATGTGGTAACATTGTTTTGTGTTTCTTTTAATTAACCCCTTCAGTGCCCATGACGAGCTGGACTCGTCATGGGCTGCGGTGGCGCTGTGCCCATGACGAGTCCAGCTCGTCATGAACTCCGCCCGCTAATGAAAGGCGCGGCACTGGGCGGGGAAAGGGGCGGGCATGCAAGGGGTTAAGATGGTCCGTTTTGGCCTAAACAAAGATGGCCGATATTTACAGCCTGCATTTGAGTGAATAGAATACGACGAAAGGCCTCGCTGAACATGGTTGGAAACCACCTGACCTCGGCCTCTGACTGTATTAAAAGTTTCCGTGAGGACAGCAGCTCCAGGCTTGCTGCCAGCTGCCCTTGGAGAAGAATAAAAGCCACAATGAACTCTGATAAACTTGCGCTGGCTTCACTATGATTCCGAGGAAGAGCATTCATGGATGTAACTTTTTTAGTTTGAGCTTCCTTCTTCCGTGTTTTTATTTTTGAGATTTTCGAGAGCGGAGGTTTTCTAAATGTTGCGAGTCAACATCCTTTCCTGCTCGCTCTGCTCAATGGCTCAACGGACGTTTAGAGTTTGTTTGTTACTTTTAATTTGTTAGTTTTCCTATAAATATTGTTAGACTAGAGAGGGTCTGACGCCACTTCTTCCCGAACCTATGCTCGAGAGGATCGACGCTGATTGAGAGGACGGCGACTTGGGAGACTTTACTGAGAGACCTGTCCTGACCCATTTAGCTAGAATAGGTAACTAACACCCTTATGCATCAAGCCAAAATCCAGTCGGTAAAATACCGATTCCTTATTAGCTCCCGGTATTAAGTAAAAAATACCCAATCCCAATGCATCAACCCAAAAGCAGAAATCGGTATTTAAGGAATCCTTAAATAGCGATTCTTTAAATAGGGATTCCTTAAATACCGATTCCTTAAATAGCGATTGCATTTAAGGAATCCCAAAGTGAGATTCCTTAAATGCAATGCATCAAAGTTAAAAAATTAGCGATTTCGCTAATAAGGGGAGCAAATTACCATGAAGATGAACTGCATGGTAATTTGCAAAAACTTTGAAAAATGCACTTTTGTGCATTTTTCAAAGTGTCATGTTGCGCACACACATGCCCTTAGAGCATGTGTGTGTGCAACATATGTGCACATATCATTTTCAGGGGTGCAACAGGGTGTCCTTTTGACACCCTGGCACCCTTGAAAGTGCTCCAGCTATTAGCGATTCGGTAATACCGAATCGCTAATACAGAATGGCTTTACATTCATTCCTATGGGCCTCCAAGCCCATAGGAATGAATGGGTAGGTATTCCTTATTACCGATTCGGTATTACCGATTCGGTAATAAGGAATGTTAAGGAATCGCTATTTGAATAGCGATTCCTACATGCATAGCCTTTTGCTATTCCTTATTAGCGATTCCTTATTTTTCGCTAATAAGGAATCGCAAATGCTAATGTTGATGCATATGCCCCTATGAGAATAATGATTTTGCTATTGATTGACTTTCATTTGAACTAATTTAGATAAACAACCATTTTGTTTGAATCACAGTGTCGGGTGGTTATTTCTTTGTCATTTATTGAGTATTCAAAAGTATTTCTAATGTTTAAAATCATGACTCAAGACAAGATCTTTAGGTCGCATTGACCTCGCTTTAGATGCAGATTGTTTAGGATTTCTCTTGTATATTCAGTGAGGATAGAGTAATAGAATGAATGTCAGTGTGTTGGGCCCTAGCGTATGATGAGCGTATCTGTGTGTGACTGTGGAATTACTCTGTCCGTGGAAGTAGGGAGAATTTATATGCTCCGATCAGAACCGGCAGAGCTAGGGTTCAAAAACTACAGCTAGTCACTTTGCCAAAAAAGGGTCATTTTTCACTGCAAAATTGAGGTGTGACCACGTTGCGTTTTGTGCCGTGTCCTGTTGCGGGCACTAGGCCGACCCGCACAAGTGAGGTACCATTTTTCTGGTAGGACTTTGGGGAACACGGGGTGGGTGGAAATTTGTGGATCCACGCAGATTCCAGAACTTTCCATCAAACAAATGTGGGGAAAATTATTTTTTTTGGACAATTTTTTAGGTTTGCAAGGGATTCTGGGTAACAGACCCTGATGGGAGGCTCTCAAGTCACCCCGTCCTGGATTCCCCTGGGTGTCTAGTTTTAAAAAATGTATAGGTTTGCTAGGTTTCACAAGGTGCCGGCAGAGTTAGGGTTCAAAAACTACAGCTAGGCACTTTTCCAAAAAAGGGTCATTTTTCACTGCAAAATTGAGGTGTGACCACGTTACATTTTGCGCCATTTCCTGTCGCAGGCAGTAGGCCAACCTGCACAAGTGAGGTACCATTTTTCTTGTAAGGCTTTGGGGAACGCGGGGTGGGTGGAAATTTATGGATCCTCGCAGATTCCAGAACTTTCCACCACAGAAATGTGGGGAAAATGTGTTCTTTTGGTCAATTTTATAGGTTTGCAAGGGATTCTGGGTAACAGATCATGGTGGGAGGCAGTCAAGTCACCCCATCCTGGATTCCCCTGGGTATCTAGTTTTCAAAACTGTATAGGTTTGCTAGGTTTCCCTAGGTGCCGGCAGAGCTAGGGTTAAAAAACTACAGCTAGACTCTTCGCAAAAAATGTGTAAAATTTCATTGTGAAAATGTGGTATGTTCACGTTAGGTTTTGAGCCATTTCCTGTTGTGGGCACTATGCGTACCCACACAAGTGAGGTACCATTTTTATCGGGAGACTTGGGGTAGTTCAGATTTGTAAAGAAACTGTTATTAACTATTGATTTTTGATGCGTTTCTCCCTTCCAAATGAAAGAAATTGTGTAAAAAAAAAAGTCTTTTTGAAAAATGACCAATAATTCTCATGCTATTATGAGCACTGTTCCCAATAACCCGCGCGCGCACCAAAGTCACCCCAAGCGCGCAGTGAGCATTATTTAGCGCGCACATCCTGAGACTGTTCATGCCGCCGCTTTTAAAACGCGAGCGGCGCGAAAAACAGTCCTTTCCTGGTTGCGGGAGACGACAACAACATGAGGGAGCGGCAGTTAAGTGTCTCCCATATAACTCTGGGTTTTGGCGGAGCTTGCGTTCAGGAGCGAGCGGCCCTTGCACTTGCTGCATTCCTTTCCTTACAGTGCGCCGCTGGGGGGCTGATTGTGGGCCATTAAGTTAGTATTCATATTAATTGCAGCCCGTGTGCGCTGCGATTAACAAGAATACTAACTCAATGGCCCACAATCAGCCCCGCAGCTGTGCACTGTTAAAAGAATGCCGCTGCCCGCGTCCCACGCAGGGGGACATCAGCAGGGCAGCTCTCTAGTGGCCACCCGTCGGAGCCTCCTCCCCCCCCCCCCTGGTCCATCTCTCTCGAGAGGCCTCGCCTTGGGGAGGGGAGGCCCCAATAGGCATTGCTGGGGGAGGCGGGCCACTGGGCTGGGCGGGGCCAGGCCCTATTTAAGCCTCCCGCCCCCGTAGATCGCCCTCTGCTTCCTGTGTACGCTCCTGGCCGCGCGAGATCCCACCCTTTCCGCTTACCCTGCGCGGCGTAGGCAGCGCGCAACTGGAATGTTATAATGTTTTTTCCTGTGTTGCAGGCGGAGTTACAGGGCGATCTGGAGGCAGAAGGGTACAGTAAGGGTACCTCTGCGACAGTCGGTACAGTAAGGGTACCCCTGTCAGGCACAGTAAGGGTGCCCGAGCCATGGTCCGGGAGCCGAAGGAGGTTCTGAGAAGACCATGACGGCGCCCCGTTAGTCCTTCGGGCGGTTGGGGGGCCTGACCAACCGGGGGTGTGCCATAACACGCTCCGCCCCCGTAAAAAGGGGCGGGAGTATTAGACAGATCACGTGAGCCAAAGGAGGATCTGAAAAGAATGTGCCGCACTGCCGGGCATCGACCCACCGTGCGTGCTGGCTCGCAAGGCGGGCGGAGCAGCGAGGGGCTCCTTGCCCTGGATCGCCCGTAAGATAACCCACTCTATCGTCATACTTATGTTGTATGAAATAAACCTGCAGCAGTTTTTCACCCATAACGAATGTGTCAGTGTAATCTTTGGGTGACGTCTGTGCATACGTGTTGAGTGGAGCGGATGACAGTGTGGTCACTAAAACAGAGTCTGAAACACGATGCGTGCATTTGCACAGGCCGTGTTTGACATAGGATGTTTGAGCAGCTTCAAAGTCGGCTGTTGTAGCCGTTAAGCCACGGTTAGAGGGAGTGGGTCAGGCGGGAGACGATGGGTGCAGGTGTGGTCGTATTCTGCCGCCGTGCTGTGGATCAGGCGCGCAACACCCATTGGACTCACAGGGCTTCAGCCCCCCCCCCGTCGCGTGTGGCAGCCCGGGATGAGACAGCTTCCCGGCTCACACACAGCCGCACCCGAGCACTTCACAGGTCTTTAAAAGACCATTTGCATGTTAATGAGGCCTCGCTGTTGTTTCACCCCTTCTAAAAGCCCCTGCAGCTCCACTCTGCCTATGGCTTAAAAGATTCAGCCCCCCCCAAAAAAAATTCTTAGCCCCCCCCCACGAAATTTGGCTCTAGTTGCGCCTCTGCTGTGGATATCCTTAGATCTATCTCAAGGGAGCACAGAGTCTGCTGGACTGATATTACTGTTATTACATCCACCCACAAGTGTGCGACAGAGGCCATAGGCTGAGACTTAACTGGGCACAGTGAACGGACCCCATGTCCATGTGCGTAAGGATGCGAGAACGTCCCCTATCTACTTCCGGGTACACGTGCCCGCTCCCCTGAGGGTGTATCAATCCTAGTGTGAGTTTTACCAGAGCTCTCCGGGGCTCTCCCATGCCTTGATCAGGTGCCACGTGACCCTCAACAGAAGACATATTACTGTCTGCCTCTAGTTTATATCGCCAGAGGGTAGTTACACCCCGACTTAGGTGCGAGTGAGCGGGCAAACACAAACAGACAAAGGCGCTGACTGCCATATGGGTTGACACAAATATAGAGGTAGGCAGATAGCAAAAGGTAAATGCAGAAGGACACATAGATAGATACATGTACTTAGACGGACGGACAGACAGAAATATAAGATCCCAGCTGACGTAGGCGGTAAGGTGGCATCGCTGCAGCTCTGCTGAAGCACGACAAACACATGGAGCTGGGAGGCACAGTCAGAAGCAATAAAGGCTTACCTGACTACGAGAACATACAAGTACAGTCAGGCCTGCTTCTGATGGACAAAGCATGCAGACCAAGTGTGTGAAACTGAGCCAGGCGATCATCACATGTGCTTCTCGCTCTCTAATCCAGCGTCAGGGACATCTGGGAGTGATGGGACATTTGTTCCACGCGCTGCTGCTCAAATACCCACTGAAGGAAACTACCGAGAGAGGCACTTTTCTAACAGAATCTCCGAGCACAAAGACGTGCCAAACATCATCAAAGCTCTGCACCCTTTGAGGCTAATCCCCCACTCTGAGCAGAGCGTTTCAAAGCCGCAGAGCTCTGAGCACCTGTTACGTATCCCAGCCCGAGAGGCAAAGAGCACACTGCGCTTTAAGCATCCCCAACCAATAACTGACAGAGCGCACAAAGTACCCTAAGACCGCAAAAAAATACATGGAAAACAGGAAGCAGCACCTCTTATAGCCACAAACTACTACTGACAAAGAGCACTGTCAGTGTGTACACATCTCCAGCCGACAAAGTCCTCAGAGTACCTTTGACAACCATGACCAACAAATGCAAAAGAGCACACCATGACAAAGAACCAAAACCAACCAGTGGTAAACAGTAGTTAAAACATCCCCCAAAACTAGACCCAGGAGCACACACCACATTAAATAACCCAAACAGGCTACTGACAAGAGCGCACAGAACATCAACAAATCCATCAAATATCAAAGAGCACTGCCAGCAACTCCCAACAGAAGGCACATCATCAGCAAATAACCCCAGCCAACAACTGAAAAGAAACTCCACATTTCCTCAAACAGCCTCAGCCAACTGGAATTAGAACACACATCACCAGTGTGCTGCCAATAAACTGATTAGTGTCTGCTTACTCGAGTCAGCACAAGGTTTGATCGTGATGCTTGAGGGACAGGGTGAGTAACTGGGGGTGGGCGGTGGCTATTTAATGTCATGGAGCAGGGAGATGTCACTCCTAATGAGGAAGATTTCTTTTGCCTTCCGGTTGAGAGAAAGATGATATGTAATAACACATAAGATAACACATAGGATAGTAGAAATCAGTTTTATTTATAAACAATATAACACTGCTAGGGAGGAACGTACAAGATATTTACATACTAATATACCATTTGTTTGCAGCCTTTTCACATTACTGGGTCTTTGTTTCCCCACCCAAAAGTTACTTGGTCTTGAGATAAACTCTTTGAGTTATATAACAAGCGGGCTCGCGCCCCTGAACTTCAGCTTTGCGTTTATGAGCCTGCTGCTTCGGAAGGGGTGAGGTTTTATACCGCCACCCCCAGAGCCCGTTTTTCGAAGATCCCGATTCTCAATGTTCAATGTTTTGCAAACTCTCCAGGCTTCCCTCACATGAAACTGTGTCTCCCCCCTCCCAATCAACCCCAGCCAGATCGCCCTTACATCCAAACATGCTTCATTCAATCACTCTACAGAGTGCATCTTTTCACTCCCCCCAACTCCAGAACCTGAAAGAACTTCTCCTTTCATTCCTTTTTATTTATTTGTTGCATTTTTATATAGCGCAAATGAAGATATCAAAGCACTTTACATGAGCGCTAATTCCATTACAGAACTTTGCCCAGTGGGGGATAATGTGCTGCAATGGCTAATAAGTATAAGGCCCCAAAGGCGAGACCTATTGGCTATGCCAATGCTTGTTCCAAGTGTCAGTACGATGAAGTACTGCATTTAGAAACACAAAGCCTCAGAGAAAGCAAGCATTGGTAAAGCCAAAGGGACAGGCTTTAATGGCCCAACACATGTAAGTACAAATATTCACGTGTTGAATGCAAAAATAATGTTTATTGCATTAGAGCCAGGCCTATTGGCAGTGTGTGTGTGGCGGGGGAGTACCAAGAAAGCATTGCTTTGTGTATAGAATGGATATAAGCAATACAAAATTTAATGTGACAAACAGCGTGATGACTGAGTGCACTTTTCATATTTGAAATTTTCCCTCATGGATTCCAATGGAGGTGCTTCCTAGGAGGGCGAATGGTGCACGAAACAGCCAATGGCGTGAGGTGAGACAGAAATACTCTTCTCGCAAAGCCAAATCCTCTCTATCTACATTTTAAAGAACTGGTTGCAAACAGCAGTACTTTCAAGTCTGATATAAAAATGGCAAACGTAGGCAGACGTGTCAAAGTATGCATTTGTCAACGTTTCAGACACAGCAGAAAGATAAAAATCCTTACAAATAAACCTGTTTACCAGACGAGCAACAGACACAATGGAGCAGCTTTTCTTGTTTTTTCACAGCAACAAGACCATACAAAATACTAAGTAATTTGTCAAATGTGCATACTTAATTGGCAGAAAGAATCCAATGTACATTAAAAGGAGGGATAACAACAATGTTCACATTATCGGTTACTCTAATGATGTGCAGAACCAAGAAGCACTGTCAAAGCCAATCTACCTGGCTTTAATATATTAAACTACTCAAGCACATCGATGAATGAGGCACTGCGGTTTACGTGCATTAGCGCATTAAAGCCAGACCTATTAGATTTGCGAATGCTTATTTCCTTTTTAATTCTCCATAAAGCACTCAACGCACTTTTCTTACGATTCTACAACGTGTGAGCAAATGAGATTACCCATTCATTTGGGGCACAGAGTTAGTAAATTGTATAAACACCGCTAATAATTACGGGAGACCCCGAATATGCTTGTTTCCGTTAGAGTTTTCGGAGTGTGTAAAGCAATTTGTGGTCTGCGGTCTATTTTTCTCTATTTCTTTTGCCTATTTTTAAGACCTAGTTGTGCTGTTCAGAACAGGCAGCGAGTTGAGGTCATTCACACGTGCACACTGAAGACAGGTTCCACAACAGTAACCCAGGTTTGAAACATTTTCTGACCATTTTTCGTGCGTTTTCATCCCACCTGCCATTCTGAAACATACATTAGCTCCTCAGCCACGTTCTTCCATATTCTAGGCGGTAATGGATCTACCTGAGAGCCTAATGAGGTAGACATTGCTATTGCTCTAAAGTTTCTTCTGTCATTCGGTCAAAAGACTCTAGCTTGTTGGGGTGACTAATTGAAATATCAGCCGTACTGAGACCATTCAGCACTGACTAATCAGAACTTGGAATACTATTTCTAGTTTTCAGTAGGCTTTCTTTAAAACCGTGATCTATCATTGGGAGAAAATTATTAATGTCCCCTAGTATCTTTTTAATCTTGTCCTCATAGAACACAGCTAGATCCTTAACAAAGTGCTTGAGAAGGTTTAAACATTTGCCTAATACACTCTGTATTTGTCAATCTGTGCATGATTCCAAATGTCTTTTTTTAACATTTGTTGCTTCTAGAATTACCGTAGTATAGTACTTCGCTTTTGCCTTGCGTATATCTTTTTTGTATTAATTTGTGGTGTTTTTTATCTTCTTCTAGGTAGAATTTGCACCTTTTCCTTTCTAACATTTGCATGTTTTTTAAAACCTTTCACAGTTCAAAGGTGCTGGAGGCCTTTGATGGGTTTAGCTATTTTTGATGGATATTTCCTCCTCTAGTGTCTCTAAGATCTTATTGTATATGGAGTCATAATTCTCATCTACTGTCTTCAAGGTATCAAAACATATTACCAGGTTGAAAACATTCCCTTGTTTTGGTATAGTTTCTGCCAAGCTCTGCGTCTCCTCGCCTTGGCAAAGTCCTCATTCTGGGTTTGGAGTTATTTTCCCTTAATATGAAAAGCCACCAATGCATGGTCGGTTCAACACAAGGGAGTAATAGCCTCAACCAAAATGAGATCTTCTGGTTCGAAAATAAGATCTAATGTATGTCCTCCCTGTTGTGTTGGCCCTTGAACTAGTTGTTGCAGCCCGAATATTTCACAGGATCCTTGCAATTCCCTAAAAGATTGTGACGATTCACTTCCGCACACATATTAAAGTCCCCCAGAATGAAGAAGTTTGAATGTGTAAGGGCCATGTGTGAAACAAGCTCTATGATTGTAGTTGAGAGCCTACCAAGCCTGGTGGGTGGTAACATAAGATTCAAGAGAATATACAACTTGATCCTTCTTTTAAAATAAAGGCAATTAATTGTGGCCATACCAGTTCATCTAGGTATAACATGGCAATATTTCAACTTTCTTTGAAAATTACTGCCACTCACCCCCCTTTCCTGGCCTCCCGTCATCTCTGTAGAACTTTATAGCCCAGAGGACAAGCCCAGCCAAAATCTATAGCGGAGTCTTGCGAGGCCCATGTTTCTGTCGAAAATAGTGCATCCCAATCATTAGTTTCTAACATCATATTGCTTTCCAGGGAGTGTTTTAGCAGCAATCTTGCATTGATCAACCCACATATAAATTTAGAAGGGTGAAACAAGGTAGACCTTTGCATATGAAGTACAGGAGCTGTTCCCATCAGCTGCTGGCCAGATGCCAGTATCTAAACCCCTAGGCATTCTAGATAACACAGCCTCATTCCATAACCATGGTTACCTTCACTCAGCAGATTTAAACAAATATAAGCTTCTGTGTATCCAAATTGCACATCTGCCATAAGACCCTTAATGTGGTGCTGTATGTGTTGAAAGGCACCGTCTTTTAAGTTTTTTAAACAAACGTTTAGAGGGATATTTGGCGCTGCATACACGTGCAGTTTGGTTCCTGGCGCACATAGCCATGGCTGCAGCGCACAGAGACCCTACACTGCCGCACACAGAGGAAAAGAATTAGAGGGAACATTGATTATGAGTATTCCCAATTTTGAAAATGTGCAAATATGCACTGTTTCTAAACACTGGAATTTGTTCCCATTTCAGAAATACATAGGTGTCTTTCATACCGATTTTTCCATGTATACATTTTCCCACAATAATTACTATATACCCGGATCATAATAAAAAACCATTACAAAATGCTGCTCAGTTTTTTACTCTGGGTTCGTTGGGCTCTTGGTGAACCTACAAGTTCTGTATATCCCCACAACCAGGAAGGTCCAGCGGATGTAACGGTACATTGCTTTCAAATAGATGTCATAATTAGAAGAAATTACAGGTGAAAACGTTGACACAAAAGGCTGCTTTTTTCAACGAATTTTTAATTGTTCCTATATTTAACTGGTAGTTTCTATAAAGAAACCTTGATGGATCTACACAAATGACCCCTTGCTGAATTCAGAATTGTGTATACTTTTCAAAAATGTATAGCTTTCCAGGATCCATTATTGCTTTTGTACCCATTTCTACCATTAACTGGAAGGAGGTTGAAAGCACAAAAAATAGCAAAAATAGGGTATGTCCCAGAAAAATGCCAAAACTGTGTAAAAAATGTTGGTTTTCTGACAAAATTCTGTCATTCCCTAAAAGCTGCAGCCCGTTTTTCCCATTTTTCACAAAAAAAACAAAATGTTGCTGTATTTTGACTAATTTCTGGGAACCCTCTAGGAGAATCCATATTCCCTGGGTACCTTTAGAATCCCCATGATGTTGGAAGAAAAGGACACAATTGTGGCGTGGATACCTAATGTGGTCAAAAAGTTACAGGGGTCTAAGCGCGTACTACCCCAAATAGCCCAAAAAAGGCTTAGCACAGGAGGGGAAAAGGCCTAGCAGTGAAGGGGTTAAGCAATTGGCAGAGTAGAGCTGATTTCGGGGGGGGCTGAATCTTTAAGCAATAGGCAGAGTGGAGCTGCAGGGGCCCTTAGAAGGGGTGAAACAACAGCAAGGCCTCATTAACATGCAAATGGTCTTTTAAAGACCTGTGAAGTGCTCGGGTGCGGCTGTGTGTGTGCGGCTGTGTGTGTGCCCGGGAAGCTGTCTCATCCCGGGCTGCCACACACGACGGGGGGGCTGAAGCCATTTGAGTCCAATGGGTGTTGCGTGCCTGGTGTGTTGTAATTCTATATTAGCTGTATTTGGCTCCGCATTTGTGGAATAGGGTTGTTAAGATCATAAGATTTTGCACAGTATAAATAGATTTGCAGTATTTGTATTGTTCTGTAAAGTTGTTTGGACTGTATTAAATAGAAGTACTTGTATTAGTGTTGTACTGTAAAGCATTCTTGCACTATTTACTCACTACATTTTCTATGTCTGGATAGTTTCCTGTATTCTCAATGAATTGCTTTTTCATTGATCCATTTGTACATTTACACTTTGTCAAAGTTGAGTATGTTTGTAATTTGAATTGTACTTTCAAGTATTTTATAATTCTGTATATTGTACAATGTATATTGTATGCTGTGGCAAGGTTAGGAACTAGTGCAAACCTAGAGTGTTCCCAATTATTCTCAAATATTCTTGGAGCTCCAAGGGAAAAGAGCAGCCACCAACAACCTCAACTCGTCTGAGGAAAGACCCCAGTCACTTCAGATAAATACAATACCGTGAGCATACAACATTGCAAGAGTACATTACATGTGTACAAAAAGTATTTTTGTTCTTTGTTCCTTTATTTTTTTTCTTCGTCACAATTCAATTGGTGTTTCTTAGTTACACAGCATAGTCACTCGAACAGCTTCAGTAGCCGACACATGTTTCATCAGTAAGGTATATAATCACCTCTGACTTCATCAGGGCTACAAATCAAATACAATTACAGACCATCAATTAAAATAAGGTACTCAGATCCTAAACCCTTCACTGAAGAACCTAAGTGCTTTCTATGGTGCCTCTTGCATCTGTATTACAGTGAGAATTGTGTATCAGAGTCACAATTAGAGAGTGAAATTTCCCATGCATTTCAGCATCATCACATAATGTGATCATGTCCACATATTATTAATTTCTACAAATTGCTGTGAACCACATAATTAGAAATATCAAATAAAATATACAATTATATATAAAAAAGAGACCGCGATTGGGTCTCCGCTATCGTTGTTCCAATTTTGAATAAAGTGTTTAAATCAGGTTCTCCAAAGCTTCAGTTAGTGATCAAAAAATGCATTGAGGGTAAGCATGCCTCCTAATAACCTTTTCACCTAAGCGCTACCTTATAACCCATAATTCGATATTACTCAATAATAGTAGTTCCTCAATTTCTTCTGTTAAAAGAAACCTTTTAATTTTTATTAAAGATGCTGCCTTAAAAAACAAACAACATGGCCCATCTAAGTATAAGTCTCTGTCTTTAGTTCCCAATCGTATATACAGTTATATATCTATATCTATATATATATATATATATATATATATATATATATATATATATATATATATATATTCACTGAAAAAACCATAGGTTTCACACACGTTATAGTTAGGAATTAGCATTTAAAAAACCTTGCAAATTCACTGAAAAAACCATAGGTTTCACACATGTTATAGTTAGCAGGACATTTCACTCGTGAAAAACCAATGAAATTCCCCCGTTATAGTTAGTGCAGGCAACTATAACTCACGCGACCGCAATCCTCTGCTGATGACGTCAGATATTACATCACTGTATTTAGACACTTATTTACCCATGTCTTCTTCCAATAATTTTTTAGCTCTACATATATTACAAATATTTTTTTTTCAGAAAGACACATATGTCATCAGTGATGTAATATTTGACATCATCAACAGAGGATTGCGGTCGCGTGAGTTATAGTTGCCTGCACTAACTATAACGGGGGAATTCCATTGGTTTTTCACGAGTGAAATGTCCTGCTAACTATAACATGTGTGAAACCTATGGTTTATTCAGTGAATTTGCAAGGTTTTTTAAATGCTAATTCCTAACTATAACGTGTGTGAAACCTATGGTTTTTTCAGTGAATTTGTACGGTTTTTTAAATGCAAATTTTTTTTTGAGATTTTTGGTAAAAAATAATATCCAACCTATGTATAAAATAATATATGTACTATATCCTGCATTATGGAATGGTTAATTTAAAAAAAAATAATGTTTACATACAGTTGTACATTGCAGTTATTATCTTCTACAACTCTTGAAACTTGTATTTCTTTTTTTTTATGCATTTTTTGCCGTGCGCGTACGGTAAGCTGACGCTATGCGCTCCGTACGTCATAAGTACGGTGCGCTTACGTGATACGATGCGCGTACGGTAAGCTGACGCTACGCGCTCTGTACGTCATAAGTACGGTGCGCTTATGTGATACGTACGTGACGTACGCGTACACGCATGCGCGTTGCGCGGAAGCAACATCGCGGTTACGCAGGTGCGTATAACGCGCATGCGCGAGTGCGTCCTACGTACGCGCTCCGTAAGCGCTCCGTAAGCGCTCCGTAAGCGTCACATTTGCGCATGCGTACTTGTTTACGAGCGCGTACCGTAAGCTTACGGAGCGCGCACGGTAGGTCATGTGATCCACAAAGAACACTTTTCATTGGTTGAAACTACTTTCAGTTCCAGAAACTTCCCACACCACACCCATTCCCCTCATTACTGCTTGAGATCCCCTAGGAGAAGGAGCTGAATTGACATTGAGATACAATGGCAGAGCAGCAGTCCTCTTCTGAGAGTGAGCCTAGCAGCACCATCATCAGACAGAGAAGGAGGAAACAAAAGGATTCTTTTGTGTGGGAGTATTTTACTTTTCCAGAGGGGCAGAAAAAGGTCAATGCTCCATTGGTCACTTGCAGACTTTGTGAGCGTGTTTTATCTATAGGAGATCCAAGGAAGAAGTATTCCTTTGGAAATCACTCTATGATGAGACACCTTAGGGATAAACATCCCAGGACCTTTGCTCGACATACTGAAGAAAACTCTTCAGTAAGTCACCGGAGCCCAACCTCAGAAGCTCAGCCGAGTACATCATCGGCAGCTCAGCTGAGTCCTTCCTCTGAGGTGGGAGCATCACCTTCTTCAGCTCCTCTGGACATTAACCCTCGATTTCGGAGGGTTTCAATGAGGTGTACAACGTGTTGTGGTCTTATTGTTTTTGGGGAGACCAGTGTTTCCCTTATTAACAATAAGATAGACCAGCACGTTTGTAGACGTTCATAACATTCCCATTCTTTCTTTCCTCTATCCCTGTATTAACCCAACGGCTCTTTTAAGAGCCAACCTTACCTCACAATTTTTTTTATTTTTTTTTAAGCTTTCCTTTTTGAAAATTTTTTTTTGCCGTGCGCGTACGGTACGCGTAATCGCGGAATAGTTACGCGAAGTTCGCGGAATTTTTCTCGCGGAATTTTTCCGTTTACGCCGTGCGCGTACGCTACGCACATTCCGCGATTTTTCGAAAAAAAATTAAAATTAATTTTTGCCCTTGGTGGTCCTTCTGGGACCCCCTGACAAAGGCTAGGGGGTCAGGAACTGTCCACCCTGCCCCCTTTTCACGTTCTCCACCTTTGTTTTTCACCCCCTCAGACTGCGAGAGACAAAATGGCGGCCAACACTTCCTGGTTTCGACCGATTCGAATGTTTACTAAGATCTAACAACCAATCAGAATCGCGCTCGTGCACGGTGGCGTGCGCGTACGGTAAGCTTACGGTACGCGCTCGGAGCGCGCCTATAGATATTTATATTGATTTAAATGCTATTTTCTCAGGAAATACTGAACAGATTTACACGAGACCTTCAAAAGGCACATCCCTGACCTGAGGGCTACCTCTCTGCCAAATTTCAAGTAATTCTGTTCAGCCGTTCGGGCTGTAGCTGTGTCTAAAGGTCCTATAGAAAAATGCATGGGGAAAACGCGTTTTGGGACCCCCCTTTTTTCTCAGCCCCTGTTTGACGAATCACCCCGAGACTTTCAGGGTAGGAGCTGAGCGGAGCGCCCCATTAGTTTTGAAAATTTCGCGAGGATTCGTCAACCGGCGCCAAAGTGTCATGGTTCTGCGAGCCGCTGTCATGGTTCTGCGAGCCGCCCGCCACCGAGGAGGAGGGGTTAGCGGTCTAGTGCTTACGGGACCGCAACGGAAGACAGAAATACTCACTTCCGGTTGGTCGCGCATAACAGCCGGGAACTCTGGCTGATTATCGCTTTGAATTCTCGCCTTAGCCGCGAAAGGAGCGACGCCACTCCGGAGCATCCGAACAAACCGCCGAAGAAGGGACGCTGCTGCGGACTTCGAGAGGTACAGGTACTGTCTTAGCAGAGGACGCACCTAGGTTAGGTGGACGTCAGTCTCTGCCATCGCGACATTGCATGCTAGTCATACCACGGCACACCGGAGCGTGTACAGTGGAGTAGGGTACTCACCCTATCTTTATTATTTGCGCAGGAGCGCTGGTTTTGTTCCTATGATTTTTGCCACATTCCCTTCCTAAAATCAGGAGAGCACCGGACTGGTACACCGGGGACCCTTTATCATTTGCGCAGGAGTTTGCACCATCTGTGGAGCTGCACGTTATTCCTGCGGCCTTGTAGTCCTGGACCTGGGAACCGGAGGCCAGTCACTTGAGGAGGGTCACACGACATCGCACCAGGTAACCCAGTGGTTAGTAGGCGGGCACGACACAGAGGAGAGAAGAGAAGGAACGGACAGGACAGTAATCGTGTTCCCTTCTTTCCTTCACAGCTTGGTGTCCAGCGCCATCTAGACTCGCGCCTCTCTGGCTTCTACCCCGGGTACCCCCTTGTCCTAGGCGGTGCTCAACCCCGACTAGGGCACTGCGGGAAACGGGGTGGTGGTTCTTGTCGCCTCTGCAGGATCACCCCACCAAGGAGACGGTAAGCCTTGGGAGGGGACTCTGACAGAATTCAAAGCCCAAGTACTTCCTCCTGCCCGGGCGACATGGGTGACCCTGAGATCACGCTTCAAGATATCGCAGCCATCTTGGCCACTATGCAAGCGGAAAACCGCAACCTATGCCAGGACATAACCGCGTTGCAGACGCAAGTGGCTGATACCGGAACAGGGCCTTGGGGACAGTTCCCCACATCTAGAGTGCTGCGAGAAGGCCTGTTGAGACCCGCCACGTTTCAACCCGGTGGTTCTCCCTCTACTCCCATGCAGGACACCTCCATCCAGGTGATAGCCCCCCATACTGTACAACTGGCTCCCCCAGAGCGTTTTTCTGGTGATAGCACGAAGTACAGCGTTTTCATGCACCAGTGCCAGCTGCGGTGGACCTTATTCTTTAACGAATATGAATTTCACACCACGTACCGACCTGGCAAGAACAACGCCAAGGCGGACGCCCTGTCACGACTCACGGAAAACGAAGAAACCACCCCTGCTGATGTTCCTGCACCGATCATCCCGAACCGTTGTTTTCTGGGGCTCGTTCTGTCTTCTGGCTTCTTGTCCCAGCTGCGTGACGAACTACAACAGAAGGACGCCTCGTCGTGGATAGGGGAGCATACAGGGCTCACCGCCAAGGATGGGTACATATACCAGGGAGACCAGTACTTCTTGCCTTTACCGAACCTCCAACAACGAGCCCTGTACATGTGCCATGACCACCCTCTATCCAGTCACCCTGGCCGTCAGAAGACGAAGGACTTGCTGTCAAGACATTTCTGGTGGCCTACCCTAGACACAGATGTTCACGCCCACATCGCGCGGTGCGCCGTCTGCGCTCAGGGAAAAGGATCATCTCAACCCACGGTGGGGCTGTTGCATCCTATCCCTGTGCCTCCGTACCCCTGGCATACCATATCCATGGACTTCGTGGTGGACCTACCCAGAACGAAGACAGGTTGCACCACCATCCTCACCATTGTGGACCATATCTCCAAGATGGCCCATTTCGTCCCGTTGGAGAAACTGCCCTCGGCGGCTGCCTTGGCAGGGATCGTTCTGCGCAACGTGATACGTTTACATGGCATTCCGTCGGTGGTGATCACAGACAGGGGCTCCCAGTTCGTGTCCAAGTTTTGGAATGAGGTTTGTCGCATCCTGCGCATGGAGGTGCGCTTATCATCGGCGTACCACCCCCAAACCGATGGACAGGCAGAGAGGACCAACCAGACCATGGAACAGTACCTCCGCTGTTTACTCCTGTCCGTAGAAAACGATTGGTCTGAAGTCCTTTGGCTGGTGGAGTTCGCCTATAATAACAGCAGGCATTCCGCAATCGGCATGTCCCCGTTCTTTTGTCTCCATGGGCGGCATCCGCGAACGGCCCCTTGGGAGGAACCTGTCACCAGTCCTCTGCCCACTGTACAGGCATACCATGGGTTCCTTCGCGATCTCTGGCAGCAGACCAGGTTTGAGCTAGCCAAGGCTAAGGAGTCGTACAAGCTGTGCGCAGACAGACACAGACGAGTAGAGCCACAGTTCACGGTAGGTGACAGGGTGTGGGTGTCAATACAGCACATCAATACTCACGGTTCCAAGAAACTGTTGCCCCGGTTCGTGGGTCCCTACGTCATAGCTAAGGTGATCAACCGTGTTTCCATGAAGTTGGCACTACCCCCTCACATGAAATGCCATCCTGTTTTCCACGTTTCCCTCCTGCGAGCTACTCACCCTGATTGTGTTACCTCCGCTCCTCCTCCTCCTGTTCTTCGTGGCGACCACATCGAGTACGAGGTCCGGGCCATTCTTGATTCCCGAAGAACCCGGGGCCGGCTCTTCTACCTGGTGGACTGGAGGGGTTATGGTCCTGAGGAGAGGTCATGGGAGCCGTTGTCGCATGTCCGCCACGCCTCACGGCTGGTTCGGGCCTTCCACTTGGGTCATCCTGGCTGTCCTCGGCCTGCCACCCCGGTGTGATCCGCCGGCTGCCGGGTGGGGGTCCTGTTTAGTGGTGGGTGCTGTTTAGTGGTGGGTGCTGTCATGGTTCTGCGAGCCGCTGTCATGGTTCTGCGAGCCGCCCGCCACCGAGGAGGAGGGGTTAGCGGTCTAGTGCTTACGGGACCGCAACGGAAGGCAGAAATACTCACTTCCGGTTGGTCGCGCATAACAGCCGGGAACTCCGGCTGATTATCGCTTTGAATTCTCGCCTTAGCCGCGGAAGGAGCGACGCCACTCCGGAGCATCCGAACAAACCGCCGAAGAAGGGACGCTGCTGCGGACTTCGAGAGGTACAGGTACTGTCTTAGCAGAGGACGCACCTAGGTTAGGTGGACATCAGTCTCTGCCATCGCGACATTGCATGCTAGTCATACCACGGCACACCGGAGCGTGTACAGTGGAGTAGGGTACTCACCCTATCTTTATTATTTGCGCAGGAGCGTTGGTTTTGTTCCTATGATTTTTGCCACATTCCCATCCTAAAATCAGGAGAGTACCGGACTGGTACACCGGGGAACCTTTATTATTTGCGCAGGAGCGCTGGTTATTTGCTTCCTATGATTTTGGATCCATTCCCTTCCTAAACACGCAGGAGAGTCCCGGACTGGTACACAGGGGACCCTTTATCATTTGCGCAGGAGCGCTGGTTTTATATTCTTGTTTTTGGGTTTGCACCATCTGTGGAGCTGCACGTTATTCCTGCGGCCCTGTAGTCCTGGACCTGGGAACCAGAGGCCAGTCACTTGAGGAGGGTCACACGACATCGCACCAGGTAACCCAGTGGTTAGTAGGCGGGCACGACACAGAGGAGAGAAGAGAAGGAACGGACAGGACAGTAATCGTGTTCCCTTCTTTCCTTCACAGCTTGGTGTCCAGCGCCATCTAGACTCGCGCCTCTCTGGCTTCTACCCCGGGTACCCCCTTGTCCTAGGCGGTGCTCAACCCTGACTAGGGCACTGCGGGAAACGGGGTGGTGGTTCTTGTCGCCTCTGCAGGATCACCCCACCAAGGAGACGGTAAGCCTTGGGAGGGGACTCTGACAGAATTCAAAGCCCAAGTACTTCCTCCTGCCCGGGCGACATGGGTGACCCTGAGATCACGCTTCAAGATATCGCAGCCATCTTGGCCACTATGCAAGCGGAAAACCGCAACCTATGCCAGGACATAACCGCGTTGCAGACGCAAGTGGCTGATACCGGAACAGGGCCTTGGGGACAGTTCCCCACATCTAGAGTGCTGCGAGAAGGCCTGTTGAGACCCGCCACGTTTCAACCCGGTGGTTCTCCCTCTACTCCCATGCAGGACACCTCCATCCAGGTGATAGCCCCCCATACTGTACAACTGGCTCCCCCAGAGCGTTTTTCTGGTGATAGCACGAAGTACAGCGTTTTCATGCACCAGTGCCAGCTGCGGTGGACCTTATTCTTTAACGAATATGAATTTCACACCACGTACCGACCTGGCAAGAACAACGCCAAGGCGGACGCCCTGTCACGACTCACGGAAAACGAAGAAACCACCCCTGCTGATGTTCCTGCACCGATCATCCCGAACCGTTGTTTTCTGGGGCTCGTTCTGTCTTCTGGCTTCTTGTCCCAGCTGCGTGACGAACTACAACAGAAGGACGCCTCGTCGTGGATAGGGGAGCATACAGGGCTCACCGCCAAGGATGGGTACATATACCAGGGAGACCGGTACTTCTTGCCTTTACCGAACCTCCAACAACGAGCCCTGTACATGTGCCATGACCACCCTCTATCCAGTCACCCTGGCCGTCAGAAGACGAAGGACTTGCTGTCAAGACATTTCTGGTGGCCTACCCTAGACACAGATGTTCACGCCCACATCGCGCGGTGCGCCGTCTGCGCTCAGGGAAAAGGATCATCTCAACCCACGGTGGGGCTGTTGCATCCTATCCCTGTGCCTCCGTACCCCTGGCATACCATATCCATGGACTTCGTGGTGGACCTACCCAGAACGAAGACAGGTTGCACCACCATCCTCACCATTGTGGACCATATCTCCAAGATGGCCCATTTCGTCCCGTTGGAGAAACTGCCCTCGGCGGCTGCCTTGGCAGGGATCGTTCTGCGCAACGTGATACGTTTACATGGCATTCCGTCGGTGGTGATCACAGACAGGGGCTCCCAGTTCGTGTCCAAGTTTTGGAATGAGGTTTGTCTCATCCTGCGCATGGAGGTGCGCTTATCATCGGCGTACCACCCCCAAACCGATGGACAGGCAGAGAGGACCAACCAGACCATGGAACAGTACCTCCGCTGTTTACTCCTGTCCGTAGAAAACGATTGGTCTGAAGTCCTTTGGCTGGTGGAGTTCGCCTATAATAACAGCAGGCATTCCGCAATCGGCATGTCCCCGTTCTTTTGTCTCCATGGGCGGCATCCGCGAACGGCCCCTTGGGAGGAACCTGTCACCAGTCCTCTGCCCACTGTACAGGCATACCATGGGTTCCTTCGCGATCTCTGGCAGCAGACCAGGTTTGAGCTAGCCAAGGCTAAGGAGTCGTACAAGCTGTGCGCAGACAGACACAGACGAGTAGAGCCACAGTTCACGGTAGGTGACAGGGTGTGGGTGTCAATACAGCACATCAATACTCACGGTTCCAAGAAACTGTTGCCCCGGTTCGTGGGTCCCTACGTCATAGCTAAGGTGATCAACCGTGTTTCCATGAAGTTGGCACTACCCCCTCACATGAAATGCCATCCTGTTTTCCACGTTTCCCTCCTGCGAGCTACTCACCCTGATTGTGTTACCTCCGCTCCTCCTCCTCCTGTTCTTCGTGGCGACCACATCGAGTACGAGGTCCGGGCCATTCTTGATTCCCGAAGAACCCGGGGCCGGCTCTTCTACCTGGTGGACTGGAGGGGTTATGGTCCTGAGGAGAGGTCATGGGAGCCGTTGTCGCATGTCCGCCACGCCTCACGGCTGGTTCGGGCCTTCCACTTGGGTCATCCTGGCTGTCCTCGGCCTGCCACCCCGGTGTGATCCGCCGGCTGCCGGGTGGGGGTCCTGTTTAGTGGTGGGTGCTGTCATGGTTCTGCGAGCCGCTGTCATGGTTCTGCGAGCCGCCCGCCACCGAGGAGGAGGGGTTAGCGGTCTAGTGCTTACGGGACCGCAACGGAAGGCAGAAATACTCACTTCCGGTTGGTCGCGCATAACAGCCGGGAACTCCGGCTGATTATCGCTTTGAATTCTCGCCTTAGCCGCGGAAGGAGCGACGCCACTCCGGAGCATCCGAACAAACCGCCGAAGAAGGGACGCTGCTGCGGACTTCGAGAGGTACAGGTACTGTCTTAGCAGAGGACGCACCTAGGTTAGGTGGACATCAGTCTCTGCCATCGCGACATTGCATGCTAGTCATACCACGGCACACCGGAGCGTGTACAGTGGAGTAGGGTACTCACCCTATCTTTATTATTTGCGCAGGAGCGTTGGTTTTGTTCCTATGATTTTTGCCACATTCCCTTCCTAAAATCAGGAGAGTACCGGACTGGTACACCGGGGAACCTTTATTATTTGCGCAGGAGCGCTGGTTATTTGCTTCCTATGATTTTGGATCCATTCCCTTCCTAAACACGCAGGAGAGTCCCGGACTGGTACACAGGGGACCCTTTATCATTTGCGCAGGAGCGCTGGTTTTATATTCTTGTTTTTGGGTTTGCACCATCTGTGGAGCTGCACGTTATTCCTGCGGCCCTGTAGTCCTGGACCTGGGAACCAGAGGCCAGTCACTTGAGGAGGGTCACACGACATCGCACCAGGTAACCCAGTGGTTAGTAGGCGGGCACGACACAGAGGAGAGAAGAGAAGGAACGGACAGGACAGTAATCGTGTTCCCTTCTTTCCTTCACAGCTTGGTGTCCAGCGCCATCTAGACTCACGCCTCTCTGGCTTCTACCCCGGGTACCCCCTTGTCCTAGGCGGTGCTCAACCCCGACTAGGGCACGGCGGGAAACGGGGTGGTGGTTCTTGTCGCCTCTGCAGGATCACCCCACCAAGGAGACGGTAAGCCTTGGGAGGGGACTCTGACACAAAGTTATTCAAAATAGAATTTTCAGATTTCCTATGGAAACACGGTCCTAACTATAACTATCTACTGGCGACCGCCAGTAGATAATATATATATTATACATATATATATATACACCAACACCTGAATTTAAAACATAACATCAGCATAGAAGACAGCATCTCTTTTGGAGATTAGAACTCTAATATATAAGTGGAGAAAGCAAAACCATCCAGAAGGTGAGAATTTGGGGATTTATATGTTATGCCCTATTGCTGCATGGAATTACGCCTAATTGAGGTTTATTTTAACAGAAGAAACTGAGGAACTACTATTATTGTTCGTACATTTGAGAGATTACTAATGATGGCAGGTGAGCTAATGTGAAGACACTGCTAACAAGTAATACCGAACTATAGGTTATACTGAAATATGGGTTGTAACGTTGAAAGCTCAGGGTATTGCATTTATATTGTATAACGTGTTGACTGTTTTTTTTATAAAACTTTGTGTATATTTTATGTGGACCTCTGAGTCTAAAATCATAATAAAAAAGTTTAAACTTAAACCTTCAGGCAACTGAATAAATAATATAATTACAGCTGGGGTTATTTTTGTGGAAGCACACAACTTCTGCCCAATCAAAACATGTAAACCTATATACCAATATGTGGGCGGAGCCAAAAGCTCTCTCTGTAGTATTTCTGAAAACGCTTTCTTTGTCAGGGTCAGATTGGTAACGCGGCCACTCTGGAAATGGCTGAAGGGCTGGTAGCCGAGTTCCAGCTGCGGGCTGCTATTTTGGGCTGTCTGTGCTGTTAGGATGCCGCTAGCGGCCCAGCGGGTGCCTGAGTGGCCTTTCTAGAGGCAGATGGGCAGTGGTGTCACTCCCTTCCTCTCACTGGGGCTGGCCCATTAATGTATGCTGATTGAGCGGGGGCGGGGGGTGCTGGAGCGGGTAATGCAAAAAAAATTGTATACCCTCTCCATTTGCATGTTATACTAATTAGAATAATTAACTAATTATAATTATATTAATTGTTTGAAGTGATTTAATTGATCAACCTTATTAATAAATGAATTATACGTGGGATTTGCATTTGCATGGCCTAATTAAATTGTAAACTAAATTATGTACGCATACTACTAATAGAAAATGGGTAAAGTGCATGATATATGTTGCTTTTGGGATGTTTTTGTGATTTGTGCTTTATTAAGTAAGTATAAACCGCTTTGAGTGTTGCTTTCGCTAGATGGGTATTAGCAAGGGAATAACATTTTATTAGTCATTTCGATGTATTAATTACGTTTTGTGTTTCTTTTGTTTAAGTTGACCATTTGGGCCTGCCACAAAATGGCTGCCTCCTGTATCTGACATGACTGACAACGCTCCACGAGGTTCTGGGTGAAGTGCGCCTGTGCTAACACAAGCTACAGTGGCCTCATCTTGACCCTAACCAGACTGTACCCACCAAGGTCGCTCTGGGAAACAAGTCAGCTTTTCTGAAGAACAATAAGATGTCTCTTAAAACCGGAACCCGCAAGAGTGATGACGGAAGGGACAATATTTCCTGGGAAACTGTTGGATGATCTCGGATTATCCAATCAGAAGATCCGAAAAACCCATATTCGATACATTGGACAGTGATTTTACTATAAATTATGGTAGAATAGTGAGGTTGGGGTTCGCCTTCTTTGATTTCCTGACGTTATGCTGACGGAGAGAACGGTGAGACTGCAGGACAGCGGTTTCTCTGAATCCTTGACGGACTGAATTGCTGCCCAATTTCCTGATGAACTGAACTAATTAGATGGGCATAGATTGACGGGTATGCTCCTATGGTCCCTATCCCTTCGTTGGGACTGTAGCGTGCTGCGAGACAACCTGATTGACTTAGAGGACGACTTTCAGCAAGAATAGGTAAATATGATAAATTGTGATTTGCATAATATTTCTTTTCAGGTCGTATTAATCTAGATAAAATTGATTATCAATCGTTCAAATGAGTTGTGTTGTTTATTAATGAGAAATATTCAATAAGAAGGTATAAGAGAAAGTTAGAAGTTCACTTCAACCCGCAACTAGCACAGATCCGTCCCGTCATATGGAAGGGATATTTAGAAGGATTAGATTAGGATAAGTTAAAATATAGTTATGTAAATTTGTGATTTGTTTTAGGCTAAAGATATTCCTTTCATGTCAGTGTTTGGAACAATCATCTCCCGGGAAAAACAGACCAGTGAAGCGTGAATGTTGGTGTTATGAGCTCCACCAGTGAATGTATTGATTGAGAATGTGGTAGTGAGATATTTGGTCTGTGACGAAGGGAGGATTTTGGATTCCACGCTGCATCAGTTTTTCTGGTAGCAGGATGATCGTTTGTTATTGTTTGGGTTTGGTGATTATTGCTTGTACATTGCTTATCGATTATTGATTGGTATTGGTTTATGTACTAACACTCTATGTTGAGTTACGTCGAGTTTTATGTTGTTGGCACGGCTTCTGGGATGTAGGAAGTCGGAAGTTTGTAATGGTTCCGTAGTAGAGCAGAGGTAAGCGCTGCTCTCGGGGAAAGACGGAATTGTTGTTGCCCGTAGGTACACGGGAGAAACGTGTGGCGAGTGAAGTCGCACAACACATTGTCTGGGTTCAATTCGGTAACATTGTCGTGTGTTGCCATTAGAGACATTTTCTGTATGAGAGAAGTGTGTATGATAGCGAAGGTTACCTGTGAAATTTTGGTCTTAGGTACCAGGAGACCAGAAGGTACTCTGATAACGCTTATCACTGAAAAGGTAGCAGGTGTTCTCTGAGCTTGCTAGAAGGACAGAGTAGAGGGAAGCGCTGCTTTGTTAACAAATGTTATAATTCTGTAGCAGAACAGATTGTTCGCTGTTCTCGGGAAAGACAGAATTCTGTGTGACTGTACTACATTTTTTCCGTGTGAAAGTGTGTGAATGAAAAGGCATTCCGGTTAATTGCGAAACTCTGGTTTTATTTCTCAGGAGCATTGGGTCTCCAACTAAGTGTCTTAATTCTAGAGAAGCGGTTAGCTAATGCTTGCTAGAAGGGTAAGGTAGAGGGATGTGCTACTTTATCAACGGAAGTAACGATTCCGTAGTAGGGCAGAGGTAAGCGCTGCTCTTGGGAAAGAAGGAATTCTTGTGAAAAAGGTCTATTACTGTTCTTTGGTTAGCGAAGCGGACAATGGAGATGTTTTTATGTAGTTACTAACAGAATTGTAAATTTGAAAGGTTTGAGAAACTTACCGAGAAAATTTTGTAAAGGAGGGGTCAGTAGAAGCAGGAGCAGGAGCAGCGGCTGTTGACGTCAGAAAGACCGCGCTGGGATTGGCTAGTGGTCTGGAGGCGTAGACGCTCCTGATTGGTGCACGAGTGTACTCCGCGCTAGGATTGGAGAAACATCGAGGTGACGTAGACGTTCCGGATTGGTGCGATAGTGTGAGTCGCGCTGCAATTGGACAGGACAAGGTACAGTTGTAAGGAGAAACTAGCGATACACGGAAGACAGGAAGATGTATTACGATCCGCCTGAAAAAGAGAAAAAATCATGGTTTAGTAAAATCAAGAAGTGGTTTAGAAAGGACAAACCAATTGTGACAAGGGAAGGACAGTTACTTCCTCCGCCGAAAACCCCCGCATCCTTTATGGTTGCGAAATATGGATACCATACTTGTATTTGGTTAGAAAACTGGGTAAGGTATACAAAGGACGACGGAGTCTTAGCTTTCCCAGAACATGGTTCATTTAGTTTGGCGGTTCTGAGAAACTTGAGAGAGAAAATGATGACTTTAGAACCAAGACCTAGACCGACACAATTTGAGGCATTGACAGAATGGGAAGATGAGATGCATGAACGAGAAAGACAGAGAAATGGTAGAGGATATAGGTACATGTTTGGCAGACCATACGGACATGAGACGCATGATGATCGAATGAAAAGGTGGCGGAATGCTAATATGACTGAAGGTTTGTTTCCTGTATGAACGGCAGAGACCAAGGAAGGACGAAAGTGCACTGAGAAAAGACATAATATAGAATCCAGAAAATACGGGGTGAATGAATCTGAGGATGATGTTCTTGATGACATGTTTTATAAAAATCCACCACCGTATCGACCAGAACCAGAAATGTTAACACCAAGCGCCCCAATGAGAGAAACCTTACGAATTATTAAGACCGAAACAATGTCACCAGAATTAGAGAAGGGTAACTCCATTAGAGAGGTAGAAAAGAAGTCAGAGAGTAGAACCAATGGTGAAAATTCAGCAGAATTAGCAAAAACAACTTTAGAATTAACAGAGAAAATAAGAGAACTGACTAAAAACTTAGAAGCGGTAACAGTTCCAGTAACGATAGGTCCAGTAAAGCCCATATTTGATAAACAAAAAGATAGTGAACATTGTTTGACAGTTCCTTATAAGAGCCATAAACAAATTGAGCAGCCAAAACCGAGTCAGAAAGAGAATCCATGGAGACAGACAATGAGTATGATCGAACCAACTGTTTCAAACAATCCATTCATAAGTCCGAATTATTCCGAAAAGAGTAGAACAATAGTAGAGTCATTGTTAGAACCACAAAGGAATCCGGAACAGGATAGCATAGAAAACCCAGTAGGACCATCCGCGGAAGAATTAAGTGAATGGTTAAGAAGCTTACAGAGAAAAGACAAAGAATCCCAATCAATAGATGTGGCCAAATTATGAATGGTATTAGAAGAGTTAATAGTAGGAACTATCCCTACAGAAAAGTTAAAAACTTATCAGGATGAGGAATTATTATTTCTATGCAAAAGTGTAACATGGAGAGCGAAAAACCTACATGAGAGGTTAGGAGAAGTGGCAAATTAAATGGGAATAGATATTGAAAAGGTAAAAGCCTTGCAAAAACCCTACGAATCAATTTCACTGAGAAAGATATTGAAAATTTGAATACCACAGGACGAATAAGTCAGATCAAGGATATAATTGTCTTATTAAGAAAATGGGGAGATGTGGAAAAATGGAAAAGCAGATGGTTCCGAAAACGTGATGATGCCTCAGAAAAAACTATTGCAGCATTTCCTGTTAGGGAAAAGGAAAAGGTAGTAATAGAATGTCCTATGAGAGAGATTCCAGGAGGAGGATATGTACATGTCCCATGGACAAGACAGGACATTTTGTCTTTTACAAATGATTTCCCTCGACTGCGCGAAAAGCCTGTCGAGTGGTACAGGCAGGTAGACAGATTTGTAAAGTTGTCTAAAGTATTATGGATTGACCTGAATAGTCTGTTTGACATAATAGTACCAGCAGATTTATGGACAGAGTGCAAGTTAATGATTAATTGGCCAACTCAAGAATACCCTAGAGATCTGAAAACAGGGGCTCCAGACCCTGAGGTAATGAAAAAATATGAACAGGTTATTGCATTCCTGAAAAATAAGGTACCTCCTAAAGAGACTGACTGGGTAAAAATTGATCGGACACATCAGGAAAGTAAGGAGTCAGTACACGCCTATTATGAAAGGCTGATACTAGCTTTTAAACAGTTTAGTGGAGATGAGAATCTGAGTGAAAAAGATTTGAGTCATTTTGTATACAGGTTTGTATATGGCTTATGTCCAGAAATTAGTGAAATGATAAAACAACATACAGTTGATTGGCAAAATAAGAAAATAGATGAAGTACTGAGACTTGCGAAATACTAGTGATGAGATTGAGGCAAAACAGCGAAAATTAAAAGAAAAGGCTATGTGGGCACAGGTAAAAGTAGCAGAGAGGCAGGAAGCTCAATTGGTAGAACAGGCAAATAATACAGGAACGAGACAGAAATTCGGTTCTGGAAAAGGCAAAGGGAATTTTAATATAGAAGAAGCTAAAAAGAAGTTCCCATGCCATAATTGCGGTAGGATAGGGCACTGGAAATCCGAGTGTAAATTTCCCCCAAGTACTAATAATGGAAATTAATCATTGAATCCACAGGTGCAGAGTGAGGTGAGTGGTCAACTGCCGCAAAAGCAGCAGGTTGTAACACCACAGAATCAGGTGCCAAAACCACCATTTCCACAGAGCAGAACCACACAGAAGTATAGTAATGAATCGGGATTCTACGATGAAGAACAGGTAAATAAGCTGCCACGCGCTAGCGCTGTTTCGCAGTATTGGCTGCAATGCGATGAAAGCGACACAGAAGAAAGCTATTGACGGTGCCAAAGGGAGGAAGAAGAGTGCGTACTTGGCGCCACTCTAGAAGTAGACCAGACAGGACCATTTGTGGATGGGAAGGTTAATGATGAAAATATTACTTTCCTAGTTGATACTGGTGCAACTCGATCAACTGTTAGATCAGCTGATGTTAAGAATCTTCCTCTCTCGGATGAAACAATCCAAGTAGTTGGTGCATCCAACAGACAGATTAAAACTTATCTTACAGAGCCAGTGAAAGTTAGTATAGGGAAATTCTCAGAAATGCACCGCTTTGTCGTGTGCGATACTAGTCCAGTGAATTTACTAGGTAGGGATCTGTTGTGCAAAATGAATTGCACCATATTTTGTACTCCAGACGGAATAGCATTTGAAACACCAGATGACGATGTATTGTATAAGATGACAATACCTAATAGAGAAAATGACGCTGTTGAAACCTATGCAGTATTCAACCCTGACGAATTACCCAAATAATTAAAAAAATCTGTGAAAGCAGAAGTTTGGGATTTCACTGGAGAAGATGTAGGACTAATGAGAAATGTAGATCCTATAAAGATAACAGTGAAGGAAGGAATAAGCTATCCAAATGTCCCTCAATATAACTTGACACCTGAGATAATTGAAGGAGTAACTCCTATAATAGAGAAGATGATTAAGCAAGGAATTTTGAGAGAAATAATGAGCAGCCCATGTAATTCATCCATAATGGGATTGAAAAAACCTAATGGGAAGTTCAGGATAGTACAAGATCTGAGAAAAGTAAACAAAATTGTTGTGTCCTATACCAAATCCATCAGTGATTTTATATCAGATTCCCCATGATGCAGAATGGTACACAGCGATTGATCTATGCCATGCATTCTTTTCTATTCCATTGCACCACGACAGTCAGCAAATATTTGCATTTCGTTTTGGTGAACGTATCTTGGCATGGTGTTGAATCCCACAGGGGTATACAGAGAGCCCCTCAATATTTAACCAGGTATTGAAAATGTCTTTGGAAAATCTAGAAATGCCCGAAAATTCAGTGTTGGTTCAATACATCGACGACCTTCTTGGGGCGTCAAAACACGTGAAGCCTGTGAGGTAGACACTATAGCATTATTGAATCATTTGGCAGATGGAGGATTAAAGGTGTCACCATCAAAATTACAGTTTTGCAAAAAGGAAGTACAGTATTTAGGACATAACATTGAGAAAGGACTGAGGAAAATAACAATAGACAGAATCAGAATCATAAAAGAAATGAGAGCTCCCATGACCCAAAGAGAGGTGAGAATGTTTCTGGGAATGGTGGGATATTGTCGTCAGTGGATTAGCAATTTTTCTTTGATTGCAAAACCTTTGGTGCGGCTGACGAGGAGTGATGTGAAAGATCCCATTGATTTGAACAAGGAAGAATTAGCAGCATTCAAACGATTGAGAGATGGATTGTGTGAAGCACCTGCATTAGGTATGCCTGATTATGAGAAGGAGTTTGAATTGTACTGCAGTGAGAGAAACGGATGTGCACTCTCCGTGTTGATACAAAAACATGGAAAACTGAGGAGACCAATTGCATATTTTTCATCCATGCTCGACCCGGTAGCCGTAGCCTTACCTGGGTGTTTGAAAGCAGTAGCTGCTACATGTAGGAGTTTGGAACAGAGTGAAGGAATTGTGATGGGATATCCATTGAAAGTGTTTGTACCTCATGATGTGGCGATCCTTTTAACAAGGAGTCGTACTCAGTATATGACACATAGTCGACTGACTAAGTATGAGAAGGTCATATTAGGTGCAACCAATGTGAGTCTTGTGAGGTGTTTGAATGTGAATCCTGCAACATTATTGCCTGATGCTGAGAATGTGGAAGTCAGAAATGAAGTAGATCATGATTGTTTGGATGTACTTGACTTTTACACAAAACCACGACCAGATATAAAGGATGTGCCGTTGTCAGAAAGTGATTTTGTGATGTTTGTTGATGGATCATGTTTGAGAACAGATGAAGGAGTGCAGCATATGCAGTATGCACAGTTGCAGCAGTTCTGGAAGCATCCTACCTGAAAGGAGTAAAATCAGCTCAAGTGGCAGAATTAGTGGCCCTGACTAGAGCATGTAAAATTGGAAAAAGTGTGAGAGTGACTGTGATAACAGACAGCCAGTATGGCTGTGGACTGGTCCACGACTTTGGCCAATTGTGGCTACAGAGAGGTTTCCTAACCTCAAGTGGAACTCCAATTAAGAATGCTGAAGTGGTTGGAAAATTGCTCGAGGCGATACAGCTGCCTAGACAATTGGCTGTTGTGAAATGTGCTGCTCATAGTCATGGTGGTGACTATGTCTCTACAGGGAACAGGTACGCTAACGACATTGCACAATATTGCGCGCGTAATTAGAATTCTATCAATCGGGCAAAGGAAAGAGAAACGTTTTCTTGCTCTTTGATGTTTACTAACATTGAGGAACATGGGAAGAAGTAAGACAATTGCAGGAAGAAGCAGGAGATGAGGAAATGAAGCAGTGGATAAAAGCAGGATGTGCACCAAGGGAGGAAGATCAGGTGTGGGTTTACCGAGATGGAAGACCAGTTATGCCTGATAGCATGATGTCTACCATGGCACGGATGTATCATGGCCAAGGACACATAGGGAGAGACGCCATGATCAGGTCATTTAAGCAGACCTGGTAGAATGCAAAATTCAGACTTGTAGCAGAAAGTCTTTGGCAAAGATGCCTAATATGTCAGCAATACAATCCTGGGAGGAAGACAGTAGTGAGTCTAGGAACAATAGGCCGAGAAGGAGGGCCTTTTACCAGAATGCAAGTAGATTTCATTGAGATGCCTCCCTGTAACAGATTGAGGTATGTGTTGGTTATGGTTTGCCTAGTCTCTAGGTGGATGGAAGCATTCTCAACAAGGAGAAATGATGGGATGACCTTGGCAAAGCTACTTTTGAGAGAATTCATCCCTAGGTTTGGGTTCCCAGTGACAATTGAGTCAGACCGAGGAGGACACTTCCATAATGAGATCATAAAATTGATTTGTGAAGCATTGAATGTACAGCAAAAACTACATTGTGCCTATCGACCAGAAGCTTCTGGTGTGGTTGAACAAATGAATGGTACTATCAAAAATAGAATAGGGAAAATGTGTTTAGCCACAGGTATGAAATGGCCTGATGTCTTGCCTCTGGCACTCATGACTAGTAGATCAATACCAGACAGAACTACAGGGTTGAGTCCTCATGAAATCATCATGGGACGCGCCATGAGACATGTGTTCATACCAGTCAACAAGCTGATGACTATAACTGATGACATGGTGTTGGAATACTTTAAAGGCCTGGCTGACGCAGTTTATTCTGTGTTTCATCAGGTTGGAGTGGATGCCACCACTCTTGAAAAGAAGCCAGCCCATGATCTGAGCCCAGGGGACTGGGTAAGAATAAAAGTCCACAGAAGAAGAAACTGTTTGGTCCCAAGGTGGGGAAAACCGAGACAAGTCATTCTGACCACAACCACAGCTGTGAAGTGTGCTGGACTGAAAAATTGGATCCATGCAAGTCATGCTTTGAGAATTCCAAATCCAGTGGACAGCACAGAAAATGAATATTTTGGTGAATCAGAATCAAGTACCGAGTCAGATGACGGAGAGTCAAAAGCAGAAGAAAACTCTGAAAGGGGGGAAACAGAACCAAGCCTAACACTAGTCCCCAGAAGAAACTCTCTGAGAAGGAGACTGCAGATTTCTGATACCAGTTCAGATTCTGAAAACGAACAAGGAAAGAAAGGTTCCAGAAAAGAGCATAAAAAGATCAGAGAAAAAGAAGGAACGATAAAGGAAGGAACGATAAAAGGGATAAGTGAGAAGGAAGTGCCAAATTAAAGACTGAGAGAAATTCCACCTGAAAAAAACCAGTTTAGATGAACAAGGGACAGGTACAGAGAGAGAGGGACAGATTTCTGCGGAAGACCCCCGAGGAGGTGTAGGGAACTGCAACATCCAGTTAGGTGAAGGGACAAGTAGTCAGCAGGAAGATTGCGTGTCGGAGACCCGAGGAGGGACAGAAGTAGGGAATATCAAAACAAGTGGTGGAAAAAGAGATTGTTGAAAAGAAAAAGCAAGTTGAGACAGAATCTGAAGAAAGCGAGAACGAAATACCAGAAGGTCGAGTTCTAAGAAAGAGAGCTTGGAAAAATGAAAAGAATGACAAAGGAAGTAAGTTGAAAAGAGCTGCAAAAGACGACGTATGGCCAAATAAAATAAAGAAATTGAGATATCGGCTAACACGAGTAAATTCATCAAGAGCTGAACAGGTGAATGAAGTGACGAGTCAGGAGAAATCGAAGGAAGAAGAGACAAATGTGACCAAAGAAAGCAGAAGAACAAGAAAACCTAACCATAAGTATAAGTCACCAGAATGGACGTATGTGGCCCTGCCTGAAAGATAACAAGAGGCAGATAGTCAAGGAAATCCAGAGGAGACTGTACTGAAAGTGGTTAAAGAAGAAGAAGAATCAGAAAACCTGAGAGTTCTCTTATCCGACATCGGAGAAGAAGAAGCGGAAGTTCAGGAAATTCTGTATCCGGATTATGAAGAAAAAGCAAAGGATGATGAGATGCCAAACTGAGTAAATTCAGAAAGCTGCTGATGATGAAACAATAAAATAAGACAAAAAGATAAAACTGGTAGAACCAAGAAGGTTTAGAACCTTGGGTTAGAAAAACTAGTTGTGAAGTAGAAGAGGCTAAGTCAAAAGACACAGTCCATTTTAGCAGAGATGGCTAACATAGAAAGTAGCAAAGGTAGATGTACCTTCATGAGAAGATGGTGTAAAGTGTGTTGTTGTTGTACAGGATTATTAATGCTTCTATGGAGCATACTTGCTCTTGTAATTTCTTTTAAAGTTACTATAGATACATTAGAAGGATATAGTGAGAATAAAGTGAATGTAGGGAAAATTCCAAAGGTAGTACCGACAGTAATAGATAAAAACTATTTACATAAAGATAGGTCTATAACAGATTTTTCTAACAATGTGTTTTCGAAGTTATTGTATGAATATGTAAAAACAATGGATGTAAGGGACTGCTACGTCTGCATGCAGTTACCTGCCTCTGTTGCAGAGGGAGTGACTTACCATCACCTTCCGGCAACATATGGAATAACCTGTAGTGTAATAGCTAGTTTGTTTTATCAGACAGGGAGATTAGAATATTATTTTTCAGATATAGATAACATTTGTGCACAAGTACCTGCTAATAATAAACTAAATAGGGTGAAACCTGCTAAAGTATTGGGTGAATTTTTCTTAGAGACTCAGGAATTAACATTAGAATCTATATTTAGAAACAATTTGACTTGCAGTTTGCAGAAAGAGGAGAAAACATTTCTAGACATGGTTGAAGAAAGAAGACATAAAATGCAAAGAAAGGCATCAGAAGGAAGGGTGGAGAAAACAGTATGGGATGTAGAAATGGAGAAACATTTGATGAAGGGATAATCTACTCTAACAATAGCTTTAGATTTGCCTCAGAAAGGGAAATTTTGTATAAGAAGGAATCAAACTGAATTCGATTATTACTTTTTGGGTAACAGTGAGTGCCATGATACATACCGAGCAAAAACCAAAGGAAATGATGGACGGAGTGTTGAACATTGCAAGCACTCACCCCCAGTCAACTGATCTGGGTTTAATCCATCACCGTTCTTTAGCCCACTCTGCCACCCCAGTTCAGACATGGCCATATGCAAATCAGTCTGACCCTGTGCCTCATGGGAACAGTCCAGCCCGAACTGCCAAGCCATGTCTTCCCTGGACCGGAAACAAGCTTCCTAGGACTTGTTTCTGGCATTTCAGCTGTCTTCAGCCAGGCTTGCTTGAATCCAGTGGCAAAGTGAGCAAGGGACTCACGTCTGAGCATACCCTGCCAACTTATGGCGAACAAAGCAAAAACCAAAGGAAATGATGGACGGAGTGTTGAACATTGCAAGCACTCACCCCCAGTCATTTGATCTGGGTTTAATCCATCACCGTTCTTTAGCCCACTCTGCCACCCCAGTTCAGACATGGCCATATGCAAATCAGTCTGACCCTGTGCCTCATGGGAACAGTCCAGCCCGAACTGCCAAGCCATGTCTTCCCTGGACCGGAAACAAGCTTCCTAGGACCGGTTTCTGGCATTTCAGCTGTCTTCAGCCAGGCTTGCTTGAATCCAGTGGCAAAGTGAGCAAGGGACTCACGTCTGAGCATACCCTGCCAACTTATGGCGAACAAAGCAAAAACCAAAGGAAATGCTGGACGGAGTGTTGAACATTGCAAGCACTCACCCCCAGTCAACTGATCTGGGTTTAATCCATCACCGTTCTTTAGCCCACTCTGCCACCCCAGTTCAGACATGGCCATATGCAAATCAGTCTGACCCTGTGCCTCATGGGAATAGTCCAGCCCGAACTGCCAAGCCATGTCTTTCCTGGACCGGAAACAAGCTTCCTAGGACCGGTTTCTGGCATTTCAGCTGTCTTCAGCCAGGCTTGCTTGAATCCAGTGGCAAAGTGAGCAAGGGACTCACGTCTGAGCATACCCTGCCAACTTATGGCGAACAAAGCAAAAACCAAAGGAAATGATGGACGGAGTGTTGAACATTGCAAGCACTCACCCCCAGTCAACTGATCTGGGTTTAATCCATCACCGTTCTTTTGCCCACTCTGCCACCCCAGTTCAGACATGGCCATATGCAAATCAGTCCGACCCTGTGCCTCATGGGAACAGTCCAGCCCGAATTGCCAAGCCATGTCTTCCCTGGACCGGAAACAAGCTTCCTAGGACCGGTTTCTGGCATTTCAGCTGTCTTCAGCCAGGCTTGCTTGAATCCAGTGGCAAAGGCAGCAAGGGACTCACGTCTGAGCATACCCTGCCAACTTATGGCGAACAAAGCAAAAACCAAAGGAAATGATGGACGGAGTGTTGAACATTGCAAGCACTCACCCCCAGTCAACTGATCTGGGTTTAATCCATCACCGTTCTTTAGCCCACTCTGCCACCCCAGTTCAGACATGGCCATATGCAAATCAGTCTGACCCTGTGCCTCATGGGAACAGTCCAGCCCGAACTGCCAAGCCATGATACATACCGAATCATGGGTGGATGGGGATTTAAAGGTGGAAGAGATCCAGTATTCCCTGGACTATATTTTATCTGTGGGAACAAAGCATATTATCGTTTGCCAGACCATTGGTATAGCACATGTTATGTAGGCCTGGTATTTCCAAAAATCTTCCATATGGATAGAGGAGAAGATTGTGTACATAGTTTAAGTAATCATATAGTACATAGAAAGAGAGAATCTTGGACAGAAATTGTAGGAGACATTTTTGGAGCATTGTTACCAGCAGTGGGAATATCTCTGAATGCAAACAAAATTAGAAGATTATCAACTGTAGTGGATCGCTTGTCAACAAGTACCGCTGGAGGATTCTTATTGGTAAACACTGAAATGGTTGCCATGCGTGCTATGGTAATGCAACATCGACTTACCCTTGACATACTTTTAGCAAACGAGGGTGGAGTCTGTGGAATGTTGAAGGTTCAACATTGTTGCACTTACATTCCAGATGAAAGTAAGGATCTGAAGGTTTATATTAGAAATATTACCGAATTGCATGATGAAATTGTACCACTGGAGGTTGAAAGTGTTTGGGAAAGAATTGGAAAGAAGATATCAGCTATTAAAAATGTCTTAGTTAAAATAGGTAGTACATTTATAGGTAAAATATTGTTTCCATTGACATGTGTGATTTCAATAATATTAGTGATTAGATTAGGTTGTATTTGTTGTAAAAACAGTAAAAACAAGAAAAGATTAAAAAGAGAAAAATTAAAGAGAAAAGATGATAAACAAGATAGAGAATTAGAAGAGATAGAATTGGAAGAGTAGAAGGAGAGTATGTATAAATCAGCAAAAAGAGAAGAATTTGGGGAAACTAAATTATGAATGAGAGCAAGAACACATTTCCAAAGAGAAAAAAACAAAAATGTTGTTGGATAGTGGTGATAAAATCACCAAAAGGGGGATTGCTGGAGCGGGTAATGCAAAAAAATTTGTATACCCTCCCCATTTGTGTGTTATACTAATTAGAATAATTAACTAATTATAATTATATTAATTGTTTGAAGTGATTTAATTGATCAACCTTATTAATAAATGAATTATACATGGGATTTGCATTTGCATGGCCTAATTAAATTGTAAACTAAATTATGTACGCATACTAATAATAGAAAATGGGTAAAGTGCATGATATATGTTGCTTTTGTGATGTTTTTGTGATTTGTGCTTTATTAAGTAAGTATAAACCGCTTTGAGTGTTGCTTTCGCTAGATAAATACACACACATATGGGTATTAGCAAGGGAATAACATTTTATTAGTCTTTTCTATGTATTAATTATGTTTTGTGTTTCTTTTGTTTAAGTTGACCATTTGGGCCTGCCACAAAATGGCTGCCTCCTGTATCTGACATGACTGACAACGCTCCACGAGGTTCTGGGTGAAGTGCGCCTGCGCTAACACAAGCTACAGTGGCCTCATCTTGACCCTAACCAGACTGTACCCACCAAGGTCGCTCTGGGAAACAAGCCAGCTTTTCTGAAGAACAATAGGATTTCTCTTAAAACCGGAACCCGCAAGAGTGATGACGGAAGGGACAATATTTCCTGGGAAACTGTTGGATGATCTCGGATTATCCAATCAGAAGATCTGAAAAACCCATATTCGATACATTGGACAGTGATTTTACTATAAATTATGGTAGAATAGTGAGGTTGGGGTTCGCCTTCTTTGATTTCCTGACGTTATACTGATGGAGAGGACGGTGACACTGCAGGACAGCTGTTTCCCTGAATCTTTGACGGACTGAATTGCTGCCCAATTTCCTGATGAACTGAACTAATTAGATGGGCATAGATTGACGGGTACGCTCCTATGGTCCCTATCCCTTCGTTGGGACTGTAGCGTGCTGCGAGACAACCTGATTGACTTAGAGGACGACTTTTAGCAAGTATAGGTAGATATGATAAATTGTGATTTGCATAATATTTCTTTTCAGGTCGTATTAATCTAGATAAAATTGATTATCAATCATTCAAATGAGTTGTGTTGTTTATTAATGAGAAATGTTCAATAAGAAGGTATAAGAGAAAGTTAGAAGTTTACTTCAACCCGCAACTAGCACAGATCTGTCCCGTCACATGAAAGGGATATTTAGAAGGCTTACATTAGGATAAATTAAAATATAGTTATGTAAATTTGTGATTTTTTTTAGGCTAAAGATATTCCTTTCATGCCAGCGTTTGGAACAATCATCTCCTGGGAAAAACAGACCAGTGAAGCGTGAATGTTGGTGTTATGGGCCCCACCAGTGAATGTATTGATTGAGAATGTGGTAGTGAGATCTGTGGTCTGTGACGAAGGGAGGATTTTAGATTCCCCGCTGCATCAGGGGCCTGAGCAGAAGTGGTCTCACTTGCATCCATGTGTGGCTCAGCAGTGTGAACTAATGTGTGCATTTTTTTTATTATCTAAGTGAAGTTAATAAAACATGCCCCCATCCCCTTTCTTTTCATAAAACATTGCTGAAGCAGTGTTTTGCGGAAAGGCAATACGCAAACGTGGGCCGCTTTCTTTGGTGTGCCCGGGCCGATTTTTTATCCCAATCCCATCCTGGTTTTGGATACATTATGTCTGGTCACACCTACATGTCACGCTAGCACCAAAAATACTGAGAATCTTTGCCGAGTGAGGAGCAGTGGGCAAGCCGCAGCGGGCAAGCCGCAGCATGTAGAGGATTAATTTAACATTTGTGCTCGATTTTTCTACAGTTGAATGCGGAAAAGAGCGTAAGGAAAACATCCCCCTACTTATATGGAAATTGGGGGCGGAGAAGATTGGAAGAAGAAGAAGCAACATCCATCACGGAATCAGGCAACTATTACGGAAATCGAAATAAAGGGCGGACTTTCTCCTTCCACATGCGCGTAAGAAGCTGCGCACGGTCCCTCATCCTCTATTATACGGGAAAGGTGTCAGCAGCTCTCACGTGCCTCCCGTGACGTCACGCTCACATGACTCGACAACGCTGGTATAGCTCAGCGGCCGAACAACTGAGGTCTCCCTCCCAGTGCTTGCCCCATCTTGACAGCTCGACCCGCAGGGGTAGCAGCAGACAGCACGCGGCGGCAGAGTCTTCATCAACTGCCCCTTACACACCTTTGCAATCTATCTGGCGCGCTCCTTATTCCTTGCAGCACCCTCTACGCCGCTCCTACACTATCATGGCTCTGGGCGGTTCCTGGTGGCGGACGCTGCTTGCGTTATTGTTGCTTGGTGAGTCAGGTGAAATGTTAATGTTTCCGGGTGGAAGTAAAAGGGGAAGAAATGTGCGTTGTGTAGATTTCGTGAGGTTGGGAACGGGGCCTTACTGAGTTTTCCACTGCGTATAGTCTTCTTCCGGGTATAGTGGGTATGGCTTCTGACTCGAGGACTCTGATAACCCGAAAGAGGACCTGGCTCCATTTCCCCGTTTGACGCGCGCTGATAGAGTGAATTACTTGGGCAGTTAAAGAGACTTTTTGTTTTACTTTACCAAAGTAAGCCTCGTGAGAAATACCTAGCGCTCATAATAAACAATCCATTTCTTTAATGCTGACTTTAAAAAATGGAGTGGTGAAGTGTTTTGATGATGTTGCAAAGTTTTTAGCTGCCACATTACGCTGTATTAGCAGTTTCACTTTAAACTAACTGGAAAAGTCGAAACACGCTAAAAGGGTTGCTTTGGGCCACATACTTTGAGATATAGGTACTTGGTTTTGAGCCATTGATACTTTGACAAAAGTTTGCCCAGGGATCTGTAGGTATTTACATCTTCTTCTGACACAAGAAATCCTTACATATTTAAAAAAAAAAAAAAAAAAGGAAAACATTATTTCCTTTTTCTTTCCTTTAAATTATACCTGAATCTAGAACTTTTCAAACTCAAATAACCTACGTCGCAGTAAGGCATTTTAAGTGGAGTGCATAAACAAAATGCATAGTCAGACCTGGAGTTCAATTTGTTAATTAACCTGTTGACACCGAGAGAGGTTGTGTTCTAGTCCGTGCATTGGTGGAGTAGGTCATAGAAGCCTCATATTTAACCACCTATCCTATTTGATCATCTGTCCTGCTTGCGCTCTCTCGAGCCAAAAACATTTAAGATTACCAAAGTAGAGTCGGGTTGGCCGATAGGGCTATCTGGCAGCGTCAGTACGTGGTCCCCTCTTCCTTTTTTTGGGGGAGGGGGGGTGTTTGTAGGCTTGTTTTATGGTCTTGGCGGAATTACTATTGTTGTTGTTATTTATCTTCTGCCGTTACCTCAAACGTTGCCAGCAGCAAGCACCAATGAACGCAGGCATCCATAAATTGCAAAACAAATACAACTTGGCTTTGAAAGTTCAAAACTGATCAGACTTGCAAGTGTGGGGCAGTTATTTACCTATCTGTTTTAGCTAATGATTGACGCTTTTTTTTTTCTTCTTCAGTGTTAGGGCTTATTTTCTGTCCAGTCCTAACTGCTAAAATCCACCCTTTTCTTTTCTAGATTATGCAGATCTCTTATGGTGCTATGGTTCAACTTCTTGGGCAGATTTCCCTAAAGTTCATGGCAGGCTGATTTCAACGCTTATGTATAATATAGGCAAATCACTCCTGTGGGAGGGTACATCTACATGAGTTAAGTCCTATAAGGAGGCGAATTGTACATACACAAATTCACACCACTCTCACTTAGATTGTTGGGAAGTCGTGCACCTTCCTGGAAAGTAGAAACTGAATGAAAAGGAAGAAACTCCTATCTGGAGTGAGAAGTTGACCCTTGCTCATTGACTGCTGGACTATATAAATATGCTGTCAGTTACCAGCTTCAAGAGGATATCGGCACAGACTTTGTGAAAGGCTTGAAGGCAAACTAGTATTGACTTTTTTGTACTTTTTTTTTTTTTTTTTTTTTTCGCCCTAACCGAATTCTACCCCCCCCCCCTTTCTTCAGGCCGCCATTTCATCCCCTCTTTCGTTGACTATGGCAAAAACAACCTTATAATTGGTTAGCATGAAATATGAAAAGATTGACGATTTCTTATATCATGTAAGCTTATGCACCTCCAACAGTTGGTTTAAAGATGATTTTTTTTAAATGTATTTTTTTTAAAGAAATAATACTGAGCATGCGCTGTCTATTAGCAACATGCTGTATTTACTCAGTGGGCTTGTATCCAGCGCATAGACTTGTCATTTGCTGGCGTCATTGTCCCTCTTCTATTCTGTCTTTTGGTTTATGGCATGCACTTCATGGCTCTGGCAGTGTTTATCCCTCCCTGAGAGCATCGACCACATACAATCTCTCTCCACTAGTTATAATCATCCCATGTGTTTTTATGGACTGATTCTTCTTTGTTTACAAAGCAATTTATATGATCACATTTCCCCAGGCCATCCCCGCACCACCACCTCCAGCTCGTCACTGCCTGTTTTCAGTGCAGCAAGGGTCCTTCAGTGATTTAAACTTTCTACTCCGTGGAGTGGGTACTTTGCAAAGCTCTCTAAGAGAGTGAACTCTTATTCCTTTCTGAGTTTCAGGCTGTCAATTCTAGCGGCATACTCTATTCTTGCTGACTATATACTCTGAGATTTAAAAGAATGAAAACAAAATGGGTTGCTTTGAGGGATGTCACTAACGTAATCAAAATCTGGGGTTTGGTTGCAAGATGATAAAGTTCAAATTCCGGTATTGGCTCATCTGTATCAGTTAATGGAGAGCAAATTTTAAAACTTGAAAATTTGAGGATTTTTGCCGACCCAAATGAGGGAAAAAATTATGTGGGTAAGTTTTTCTTAACATATTTTTTTTCCTGATTGCAGACAAGACTTTAAAAGTGATAGGCACTTAGGTAATGTTATCATCATTTATGACCAAATTGTCGCCTGGTTATAGAGGGGGTATGCTGCTGTGACTGGAATTCTGAAGCAGTTTCTCCTCCTTGCCCCACCCAAATAAGATTTAATAATCCAGTTAAATACATCAGACACTGTCCTTTAACATTTACCTGCTGCAGCCTAATTGTGTCACCCTTAATCCTGGACTGCATATCCTTTGGTAATTCGAATAATATGAAATTCAAGGGAGTTTTCCAGTTGCTTCTATTGTGTTATTAGGACTGTTATATTTTGGAGATAGACTCATACCAGTATCATCTGAATAAAGCTATTTGAGGGCTTATGGAATATTTGGAATTTCTTTATTCTTTGTTAATCATATATTGGGATAAAGGTTCATTAAATGTAGGAAAGGTACCCAGGGCAATCCCTGTCTGGTAATCTTTTCTACCTCAATTTGCTTTTTCCTCTCCTCTCCTCTTCTATTTAAAAAGTTAGCCTGTGAGCCCTCGTACTGAGACTGCAAGATTGCAAAGACGTGCAAACTCCTGGGGGAAACCCATCCGAATAAGGACCTGTTGCCGGAATGTCCAGTTCATTTGGCCACATGCTTTCCCAGCATCCAGGAACCACAAAGTGCTTTAAATGCTACGTATGTCTGCTATGTTGACTGTGTCCCATATATATTGTAAAATGGTATCAAGTCCTTTTAGTTAGATCTGATTGTTTATCATGCTCTCCAGCCAGCCTGGTGGTATATTCATAAAAATCTTATAGCCTGAATTTAAAACCTTAATTGGTCTATGTGAATCGCATTCCTGAGGCTCTTTTAATCGCCTTTGAAATATAACAAGCTTCCCTATTTTGAAAGAGATGGGTGGATTGTATTGAAGTTTGATTCTTGGTGCGGGGTCAAGGTATTTGCTAATTATTTACTAATCTCAGTTGGAAGGCAGTCTTCCTCCTGATGCCTTGGTAGAGGGTAGAATGCACACCCCTTACATTTCTTTACCTGTTATTTGAAGCAGGTATTTCTTAATTCTGAAAAAAAAACTACAAATAGGGTCTGGGGGAAAATGTTTAAAGACCTTAACGGATTTTTAATCCCCCTTTCTTAATATTTAATTACAATGAAAAAATCTAAGGTCTATAGCTAAGCAACTCTAGATACAATTCAAAAAAGTTGCCACTTAGCAATTGCTCCAGGAGATAAAAATTGAGTAAGCATACAAAATACCAAGTGCAAAAGGTGAAGGACAGAGAAGATGAGAGAGAGAACTTAATAGGGATAGTTAGCATCCCATCATTACACTCACAAAGTGCCCAGTGTCATCATCTGGGGTACCAACCAACTCTTCTTGACAACCTCTTATAGCATAGAGGAGATATGAAAGAGTCGTATCCTCTTATCAAGTATGAATCAAGGAAAAGGGGAAAAATCTTACTGCTAAGATGCAGTGTAAATTTCTAGGATTTTTTTTTTTAAGTTTTTTAAAATAGAATAAGCCAAAGACAAACAACAAGTATATATTTCTTGCTTGTCTAGTCAATCGCATTCCTATCTAAAAGCTGTGTATGAAAAAGAAGGAGCAGTTGTAAATAGTTACTGCTCCTGTTTCTGGTCGACATGTTTCAGCCTTCGGGAAGACTATCCCTGGCTTTCTTCAGGACCTCATTCACAAAGCTTCCAGTAGTAGGCTTCGCAAGAAATAATGGGTTACTACTGTACCCTCAATAGCTGTCTTTGATTTCTCAATGTAAATTTTGATGTATTCAAACATCTGAAAACAACAAAAAAGGTGTGTTTAACCCCTTCCATGCTCATGACGGAACGATTCCGTCATGAGCATCGGTTGAGCTGTGCTCATGACGGAACCGTTCCGTCATGGCCCCGCCCGCGCTCAAACCCTTCAGCACCGCGGGGGAATCCGCGCAGCGCTGAAGGGGTTAAAATTTAGTTATACAATTAATCACATAGCATTATGTATCTGCACCTTTTGACACCATTTACAAAGGTATCTTGAAAACATAAAATAATGCTTACCAATACATTTTGAGGAAAAGACCTCACCTCGCTTGGCACCAGCTCAAGTCAAGAGAAAGGCCCCGCTCTGAAAAATAAACATGAGCCAATGAGAAAAATGTGCAATTGCTTATTTCAAAAAGCAGAATGCAAAAAACGCTTGGACAGGTCCTTTACTATTTCAATATTCAAAAATAGGGCCTGTCAGAAAAGCAACAAATGGCATTTGAGGACAAAAGTCCGCGGTCAGGCACAGAGGACAGTGCAACAACTCAAAATACTCCAAGGACACACCAAGAAAATGGAGAAAGAAATAGGGCCTATCTGGCTTATGATGTACAAAGAGTAGCGGCCCTAACAAACTAACGAGTCATCACTATTTAAGAGTGGGAGCTGCATCTTTTGGCAGCATGATGAAATAATTATTCAATCTCGTTTACTCATTAATTTGGGCACGGTAGTCACAGAAAAACAATAATAATGTGGTTGAAAAAGTATTTTAAATGGCACAGTAGATATTAAGACAAAGTTCGAAACATGGTTTTAAGAAACACCCGTATCTCAAAAGCGCCAAATTTTTTAAATAAAATACGTTCAAATCATTTAAGAAAATCACAGGGAAGTGTTGTATATCCATACCTGTCCGTCGGTACCTCCTGTAGTTTTTACATACGTAATGTTTCAAGCGCCGTAAGTTCCACCGGCTTTCGATTCCAGATTACTTACAGCTGTTGATAATTTGTAACGGTATAAATGTAAGCTGATTCGTCACGTCCGGTACCTCCATCCCAGCACGAGTCCCTGTCGGAGGTACCGACGGACAGGTATGGATATACAACACTTCCCTGTGGTTTTCTTAAATGATTTGAACGTATTTTATAAAAAAATTTTTTTGGCGCTTTTGAGATACGGATGTTTCTTAAAACCATGTTTCGAACTTTGTCTAATATCTACTGTGCCATTTAAAATACTTTTTCAACCACATTATTATTGTTTTTCTGTGACTACCGTGCCCAAATTAATGAGTAAACGAGATCGAATAATTATTTCATCATGCTGCCAAAAGATGCAGCTCCCACTCTTAAATAGTGATGACTCGTTAGTTTGTTAGGGCCGCTACTCTTTGTACATCATAAGCCAGATAGGCCCTATTTCTTTCTCCATTTTCTTGGTGTGTCCTTGGAGTATTTTGATTTGTTGCACTGTCCTCTGTGCCTGACCGCAGACTTTTGTCCTCAAATGCCATTTGTTGCTTTTCTGACCGGCCCTATTTTTGAATATTGAAATAGTAAAGGACCTGTCCAAGCGTTTTTTGCATTCTGCTTTTTGAAATAAGCGATTGCACATTTTTCTCATTGGCTCATGTTTATTTTTCAGAGCGGGGCCTTTCTCTTGACTTGAGCTGGTGCCAAGCGAGGTGAGGTCTTTTCCTCAAAATGTATTGGTAAGCATTATTTTATGTTTTCAAGATACCTTTATAAATGGTGTCAAAAGGTGCAGATACATAATGCTATGTGATTAATTGTATAACTAAATTTTAAACACACCTTTTTTGTTGTTTTCATATGTTTGAATACATCAAAATTTACATTGAGAAATCGAAGACCGCTATTGAGGGTACAGTAGTAACCCATTATTTCTTGCGAAGCCTACTACTGGAAGCTTTGTGAATGAGGTCCTGAAGAAAGCCAGGGATAGTCTTCCCGAAGGCTGAAACATGTCGACCAGTAAACGGGAGCAGTAACTATTTACAACTGCTCCTTCTTTTTCATTTTTTTCATACACAGCTTTTAGATAGGAATGCGATTGACTAGACACAAGCAAGAAATATTTACTTGTTGTTTGTCTTTGGCTTATTCTATTTTAAAAAAACACTTTAAAAAAATGTTTCCTAGAAATTTACACTGCATCTTAGCAGTAAGTTTTTTCCTTGATTCATACTTGATAAGAGGATACGACTCTTTCATATCTCCTCTATGCTATAAGAGGTTGTCGAGAAAAGTTGGTTGGTACCCCAGATGATGACACTGGGCACTTTGAGAGTGTAATGATGGGATGCTAACTATCCCTATTAAGTTCTTTCTCTCATCTTTTCTGTCCTTCACCTTTTGCACTTAGTATTTTGTATTTCTTAATTCTGCCCACCCTTATTCAGTTGGTATATGGGCAAGATTTTACTGATGTAGTTCTTGATATTACAGAAACCTTTGCTATTTTATAAGATTCTGCTTCTAGTTTGGCTGTTTCTGTATTTTTGATCTGCTGTTTCTGACTAGAATGTCGATTTTGCCTGTTTCTAATTGCTAGCACTATTTGATATCGGAATATCTGTAAGATATGCTTAACTGTCTCCCATATCGTTTTATCATCTGCAGACCCAGTGTTTAGGTAAAAACAAAAAAAGTTGTGTAATAAGTAATGTTTCTTATCCAGATTTGCGATTAGAGGCATGCTGGTCTTCCAAAAAACCTTTATAAAAACAACAAACAAAAACTATTTCTGTCCTCTTCCTTTCAGCCAATTTTGTTTCTTGTAATTTAAGCATGGTCAGAGAAGACCTGAGGAGAAATTTCAGCCTCAATACATTTTGACATTGACAAAGTGAGGAGGTAATCAAGTCGGGACTTATTTTATATTTATCTGAGCTTGGGTACCGACAGTTTACTATATAGTAGCCATATATACTAATATCTCTAAAGTCTCCCTCGTATGTAGATTATGCTCCATGTTTCTGGGTTTACATGGGTGGTAAACTGACAAGTTCTTGTGTTGACTGTTTCAGAGGATGCAGGTCTTTCCTAATTTGGCCATATTACTTAGCTACTGCCAATATTGCTTATCAATTGTATCTGCCGGAGACTACTTCTGCTTTTCTTGGTCAATAACCTAGTTATTCCCTTTTCTTATTGGAGTTTCAACACCACTTACGGCACCAGTAGCGTTTGAGCATTTGAGCTCTGATTCTCAACTGTATTTAGTCAGGGGCTCAGAATTTTTAACCTTTAATTGCGTTTCTTGCAACAGAATATTATCGGCTTTCTTGTAATATTCAGCTTTTCTTCATGGAGAAGATGGACCCAGTTTGGCAAATTGAGAGCGTTGTTAACTTGGGTTTGGATGGATGTGAAAAACTTGTGGCCTGAATTTTCATTTTTGGATGTGCTGTTTTGTCAGCCTTGTTTATGTAGTAGGAGTCGAAAGCACTGTGGCAATGGAGCATTTGTTATGTAGTACACTGCATGTGGTTTTGTTCAAGAACAGACAGTTGTTAGACTAATCCATTTATGATAACCTAAGCAGAACTATAGAACCTCTTTAAGGCAAAGATTTCGCTTGCTGACTTCATCTTAAGTCTGAGTTTGGAGCCCAACGTCCTCGTGCTCAGGTTGAATATTTACTGCCAGTTGAGCCCTAGTAGACTAATGCTCCAGCTGTACAGGCACTCGTCACATACCAGAACAAACCTAGTGATCACTTCTACCCTCACAAACCACCTTGATCAGGCCTGTCTCCGTGGAACACCCTTTCGCTCCATCACATCTTTACAAAAAAAGGCAACCTCATCCCTGGTTCCAGAATTCCCGTATTTGATGCCACCCCATTTGCAAACAGCCACTCGCCCTGATCTCGGTTCGAGAGAAACTTGTTTGACTTACACAGGGATTGAAAGTACATGGAAAGGAGTTTTTAACACCCAACCAACTGTCCCTAAGTAATGTAGTGCAGAAGGCAACAAGGTCTTGCTTGTGTTGCACAGGCAAAATCATTAGTTGGTTTGGACGGCCTGTGAGTGCACAGAACCACTACTAGAAAACTTCAATGATTTTACTTCAACAAATCTGTAAAATGTGTGTGCAAAATCCTGACTGAAAAAATCAATTCTCTAGAAAGTACATAATGGGCTTTAGTGTGCAATTGGCAGTATTGGTTATGGGAAGACTTAAGTATTGTTGCAGGGATTCTGCTTTTGCACAGAACTATGCGCAGGAGACCAGGACCTCAGAGAATTGTGGTGTACCAGAAAACTCCCCTCAGAACCCAGAACCCCTTATCCGTCTAGCTTAGTATCCCATTCGTTAGCCTAGATCTAGCTAGGCGGTCCCAATGTATAGACAAACCAGAACAAGCGACTTGGATATTTCTCAGGAGTGGTGGGAATCCGAAATACCTGTTCGTATCTATTTGTTAGTCCACAACATAATAATACAGACACGGTAAAGTTTAAGGAGTTTATTTTATAAACCTCGCGTCCTAAGATGCAGTACTTTGGCTAACACTAGCAGACTAACAGTACAGATCAGAACCATAAGCATTATTACAATACCATACAAAATGAAAGGAGCAATCATATTAATAATGACAGTGGTATACAGCCACACTCCTTTCTCTAGAATCTAATTTATTATTATTAGACTATTAGAAGGTCTCTTAGGTTAACAGGGGGGACCCCATACCGTATAGATCAGCTTAGTAGAATCACATCAAAGGATCAGCTAGCTCTCTCATGCATCAGCTCTTCTGTTCGAATGAATGTAAAACCACTGTTCTGCAATATTAAAGACGCTTGTCCTTCAGATATTGGCAGCTGTATGTATGATATGTCTAAAAAGTGGTACGATCAATCTAATCGCAACACTCTGTACCTTCTAGTGACCCAGACTCGTTCTTTGCATGATGTACAGACCAAGGACACATTTAAGAATGTGAAACAACAGTTTGTTATCCTGTAAGGCAAAGTCGAGTCAGCATTTCTAAAATGAATAATACATAACAGTGTCGTGTGCAGCGCAGCAGAAACGACAAGCTGGCTTGCTAACAATTATTTCGGTTCTGCTAACTTAGTGTTGTAAATAGGGCGTGGCTTAATCCATCCTACACCCCCCCCCATGATCGGAGCACTAACCAATAGTGATACACTTATCAAGAACGCAGAGTTCAAGTGATATAGAACGGAACCAAGGGCATGAACTATAAGTCCATATAAGGTAAGTGGAAAGTCCGAGAACGAGAAAAAAGTAAAAAAATCGTCAAACAAAAACGATGTCTTCAAAAAAAATTTAGTAAAAATTTCGATGAAAAATTAACAACCCTGGATGCATCCTGGAGTGACAATGTCAATCAGTCAATCCATAAAGGTCAAACACAGGAAACTCTGGGAATAGGCAAAATATAGAGGTATACCCCTTGCCCTATTGGAGTGACTTATCAGTTCCCTGAAGTGGTAATATAATCAGTAGATCAGCATGTCATATAATGTCAAAAATAAGGTATGTTCAATAATATAAGAATATCTGTTAAAACTATGAAATGGAAGACTGAACCTAGGAGTAATGTATCCAGAATGGAGTAGAAGAATTGAAAACCAAAATGTTCGAGGCATGTGAGCTGTAGATCACATGCTTTGCATACTCCTGCCATCTAGTGTTGGGTCCAGATGTTTGCAAGTTGTTTTTCTTCGAAGGAGTCTTTTCCAGTCACGAGGTAGGTGACTCCTCCTCCTTTCGGTAATAGTGCGCATGGTCGTCAACTCCATTTTGTGTTTTTTTTTTTTAATATATATTTTTTTTTTCTCCCTGCCATCGGGTTCGGACGTGAATTGCTGCGCTCCCATTGGAAACCTGATTTTGGGTTTCCCTCGGTGCGCAATCCACTTACCCTCAACAGTATTGTTTCCGATCGGGTATTCACATTTCTCTGCGTATCATGTCAATTACAAAAAACTCTTTTCGATCGGAAAACATGTGGAAGGCTGTCGGACCCACCCGCGTCTGTCCACATCGCAATCGATGGAACGGCCTCAGTTTAAATTCTGCCCTCTGTGCCATGCGAAATTCCAGCACTGACTCTCACAAAGTGTGCAACTTGTGCTTCTTTCCAGAGCACAACAAACAGGACTGTGATGCGTGTAAATCTTTCCGCTTGAAGAAAACGCTCCGCAACCGCGTGGCTCGATTTTAACGACATGCAGAGCCAGCACACCGGTTCCATTGCGGACCTCTTCGGAGAAGATTCCGAACAAGAGATTGGCGCTGCACTAGGAGCGAGGAAGAACACTAGTATCCTGTATCCGTCTCAGAATCCCGCTCCAATCTAGATGAGGAGATTTTGCAAGGTTAGTGTATCGTGAGTACCAAACCTCCCTTGACCTAAAGTCCTACTAGGAAAAAGGCTCCGGTCTCACCTCTGCCTTCGGGCCATGGTTGGCACTGAAAGTTTCCAACGTCCTGCCTTTCGACTCAGCTCTGAAACACACGTTAAAGCCTTCTGGCTTGGGATCGAGTTGTCCACACTCTGGCACAGAGCTGAAACCTTCGGATTCGAAGCCAAAACCAGTCTCTGTCCCAACTTCTTTGACACCGAAACTGTCTTCGGATTTGAAATCTTCAGCACCAAAGACACGGACACTGAAACTTTGGCACCGAAATATAGATGCTTTGCAACCACCACAGGAGCCCTGTTTTTTGATGCGACGCCTTCAAAACCGGACCAAAAAGAGAACTTTATATTGATCCCAAAACTGGACATATTGCAACCAAATTGCTACATATAAGCAAATCTGAGTCGGAGGACACTTATCACATTACTTTAAAAAAACATGTTGGTACTAACCCATCTCCTCCTCCATCCCCCCACAAACGCAGCATTTAATAATTACTCCTGCATTTTCGCCACAAACACCTGATGATCAGGAAGATGGGGGCAATGATCCTTCACCTGCTGACCCCTGGAAGTATTATAATGCGGATTCTTCCACCGATAATGATCATGACATTTATCCTACCAAGCCTTCTCCACCAGATAATAATATAGGCTATATAGAGCTGCTGAATATCATGGGGTACAATTGCATAAGGAGTCCCTAGAGGAGGATTTACTCTTTGAAACCCTTAGTAGTCCTCAAGGAACCACCCACACACTCCCTATTCTCAAAGGCATGTTAAGACATGTGGACGACATATTTAATGACCCGGTTCGTGCATGCATTCTCAACCCATATATAGACAAAAAATATAAACCTGCACCATCCGATCCAGCTTTCATTAAAGTCAGTTACCTTTAGACTCTTTAGTGGTGTTTGATGCCTGTAAACGGGCCAATTCACACACGTCAGGGGATGCTCCACCTCCAGACAGTCTAAGCTTGTAGCCTCCAAAGATGCAAATTACTAACGTATTGCTAATACCCAGGCCTTTTTAGCCAGGTACGGTAGAGCGCATTGGGAGGGAATGAAACATTTGCTGCCATTTTTGCCAGATGAGTATAAAACCAAAGCCCAAAACTTGGTGCAAGAAGGGATGCTCATCTCTAATTCTTCGATTAGGTGTGCATTAGATGCAGCTGACACTGCAGCTAGAGCCATCCATACCAGTTTGTTACTAAGAAGACCCGCATGGTTAAGGATTTCAGGTTTTAAACCCGAAGTTCAGGCTTCCATTCTTAATGCACAATTCGACAAACAACATTTCTTTGGTCCTGTAGCAGATACGTCCTTAGTAAAAAATGAAGGATACAGGTGTGGCAAAATCTATGGGAGCCCTGTAGTCCCCTTTCAACTGTGGTTCCTTTTGGCGCACTTTCTATCGTGGCGTGTCCAAAAATCTCTTCAGACACTGCCTCTACAGCATACAAAGGCAACAATCGACCTTCTTCAAAAAGTTTCTTTAGAGGTGGCTGCAGAGGCAGCAATGGCAAGGGTAGATGTTCCACAACACGCTCCACCCCCTCAAATAACAGTGACTTACCTATAATTCCGACTGATCATTCAACACCTGTTGGATGTCCTTTCACAATTCCTCTCTGTCTGGCAATCAATGACTACAGACAAATGGGTGCTAGGAATTATCCGATCTGGTTATTGCCTTGAGCTTACCAACAATCCTCCAAACATTCCCCCGTGTTCACACAAAATGTCACTGGATCATACCTTCTCAAACAGGAGGTAGAGTCTCTCCTTTTAAAGATAGCCATAGAGCCTGTATCGCTACAGTATCCTGGGTCCGGCGTATACTCCCCGTACTTTCTAATACCCAAAAAGGACGGCTCTCTCAGACCCATTTTATACCTCCCAGTTAAATCCCTACATACAATCTGATCATTTTCACATGGTGACACTTCAACAAGTGCTCCCACTTCTACAACAAGGCGACTTTGTCTAGTCTAGACTTAAGACGCATATTTCCACATTCCAGTACATCCCGCTCATCGCAAATATATCTCATTTGTGGTAGCGGGCAGCATTACCAGTTCAAAGTGCTCCCATTCGGAGTCACCACTGCTCCCAGAGTATTTACCAAATGCCTGCCAGTAGTCTCATCTGCAAAGACAACACATTCATGTCTTCTCGTACTTGGCCGACTGGCTCATCAAAGCCAGCACTTGCATAAAATGTCTCCAGCACACTCGCATAACAATACAGTTACCGCACCATGTGTTAGTCTCATCTCCGAACTTCCAACACACAAACCGATCTAGGAGCCACTTCAGATACTCTAAACTCTGGATTTCCGAATGTAGCCAGATTTCGCAATATTCAGGCTCTAGTTGCTCAGTTTAAGCCCACCCACTCACTACCAGCTCTAGTGCATATGCAACTGCTGGGAACGAGGGCTTCTTGCATCATGATTGTACCCCATGCAAGGCTTCATATGCGTCCCCTCCAGGAATGCTTAGCAAGTCAGTGAAACCAGTCTCAGGGTCATTTGACCGATCTAGTGTTGTTAAACTGCCGCACCCATCACTCTGCCGTGGTGGACCTGACACATTTTATCAAAAGGGCGGCCCTTCATAAACCCTGTTCCACAGACGATACTAAACGACACGTCGCTCGCTGGTTTGGGAGCTCCTCTCCGGAATCGCATAATTCAAGGCTTGTAGAGTCAAAACCAAAAGGCTCTCCACATAAATAATAGAGCGGTTTGTGTTTCTAGCATTCAAAGCTTTTCAAATTCACCTTGTAGACCAAGCTGTCCTAGCCCGCACCAATATGACAGCTATGTGCTATATAGAAAAACGGGGTGAGGGGGACACACTCCAACTGTCGCACCCAGCTTAAGCTATTTAGAAATTGTCCATACACCACAGAACACCTTCCCAGAGTAAACCATCAAATTGCCAACCTTCTTACCAGACAGAGGCAGCAAATCCATGAGTGGGAACTTCACCCTCAAGTTCCCCTCTCATACTTTCAAAGTTGGGGTTTTCCTCAAATAGATCTTTTTGCCACACAAATCGCCTAAGCTTCACCTCCAGGTATCCTCTCCAAAGGCAATGCACTATGGATGAACTGGTCAGGCATATTTGCATACGCTTTTCCTCCTCTGCCACTCATTCCATCAGTGGTTTGGAAACTCTGGTAAACATCCCTCACACTAATCCTCATAGCTCCCACAGGGGCCTGTCAATCTAAGTTCACTACCCTGTTGGTGTTATCAATAGTCTCTCATCCAGTCTCCTCCCACAGCCATGGAGAAATCAGGCACGCAAATCCCAAGGAACTCAACTTGGAGATCTGGCTCATGAAGTCATAGTGTTTGGATATCTCAATCTTCCTCCAGACAGTATGAACATGATCAGAGGGGCCAGAAGGCCTACTACAAGAGCTTGTTATGCAGCTAAATGGAAACTATTTATTATCTATTGCAATAATGACTATCAATCCTTTGGATGCTTTCATACAAAATATCATCTGTTATTACATTTGCAGCGGTCCGAATTAGCTTACACATCCATCCGCTTACATCTTGCTGCAATAGCTGCGTACCTTCAAAACAGACAGCACTTGTCTCTGTTTAGTGTACCAGTTATCAAAGCATTTATGGAAGGACTAAAAAGACTTATACCAACAAGACTTCCACCTGCTCCAGTATGGAATCTTAACATAGTCCTTACCCAATTAATGGGTCCACCTTTTGAACCAATGCACAAATGTGAACTGCAATTACTTCGCTGAGGAGAGTAGATGAGCTATAGAAACTAACCACAGAAGAACCTTTTTTTTCCAGCTTCATAAAGACAGTGGTTCTTCATACAAACCCTACATTTCTACCTAAAGTAGTATCTACCTAAAGAAGTATCTGCCTTTCACATCAATCAGTTGAGTTTTTTCCCCCCACCGGATTCTGTGGAAGAACGTGCTCTACACACTTTAGATGTTAGAAGAGCTTTGTTATATTACATAGAAAGAACAAAACCATTTCGTAAGACAAAACAACTTTTTGTTGCTTTTGCTCTCCCTCAGAAAGGCAATCCTATATCCAAATCGGGTATTGCTAGACGGATTGTTAAATGTATTCAAACATGTTATACGAAAGCAAAGGGCACTTTAACAATTCCCCCTGGAGCGCATTCCACTTGCAAAATAGTGGCTACTATGGCTTTCTTAAGAAACATTACCATAGCTGACATTGATAAAGCTGCAACTTGGTCTACACCACACACATTCACCAAACTCTATTGTGTAGATGTATTAGCAAAGTAGCAAGCTAATATAGGCCAAGCAGTACTTGGAACACTGTTTCAGACAGCTGCAGCAGCTACAGGTTAGCCACCAGCTTTTGGAGAATACTGCTGTATAGTCTATGCAAAGCACGTGATCTACACCTCATTTGCCTCGAACGGATAATGTTACTTACCCAGTAAGCATCTGTTCTTGGCATGTAGAGCTGTAGATTCACATGCGCCCACCTGCCTTCCCGGGTACCTATACCTGTTGCAGTTCCTTCTTATCTTGTATACATACGCATGGTCATCTCTATTTTTCCTTTACTAACTCCATTCTCACCCTCTGCGGAAAAACAATCTCACAATGGAGTTGATGCCCTTGCGCGCAGTCACCAAAAGGATCAGTCCCCTACCTCGTGACTGGAAAAACGTATTCGAAGAAAAACAACTTTCAAACATCCGTACCCAATGCTAGATTACAGGAGTATGTAGAGCATGTGAATCTACAGCTCTACATGCCCATAACAGATGCTTACTAGGTAAGTAACATTATCCTTACCTGAGGTATCCTGTACCTGATATTATATCATTGTTTCCTGTAAATCCTCTAATTGAAAAAAATGAATGGATCTTATCAATGGCAGAAATAAATGGAAACTAAATATGTTTTACTGTTCGATCTAGTTGTTTTTAAAATTGTTGGTTGTAGAGGATTGCCCCTTTAAATAACACCACACTGAGGCTCTATGGTCGGCTGTTGCCAAAACGTATCTGCCGTACCCGAACTTTTGCAATTTGAAATATAGGATTTTTTTCACCATTATGCAGGATTGGTGTGCTCCCCCCCCCCCCCCCCCCCCCCCACCCCATTGTATGCGGTTGGACCCCTGCCAGGGCATAAAACACTTTAAAAAAAAATATTTTCGCAGAATCCGTGACTCCGTTCAAAATCTTTAAAAAAGCAGAAGAAACGCGCGCTAGTTTTGTAAAAGCCCCCTTGTGGGACAGGTCCCAGTGGCATGTGCACATATGTAAGAATTAAAGGAGGGGGCACACGGACCCCTCCACCCTCCCCCAGCATTTTGTTTTTGCCCCACGAACCACCACCTCCCGCATTACTATGAGTACATGAAATACGTTTTTCCCCATAAGAAAGATGTAGGAATCCATCCAGCCCACCTTGCACAGACAACTCCTCTTTTACCCTCAAAGATTGGAAATCAGGCTGCTTCTTGTCAACGCTGATCCACCATTTTCTAACTCTGAATGACTTTTGCAAAATTTCATCTTTGGGAAGTTCTGCCTGCCACACTTCTTCCTTAATCTTACTGTCACCAACTGCACACACCTCAAATTCCTCCTCTCCACCACATTTGTCATCAACCACACTTTTTTCATTAACCCCAACTAAGCAAAAACAACAATCTGCAATACAATTCTTTGCTCCAGGAACGTATTCAACTTTAAAGTCAGTCCTGCAGTGCAATGACCCGCTGTCTAATTCTAGCGGAAACTGCATCTAAACCCTTTTTTCTCAAATCTCAGACGCTCATGATCAGTTTTTACTAGAAGCTTGCTCCCCACACATTTCTTTAATTTTATTCACCACCCAAAACACAGCCAACGCTTCTTTCTCAATGACTGAGTTATTAAGCTCAGTGACGCTCAAGCTCTTAGAGATGAATAAAATAGACCTTTCCATACCATTGTGCAACTGAAGAACTGCTCCCAAACCTTTTGGAGGTAGCATCAGACATAATAGACTCCTATCCAGGCTCAAAACTTTGTAAACTGAAAGCATTTACTAATAACCTCTTCGCCATTTTGAACTCTTTCTCACATGGATAATTCCACACAAACTGAATACCCTTTTTCAACAATAACCTCACGTTTGTTTCTTCTGTAATGTTCCTAATAAACTTGTTGTAATATTCAGTCATCCCCAAAACTTGACTAATTCTTCTTTTGAAGTGGGAGTGGCTAAATTAGTGATGGTTTCAACTAGTTCACATTTGGGTTTGATTCCGTCTTTGGTTATAATATAACCCAAATAATCAATTTGATAAAGATTAAACTTGCACTTTTCTGCTTTTAATGTCCACCCACAGTCTCTGAAACGTTGTAGAACTTCACGTACATGTTTATCATGTTGTACCTCATTTTCACCATACATTAATACATCCTCTTGCTATAACTTGGTCCCTGAAATTCCTTTCAAAATCCTCTCCATCGCACTTTGAAATTAAGCCAAAAGGCATGCGCAAAAACGTAAGGTTCTGAATGGTGTAACAAAGGCTGTCAAGTCTTGTGAGTCCTGATGCAACTTGACCTGGTGGTAGGCTGTTGTAGATCAACAGTAGACAAACACTTTGCCCCTTTTAACATAGAAAACCTCTCATTGATATTTGGCAAAGGATAGTGCTCTGCAATTACATTCTTGTTTAACTCATGCAAGTCTACACAGAGGCGAGCCGCCCCATTAGCCTTGCTTGCCATAACTAAACGAGCAAGCCATTCAGTGCCCTCAACTTCTGTAACTATGCCATTTTTCTTTTAATTTGTCTAACTCATTCTTCACTTTGCCTTTTACGTGCAAGGGAACCCCCCCTCATCTTACTCACCACTGGTATGGAACCCTTTTTCACATTAATTTTGTGCACATAATCTTTTAAACATCCCAGTTTAGTCTCAAACTCCAGGGAACTATTTTTCAAAGCTTGACTTGATATATTCAACCTAGATCACCCTGTCAACATGTCTCAACCTGACGGCAGGATTCTCATTCGGGTCAAGCTAAACACCCAGATCTCTCTAATGATTCCAACTTACTAGAGAATCACCACGTTTACAGATAGACATTTTCCCTACAGTTAGTCTATCCTTAAAGTGCAAGGAACCAGTGAAGTAACCAATCCATTTTAATGGTTGGCCTCCATAATCCTTGGGATAAATATCGAGCTTAAACAATTTGACCTTTCCTGATAAACATTTGTCAAAGATCTTGGGAATGAATGATTGTTTTGTACCTGAGTCAAACAGCATAGATACAGAGGCACCTTTTAATTTGTACTGTTACCCATGGACCACCTGTACCATCTCGCACTTGAACTATTGTCTCTTCATCCGAAGACTCACCCTCACATGTAACTTCTGGAATTTTGTTTTCCTCTGGATTATTCTTGTTACTACCACTTCTACAACACTTTGAAACATGTCCTTTCCTACCACATTTCTTGCTGGTTGCTTTCCACCCAATACACTCTTGACAGTTTGCATAATGACCAGATTCACCACACCTGTAGCACTTCCCTTAATTAGTCTTACCTTCTGTTCCTACTTGCTTCTATATAAGCCTGCCTTAAGACCATCGCCATATTGTTTCTTTTCTACTGACACAGGTTGCACCATATCATCTTTTCCATTAGGAGTTCCTTTCTTTATAACCCAAACACATGCTTGGCTGTGTTCAAACCTTTTGGCAATGGTTACCACCTACAAGAGTGTGGGATCATCTTTTTGCCAAAAGTGTTCTCTGGCTTTTTCTACACAGCACCCTAACATAATTAACAAATTGATCACATAGTCTCTCTTCACTAGCAGCACCAAAACTAAAAGAGGCAATTTTTCTTAACACAGAAACCTATTCCTCTACAGATTCTCCAGATCTCTGCATGTGTTTACCAAACTGACATCTTTCTATTGCTCTTAATACCTTTGGGAGGTAATATAAGTCTAACTTTTTTAATACATATTTCATATTCATTTAAATTATTGCTTAAGTCTCCCGTGAGTTCAGACAGATGCTGAAGTACTTCTTGGCCCTCAGAACCCAGACAATGCAACAGTAGTGACACCTTGCGTGCTACACTTAAGGAGGTACCACACACCCTGGCATAATTTTCAAAAATATTCTTCTATTTCTTCCAAGGGATGGGTGGACCACCAGAGTTAATAAGAAAAAACTGTGGTGCAGGAACCTTTTGCATGATGCTGTGTTGTGAAATTGTTCCACGTTAATTAATGACTAATCTTGTAACACTGCCTTTAAAAGAAGTATTTTAAAGAGACCGAGGAAAAACAGTACAAGAAGCAGTCACCTGGTGAATAATGATATGAAAGGTGTGCCTGTCACCGCATACAAGCCTGAGTATATGATCAAACTTGGAAAAGAGAATGAAAATGAAGAGAAATCTTCTCCTTTGTTTGGAAGATGGTGTGCCGGTCACCGAGTACAAGTAGAGTTGTCGGGAAAGTGGATAGCGTTGTGTGGTGATGACTCTTGACACACATTGCTTTTTCTACACTGGAAGCATAGAAGTGAATGAGAATCTTGCCAATTCATTAAGATGGCCATCAACGGTAACGTAAGTAACTGTGAGGTCTGTTTTATTGGTAGATCGGCTTGTTTAATGATACGTACGTCGTCACCTCGTGACGAGTAAATTGGTTGCCACGGCAACAAACAGTGAGGCGAATTTCTGTAGCCTGTTAGCTTGTTTACTCCTGAAGAAGTCACAAATGTATTCCCCTTCTGAGAACGAGACAAATGGTATCATGCGGAGGGCCTTGGAGGTAGCATGAGAAAGTAACGGCCACTTTCAAAAGTAAAACTGAGGAAAATAGCAAGGTCGGTTACCTTGATGTTTGGAGGGTTATCTTGATTGATGTCGCTGCAACCTCAGTCCAGGTTAAAGATTATTTTTCCATATTTTTGATGTCCGCTCGGAGTCACTGAGTTGGAGTGAAACATGGAAAAGTTCTTGAGATGAAGGTTCGATCCAAAGCAAGTTGTTGCCAAATGAAATAGGTACACCACCTTCACAAGTTTAACACTAAGGTTCGTTAAGAAGAAAGGTTTACACTCCAGCCACCTCACGACCAAGCTCCTCGTCCTGGTCCGTCTCCTTCTCAACTCCTCACTTCACCATGGTAACCCTTCATAAGGTTCCATGGCTCACAGTCAAGACTGGATGCTACATGAAGCACTTCATAGCCACTGCTTTCTGCATATCCTGCAATATCGATTTATTGGTGTCTCATCATTGAATTGCCCATATTTGATCTGCGGTGTTAAAACAGCTGTTGTAGCTGAGGTTTTAAGGAGCCTATAATTTAGCTTCTTTTACCTCTGTTGCCCCTCCCTCCACTATTTAAACGTCCACTTGACTGAAGCATGTCTGAAAGAGAACCCCCATGTTTTCACCACGCTCCTTGGGGGGCTATTGTTTCCTATCTAATAGTTCAAGGGCAATTCAATGTAAAATCTACAGGAGGTGGAATGTGAGTACTCAACCTTGTGCTAGTATAGTAATGGAGGGTAGAGTGAATGTTACACTAGAGGCGGAGCAAGTTCTTTGGTTTGCACAAGCCTCTTACAGAATGTAGTTAAACAGCGTTTCCTCAGTATTTCTCAGTGCCTCCTCCGTAACTAATGTTCAGTATTTGAAAGATACTTGCTGCCTCTGTAGTGCGTACCTAATTCTAGCGTATGCTGTATTGCACTTGTATACTGATATTTCAACGTTTTATGGTAATTTGGCATCTTTGGTATTGCAAGTAAAATATGTTAAATATTAATCTGTTAAATTGACATTTAGCAAATACAGGTCTAATGTGTATTTTGAATGAGGGATTCACCTACAGTGAGAATGATAAATACGTTTTTCCTCTGAGAAGGTGATGGAGTGGAATAGACTTTAGTAGGCATCTATACTTAAAAGATCAAGTGCTGTTACAGAATGAACACATTTCTTTCCAGGTTACTAGTGTTCGAATATTACCTTACGATCTCTGGAACTTTGTTATAACTCCGAGTTGAATGGATCAAATCACATGGGTTGAAGACGGAGCTCCTGACCTGGTCTGAACACTTTCTTCAACTGCATTATGCATCCTAATGTCAATTTGGAGTCTGGGAAATACCTTAAGAATTTTTGAATGGTTGTCCTAATGCAAGTCTTGTTTTTAATGTTTTAGAAATTCCTCAATTGTATACTGTGCTCCTTTTTGTGTGATGGCAAGTGGGTGGACGCAGTCCTAGGTGGCATTTAAGCAGAGGGTGCCAGAGTTCACTTTGACAAGCCTACCTCCTAAATATGCATTCTGTCCAAGAACACCAGTCTTTCTTGAATTACCCAGTTTCTGGCTACATTTCATGATCTTATTTATTCTTTCTTGGTCATATGTAGACTGTAGTCGACAGTAGCTACTTCTGTATGTTGGTGGAAACCTACTATGGGCGTTACAATTGGCATCTTGTGTCACTGAATTACATTTTCTTAAATGTAACGCTGCTCTTCATGGAAAATAATTCTTTAACTGTAAATCAACTATTTGAGCCTTAGTTTTCTGAAATACCTGCAGTATCCTGAGCCCTGTTTAGCGCCCTGTAACAATTCTCTTATATCCCTTCATGACTCTGTGCTCACACACAGAGGGCTTTCAGGCCCTCCAACCCCTCCTCCCCTTAGTTTGTAAGGCTTGCGCTGTTGGTGCAAGTATGCCGTTCTCAAGCAAACGCCTGTTATGTTTAAAGTTCTTGCATGGATCTCTAGTGGAATATCCGGTTTGTGTGCTACCCTTGGTTTCTGTATTGCTGGCTAAGTTTCATCCCGTTTGCATAATCTGGAATCAACTCTGCTTCTCTCTGCCAAGTAAAGCAATAGTTTGTGTTACTCATCAGCAGGTTAAAAATAAGACTCTTGTGAGCACAATGTACTGTTTATTCTTTGACTGACTTAGCTGCAAAAGTATGGAGGTCTCCTTCAGCTGGCATGGCCTATTTTTATAGTACTCCTCAGTATTTTAGAGAAACTGTATTTTTGACACTGGAGTATTTGCAGTTTATGATGTGTAACTCTTGATAAAGTTTTTATAGTATATTGCTTGGTATGCCACTTGGTCCACGTGTTCAGTTAGCCTTCAAACGGAGGCCTTACTTCCTTGCGTTCAGGCAATGCATGAACTCGTTGTGTTGAAATCTTTACAATAGTAAGCATTTTAATGTAGGTCAGGTTTGAGCAAATATGAGCCATGAATCATCCATTACATTCTAGCCTCACAATCGAATGATGACCTGTTCAAACGTGAGCTGGCGAATAGCTTGTATCGAGTGATAGATTGGTTAATAAGCCCATATCTGTTGGCTTTTTAAACCCCATAGAGCTACATTCAAAACTTTGGAAGACTAAAGAGCCCTACCCTGGCTAGTTAACTTCCAAGAACAGGCAGTTTTGTTACTAACAGTCCAAGGCATTGGATTCCCAAGAATGGCCTTATTTGATAGCAGCACTAGAGTGTAATTTAGGCCGGAATTCAGAGCTTTGTTCCATCTGCTGTAAACTTCCACAATAACACAAGGGTCGGAGTGAAGTGGGTTCTTTCCACCAAAATCCTCCTGGATCAGGGAACACGAGGAATACCCATAGTCCCCTTATTATTTGTCCCATCATTGGAACCCCTGGCAGGATGGATATGCAGGGATGCCTAACTCGGGGACATATGGTGGACCCCACAATGGGAGGATATCTTATGGTTAAATGTTGGTGACTGACTTTTGTATCTAGCAGACCTAGACCACTCTGTCTCCCATTGCTCATTGGGAGGGTAGTTGTTTCCAACATGATCATGCTGCCAAAAGTTCTGTATATGCAATGGAATGCTCCATATGCTGTCCTTGTTTATTTTTCCCCAAAGATAGATGGCATGACTGTCATTGTGGTATTCTTCCCTCCTAGGATTGCCCTGAACACACTAAAGAGGGGTCCTTACAAGGGAGGTATAGGGCTACCGACTTAAAAATTATATTCTTGGCAGAGCAATTGCAGATAATAAATGATTGGACTTCTACCCAGTTACAAGAACCATCAATGCAGGCAGATAGAAATGCTATTCCTCCAAGGGGGCTTCCTGGTAGGTACAATCGGAAACTCTACTAACCTGTTTAATGTTTGTTAATTCAATAATGATCCTTTGAGCACTCTTCTCCAGTCATCCATAATCCATAATTCAAAATTCCAATCTGATATTCCAAAGTAGTCTTTATTGTTCTTCCGTTCTAGACGAACATGTTTAATTAATTTCAACTCCATCAGGGCTAGGAGGCCATATCTATTACACATAATTATATAATATGTATACATTCTTAGGTACCCAACACCAGTGACGCAATTAAAAAGAAACCAGAAGACCATCTCCAATGGTTCGTAAAACCATGTTGTAAACAAAACGAGTGAAATTCCATGTTCGCTGAAATGCTCTCAATCACTGTGATAAACTGAACCCATACAACAAGCTGAGTTACATAAAGCCTGATGCGTCACAGCAAACCAGTACTTCTCCCAAGCAAGACTTGATATTACAACGTGTCATTTGAGCCAAACCGATCCTAGTGGCCATATGTGAAATATCAAGTGCAGGCATAACATCGTGCCTACCTGTACGCGTGGAAGTACTCCCAACTCAAAATCGAAAAACCCAAGTGCGACCACAAACCGAGTGTAGGCAAAAACTGTAATAGAAATATATTATACAAAATAGGCCAAATTCTCTCCATATACTGTCACATCCTAGGACTCCTAGAATAAGCCATCCTAATGGCAATTGTTGATTATCCAATAACTCACCAAGTTGTTCAAATCCAATCTTAAATCTACTGTTACTTTATAAACCTGGTATGCACATACATGGCTAGACCCGAAGTTGTCTGGAAAAAAAAAATAACTGACTTATAAAGCTCCTCGATGGTATGTTACCATAAAAAATCCTAAAAATATATTCTTTTAATGAGACAATTAAACATCTATTCACAACTTGCTAATCGGGAAGTAACTACATCTTTCATACTAGAACTCCCTTACCTCAGTATCCGTGTAGAGGCCTGACCACTCCAGTAGTGCTGTGTGTACGTGGTGTTCTATGTGTGTACCATCTTGGGTCAGGAATTTTAACCCAAGATTAGATGACCTCCATATTGAACACTAAAGCCTGCCTGCGCATTGCTCAGCGGTGGGCTTTGCGGCGGAGCAGCGTCATAGTTACTCGCACCTGCTTGGGAGATGCTGGCCAGACTGTGCCTGCGACCACGACTGCTGCGGAGCTGAGGCTCCGTGCAGGGGTGGTATCCCTGACAAGAACACACAGCAAGTGGGGCGGATGCGGCGGGAGGCAGCTAGTGGTGGAGCTAGCGACTGCCCCTTCCTGAGCCCACTGGGTCCCGTGATGGGGGCGCTGTGCCCTCCTTGCATCCCCGCTCTGGCGCGCTTTAGCTACGCGGCTGCCCTCGCAAACTAAATCCTGAGGCATGGTCAAAAGCCTTCAAGTGCTGGTGGAAGGAGGGGACTGGGGCAGAGCTGTGCAGCTGCCGTGGTGGGGTGCTCTGCTGTTGGAAAAGAAGATGGTCTGATCCACTGCGTGCACCGACCCCGGTGAGATTACAGCTGCAGTGAAGTGAGTTTTCCGTGACCCACCCCCTCCCCTCCCCTCAAAGGACAAACTTGCCAGCTGTATGGTCCATTGAATTGGGCCCCTGCCTGAATTGCGCTGGGAGCCGTGCTTGTGTGCGGAGGATACAAGCTGTTGATGTAAGTGACTGTGGCCTGTCCAGGTTCCTTCTATTGTCGTCACTGAATCACCGTGTTGCCCACTGCTGCTCCCTGTATGCCAGGTGCTATCTGGGTAAGGTGCCTTGATACAACCCTGATCTGGGGAGGCGGCGAATCGTGACTAGAGGGCGCCTGCTGGAGGTGCGGGGCCTGCTGTTTTTCTTAGCTCGTGAATGTGACCTGCCCAATTGCTGGCGCTGATTTTGCTGTTGGGGCCCCACCATCTGTGCTATAGAAAGGCCTACCAGGCACTGGCTTTTGTTTCTCTGTGCCTCAAGCGCGATCCTGCTAGCCTCCAGGGAACCAAGTCACAGTTTGTAGATTCCCTCCCTCCGGTCCTGTGGGCAGCATGGGCAAGGCAGATGCCAAACGGACTAAGTTAGCATTTGAGAACCATAGGCAGACTCGCCAGGAGAAGTCTGCCCTAGAGGTGGGCGAGCAGGCTATCCAAACTGAGCACGGTGCAACGCGGGACGATGACCTGAAGGCATTGCTGCTGGAATTTAGGGCAAGCATTGGCTGTATTGATGCTAAGCTCAATCAATTGTTTGCCTGCCTTGACCGAGTGAAGACCAGGGTGGAAATGCATGACACTCAAATCGTGCAGATAGAGGCAAGGGTGTCTGATGTAGAAGATGCGATGACTGGAGACAAACAAAAGATGCTCCAAATGGTGCTGCAGCTGATTAAAGCTTAAAAACGAAGTTTGGAGGCACGCTCCCGAAGGAACAACCGCGGCATCACAAGAGCACCTGAGTCCTCCAACATTACAAAGATGGAAGATTTTGTCGAAACACTACTTTGCGACCTCTTTGGCGATGTGCTCTCGACGGTCTTTATTGTGGAAAGGGCACATAGATCCTTAGGGCCGCGGGCTCCTCCAGGCGTGCCGGCCCACCTGATAATTGCTAAGCTCCTGAACTATCGCGACGCTGTGCTACATGAAAAAGGCGAGATGCGACCACAGGGGAACACGTTGGCATTGTGGCTGGACTTTACGCTGGCGGTACATGCCGCACTCCGTGAGTTCCTCCCAGAAAGATGAACACAGACGCAGTTTTCAATGACCCTAAAGCTGCGCTGGCATTTGCGAACAAATTGAGCAGCAGCATCATGCACCAAATAACTCTGAGCATGCTGATAGAAGGGGAACAAGTGACAATTACTAGTCTCACTGCTTCGTACTGCTTGTGTCGTTTTCAGACTAGCACAAAGATGCCTGAACTGTTTGCTGACTTTGCTGCATATAATGTTGCTATGGCCCCGGGGTTGGGTCACGTCCACAAGTTCACAACGTTTGCTTACACGCTGTCCTACCCTTAAATATGGCTTGGCCACCCTGTCCTCAGATGGGGGAGAACGCCAGGTGTAGCCAGGCCCCACGGGATAACTCCCTTGTTTGTCGAATGTCACCAGTTGGGTCTAGGGATGGTGGTTTTTCTCAACCTGACTGGGGGGGGTTGGTGTGGGTGGGACGAGTGGAAGGAGGAGACTTCCATGCTGGACACAGCCCACTCTTGTTCGTTTTTTTTTTTGTTTTGTTATTTTTTAAAAAAATTTTTTTTTTTGTTTCAAATGTGGGGGGAGGGGCTCATGAAGGTTGTTTTTGGTTTCCGGGAGGGGGGGGTGTATTCGGTACTCAACTGGGAGGTTGGAGGGGGTGGGGTTTGGGTCTCGGTTGGTTATTTTGGGGTTTGCATCAGCCATCCTTGTGGAAGCTGCTGCTTTGGGATTTCTATATTGTTTATGGCATGTTTCCTCGCACTCCCCTCATGACTGCTCTGACTGCAGGACACTGGCTCCCCTTGGTCCGACTGTAGACTGCTGGCACTGCTTCATCATTTCCCCCATGACTGCTCCATGACTGACCCTACCTTCGTGAGTTGGAATATTAGGGGCCTTAACGTCTAACGCGAAGCCTGCCTCATGCACGCACATCTCCTTAGGCACATGGTGGACATCTGCTTTCTTCAGGAGACACTTCTCCTTTCTGCTGCCTCTTCCAGACTGCACTTTCGCCGCTGGGGGGAATCCTAGAGCGCCTTCTACTCTAGCTACACGAGAGGCATTGCCATCCTCTTTCGGAGGGGCCTCCCTTTGCATGTCACCCACTACTTCATAGACAAGGCCGGTCGCTATGTCCTTCTTGCGGTGCCCTAAACAGGCCATTGATACTTGCGGCGCTCTACGGCCCTAATACTGATGATCCAGGCTTTCTTACTCCGGTTTGGCAAATCGGATCATTTCTGGGGCCCCATTCCCTAATCTTGGGGGGGGGGGGTGATTTTAACATTGCACCTTCGCTAACACTGGACCGCTCTGGGGACCGCATGCATCACCCACAGGCCACTGCTACCTGTTATACCATCCTAGAGGGCAACTCCCTGCTAGACGCCTGGAGACATGTGCGTGAAGGTTCCTGCATTCCGGCTCACGTGACACATGGTCTCGTAATTGACCTGTGACTCACCACCCAGGATGTCGCCTCTTGGACCACTTCAGTAGATCACTTGGCCCGCACATTGTCTGATCACGCCCTGGTGTGACTGTGCCTGCGCTTCTCACTTACCCTACACCACATGTTCTCATTGCTCCTCCCTCCCAACTCTCTCCGACGCTGCGTTCCGGGAAGACATCCGGGGTGCCATTATTGAATTCTTTGAGCGCAACACTGGCTCGGAGTCACCCTCCACGCTCTAGGAGGCCTTCAAGGTCGTAATAAGGGGAGAATGCATCACAAAATAATCCGGGGTCTTGAAATCCATTGGGGGCACCCTTGAGCGCCTGGAAAAAGACATCAAAACTCTGGATCTCCAGCATTCCCAAGACCCCGACCCAGCCACTTTGGCCTCCATTAGGACCAAGCTCACGGAGTTTCTTGAGGAAGCTGATAGGGAGGTTGCATTCCTTGGCAGGGAGGCCCACGCTCGCCATTACAGGGAGGGCGATCGACCCGACAAGACCCTGGCAAGCCTTCTTAGGCAGCCACATGCATCCTCCTACATTATGGCACTCTGCGATGAGACCGCTGGACGAACTACCTCCCTTACGCACATTATCGAAGATCTCTTCTTTCTACTCACACGTGTACACCGCCGGAGGCTGCTTCTTGGGAATCCCTTGACCAATACTCTGACTCCATTGAGCTGTTGTGGCTCGGCAACAGTCACCGGGAGTATCTGAATGCACCATTCACACATGAAGACATCTCAAAGGTCATTCCAGGTCTCCTGGGCGACAAGGCCCCGGGCTCAGATGGACTCACCCCCGCATTCTATAAAGAGTACGTGCCCCTCTTCATCCCACACATGGCTGAGATGTATGAGTGCCTGGAAGTGGGCAGCCCCCCCCCCCCCCCAATCTCTCCATGAAGCCATGATCTCTTTTTAATAAAGCCAGATAAATCCCCTGAGAGCTGTGATTCTTATCGTCCGGTATCTTTATTCAGTACCGACAATAACATTTATGGTAAACTCCTGGCCAATCGTCTTCTCCCACTGATTCCCTCAATTGCCCGCCGTGACCAATCCGGGTTCATCCCGGATTGTGCCACCTCACATAACTTGCGCACTATTTTCTCGTCCTTCACAAGATCAATACCTCATGGCCTGCTGTTGCTACCCTCCTGGACGCGACCAAGGCATTTGACACTTTTGAATGGCCTTTCCTACCTCCTACCACGCCTCGGATTTAATCCTGGCTTCCTCTGGAAAATTCAGCTCCTCCTATACATTCCTAAAGGCACGAATTCGGATCTATGGGCAGGGGACTGATCCTATAGCATTCAGGAGAGGCACTATACTGGGCTGTCCCCCATGTTATTCGCTGTCACAATGGAGCGCCTGGCGGCGCCATACTCAGCGAGGCATTGGCTTCACATCCTGTGCTCTGGTCACGTCCTTGTATGCCACCGATGTCACAAGATATATTCGCGAGCCGCAGGAGAAATTGGCCCCCATGACTAGGGAGGTTATCAGTTTCGGCTGCCTATCCGGGTCCGGATCAATTGGGGCAAGTCTGTCCTGTTCCCACTTACAGACGCCACGCACCCGTTCCCCATTGACTATCCATTTATTTGGGCTGCTGGTCCCACTAGATACCTCGGCATCTAGCGGACCAGGGATCTGGACGAGTTGTGGAGATCCAACTTTGGGAGAGCAATGGAGTGGCTGGGAACCAGGATACAAACGTGGCATAAACTTCCCCTTTCGCTGGCAGGACCCATTGCCATTGCAAAAATGGTTATGCTTCCCAAATTCCTATACCTGTTTATGAATATCCCCATTCCACTCACATCGCTTTTTTTTTTTCTTCTTTTTTTTTTGCTTACACGAATCCAACATTATTACCTTGGTCTGGGTGTGACGGCAGCCCCGTATCGCCTATGACATCCTAACACTACCCCTGGCGAGGAGAGGAATGGGTGCCCCCGATCTACGACTCTACGCACTATGTGCCCAGGCTACCTTTCTCCACCTGGATTCACTCCACACCTTTCCAGCCAAATGTCGAGGCGGATCTGGCATACCCTTGGCCACTGCCAACATAACAGTTTCTGCCGCATAAAACTTCCCGGGACGATATACACAGTGGTGTGCATGCACTGGGCCTGGGATGGTCTTCGCAAATACACTGGCTCGCAAACACCGTTCGCACCCTCAATGCAGCTCACACACAGCCCTGCGTTCCACCAGTTGCAGACAGCTGGCATGGTTCGCCATGAAGCCGGTCTAGGTATACGCAGTAATGCTGACATCTACCCAAGTAACACCATTCTCAAACTGCCGGAAGATGCTGCACCATTAGACAGACTGCTCTACTACCAGATCAGGGTCACCTGCAAAAATGACAACCTGGCCTTTCCACAAGCTCCTCAGTCGAACACTGCGCTTGAATATTTACTCTTCTACGTCCCATTGTAAACTGGTTACTTGACTCAACGCACTCACTTGCTGTATCCCCCATTGACACTGAGCGCTCACGCAGTGCGTGGAACAAGGACCTGGCTAGTGATCTTTCTACTATACAGTGGCGCATTATTACGGCTACCAAACGAAACTCCTCTCTCCCAACTTCCGCCTTAGGCTTTTTCACTTTAGATACATGCATCTGTTGTACCGCACCCCCGTCACTTTGCGTAGGATGGGCCTGCTGGCTAATGACAATTGTGTGTGATGCTCCGCTCCTGGTGCGGACCTCACACATCTGGCCTGGACATGTCCTAAGGTTTCGGACTTCTGGATGGAAGTATGCTTCATAGTCGGCAAGATAATTCAGGAGCACCTCGATCCTGACCCCCATATTGTGCTTCCTTGGGCATTTCAGACATTTCGGATGCCAATCGTAAGCTTGTCGCAGTGCTACTGGTGCTTGCCAAGAGACTGGTGGCAATCCATTGGGGCCAGAAGCCGGCGCCGCAGGTTAAACACTGGTTATCTGACGCAGCCCACTGCCAGATACTCCTCTGTGAAATCTGGACCTGATGCCGGCTGCAAGTAGACCTCCAGATGTATGGTGCCCTCTCATATCTCATCTTAACAGATTAGCCAACCCCGACGAGCTCCTCGGATCTTAATCTCACCAACACCACTGAAGTAGAGTGACGCGATTGTGTCCAGTTGTCATATAGATCACCCGTAGTCAACAGGTCTCTCACTCTCCTTATTCTATGCTCTTTTTCACTTGGCAAGTTGCATTATGATGTGCATTATGGAGTATCATTATCGCAATGTCCACTATTTCATGATTGCAAAATGTGCCGCAGTGTCTGCTAAATGTTTGTAACATGCCAAATGTTCAATAAAGGTTTTTGAAAAACAGAACACAAAAACCTTTCTTAAATGCGATTCTTCAGCTCCTGACCATTCTAATGTCTCATACCCACACTGCTATGGGCGGTGATCTGTGGCGCAACCAGTGGGTTGCTGTGCGACATTTAGCTAATATTTCCAGTTTAAAAAAACTTTGTACGCATGCGCTTTCTTCCCCCTCTGCAGTATGAGGTTGAGGCAAAATGTCTTAATAGTTGGTGTAGAACTTCCCTTAACATAGCATCATTTTTCTTGCGATCTCCTCCCAGTAAGTATGTATAACCGGCAGTATCGGGTCACTTGGAAGTCCATGTCTTGAGCATGGCATCTGCCACATGGGTCAGATGTGTCTGGGTACATTTTGTGCAACTTAGCTGCTGTGCCGTAATTCATGTGAAGCGTGTGGAGTTTAAGGCCTTGGTCATAGCCCATCGCGCTTTATATGGTGGAGGTCTGCCCTATCTTAGAAAGCGTTTTGCTTTCTGCCTGCCTACTAGGCATCTGAGATCGTCCTCAGCTGCTTGCGCAAATTCCCCGTGTGCGCCTCCAAAGAAAGGGGGGCAGATCACTGGCTGTTAGGGCAGCAACGGCTTGGAATTCGCTGCCTGTCCCCCTGGGCGCTATCAAAGAGCTAAGTCAGTTTAAGAAACCGCTCAAAACTTTCCTGTTCCAACGGTCTCCTTTCTGGAACCCTGTAGGCTCGTGCCGGGACACTCCTAGGAGTAGCTGCGCGCGTTACAAAATCCAATAACATACTGTGGTAATCTGAAGCACTCAGAAGATACTCGTGGAACCTCCCCACATCCATTCCTTGTCAGTAAGCTCACACTCAATGCAAGTGTGCCACTTCTCATAAGCCCATATGGTTGCAACTGTTTTATCTGGTCTCGGGGCTTTATATAGGTTTGAGATCCAGTGTCTGGACTGGGGAAGAAGTAGCATGACCAGCGTGTGTGAATAGTCTCTGGGAAGGAGATCCAACTGCTCATAGCCGTACGTGCCAACCGCGTTTATGGATGGGTTGTCCTGGTCTAGCTCCGAAGAACGTTTGCGCGTCCTCTAACAAGAAGAACTGATTATTAGGGTATAAATCAACAAGAGTTAACCTAACCCCCTTTTTCCCACCTCTCCACTGACCTTGTTTTAGTTACATTGGGAAATGCCACTGTGCTCCAGATGGCCATTCCTGGCAATTACAGGTGCCTTCCTTGTACTTTCTTAACTATCTTGTCCCATATGTAGCAAGCAATGCAGAGCAATTATGGCAGGTGCTGCAGGGCACCCCTTCCACTCATCAGCAAAACTGACTGTATTTCTCCGTTGTGAGTACCTCCAGCAGCCTTTTGGTCTCTCAATTATTTTCCTCGTCTAACTACTGTACTTCAGGTTGCAGCTGTGTTGCTATGTAGTAAAGTTGTATGTCAAACTTCAGCCTGAATGCAATTAAAACATGTGCAATTTTTTTTTATAGGCTCTCAAATCTTTCTTTTTTTTTTTTTCTTCTTCCAAATAGTTATATTGGACTGTTGTGTTTAGTTTTGTTTGAAAAAATTCAAAAACACCCCCAAAAAAACTGTTAAATACAAAAAAAAATAGCAAAACTGTTTTTACGGAACAACCTAAACTGGTGAAAATAGAAAAATTGCCTGACTGCAGGGATAGTGCCTGAGTGATTGTAGTAGTACTTCTATAGTGCCTGGGTGATTTCATGGGGGTAGGGCCTGAGTGATGGGAGGAGTGTATGTGTACTGCCTGATTGATTTGAGGAGTGCCTAGGTAGTGCCTGTGAGATTGCATGAGTGCAGGGGTAGTGTGTGAGTTCATGGCTAGTGCCTGGGTGATTGGAGAAGTGCACTTACAAACTGGTTGCCCTTTTATAGGAGTACGTTGTGGTACATCCCCCAAATCCAATTGCAGGTTTTCCTCCTAACAAAACATCATAATCTGTTTTTTAAATCTGTTGCATCCTTAAATGTACAAAAGCAAGCATTAAGTTTGAGACCATGCTCGCCTCCTCAATAATGAAGTTTCATTTTCTTCAGTGCTCTGAACTTCATAACAAGCTTTTCCAGATAGCTTCTGATCTTCCAATTTATTTTCATGTTCAACTGGTAGCATAAGTAATCGATGTAAAGTAATCCCTTTAATGTTGTGTGCTGCTAATCCAGTTGGAGCCGTTACAACACAGGATGAATGTGATTCAGTAATTTTGTGTAGATAACTGGTCAAAACTTTAAGAAACTTTTTCCTGTTCCAGCTTGACCACTGATATATTAGAATAGGTTTACATCATGTGCATTGGCATTCTTTTTTCATGCAGCAAACCATGCTGTATCTGTCCTGTCACTTGCTGATATTTCTATTGTTCAGTATTTAGTTCCCAACTGAATAATCTCCTGCTGCGCAAGTTCCATTGCCGTTTCTACTTCATGGCTATTGCTGCTTTGTTTTCAATAATTGGTTGTCCTAGTAGATCTTGACTTAGTGGAGCAGAACTTTGACTATCTTGAGAAATTTCTCTAGCCATTTCAGCTGCAATAGAAGTTTCTTGTTCATCTCATCATTTAATATTTGTAGGTAAGTTGGAAAAATTGTGCATTGAATTCTATCTTTACATGCATTAAAAATCTTCATAGCAGTCAATCTCCAGTAATTCTGCTTAACGACGCCAAGGCTTGAAGAGTTGCAGAAGTGCTAAATAGAAAGATTCTCTTATCTGGAGTTTCGCAACTGAGTTTTAATTTTAATTTGTGGTTAATTAGATTTCCTTTGGCATGTTTTACCAAACGTCCGTCACATCCAATTACTGCATATTTTTCTTTATTTACATTTTCTAAAACATTTCTCTCAAAGCTGTAATGTTGCAGTACTTCATAGAGACATAGGTTTTCCAGTTGTGCACTCCTTTTGGGATAGTACGTATCCAACATGTTAGTTTTGACAATAGCTGTGCTTTCTGGTTCATTCAATGCGAAGTATTCAGTTTCTTGTAGAGATTTCAATACTCTATTTCTTGTGGCGGCAAGACCTAGACTTGCCCAAACGATTCCTCTTGACTTTGAATATAAACTGGCAGAGCTCAACCGATCCGAACATTCATAGGATCCAATCTCTTGATGGGGAAAGCATTTTCAAGCTAAAGCTGTACAATTTCTTACTAAGATTCTTCTCTTGTGAAACTTCTTCCCACATTTCTTTCAACTGTCTTTTCAGATTTGGGTATATAAAGTAACATAGCGAGCAACAGCAATTGAATTATCTGCAACATACTGGATATCCAGGTTTGCATTCCACATTGTCAAAATCACTGGCTTGTAGTCCTTAATATACTTTGAATCTTCAGTTCTTTTTAAGTTGTATGTATTCTTCGGAGATTTTCGAGTTCTAGTATGCCTTACTGCTGACATAAAACTGACGCTTCCTTTTGAAATTATTGGATGTGGGAATCCAAAGCAATATTTTTTAATAACATTTTGTCTGACTTGTATTTTCGTCGACCATATTTTCTACATCGATTACTTTGAAACCGTAAAACTTGTCGTCTCAACCTGTTTTCTCCTCCTTTTTAAATTTTTTTTTTTTTAGAGTGGCACAGGTAACATACTCTTCGATGAAAGACAAAACACTCATCAGTATCAGTTCCAAATTGTGGTGCATTCTTGATGCATAATAGCATGTGTATATGAGGAGCACCTCTGGCTTGGTACTCCTTTCTCCAAAAGAATTCAGTAACTTCTCCAAGAGGTGGATTATTTTTATTGCAGATAATCATCATAGCTTGAAACCTATGATTAAAATATGTGCACACATTCACAGGATCCAAGGAACACAGTTCTCCGGCTGCCTTCAATTCAATGTTTTTTACATTTGAATTTGCTTGTCATATGAACGTCAAGTAAATCGTCCCACGAATGTTCAGCACAGCCAAGTGTTAGAAACCATGTAGGGGCACCTAAGTTTCTAAACATACATTTAAGTTCGCTGTGACAATACCAATACTCATTAGTACCACGTTGACACGCCATCAAATTAATTAACTGAGATTCTAAATGATCGTCTTTGAACTTTGTCCATCAATTCCTTTGCAGAAACATTTATAAAATGAACTCCTGTTTTCACTGTGGCTCACTGCATGTGAAAGTGCAGACAAGTCTCTTTCAAATAGAAGATTAAATATATATGGAATGCACTGTCAATCTTGGATCTTCTGAGTACAATCTTGTCAAGCGGTATTCTGAAGCTGGAATCTGTACTGCACGCTCAAAATATCGTCCATCTTCTCTAGTGCGGAACAGCTGTGGATAACAACAAGCTTACAAAGTTTTTTCCCATACACTCAAGGGAATTCCCTTTTGTTTTCTTAATTTGAAATAATTCAATAGTGTTACCAATCACTTCTTTTGAATGTAGAGGATGTATACTGTAATGTTCGTAAATCTCTTCACTCTTGGACTTGTCCACTTTTGTATTTGGCCAGTTGAAATTTGTTTCATCTTCTAAACATATTTCCTGGTTTTCCACATTTACAGTTTTATATTAAATATTATTCTGTACAAGATTAATGTAGCCTTTTGAAGTTTGGGGACATCTAACTCTTGCCATGTTTTCCAACTCTTTGTTGGTACACCATTAACTACAGGCTCACTTTCCTCTCTATACCAACAGTTTCAATATTTTTCTTAAAATCTAAAGGTAAGTAGACCACTCTTTATTTCAGACCTCTTTGTTAATCTTTTGGAGGCAGCTTACGTGTTTTAGGCTCCACGCTAACTATGGCCTAAAACGGGTACACAGATTGAATGAGCAAGGACTCAAATGTATTTAAATCTGCCAGTTCTAGAGGAATAGCCACCAACTCGAAGTTATGTACTGCTCTAGCTTGCATTTTGTTTTCTTCTAATTTGTTGTAACAATATTTACAAATGCGTTGAGCAGTACCCAACTAAAAACGACCTTCCACCAACAAATAAGCACCAAATTACTCCCACTTATCACTGTTTTCCTTTTCGCTTTTTAAATACACATCACCATTCCTTGTTTGACTTCTATAGTGAGTACGTCAACAACAAATACAAACATAGTTTGGGTTTTGACACGAAAGTAAAAACTTTTTTTAATTTCTTATATTCTGATAAGAAAATTCGTAATGTATCCTGCTTCTGTCTTAGAAAACCTTAATTTAGTTACATTGCACTTGTATTTAAGTTTCCATTTCACTTTTTAAATCCACAGTTAAGTTACGACCGTTCCCATTCTACTTAATGCCAGTTTCCATAGTAAGTTTATAGAACATTCAAATGTACTGGTAGGTTACAAGTTCACGTTAGTTTCAAGTTCAGCACACAAGCTTACTAATGCAACCAGCAGGTGTGGTTGACTTTTGCAAAATATTACCTTATGTTATCTACTGTACCTTTCAAACATTTTCTAATAACTAATCACAAACCTGTTCTCTCAGCAAACTAACGTACATCCTAGTTTTGAGTGCACAATCTTGATGAACCTTCCAATCACTTATCAGCCTTTTTTTTTTTTTTAAACATCTCCACTATTTTAGATATCTCTCATTCTACCAACTGACTACCTCAGCTACAGGCATCTTTTCATTCCTTCTAGACATCCCTTCAAGATGATCTTAGTGTGGATTGTAGGGCACAGTTATGTTTTCTGGTGCAAAATGTACTAATGGAGTTGTGACAGGCATGCAAGAAAAAAAACAATGCCCGCATTCTCCGTACTTTAACTCTGCCTCGCGGACCCGATTCCCCGATGCCCAGCCATTTCTTACAAAAAAGAAAATAAGCATTTTTGTTCCTCCTAGGGGCATCTTCTTTTTTTCACGTTTAGAACTGCGTAGGGGGCCCCTAATGCCATGACATGTAGCTCCCCTTGTCCAAAAGCAATTCTGCTTTGCTTTGTGAATGCGAGAGCCGGTTTCCTGCTCTTGCTTCCACGAAGTAAAGCTGAGTTTGCACCGACAGGGCAGGAGCCTTTTTCCTGCTCGGTCATTGCAAACTGCAATTTCCCGGAGGTAGGCACCCCAGGATATTGCTGGAACTGGTCCTGGGGTGGTGGCGGTCCCCAGGGAAAAGGAGGGCTCCACAAGTGGGGTTGCACAGCCCTACCCTCCAACAAATTTAAAGCCCCAGGGAGGTGGTGGTTCCTGGGACCAGGGGTCCTCTACGGCCCCCCCGTATTTAATCTAGTCAATGCCCCGGGGAGGTGGTGGTCCCGTGTGTGTGTGTGTGTGAGTGGCAGAAGTCCCACCCCCCCTCCACTTTTATTCCTATTGAAGTCTTGGAGGTGGGGTTCCCCAGGACATCGTGGGAGGCAGGAGCCCCCCCCACGCATAATTTATACAAGCACGGGTAAGGTGGCGGTCCACAGGGCTGCAGGAGGGCCTGTGGCCCCCCCCAACAAAATATTAATCATGCCTATGGAGGTGGGAGTCCCCAGGTCTGTGCATGCCCGCATATATTTTACTTATTGCCCCGGGACCTGGCCCACCCAGGGGCTTATTGAATCAGAGCGCGGGACACCGTGCTTAGTTTTAAAACATTTATTTTCTCGGGATTCGCTCACCCAGTGCGAAATCCACCAATTGTTTTTTAAACAAATGCTTTTTTTGGCACTCCTAACTAGGCCTAGGAGGGTCGGGGTGTTTCTACCCTGCCCCCTTTTTCTTTACAAAACAGACATAAAATAAATCCTATTCGTCCCTTTTTTCTTGGGACTGTTTTACCGAGTCAAAAAATGGCTGCCAACACTTCTTGGTTTAAAGCGTTTGCAGCCAATCAGAATGAAACTTGTGATTGGGAGGGCTTGCGGATCCACCGCGGTCACTATATATCGATATTTCTTTATTTTTAAATTTCTCAGGAACTACTGAAGGGATTTAGTAACAGAACTAACTTAAGACCAAATCCTAAACTTACTACCATTTTGGTATTCACAGAAGGCACTTAGGACTCCTAACTTCTGTGAATACCAAAATGGTAGTAAGTTTAGGATTTGGTCTTAAGTTAGTTCTGTGAATCTGGCCCACTGGGTGTATTCCTGGGTCTCGTCCCTGGTGTGCCTCCACCTGAACTCTGACTGAAGCCATCCTTCTGGTCAAGTCAGTCTTTGGAGAGCCCCAAAAAAAAAATGGGAGCAGCTCCCCTCAACCACCTTCATCCTGGCCGGGTGCAGGCGCATGCATCTGTGAATCTGGCCCAGTGGGTCTGTCAAATGACTGAGATGGAGGATGACCCACCATGCCCATACGCAGCACATAGAAGCGAAATCCGAAGGCAAATTTGATGTAGCTGGAGACTGTGATTGTGACACTTTGGAGTCCTCAGGAAATGTGTCCTTGCTGACATTGTCACAAGCTACTGCTGTATGACTATAATAGGGAGGCTACCGGGGGGTGGGAGGGGGCAATTCTATGGGTGTGGCGTGCTCCCTGTGCTGATTCTGGCTTTTTCACTGTGTGGAACCTACAAGGACCTGTTAAGCAGTGTGGGTGATTGACTGGGGTTGCAGAGACTCGACCCACAAAGCTTGACAGCTTTAAACTCTACCTTTCAGCATTTTAGGGACTGCGGGAGGGTGGGGAATCAACCCTTTATATCTAGGTGTGACCCCATGGGGTGGGTCTGAATCTCGCGTGCAACTGTACTAATTTACTTGTTCCTACGTTAATGGTTTATTAGACTGCAAAGTTGTGGTTTCGGAATGCGGTATTAAGGTAGAGGGAGGTTGTAGTGTTTGACTACTCCATACATATGGAGACATAATTTGAAGGTTTTAGGTATTTACCTGGGTGGAGGAAACTGGGTTTGGTTGGGTTTTTCTATGTTATGCAGTATGGTCAGAGCATTGCACATGTTTTATAAGAAAGTGCATGATGGTATATATGGTGCAGCCACAGGAGGGGTTATTGTGTTCTCCGCTTGTGGTTGAGAAGGAGCGATGGTGGCAGAGACACTTGAATACATGGCAGGAACGGTGAAGCTCTTCTCCTGGAACATCGGGGGCTTGCATGATAACACCAAGGGCTAGAGTGCACACCTACTTTAGGTGCTATGGGGTGGGTACAGCAATGTTACAGATCAATTTGATGAGGAAACTCTAAACCTAAAAAAAATGGCAATCTACAGTGAATTGCATCTTCTCCTGTCTACTCTTAATCTTCTATTAAGAGATCTCACTGGGACGGAGTTCCTAAGTATGATTCCTCTACTGACCCTAAGTAGTGACAAGATGGCCACGTTGGACAGCAGACCTCACCAGGGAGCAATTACTAGAGGCCATAAAGGATATGCCCCGCATGCAAACACCGTGCACGGATGATCTTCCTTCCAAGTTCGACTAGGGCTACTTTAACGTATTCGTTGATAGGCTCTTAAAGGTGTTCCAGGATGTCTAACAATCAGGCAGACTACAGCAGGAGACTCTTATGTTGCCCAAATTGGATTTTGACCTGGTGCTCACGGGCCTGTACTGACTGTTGCCTATGATAATCACGGTTGTTGAAGTGCTAGCCAAGGCCCTCGCTAACCAATTAATACATTAACCCCCCACATGAATATCCATAGATGGACCTGTGCCATGCAATCCATATGGGGTTTGAGGCAAGAGGAAGCTTGGTTGCCTTTGATATTGAAGCCCTTTGGCTCCCTGGTTTAGGACTACCTGTGGAAGATACTGAAGCAGATGGAACAAAGCCATGTATTTGTTAAATGGGTCTCCCTGCTTTTTACAAACTCCTTGGCGATAGTCCGGTCCGGTGGCTGTATATCAGATGCCTCTAACATCGAGCGGGGTACATAGAAGGGTTGCCCACTCTTGCCACTGCTGTTTGCCCTCGCAGTGGAGCCCCTAGTTATTTGCTTACTGGCCGAAACTGTCCATACGAGTGGAGGTGACGGATCACTTAGTCTCTTTATACACCGATGTTGCCATCATGCCCTTATTTACTCATAACAGCCTGCAGCCTCAGTGCTGCTCCTCATGCAGGAACTACTGGGATTCAGTGAGTCATCTGGTCTCTGGGTAACCCAAGATAAATCCTTAATATTTCCCATGCGGAATTGGAAGGCAAGCCCTTGGGCATTTTGTGATGAGTTGGGCTGCGATGGGAGCTGGAGGCGTTCCGATATTTAGGGATACATGTAGCACACATGGCCTCATAAAATTCTCCTAATTGGGCGGGGTTCGCTCCGGCTCCCGGAAACTCGGAGAGGCGTGGAGATGGCCAGTCTTAACCGCAGAGCTGGTCTCTAATGCCTGCATTCCCTCGTCAGCTGACAAAGTAAAGTCGAAGACCTCTATGACGACTAATTTCTTGGGAGACTTACCTGAATTACCTGACAACTTTGAGTGCAACAAGGATCTCTGACTCCATGACTGTTCCCGAGGCCTTCCTCTTGCTCTGGATTGTCATGGCTTTGCACATCAAACCACCAGAAGCTTGAGGGATCGTTCCATCAATGCCTTCGGATTCATGGTGTGGCAATTGGAGCAGGCCTTCAGATCGTGATTGAGTCAACAAAGGCACTCCAGATGCGGGTCCGTCACTGGCATTAAGTGGTGACAGGCACCGTAGGGCTTGAAGTCAGCCGTCCGGGAGGACATCATGCTACACCAGGAGGAAATACTTCAGAAGAACTTGCTGAAACAGATCAAAAATTGTTGTAAAAAATGGACTAAGGATCTGCGCTGACCGGTGCGGAAAGACAAATGTCGTCCGTGCTCTAGGGTGGCGCCTAAATAAGCTTAGCGCATATAATTTCCAGCACAGACAATACCACAGGGAGCTGATCAATACCACCTACTGGTGTGCAGGGGAACGGCTCACAAAGTTTCTGGATCAAGTGAGACACCTGTGGATAATTCTAAGGTAAGGAATCTGCAGCTAGGGAGTCTCTACCAGAAAAGACGTTACCGAAGGTAACTAACTCATCTGTTCTGTGTTTTCCCGGAAAATTAAAAGAACAGTAAATAAATACCAGTACAATGGTCATGCCTTTGACCAGGTTTGTTTACTAGCACACGGTCTGCATTTTACACCACTCAAACATCAGCCAGTGAGGCTCCAGTTAGAAATCGGAGCCATGGTGGCCTCTACCGTACATAGTTTGTGATGGAGTGCCCAAGAAGAGCTCTGCTCTGGGCACCATAAAGGATTGTCTTTCTGCTGTTTCTTTCTGCGGTTATCTAATCTGCCATCTCTTTAAATCCCCTATTGCACATAGGTTCTTGAAAGGTCTGCAATAGATTTCCACCGTCGCCCTTTATCATGCCTCAGTGGCACCTTAATCTCGTACTAACGTTCCTGATGTGTGTTCCTTTTGATCCCTTGCACAACTGTCTTCTCTGGCTCCTTACCATCAATATTCCTTCCTGGTTGCAGTAACATCTGCCGGAATGGTCCGTGAGCTTCAGGCTTTGTCATCCAAGCCGCCATACCGGAACATCTACCCAGACCAGCTGGTTCAATGAACTAGAGCTTCCTTTCTGCCAAGTCATCGCTCCCCCCCCCCCCCCCCCCTCCCCTTCAAGGCCCTAGTTTTCCATGCTATTGGTCAGTTTTCTACGTGGCTCCGCCTCGTGGTGTGGAAAGTCGTAAAAATTAGCTTAGTGAGGTCAGCTTGCTGCGGTGTCCCTGAATAGACACCGCACCGTCCAGGGCGTATGACTCCATGCAGAGCCATTCCACCCCCACCTACTGGTGTGCAGGGGTACTGCTCATGAAAAATTTCCAGATCCAATGTGACCCCTGGGGAGAATTCTAAGGTGAGGAATCTGGCTGGGTAGTCACTAGGAGATAAAACAGAAAACCAATCACAGGAAATATTATGATGTTCATACCTTTTTGACTGGGTTTTCTTACTAGGACATTACCCTCATTTGAAACCACCCGAACATCATCCCGTTATAGGCCACCATGGCTCTGATTCCCAAGAAAGAAAATGGTAAACAGAATACATCCCACTATTGAAGTACTTGTGTGCAGCATGCAGAGCAGTCATTACATCAGCCACAGTGCTACTGTACCAGCACCATAAATGAAGCTGCCAACAGAAGTAAAATGCTCTTAAAAACTGCTGAGTAGTACAATTAAATCCCTGCCTAACCTTCCAACCCCCCCCCCCCCCCTGGGCAATTCCAACTATTTCTTCAGTAAAACAAAATGGAGATCTGACAACAGATCAGCACCAATCCTGATCACCTGATACCCACACCTCCACACTGCATTCTACAATGGGCTCTTTCAATCCTTTATCTTTTTTTGACCTTGCTGCTTTCTTTCTGTCCCTCAAGGCCACATCCTATGACGTCTTACCTTCATCAAAGTCCTTTCTGAAAGACGCTAAACTCTTCTTACCATCATCCACATCACCTGCACTCAGTGCATCTTCTCAGAAGGTCTCATGACTGGTCAGAATCCCAAGAAACCTACACTGGCTTTTAATTGGCAAACAAATGCAGCATATGCACAACTCAAACATCGCATCATCTCCAAACATAACCTTAATGACTAAACTGGCTTTTGATCACGCTGTCAACACTCCTGACTACAGATATAGGTGGTACATGCCTTCTGATTTTGCTGCACCTTTCTCATTCGACACAATCATCCACTTAGTGACCTTTCACATTAGACTAATTGGTAATGTCCTCTTGGTTTTCCATCTACCTAAACAACCAACGTCTGTCTATACACATGAGCACCTACCTCCTGAATCCAGAATATTTGATCACATGCAGAGTCTCCCAAGGTTCCAGCTTGTCTCTGGTAATCTTCAACCTTTAGATGGAGCCTATTGGGAGTCCATCCATTGAGAACTACTTCAAAATTACTAATATGCCACCACTATACAACTCTATTTGAAAGGCTCCTGGCATGGAATACCTGAAATACTGCCTGAACCGCATCCGACTTCCACACCAAGCAACAACTAGTCAAAACCTGGCATCACCTTCACCGTGATGGAACTCATCTGGCATCCTCTGTAGACCTGCACCATCTTAAAAACCACCTGCAATACCTACAAAACTCACAACTAGACCTCCAGGCTATCTGGCTTACAAGCTCTCCAACTCCAGTAACTCTTGCAGCAAGAACACAGTTACTCTGGAGACTAAGTGCAAAAAAGAAAAAGCAGGCTACATATTCTTCTCTACGGCTGCTACCATTTTAAGAACGTGGGACCCTGCTTTACAACTGATAAAACGTGTACATTTCCAACACATACTTTAAACCTAAAATATTTTCTTGACCTTAATAATCATTTAGCCACTTGTCTCTGTTGTAGACTTGCTTGTGATCATTATTCTATGGATGGCGCTAACTATGCTATTGCATTCATATACTACGAAGTACACAGATACTTCAAGTGGAAATATAATTCAAGGTGAAGGCTGTTACAGTACATTATGGGCTTCAGGGTGATTTGGACATGGATCGTTCTAGTTATGCCTTACGCCCGAAGATTGGCAGAACATTCGCTTGTTTTTTTTCCTGAAAAGAATGCTAGCTGGTCGAAGTGCACATGGCATATGAATCTAAAACTGAAACATGCTGCAGTTTTTACAGTTAAGTAATGTTTTTAATGCATAATTGAAGCGTGTAGGGTTCTGAGTAATGTTTTAGGTACTAGGGCAGTTGTAGTTTTCAATTTCAGGTGGTATAAATATTAAGGCACTGAAATTCTTTCATATTCAATTAGGCTAGAAAACCTTTCTTATTTTTTTTAATCAGAAAAATTAAGTCCTTTTTCTTTCCATAGGTTTTCTGCATACTTCCTCTGCTGTCTTATTTGATGTGAAAGATGGTAACAACAAAAGTTGCATCATGGCAGACTTATCGCTTAATTTTTCAGTGCAATATAAAGCTTCAGACAAACAGGTAAGATCTGTCTCTAATATTTAACTGTGCTTTAGGGCGGTTCCTCGGGCTTTTATGACAGTGATTATGATCGAGGATACTTTAAGTTGGAAGAACCAGTTTAGACCTATACGCCCCAGGAAGTATGGTGTTAGAGCTTTACAATACCATGTAGAGAACCTATCGTGTCTACGTTTTCCATCTGTCCCGCTGCATTTTTCCAGTACCAAGTCAAACAATCGTGCAAACACACTAAGAAGTATTCCGTTGTTCTTAGCTAAGCACTGTCCGAAATGGCACTGATGTTGAAGGGGCACCCAAAGTGCACCCATTTTTGTGTGTGAGATTTATGTCCCCTATACGAGACTATAAACACCAATGGTTCTTAACCTTATTAATTCTACGGTCCCCCACTTAATCATTTCTGGAATCCAGGGACCCCCAATTAGTCCTTATTGGAATCCAGGGACACTGGCTTTAGCAATTTGGAATATTTAAAGTTTTAAAAACCCCACAAACTATGAATTGTACTACTTAATTCACAAACTGTTCTGTGTGACTCAGACCTCCTCTGCAAATGTTATTACCTGTACAGTAATCTGTAGACCCACTAACAGTGTCTGACATTGTTTTTGGTTTTCAGTGCGAAATGTCTGGAGTACAACGTCCTAAACTGTTGACTTGGACCTCTGTCGGTGCCAACCAAACTTTTTAGAACCACGTCCTAACTCTCAGACACAAACTTTCACGATCCACTTATGTATAATGGACATGAGGCGGGTATAATTTGTATTTGTGTATAATAGCAATAGTTTGTAAACATCACAACCTTAACCATGCTCTTAAATATCTGATTGTGGCCAAGATATTAATCAGCCCATAAACGTGGCAGACGGTCGGCTGCACTGGAGTCTGCAGCGGGAACACTTTTCATAGTGGTGTGCTGGCCTGTGGCATACATTCACTAAAATCACAAGAATTATCAAATTTTGGTGTTGACACCAGTGATTTTAACAAATTGGAGAAACCATTTGGGATGGCCCCATTTTTGTCAAGTCCCAGCGGCGCATTTTGGAGGGGGGCGGGTTTGTGTGTGTGTATATTATCTGCTGGCGGTCGCCAGTAGATAGTTATAGTTAGGACCGTGTTTCCATAGGAAATCTCAAAATTCTATTTTGAATAACTTTGACGCCGGTTGACGAATCTTCGCGAAATTTTCAAAACTAATGGGGCGCTCCGCTCAGCTCCTGTCCTGAAAGTCTCGGGGGGGGGGGGGGGGGTGTATTCGTCAAGCGGGAGCCGAGGAAAAAAGGGGGGGTCCCAAAACGCGTTTTCCCCATGCATTTTCCCATAGGACCTTTAGTCGAAGGTACAGCCCGAACGGCTGAACAGAATTACTTGAAATTTGGCAGAGGTAGTCCTCAGGTCAGGGATGTGCCTTTTGCATATATGGAGTCAATCTGTTCAGTAGTTCCTGAGAAAATTGCAGTTAAAGCACATAAATCTATAGCCGCGCACCCTTACGTGCGCAAGCGTAATTCTGATTGGTGGTTAGATGTCAGTCAACATTCGAATCGGTCGAAATCGGGAAGTGTCGGCCGCCATTTTGTTTGTTTTCAGTGCGAGAGTGAAAAAGGAAGGTGGCGAACGTGAAAAGGGGGCAGGGTAGAGGGTTCCTGACCCCCTAGCCTTTGTCAGGGGGTCCCTGAAGGACCCCGAAGGCAGAATTTTAAAAAAAAATAAAAAATTCTTCTTTTTCTTTAATCTCGGGGGTGCGCGCACCGTGCGCGCACGGTGAAAAACAATAAAAAAAAATATTTAATACGTAGTTTATTGTAAAATAAATATATTAACAAAAATAATACATACATACATAACTTAGCATTTAAAAAACCGTACAAATTCACTGAAAAAAACATAGGTTTCACACACGTTATAGTTGGGTAGATATTTCACTCCTAAAAAAACCAATGAAATTCCCCCGTTATAGTTAGTTCAGATAAATATAACTCGCGCGACCGCCACTCTTATCACAAGGATGATGTCGAGTGATGCTACTGACCATGTCATGAGTGATGTAATATGTGACGTCATGAGCAGGATTGCGGGCGCACGAGTTAGTTATCTGAAGTAACTATAACGGGGGAATTTCATTGTTTTTTTACGAGTGAAATGTCCAGCTAACTATAACATGTGTGAAACCTATGGTTTTTTTAAGTGAATATATATATATATAATCTACTGGCGGTCGCCAGTAGATAGTTATAGTTACAACCTAGTTTCCATAGGAAATCTCAAACTTCTATTTTGAATAACTTTGGCGCCGGTTGACGAATCCTCGCGAAATTTTCAAAACTAATGGGGCGCTCCGCTCAGCTCCTACCCTGAAAGTCCCGGGGTGATTCGTCCAGCGGGGGCCGAGAAAAATGGGGGGTCCCAAAACGCGTTTTCCCCATGCATTTTTCCATAGGACCTTTAGTCGCAGCTACAGCCCGAACGGCTGAACAGAATTACGTGAAATTTGGCAGAGAGGTAGCCATAAGGTCAAGTAAGTGCCTTTTGCAGGTCTGGTGTAAATCTGTTCAGTATTTCCTGAGAAAATAGCATTTAAAAGCATATCAATATCTATACGCGCGCACTGTGCGCGCACCCTGCCGTGCGAGAGCGCAATTCTGATTGGTTGTTAGATGTCGGTAAACATTCGAATCGGTCGAAACCAGGACCCGTACAAATTCACTGAAAAAACCATAGGTTTCACACACGTTATAATGAGCTGGACATTTCACTCGTAAAAAAACAATGAAATTCCCCCGTTATAGTTAGTGCAGGCAACTATAACTCACGCGACCGCAATCCTCTGCTGATGACGTCGGATATTACATCACTGATGACATATGTGTCTTTATGAAAAATAAATATTTGTAATATATGTATAGCTAAAGATTAATGGAAGAAGACATGGGGTAAATAAGTGTCTAAATACAGTGATGTAATATCTGACGTCATCAGCAGAGGATTGCGGTCGCGGGAGTTATAGTTCCCTTTACGAACTATAACGGGGAATTTCATTGGTTTTTTACGAGTGAAATGTCCAGCTAACTATAACATGTGTGAAACCTATGGTTTTTTCAGTGAATTTGCAAGGTGTTTTTTAAATGCTAATTCGTAACTATAACGTGTGTGAAACCTATATTTTTTTTTTTAGTGTGTGTGTGTATATATATATATATATATATATATACTTAAATTGGCACTAAATGGGCAAGTAAGGGATAAAATTCAGATCAGGGAGCTTCGTAAGTCTTATAAATTGGCAATTAAGAATAGGAGGGCCAGTTTAAAGAAGGAAGCATGGGAGGAATTACTAGGTGCTTCAGAACGGAGAGATATGACTGTCTTTTGGAGGGCAGTAAATGCACCATTTTTTAAGGACGACCCTAAGGCGAGGATTGAGATTGCCATCGGTGAGGATGAATGGGTGAGTTACTTTGAGTCCCTTTATAGCCCTGCTGACCCTTTGAGTGAACCGATAAAGCAAGATTCACCTAATATACCCAAAAAATTTAAGAGCTTGAACCTCACATTCACACTGAGTGAGGTGTTGAAGGGTATTAGCTTGAGCCAGGGGGGTAAGGCACCAGGCCCTGATGGGGTACCGGTAGATGGTTTTAAAGATAACCTTACACTATGGGCACCCCTATTAACTAGATTTTTGAACGCTGCTTGTAAGCTTGGTCTTCCTAATACCTGGTATGAATCAATAATAGTACCTATCTTTAAAAAGGACGATAGGGAAAGCTGTAAATGCTATCGCCCCATATCCCTACTCGATTCTACCATTAAAATTGTGGGCAGGGTTATCCTTGATAGGTTGCAGGTGTGGGCAGACGAGCATAAGATTATCAGCGACTTGCAATATGGGTTTAGGGAAGGGGTAGGGACTGTAGATCAAGGACTCAATTTATTCATTCTATTGGAAAAATATACCAAGGCTAAGGGTGGGAAAATGTTTTTAACTTTTGTGGATTTAACTTCCGCCTTTGACTGTGTTACACACAGTAAACTATGGTTAATTTTAATACGATTGGGAGTTGAGGACAATATTATTTGTTTCCTAAGGGAGTTGTATAATGGGGCCAGGGCTACAATTAGATATGGTCTAAAAGGAGAATGTACCAGAATGTTTAATATTGCGAGGGGAGTAAGACCAGGATGCGTCCTTGCCCCGTTTTTATTTCCAATCTATTTCAATGGGCTTGAGGATACCTTGCTGAGGGACTGCATAGATATGCCTTTGGCATCAAAACGCCATATTCCGGCTTTAATTTACGCAGATGATGCCGTTCTGATGACAAGGACCCCTGTTGCAATGCAAACCATGATTACTTCCTTTTCGACTTTTATGACTAGTTTGGACCTGAAGGTGAACTGTACTAAAACTTATTCCATGATTTGTGGCACTAAAACTAAACAGAGGAAAAAAGTCATGTTCATAGATTCTAAGCCATTAGAACATATTTCTACTTTCCCCTATTTAGAAATTATGTTTGAATGCTCAGGTCAGTGGAATGCTGCAGTTAAGGGGAGAAACATGCAGTTCACTAAGACCATAATGGCCCTTAAACTTTTTAGTAAAAAGATGGGTAAGAAACCATTGAATGAGTTATTGCGCATTTATAAAACCAGTTGTGTGGCCGTGGCAACTTATGGCGCGGGAATTTGGGGCTATTCAAACGTAACCAGTCTACAGCTGACAGAGAATAGCTTTTTGAAATTTCTTTTAACTACGCCAGAGAGCACATCCACTTATAACGTCCATGCTGAGCTCGGAATGTTATATATTGAGGACCTTATTAGAATTCAGCCTGTTCTCCTGTGGTATAGGATTTGGACTACAAATGAGTGCCACTTGAATCGCCTTATATTGAGGGATGCCCTAAACTTGGAGAATGTGCACCGAATGAAATGGCTGAGGTACATTAAAAGCTTCTGTGGCCATATTAACCATCCGAAATTTTATGATGATCCTGAGTCTATGGTGATGATCTCTAGGAAGGAACTGAAAAGGTTATGTATTATGTACCTAGAGGAGTTGTTAAGAGAACGAACGGAACTGACAAAAAAAACAGTGATGTCCCATCAATTGATTTTAATTTAGCAGGATATTCAACCATATTTAACCCGGCGGGTGACGGAACATGAAAGGTTCCTGTTGATACGTTTTGGACTTGGGTTTCTTTTTAGGTCTGAGTTTTCCTGTTGAAAATGATTGGTCAGCTGGAATTATTAAATGCCCCTGTGACAACATGTCCTCCCAATCGGATATCCATATTTTATTCTTTTGTAAATATTACGTTATTCCCAGGGAAAGGTGGATTAAGCCAATTATAAAATATATGAATCTTAGACAATGCCGACCTGCCTTTTTGATTATACGAAAACTTGAGGATATATTTACGGTAGCCTCTGTCTCTATTTCTTAGAAATGTTTTTCATTTAAGAAAATCGATACTGTTTTAAATGTTTTTAGAGCCCATGTGTCTTTTAACACTTAATTTCAATTAAATAGTGATAGAATAAAATATCTGAAATGTGAAATGTGAAATCTGAAATGTGATATAACATGTTTTTATGTACTTTTATGGTTATCATTGTTTTATAACCGAATAAAGTCTTAATGTGTGTGTGTGTATATATATATATATATATATATATATATATATATATATATATTGTAGATCACATGCCTTGCATACTCCTGCCATCTAGTGTTGGGTCCAGATGTTTGCAAGTTGTTTTTCTTCGAAGTCTTTCCAGTCACAAGGTAAGGTGACGCCTCCTTTCGGTGATAGTGCGCATGGGCATCGACTACATTGTTTTTTTGGGTTTTTTTTTCCGCCATCGGGTTTGGACGTGCATTGCTGCACTCCGTTTTGAAATCAGTCCTCGGGTTCCCCTCGGTGTGTAATCCACTCTACCCTCGACGGTATTGTTTGCGAACCCGTTTCCTTTCGTTTGCGGTTCGACTCAACCATCAAATCTGCATTTCAGTTGCTAGTTCCGCGGGCAGCCAACCGGCCTATCCGCGTGGGTCCAGCACCTTGTGAGTGCCATCTTTCTTGCATGGTATGCCCCCACGTTTTGCTGAATGTACTTTGACTGAGTGTGCCCTGGGCTCCTGCCAATCTGGTACCCAGGGCCTATGTTCCTTCCCTAAAACTGTGCTGAAACCTAAACCCCAATAGGCAAACTCTGGCCACATTTCAGCCCCTGGTAAATGGTACTGTAGGTACCCAGGGCCTTGTGACCAGAGAAGGGCTGCAGCACTTATTGTGCCACCTTTAGAGGCTCTGTACACGCACACGCACGCCCTTGCAGGCTGAGGGTCTGGGTACAGAACAAAACAGTCGACATAGCACACATCCCTGTGTGCCACGCCCACAACACACACGGCCCTGGCATTCATCAGCCACCCCTCTAGCAGGGTGCCTTATGCCAGTGGTTTTGGTCCAGGTGCATGAGCCTTGTACCCCTACAGTACCCAGGTCCATTCCTGGGCACTGTAAGTGCAGTGCTGCCATTTAAAGGGATTTAATGTACAGTGCACGACAGAGCATCTTAGAGATGCCCCCTGAAACTAACCTACAATCCCTGTCTTGTCTGAGGGGCTGCCTAGGCTGCCACACAGCAGACATGTTGCTGGACCCCTGGATAGAGAGCCATCTGCTCTCCTGGGCCTGCAACAATGCACATCCTAGGCGAGGTGCTAGGTTTCCTCCCCCAGGATGGAAGGGGAAGCTTCAAAGGCATGCTGCCTTTGTGAGCTTCTCCAGGCCACTTGCTTTACTCAGCAACTGGCCCATACCGGTTCTAACCCCCACTCGGGCGGGTAGACAGTCGGAAACCCCAAGGAAGGACAGGGGGTGTGCCAACCCCACCCCTCAGGTGGGGGAGGCGAGGTGAAGCACATCTCCGGTCTCTCGCTATCTTGAAGATTGGAAGCCCTGCCCAACCAGGACTAGGCTACTGCCCCCTCCCACAGGAGTGTGGCAGGATAGGGGTTGTACCCACCCCAGGGCAGGGACCCAGTGGTGCCTGCCCTTTACTTACCTGTAACGCCCCTAAAGTTAGTATTTAGGGGCACCCTGAACCTTCCTTCGGCCCAGATTCCGAAGCAGCAAAGAAGATCAAGAGACAAGAAGACCTGTCGTGCAGCTGCTCACAAGTGGAAGACACCAACTGCTTTGGCCCTAGCCCTACCGGCCTGTTGACCCTCAAACCTGCTCCTGCTAAACCCTGGCATCTCCTGTGGCCAGCAACCTCACAAACCCCGGAGGACCTGGCTACCTTGTGACGCTAAGCAACTGGGACTCCCACGAGCAGTGGTACTGCTCAAAGCAAGTAACTGACCCCTGGCATCAACCAGGAACTGCGAACCCTGCACCCTGCACCCTGCACCTGCCAAGCCTGGTCTGTGCTGGAGTGAACTAAGACCCGGAGGACGTCCCCCTGGCGACTGTGACCCCGAATCCAGCACCCAAGGACCCACCTCAACGCTCCTGATGCCTGCAGCCGCAGAACCAGGGACCCCTCCAACTGCGACCAGCCGAGGGTAAGATTTCCTGACACCAAAGGCACCCCGGCACCCTGCGGCCCCCTGTGCTCCACTCCTGGGTGCCTACCTATTCTCCAGCTACCCAACTTACCTCTCAAAGTGGTGGTCACACCTGAAGAATCGACGGCCCAGAGCTTGCAGTTTTTGAGCTTCTCCATTGCAATCCATTGAGTGCCCAACGGCTCAAAAGCAACCTGCACCCAGCCGCCAGAGTGCCCCTTGCAGTGCAATATCTACTCTACTTCCCCATTTGCCCTGAGCAAGTTACCTGGAGCCCAGCTCCCACAGCCGCATGCCCTGATTGCCAGCAGCCACCAACCAAGGGCCCCCTGCCTCCCATAGGATAACATTGGGCCTAACTCACTCTGCACCCGGCTGCCCCTGTGCCGCTGAGGGTGTAACAACTGTACTAACCTGACCTTGGGGGGGCCCCGGAGTATATGCCCAGAACCTTAACTCTGCCAGTCGAGTACTTACCCAAAAGCTGATAACTCACTTTTCTTCCATAGGGTAACATTGTCTGGCTTCTTCTGTAATTTCTTCTAAATATGGAGTTTCTAAACTTTAATAATAATAATAATAAAAGGGATCTTATCATGCGCAAACATAGCCCAATGGGCGTCAAGGCGCCTAATTCCAAATCCAGCTCATAACAAAGCCCCTGCAGCTCAACCTGTGTAAGCTCTAGAAAAGCACCACGTTTTTAGGGCCTTTTTAAACAGCGCTAGAGAGGGTAAGGTCTTCATCTCCATCGGCAAGATGTTCCAGAGTTGTGGAGCAACGACTGAAAAAGCCCTGGCTCCCCATCTGGTGAGCTTAAAACGAGGGACAACAAGTTGGAATAGTCCCGAAGAGCGCAAACACCTTGTGGGGTGGTAACGGGTAAGCAGGGAGCTGATAGCGCCTTTAGATCCATACTCGAGTGCTCTATAGGTCAGACACAGAATTTTGAAATAAATTCTGTGCTGAATAGGCAGCCAATGGAGGTCTCTCCTCGCAGCAGTAGCAGAAGAGGCCCTGGAAAGATCCAGGACAAAACGTGCAGCAGCGTTCTGCACGATTTGCAGTCGATGTATGAGGCCCTTGTTGGATTCCATGTAGAGAGAGTTGCAATAGTCCAACCTGGAACCGACAAGGGCGACTGCAATCTGCTTGCGTGCTTGAAGAGGCAGATAGCTGCGAATTCTGTTGAGCGTCCTGATCACGCCCCAGCAGGTCGAAACAGTCCGATTCACCTGTAAGGACATCGAGAGTGAAGTATCGAACACTACACCCAGATTTCTGGCAGATTGAGAGGGAGTGGGGCAGGTGCCAAAAGAGGAGGGCCACCACTCATTCGACCAGATATCTTGGTCCTTCCCAAAGATCAAGACCTCAGTCTTGTCGCCATTTAGCTTCAGGGAGTTGGTAACCATCCAATCTGCAACGCGTTGCAGACAGGACCTGAAGCTAAAGGCAGATGTTATGACAGAGGACTGAGTGAGTGAGACCGTGATCTGGGTGTCATCGGCGTATGATACCACCTCCATCCCCTGCGATCTTACTAGCCTAGCAAGGGGGGCCACGTAGATGTTGAACAGGGTCGGACTTAATGCCGACCCCTGTGGCACCCCACATTGCAAAGACTTTGCTGGGGAGAGGTGGTTGCCGAGCATCACTCTCTGTTCCCTATCAAGGAGAAAGGAGTTGAGGAGACTCAGGGCCGAGCCAGTGACACCTGCCTCCCTAAGCCGAGATGTTAGAATGGCAGGAGACAGAGTGTCGAATGCGGCTGTGAGGTCCAATAGCACAAGAACAGTAGTTTGTCCAGCATCAACCTTGTGTCGGATGTTGTCGACTACAGAGGTGAGGGCAGATTCTGTGCTATGATGTTTTCGAAATCCATGCTGGGTAATGTCAAGATACTCCGAAGCTTCAAGAAAAGAGGATAAATGGCGATTCAGGTGTGCTTCTAGAATTTTAGCAGGTGCAGGGAGCAGAGAGATGGGTCTAAAATTTTTCAAGAGGCCGGGATCGAGTGAAGGCTTCTTAAGGAGCGGCTTCACAATGGCCTTCCATATTGATGGAAAAGGACCTTGAACAATTGCCTTGTTCATCACCTCAAGTAGGGGAGGAAAGAGGCTGTTCCTACACTCATTTAGCTTTTTGAGAGGCAATGGATCTAGTGGAGAGGAGGATTTCGTCTTGTCTAGAAGAAGATTCAATCCCTCCAGAGACATAGAAGGAAAAACAGAAAGGAGGCTGGAAGGGACTATATCCAGTGTCTCAAAAAAACTTATGCCTGGAGGGAGATTTTCAGCCAAGGAGAGACGTTGTACTTCCAAGGAAGTATGAATATCAAGGATTTTTGTATGAAAAAAGTCTGCAATGTCGTCACAAAGACGTTGAGAGCTGACTACGGGATCTGGAAGTTGGAGGGAGCACAGCGAGTCAGCAATTTTAAAAAGCTCCCTAGAGGAGGTGAGTGAACTGGTAAGGTTGGAGAAGTATTCCTGCTTCTCCATTATCACTTTCTGCTTATACTCCCGTAGAGCAGACTTGTGGGCCTCCCTATCCATGGGATCCCAGGATTTCCTCCATCTCCTCTCACTGCTTCTGCAACCCTGTCTTAATACTCTAAGATGGTCCGAGAACCATGGCGCTGATGGTTTCCGCCGGGCTACATATCGCAGGGATGCAGGGGCAAGTTTTTCTACTGCATTAGTGATGGAATCCTGCAGATCTTGTGCTGCCTCATCCGCGTCTTTTAGGGAGAGAGCCTCTGGTGTAGGAACAAAAGGAGCAAAAGCCTCATTCGTAAGGTTTCTAAAATTTCTTCTAGAAACGAAAGGGGTAGTCCCTTTCTTAGTCGAATGAGAAGTAGAAAAGGCTAACTGCAGAGGAACCGCAAGATGATCTGTCCACACCAACGGTAAAGGTGTGCCGCTGGAGAGTCTTAGATCATTAGAGAAAACCCCGTCAAGGATGTGACCTGCTATGTGAGTAGCATTGGTAACAAGCTGAATGAGATCACAAGCTCCGAGTGATTCAACCAATGATATAGTATCCTTAGAGTAAACCTCATCGAGATGGAAATTGAGGTCACCTAAAATGGTGAAGGAGGGCTTTCCGAAGTAAGGTTCAAGGATTCTCAATATGTCCGAGGCAAAATTAGCTCTGTGACCAGGCGGCCTGTAGGTCAGTATACCCGTAAAAGAGACTGAAGGGGCACATGTAATACAGAAGTATAGAGCTTCAAAGCGATCTTGGGGCGAGGAAAGTGGATTAACCGTACATAGCAAGGAGGATTTAAAAAGAATGGCAATGCCTCCTCCTCTACGTTTAGGTCTATCATGCCTATGTAAGGAGTAGCCCTCAGGAATGGCTAGAAGAAGGTCATGACCCGAGGAGTCAGTGGCCCAGGTCTCTGTGATAAAAACCCAGTCTGGCTGCCTTTCGTCCACAAAATCGTGCAAGGCAAGATTATGTTTGATTAGCGAGCGCGCATTTAATAGAAACCCAGTGTTATGAAAAGCTGTGGACCTAGAGGAAGAAGAACAGAAGCTAGTAGAACAGGTGACAAGGGGATGGAAAGAGGAAGAGCAGGCCGTACAGCGGCGAGAATGTAATAACCCCAGCGGAGTAAAACAATGTAGAGAGGGGCATGTGGGAGGTCTGAGAGCCAAAAGCGCAGATGAAGAATAACGCATAAATGTCTTACCAGGGAGCGAAGGTACGAAAACCGGGTCCAGCCCGACCTGCAGCCCGACCTGCAGCCCGTCCTCAGCGCGGACGGGCGCAGACGGGCTGAACTCTGGCGTAACTCCGGCGGAAGACCGGCGACCCCGCTGCGCGATGACGCTGCGCGTCTGCATGACTACAATATATGGAGGTCGAGCCTCCTAGATGAAGACTAGAGCGTGAAATGGATCGCTCCTCACGCAAGATGGCCGCCACCGTGACAAGGGCGAGGGACCCGCAAAAAATGCGGTGAGATAGTCCAATTAGAGTGCAAGTTGAGGTGACAGCAGTGCAGGTAAGCAAGGGCAATTATTAAAAACAGGGAATACTTTAAAAACGAAAACGAACCAAATATACAAAACGGGGGTTTAAAAACAGCAGTAGCTGTACACTGGTCGAGCGCTGCACGCTAATGCGCTGAGCTGCACGCTAATGAGCTAAGCTGGTAGGCAAGGGTGATTATTAAGAGCAGGGAATACAATAAAAACGAAAACAAACCAAAGCACACAAAACGGGGGTTTAAAAGCAGCAGTAGCTGTACACTGGTCAAGCGCTGCACGCTAATGCGCTAAGCTGGAGTAGGGACGAGCCCTGAAATTACCTGCCATTTATGGAGGTCGAGCCTCCTAGATGAAGACTAGAGCGCGAAATGGATCGCTCCTCACGCAAGATGGCCGCCACCGTGACAAGGGCGAGGGACCCGCAAAAAATGCGGTGAGATAGTCCAATTTAAAATATTCACCTAAAATCAACCAAGTAACAAACTCGCCTGCTATCAGGAGAGATCCCTGTGCTGGATCTTGGTGCCCAGCACTGACCCTGAAAAGTAATTACGACCATACTTACCGCTAACCCAATTACTTTCCATAGGAAACCATTGACTGTTTTTCTGTGAAATTTCTTCTAAGTGTCGATTTTTGCAAACTACAAATTATTCTTTAAAAATCGTTCCAACTGTGAAAACTTAATTACTTGCCTGTTTTAGATAGATGTCCCAGTGCTGAACCTAGGAGTCCAGCACTGGATTACAAAAGTAACTAGAACATACTTTACCTGCAACTTGAATTTCCTTCCATAGAATAACATTGCCTGGCTTTTGCTGAAAGTTTCCAAGTGTCGATTTTGCAAACGTACAAATATTCATTAAAAATCGCCTGTATAACCAAAACACATTATTTCAACTGTTTGCAGGTGATGCCCCAGTGCTGGATCCAGGATCCAACACTGACCTAGAAAAAGTAACAATAACCCCACTTACCTGCTAAGTGAAATTCCTCCCATAGGCTAACATTGGTGATTCTATGAGAAAATGTTTCTAAGTGTCCACTTTTAAAATACCAAAATATTGCTCAAAATCACTTCTGTAACAAACTCTTTTACTCCACTATTTACAGGAAATGTCCCGGGACTGAATCCAGGATCCAGTCCTGTGGTTAGAAAAGTAATCCTCAAAGTAACTAATTGCATTTAATTAGAAATTCCCATTGAGCTCAATGTATTATTGTGTTTGAAATTGTTGCCTATTGCAACAACTGTCTATTGCATTCAAAAGCCTACTGCGTATTGAAAGTATTTATTTAAAGCCTCTCATTCAGAGAAAGTATATTTTGAAATCTATTATTAGTTCTAAAATACAACCACTTGTATAAAAATATAAAACCATTGGCCTAGAGTTCAGTTCTTGTGTGTGAGACCATTTGCTGACTGAGTGTGTGCAACAAATGCTTTACACTGTCCTCTGATACTGCCTTACTGCTCGACCAAACTACCACTTTAGAGAGTAAGGTTATATCTAACTTTAGCCTCTGCCAAACCTCTGGGGACTGTGGCATCTGTGCACACTGTACCTATTTGGGAACCGAATATACAGAGCCATTTTCTTACACCTTGTCGCTGGAACGGACTCCGTTAAAATTCTTCCCCCTGTGCCACGCAAAGTAGCTTCATACGACCTACAGCAGGTGTGTAACTTGTGCTTGTTCCCTGAGCACAAAGAGCAAGACTGAGGTGTCTCGGTCCTTCAGATCGAAGAAAACTCTGTGATTGTCTGACTCGACGTGGAGAGATGCAGTGGCAGCAGTTAGACAACACACCGGATTTCTTCGGCGAAGACTCCGAATAAGAGGAAGGCTCATTGGCCGAAGAACAGGCTTCAGTGACATCGGACTCCAAAGCAGAGTTGCAGATTGTTCTCGAAGATGACAATGTGACGCAGGGACAGGAGTACAGAAGGCCCCTTTCTCCCCCCCCCCCCCCCCCCCTCTTCCCTTCCACCATCCCTAGAAAAGTTAAGGCTTCTGCACCACTTTTGCGTTCAGGCCAAGGTTTGCACGAAGAAGAGGTTGCTCTGCCTTCTGCCTTCTGGCTCTGCACCAAAACACTCTGACAAGCCTTCCGGCTCAGGACTAAAACCCACTTCGGAGCGAAAACCTTTGCCCTCTAAACATAAAATGGGCTCCGAGCCAAAAGCTTCAACACTGAATCCAAATAGGCATGCCTCAGAGATGATATGTTCAGTGCTGAAAGGACATTCCAGCTTGGCACCAAAAGCTTCGGTGCCAAAAATCAAACAGCTGCCAGTACCGCAAACTGATCCAAGCGTGGACATTGTACCACTTAAATAGGATCCGAAACAGAAAACTCGCTATATTAGTCAGGATACTGGGCATATTCATGCTAAACCGCCATCCAAACACAAGCTTCCGGATGACGACCGCTCTAAAATACCATCTCCTCCTCCCTCTCCACCACAATTTGATCACTTACACATTGCACCTAGTCAGTCTCCTCTACCTCACCCTTATGCAGGTGACTCTTAAGATGACACACAGGCACCAATCGATCCTTGGAGCAATTTTTACCATCGACCCTCCACAGGATACAGACCCAGATCTTTACTCTACCAGAACATCTCCACCTGATGACAATCGTTCATATCAGTAGCTCATTGCTAGAGCTGCACACTTCCATGGGGTAGAGCTCCATAAAGAGTGTTTAGAGCAGGATTTTCTATTTGAAACCCTAGCAACACAAAGCCAGTCAGACACTGCCTATGCTTTAAAGTATGTTGAGGCACACAGACAACATCTTTAAATATCTTGTACGTGCTGGGGTCCTCAATCCCAGAGTGGATAAAAAAATACAAACCTTCCTCCAACAGACCCGATTTTTATTAAGGGTCAGTTACCACTGGACTCTGTAGTGGTATCCAATGCTTGAAAGCGAGCTAACTCCAGCGTCTGGGGATGCTCCTCCCTCCGATAAGGAGCCTAAACTGATTGCGTATTGCTAACACCCAAGGTCTACTTGCAAGATATGATAAAGCCCTCGACGAAATAGAACAAATTCTACAGTTTTTCCCAGATGAGCATATGGCCAAAGCACAAGATTTAGTTCAAGAAGGCAAACTAATTTCCAACACTTCCATCAGATGTGCTCTAGATGCGGCCGATACTACAGCTAGAGGGGTAAACACTAGCATCCTACTCCGGAGACATGCCTGGTTACGTGTTTCGGGGTTTAAACCTAAAGTCCAGCAATCCGTTCTAAATATACCCTTCGACAAATCTTTTTGGCCCTGAAGTTGATAAAGTGCTTCGGGTTCCTTTGGGCGTGCCTTTTAAAAGGCAGGGTCCAAATCCACAGGGACAGACCAAAATACTTCCTCTACAAAAGCACTTCCCAATCACCTTTTACGAAAGGATTTTCAGAGGAGGCTACAGGGGAAATAGTCCAAGGGGAAGAGGTAAAAACACCACATCCCACAATTCCCCTTCCCCCAAATAAACCGTGACTTCCCCTCACCTGTCGGAGGAAGACTTCAAGACTTTCTCTCCATTTGGAAATCGATAACCGACAAATGGATGATTCGAATTATCCAACATAGTTATCACCTGGAGCCTACCAACAACTCTCCAAACATTCCACCTCGCTATCCCAAATTGTCAACAGACCAACCACACTTGCTTCAACAAGAAGTCCATCTCGATTACTCAAAGGGGCTCTTGAACCAGTCCCACTTCAGTCCCTAGGGTCAGGGTTTATTCCCTTTACTTTCTAATTCCCAGACATATTCTAGATCTCAGAGTTAAACAAATGCATACTGTCAGAGCACTTTCACATGGTGACTCTTCAACAGGTACTTCCTCTTTTATAACAAGACTACTTTGTCTGCTCTGGGCTTAAGACACCTACTTTCACATTACAATTAATCCAGATCCTCGCAAATCTCTCAAGTTTATGATAGCAGGCAAACATTACCAGTTCATAGTGTTTCCATTTGGCATCACCACAGCCCCCAGAGTTTTCACCGAATGTGTCGCAGTAGTAGCTGCTCCTCTCAGAAGACAATGTATCCTTGTCTTGCCTTACCTAGACGACTGGCTTATCAAAGCGGGCACTTACCAGAACTGTATACTACACAAACTGGCAGCAGTACCCCTACTTCATCAGTTAGGTTTTACAGTCCATATTCAAAAATCTCATCTGTACCCTGCACAAATGCAATCCTTATCTAGGAGCTTCCCTTGACGCTCTCAAAGCTCTAGCCTCTCCAATGTAGCCAGTATTCGCCATATTCAGTCTACAATAATACAATTTCAACCCAATCGATCATTACCAGCCAGAGCTTTTATGCAACTGCTGGAAATGATTGCATCCTGCATTGCAATCTTGCCTCGTGCAAGGCTTCACATGCGTTCTCTGCAGGAATGTCTAACGAGTCAGTGGAATCAGTCACTGGGTCAAATAACCGATCTAGTGTTGCTCGATGGCCGCACCCATCACTCTATGCAGTAGTAGAACCCTCAAAATTTATAAAAAGTGGGGCCTTTCATAGACCTGATACCACAGACTGTACTAACAGCAGATGCATCTTTGACCGGTTGGGGTGCTCATCTCTAACATCACTCGGTTCAAGGGCCGTGGTCAGACCATCACAAACGTCTACACATCAACTACCTGAAGCTTGTAGCAGTGTTCCTAGCACTCAAAGCTTTCCACACTCACCTTCTAGGCAAAACTGTCTTAGTCTGCACAGAAAACATGACAGCAATGCATTATCTGCAGAAACTGGGAGGAATACACTCTCCAGCTGTCATGCGTGGAACAAAACATTTGGAATTGGGCAATTCATCACAAAATGTATCAACTAGCGGAACAACTTCCAGGAGTAGACCATCAAATCGCCGACCTGCTCAAGGTCCAGGTTCTGCGGGCTGTTCAAAATAACCCAGAGACCAGCACAGCACAGGGCATTAGAGATGGTCTGGATGAAGCAGGTCCTAGTGGACAGCATACTGTAACAAAGTACTCCACCCTCGGCGTCGGCCAATCTTGTAAATGGTTACCGTGCCACCACCTTCTTAAAACCACCCCTGCCATTTGATATCGCCAAAAAGCTGAGTATTGGTGAGAGATGGACTGGCTGGATAGACATTTGATTTCATTGATGAAGCAGATAACCAAGATTATGAAGCCCCTTAAGAGTCTTGCTGGTGAAGTGTAAAAGAAGCCTTAAAGAAAATGGCATGAGATAACGAAATTGCATTCAGTCCAATCAAAGCAGCCTTGAATCTCAAATTCTGTCCAATGCCAAATTTAGATCATGAAAGGTACATTTTCAATCAAGAACATAAAGCTTGTGAGACAATCGATAAATTGGTTGAGTCTGGATACGCCCATCAAATACTAAGTTTAATTAATTTAATGACTAGGAAGCTAAACGCCTCAAAGTGATGGACAGATGTGTGTCAGTCATTCAGACGACCAATGCCGAGAGACTCTGCGTCTGGAATGAGTTCTCATGGCTGCAAGAGCCAAAGATTGTGCTGAACGACAAGCTGCTGACCTGGAGGCTTGAGGTGTCCAGAGTCCTTCATGAATGTAAAAAGTAAGCCCAGGCACAAGGGCGAGAGACCGAGTTAATTCTCCACAGGAAAAAGTTGTGCTTCAGGTTTGGATTTTTGTTTCCATACAAAGGTAAATGTCCCGCCATTGGGCAAATCTGCAAAGGCTGAGGAAAGGAGAACCATCTTGTAACCGTTTGCAAAGCGAAGGAAAAAGCATGTGTTGCGGTGCGAAGATAAAATGGTCGCCTGAACGGACCAGAAGCTACGTTTGATGCAAGCCCATAAGGACAAGCTATCACATGGAGCTGAGGCAAATAGACACCCAACTAAGTCTATCAAGGTCTAACTCTTCGTCAAACAATTCTCCGTATCATTTTCAAGTGAAAGTGAAGATGGGTTTGCCATGTCGATGTTTACCTCAAAGAAACGTGTGCATGTTTGACTTGGCCGCATGTGAGGAAAAATACCTGTCCAAGAGAAGTCAACATGACAAAGCACCAAAGTCATTCAAACATTGTCTGAAAATCACACTAAAAGTGAATGGTTGTTTAATATCTTTTACTGATAGTGGTGCATCAATAAATATTATGCCTGAGGAGAAATATAATTAACTGTCTACATTGCCCTGCCTTATGCCATCAAAAGCTAAAATGTGTATACTTGGGCTACGTCGACTCCACTAAAGTCAAGGTCCATTTGTATTCATGATGAAGCAGAAGTACACACATTTATTCATGTACGTCAAGGTACTGTCAATCGCTTGTTTACTCGGCTTGAGCACAGCTGTGGATATGGGACTGATATCCGCGAAATAGAACATGAATGTTCAACAAAATAGTCCCAGCAATTCCCCTCTGTTTCATGGGTTGGGAAAACTGAAGACTATGAAAGTCCAATTAAACATTAATGAGAATACCCATCCTATTGCTCAAAGATAGTCTAATTGCCTTTACCTTATAGGAAGGTATTGAAAAAGAGCTTGAATCCTCACTCGAACATATTATGGAGTGTCCTACTCCATGGGTTTCTCCCATAATGGTAGTACCCAAAAAGGACAGTGAAGGAGTTGTACACATCTGCATGGATATGTGTCAAACAAGGCTATTGAAAGAGCATGACATCTATGTCTGCGCATTGCTGACATTATAGCACAATTGAATGGAGTGACGATATTCTCTCGCCTTGATCTGAATAAAGGTTATCAGTTGGATCTAGAGGAGAATTGTAGGTACATTACAACCTTTTCTACACATGTTTGTTCCGTTACAAAAGACTTAAGTTTTGGTTTGTCCTCCACTGGGGAGGTATTCCAAGATGTCATTCGACATATCATACAGCCTGTCATTAATGCTTTCAATTATAGTGATGACATCTTGGTTTTTGGAGCTAAATCGAAGGAGCACGACAAAGCTGTCATGCAAGTGTCAGTTGCTCAATGATGCCGGTTTAATTTTGAATGTCAAAGTGTGAGTTCCATAGGACAAAATTAACTTTCTTTGCCCAATTCTTTTCTGTTGGGGGCATGGCGCCCGATCCACCTAAAGTGCAAGCACCTTCAACTGCCAGTCCCCTACAAGATATTTCCATGTTACTTTCATTCCTTGGCATGATCTCCTATTGCGCTAGATGCATAGAAGACTTTGCTACTGTCAATTCGCCATTAAGAGATTTGACAAAGATTGGATATTTTCTTCGGTTACACGAAAGTGAGCAAAGCTACCAGGAAACTAAAAGCTACTGAAATGGCATACTTTGATTCAAAGCTTTATACTGAGGTGGTTGTTGGTGCTAGCACTGTCGGGTTAGATGCCATCCTTCCACTACACTGCAGACACCCAAATGCTTGAAGACTTATTGTGGCATATGCAAGTTGAAGTTTCTCCAAAACTGAACGCACTTATTCCCAACCTTAGAAAAAAAGCTTAGCAGTGGTGTGGGCTTGCAAACGTTTCCACGTATTCTTGTATGGGAAGCCTTTCACTCTTGCAACAGATAAGCAAGCTCTGTTTGCTGTCTTTGGCAATCCAAAGGCAAAGATGTCTCCTCGCATTGATTTGTTTGGGTCTAATTCCAAGAATGCAACTACACCATTGTGCATCATCCAGGGAAAGCTCAGAACCCTGCCAACTACTTCTCATGAGTGCCTCTACAATGCTCGGTACCCCTTTGAAGACTGAAGCTTATATAAATTTCATCACAAAATCGAGCACCTCAGATGACATTTCATTGAAACAGATTGCCACTGCTACGACCCAAGATGGTAACCTGCTGAAACTGAAGTATTATTGCACATCAGTCTTGGTACCAGCAACTTCGACCTCTTACGAGTGACCATGAAAACCAGAAGTTCAAAAATGGCAAAGATGAACTAGCCAATACTCAGGAAGGTCTTCTAAGAGGATCGAGAATTGTCATTCTAGAGAGTCTGTGACAATAGATAATTGAAGTGACCCATGTAGGACATTCTAGAAGTGTTTCCACTGAACATGCTCTCCGAAACAGTCTGGTTTCCACATCTCGAAGAGAGTTGAAAGAGAATTAAAGGCCTATCATGTATTCAACTGCCTATCATCAAAAACCACTCAACACCTGTTAAACACGTCAGAGTTGCCCATGCATGGAAAAGAATTGCTGTTTACTTCTTTGGTCCTTTTGACAGCGGACTTCACCTGATGGTGATCGTTGATGAATACTCTTATTTTCCATTGATGGAAGATCTCTCATCTATCATTCAAGAACGTGTCATTAAGAGTTTAGACCATCGTCTTCTCGAAATGGAGTGTTCCTGGCATCTTAGAATCTGACAGCTGGCCCATTTCGACAGCTGAGACTTCCGAGACTTTCTCAGTCATCTTGATGTGAAGCATCAGAAAAGCACATATTCTTGGCCACAGGCTAATGGCCTTGTCGAACGTTTTGTGAGTACTTTTAAAGCTGTACTAGAAATGCTCAAATTTAAGATTGTCTTAAATTCGACTTTTTGAGCTTACAGTTTGATTCCCTCACTTGACCACTGGTTAAAGCCCTGCAACCTTGATGTTTGGGAAATCAATGACGACCAAGCTACCTCCATGGACCAACTCTCCATGGACCAAACGCTGAGGAAGAGACCCACATGAAAGACTTCGATTGTAAGTAGAAAATGAAGGTCTATGCAGACAAGCTTTGACCTGCAAAAGATGTTACGTTCACCAGAGGAGATGGAGTGCTTTTTCGTCAGCATAAAATACGAAAGTCTGATGCTCCTTTCTATGCAGAACCATTTAATGTTGTGCAATGCAAATGACATGACTGCCTAGTGTCCTGGAAAGCCCATTATGCAAGACTCTCCGCACTTCTGACATGTGGCTCATTGCTCATCAGGCACTGTCATTGGAAAGACTGGGTCTAAAAGGGCAAGTAAAGAACCCCTGCCTGCTATTTCCACATCACCAGTGCTGGTCTTGGACACTCCTACTGCCTGTCCCCAGTTTCCGAAGACACGGTTGCGACGTGTGATCAAAGTGCCACAAAGACTCATCAAAGAGCTATAATTATGTATATATTTGTAAAAAAAAAAAAAGGCAGATGTAGTCTAGGTTGAGTTTCTAATTGCGGAACCCTTATGGCTCCTGATGGATTCCATAGAACTGACGTAAGCATCAGAGTGTTAAGTGAATGAAGATTTAGAATCTTGAGTTTGTGGTTACCTGCAGAAGAATAAAGACTTCTTCTGCTAAGCTCTGTGTGTGGCGTAGACATTGGTGAGTACGTGGGCTAGGGAGGACACTACAAGCTTGACTTGGTGCAAGATGATCTTGTTCATTTTTCACTTGCAGAGGTGCCCCTGGCCTATGAATTGTTCCATCATCCCACAATGATATTTAAAACTCTTCCTCTAGACTCCTGAAATAATATTGTGGAATGGTGAAACCATTCTCATAGACCGATCTATAGAGCGGTAAAGACTGTACGATTGCTGGGCTTTGCAAATTGTTGTAGTCCAGTACTGCACCTATGCCCTGATTCAGAAACACAAAAAGAACAGATGGACAGAATGCGGAGTTAAACATTCGTCCCCAGTCGCAGATCTGGGTTAAATCCATAGTTGATTTTGCACGCCATGACTAGTCAGTTTAGACTAAACCATATGCAACTCATTCTTGACCCGGTTACCCTTGGCAACAGTCCAGCCTGAACTGCCAGGCCAGGTCCTCCTTGGATCTGAAACAAGCATCCTGGGACAGGTTTCGGGGTTTTACCCCCTCATCAGCCAAGCTAGCTTGAATCTGGTGGCGTAGCGAGCACAGGACTGACGTCTGGGCTTACCCTTCCCACTTAGGGTGACCAATACAAACCAGCATTGGCATAGCCAATAGGTCTCGCCTTTGGGACCTTGTAAGTGTTTAGCCATGCAACAGTTGTTGCACCAAAGAAATTGTGCTGCATAAATAAATACTTATAAGGTCCCAAAAGCGAGATCTATTGGCTATGCCAATGCTTGTTCTTTGTAAAGAAATAGTTGCTTGTTTCTATTTCTTTACTTTTGCTATAATCACGGCACCGGCGCTTTATTTTTAACATTAACATTTAAAGTAAAGCGCCGGTGCCGCGATTTATACCAAAGGTAAAGTAATAAAAAAAGTAACAATTACGTTCCATGTTACAGACAGAGAACAATAAGAGTGGGCAATAAGAAAGACGGTAGTGGCAGCATGACAGAAAATGAAACATGACAGACGCAGTAGGAGGGGGCAAGAGCGATAATCATAACAGAGGACTGGGGAAATTAGGCAGAAGGGCAGTACCAGAAATACTAGAATTGCCGCGACCAGAAAAGACAATGACAAGAGTGGCAGTAACAGGACGTGGCAGTCTTAATAGGACTCGGGGAGTGACAGAGCGAATGGGAATTCGACTTATGAAGATGATACTGGGCAATATGTGGGAGACACAAAGGGAAACCGAATATACCAGAAAGAGTACGAAACAGACGAAAAGTAGTCATAAGATTTAGGAGGGAAAGAAACGATCAAAAGAGAAGAAGTGATTAAATAGAGACCACTAACATAAAGAAAAGTATATATAACTAAAGAGGTCAAAAACTGTGTACAGATATAGGATAAATGAAAGTATGGGGCAAAAGAAAATTGAAAGCGCACGGTAAAGGGTTCATGTAAGGGTAGCCAGAATTATTTTGTAAAGTAACATGATCAAGATGTATGAGGGAGACGCAGATTACGCGAAAACAATGTGTGAGCACATCACTGAATCGCGAAAATACAGTATGGTGTGTGTGGAGGCTACAAAAAACAAGCAAATTGCTGGGCAGAAAGGTAGGAAAAGCAAGAGCTTCTGAAGGAAATAGAGATAAAGGGACTAACTAGGGTAAAGAGAATGTCTCCGTGTGCCTTGTGCTCGGCTGGCACCTCGGGCATGTTTACTGCGGGAACACATGATTATTGGCTTTGCATTCCCAAGCAGGATGGCTCTGTCTCCCTTCACGTCCAGGGAGGAGGGAGATGCGAGCAGAGCATCAAAGGCCTGGGTGAGAAGGGAGGGGGGAATGCAAGGAGCAGCTGTGCATGCCATCGTGCACTCAAGCTCTAGGCCAGCAAAACCATGTGGGTAGCACTTTTGAAAACCCACTTACAAAATGTCTCAAAGAGACCGCTTTCGCTGTCTCAGCGAGACCTAAAAACAGATGGATGGGATGGCGATGTGAGCTAAAGAACGATGATTCAACCCAGATATTTGACTGGGGGTGAGTGTCTGAAAAGTTTTAGTACTCCGTCCATCATCTCCTTGTGTTTGCTTTGTTTGCCTTAGGATGTTAGGAAATGCCATGACTTGGGTCCCTTGCCCAATTGAGAAACAGTCCGTCACGCTAGATAGACTGGGCCTTTAGAATATTCCCAGACTGGATCCCGAGAATTCTTTATCCGTGCTCTTGCATGCCAGCACATTGTGCCTTGTGTCTCTGCAATGACTCCGCACCACCCAGAAGTGACAAAGCGGAGCTTCATAAAAATGAGCCCCCTTTGAAACCCCCATCCCACATGCTGCATTCTGGTCCTTTTTTTGGCACAGTGATTAAATGATTGTTCTTTGCTTCCTTGTGCTCGGATATTTCAGGTGAAGTAACTATTGGCTTTACACATTACATTATTATAATTAAAGCTTCAGTCCCTCTGTCGGACTTCTTACTATTTCTACAATCTTTCATTGTGTTCAGTGAGCCATGGCCCCACCGAAAATAACAGAATTCAATCTGTAAAAAGAGGACACAAAACCGATGACTGTCTCTGCCTGCACAACTTCTTCCTCTGGCTTGGGCTCAGCGCACAACTTTAAATTGTGTAACAATTGTGCCCTCGGTCATCTGAAACAGGCAGGTTGCTGAGTCCAAGAGATCATAGCCTGCTCCGAGTCGCAGGATTGGTCTTGGACTGGTTCTCAGGGCAGCAGTTTCAGCAGGAAATCTACTTCCCATTTGAAGTCTTTCTGTTAGTCAAAATCTAAACATAGGCATAAAAAGATGACCAGGTGTCAAGACTGTCCCTCCCTGAAATGCAAACTGGTTCCACAGCTATTTCCAGCACTCCCAAGTAGAGGCCTTAAACGACCAGGGGGGTGGGGTGGGGGGGGGGGGGGGATGTATATATATTTCATCATCTGGTTCCCTTTTGCTGGCTTTCATGGCGCTCTGTGGTGGTGCGGAACCCCGCGGCTGAGCTCTGCGGCAGGGTTTCGCAGAGCGCCATGAAAGCCAGCAAAAGGGAACTGGATGATGAACTATTATAATGCTGGCTGGGGCAATCGCCGACTGATTCCAACAAAAGAATCTGTTGCAGTCTGTCCAAAGCAGAAGCAGTTTCCAAACCGGAGGGTGGAAGAGAACGCGATACCGCAGAGGCAGGTAAGCGACATCTTTTGATTTACTTCAAGCAAACGTGGAATTGAACCACTAGTGGGTTGGTCTGTAAATTTACAGAAAACCAACTGCATAAAAATAGCCCAATAATCGGGGTTTAACTGTAAACAAATAAGAGTAACGGTATTTGTGAAATAACGGCCGAGAGGTTCTAATGCATGTACTCCTTTAATGAGCAGGCTTATATTCCATTTGAAAAAATACAAAGGAACACAGAAAATGGAGCAACCGGAAGCAAAGCGGCAGGAATTAATGTCATTACCTTCTTTCTTTGACAGTAACATACCAGAAGCGAGTGGGAGTAAACTGAGAACCAACAAAACTGATACAAAAACGAAATTGAAATTATGGTAAAGACTGTCAAAAAAAGAGATAACCAAGTGGTGGGAAGTAGTCACTTTGAAAAACTACATTGAGGTACAAAGAGTACCCAGAGGCTTGAGAATCACGCTAATGCCCAGTCATCAGGACACCAATGAGCTATTACAAGAAGGGGGTGAGCACATTTTGAGTTCCTCCCTAGGTCTAATGGGAATATTGGTCAAACACATTGAAATTGCACTCAAAAAAGTGAAAGATCAGTTACTAGAGCTGGAAAAAGAACTGGCGGCAGTGTTACTAAACTCAGAAATGAGTAAATTTAAGACCAAATTGGAAAAACAAATTGAAGCACATGAAGAATCTGCGCAAGCGTTCTCCACTTCAGCGCGATAAGTAAGATTACGCTGAAGGCAGAATCTTTACGTACGCTAGAAAGTTTGATCTACTAAAACAGCAGGATAGACTAAGTAATATCACAAACACCTCAAGCAGCAGTTCCTCCTTAACCTCAACAGATGTGAGTGAAAGGGAAACGGACCCAATGGTGGGGACAACTAAACAGTCTTTTTTATGAAATATGGGACTGGTGCTCCAACAACGTAAGTGGGAATAAAGCATGGGCCCCCAGTCACAAATCCAGAGGGAAAGGGGAAAACCCTACACCTATGGAAACTAACCAGAAGAGGAAGGAGGGGCCAGCGGAGTAGAGAAAGTAGGGACAACAAGTATGCGCTTGAAGAAAATCTTCTAGCAGACACACCAGAATTAGCCATTATAAATCTATCAACCAGACAGATGACTGAACCCGTAATATTACTCAAACGTGGCTATAATTTTTGTCGGAGTGCCCATAAGGAAAATCAAATTGGCCAAAATCTTCAAAGAAAATGAGCAGTTAAAGCATGCAAAAAATGCCAAACTCCATTTTATCGGCAAAAGACTGAAAATATAATGACATTAATTAATTTGGATGTAACCAAAGAGTCGGAAAATATGAATTTGGAAGAGGTCCGTACACCATTGGGAGCTGAAGTAAGCCAAAAAAAGCCCCAAATCACGTTTTTACCCACAATTGCAAGCTGGAACTAAGATCGATACTTTCCATGAAGCCATCATACAAGACCAGATTTGGACCCTGGAGGGTGTCCTTGGACTTGCAGGATGCATATTTCCATGTACCCATCCTTTGATCCCACGGTTATGTATGATTCAAGGCGGGCCAAGACCACATTCAATTTATGAAGTTCCTCTTGGATATTCGCTTGGCTACTTGGGTTTTCAAAAAGGTTATGGTGGTGGCCCCTGTTGATCTTTGGAGGTCGGGGGTTACATGCATGCAATCAAACAGCATTTGTTAAGTGCAACCCTGGCAGCCCTAGGGGTATCTGGGCGCTGTGTCTCCGTCGACTAGCCAGGTCTTGAGTCTTTCTCAAATCTGCCAGCAAGGGGGCTGTACGGCGCCAGTTTGGGTGAAGGTCCTTCTAAATACTTAGCAGCGATGTAGGAGAAGCTGCGACGGATGCAGGGGGTGAGGGCAAGTAAAGAGGAGCACAGGAGTCTAGCAGGTGGGTGGAAGTTGTCGGAAGTTGAGGTAGGCAGGTCCTAGGTCGTGGAGGGCTTTGTAGATGTGCGTGAGGAATTTGACCTGGAATCTTTTCTGGATATCTCTCGGGTAAGGGGTGATGTAGGTTTCTTTGGGGTGGTCCAGGATGAGCCTGGCTGCAGCTTCGGTTTGGTCTGGAGTCTTTGGAGGAGCTGGGTGTAGATGCTGGAGTAGTCCGTTGCCGTAGTCTAGGTGCCTGGTGACGATGCCCAGAGTGGTCGTCTTTCTGGTGTTGGTTGGGATCCATCTAAAGATTCTGTGGAGCATACGAAGTGTGTGGAAGCAGGAGGAGGGGACTATGTCAACTTGTTGTATCATGGTCTGTTGGCTTTCGGGGATGATGCAGAGGTTGCGTGCATGCGTGGTTGAGTTCTGCAGGCCACCAGCTGTGGTCCCATGCAGAGGTGTTCTTCCCGAAGATCAGTTTTACCTGTGCAAAAGATGAGTGCGCTGAGGTCCGTTGAGACCACTTCCTGACTACAGTTGCACTCTTGATGTTAATGGATTTTACGATCAATGAGACCATTTCACTCCTGGCCTTTACTCTGCAGCAGCAAGCTTGAGACCTCCAGGATATATGATCCCAATGTATCAATCCTTTCTAGAGCTCTATGGGGCTGTCTCTGATTCTTGGTCTGTTGGTCTCCTATACCCACCTTGTGGCACATGCAGGCACTGCCCTGGTCATGTGGGAGCAGTGAAGGCCTCGGAGACAATACAAACATCATGTGCCTGGAGGTTGTGTTTGTGGAGATTGCTTGGCCGGAAAAATACCTTTGTTTGCCAACCACCTATTTGGGTTCAATACCAGCGCAAAAGTATTGAGACCTCATTGCCTGGCGGACCAGAAGTTGGTCCCAAGTGGTACAGGAAACCTGTCAGTCGGGAAAGCACAGGCTAGGCCTACTCGCCACAATTAAGCACGCGGTTTTCAAATCTTGTGCCCTAGAGTTTACACTAAAGCAGTCTCTAAGACTTGTTCCATCTAGTTGTGGAACAGGGCGGGCTCCCACCACTTTCTGACCGGTATCAAGTTCTGAGGAAGATAAAGTCCAGTCAGACTCCAGCCATTCTAGCCTAGACTAAAGCTGTCCTAGCCTGTGCTTGGCCCCTGAAATATTATTCATAGAGAATGCTGAGTTTGAGCATTTACCCTCTGATAAAGCATTCAGTTTGGTAAAATCTCCTACCATGTATCCGTCCCCCCCCCCCCCAACTTAGACATTTGTGAGGGGACCTTAATCTGCCTTGGCGTTTCCTATGTGCACGCCCTTTGACCAGATGAATAGTTAATATTGAAGCTCTGGACTGTGAATGCAATCTTCCTCCTTCCCATCATATCTGCATGCTGCGTGAATAAACTATAGGTGCTGTCCTGTCTGTTCAGCCACCCTACACCATTTCATCCCAAAACATATTGCTCTTGTGAACTTTGTGAATTTTAGAGGGATGATCATCTTTGTGGGATTTTCATGTGTGAAAAAAGGCCAGACAATGCAAAAGATGACCCTGCCCAGATGTCCATCACTCTCTATAGGCCTGCAGGCTCATTCTACCAGAACTAAAGCTGCCACAGCAACTTTGACACGAGGGATGATAATTCTAGGTATCTGCCTGGCCTGCAACCTGTTCATGTAGCACTACTGCCTTCACAGCTAGGTCCTACGGGAAGGTCACTGCGCATGCTAGATTGTGTTGGACTTTTTGGTCTGACTCCACTCACCAGACCATCCACATTTGAAAGGCTCTTTTGTGGTATCTACTCTAAAGATGAAGAGTCTGCAGTGAGAAGTATCCATTAGAACAATAAGTTAAGTACCTTCAATAATGCACTTTCTGCTGGATACTCTATAAAACCAAAGAGTGCAGGGGACTTGGTGATTAACCAAATTGGTGGTGGGTTGAGGGGGGCAGACAAGTCAGTTCTTCTGCTCTTAACCAATTAATTTAAGGATGACCCAGTGTTGTGACATTTTTTTGATTTAAGGCTTTATACTGGGGACATGATTGCTTTTTTTTTTTCTTCCTAAACTGTGATGCAATAAATGTTGCGTGCCCTTGACTAGGAAAATGTGCCTCTTTTTGCAAGTGCGCAATGCAAAATACGTTATAAAGGCAGGCGCTTTTTCCCTGTCTCCACTAACCGTTCATTTTTCTTCCTGCCTTCCTATCAGTTAGTTCCCTAATTGTTAACAAAATGTGTTTCTGACAGATGATACTACTTGTTGGCCTTGGAAGGCTGTGTAAAGAGGGTGAGAGCTTCGAAACGGGGGTTGATTACCCAATTGTTCTTTAATCCGCATTCACATTAAAGGATAAGGCATTTGAGCAAGTTTTGCCAGGAATTGGATCTTTAATTGGCACTTAGGTTTGAGGTGAATGGCTAGTTGAATGCAAAGGTAGTTTAAACCAGCTTGTTTGTATAGAAAAAAACTGCTAAAATCACTTAGTTAATTCTGATTAGAACCCATTAGTGTTCTCTCTCAACATTGTGCCTTAAGAACTAATGGAAGTATAATTGCTTTTGTAAATTAATTTTTCCTTTTTCCCCCTTCTATTCAGAGAATCGGTAGCTTCAGTCTTCCAGATAATGCTGTTGTGCACCATAATAGTTCTTGTGGTAATGGAAGTGAATCATCTCCCGTTTTGGCCATTACATTCGGAGAGCAACACGTTCTAAGCCTGCACTTCAATAGAACTGCGACTGATTATTACATTGTCGAGTTGAATGTTGTTTTCAACCAGTCTGACAAGGCAGTTTTCCCAAACGCATCTGACAAAGGTACGTTTCCAAATACTGTCCAATCAAGTTGTGAACTTATTTAATTTTAAATTATGAAAATGACTAAATTTGTTTATTTTCTTTATAAATAGGATTTATTGAAGCGTCTTCTCGGAAAACTGATATTGCTGCGCCGATCAACACAACATATAGGTGTGTCAGTGATGACCAGCTTAACATGGGGAATGCTAATGTCACTCTACATAACATTAGGATTGAGGCATATCTCCTAATGAATAATTTCAGTGCTGAAGGTAATATTTGCTGTTTCATAATATGGGATGTTAGTCTAATAATTTTCAATATGCATCCTAATTACAGTTGCAAACCATTTAGATGGCTTTATTTTATGCAGACCAATCAATAGCTTTGCCCGAATTGGGGTAACTGGCCTCTTCAGACCAGGTCAATAAGCAAATTGGGAACAAGTAAATGCACACAACATTGTCTTACACTAGCTCAATATTTTAAAAATTGACTCGTTTTTTCTCTAGCACGCATTCGTCTATAGTTTTTTTTTTAAGCTGAATCGTTTTGTTTCTTTGCTGTTAATATTTCAGGGAGGAGACTTTAGCGTGTGGACATTAGGAGTAGCTTTTTCTAAACATTTGCATCTTCAAAATAGAGCAACTTGCTCAGGCAGAGTTTTGCATTTGTCACTGGGCTGCAGTTAGCTCTTACAGCTCCCCTCTCAGCAAGCCAATTTATGGCCCACTAAAATACGTATTGTTGAAGTTACAATGTATCTGCCAAGTGGACCTACCTGCTGTATGGGGTTCTTGTTCACCTTGGTAGGTCTAATCCCACCAATCAAAGGTAACTTCCTTGCTGTCCCATGTCCCACTACTTTTATTTGGTTTGGTTATGCTGCTGAACTGTAGTATTTTGAATGACCTCCTTGAGAAATTGATTCATAAAAATTCAAAACTATTTCATGTGATTTGTTTGCATGTCTTATGAATTCACATTCTGTGTGTGCACACAAGTGCCATTTTGTGTTGGTCCAGAGAACTTTGTGTGTTATAATGTATCCATGCACCTATTCTGGGGCACTATTCAGGCCGCGGGTCCCTTCTTGAAGGTTTTGGATAGTGCCTGGAGTAGGACATGCCTAGGTTCTAGGTGTCTGTTGGCTTACCTGACAATTCGGGGAGTTTCCTGTCCAGTACAATCCACGTTTGAGTGATCTTCCACTCGATCTACTGGATATATGTTTATAACTGTATATGTATAACCACTGAATTAAGGCAGTACAAGTGGACATTGCACGTCTCTTCTCTTCACATATCTCAGTCCTGATGAAAGCGGCTACATCCCTTTGTGGTGTGTTTGGCTGAAACATGGCGAACTTTTCAATTCTTTGACTGAATAAATCTTACTGTGTCCAAGCTATATTTTTTAATCCTGACCTATGAATGCCATATTAAAGTTGTTCAGCATATCCTAGTTGGTTTTAATCCAACTTCTATCTCACTCGCCTCTCACCACACCCCGCTCATCAAGATGTTTAGTGTGTGTATATATAGCTAATCTACATTTAAATAACCCTGAGCTCCTCCCTCTCATTGAGGGGGTTGTAGCCTGCACTACGACTAGGTTTGTAGTGGTAGGAGATCACCCGATGATTAAGCATGCCACCCACGGGTGGGTGAGAAGAATTCGCCTAAGAAATGGATTCTCCAGGACCCCAGTAATATTTTTCTAGACCCTGGGCCCACATTGTGTTAAGAATATATACCCAAATAGATCAGTCATGCCATTGCTGTAACATCAAAGAAGATGGCCTTTTTTCTTTGATATGGGAATGCTCCATAATTAACAAAAATTAAAGAAAAAGACTTAAGTCCTTGAGGAAAAAACTAACACACATTTTGCATTCACTGGCACATGGTATGCTTAAACCAATGAAAGCTGAAAGCAGATTCTTAGACCTAGCATTATTACTATCAGAAAGAGCTGTAGCCGTCATGATCAGAAATAACCCACCACTTCGGCATTGGTAAAGGAAGGTAAAAGGTTGGTCTAAAAGTCGGTGCCTGGCATTACACAAAAGAGGCCTCCAGAGCATACACATTGCCTCCCTTTGGAATACAGTCTTATCCACATTTGAAGACACACCTGCAGGAAGATAGAAACATGACACAGAATTTACACAAAGTCAAACCATCCATTCACAGCAAAATACAAACCGGATTTGGATGATTAGGTTCTCATGGACACATTCCCAAGCCTAAAACGAATAAATATCTTAAGCCTTTAAACAAAAGATTAAACTTTGAAATGGTGATTGCCTCTTAAATTGTTGAGTTTAAATGACTGGTTTCCTTTTCTGTATGAACACTTGGTTACACTTTAGTGAAACTGTTGCTAATCTCAACAAAGTAAGATCATTAAAATAGTTAACTATATGTATTTGTTCATCCACAAAGGATAATTTATCTAATATTTTGAATGTCAATCTGATTGAAACAACTACATGTTTGAAACCCAATAAAAAGTGGTTGTAAAATATTGAGTTGAGAATATAAAAAATCTGAGACTGTAGTTATAGATTCTAATACCTTAGAATTACCCCCAGGCATCAGACTGGATCTGGAGAAATGTTTTCGCTGCAGTACCTCTGCACGTCGATAGGTGGCGTCATTCGACTGCGTCCGTCTGGCGTCGTGGTCACGGGGATGACATTGCGGTGTCTAATTAGATGCTGCCCCTGCGCGCCGACTACATTTTTCTTTTTCCGCGCCAGCCAGCGCAGATCCGGACAGAGTGTGCCCCTTAGTCACTTTTTGACTAACTCTTTTTCGACTTTTGTCAACATCTTTTAGTTTTCGACTCATGGTGCACAAGGGATGTCCAGCCGTTGGACTGGTTTCAAGGCCTGTGACTCCTGTCACAAGTTAATGTCGGTCACCTATCTGGACCTTGTGTGTCTCTGGTGCCTGGGGCATGACCACGACCCAAAGTCGTGCTCCAATTGCTGGGCCGTGAATCAGAAGTCTTTGCAGGAGTGGTCCCGAAAGCTTTTAGAGGACCGTAAATCTGCTCCATGCCGTTCGAGGTCAAGGGGAAGGTCGCGGGACTTATATGCACACATTACAGTATTTTATACACTAGGGGTTTATCACTGTTCACTTCAAACTCGTGTTTTTCTAGCGTATTTCTAGAACAACCATCTCTAAAACCAATTTTCAATTTTTGTAGTGAGGCCCGAGATCATGACGTCTGTTATGATCCCTGCGGTTACCTCGCAGAAGCAGAAAGCAAAAGCAGGAATATAATCGCCACCACCACATAAAAAAATTAGAACTATACAATTAATTCTAACCATCACAGTAGATAACTCACTATATGAATAACTATAAACATTTATTAATATCTCTAGCTCTGTAACAAAGCATTAATGATTGATTGATATATATTTTTTAGATTTTCACCAATATTTGCGTGGACATTGATATTCACAATGTTCCAGCGATGGTACATGGGGAGGCCGCGCTGGTGGTTGCGGTGTTGCTGCGAATATCGCACACAATTTAATCCTAACTTGTAACTAACCCATTTCTCAACCATGGAGTCAGAGTATCTCCACCCTGACCCCTTATGTGGGATTTAACAAAGGTTTTCGGCCCCGGGAACCGTTCCGATTGATAAAATGGTGCCCGCAACTTTCTGCTCAGGGTGCGTCCAGCCAATCGGAGCCTTCCCGTTGGCTTGTGCATTCACGATTCATTGCGAAACCACTGTGAAATATCTGCTGCCAGAGATATCCCTACAGTTTTAAACCTACATTTCTCAACTACTGAACGGATTTACACCAGTTAAGCAAAAGGCACTTCCTTGAACCGACATCTACCTCCCTGCCAAATTTGTTCTAAGTCCGTTCAGCGGTTCGGGCGGTAGGTGTGGCTAAAGGTTCCTATGGAATAAACAAACATCACCTTATTTATATATATATATATATATATATATATATTTTCTACTGGCAGTCGCCAGTAGATAGTTATAGTTAGGACCGTGTTTCCATAGGAAATCCTCAACATTCTATTTGGAATAACTTTGGCGCCGGTTGACGAATCCTCGCGAAATTTTCAAAATAGGTTGGGCGCTCCGCTCCGCTTCTACCCTGAAAGTCTCGGGGGGGGGGGGATTCGTCAAGCGGGGGCTGAGAAAAAAGGGGGTCCCAAAACGCGTTATCCCCATGCAATTTTCCATAGGGACCTTTAGTCCAAGGTACAGCCCGAACGGCTGAACAGAATTACTTGAAATTTGGCAGAGGTAGTCCTCAGGTCAGGGATGTGCCTTTTGCAGGTCTGGTGTCAATCTGTTCAGTAGTTCTGAGAAAATCAAAAGTAAAATCATATATGTGGGCGGAGCCTAACCACACATCTCATCCTGAGATCTGATTGGCTGTCAGCACTTCATCCAAGAAGTGTTGGCAGCCATTTTGGGACCAATATACATGATAGCACCTCATTAAAAAGCATTGCAGTTAATGGAAGGTTTTAAGACTTTAGTTACATTAAATCATTTGTTGATGGTACCATACTCATTTTAGGAATTGTGGTATGTTCTAAGGTGATTTCACCATGTGAAAAAGCCTTCTGCTGGGATATCATGATTGAGAGAAAAATATGTTCGAGGCATATGAGCTGCAGATTGTACACTTAGCATAGGTCGCCATCTGGTGTTGGGCCCGGATGTTTGCAGTTTGTTTTTCTTCTTGGACAGTCTTTGGAAGTCACGAGTTTGGTGACTCCTCCTTCGGTCCGTACTGCGCATGGGCTTCGGCTCCATCCTCAGATTGTTTTTTTCCGCCATCGGGCTCGGATGTGATACTTCGTGCTCCGGCTTCGAACTTCTACGGTTCCAGCCTCGACGGAAAATCCTCGATTCTTCGAGTTCCTCATCATCTTCATCTCTCGAAGCGGCACTTTCTCCATCCCGTACATCGACACCGGCCTTCGGGCCCTCCGCGACTCCGGTCCCGGCCGATGGAAAGGACTCCGTTCAAAAAGTGCCCAAAATGTGGGTCTAAATTTCCCCACACCGACCTCCATCAGGTGTGTAACCTTTGCCTCTCTCCGGAACACGAGGCTAGAGACTGCCCCGCCTGCAAGTCTTTTCGATCGAAGAAGACCATCCGAGATCGAAGAGCTCGACGCACCATGGCGCACTCATCCTCTGCAGCTCCACCGGACATCTTTGGAGACGACGCCGAAGCTTCGGGGCAAACACACACCGAGCAGGAGGAAGACGTCGTCAGCGCTTCCGAGGCCGACGACTCCGACGTGGAGGACGTTACACCAGCGCAGCGGGCCGTGAGTACTATGCCCCCTCCCACCCCCGCGCCGAAAACCAAAGAGACTCAGGTTACTCCCTCGCCTGCCGGCCTGGGCAAAACCAAAACCAAAACTTCGATCACCCCACCTTCGGGCCCGGTGTCGAAGCCCCCAAAGTCTCATGGCAGCTCGGGATCGAGCCAGCCGACACCCGGTGCCGAAAAACAGCATCCGGCACCGAAGACTGCAAAATCCAGCTCGACTCCGAAACCACCGGTGCCGAAGCCTGGACACTCGGTGCCGACCAAACACAAACACAAATCTGTCGGCACCGACGCTCCGGCGCCGAAACATCATTCGACGCCGAAACACCCGGAGACCTCAAAAAAGCATGGCGCACACAGACCATCGAAACCCCCGGTTCCGAAATCACCGGTGCCGACAGACGACTCGACACCATTGGCTCTGTTTACACCAGACCCTTTACAAACAACTTTGTCCAAAGATCCAAAGACTGGGCTTTTGACTTTAACTACCAAGAAAAGACGCCTTGATGCTCCGGCTCCTCCTCCTCCACCCAAAAGGAAGGACTCTGCTACTTCTCCCCTCAGAGTGCCCTCCCCACCACCGCCTCCCCTACCCCCTCCACCTCCTCCACCGCCTCCACCTCACAGGTCTCCGCCACCTTTACCTCACTACGATCCGGCCCCATCCCCAGATCCGGATGATGGGGATCCGGACAATTACCCGGCGGACGCCCCAATGGATCCCACTCCACCAGGGACCCCAGATCCATGGGAGGATTACAATAACCCTGATATACCCAATGTACCTCAGGACGACCTATACCCATCAAGGCCGTCTCCTCCAGAGGACTCCTTAGGGTTTCATCATTTAGTGCAGAGAGCAGCACACTACCATGGGGTGGACATGCACAGTGAACCAGTAGAAGAAGACTTCCTACTGGATACATTTGATATACAAGACAAATCTACTTCCATTTTACCCATGCTTAAGGGTGTCACCAAGCACGCTACAGAGGTGTTCAAAGACCCTGTCCGAGCCAGAGTACTGAACCCTAGAATAGAGAAGAAGTACAAGGCGGCACCCACAGACCCTGCTTACATCAAGGGCCCTGCTCCCCTAGATTCCCTAGTTGTCTCCACAGCTAGAAAGCGGGCTAACTCCCAATCCTCAGGAGATGCCCCACCGCCAGACAAAGAATCTAAACTTCTGGACGCGTCTGGTAAACGCACCGACTCCCAAGCTGCAAACATGTGGCGCATTGCAAACACACAAGCACTGCTTGCGCGATATGATAGAGCACACTGACGAACTAGAGGCTCTTATGCAGCACCTTCCAGAAAAATACAAGCACAAGGCTCATGACCTGATACAGGAGGGTAAACTAATTACAAACACCTCCATTAAGTGTGCCCTCGATGCAGCCGACACTGCTTCTAGGGCCATAAATACCAGTGTCCTGCTTCGTCGCCACGCCGGGCTCAGGATCTCAGGGTTCAAGCCTGAAGTCCAGGCATCCATACTCAATCACCCCTTTGACCAGGAAACACTCTTTGGGCCAAAGGTGGACGAAGCGCTCGAAGATGAAGAAAGACACAGACACAGCAAAGTCTATGGGGGCACTCCAAACACAAGCCTCCAAACGTTCCTTTCGACGCTCGTCCTTTCGTGGCACAGGCAGAGGCTCCTCCACCGATAACGCCTCTACCTCCTACAAGTCCCCTCCTCAAAATACCATTTCAAAGGGCAATCGGAGAGGTGGTTACAGGGGTAACAACAATAAGGGCAGGGGCAAAACCAACAACACCCGTTCTGCCACCCCCCCCGCGCAATGACTCCCCTCCGCTCCCCCCAGACCATTCCACTCCGGTCGGGGGCAGACTACAAAACTTTATCCACGTATGGGAGTCCATAACATCGGACAAATGGGTGACCCAAATCATTCGGTCAGGGTACTGTCTAGAGCTAACATCTACCCCACCCAATATCCCACCAAGGCACCGTCCAATGTCTCAAGAACATTCCACACTGCTCAAACAAGAGGTACTCTCACTCCTGCAAAAACACGCTATAGAGCAGGTCCCCGTCAATCAACGAAATCTAGGGGTCTACTCTCTATATTTCTTAATACCAAAGAAAGACGAGACCCTCAGACCCATTCTGGACCTCCGACCTCTAAATGCCTACATACATTCAGACCATTTTCACATGGTCACTCTACAACAAGTCCTCCCACTCCTCTGCCAGGGAGACTTTCTCACAACCTTGGATCTGAAAGACGCATACTTTCACATTCCAATACACCCCTCTCACAGGAAATACCTCAGGTTCGTGGTGGACGGGCAACATTACCAATTCACGGTTCTCCCCTTCGGGGTCACCACTGCACCACGAGTGTTTACCAAATGCCTAGCAGTAGTAGCAGCACACCTCAGACGTCAACACATTCACGTCTTCCCTTACTTAGACGACTGGCTGATAAAAGCCACGTCCTACCACCAATGTGTGCAACATACAAACAGCACCATCCAACTGCTCCACCAGCTAGGCTTCACGGTGAACTACCAAAAGTCCCACCTCATACCATCTCACACAAAGCAATATCTCGGGGCCACTATAGACACCTCCAAAGGTATTGCCTATACAAACTCAGCCAGAATCACAAGCATTCAAGCCTTACGCAAAACATTCCTTCCCCAACACTCTCTTCCAGCAAGAGTGTTCATGAAGCTCATAGGAATGATGGCGTCTTGCATATTTATAGTGCCCCATGCAAGACTCCACATGCGTCCACTTCAAGAGTGCCTAGCACAACAGTGGAACCAGGCCCAGGGTCAGCTGACGGATCTGGTGTTGGTGGACGGCCGCACACATCACTCTCTGCAGTGGTGGAACACCACAAACCTTTCCAAAGGACGGCCGTTCCTGGACCCGGTTCCTCGGGTGATTCTAACAGCGGACGCATCGCTCTCCGGCTGGGGAGCGCACCTCCTACACCTCACAATGCAAGGTCTATGGACGCCACAGCAAAAATCGCTCCACATCAACCATCTGGAGCTCTTGGCGATCTTTCTAGCCCTAAAATCTTTCCAAAAACAAATTTCGGGCAAAGCAGTCCTCATTCGCACAGACAACATGACTGCGATGTATTATATACAAAAACAGGGGGGGACACACTCTCCCCAGCTCTCCCGCTTAGCCCAGAGCATATGGAGATGGGCAATTCCCCAAAACATCTTTCTCCTGGCACAGCACGTTCCAGGAGTACAAAACACCATAGCAGATCTGCTCAGCAGACAAACGCAACAACTACACGAATGGGAACTGCATCCACAAGTTCTTCACCCATTCTTCAAACAGTGGGGGCATCCTCAAATAGACCTCTTCGCCACCCACAAAAACAAAAAATGCCCAAGCTTCGCCGCCAGATACCCACACCCATTGTCCAAGGGCAATGCGATATGGATGAACTGGTCAGGCAGATTTGCATACGCCTTTCCACCTCTCCCACTAATTCCATTAGTGGTCAGGAAGCTACAACAGCACTCCCTCACACTCATTCTGGTAGCTCCAACGTGGGCCAGGCAGCCGTGGTACACCACGCTACTACAACTATCAGTGGTACCACATCAAAAACTGCACCTTTCCCCATGCCTCCTAACCCAGAACCATGGAGAAATCAGGCACCCGGACCCAGCTCAGCTCAACCTGGCGATCTGGCTCCTGAAATCTTAGAATTCGGATACCTTAACCTTCCCCCTGATTGCATGAACATCATCATGGAAGCCAGACGTCCTACCACTAGAGCATGCTATGCCGCAAAGTGGAAAAGATTTGTAATTTACTGCCGTAACAATACAATCAACCCCCTAGATGCATCCATACAGCACATCATATGCTATCTCCTCCATCTTCACAGGTGTAACCTGGCATATTCATCAATACGCCTACACCTAGCAGCGATCGCTGCTTATCTACAAAACAGGCAGCATTTATCACTCTTCAGAGTGCCCGCTATTAAAGCCTTCATGGAAGGCCTTAAACGAGTAATTCCTCCCAGGGCACCACCTTCCCCTGTATGGAATCTAAATTTAGTTCTTACACGACTAATGGGTCCGCCCTTCGAACCAATGCACAAATGTGAGCTACAGTTTCTCACCTGGAAAACAGCTTTCCTTGTAGCTATCACTTCCCTTAGAAGGGTTGGTGAAATACAAGCGTTCACCATACAGGAACCCTACATACAAATGCATCACAGCAAGGTCATACTTCGCACAAATCCGAAGTTTCTGCCCAAAGTCATTTCCCCCTTCCACCTCAATCAATCAGTGGAATTACCTGTCTTCTTTTCGCAACCCCAATCTGTTGCAGAAAGGGCCTTACACACACTTGATGTAAAAAGGGCGTTACTATACTACATACAAAGAACGCAACCCTTCAGGAAGACTAAACAATTGTTCGTTTCCTTCTCTCCACCACATAAAGGCAACCCCATTTCAAAATCAGGGATAGCTAGGTGGATTGTAAAATGCATACAAATTTGCTATCAAAAGGCAAAGAGAACATTATCTGTTCCCCCTAAAGCCCACTCTACAAGAAAGTTAGGGGCTTCTATGGCTTTTCTAGGGAATATACCCTTAGATGACATCTGCAAGGCAGCCACATGGTCTACACCGCACACCTTCACAAAACACTACTGTGTAGATGTGCATTCCAAGCAGCAAGCTAGGGTGGGCCAGGCTGTACTAAAGACACTTTTTCAAACAGCTGCAACGGATACCGGTGGTCGCCGCTAAGGTTGGGTACTGCTATATAATCTATGCTAAGTGTACAATCTGCAGCTCATATTCCTCGAACGGAATATGCTACTTACCAGTATGCATCTGTTCTTGGCATGTAGAGCTGCAGAGTTGTACACGCCCACCCGCCTCCCCGGCTACCTGTACCCGTTCCAGTACATCTTATTTAGATACAACACATGGGTTTCTCACTGTTATTACTACGCTCCATCATTTCCCTGTTGGCGAAAAACAATCTGAGGATGGAGCCGAAGCCCATGCGCAGTACGGACCGAAGGAGGAGTCACCAAACTCGTGACTTCCAAAGACTGTCCAAGAAGAAAAACAAACTGCAAACATCCGGGCCCAACACCAGATGGCGACCTATGCCAAGTGTACAACTCTGCAGCTCTACATGCCAAGAACAGATGCATACTGGTAAGTAGCATATTCCTTTCTCATGCTTTTCCCATAGAGGTTTGGAAGGTGATCTATAAGCTAAACTGAGTGCTTATTTTCTGTAAATTCACATTATCTTTCTCAGTCATGTGAGAATGAAGTCTGACATTCTCAGTAAAACATGTACATCCAACAAGGGCAGAGACTGTCAGTTGATTCCTTTGTGTTCTACTGCAGCTTCCCAGAGTGTTCCAAAGAACAACTAAAGCGCTAACAGTCCTACTTATGATAAACGTATGGCACACCTGAAGCCATCTTGCTTGGATTAAAGTGGTAACTCTTAAAACATTTAATTTAAAAAGGAACAAAATGAGGGGGTTCGTTTTGCCATAGAAAGTATGATTAGTGCTGCAGAAAGAAAAATTAGGGCACATTTTGAGTGACTTCTCAAATCCTCTTCTATTTCATTAAAACATTCTGACATGCAGACTGAAACATGCACTTTCAATACCAGCAGCAGTTTTCCCTGGTGAGCAGTAGCTTTACTACAGTGATCTAATGAGCAAAAAGAGTCCTAACATTCTGAATTTATGGCAAATGTGTGACACATCTGAATGCCTTTGGAATCAAAGTAAAAAACTGAAAGTATTTCCTACTGAGGAGACTGCAGTACATGAGGAAATTAGGAAACTTCATAACCAATAAATCTCCCAATATGGCCACCGGAGACAAAAGAGCCCAAATGTAGCCCAAAATCACCCAGATGTAGCCCAAATATAGCCCAATGACAGAAGTGTGCAAAACACTTATTATTTTGTGTTTTTGCAGTGTTATATAGTGCAGACTTGTCCGGTATTGGAGTGCTTTACATGAGCATTGGTTACATCACACAAGAACAAATTCATTTTGGTTGTAGACATGGGGAGACTAAGTGATTTGACCAGAATCACAGAATGTCGAGCTGAAGCAGAAACTCCAACCTGGTTCCCCAGTTGCAGAAGTCTGCAGTTGGCCACCGGAGACAAAAGAGCCCAAATGTAGCCCAAAATCACCCAGATGTAGCCCAAATATAGCCCAATGACAGAAGTGTGCAAAACACTTATTATTTTGTGTTTTTGCAGTGTTATATAGTGCAGACTTGTCCGGTATTGGAGTGCTTTACATGAGCATTGGTTACATCACACAAGAACAAATTCATTTTGGTTGTAGACATGGGGAGACTAAGTGATTTGACCAGAATCACAGAATGTCGAGCTGAAGCAGAAACTCCAACCTGGTTCCCCAGTTGCAGAAGTCTGCAGTTCTGGAAGTAACACCACATCCTCTCCCCTAAAGTGCAACATTTAATCAAGTGGTCAACTGGATAAAAAAACATAAAGGTAACAAATTTAAGTGCTTTCTCGCTATTTGAAAACTCAGAAAATGTCCTTATTTTAGTCTTTTAGAGCACGAACCATAATTTTGATGCCAATAAGACCCTCTCATATATGTAATTTCTAAAGGAAATGCTCTAGGTATTACAGTTTTGATTACATCAAGAGGACGTCAGGCGTTCCACACTTTAAATATAGAATGTTAGCCATCTAGTTGTTCATTGGGATACTGTTGAGAGGCAGAGGCCAGGGCCACGGACTCTGAAAATTGAAGGCAGGTAGGAGGGTGCCAAGGCAACAATTTAACCACACTGAGCAGGCAGGAAGGGCCGTGGCAGCACAACAGACTATGGAGGGCAGTGGAAAGGGGGGCAGGGGCAACAAACCAACAATACAGGACTGGCAAGAGAGGCTGTGGCAATGTAATAGACCATTGTGGGTAGAAGGAAGAGGCAATGGTAGTACAACCATACATGCCAACAGACCCGATTCAGCCAGGAAACGTCCAATGTTTTTAAGCTCAAATGGGCTTTATCTGATCTGTCTCCTGTCTACAATCTCCTCTTTTTCAATGTAACTCAAAGGGGAAAATCAATACCCCAGTTTTTTTTCAAAATCTCCCTCTTACCAAGTTCAAAATGTTCGCAAGTATGGTACATTGGATCATGGAAGGAAATGGGGTAGGGACATGGACTTGGATAACAGAGGACAGGAGGGACATGGAGAGGTGCACCAAACTGACCCTGCAGGGCAGGCATCAGGGTTTGCAGCAGCACAATACACCACACCGGGCATGCGGGACGGGAGTGCAGCACAACAATCCATAGAAAGCAATAGGGAGGGGACAGGACCATGCACATGGAGAACAGAGGGGCAAGAGGCAGGACCATAATGGACAGACAGGAGAGAAAGCTGCAGCATAACAGACCATAAAGGGCAGGAGGGATGGATCAGGGGCATTACAATGGAACAGACAAGCCAGGAGGGAGGGAGTAGGGGTCTGCACATGTAAACAGAGGGCTGGGGGCAAGGGGGCAGGGCAGGAGCAGCAAGATAGCCATGGAGGTCAGGCAGGATGGGCACTAGAAGCAAGACACCCCATGAAGAGCAACAGTGAGACTGTGATGGCATACACACAGACCATGGAGGGAAGGTGGGAGGGGTTCAGGGGCAGCTAACTGATCACACAGGGAAGGTGGGAGGGTCATGGCAGCACAGAAGACCATGCATGGCAAGTGGGAGGGTTAGTGGTAGCACAATGGCTATGATGGGCAAGAAGGAGGGTGCAGGGGCATGCACAAAGGACGATGGAGGATAGAAGGGAGGGTCAGGACCTGTGCACAGACAAGAAAGTTCAGGGGAAGGGGCCTCTCAACAGACCGCACGGGGCAGGCAGGAGGAGCAGTTGCAGCACAACAGACCAGGGAGGGCAGAAGGGTGTGGCAGTACAATGGACCATGTAGGACAGGAGGAAGAGGATAGGGGCATGGCATGTGGACAGGCAGGGTGGAGGTGGCAGGGACAGGTTACAGTCATCTGACCATGCTAGGCAGGTGGGAGGGGAGTGGCAGCTCAACAGAACACTGAGTAGATAGGAGTGGCAGGTCCATGGAACATGGTGGGCAAAAAGGATGGAGCAGGGGCATGCACAAAGACATCGGAGGGCAGGGGGAAGGAGAATAGGGGCAGCAAGCTAAGCACAGAGTTTAAGCAGGAGGTCAATGATGGGGCATAGAATTGGGCAATGGAGGTCAGGAGGAGTGGACTGGTACATCATACTAAATTGAGGGCAGTGGCAGCACATCAGACCATGCATGGCAGGAGGGAGGAGGCTAGTCCATGGATTCACACAACAGAGGATAGGGAGGAGGGGGATGGGGCAGCAAGCTAACTGTTCAGAGAAGGCGGGTATTGGGAACTTTATTGTTTTTAAAACGTGTCTGTGCGAACTACTTAAAATATGAACAAGTATGCAGCATCATCTCACTTTTATTCAGGAAGAAGACGTTTGTGACTCCGGGCTCACTTGGCAGAAACACCCCCTGACCCTCCACCCCCTATCGCAAAATGTAATGCCCGTGAGAAGGGTAGGTGAACACAGTGTTATATAGAACATAGTCCTGAGAGCACGATTGAAAATGAAAACTAGATATAGTGTATGGTAAAAACTATGCACCAAAAAGTGTGATATAAGATGAACCGGGCGTGAAATATAATATGCAATACATTGTGCGCAATGACAGATTCATTGGAGAGCGTGAGATAGCACAGGCACTAGCGCGTGCTATGCGATATGCGCCTTGGAGTGTAATATGCACAGGCCAGTGTTGTGTAACCAAACTAGTCTCTAAAGTTGTAATATAAAATATGTGCTGGGGAGTGTAACGTTGCATATGCACTGTGACAAAGATATGGATCCCAGATTGTAATATGTATGGCATAGTACTGTGCGTTATAACCTAGGCATCGAGGAAGGCACGTTAGATGGGGCAATATAACCCGTGCGAAGACAAGTGTGGCATGACATATTCACGGGTTGGTGTTACAGTGCACATGGCCTAGAGAGTGTCATAGCATATGCACTAGCTAGTGAAATACAACACAGAGGTGTGTGGCACTCAGCAGGCAATGGTGGGTGTAACCCAGCATTGGGCTCTGCCAGGAGCACGCTGTGACTCTCAAGTGATGTTCGTCCCCTTTCCAGAGAGTAAAATAAAAAGTATTACACATCCGGCAGTGGATGTGTGTTTTATTAACCGTGAGGGGGTTTCTTGCATAGTTTTGGTCGAATTTTTGTCGAATCCCCTTTGAATGGCTTGGTGTGCATGTGTATTAAATGTGCCTGTCAATAGCTACCCATGTTTGTATAAATAAACGACAAGGGTGTCTACCGGGATTAGGCACGGTAGGGCATCAGACATGTCAGAGCTTCACTAGTGGTGTAAATACATTCCACGTGGATTTATTGTATGCATAGTCTCCTTTTAATGAATATCACGCAAATAGTCATTGTGATAGGTACGTACGGTTTGTCCAGCATGTCCCAGGTGTGTCTATAAATATATATTTTTTTTAAAAATAATAAAAAACAGTGGCCGGCCCTGGGGATTGGGGTCAAAAAAATATAATTAGGAGACCGGCCCTGGGGGATGGGGTCATCCGGGCCAATAAATTAGAATAAGAAGGGGAACCACACAGCCCCCTTCTTAAAAAATTAAAATAAATAAGACTGGCATCGTGCTGGAGGCCACGCCCCCTCCTTGCAGCACTCTGCAAACGCGCCCCCTGGCGAGTTGTAAGTTGGGGAATTAATTCCTCTTCAATACTGAGGGTCCCTGAGGGCCAACTAGCCCAACAGGCATCTCCAGTATGCACCAGGGAGCTGCGCTGCAGACAGGTGTTCTGAGGCCAAGCCCCTTTTTACACCTCTCTGCAGCTCTGTGGCACTTACTTGAGGTACCTAGTGGGCTAGTTGGACCCTAGGGACCCTCAGGATTCAAATGAACTTAATCTCCCAACTAAAAACGGACACAGGGCGTGTTTACACAGTGGTGAAGGGAGGGGACTGGGCCTGAGTTAACGTGTGCAAAAACGCCCTGTGGCCTGTTTTAAGAGGTAGTTTTAATCCCCCTGCCCTATTATATACTAGGGGCTTACAGAGGAGGTCATGCTAATCACAGGGGGACCCCAACGCATAATGTTCCCTAGTGTATGTAGGTGTTTTCACTGTATTCTAAGTGTCTTTTAACATAGCACTGGCTCTAGGACTGGTTAGTCAGACTCAGTTACCACCAGTATCCATCTGGAAAAAGTTGAGGGTACAGGATGATTTTGCAACAAGGCTTCTTTCTGCTCTTCTTTTTGTTCTTTCTGCACGTTCTTCTTCCTGCACTTTTCTTCGTCTTTGAGGACTTCTGTTGCTTCTTTCTGCACTTCTTTTTTTTCTTTCTGTGCATTTTTTTTCTTCTTTCTTCACATGTCCTATCTCTGTAGGCATAGTTAGCAATTAGCATTTAAAAAACCTTTTGAAATTCACTGAAAAAACCATAGGTTTCAGGGGTGTTATAGTTAGCTGGACTTTTCACTTGTACAAAACCATTGAAATTCCCCCGTTAGTTAGTTCAGCTAACTATAACTCGCGCGCCCGCAATGCACTGCTGATGACGTCACATATTACATCACTCATGACCTGGTCAGTGACATCCCTCATGACATCACTGATATCTCATGACGTCGAAACCAGGAAGTGTCGGCCGCCATTTTGTCTCTCGCAGTCTGAGGGGGTGAAAAAAAAAAGGTGGAGAACTTGAAAAGGGGGCAGAGTGGACAGTTCCTGACCCCCTAGCCTTGGTCAGGGGGTCACAGAAGGACCCCCAAGGGAGAAAAACATTTTTTTTTTTTTTTTTTTTTTTTATATCGCGAGGTGCGCGCCACCCTGTGCGCACGGCATGCACTGCAAACCGTGGGCGCTCGCGATTTAAAAAAAATAATAATAATTCACGGTGCGCGCACGCTGAAACCAGAAAAAAAAAAAATTTATAAATACATAACTTAGCATTTAAAAAACCGTACAAATTCACTGAAAAAACCATAGGTTTCACACATGTTATAGTTAGCTGGACATTTCACTCGTAAAAAACCAATGAAATTCCCCCGTTATAGTTACTGCAGGCAACTATAACTCACGCGACCGCAATCCTCTGCTGATGACGTCCGATATTACATCACTGACATATGTGTCTTTATGAAAAATAAATATTTGTAATATATGTATAGCTAAAGATTAATGGAAGAAGACATGGGTAAATAAGTGTCTAAATACAGCGATGTAATATCTGACGTCATCAGCAGAGGATTGCTGTCGCGTGAGTTATAGTTGCCTGCAGTAACTATAATGGGGGAATTTCAATGGTTTTTCACGAGTGAAATGTCCAGCTAACTATAACATGTGTGAAACCTATGGTTTTTTTCAGTGAATTTGTACGGTTTTTTAAATGCTAAGTTATGTATTTATTTTTATTTTTTTCAGGTTTCAGCGTGCGCGCACCGTGAATTATTATTTTTTTTTTTAAATCTCGAGCGCCCACGTGAATTTGCAAGTTTTTTTAAATGCTAATTCGTAACTATAACGTGTGTGAAACCTATGGTTTTTTCAGTGAATATATATATATTGGGATTCTGAGTAAAACATATATAATTGGTTCTAACTGTAACATTGCTCATTCTTTAAGTTTCCTAGGCAGTCATTGAGAATGGCTTTCAAATTCCACTTTTACGTCACTTAATTTCACAAAAGTTACTGTAAATCAAGATTATATTTATGGTTTAATGCCTCGGCTGCCAATTGTACATCAGTGAGACCATTCAATCTGACCTACTCCACTTGACTACATTTTTATTTCCTAGGGCAAATCATTTTGTTCCATTGTACCAAATTTCCATTGTTTGCCATAATTGTATGTGTATACCAAGCTCTGTCAATTAATAATTTCCATCTAGATTAAGTCTCTAAAGGATTTACTTGCATGCATATTTTCTGTCGAATAAACCTAATGACTAGGGCTATTAGATGGGAACCAGTCAAACATTTCGTCCCGATACGGGCTGGCATAAAACTTTTTTCGGTATCTGATGGAATCCACCCTCCAATGAAAAGGTGAAATTGTAGGAAGGGAGCTTAACCATGGGTAAAAATATATACCCTTGGAGAAAAATAAAAAGTAAACTTGTGCTTGCTCTGTAGATTTTGGCTTGACCAAATTTATGGTTGTAGAGTAGCTTATGTGAAAATCACTATAAACTTGGAAGTATGTTTTCCAGGCCTACTTCTATGAACTGTCTTGAATTCCTGAAAGTTGCAAATCTGCAAAAATCTAGGTTATTTAACTGAAGTTTCACTTTCTTTAAGAATGGTGCTCTTACTTTTTTTTGTCGTGTGTATATATTGTGCCCTTTATGGCTTTACAATGGTACTCTGTTTTTTAATGCACTTATGTGCATAAAAGTAAAAAAAAAAAAGGTAATCCCATTTTACCATAAGAGAAATGGCATTAAAAGTTGTTCTTCAGAATTTCTCACTAGTTTAGAAAAACTCCACAGGGCATAGTCGGCTCCCAAGGAAGAGACAAACGTGATGTTTCAAGGCGATATCCTGTTAGTGGACATTTGCAAAGCTGGTACATGATAGTCTACCACACTTTAACAAAGAACTACTCTGTGGATATTCATTTCAGTCTATGCACAGCACGTGGTCTAGAGCAGTGGTTCGTAACCTTTTTACTTATGTGGACCTCTTTCTTAATCCTTGAAATGCGGGGATCCCTACTGAGTCCTTATTGGGAGCCGGGAACCCTGTTCTAAGTACTTTTGACTATTTGAACCGCTAAACAATACACACATGCAGAAACAAGCATTCATCAAACACAGTTAACATATATTGTATTTAATTTTCAAACCAATTCGAAAAAATCTAAATTTTATTGGTAAGGTTGGAGCTTTTCTGTTTACAATTGAGGTCAATAATTCATGCTATATTCTATTTGATGTGCTTGCACTGCTCCCTTGAATCAATCTTAGGATACTAGCTTAATTTTTAGCATCCGATTTCAAATTCCTTAACACTTGAAGAATGTTTTACATTTTTCATTTTTCTTATTTATAAATGTTTATTTCATTAATCTGTTAATATTCTAAGCAGTTGCGGACACTGTGTAGGCTTTATTGATCCTTGCGTTCTCCGTATCTCAGGCCATGACCACTGATTTAGATGGAGCAATACATTCTGTTAACGGATAATGTTACTTATCTGTAACATTGGGTTTGTTGCATGTAGAGCCGTAGGTTACTTTTCAGCTTCCCCACTTACCAAGGTGCGAGCTCACAAACCTACTTATGCTACTTTTGTTAATATTGATCTAATTTATTAATGCATATTCTTTCTCCTGTTAAGACCTTATTTGCCATCACCACACTTGCCTTTAGGGGGGAAAATGCAATGTACGGTGGCATTTGTCTGGTTGCATTTTGTGTTTTCAGGGAAGTTATCACAAATAAACATTTCAATCAAAAGCAACTTGAAAATATGAGCCTAAAATTAGACAGCAAGAGTGTGCACAGCATTTGAATGCACAGCACTCCCAGCTGTAAATAGTTTCAGGCGAGTTTTCCTTCAAGTTGGGTATCCTCTTGAAGTAACCTGTTAGTGGGAAGGTCAACATTGTAGAGAGTTCAAGGTCGATGAAAGAACAAAACAATATAGTACAATGCAAAACCATAATAATGGTTTGGAAATGGGCTGTTTCTGCAGGGTCAACCCATGTTGTTTTTACCTTCTGTTGCTAGGTTTGGTTGACTAGATTTTAATATAGTTGCCTCTAATCTAAAACCCTTTCCCCAACCACCCCCAGGCTAAGACATTCTGGTTTGGAGGTGGAACCCTTTGACAGAATGATTAGCTAATAAGGCTAGAAGCTTGAATGGTAAATGCCAACTCCTGGATGCTGCTATGAGAGGGTGGGGGTTACAAAAAAAAACTGCCCATATCTAAACCATATTCTGTGGTGGCAGCGGCCACACCAGCATTCCTGAACACGGTCTGTTCTCCCCATGCCTTTGGACAAAGTGGATAGGTAGAAGGAATATGCAGGAAGATAATAAAAGATGCCTGGCAGCATAGACTTCTTCTAGATTCACTTACTGTGCATATTCCGCCATCTATTGGTTGCAATCAAAGTGCTTTGGATTTTTTAGGTCTTGCTGAGTCAGCGCGCATGCGCTGCTCGGAGAGACTTGAGTAAGTGAGGGCTTCAAAAAAATGCTACCGCCGGCTACAGCTTGCAGTGCATGGGCGCGCGCAAGCTGTGGCCGGCGGTAGCGTTTTCCCCTAGCTTTTTAGCCAGCTTGCTAGAACGCGTAACCATTTTGCACGCGCATCCCTTGCATGTTTTAGCACGTCATTGCGATCGCTTTCACAGCAATCGTGATCGCGATGACTTTCGTGGCCAATGCTTGTTAAAGGCTGCTAGCTGCTCTGGCCAGTTTACTAAGAGACCCAAATGCTCTGTGAAGAGCACCCAATCTGCTGTAGCAGTAGTTTAGTGCCTCAACATTACCTGACAGTAAAGACATTTGCTCCACGCGAGGTCCTCTTAGTGGTGGGTGAGTAGACAAAAGTATGTTAATACCGCATAGCTTAGCCAGTAACAGTAGCACCGATGGCTACCTGCAAATAATGGGACATTAAGTCACATTTGCTACCGTAAGATTGACAGCCTTAGCTTTCATGGCAACAGCAGCTGGGGAAATCTGAACACAGACACCAGCATTAAATAACAGACTTCTGATCAGTTTGTGGTGATAACATTTTGTGGCAAGACCACTGCATAGAGTGCATGCTAGTCTAGAAAATGTGAATTTGGTGCCAGATAAGAACTCCCAGGCCCCTCCTGAGGTACCTATTTCTACCTGCTCTTGAGATGCAGGCACTACATGGTCTCTAGTTTTGCTCCACTCCTTCAGTACTGTTGAACTTGTGTGTTTTTCTTGTGCCTGCATTTCTTGAATATGCAAAAGCGATTGCTTCTTTTTGCTACTCTGGTTGTGGTCTGTTTTTGTTGAAACAGCTCAGCCTCTTTCACTAGTTGTGACCTGCATGTCAGCTGAAAAAACAAGCATTGGCATAGCCAATAGGTCTCGCTTTTGGGACCTTCTAAGTATTTAGTTATGCAACTGTTGCATGGCTAACACTTACAAGGTCCCAAAGGCGAGACCTATTGGCTATGCCAATGCTTGTTTTTCTCTTTCTTTCTCTTGGGTAGTTGTGGAACCTGATCCCCGTGATGAGGCTACAACCCCTCCACCCTTGTGTGTATGCAAGCTCTCATATTATTTTGTCTGCCCTGGAGATCAGAGGTGCTTTGAAAACGTTGAGAACACAGCAGCAGACTCAGGCAAGAAGGAAAACCCACCAGAAACAACGGAGACCGAGGTGGTACCAAGGATGGTTGCATGAGGGGAGAATCTTTGAGAAAAAAAACCTGTTCGAGGCATATGAGCTGCAGATTGCACACTTGTGCATAGATCACCATCTGGTGTTGGGCCCTGATGTTTGCAGTTTGTTTTTCCTCTTGGAAAGTGTTTGGAAGTCACGAGATTGACTCCTCCTTCGGATCATACTGCGCATGGGCTTGGGCTCCATCCTCAGATTGTTTTTTTCCGCCATCGGGCTCGGATGTAAATCTTCGCGCTCCAATTCCGAACATTTCCAGTTCGGCGATCGAAGCGGAATCCTCACCCACATCGGTATTGTTGTCGATCCCGATCTCCTACAATCAACCTCTCGACGAATCTCCGATTCCGGTCGTCGTCGACGGCGGCCTTCGGGCCCACCCAAGCTCTGGTCCCGGCAGATGGAAAGAACTCCATTCAAGAAGTGCCCTCGATGTGGGTCCAAATTCCCCCACACCGACCTTCATGAAGTGTGCAACCTCTGCCTCTCCCCTGAACACGAGGCCAGAGACTGTCCGGCGTGCAAGTCTTTCAGATCGAAAAAGACTATTCGAGACCGAAGAGCCAGACGCAACATGGCGCACTCCTCGACCTCCATTCCAGTAGACCTCTTCGGAGACTACGCCAAAGATCCTGGACAGCAGCACACCGAAGAAGACCTCGTCAGTGCTTCCGAAGCCGACGATTCAGACCTGGAGGACATCACCCCGGCGCAGAGGGTCGTGAGTAACATACCCCCTCCCATACCCGTGCCGACACCCAAAAAGGCTTCTGTCCCGCCCTCGCCTCCGGGCCTAGGCAAGACCAGAGACACCGCTTCATACACCCCACCTTCGGGCCCGGTGAAGAAGCCACACAAACCTTCCGGCGGCTCGGGACCGAGCCAGCCTGCCACCGGTGCCGGCAGACACACTTCGGCACCGAAACATAAACTGGCCTCCACATCGACACCGAGCCTCGCACCAAAGCCCTCTGTGTCGAAACCCGGCACTTCCGTACCGACAGTCTTCGGTACCGACCAAACTCCATAAAGCCCTCGGCGCCCATACTTCTGCGCCGAAGTCCACCTCGGCACCGACCAGGAAACCGGAGGTTCCCAAGCCCAGTGCTAAGCAGGACAAGCCTAAAAAGTCACCGCCCCGAAAATTTCGGCGCCGACGGAACAATCGTTGTCACAGGAACTGTTTACACCGGATCCCTTACAAAAAACTCTTACTAAGGATCCAAAAACTGGACATCTGACACTCTTTCAAAAAGACATTTGGACAATCCAGCTCCGCCTCCACCTCCAAAGAGGAAGGACTCTGCTACTTCCCCTTTCAGAATACCTTCCCCACCTCCTCTACCCCCTTCCCCCCCCCCCCCCCCGCCTTCTCCTCCCCACCTCATCGCTCTCAGACTCCGTCTCTAGATGACTATGATCAGGGGGACCCATATCACGATCCAAGGGATGTTTCCAAGACCCCTCCCCTACAGGATCCCCAGACCCATGGGACAACTACAATAACCCAGATATTCCAGACGTCCCACAAGACGACCTTTATCCGTCCAGGCCATCTCCACCGGAAGACTCCCTGGGTTTCCACCTCTTGCTTCAGAGGGCAGCACACTATCACGGGGTGGAGTTACACTCCGACCCAGTAGAGGAGGATTTCCTCCTCGACACCTTTGATACCGCACATAGGTCTACCTCCATACTACCTATGCTCAAGGGGGTGGTAAAACATGCACCAGAGGTTTTTAAAGACCCAGTCAGGGCCAGGGTAATTAACCCACGTGTGGAAAAAAAGTACAAAGCTGCCCCCACAGATCCTGCCTATATCAAAGGGCCAGCGCCACTGGATTCCCCAGTGGTTTCCACTGCACGGAAGAGGTCCAACTCCCAAGCGTCAGGTGAAGCACCACCGCCTGAAAAAGAGTCCAAGCTACTGGACGCCTCAGGGAAGCGCACTGCGTCCCAGGCAGCTAATATATGGCGCATAGCCCACACCCAAGCGTAATTGGCCAGATACGATAGGGCGCATTATGATGAGCTAGAAACAATCATGCACCACCTCCCAGAAAAATACAGAAACCGGGCCAATGAATTAATTCAAGAGGGTAAAACAATAACTAACTCCTCCATACGCTGTGCCTTAGATGCAGCGGACACAGCCTCCAGGACTATTAACACTAGCGTCCTACTCAGTCGCCATGCTTGGCTAAGAATATCCGGTTTCAAACCTGAGGTACAGGCCTCTATCTTAAATCATCCCTTTGACCAAGAACACCTATTTGGCCCAAAGGTAGATGAAGCACTCGAGAAAATGAAAAAGGACACGGATACGGCAATCCATGGGAGCACTGCAATCCCACACTCCTAGGCGCTCCTTTCGCCGCTCTTCCTTTCGGAGTACGTCTAGAGGCTACTCCTCAGATAGTGCGTCCACTTCCTACAAATCCCCCACTCAGTCCACCTTCACAAGGGGTTATCAAAGAGAAGGCTATAGGGGCAATAACAATAAAGGCAGAGGTAAAACTAATACCGCCCGCTCTGCCACACCACCTGCCCAATGACTCCGACCCCGCCCCCCCCGGCTCCCTCCAGACCATTCCACTCCAGTCGGGGCAGGCTACAAAATTTCCTTCACGTCTGGGAGAACATCACCTCAGACAAATGGGTGATCCAAATTATTCAGTCAGGGTACTGCCTAGAATTAACATCTACCCCCCCAAACATTCCACCCAGGCAACGCCCAATGTCACAAGAACATTCCACATTACTAAAACAGGAGGTAATCTCCCTCCTACAAAAACAAGCAATAGAACAAGTTCCCGCCAATCAACAAAATTTAGGGGTCTACTCCCTATATTTTCTAATACCAAAAAGGGACGAGACTCTACGACCTATTCTAGATCTCCGGCCCCTAAACACATACATACATTCAGACCATTTTCACATGTTAACGCTTCAGCAGGTGCTTCCGCTCCTCTCCCAGAAGATTTTCTCACCACACTGGACTTGAAAGACGCATACTTCCATATTCCAGTACACCATGCTCACAGAAAGTACCTCAGATTTGTAGTGGACGGACAACACTACCAGTTCAAGGTGCTCCCATTCGGAGTCACAACAGCACCACGGGTATTCACCAAGTGCCTAGCGGTAGTGGCGGCACACTTGAGAAGACAGCACATTCACGTCTTCCCATACTTGGACGACTGGCTGATAAAAGCCACTTCATACAACCAATGTGTACACCACACCGCCACTACAATCCAACTACTCCACCAACTAGGCCTCACGGTGACCCACCAAAAGTCCCAGCTAACACCATCACACACAAAGCAATACCTCGGTGCCACCATACACACCTCCAAAGCCATAGCCTACTCCAATCCGGCCAGGATTGTAAGCATTCAGGCTTTGCGTCAAACCTTCATACTGCAACACTCCCTTCCAGCAAGGGTGTTTATGCAACTGATGGGGATGATGGCCTCTTGCGTTTTCATAGTGCCCCACGCAAGACTCCAGATGCGTCCACTCCACTCCAGGAGTGCTTAGCACACCAATGGAACCAGGCCCAGGGCAAACTGACAGATCTGGTGTTGGTAGACGGTCGCACCCATCGCTCTCTGCAGTGGTGGAACACCACAAACCTTTCCAAAGGTCGACCGTTCCTGGACCCGGTTCACCAAATAATACTGACAACGGATGCATCTCTCTGGCTGGGGAGCTCCTCTATTACACCTCACAGTGCAGGGCACATGGACGCCGCAACAAGTTACTCCACATCAACCATCTGGAGTTACTAGCAATCTTTCTAGCCCTCAAATCATTTCTAAAACACATTTCAGGCAAGGCAGTCCTTATTCGCACAGACCATATGACAGCCATGTATTACATTCAAAAACAAGGCAGCACACACTCTCCACAGTTCTCTCAACTAGCACAGAGCATATGGAGATGGGCAATTCCCCACAAAATCTTTCTCCTAGCTCAACATGTCCCAGGAGTCCAAAACAGTGGCAGATCTGCTCAGCAGACACAACAGATCCACGAGTGGGAACTTCACCCACAGGTTCTTCATCCGTTCTTCCAAATGTGGGGGCATCCACACATAGACCTCTTCGCCACCCACAAACTCAAAATGCCCACGCTTCACCGCCAGATACCCACACCCATTGTCCAAAGGAAATGCGATATGGATGAACTGGTCTGGCAGATTTGCGTATGCTTTTCCACCTCTCCCACTCATTCCATTAGTGGTGCGAAAGCTACAACAGCACTCTCTTACACTCATCCTAGTGGCTCCAACGTGGGCCAGACAACCGTGGTACACCACGCTATTGCAACTCTCAGTAGTACCACACCAAAAGCTACATCTCTCACCATGCCTTCTAACCCAGAACCATGGGGAGATCAGACACCCGGGCCCAGCTCAGCTCAACCTTGCGATCTGGCTCCTGAAATCATAGAATTCAGGTACCTAAACCTGCCCCCTGACTGTATGAATGTCATCCGAGAAGCTAGACTCCCTACCAATAGAGCCTGCTACGCTGCCAAGTGGAAAAGATTTGTGGTTTACTGCCATAACACAATCAATCCCCTAGACGCGTCTATACAACACATTATATGCTACTTACTCCACCTACAAAGGTGTAATCTAGCCTACACATCCATTCGGCTACACCTCGCAGCAATCGCAGCTTACTTACAAAACAGGCAGCACCTCTCACTAGTCAGGGTACCTCCCATTAAAGCCTTCATGGAAGGCCTAAAAAGAATAATTCCCCCCAGGGTACCACCCTCACCTGTGTGGAACTTAAATATCGTTCTCACAAGGCTTATGGGACCTCCCTTCGAACCTTTGCATAAATGCGAACTACAATTTCTCACATGGAAAACAGCTTTCCTTGTAGCTATCCCGTCCCTTAGAAGGGTCAGTGAAATACAAGCATTTACTATACAAGAACCTTTTATTCAAATGCACCACAACAAAGTTGTTCTCCGTACCAACCCAAAATTCCTACCAAAAGTCATTTCCCCTTTTCACCTAAACCAATCGGTAGAATTACCGTTTTTTTTTCTCGCAACCTCAGACAGTTGCAGAAAGGGCTCTCCATACGCTAGACGTCAAACGAGCCTTACTTTACTATATCCAAAGGACGCAACCTTTCAGAAAGACCAAACAACTATTTCTCTTTCTCTCCACCACACAAAGGCAACCCTGTCTCAAAATCAGGTATAGCTAGGTGGACTGTAAAATGCATCCAGATTTGCTACCACAAAGCCAAACTAACGCTTTCTGTTCCTCCTAAAGCCCATTCTACACGAAAGATGGGGGCTTCCATGGCATTTCTGGGCAACATCCCACTAGATCTCTGTAAAGCAGCTACATGGTCAACACCGCACACTTTCACTAAACACTATTGTGTAGATGTGCAATCCAAGCGACAAGCTAGTGTGGGCCAAGCTGTACTAAAGACATTATTTCAAACCACTACAGATACCGGTGGTTGCCGCTAAGGGTGGGAACTGCTATATAATCTATGCACAACTGTGCAATCTGCAGCTCATATGTCTCGAACGGAATATGCTACTTACCAGTATGCATCTGTTCTTGGCATGTAGAGCTGCAGATCTGCACACGCCCACCCGCCTCCCCGGCTACCTATATCTGTTCCGGTATATCTTATTTAGATACAACATACATGGGTTTCTTCACTGTAATCACTACGCTCCATCTTTCCCTGCTGGCGAAAAACAATCTGAGGGTGGAGCCGAAGCCCATGCGCAGTGTGATCCGAAGGAGGAGTCCCCAATCTCGTGATTTCCAAACCCTTTCCAAGAGGAAAAACAAACTTCAAACATCCCGGCCCAACCCCAGATGGCGATCTATGCACAAGTGTGCAGATCTGCAGCTCTACATGCCAAGAACAGATGCATACCGGTAAGTAGCATATTCCTTTTTGCCGCTGCTCTCTTGGTTCCTTATGAACCACAGCAAGTACATTTTTCCCAGGCAGAATAGTCTCCATGTATTTTTGGGGGGGGCGTTTCTGCGAGGAGCAATGCTTAATCAGAAAACAAGGTAAGAATTTGCTCCTTTATATTTAATATATCAGCAAAGCATGGATGAATTGCCCCAGGTACTAGCAAGAAAACTTGAAATAAAGCAGCACTGCCTCTTTTTCATTGCAAGGTTGGAATAATCCAACACATCTACCATGTGGCGCGTTCTTTAAGTTATTTAAACGTATTTTCAAAGTTTTGAACTACGTTAAAAACGCACAAAATATCTACCTTGCTGCGCCTCTGGCAATATGTCCATGTACTGTTTATACACTACTTGTGTTTTATCGGTAATTCCAAACCTACTTGCATCGTTGTTGTACTACGTTTGAAACGGTGCCTCTACTAAAAAGCACTGTGCTCAACAATTCTAGAAACAAATTATTTCCAAATCTTTTCTATTCCTAACATGGCTAGGGCTAAAAAATGCTAGCTAGGCTTACAAGGGGTAAACTAAAAGGAAAACTTTTTTTTTTTTCTTCCTTTCTTTACTTGAGACCGCATTTAACAGATATGATGAACAATATTCAGGCCTACACTGGAGGGTTAACTCCCCAAAATGTTTTCCCATATCAACAGGGAACGGGCAATAAGCCAACAGATATTATCCGGGCTCACGGTTGGACAAACCTTGTGTTCATTGCAAACAGTAAAAAAAAATATCTTGGCACAACACTTAACGCGGCACCAGATGCAGCTCACGTCTGCACAGGATTTCTAGGCAAACAGACGGAAGGGTTATAAAAACTCCGCCCCACACTCCACTTCAAAAGCGGGCACGAGGAATTCTTCAGGTCGCACAAAAGGACCCCATACAACTTGTGCTTATCTCCAGGAAGCGCATTCCTTAAAAGCTCTCTGAAAACATCCAGAAGTGCAGGAATGAGGCTCCAGCAACAACACAGGTTGTTAGTGGGCTGTTACCAGAGCTCTCATAGATATTAAAGCACGCACTTACAAAGGGAGAAAATGCAACAGTTGGCATTCTCTATAGCAGGCCAAACATACAATTTAACTGAAAGGCATTTAACGTTGTAGAACAGATCACAACTAGTCTATGCTGGTGCCTTAAACAGTGCTACATTTACAACAGCTTACAAATAAAGCAACTGCCTTACAACCATTTTGCATATGTAATAAACAAGGATACAAAACACGTACAAGATTTAGGCTAGCAAATTATGTTTCAATAGTTTGCAAAATATTAATTAACAGCTGATGCTATATAACACATGGCACACACAGGTAAACAACGTATGGCCCAAGATAACACACTATTACAGGTACTAATATTTACCAGTTACTGCAGCAAATGTAAAACTTACTGCATAGCATTGCAACATGCAATGTAACAGAGGAACATTGTACTTCAAGGTACAAATACGCGCAGTATACCTACTGAGCCTCTACAAACTCTAAGCTTGCAATGGTAGGTTAATATTACATGCTAACCTGCTTATACCAACAAAACTAGTTACACTGGCTCAAGGACAAATGTGAGTTTGGTTCATACCCCCCCCCCCCCCCCCCCAAAAAAAAGGGCTAGGCCTACATATAGACAATGTACATAGGGCCATGTACATTTCCCTTCACAATTACCCCCCCATTAAGGATTGGGTAGTAAAACATAAGGGTTTATAATTATTCTGCTCCCAAAAATAAGGAAAGTAGGTTGTGTTCCCAGCTCATATATTTGAATACATCCGTTTGCAGTAAAATTCATAGGTCAGGCTGTCCACCGCATTCAATTAATTCCCAGCTCTTGTGTCAAACGTTCTAGCCTGACTCGTTTCAGAGCATGTTTGCTCCTTCCTCAGAGGCTTCGACTAAATTTGTGCTGATTTGGACACACCCACACAATTTATAAACCATTAACTGCCCTCCAATGGGCGCTCAAATGAGTTCCAACACAATGGCTCCTGTGGTTAGTGTCCCACATATCTACCTTGTATAGGTGCACGAGTGATATTATTCTGGACTTGAAAGCCCTCAAATGGGCCCTTGGATGAGTGACTGTCATTAATCCCATAAACTGTTGTATCACCTCTGGGGCTCAGCAAGATTCCAAGCTCCGTGATCCCCGTGATCATGGGGCGGTGCGATCCTTCGCGGCTGGGCTGCCGCGTAATACATGAAGCTCCAGGTTGCCCACAGGCAAGGCCGCACTCTACAGACAGTTTGCAGTAAAATTCATAGGTCGGGCTGTCCACCGGAGGCATTGTGTTGGAACGCATTTGAGCGCCCATTGGAGGGCGGTTAATTGTTTATAAATTGCGTGGGTGTGTCCAAATCAGCACAAATTCTTGGTCGAAGCCTCTGAGGAAGGAACAAATATGCTCTGAAACTCGTCCGGCTAGAACTTTTGACACGAGCTGGAAATTAATTGAATGCGGTGGACAGCCTGACCTATGAATTTTACTGCAAACTGTAGAGTGCGGCCTTGCCTGTGGGCATCCTGGAGCTTCATATATGTGATCAAGATCCCTTGGTGATCGAAACGCGTCATGCTGTTGGAGTTATGTGCGGAGCTGAATAAAACCTAAGCCTCAATAATTCTGTGGTCCTCGCTCCTTATCTAGGCAGTAGAAAAAGAGGCTGTGAGAGGAGGAGAGCTATATCTCCCTCTCCATCGGACGGGGTGTTTTTTCTACGGGGCACATACCTGCCTCATTTTAAACCCAGTCACACAAGGCATACAACACATATCCACTCCCTCCACCATTCACCACTACGGTGATACACAACCCTGTTTTACAACAGGCATAATTCCGCAGACTGCCCCAAGAGGGGTCTGCACATAGAAGCACTCTTCTCGCTTCTTACATACACCGGTCAACTTGTAATAAGGAAATAAGTTTTCACTCAAAAGAACTTACTATCCCCTGAATAAAAGGAGCTTTCGTCAGGACCAGTGTATAGTGAGTGGCAAAAGGTGAAGTGCCACGTGGTGAAAAAATAAAAATGTTAGTTACCTACACACTCGCTAAGGTGTGTGGACACAGTGTCAACACAATTGCGGACACTGCGGCGCAAACCTGTGGGAGAAAACAAGACAGCACACAAGACACATAAGAGAGTTACATTGGTGCCCTGGATAGCAGGCAACATTCAAATAGATTTTAAGTGCTGTGAATAATCAAACCTGTCTTCAGAGAACGTACCGTAGGTGACACACATACCATTGAGGTGTATCATGCTGCTAAGCGAAAAGGCGGAGGCAAGACCATTAGAAATGCTAGGTAAGACGCAAAGCGCTATGTGAACTAGGGGTGCCAAGTGGTAAATAATACGGCACTACAATGAGCAAATGGTGAACTACACACGAATAGCGCCAGGTGATTATACCGGCAATGGTCGTGAGACCTCTACATGAGGTGTGTATATAGTGAGAGGCCCACTGTGCGCTAGTGGGAAGAGGCTGAATGGAGCCCTTAAGCGCTAGAGGTATGGGGTGGGCACAGTCTCAAGGAAAGGAACACAATGCGCAAAACAGCAAGGGGAAGGGAAAAAGGGAAAAAAGGATAATTACACTATGGCTGAGTGAAAGCGCTATGCATGAAGCGGGAGGGGGGGCGCTCCTTACAACAATTCTGTGGGCAAAAGAAATAACAAGATTAAAATGCGAGGTAGGCAGGGAAGTAACGGTATCCAGGGTGAGCGAGTGGGAGACACCTTACTTGGTTGTGAAGCTACCATCGCCTGGCACCTACTGTGGCCTCCCGAAGTCCCGGATGCTAAGGGACCCAAGGGAAACGGAGAATAAATGGGAAGGTGCTCCATTGTGTACGTGCGTGAGTGCTGGTAAACTCGGGCGGGGCCGAGTGGACCACGCATGCGTGTAAGAGTAGCGCGAGGCTAGCGCGCATGCGCGGCAGATACCCAGGGGTTAGGAGCGAAAGCGCCTGCTCAGGGGAGCCATGGGAGTCCTGCGCGCATGCATGGAGGAAGAGAAAAGCCGCGGTGGGTGTTAGATTGAACCCATGACTACGCGGAGGCTAGAGATAATGCGAACACATGGTAGGACGGGAAGTTAAGCATAAAACATATGCCCACTCGGTAGTATAAGCCTGATCTTAAGAAAGACAGGACAATTCATAATAATGAACGAGGCTGGTGTTGTGGGAGAGCCACAAGGGTGTACATGAGCATCTGAGGCCAGCTGAGTAGTAGAAGCCAGGGCCTGTAGGAAGGTCGAAATACCAGATGGCAAGATAAGCCGGAACTGGAATGGGAGATGAGAGGAGTGCCTATGTAGTGGGTAAAGGCCATGGATAGGCGTAACCATGTGGTTCCAGGTTGTCAGGACTTTCTCAAGCAGTTCCAGGGGATATTATCGTTCAAACCAGTGATGTGGTTCGAAAGGCGATATATCCATCTTTGTTCCTGTTCCAGGAGGCGGGTCTGAATGTTGGGAAGGTTGTTGTCTAGGGCTTCGAGTATGACCCATCTCATATCGTTGGTCGTATGGCCTTTTTCCAAGAAATGATTGGTCATTTTTGTGGTATTTTTCTTGCAGCGTATAGTGCTGCGATGCTCACAGATTCGGATTTTGACTTTGCGGGTGGTCATACCAATGTAGGTCAGATTGCACGGACATATGATCCGGTATACAACATTCTCTGTGTTGCAATTGGTATGTTTGCGTAACTCCCATGTCCTTCCAGGTTCAGGTATTTGGTTGTCTCTGTGATATGGCATACGCTGCAGTTACCGCAAGGGTAGTGCCCCTTGATGTTGGGGAGGCCCCAGGCGTTGAGCACCGTGTTGGAAGGTCTGGTGGGGACCCCCGGTCTAGTAGATACTATGGTGTCCTTGATGGATCTAGCTCTTTTAGTTGAGAGAAGGGGAGGTTCCCATTTCAGGTGGCCTGTGTTGAGGATCTTCCAGTTCTTTTTAATGATCTGGGAAACTTTGTTGGTCACCGTGTTGTAAGTGGTGACACACGTGAGTGGAGGGGGGGTAGGTTCTTTGGGGTAGGTTGTCAGTAGACCTTCTCGGTTTTGATTTCTGGCCCTCTTACTTGCGGTCTTAGTTATGTGTTTCGGGTAGCCGCGTTGGTGCAGTTTATGGCAAAGGTCTTGGGCTTGTATTTTATAGTCTCTGGGGTCACTGCAGTTTCTGCGAAGTCGCAGAAATTGGCCATAAGGGAGGTTTTCACGGAGGGCTCGGGGGTGGAAACTAGAAAAGTGAAGGAGGGAGTTACGTGCAGTGGGTTTGAAATGTGTTTTACTCATGAGTCCTCCTGCAACTGCATGGATGTCAAGATCTAGAAAGGTGGTCTGGTGTCTGTCAGAAATGTGTGTGAAACGTAGGTTTGGGTCACACGTGTTTAGCCAGTCACAAAAGGTGGTGAGTGATTCGCTCGATGCTTCCCAGATGAGGAGGATATCATCAATGTAGCGCTTGTAGAACTTGATTTGTGGGATACGTGGCTGGTTGTTACTGAGCAGATGTTTGGTCTCGAAGTTGAAGACATACAGGCCCGCTATGCTGGGAGCGAAAACGCTCCCCATTGATGTACCATACTTCTGTAGGTAAAGCTTGCCCTCATATTCGAAGTAATTCTCTTTGAGTGCGAGGGTGGCGCACTTCAGTACGAATGAGGGAGGCGTGTGGTATTGCCAATCAGTCTCATTGAGGGCTTCTTCTAATACGCGTAGGGTGTCATCTTGGGGGAGGCTGGTGTACAGACTTTCCACATCCAGTGACACCAGAAAAGAGCTGTTAGGGTCATAGTGTATGTTAGCTAAGAGTCCTAGTAGATCTTTAGTATCTTTGAGATACGTGCTGGTGGACTGGACCAGGGGTTGTAAGAAGTGGTCGCAGAAACGTGAAAGGGGTTCCAACAGGGACCCGATGCCTGAAACGATCGGGCGACCTGGGGGAGGGATCCTATTCTTATGAATTTTGGGAACAGTGTAAAAGTATGGTATTTTCCCTTTGGTAGTGGTGAGGAATTTGGCCTCACTTTGTGAAATGTGCCCACTCTGTTCCGCTTCTCCTACTAGGGTTTGAATGTTCGTTTTGAGTGAGATGCTGGGATCATGAGTGAGCAGTTCATAGTTCTTAGTGTCATTGAGTAGGCGCGGACATTCTTGGTGATAGTCCTCTTTGTTGAGGATTACCGTGCCTCCCCCTTTATCGGCTGGTTTGATGATTATATCAGGGTTGTTCTTCAATGATTGTAGGGCAAGCCGTTCTTGTCTACTAGTGTTTTGGAATGTGTGGGGTCTTTGAGGGCTTCGATTTCCTTGAACACTGCTTGCTCATAGACCAAGGTTTCTGGTGGGATTGAGCTGGGAGGGGGCATGAAGGTAGATTTTACCCGGAGGGTGGTGTCCCCCTGATCACTAGGGTCAGGGAGAATAGGAGTGTTCTCGAAGAATGCCTTGAGTTTTAGTTTGCGAAATAATTCAGCTAGTTCGCAATGTAGTTTGAATTTATCCAACTTAGTCGTGGGGGCATAGCCAAGGCCTTTCTCAAGGATGGCTTCCTCTGTGGGTGTTAAAATGTATTGAGAGAGGTTGGTGATGAGACTTAGCGTGTGCTCGGGCCTGGTTGTTGGTCTCTGGTTTGGCTCCTCGTCTGTGCTCCCTGTGGAGGGTCGTCTTGCCAGTGTACCGTGTTCCCTCTGCGTCTCCTTCCGCGACCTCTTCGGCCTCTTCCTAAAAAAGACTGTGGTTGGTTTTGGTTCATGTATGGTGGTGGTGGACCAAGAGGTGGGTTCCGGCTCCTACCACAGACACTGATCTCCACACCAGAAGGGAGCCGGCAACTCCTCAATGGGAGTTGACCGCGACTTCCAAATCTATCACATAAGGCCGGCAATTCAGGTTGACTGCGACCTTTCGGGTCACCGCAAGGGAACCAACCACTCTTCTTTAGGAGTTGACTGCAAGTTCAAAGGGTCCCCTATGGCCGGCTACTGCGGTAGACCGCGACCATGAAATTTGCCACATAGTGGGGTTTAACTCCCGACCACCCCATTAAACACCTAGGTACAATAAAAGGAAATATTAATCACCTTAAAACATGCATATACATACTGTATAACAAAGCAGGTTAACAGGCACAAAGATAAGGCCCATACCTCACATCTGGTCCACCAGAGAGGGCCGCCTAATCAACCAGATGTATTCCTGACAATCCAAAAATAGCACAGCCCTTTACCAGGTAGTTTTACACTTACAACAGCTTGTAACCTGCATAAAAGCGAATTCAAAACTTTACGAAGTGCACTTACTAATTTATAAAGGGTGCACAAATTCTGCACACAGCACACAATTGTTAGTGTCTCCCTTATATATTACCACAGGGGTGCTCAATACCAATGACTGTATGAATTAGCCCACGAAAAGATGGGAGCCCATTTGCAAACACTACACTACACATTAAGGGGTGTAACCCAGATTCAAAGGCCAGGGGCCCGGTGATGTCCCATGGATTCAGAAGGCACACGCCCTTCAACTATAACCCAGGGAAATCTGCCTACCTCCAAACCCACAGAAGGAATAAAATGGAGGTGACACCAAAGCATGCATACACGTATGTAAGCATACCGACAGCACATATACATATGAACATGCGTATACATGTCAAACGCTTTGGTATACAAGGTGGGTTGAGTACTTTGCGTAAGGGAAAATATACAGGCGTATGTAGGATTGTAGTATAGGTAGGTTTATAGGTACAAACTAAAAGTGCCCCACAGACTGCCAACACTGCCTTAGTATACAAACGCACTCTACATAGAACAAGGTAAAGCCTTCTTTCCTCTCAATTGCACCTAACGACATGGACAGAGCCCATAATCCTGTGACACTGTCCACGTTCTGCAAAGCCATAAACCCGTAAAGGTAACCGCTAACTTCAACACATCAGCAGCGTATGCTTAGCGTTTCATGTTGCTTCCCAAAGCAAGTATCAAACAAGGGATACTTACGCACTTAAAGCAACCAGACACCCCCGAACAACCCTTAAGTTATATCTACACAAGGCATTAAAGCCTGCTCATTGCATCACAAAAAAAGACCATTTCAAGCAACATACAAACAGGAGCTAGTGGCTGGTAAAAACCATATTCAATATAAAAATGAATGGGCCTACAACATATAACTTTGTTTCAATGTAAAGAAGGTTAACCCCTAACCGACCACCGTAAAAAGGGGGTTTTCGGTGTCAAGTCTAGAAATGGTTACCACACTCGCAAATATGCATAGGGGTGTATTTAGGGGTATACTCTTCTAAAGTAGAGCTATTTGAATACCTACTATATACACACAATGGGAGGACACATTCTCTCAAAAAGAATATACACACAACGGGAGGACACCTATTCTCTCAAAGAACAAGTGGTACACAATACCATTTTGGTTTTATTATCCGGTTGAGATTAACTACACTTCACTCCCTCCTCCACTATCACTAAGTACAGCTACACAATCTATGCACAGTATGTGAATCTAGAAGATGTCTATGCTGCAAAACGAAACTAGTTACTTGCCTGTAAGAATAGTTTTGCAGCATAGACTCTTCTAGATTCACATACGACCCTCCTTCCTCTCCTGTGAAGGAGTAAAAAGCAGCAATAAATAAAAATAAAAAAAGACCAAGCAGACTCATGACATAGTCCCTAAATAAACATATTGCATAAGTACTAATAAGTGCTAACAAATAGCAATAGGTTATACGTCTCCTCTTGGAGTAGTACATATGTACTATCTAAGAACTAAACAATAGCAAATGTGCTAGATCTGGATAACAAGGTGACCTGTTTAAAAATGCTCACAACGAGCTACCTGCATAGTTCATAAACAAATTAATAAATAAGAAATTTTAAAAAGCATAACACAAGCTACTATGCACAAAGTAAATGTATACAGCAACGTTGTTAAAAAGTATAGCAAAACAAAAAAATAATAAATATATATATCCAGCTCTAGAATCTTCACTCATCGAATGAAGGGGACCGCACACAGCAAGGTTTCTCGGTAATATTTTATTTCATAACCGAGATAGCAGCAGGACGCGTTTCGGCGTTCGCGCCTTATTCAACTTGTATTTTTTTAATATATATATATATATATATATATATATATATATATATATATATATATATATATATATATATATATATTTGTGTAATTATATAGTCCCCTTTTAAAGGTTAACTAGTGTCCCTGCACTCTCAGCTCAATAAACACATACAAGCAATATTGTACTTAGTCAACAAGCAGACACAATCTCAAGGCAAAAAAGGGGAAAATAATCTGAGCTTGCTCACACACAGAGGGGGTTGTAGCCTGATTACTGGGATCAGGTTACCATCCAAGAGAAAAAAAAGCGCAAAAAAAGCAAAACTTTCCGACTCTCTCACATTGTGCATTTTTCGCCAGCTAGAGCTTAATCTAGAAGTCTATGCTGCAAAACTATTCTTACAGGTAAGTAAATAGTTTTGTTTACCCTGCCATAGGGGCAGTCAGTACAACAGTAATGCTCATTAGATATCCCATCGAAATATAGAGGCAAATGACAATGTATGTATTTCTACTGGATGACAATGAGGAAAAGCAATAAAGGTACTCTGAGAATGTTTGACCTTTAAGCATGCAGTGAAGGCATACAGAGACCAGGCAGACATGAGTTTACCCACACTCGTTCCTGACAATGGGAATACAGTGGACAAGGAGGTTGAGGCCCTTCATTACGGCAAAGCCAATATGGCTAAATGTACTAAGAGCCTTGTCATAGGGGCATCTGCCTGAGTACCAGGGTGAAGGTTCATGCAACCACGTAGGTCTTCACCACCAGTTTCAGCAGTGCCCCTGCTCTGCCTTGTAGCTATCCGTACCAGTAATCCCAGAAGTTAACACAATGTTTCAGGCTGTGTGACACATCAGTGAGGGAGATGCCAGATCCCTGGGTCTGCCCAGAAGCAAATCTCTGAGGACCAAGTAACACTAGGTTGCCTTCTTGGCAGGGCAGAAGAGAAGGGAGCACTTACCACAAGTCCTTGATGTTGGTCATTGGGGTGCTCCTTAATGAGCCAATCACAAGAAAACTCCACTGGATGTGTGGAGGGGGGAACTAGAGGCATGGGGTTCTAGGAGCAGCAGCCTCCAATATTAAATATTCATCACAAAAGAGCTGCTCCTAGTGTGATAACCCAAACGAGTTACAAGAACGTAAGTGTGGGCATCTCACAAAAAGATGCGGACTGGTCTCACACACCACCTGGTGTCATGCTTCATCATTGACCAGTCCTCGCCCTCCAAAACCTTCGTTTGATTGAGGGCGGGCATACACTTGACGACAAGGATGCACTTCTAAGTGATGGAGTGGGGGCCCGTGACTATGTGAGTGAAGTTAAAAATCATTATAGTAGTCAGTAGCAATTCTTTAATGTGAGATGAAAACTATATGATATTAAAATATAAGTGCGATGGTGATTGGGATAGTTATTGTTCCCAACCGTCTAGTGAATGATCTCGTGGATGGTCAATCCACGACACCAGGTGGTGTGTGAGACCAGTCCGTATCTTTTTGTGAGATGCCCACACTTACGACGTTCTTGTAACTCGTTTGGGTTATCACACTAGGAGCAGCTCTTTTGTGATGAATATGCTCCTTAATGAGAACATTTTAGACCTGCTATAGTCATACAAAGAAAGCCCTGGTTACCACTTAAAGTACTTAATCGTGAAGTTGAAGCACAAGGGCCAATACTACATCTTAGACGTGTACTTTGTCCATATAGTTATCTGGCGGCACTTGTTCTAGGTAGTTGTGTTGACCGAAGTTATCCTCCATCTGGTGGCTGTCTCATACTTGAAGAGACCTGGCCAAAATCTACAACTTTCAACCTATGATATGCAGCTTCTTGTAGGGTCTACTGCGGAGTTTTCCCCAGAAGACTGATTAGATGGGGAAACTCCTGGTGGGCCTCATGTTAGTTTTTGAGCCAACACATAAGATCTATCGCCTGTTTCTGTCATGCAAAATGACTTTCCTGAATGATGACGATTCAGACTTTTTCTGAAGCTCCCTTTATTATTTTTTGCCCAGATGTGAGCTCCTAATGCAAATACCCACATTTCCTAGCAATGGATTTCTTAGATTTTCCCCTCAACCCACTAGTGGCTTGGCCACAATTCCTCAACTCACCAGCATCTGTGGAAGAGATTTCAGTCTATTCTGAATTTCAAAAAGATGGTCAGCTAGTTTGTTGAAGGAAAGGCATCATGTCACCAACATGGCTGTTTGGGTCTTTCAGGCTCTTTGATTTGAGAGTGAGGGCCACCACAAAGGCTTTCATGGCCTGTTGGACATTTGTAAATGGACACCAGGGAATAGTCCATGACTGCTATGTACAAGCAGGACTGGAGTCGAGGTCTCTGCTGCTCTCAGAATCTGAACAAAGGAGATGCTAAAGGAAAGGATCACTGCAAAACATGCTGGTATGAATTAAAGTGAGCTCCTATAACTTTTTGAAAAGAACTTCTTTGTAGACCTGTAGCAGAAAGATCTTTTTTTTTTTTTTTTTCTTTTTTCTTTAATAACACCAAAATTGCCAGCTTGACAGGGAAGAGTGTTTGAATAGCACGTGAATGCATAAGATGTCATTGTTGAGAATCCTCCTTAACCAGTAAGTACTTCATTCTTCTACATTGAGTATCCTCATTTAAAGCCATAAACACCCTCCTCCACAATGAGTACAATTGGTTGTTTTGATGATAAAATGGTAGTGCATTTCTTGCACCTTGCCTGCTAAAAGAAATGGATTGTTGCTGCACTGCTTTATCAAATAGGGCTAAGATGGATGTCAAATGTATCCTTAACGAGGCTGCTGCTTTTCTGACTCAGTTTACTTCTTTGAGGGGATGAATTACCTCAGTCAATGGCTTATTGAACTTTTATTTAAGATTAAGAGCAAATGAAATACAGGTGTTAGATGGGCATGTGTACTTTCTTCCTATTTTTTTTTTCTACTGGACTTACCATAGGCAGACAAAAGGTGTTTTATTGATAAATCTATCCACGAAGTAGACCTATAGTTACAGGTTAGTAATCTCTTCTCTGGGATGTTTAGGGTTTTGTGCCTGTAATAGGAGTGGTCCATCAGTCTGTCTTTAAAGTGCATAATTTATAAGATGTATTGTTTACTTAATATTAGCTCTACATTGGGGTATTATATGCTGTTGTGCTTTGAAATGTATTGCCTTTTGATTCAGGGGCTGGATCAAATAGAGTAGATATTCTCAAAATAATTCTGGTTTGAGTCATAACACCAACAGCCATTTAGTTGTGACAGGTTGTTATCCTGCAGTGTCTCATAACCCATCCTTAATATTTCTAGAAACTGTATGTAGTAAAGATAAAACTCCCAGTACCACCCAGATGCCAATTACCAATTCAACAGCCAAGCCCACGGCACCAACACCACCAACCCCACTGCCTGCTCCAGTAGTTGGCACATATAATGTCTCTGATGGGAATGGAACTTGCTTAATGATTTCTTCAGGCTTGCAGCTCAACATCACCTATCAAACCAAAAACAATAAGGTATGTATTTGTTTCTTATGAAACACACACTTAAGTGTTTTTATGTTTATGACGCATCTTTGATAAGGTGGAGAGTTGTGCTGCAGGCTTCAGTAAAATCTATCTTCTCTGCTACACATAGCAATTACCTCTCTGATTTGATGTGACTGTTCTGCATTAATCTGTGCTCTGGTATTGGTACCAGATTGGAGCATACATTTGTGGGAATAACTGTGGGGAGTGTGTTTTAAGATATGGAGTGAGTTTGTCAAACGTGCACAGGGATTCAAAGCCAGTTTTCTCAGTCTGGTCAACCTACAAGCCTGATGGGTGCTGGAAAGACAGCAGCGAACAAGGCGTGCTAAATTGCTGGAATTTGGTATTGATGGCTATAGAGCTGGCTACTACAATAAATGTCCTGATGGGAGTTGGTAGTAATTCTTTGAGCCAGGGATATTGTGAGCAAAAAGGCAGACAGTTGAGTCTTGCCTCGGTGTTGCTAGCAGCTGGGTACTTTTCACTCACCCAATCGATTTGAGTAGGTAATATATTATTAACTGAAGAGGTCAAAATGTAAATTTCAAAAGATTTGGGCCCTGATCTTTTCAATTGACTTTTTAAACTTTAGGACTAACTTTACCCATCTTGGCAGAAGATGTTCACTTGGCAAATGAGCGAACTGCGATGTCCTGGAACAGTTAGGGATATTAGTCTTGTAATCTTTCTATTTATCCTTGTTAAACGGGGGCCATAGTAGGCTTTGGCTGCTACACTGTAATGATCAGTGTGTGGATAGCTCCCCTGTAACTAATTACAGAGTGCACAGTGATGCGAAGCTAGGGGGCTCATGACAGCAGTGACCTCTGTCATCTGGCCCAGAGTTCAAGCTGTCCAAGAAAATCATATCTTCCCAGGTGTTGCAGGAGTGAGATCCCTTCTAATGGATTCTGTCCTTGCGGCATACCTGTGTAGTGAGCTTTAGGTCTCCAACGTGTAGCTGGGTGTGGTAATGGAGCAAGTCTGGGTACCTGACTTTTTTTTGTGGGCCGAGATGATATAGAAAACCTTAATTGGTGTACAATTGCAGTTCTGAACTTTTATTAATTGACCAGCCTTATGTATTGTATGCTGCTGAGGAGATTGGATAATAGAAGCCCACCAGTGTTTTACTCTGACTCAAGCCCTCCATCATAGCACCACCCACAGAAAATAAATTGCCCCAAAGAAGCATGGTAAAGGAGCAAATGAACCAGTAGACCCCGACCTGGCATCTTACACCTGGGGAATCCCTACTACATCACTACTAAAACTTGCATGCCATCTAATGAGCACCATTGGAAAAAACTATCCACAATGAAAAGCAAATTTGAGGGTTCATCTGCATGATGAGAAATTGGTTACTGGACGAGAGTTGCATGCTTGTAGATTAATGAGAACGAGCAATCGAACATTGAGATTGTACAGTGAACTCCATTTGTCTGGTGTAACACATCGATTTGTTGGAATCCAATTCAGTTAGCACAAAATTGTTTCCTCTGGATCCCTTCGGTCCCCGAAATAGAGGCCATGAGGTCGATACTATTGTGCTTATTACAGTCCAAGGTATTGAGTTGAATGTAAGATTAAAGTGAAGTTTTGCAGGACAACCCGTCTTTTTCCCTGAGTCGCAAGAGCAGACACCTGGTGAAGGTACTGTACTACTAGAGGTGGACTCTTCAGCTTGGAGTGGATAAATCATGAGGGTGACCTCCAGAAAGACTACATTCAGGAATTGCAAGATTATCATTTTGTGAAAGCTAATGTGGTCAACACAAGAATGGAGGAAAGAATTATAGCTGGTCAAAAGTTCGATTCTATGTTGCAAGGCTGCTTTTTGGTTCCCAGTAAAGCTGAAAGTACGAAATCGGAACACCTGAGACCACCACGTCATTCCTAAAATCAAAAGGATTCTCAACATTGGGGCGAGATGAATAGAGACCCTGGTGCAATTGATTTTTATGTTTTCAGCTTGCCACCTTGTCTCCTCTCTATGCTGTACCCTTCTCCATATTTAGCATTATCCTAGCATAAAATGTTGTTTTTTCCAGTTAGGTTTGAGATCCAACTAAAGAAGTTAAATTAGTTCATCCTGTTTTTTTTTTTGTTTTTTTTGTATTGCCACTTCCATGGAAACTGCATTTGTATTTGTATGCAGTTACCTTATGACAAGATATCCAGTTCAAAAAGCACACTTGGTGAGGTGCTTAACCCGAAGCAACAAGGTGAGATGGGAGTAACATTTGAAATAGATTTCTCACTGTAGGAGCAGCATGAGTATTGAGCCAAGTTGATCTGGCCACAGCTTCTATGGTGGGGTATTGTTTCATTGTACAAGTAGCTGTTTTTAGTTTGTGTTTTAAAAAAAAAAAAAATCTATATGTGCAATGTAGCAAGGGAGGGTTGCAATTTAACAGTATAAATTAGTGTCCTCTAGCTACAGTTCTATATAAAAGGCCACAAATTATTCCACCAAGACACCGTCTGGTCATTGATTGGGGTGAGGTGTCTAAGTGGACGCCATCACTGCTCCCACATGAGTTCTGATCCTTTCCTTTTCCATGTGAAACAAGCGGTGTTATCTGTTGAGCTTGTGCTGAGCATCTGTTCAATTAAACCGCAGCGCATACACCTTTTTAATATTCCCTAGATATCAGACTGATCGGAAACGTTTCCAGCTGTTCCTCTGCACACTGGTAGGTGACTTGTAACAGTGAGGGAGGGAAATATCATCTCCCAAGATGACAGGGTTTAAACTTTATAAGGTCTTTCTCAATGTCTGTGACGGATCCTCATCCGCTTTGCCTATGGTGCCTGGAGCCGAGTCATGACTCCTAAGACCTGCAATGACTGCTTGTGAAACCAAAAGGCTATACGCGACCACAAGGTGAAACTGTCGCTAAGCACAAGAAGACTCCTTACCAAGATTGGTCAAAGTCCACAGGTGGGTCTTGGTCTAATTTCCGGTCCAGAAGTCACCCGAGTCTATCCCAAGATATCTAAGATATTCAAACATTTTTTTCCAGGTCAAACTGACACCTTATCAGAATTATCTAGGCCAGACACGTACATAGGATCTGCAAGGAGAACCTCCTATGAAATGCATCAATGCCCCCCCCCCCAAACCTCTCCCTTCCCAATTCTCTAGGCCAGTTATTTAATGCTCTCTGGACTCCATCCAGATTATGGTCCTAACTAATACCTGAATTTAGTAATCTAGCAGTCAAGGCTAGTTTAATCATGCTGTTAGTACGCTCCATTAACTCTAACTCCCAGAGCAGATGCAGGATCCCTGTAAACCTCGAAAGCCAACTCGGGACCATTCTCTGAGTGTAATGGATGTGCTGCTCCCATCGCGCCAAGACACTGCAAATCCTTTGCTACTGCTAAAGTAATTACATTTCTCTGTCAGCACAAAAACATTGAAACTGAGAACTCAAATCAATTCCTACCAATCTACTTCTCGGTTAACAGCATTTATTGGACCGAAGTGGTCCAAATCACCTCGAACTGGTAGTTTGAGACTGGGAGGGGAGTTGGCAAGTGTCTTCTAACAGTGGATGGTTTCAGCTGTGGGCAAGTGCACATTTTCTAACAGTCTCTAGTCTGTTGTACAAACCATGCCACCAGTAGCTTTGCTCTGGTATTACTACGGTTGCATTAACCCGGGCATGGGCAGATGCTAATCGCTCATGTCCTTCCTTGATTACATTTAATCTGTACAGCTTATTAGGAATTATTTTGTCTCCCACTTCTGGTAGAGTAACTACAGGAGTATTGTCTGAATTAAGGATGTAGCAATACTTATGAGGAAACCCTGTAGGAGGATTTCTGCCTTAAGTAGGATCTGCTTCTTATGGTTACCCCCACTTTTTTTGCTTGATTTTGCACAGTTTTCGACTAGTCTGACTGGGATCCTGCTAATCAGGAGCCTAGTCTATCTGCTTTATCCATAAATTGGCACACTTGTACGTTGGTACACTCCAGATTGGAAACTGGGTTACCCTTGTCAGTCGCTAGTATATGGTACCCGGGGAAGCCACCTCTGCCGCTACCGCTGTTGGGTGCCGGGACCACAGAAGCCAGCAGCCACCGTGCACGTCACCTGCAAGCGCCAGGACATGCTTTAAAAACCAACGTGGGCTCCCGCAGCACGGGATGTGCATGAGCAGCGCCCGGGCAAAGCCCTGGCCAAGGGCAGGCCCATTCTTACCCGTCCTAGCCCAGAAGAGGCAGGGCAGGCCCCCCCCCTTTCCCTTGGCTGTGGTTCTCGGAGATTCCTGCGACAAAAAACAGAGTTGGTTGTCTCCCACTGCTTTCAAACCGTCCCTGGAAACAAACGGCAGTTAGCACCTTACTGAAATTGTGATAAAGGATGGTCCTATTACACTAGTAATACGATCTATACGTTTGTCTCATTCTAGCCCTTGAGTGTTACCAAGGCCGTTTTCTGTTCAAGCTGGTCCAGCTGATTAGAGGAACATTTATATTAAGACGTACTAGCTTCATTGTAAAGCACACGGGTGAGGGGTCAGTAGCAGACTCAATGTGCTCATCCAATACGATTCAATTATTGAGTGGGTGGTGCGATTTCCAAACCTTGCACACAAAATGCAGTTTCACCTCGCGCTTCTTGCACCCTTCTGTGCCTGCAAAGGAAGAGACTGGTTGAGACTCCCCTCTGTTTCCTTTGCCTTGGCTTGTTTTCCTGGACCGTGCTCAAATTGGACTAGTCCTCTTTTTAATGTTGACCTGTATGCTTATTGAGTATATATAGCGAGCCTATCGAAACAAAGGCTTTGGCTGTTTCAATTGACATTTACGGACTTCCTGTTCTTGATGCTAGTTTTTGCCTAATCTTTGCTTTGTCCTTTATCTACTGTTATCATGGGCTAAAGGAAAACGTGCAAGGGCGATATGGGTGAGGGAAGAAAGAAAGCTGTAAAAGGAAAAGTTTGGTTGTAGTGCAGGAAGTAGGGGAGGGGGGTGATGGAATTAATAATATATTGACTGAATGTGACTGAATGTGAGGTCTTATTGGATCCTACCCAACATGTTGCCACAACAGCATTGAGCAGTGTGGAGGAAGTGGCCTTACCAACAGGCGAATTCCCTATATGTTTAAAAAGTCAGCTAAAATCCTTGAAATCCAGGATTCCTCTAGCCTACTACTTGCGAGTCCTACTGTAGTTGGATTACCCACTCACCCTGTATCTGATGTTATGGCCGCCTTTCCATGTTGAAATAGATTTGAAATCTTGAAAGAGAAGCCAGAGACAGTGACCCCACTATGCCAGAGGGCTCAGTGTGGTGAAGAGAACAGAGACCATAACAATTCTTGATGAGCACTTAAAACCAACTTTCTAAAGATTCCCAGGTGACAGTGGCGGGGGACCTTAATTCAACTTTTGAGCCGCTTGGTATTGAGCACCATGATTTGACAAAGGAGGAAGACTCACAATGGGGAATTCCTAGCCTTGAGTTGACACCTGTAAAGAGGTGGATAGACGTGGCAATTCAAATCAAAGCCACCTGCTTAGGAAGAGGTCTACGGGCGGCAAACGGAAGAAGTACCTCTGATAGTCATGGGTTTAATACAGTTGACAATGGTCGACATAAGAGTCTCATTGATTATATGTTAATTAGCCTAAATATTTGGCTTACACTCTTGGACATGGAGGTGTGACGCCTGGAGAGTGATCACAACCCACTGTGCGCAACTTTAAAATCATTGGTCCCACAGGAAGATAGCTCCCATGATATCCAGCTCACTACCCGCGACCTGATGTCCACCAACGATATGAGGTACCCATGTACCCAGGGCATAAGTACCCCAGAGGTCTCCCATGGGCAGAAGCATGTATTATGCCACTCATGAGGCCATGCGAAATGGAACTACAGGTCTGCTACTGCAACCTGTGTAAGTTGGTGCTTGCATCACCTTACTTTAGATATAGGTCCACTATATAGGTCACTACACTTAAAACTTATAAGTCACCCCTATAGCAGGCCTTATCAATCCTGAAGGCAGGGTGCTAGGGTTTTAGTGAGCTAGTACCCCTGCATGATCAGAGCCTTTCTACAGCCTTCAGAGACCATTTTCCCGGGTTGTCTGTGACTCAGCCAGACATGTAGGTAGAGGTGCATTAAACCTCGTGGTAAATGCTATCTCAAACGGCTGCATAGAAACATATTGTGTTTGGTATCAAACACGCTGGAATCATACCTCCACAGGGAGGTATGATTCCACCCTTCTGAAGCAAGCTTTGTGGGGTTACTGGTCTATCCGGTGCCAGCCTTCTCGACCCGGTCAGCCCAAAATGGATGCTGCCGCCTAGACACATTTCTGCCCTCCTGCTGCTGAGCCAAGCTCTAGCAGGGGAAGGCAGCACAATAGGCATCCTGTCACAGGGAGGTGTGATCACCTCCCAGACAGGAGTTGGTGTATTGGGGCTGAGTGGGTGCACTCAGAGTGCCTGAAAGTCTGCACTGGGGACACATTTGGTGTCCCTGTGCATAGTCCAGCTCAACCCAGTTCTGGGAGCCATCTGCTCCAACTCAAAACTGGAGGAAGGACATGGGTGTAACCACCCCCCTGTCCTGACCCTCCCCTAGGAGGGTCTCCCCAAATCTGTCCAACCCCTTCCAGTGGGTACAAAAGGGCATACCTGGTTATAAGACTTCAGATTTTACATGGTCAAGATTCTACAAGAAGAAACCACTGACCTTCGACCGTCTGGACACTCTGGACTTCGACTGGGCCCGACTTAGTCTCCCTCTCCGTCCAAAGCTTCGTCTGTGCCCTTGCTCCATACAGGCTCTGTGCAGGACCTGTGGTGTACGAAGGACAACTGAAGAATCTCCCTTGGCGTGAAGGAGTCACTCCCCTGCATCTGCAGGCACTTTAACGCAACTGACCGGTCAGCTGCTCCTGAGCTCCTGCTGACTCTGAAGATTTTAGCAACACCGGAGGTGAGTTTTGGAAGGTCACTGAGGTTGATCTGCCATCTCAAAGTTTGAGTCCAGTATCCCTCGTGGGGGCTGAATAACCTGAACCCCTGGGCACCCCGTCAATTTGCAGTTCTATATGCTTGTTGGTGATTCCAGAGCTTGTGCATTGGACTCCGTGTAGTCCTTACCCTGAGCAGTATTTGCACCAAAGAACTCCGGCCTCTTCGTACCGAGTGCTCCGTGGGCTGGTACTTTGCAATCTTGCTCGAGGTCCCCTTGCGACTCCTTGTCATTCGGCCTGTGGGTCCTCCTGAGATTCATCTTGATTTCTGTTGGGCTTTCCTGGTTGCTCCAGACGTGCCCGGACTCTTGACCTTCCTGCGTGAGTTGCTTTTGCCAAGGCTTGTCGGTGCTACAGCCAAACATTGACCTCCTCAGCACTTGTAATCCTTTGTGGGACAGCTCATCTCCGGCTCCTGGTCATCGGCAACGTCTCCTGGTCCTCGTGGCTGCAGAGTCCAGCATTCCTTTGCACATGAAGCACCAGACATTGGTGGGCATTCGTCTCCTGAGCCCCTTGTCGCTCTGAAGTGACCCAGACTCTGTCCCATCTGCTTTCAGGTTCCTTCTTTCCAGAATCCAGGCTTGGATTCAACCGGACCCTTTTCACCTTCACGGTAGTAGTACTTCTTCATAGTCCTCCTTTTGAGAGCGATTGCGGTTTCTGACACCCCTCCAGACCTATGCCCCCGGCTCCTCTGGGATGGGTAACTCTGGTACTATGGTATCTACGGGTGGGGTGGCTCTCCAACCTCTTAAGTTCCAAAGGTTTTGCTCGAAGTCCTCTCAGAAGGGTCCTTACTCGTTAAAATTGTAACAGCGACTTCCCCATAGAATTGTACTGAGCCCGCGGTCGTGTTAGCACACTGCACTCGTTCTCCATGGGGTTCTTATCTACTCACCTTGGGTGGTTCGTTGGTGTCCCACTGATTCTACGTGCTCTGAACTGTCTTGACACAAGTTGTGATTGTTATACCACTATTTTAGTATAGTTTGGTCTCCCCCGGGAGTCCTCTGTGTATTGTGCTACTTACAACTGTTCTATTGATCTCGTATTGTGTGCCTTGGGTTCTATCCTTGTGTAGAGGATACTAGAGTGTTCTATTAATAAATACATATTTTTATATAACTACTGTGTGGTTCTCCTCCTTTCATTTACTCAATATAGGAGGATATATTCTGGTAAAATAAGCTGCTTTACATTCCTTCAAGATTAAGCCTGGAGGCTGCTCTCCACAGCAACCACTAGGATAGCTTTCTAAAGGTTATCTTTGACCTCGTACATCATAAGGGTCGTTTGTACTGGTGCAAGGTGCCCACTTCAGTTAATGGACAGCATATACCAGGCCAACTTCTCACACCTTGATTGGTTGTATATATGACTATTAAAATATCTGCCGCTCTTTGTCTGAGATCTCGTTAAGGCCGCTACTCGAACAGTCAGAATTGCAGCTATGGCAGTTAAGTCAGTCGCACAGTTCCCTTTAGCATGAAATCCAGAACACTGATGACCCCAAGTGTGCCTAAAATGGACCAATGGAAGCTTTTGGTGTAGAACGGTACCTTTCCCCAGAGCGGTTTATTAGTAATCCGTTTTCCCTTTGAATTATTGAATCTATTTAAGTGCCAATGTTGCAGTCACCATTGTACCCTTGCACACAGAAGAATGAATTGGACACAGAGTGTGGGAAGTGATGGATTAGCCTTCTGTAATGCAAGTACCAGGGAATGAAGTTTTGCATGTTGTGCAGTGCTTGCATCGAAGATTTTAATGTGGGTGCATTGTGGACTGATTTCTCCAGCTTTCACTACACCCTGCTCTGCCGGCAGGCTGCAGAGTACTTAGCTTTGCTCAACCAGCAGTAGGAACAAGACATCTGTATAGATCACGCTCAGATAAGACTCCATAGGTATAACGTTTGGCGTTGGAGCAACATTCTTTTGATATTGGAGAAAAGCCTGTTTACAAAGAGTGGGCTCATACTCCAACTTTACATTTACTGCACTTAAAAGGAGTCCACTGTACACATCTTGCGTGTAGTGAGTGACCATTAGGAATGCTTTCTTTAGTGGCGGCCTCTAGTACGGTACAGGAGAATACAAAATAATCAGCGTACACTACTCCAAAGGCCACTCCCTCAAAATTGCCATTTCCACAGCCGCAAGAAATATTTCAATGGAAGCAAAATGTGCTTTAGCTTGAATACAAGTCAGACTTGTATGATCTAGTAACAGTCTGTCCAGGTCACACAGATATAACCAGATTAGATTGGTATGACTCTGAGCACTAGGTTGGTCTTGCTCTCCCTAATTTGTAAATAGTTTCTCTTGCAAGTCTACTTGCAGAGCACGAAATCTAGTAGTTTTTTAATCCGCTGTTATGCTGAAAACATGGGAAAAATCAAGTTGATCAAGGTTTTCACTTGCTCAGGATAAGAGAGGCAAGTAATTCTGTCCATAATTAAGGAATCCCAGCAGGGATTGCAACTTCAGTGTGTCTGGAGCCTGCAAGGGAATTCAGAAACCAAACCTTTCCCCTCATTGTGTCGCTAGTTTCCGAGGAAGGTCACTAAGGTAGGTATCCTAAAAATAAATTAAGTTGCTTTTGTAATCAACTGATGTATATTGTTACAATTTTGTCTACCCTAGTTAGGTGTATGTCTCAGTCATCATCCGTTAGATATCCTCAATGTATGATATCTTGGTCTAGTTGTAAGATCTCAATGATGAGTGCTGAGAATAGGTTGCAATTTTTTTTTTCTGCTGCCAGTTTATTAAACCTGTGCTATGCGTATGAGAGTAACATGGGGAATAGTGTTAATCATACCCGCTTGGTTCTGTATAAGGCTGGAGCCTAACATCCCTTTCACTTGTTTCAATTTCCCTGATGTCTTCAGGTACCTTGAGAGTAGCTGGAGCGACCCCAGCCCAGCTGAAATAATTTTTAGACCATGAACCTCCTATTTGGGCGGCCCGGACAGTCTGGAGTGCCTTCGGGCCCCACTGACTTGAGGGGCCACCCACTGGATAATCCCCTTTTGGTGTGCCCTTGGCACCAGTCGAGCTCCCATGAATCCGCTGTTGGATCAATAGGAGAGCTGCCTGCAAGACCTTCCTCAGTGGTCACTCCAATGCAAAAGACCCCAGTGCCACTGATGCCCTATGGGGGTGCGACATCCCCATCTTCATTTCTGATTTTGACTTCGTGCCGACTGGGACATGCCCTCTGAGTTGGAGCCAGTGCCTTTTTCATTTGACAAGCCTGGAGAGGGAGACCTATGGGAGGGGTCCGAGAATCCTTATGGATGCCAGCATCTCCTAGACCATACTGAAGACAACTGGTATGTGGAACTGGCGGATGCCAGTCGGTTAGACACCTCACCAGACACTGGTTTGGTCTCTGTCCATGGCTATGGAGGAGGAGGGTCTCATTTGCAATGGCAGTAGGTAGGGTGGCTGAGATCTTGTACCTTTTAGTTGCCCTCAGCGCCAGTCTTCAACAAAGCCGGCAGCTCCATCGCACCCCACCTACGCAACATCAACCTCTCCTTCGAGACCACGACCTTCCCTGAAAGCTGGAAACACGCCGAGTTTAACGCCCTACTGAAGAAACCCAAGGCGGACCTGAGCGAACTGAAACTTCCGGCCCATCTCCCTGCTTCCGTTCCCAGCTAAGGTCATCGAGAAGATAGTCAACATCTAGCTCACTCGCTACCTCTAAGACAATAGCATCCTGGACCACTCCCAGTTAGACCTCAGCAGCAACCACAGCACCGAGACCGCCCTCATTGCTGCCACTGACGACATCAGGACCCTACTGGACAACAGAGACATCTGCCCTCATCCTCCTGGACCTCTCTGCCGCCTTCGACACAGTCTGCCACTGCACACTATGCACACAACTCCACGACGCAGGGATCCGAGACCAGGCCCTGGACTGGACCTCCTCCTTCCTCTCTGGCAGAACCCAGAGAGTCCGCCTCCCCATTCCGATCCAAAGCCTCCGAGAACTGCGGCGTCCTGCAGGGATCCTCCCTCAGCCAGACGCTGTTCAACGTCTACATGGCGCCTCTTGCACGCATCACCCGACATCATGACCTCAACATAATCTCCTATGCCGACGACACGCAACTGATCCTCTTCCGCACCACGGACCTCCTCATCGCCAAATCCAACCTCCACCAGGGAATGAAGGCCGTCGCTGACTGGATGGAGGATAGCTGCCTTAAACAACTCAGTTGTTGCCTGCGGCCTACCCACCCTTTCCGGGACCGGCCGTGACTTTGGACGAGGTGCAGTCCTTCATGTCGGCCTTGCGCCATGGATCCGTCGGAAGGGTTTGCCTTAGTGCTGCTGCCTTCGGCCTCGGCTACGCCGCACCATACCCTGCGGCGCCTACTGCTCCGACCTCGGCGCCGGCCCTGGATCGGGCCTCAGCACTGATGCCGGACGGCGGTGAACCGCAACTGGTATCTTACCCTCCCATTCCATTGCTTGGAGGGCAGTTTATCCCCTTTCCCAGGGCACCTCGTCCTTACCGGCCTCTTCAACAACCAGTGGATGAAGGGGACTACTGGGAGGGGTCTGAGGACCCTCTTGCAGCTCAATGCATACTCTGTCCCCTTTTTCCGTGGCCACGGAGGAGGTTGGGACTTTTTCAGTGGTGTTGCATAGGGCGGTTGAGGCTCTTAACCTCAAGCTTCCTTCTGTACCGATCAGGACCAATCTCCTCACTGCGGTGCTTCAGTCTCAGTCCTCCTCTGCGGAGCAGTTACTGCCCTTCTATAAAAGTGCTTACTGATATCCTGTTGAGCACCTCGAACAAACCTAACATAGGAGTTCCTGTAGACAAGTGTGTGGCACGCCGCCATCGCCTGGCGCCGGGCGATCCCAGCTTTCTCACACAACACCCGATGCCCGTGAGTCTGGCTGCCCAGGCTTCTGCCTCGCCCAGTGCGTTCCCTTCTGCTCCTCTTGACAAGGAATCTAGCAAACTGGAGCAATTTGGGGAAAAAGATTGAGTGCCTGCTAGGCTGCTATTCCCATTCCGTGTGGGACACCGTGGCACAGGTGCTGCATCAGTGCCCTGTGGAAGCATGGGCGGTTCTCTCCCAAGCCATTACCGAAGGGAGAGATGCTGCAAAATTTACTATTCATTGTGGGCTTGACAGGGCCGATTCTCTAGGTAGGGCATTTTCCACCACAGTGGTGCTCCGTCGTTATGCTTGGCTCCGAACTTCAGGCTTCTCTGGGGATGTCCAGAACACCTTGTTGGACATGCCCTTTGATGGAATACACCTCTTTGAAGATAAGGCGGATAGCACCCTGGAACGCTTTAAGGACTCTCAGGCTATGGCCTAGTCCTTGTGTCTCGCCACCATGCGTACTCCCTCTGGTCCACTTTTCGGTCCTTTCAAGGTCAGGGTCGGGGTGCCCAGGCGCATTCCGTTCAGACCCGCAAGCCTGCGCAGCCACAGTCTCAGCGCAGCCGTGGACGTGGAATCTGCCGTGGTGGGTCTAGAGGACAGTGGGCGGGTCAATTCACCACCTCCCCTGCCGCCGCCTCTAAACCTTCGTAGTCTGGTGTTTCAGGCCCACCTGATGCCAGTGGGTGGCAAAATTTGCCATCACCTTCCCCACTGGCGCTCCATAACCTCATACAGGTGGGTTCTGCAATAAGTCCGAAGGGACTGCTCCCTCCCCTTCGAGTCTACCCCTCCTGCCATGTCGCCGCAGTACCACCGCATGTCGGGTGATCACTTGTCACTTCTCCAGCAGGAAGTTGCGGCCCTCTTGGCCAAGGGGGCCATCGAGCGCGTTCCGATGCCAGAAGTAGGTTGTGGTGGTTCCCATTACTTCGTGGTTCCAAAGAAGGACAAGGGCCTGCGGCCTATCTTAGACCTCGAACGTCAACCACTTCCTCCGGAAGGAGAAGTTCAAGATGCTTACGCTTGCTCAGGTCTTGTCTTTCCTAGACCCGCAAGACTGGATGGTAGCGTTGGACTTGCAGGATGCTTATTTTCATATCCCCATCCTGCTGGCCCACCGGCGTTACCTACAGTTCACGGTAGGCCACAAGCATTTTCAGTGCACCGTGCTCCATTTCGGACTTACCAGTGCCCCTCGGGTGTTCACGAAAGTGATGGCGGTGGTCGCAGCTAATCTGCGCAGATCAGTGGTTTGTCTCCCCCCCCCCCCTTATCTCGACGACTGGCTGTTGAAGGCAGGTTCGCCCCAGGTAGTAATCTCCCACCTCCAGACTACGGCTGACCTCCTGCATTTGGGGTTTTCAATCAACGTGCCGAAGTCGCACCGGATTCCCTCTCTTAGAAGCGCCTCTTCATCTGAGCGGTTCTGGATACGGTGCAGTTTGGGGTTTATCCTCCCGAACAGAGTCTGGGACATTCGGGCTATGATTCCAATCTTTCGGCCCTGGTCCTGGGTTTCGGTCAGGAAGACACTGTGGCTGCTGGGCCTCATGCCCTCCTGCATCCTGTTAATCGATCATGCCAGATGGCATAAGCGGGCTCTACAGTAGGACCTGAAGGTCCAGTGGCCGCAGCATCGGAGGACCCTGTCCTACTACGTCCAGATCTCGGAGGGTGCTGCACAGGACATGCAGTGGTGGCTCACGAACCAGCGTTGGGTCAGCGGCAGATCCCCAACCAGAGCACACAGTAGTGACTCTTCGGGAGGACCTCCTGTCGCAGCAACAGGGGACGGTCCTCCACCGGAACCTGTCCAGTCTCCACCTCCTTGCATGGAGATTGAGCGGCGACAGCTGATTCCATTTGACTTGCCTCCCGAAGTCTGTAATGTGATTCTGGCAGCAAGGTGTCCCTCCACTTAAGCGGTATACGCCTGTCGGTTGAAAAAATTTGTGGCATGGTGCACAGCGAAATCAGTTGATCCTCTTGCTGTCCCTCTTTCTGAGGTCCTATTGTTCCTTCTTTCTTTGGCCCAGAAGGGATCTGCTCTGGGCACTATCGAGGGCTACCTTTCTGCTCTTTCAGCCTTTCTTAGGCTGCCTGATCAGCCCTCTTTTCAAGTCCCCAGTTGTCAATAGATTTCTCAAAGGCATTACTCACCTTTTCCCTCCTACTCCTTTATTGATGCCTCAATGGGACTTGAACCTGGTTCTCAGATACTTGATGTGCGCTCCCATTGAGCCTCTTCATAACTGCCCTTTGCGGTTATTAACTTAAACTGTTTTCCTGGTGGCAATCGCCTCCGCTCAGCGGGTGAGTGAGCTCCAGGCTGTTTCCTGCAAACCTCCGTTCCTGGCGATTCATCCGGACAAGGTTGTGCTTCGACTGCGTCCCTCCTTTCTACCAAAAGTAGTGTCTGCCTTTCATTTCGGGCAAACTGTCACTCTGCCCACTTTCTTTAGCTCTCCGCACCCTTCATGAGAAGAGTAGGGGCGCCACTGTCTGGACCCAAAACGTGCGCCTTCGTTCTATCTCTTCAGCACACAACAGTTCCGGGTGGATGACCAGCTCTTTGTTGGCCAGGTGGGCGCCAAGAAAGGCCAGGCGGTGCACAAGCGAACTATCTCCCGATGGGTTGTCTTGTGCATTAATACCTGTTGCTCTCTGGCTTAAAAGGAACCTCCGGTTGGGCTGCGCGCCCATTCTACCAGGGCGACAGCAGCTACTACAGCATTGGGACGGGGTGTACCTCTGCAAGACATCTGTCAGGCTGCCACTTGGGCCTTGTTCCATACTTTCATTAAGCACTATTGCCTTGACAGTCTGGTCCGGAGAGACGGCTTCTTTGGCTGTTCAGTTCTCTGTGACTTTCTGATGTAATCTCACTTCGCAGACCCTCCACTGGGGTTGGTATTGCATGGGTATGTATTCTAAGGTAAGGAATCTATCACTAACGTGTCTCTTTCAGATGCACAAGTTACTTGTGTAACGATATATCTGTAAGAGACATTAATCTGTGATGGATTCCTTACCGCCTGCCCATCCTCCCCGTTCTGTGCACTGTTCTCTAGGGTTCAGGTCATCCCTTTTAGGCCCTAGTTCTATGGCACCAGTAGTCTGTCTCTGGCATGGCTCTGCGCTCCTGGCACGGAAAAGTTGTGTACAGAACTGACGTCAGCGCGTGTGGGCGCGTCGAAGTAGCTCCGATGAGGTCATCTCAGTGGATATGACGCCAGCAACGTACGCGGAGCCGTATGATGCCTGCCGACGCGCAGGGGTACTGCTGACAAACTTTCCGGATCCAGTCTGACGCCTGGGGATATTCTAAGGTAAGGAATCTATCACTAATGTCTTACAGATATATCATTACACAAGTAAGTATCTTGTGCACCAGGCCTCGTTCCATTCCAGTTTTGTAACATATCCACCTTTTTGAAAAAGCGACGAAATAAAATAAACAACCAATAAGATTAGCCTCCCCCTCTAGAACCCTCCTGAGAGAACCTCAGACCTTCAGATTTAGGACTGCATGTTGTGCCAGGGAGTTTCCACTGAGCTCTGCTCAGTTTTTTCCTTGTTACATTACTCTTGAGAGTTTTTTAACTGTTATTTTTCTTCAACTTCGAATTCAACATGACTGATAAAGAGAAGAAAGGCCTTTTTAGGGCTTGTGCAACCTGCTCTAAAAAGAGGCTTTACGTGGATCACCCTCACAAGGACTGCATCTATTGCCTCTATCCAGATCATAAGGGCAAAGATTGCAAGGTAAGCTGTACTTTTTCCACTAAAAACTTGAGACCCTGAGGGACATCTCCTGACCTGGCTCCATAAGCTAAAATTCAGGATAGAGCCAGTCTCCAGTGACGATAGTGACGAGGCCTCTTCAGCTTTGTCCTTAAAAGATCAATGAGAAGGGGGAGATCTGACCCTTCTTCGTCAGAAGACCATCCTGGGCAAGCCTCTAAAAAGACCTCTCATTGGTCTGACAGGCTAAGTCCAAGCAACTCTCCTCACCTAGGTGTAAAGGAGAGGGAAGCACTGACTGTAGGAGAGACTACAGTGAGGAAATCGAGCTCTGTACTTCCATCTTCTCCTCCTGAGGGAAGGAAAGCCTTCAAAAAGCCCTCCTCTGTTCCTTGTGAGGGAAAACAAGCTAAAAATGATCCACCGTCGACATAACAGTCTTCGTCGACGCGCAGTGAAAAGGTACAGTCTCTTCCGCCTGCTCTGGCTCAGACAACGGGATCATCGCAGAGGTTCCTTGCATGCATTGTCCACCATCCATAGTCAACGGCTATGACGACGGATACGAGGTCAACAGTGAGGGTGAAGATGTCGACGTTGTCTACTGCGTTGACCAGAATGACGACTGCAGTGGTCACGACTGCGACTACAGTGACAGCAACGGCATAGATAGTAATGACGACTGTATCCGCGACACCACAGACTATGGCAACATCTGCATCGTCAACAACTCCGTCGACTACCTCGTCAACGAGAGCAGTTTTCTGGATAGATAATCAGGAAGTGTCACAACTCCGAGGCTCACTTCCCTTAGCAAGGTGACACCTGTGCTACCTTCTCACCTCCTAGAGGAGTATTGGGAGGAAGATAGTCCTTTTGGGTATGCACATAGCCCTTCAGAATTGCACGTTAAGTGCCAAGATCTGGATTCGGAAGACTGATATGGTGAAGAGGTATATGATCCTCCCCAGGACTATCCGAGTTTATCAGGAGGAGATGGTCTGCATGCCATCCTCCTTGATTTCAGACTTTCAATTCATGCTATGCGACTATAAAAGGAGATTGCCGACAGTCTGCTCAGGAACCGGTATCGGTTCCCGCTGGTCCACCTGCAGTGCCTTCCACCCCTCTGCAGTCGCCACTGCAATTGATAGTGGAACCACCACCGGCTGCTCCCCTTATCCAGGATGATACCTCTGACGAGCAGGGAGACACGGATCTCCCGGACCCACATAGGAAATGGTATGACTGTTATTCTGACTCCGGTTTCCCCTTCACCGGTTCCAATAGATTCTCCACTTGGGGACTGTTAGACCATGTCCTAGGGGTAGCTTGGCTCAGGTCACCTGGCTCACCACTCCGTTTGGCTTTTCAGGCCTGCATCCCACTCAGCTCGCAATCTTGCGCCACATCACTCAAAAAGAACACTACACCGATTTTGTAAAAGATTTACTGTGAACTTTATAACATTTCCTTCTGATTAAGATCCAGTTTTCAGTTTGACATTACAATCGGAACCAGTTCATTTTATCTGCATTTGAACCGCTCTCTATAGTCTAAGGCCAAACCTGGACGTTACTGTACTAGATAGACTCTTCTTCACAGGCTTCTTTTTCTTCAACTCTTAACACCCTGTTTCATTTACAACTGGCAGGTATGGCTTGACACTTGTTGACATGAAACATTATTAACAACTTGGCATCTTACTACCACTCTTGAGCTCTGGGAGGACATCTAATCCCCTGTGCAACCTTGCCCGGTAACCGCCCCCTATTGCACACCCTCCAAGATTTTACATCCTTCAACACATTAGTGGATGATACAGCCTATACAAGGTTCTGCTGACACGACTCCTTTCCCTGGACCACCTGATTCTTAAGGAAGGCTCTCTAGATTGCCTGACAGCACATTACTTTAGTACCGTTTACTATGGCCCTCTATTGAAGCTGTTGATCCCACCCGGGCCTCCAGAGACTTCTAAGAATATCATACAGGTCATGACATCATTTCACAACATTATATAGGCTTTCATTCCCCTCACGATCTATGTGGGTCTACTATGGATCGCGGCTTCCCATAGATGAGAAATAAATTCAGGGTTCCATTAAGAAGTATCCTGAACCCAGCTGCGGGCCACACAGAACTCTCTCTCTCCCCCCCTCCCCTCTCTCTAGGGCCCAGCTTACGGTACAGTCCCGTGGTCCTCTGTTCCAGGAGTCCCGCCGGAACTTGGTTGGCTGTCCCTTCACGATAGAGGAGACGGGGCTATTCTTTCCTGTGTGGATGGCGCAAATCCGGGTACTTCCCCAGATCTACACTCCCCTCCCTCCGGGTCAATGCCTCGCTCCGCTACGGCTTCTTGGCAGCCAGCCGCAGTATCACCAGTTGGGGCCTGGGAGTTTCTTGTACCCCGCCTCCGAAGCCAAGGTAGCGCAGACTTCCTCCTTCTCGTCAGCGAGGGGCAGCGCTACGGCCCTCTACACGTGATCGGGGGACGGCGGCCTCCAGGCCGGTCCCGCCTCCCTTTCCTGCCTCCTGAAGTAATTCTCCTCAGATGTCCGCAGTCTCGCTGATCCCCAGCTCCGCTCTTCCTGCAGCCCACGGAACACCGCCAGTCCAATCCAAGGACCACCAGCCACCCGACGATCTCAGGATGACACTGAGGTCTGCTTCAGGTTGGGACTCGTCGCGGGTGTTACGAGGGGGTGGGCGGGGGAAAAGGGTCTGGTGCTGCACGATGCTACCGGGTAGGCTCCGGGACAGTTGAACAGAGTGGCCCCGTCCTCTCGCTACGGCGGCAGTCCACTCCTCGACAATTATGGATGGGAGGTTACCGCCACGGCCAGTCTGTTTCTCCCCCTGCTGCCAGAAAGGTACTCTGGATGAGTCGGTCCTAGGTCACAATCCTAGACCCCCTCCATGGGCCCCCAGTCCCTAATGAGACTTCCAGAATTACGCTGCTCCTCCAGTTCACCGCCTGCATTCAGGGACCGGTCACAAGGGTAGGGATGGTGTTACTAGGATTAGGACTCAGTGCAGACCCGCGGACCTGTCCGTTCCCCTCTGAGTACAACCACCTCCTCACACAGGTGCCTTACTCCTGAATGACTCCACAGCCCAACTTAATTCTAAAATGGCCGCCCTCCTGCCACCTCTATTTATCACCTTGGGCCGGACTTGCCAGAGGGGTCCAGAAGGTTCTGGAACCTCCCATGGCAGTCATGGCCCGGGTGCTGAGGTGACAGTTGGAGCCACCATTTTGTGAATCCTACCTTCCTCATCTATCTACCTCAGTGGAGCACCTTGCGCCCTTTCCTCATGTGATGAGGAAAAGGCGCCCAGAACCTCTACATCAGCACCCTAAAAAGTTTGGTAGACAGAAAAAATGAGAAGGGGACAAGGGATAAAAATAATAAAATGAGGAGGGAACTGCCAAAGGGCTGACAGGTCTAACACGCGTCCCCCCCCCCCCCCCCCCCCCCCCCCCCAGCTGAAAGTGGGGAGAGCTACCCAACCCCTTGGGAGTCCTCTTCACTAAGGCGGAAATACCTGGAGAGACCGTCGGCATTGGCGTGGTCCACTCCTGGGCGATGTTCCACCCTAAAGTCCATCCCCTGTAGGGAAATGGACCACCTCAACAGCTTGGGATTCTCGCCCCTCATTTGCATCAGCCACCTGAGGGGCCGGTGGTCGGTCTGAACCAGGAAGTGCGAGCCAAACCGGTATGGCCGCAGCTTCTTCAGAGCCCACACCACCGCAAAAGCTTCCCTCTCAATTGCACTCGTCCTCTGTTCCCGGGGGAGTAGTCTCCTAGATAGGAAAACCACCGGTTGGTCTAGACCCTCATCATTGAGTTGCGACAGCACTGCCCCAATACCGTGCTCAGACGCGTCCGTCTGGACAATGAACTCCTTGGCAAAGTCAGGGGCCCTGAGAACAGGTGCCGCACACATGGCCTTTTTCAAGGTGTCAAAAGCTTGTTGACATCCCTCGGTCCAGATCACCCGTCGAGGGTGATTTTTGGAAGTGAGCTCCGTCAAGGGGGCCACGATGGTACCGTATCCCTTGACAAAGCGTCGGTAGTAACCAGTGAGGCCCAAGAAGGCCCGGACCTCCGTCTGTGTCTTGGGGGGCTCCCAGGCCATGATGGTTTCGATCTTGGCCTGGAGGGGTTGCACCTTACCTCGACCCACCAAGTGACCGAGGTACACTACCGACCCCTGCCCGATCTGGCAGTTACTGGCTTTGATCGTCAGACCTGCCTGCTGCAAAGCCTGAAGAACGGCCTGAAGGTGACTCAGATGGTCCTCCCAGCTGCGGCTGAAGACAGCAATGTCATCCAGGTACGCAACTGAAAAGGCTTCCATTCCAGAGAGGACCTGGTTCACCAATCGCTGGAACGTAGCAGGGGCGTTCTTGAGCCCAAAGGGCATCACACAACTGTTAGTGACCCTCGGGTGTGGAGAAGGCTGACCTTTCCTTCGCTCCATCCGTCAAGGAGATCTGCCAGTACCCGGATGTAAGGTCAAAGGTACTGAGATATTGGGCAGCTCCCAACCGGTCAATGAGCTCATCCGCTCTCGGGATAGGATGAGCATCTGTCTTTGTCACTGAATTCAGTCCCCTGTAATCCACACAGAACCGGAGTTCTGGGGTAGTGCCCGGTGGGGCAGCTTTGGGTACCAGTACCACCGGACTGGACCAGGGACTACTTGAAGGCTCAATTACTCCTAGCTCTAGCATCTTGGTAACTTCCCCCTGGATGCTAGCATTCACCTTATCCGACAGTCGGTAGGACTTGGACTTCACAGGTGGGCTGTCCCCTGTGTCCACGTCATGGGTACACAGATGAGTCCTTCCCGGGATAAGGGAGAACAAGGAAGCAAACTGCTCCAGTACCTGGCGACAGTCCTTCCGTTGTTCAGGAGTTGGGGACGGTGAAAGGATCACTCCCTCCACCAATCCATCCTTCTCTTGGGACGCAAACAGATCGGGAAGAGGTTCACTTTCCTCTTCCTCTGACCCATCAGTCACCATCATTAACGTGACCTCGGGTCTCTCTTGGTGAGGCTTGAGGCGGTTGACATGGAGCACCCGATGGGGCTGCCTGGGGGTCTTCAGATCTACCACGTAGGTAACCTTGCCCTTTTTCTCAACCACCTCAAAGGGACCTGACCAGCGATCCTGGAGGGCGCTAAGCTCTCCAGGTTCCATCACCCACACCTTCTGGCCAGGCTCCAGCTCCACTGGGTGAGCATTTCAGTCATACCATTCCTTCATGACCGTTTGGCTGGCTTCTAGGTTTTCCGAAGCTTGCTTCCACAACCTAGCCATTTGGCTACGAAAGGCCAGCATGTAGCTCACCACATCCGGGGGAAGTTTTCTGGGAGTCTTTTCCCATCCATCCTTCACCAGGCTGAGGGGTCCACGCACGGGATGCCCGTACAACAGCTCGAAGGGGCTGAAGCCCACTCCCTTCTGTGGTACCTCCCTGTACGAGAACAGCAAACAAGGTAGGAGGACGTCCCATTTCCTCCGCAGGCTCTCGGGCAGACTCCGGATCATGCCCTTTAAGGTTTTGTTAAACCTTTCCACCAGACCATTGGTCTGGGGGTGATAAGGGGTGGAGAACCGGTAAGTGACTCCATACTCCTTCCACATAGCCCGCATGTATGCCGACATGAAGTTGGTACCTCTGTCCGACACCACTTCCTTGGAATCCCATCCGGGTAAAAATTCCCATAAGGGCCCGTGCCACCGCAGGTGCAGTAATGGTCCTCAGAGGGATAGCCTCTGGGTACCGTGTGGCATGATCCACCAGAACCAGGATAAACCTGTGACCGGCCGACGTTGGTGGATCCAATGGCCCAACAATGTCGATGCCCACCCTTTCAAAGGGGGTACCAACGACAGGCAGTGGTTCCAGGGGAGCCTTCAGCTTCACCTCTGTTTTCCCACTAGCTTGGCAGGTTACACACGTCCTACAAAAAGTATCGGACGTAATCCTCATCTGAGGCCAGTAAAAATGAGGGACAAGTCGAGCAAAGGTCTTGTCTTGTCCCAAGTGTCCTGCCAAGGGTATTTCGTGAGCCAGTCCTAACAGGAAGGCTCGGTAACGCTGGGGAACTACCAAGGCCCGGGATGAACCATGCACCGGAGCCTTGGGTTCGCTATACAGGAGTCCATCTTCCCAATACATGTGGAAGTTCCCCGAATCGTTACCCGCTGCCTGGGCTTCGGCCTGCCGCCGTAAACCCTCAAGGGTAGGGCACTCCTTCTGGGCCCGACAAAACTCTTCCCTAGTAGGTCCTCCCTCCACCTGCCAGTCTGCAGGGGTAGGCAAGCCCTCCAGGGACGTTACATCCCCCTCCGTAGACTCCGTGACCACCTCAGTTGCCCCATCAACCTTTGGCGTGTCAGATGCCGGGGCAGGCTTCCCCCGTCCCCGTCTACCCTTTCCGGCAGCTGGTTGGGCCTTTGTCCCAGGCTCCAACCTCTGTGAATCCCCTCTTCGGGTGGTCACGGACCGAGTGTGGGCATACGTCCACTCAGGGGTCCCCAACATCTCCATGTGGGCCCTGAACTCAACCTCCTTCCACGCCGAGTGTTCAAGGTCGTTTCCCAACAGGCAGTCGACCGGCATGGCAGGGCTGATCGCAACTCGTAGAGGACCCGCAACCCCTCCCCACTCAAAGGGAACCTGGGCCACCGGATAGTGACCCTCTCGGTTGTCAGCCATCACAACCGGGTGGACTACATTGGGGACCACCTGCTCTGGGGACACCAGCTGACTCCTTACCATAGTCATGCTGGCTCCTGTGTCCCTCAGAGCCTCCACCCTCTGGGCATTGATGGTGACCCATTGCCTGTACTTAGTAGTATTCGAGGGCATCTGGGTCTTAGGAACCATCTCACAATCCCCTAAGGACACTAGGGTTAGCCCTGCCCACTCACCTCCCTTATCTAGGGGCAACTCCTCCCCGAGCACTACACTTGCCACCCCAGGGGTCTTTCCTCCAATGGGAGGGTGTGGTCTCTTGGGACACTTGGCATCCCCCTTTATAGTGCCCAACCTCACCACACTCATAACATCGGACAACCCTAGGCTGCTGACCACGGTCAGGATAAGGGGGTTTGTGGGGGCCAACCTTAGGAGGGAATCCTACTCCCTTCCCTGGTGAACTCTTTTGGGGGCCTTTAGAGAACTCCCTCTTTTTGTCTCCCCCCTCCTTCTTCTGGGGGGCGCCCTGTCCAGCCCCTTGGAAATTCCCTCCAGTCCCTTTTGAGGATACCCGGGTACTTGCCCAGATATCCGCCTCCTCTGCAAGCTTCCTGGGATTAGTTAGCTTGCTGTCTACCAGGTGCTGACGCAGCTCTGGAAAACTTTTCTCGAGGAGGTGCTCCTTTAAAATTAAATTGTACAGTCCCTCATAGTCCTTGACATCACTGCCCTGCACCCAGCCCTCTAAGGCCTTCCTGGCATAGTCCAAGAAGTCCACCCAATTCTGAGTGGACAACTTCTGACTGCCCCGAAACCTCTGCCTGAATTTTTCAGGGGTCAGTCCAAATTTCCTTACTAGGGCTACCTTCATGACGGGGTACCTGGTCTGGTCTGGCTGTTCTAGCGCTAACAAGGCATCCCTCCCCACCGGAGGCATATACCTATACAGGCCACCCCCCCACTGGGCTTCGGGGACCCCATGGGCTCTTAGAGAAACCTCATAGGCAGCCAGCCATTTTACAATGTCATCCCCTATACCATAGCTAGCAACTACATCTTTGGGCAGGTAGGGCCGGGACTCTCTCGGGACTTCTCTCGGTATGCTGCCACCATTAGGACTGCTGGGGGTTCCAAGTTGAAGGGCTTTGAGCTCTAACTCTTAAGTGAAGCTCATGGAGGAACCTCCTCTCCTCCCTCTCCTTTTCCAACCGGGCCAGATCCATTCTAAGCTGCCTCTCTTCCCTTCGGTCAACTAGGTCAGCAGAGGACAGGCTCCCCCCTGAGGCGCTACTTCCCACCCTTGATGGGGCCCTGGACCCCACGTCCATATTACCGCTCCCAGGGGGAAGAAGGACTTCCGGTTCTTCTAGGAGATCTAGTCCTGGTTCTTCCTCCCGTTTCCCGCTAGGGTGGGCCATAACCCAGGCTCTTAAGCTTGCCTGGAGCTCTGTCTTCTTCGCCCCCTGCTTAAAGAATACCCCCCGTTCCTGGCAGAACTCCTTCAATTGGGCCACTGTATACTCCTCCAGCCTACCCAATTCGAATTCCATCCTACCAGATGGGACCCCAACACAGTTAACAAGAACTTTACTCAAGAAAGGGAATATACACAGGACAATTTCAAAAATCCTCCAATTAGAAAACAATCTGGAGAAAACTCCAGTCAAAACAATCCAGTGTAGGTGGTGATGCACGCTAAACTGCCACTAAGCGGATGCAAGCACTGAATAAGTAATCCCACCGCTGAGCACCAATTTGTTAGACCTATGTCCTAGGGGTAGCTTGGCTCAGGTCACCTGGCTCACCACTCCGTTTGGCTTTTCAGGCCTGCATCCCACTCAGCTCGCAATCTTGCGCCACATCACTCAAAAAGAACACTACACCGATTTTGTAAAAGATTTACTGTGAACTTTATAACATTTCCTTCTGATTAAGATCCAGTTTTCAGTTTGACATTACAATCGGAACCAGTTCATTTTATCTGCATTTGAACCGCTCTCTATAGTCTAAGGCCAAACCTGGACGTTACTGTACTAGATAGACTCTTCTTCACAGGCTTCTTTTTCTTCAACTCTTAACACCCTGTTTCATTTACAACTGGCAGGTATGGCTTGACACTTGTTGACATGAAACATTATTAACAACTTGGCATCTTACTACCACTCTTGAGCTCTGGGAGGACATCTAATCCCCTGTGCAACCTTGCCCGGTAACCGCCCCCTATTGCACACCCTCCAAGATTTTACATCCTTCAACACATTAGTGGATGATACAGCCTATACAAGGTTCTGCTGACACGACTCCTTTCCCTGGACCACCTGATTCTTAAGGAAGGCTCTCTAGATTGCCTGACAGCACATTACTTTAGTACCGTTTACTATGGCCCTCTATTGAAGCTGTTGATCCCACCCGGGCCTCCAGAGACTTCTAAGAATATCATACAGGTCATGACATCATTTCACAACATTATATAGGCTTTCATTCCCCTCACGATCTATGTGGGTCTACTATGGATCGCGGCTTCCCATAGATGAGAAATAAATTCAGGGTTCCATTAAGAAGTATCCTGAACCCAGCTGCGGGCCACACAGAACTCTCTCTCCCCCTCCCCTCTCTCTAGGGCCCAGCTTACGGTACAGTCCCGTGGTCCTCTGTTCCAGGAGTCCCGCCGGAACTTGGTTGGCTTTCCCTTCACGATAGAGGAGACGGGGCTATTCTTTCCTGTGTGGATGGCGCAAATCCGTGTACTTCCCCCAGATCTACACTCCCCTCCCTCCAAGGGGCGATGGAACCGGTCCCTTTCTCCCAAAGAGGAGACTGGTCTTTCTAGTTCAAAAGACTGTCAAATTGGCGCTCTATTCTAGATCTGAGGGAGCTCAATACCCACCCATCTCATCAAACAGTCGTTCCGAATGATCTCCTTGCAGGACATACTTCGACTTTTATATTCAGGAGATTTCATGGCCACTTTGGACCTGGAGGACGCATATTTTCATGTTCCCATCCGTCCATCGCATAGGCAGTTTCTTCGCTTCACAGTAGCCAAGAGCCACTTTCTATTCAAGGTCCTCCCCTTCGGCCTCAGGTCGGCACCAAGGATCTTTACGAAGATGCTGGCTCCGGTAACGTCATTCCTAAGAAAACGGCGGCACCAGGTTTTCCCCTACCTGGACGACTGGTTGCTAAAGGCTCCTACCAAGGCGGTAACCGAGAGGTCTGTGGCAGCCTGTACAGCAGTGTTCCAGAGTCTGGGTCTTACCGTCAACAGAGAAGTCAAATTTATGCCTGTCCAAAAACGCAAAATTCCTGGGAGCCCCACTGGACACATCCCGAAACAAGGCATTTCCTTCACTGGAAAGACCAACCAAACTATTGTCGATGGCCCATCTACTTTTAAAAAGGTCACTTTCAGTTCGCTTCTAGAAGTCCCTTCTGGGATCCATTTCATCCTGCATTACTCTAATCCCTCACTGCAGGCTACATATGCGTCCTCTTCAGGAACAACTGGACTTAGTGGCGTCAAGGGGAAGGCTCTTTCGAGGACATGATCAAGATCACTGTGCCCATGAAAGACTCCTCTTCATGGTGGATTCACAAGGAGAGCATTTCCCAGAGTCTCCCCTTCATTGGCATCCCAGCTCCTCAGATAATTACAACAGATGCATCTCTGGAGGGCTCGGGAGCAGTCTTGCAGGATCTCCAAAAAAGTGGTCGATGGCTGCACCATCATAGTCTTCTACACATCAATCTGCTGGAACTCGGAGCGCTTCGCCTGGCCCTGCAAGCTTTTCTCCCAAGAATAAAAGCTTTGTCCGTTCTAATAAGAACAGACAATACTACGGCCATGCAGTATATCAACAAGCAAGGCGGCACAAGGTCCTGTCTACTGTTGGCGGACACTCAAGCTGTCTGGGAATGGGCGATCTTACATGGGGTCTCGCTGAAGTTGGAGCATCTCCCAGAGAATCTCAACGAGACAGCGGACACACTAAGCATACTAAAGTCAGTCAGCCACAAGTGGGAGCTGGACCAGAAGACCCTGGAGGACATTTTCCATCTATGGGGCAGACTGGATCTTTTCGCTACACCGGAAAACCAGAAATGCCGGTTCTTCGCAAGTTGGCATCACCATCTGGGATCCTCGGGAAATGCGTTTTCGATGGCATGGTCAGGCGCCTTTTTTTTATGCTTTTCCCCCCCCATTCCTCTTATCCAGAGGCTTCTCAGGAAGCTGAGAACGGAACCGTGCACCGTCCTGGCCTCACCAGTACTGGTACACAGAGCTCCTTCTCCTATCCTTGGAGCAACTGGTTTTCCTGAATCCTATTCCTTCCTTACTGACTATGTCCCAGGGCCAAGTATTGCATCCGGATCCCTGATCCCCGCTATTATCAGTGTGGCTCCTGAGCAGAGAATTTCTCAACTTCAAACTCTCCTCTGAATGTAGAGAAATCCTCGTGCTCAAAGTACTAACAAAACCTACAGGATGAAGTGGAAGAGGTTTTCTCGCTGGTGCCGAGAATCAGGAGTCCACACTTTCTCCTCTTCGACACATGAAATCCTACCTTACCATGAGATCGCCCATTTCCTTGGCCAAGGCTGGCCTGGCTCATTCATCTATTAAAGTTAATCTCGCAGCCATCTTTCGCTACAGAAGGACATCTGCAGACCCTTCACTGTGGTCAGCAAGAATTATTAAGCAATTCATAAAATTACTTTTTCAGGCCTTCCCGCCAGTGAAGCCTCCTACCGCTGTGGGACCTTAATGTGGTCTTGACTCAGCTCATGAAGCATCCCTTGAGGCCGATATATAAAGTGGACCCTAAATTCCTGTCGTGGAAGGTGGTCCTTCTCCTTGCTTTGACATCAGAGAGAAGGGTTAGCAAATTGGCAGGCTCTCACTATCCAGGAGCCTTTTCTTCAGTTTAAGAATGAAACTGTAGTACTTCGTACCAACCTTAAGTTCATCCCAAAGGTACTTTCAGATTTTCACTTAAATGAACCTGTGGTCCTGAAGACTGTTTTCCCTCAACCGAACACTCCGGCTGAGAGATCACTTCACTCACTTGACATTCAGCGTTGCCTGAAATTATATCTCCAAAGAACTAAAGATTTCAGCAAGTCACCTCAGCTCTTTGTGGCTTACAGTGCTCCTCGGAAAGGTTTTCCCCTTTCCAAACGGGATTGCACGTTGGATTTCCAGCTCTATCGAATATAGTCATCAGTTAGCTGGACAGCCCCTCCAGGGGAAGGTCTGTGCTCATTCCACGAGGGCAATCTGTTCTTCTACAGCCCTCTTTGCTGGGGTACCTATCCGGGACATCTGCAGGGCACCGACCTGGAAAAGTATCCATACCTTCACCAGGCATTACTGCTTGGATTCTTTGACACGCAGCGACCCTGCAGTGGGCCAGGCAGTCTTTAGGCACCTGTTTCAGTAAGTGGTGAGCTTTCTCCTCTCACTCCTTCATAAGTTCCTCACACATTCTTTGATACGGTTTATTGCTTTTGACTATTTGGTATGCTTCCTTAAATATGTTACTTGCCTTATAGTGTTGATGATTTTGTTTCCCTTCTTTAAATTTTGGTGTGTTAGAGTCTTCAAGTTTTACAAAAAAAGGTGAGGTCTGAATTGCCAAGAGTGGTAATCTTTCCTTAATCTGTTTTGGAAATTGTTAACAATTGTTCAAGATAACGAAAACAAAAATTGTGCTTATGACTGCTAGCTACTCTTGTGAATCTATGAAAGTTCCAGTACTGGAGTAAGAAAACAAGTGACTTACCTGTAACTTTAGTTCTTCAGTATTGGAAACTTTCATAGATTCACATGCAACCCACCCTCCTCCCCTGGGAAAGCTCTACCTTTGGCATCTTTATGGTTATCCTGTGGCACTACGGCTACGAAAATCTGAATGTCTGTGGTTGTCTCAGGAGGGTTCTAGAGGGTGAGGCTTATCTCATTGGTTGTTGATTTTATTTGGTCTCTTTCACAAAAAGAGGTGGGTATGTTACAAAACTGGAATAGGCCTAGGCCTGGATTATAGTTTGTAATGGCTTTGCATTGCTATTTTATATACACACACCGGGGACTCCCATTTCGACGACAGGGTATGATTCAAGCTTGTGAATCAATGAAAGCTTCCAATACTAGAGAACTAAAGTTACCGGTAAGTAACTTGTTCTTCCTCATCCCCATCTTGCCAGCCCACAGACCTTACCTGAGGTTCTCGGTGGGTCACAAGCACTTTCAGTATCCCTTGCTCCCCTTTGGCTTTACTAGAGCTCCTCAGGTATTCACCAAGGTGATGTGGGGGCTGTAGCTCATCTACGAAGATCAGGGGTTCAAGTCTTTCCCCTACCTCTACGATTGGCTGTTGAAGGCGGGGTTGTCACAGGCAGTCGTCTCCCACCTCCAGACTACATTGTACTGCAATCACTGGGGTTCACTGTGAACGTGCCAAAGTCACTCCTGACTCCCTCTCAGACGCTCCCTTTTAAATTGAGCTGTTCTGGATACATTGCAGTTTTGGGCCTATCCTCCTGAGCGGTGAGTCCAGGATAGCCAGACTATGATAGTGATGTTTTAACCTCTATTGTGGATTTTGCTGAGATTTAATCTGAGGCTGGTTGACCTCATGGCCTCTTGCATCCTGCTTGTAACGCATGCCTGTTGGCATATATGTACTCCTCACTGGGACCTGAAGTTCCAGTGGGCACAGCATCGGGGGATTCTCTCTGTTTCAGAACTTGGAGGGAACTGCGAAAGATCTGTAGTGGTGGCTGACAAAGATAGATTGGGTTAGTGGCAGACCTCTCTTCCTTCCCCAACAAGCTCACTGTAGTGACATGTGTCACTCCTGGGATATGACAACAATCTGGAAAAGCTGGAGATCAAAGGACCCTGCTCTCCAGCGGAGTGCGGGCTTCACATCAGCCTGTTCGATCTTTGAACGATCTGCCCAGCATTGAAAGACGTTCTTCCTACGATCAAGGGAAAGCTGGTGTAGGTGTTCATGGACAATACCACTGCCATGTGGTACTGCAACAAACCGGGTAGGGTTGTGGACCCTTTATCAAGAGGCTGTGTCTCTCTGGACTTGGCTGGAACGCCAGGGCATGTCCCTGGTGGTTCAACACCTGGTGGACTCTCTGAATGCCAAAGCAGACCAACTTGGCTGACGATGCCTAGCGGGTCACAAATGGAATCTCCATATGACTATGGATTAAGGGCTCTTCCAAGAGTAGTGAGAGCCATGGCTAAATCTGTTCACCACAGTCAAGAACCCGCAATGTCCGCATGCTGGAGTTTCCAAGACTGAAATCACTCGAAGACCCTGTCTTGAGTGGGGCTACAGCCTCCTGAAAAAATTTCCGCCAATACCACTTCTGCCCAGAGTTCTCAAGAAAATCAGGAACGACCGGACCAAAGTTATTCTTGTGGTTCAGTATTGGGCACGTAGAGTCTGATATCTCGAGCTGTCCGGTCAAGAGAATCTTCTGACTCCACAACAGGGGTTGCTCCTGGACTTAAACCTGCATACCCTTCAACTTCATGCATGGAGATCAAGCAGCGACAGTTGGCAGCTTTCACCGTTCCTCTAGAAGTTTGTTAGCTGTCTCAGCACCTACCTCTTACACGCCTGCCTGCATATTGGGTGCCTGCTCATCGCGGCCACTTGAAATGGTGTCAGACCGTGAATGAGGGAGTGTCTGGGTTCTAAGGGCGTGGTGGACCGCGGTGCCCATGCACGGGCGCCATCTTGCAGTGTATGGTGAACTCATAAGTGGTCTAGTGATTGTGGATAGACCTAACGGGCGCCATATCGGAGTGTGCCCTATGCATGCTCTTAATAAAGGCCGGGAAACAGGCTACAGTACTCGGAGAAGGTAATTCACGCGTGGCAGGTGGGAAAATGTTTAGTGCATCTCTTAGAGAATCGGTATATTATAATCAGTAGAGAGGAGAGATTGGGGGGGGGGGGGGGGGGGGGAAGCACAGCGTGGTTGGATGTTGAGGTTGCACCCAGAGTGCTTATGTGGGACGGTGCTGCCAAAGCAATATTAACGATTTGATGCGGGCACATGTAGGCGAGTGGGGGCACCCACGCATTATGTGGGCATGCACTGATGGGAGGTCAAGGCTTCTGTCCACGGGATTTCATCATTCAAACCCCTCATATTCATCCGAAGGCAGTGAACCAAACGCTGTTCAAGTCTTAGAAGCGCAATATTGTTCCATGCTGGGTTGGCTTCGAGGATTGTCCACTTGATGTCATCACATGAGGTTTTTTTCAATGAAGTGGTTACACATTCTCGTTGCCATGCATCCACAGCGGATTGTACTCTTATGTTTACTGATCCTAGTCTTAATAGGTCTGGTGGTCATCCCCGCATAGATGAGGTCGCAGGGGCATGAGATAAGATGCATACTATTCCTGGTATTACAGTTCGTATGGTGGCATTGGTGCCATGTGAAGTCCCCCAGTTGTTCCTAAGTGTGTTCTGTGGAGGCACATACGTTAGTGGCCACAAGGGTAGTCTCCGGTGACAGGAGGTAAGTTCCACAAAGTGGTCTCCATTGGTGTTTACCAGGTGGTCCCTCAAGTTTGTGGTCCTTTTGAAGGCAAACCTTGGTTGTGCTCATTGAGAGAGCCAGCTACCCATGGTGCTTGCCACACTGTGCTTAGTTGGGGAAAGGGCGGGGGGGTCCCTTGGGTACACCCACAGGCCCCAGCCATAGCCTATGGGTGAAGGGGTGTCCTGCTACGGGCCCCCAAAACCTTTTCCCAAAGCAGTTTCGTATCGGTCAAACCAATTCGAAACTGATGTCCAAATCGGTCATTGTGCTCGTTCGGAAACAGTCTCCATTGTCAGATTTGGCTCTGAACGACTAGGGCTGCATGAATCCCGTTTGGAACCGATTCGGACAGCCCAGACTGCTTCCTTGCATTGTACTCTGTCATCCAGGAAGGTGACCGATTCGATAGGCTGCAGGCCAAGACACTTTTTGGTGCAGGATTTCTGGAAACTGCAGACGGGCCGGTAGGGTTGGAGCCAAGTCCGTTCTCTGCAGTCTCTTCTGCTGGGCGTCTGTTTTCATCCTTTATCTTTTTAGATTGCGGGAATCTGAGTTCTTGGTTCAGGACTGCCCCCTAAATACTGTATTGAGGGTGTTTTTGGGGTCCCGAGGTCTGTAGCCAATGGGCTATTGACCTTAGGGTGACTACAAACTTGGTGTGCTCACCCCACGTGGGGAGGAGCACAATTCTTAATTCTGATTGGGGAGTGCCTGCCATCTGTAAGATGGTGGGCACTGAAGAGTGGGCTTTACCTCGCCTCCCCCACCTGAGAGGTGGGGTTGGCAGAGGTGGGTACACCTTCCTGCTAGCTAATTTTTTTTTTTTCTGCCTGTCCTCCCGCCGAAAAGAAGGGGAGACAGGAAGGGGGCCAGCTCCTGATGGCAGGAGAGGCTGAGGGTCGCATTACAAAGGCTGCCAGGCCTTTGCTCCCCTGCACAAATAACTCCTCCTGGCCTGGGGGAGGTGTGAACACCTTTGCCAAGGAAAGGCTTTGTTTCTGGGCACGGGTAGCGAAGGATCTCCCCCTAGGGGTCCAGAAACATGTCTTGTGGTGGCAGGCTGGTGTGTACCAGTCAGAGAACCCACCAGAGGCTGGTTGTTTTTCAGGGGGCATCTCTAAGATGCCCTCTGTCTGCATTTTTCATTAATTCCCACACTGGCATCAGAGTGGGTTTAATGTGCTGAGCTGTTTGATACCAAACTTCTCAGTTTTCCATTATGGTTCTGTGGAGTTCGTAATGACAAGCTCCCAGCACCATATACTCCTAATGGCAGCACTGCTCTTACACTGTCTAAGAATGGACTTAGACACCTTCGGGGTACAGGGCTCATGCACCTGTACCCTCACCACTGGTATAGGGCACCAAGCTAGAGGGGTGACTGATCTATGCCAGGGCAGTGGGTTGTAGGCATGACACACCGGGATGTGTGCCATGTTGACTTTTCACTTTGTTCTGCACCAAAACACGCAGCCTGCAAAGGCTGTGTGTGTGTGGGGCTGTGTGTGTGTGTGGGGCTGTGTGTGTGTGTGGTGCTGTGTGTGTGTGTGGGGCTGTGTGTGTGTGTGGGGCTGTGTGTGTGTGTGTGGGGCTGTGTGTGTGTGTGTGGGGCTGTGTGTGTGTGTGTGTGTGTGTGGGGCTGTGTGTGTGTGTGTGTGTGTGGGGCTGTGTGTGTGGGGCTGTGTGTGTGTGTGTGTGGGGCTGTGTGTGTGTGTGGGGCTGTGTGTGTGTGTGTCGGGCTGTGTGTGTGTGTGGGGCTGTGTGTGTGTGTGGGGCTGTGTGTGTGTGTGGGGCTGTGTGCGTGTGTGGGGCTGTGTGCGTGTGTGGGGCTGTGTGCGTGTGTGGGGCTGTGTGTGTGTGGGGCTGTGTGTGTGTGTGGGGCTGTGTGTGTGTGTGTGTGGGGCTGTGTGTGTGTGTGTGGGGCTGTGTGTGTGTGTGTGGGGCTGTGTGTGTGTGTGTGTGTGGCTGGGTGTGGCTGGGTGTGGCGGTGTGGGTGGGTGTGGGTGTGGCGGTGTGGGTGTGGCTGGCTGGCCTCTGAGGGTGGAACACTAAGTGCTTTAGGTCTTCCCTGGTCACAGTGCCCTGGGTACCTGTGGTACCATTTACCAGGGGCTGACCTGTGGCTAGAGATGCCAATTGGGTTCGTTTTGGGGAATGAACAGAGGTCCTGGGAACCTGACTGGCAGGGACCCAGGGCGCATAAAGTCAAAGTGCATCAGTAGGCTGGCAAAAAGTGGGGGGTTACTGCAAGAGAAACCCACTTATCTACAATATCCACCTTCATGCTTTGAGATTGTGCAGCATCAGCTAAACTCCCTCAACGTTCTTCTGGAGGCAGTTGGTGCCATCTTGGCAGCCAGGTGTCCCTTGACAACTGTATACACTTGTTGTTTTGGGCACATTCCTCACTTGGTTACACCACACAGAAGATAGACCCACTTGAGGCAAAGTTGTGTAATATTTTGTTTTGACGTTCCCCTGGCAGTGCTTTGGGCACAGTTGAAGGCTATCTTTCAGCTTTTTGCAGGTGCCGGATCAGCCCTCCATAGTCGCCGGTTGTGGTGCATCTTTTGAAAGGCCTACATTTGTTTCCTCCTCCCTTTTTTCACGCCACAGTGGGACCATAACTTGGCACTCAAATATTTGATTACTTTTCAGTCGCTTCAGTGGTCCCTTGCAGCTTCTCACTCTCAAGACCATGTTTCCCGTTGCCATAACATCAGCGTATATGTGAGCTTCATGCTGTGTCAACTTGATGTACACCACCTTCGCAGACCAATTGGTTTTGAGGACATAAGCATCCTTCTTGCTGAAAGTTGTGATACCTACCCTCCCGTGTCTGTCAAACCATCACTCTGCCGTAGTTCCATGCTTTGCCTCACCCAGCGAAGGAGGAGGCGAGACTCCATTGCTTGGACCCTGAAAGAGAACTGAGCTTTTACATAGATACTACCTGAGAACGCCAGGTGGATTATCAGCTATTTGTCGGATTAGCTGTAACGAGTAAAGGCAAGTCCCAGCTTTAGTAGACCATCTACTGCTGGATCGTGTTCTGCATGAAGAACTGCAACACACTCTGCAGGCTCATTCCACTAGGGCCAAAGCTGCTACCATTGCGTTGGCATGTGGAGTTGCTGCCTGGGACATCTACCAGGCAACCATGTGAGCATCACTCATGTTCATGAAGTACTGCTTTCTTGACAGCCAGGTTCGCCAAGAAGGGCATTCAGCCAACTCTGTCCTATAGGACTTTATGGACACACCTCTAAATATGTATGCTTCTGGGATGTGTTCAAAAGGTGAGGAATCGGTGGTTAGAAGTCTCTATCAGAAGAATAATGTATTACTTTTGATAACACTCTTCCTGGTAGAGACTGTCTAACCTCTGATTCCTCACTGACCCTCCCATCCTCCTCATTCTTTGAGTTGGACTCTATTAATAAAATCCCAGGTCTGGGAATCTGCAAACTGGTCACAACCAATTTGTTTGTGAAGCTCTGTCTGTGTTGCACACCCCTAGCATTTACCTGAGGTTTTGTCTGCACTGTTGTCTGTCTAGATACCTTAAATGTGCAGTGTGGATGTACATGAAACAAATCCCGGATGGTTATGTTGTCGTCTTGTGCCTAATGCAAAAAGAACTATTGATGGACGGAATGCAGAACAAATCAAAACATTCACCCCCAGTCAAGAGATCTGGGTTAAATCCATCATTCTTTAGCTCACCATGCCACCCCAGTTTAGACCTTGCCATATGCATATCAGTCTTGACCCTGTGCCTCATGGGAACAGTCCAGCCCAAACTGCCAAGCCAGGTCCTCCCTGGACCGGAAACCGGCATCCTAGGACCGGTGTCTTCTTGTGCCTAGGCATCTTACCTAAAAACAGAAAGACATTGTAAAACTGGTTGTGACGTTCATGATGGATGGTCATGACCTGGTTTGTGAGCGTTTTTTATTTTTCAATTTTTTTTATTTTTTTATCAGGGAAATGTCAATTTTCACACCTTGTGTTAAATTACATGGCAGCTATCTCTGCGGACTTGACTTTTTTCCATCTTTTAGCCTGGTCTTCAAAATATAAACTTCTGTGTGCCCAAGAAGATACTGAAATGGTGGTCGCCCCCAGGTTGTCAAAGAACTGGCTACAAATCCGTATTTTATCCAAATGGCAAAAGCTACGTTTTCATGTTTGGCATAAAGTGCTCCGAGTGGCGCCTCAGCAGGGAAAGCGACCGACCTTTGTTTCACATATCTCTGGATGTGAATATGCACGCTTAAGTAGAGGGGGGTGGAATTGCACTTGTCTAATCTACTTTTTATTCTTTACTTTAAACTATCTTTTTGAAGAGTTTTTTCACTTTACAAAAGCCATAACCTTGTCGACTCTTACTACTTGTATTTGCAGGATTCAGTGAATGGAAAATGTTGTTTAATACATGACATGGCTCATTGTCTGCCTTAGCGCCACACCGAATTCTTTACCATAGTACATCAAACCTGTGATGTCCATGTAAGATGACCTGTAAGAAGGGGGGGGGGGGGGGTTAGCTGTAAAGCCAGATGCATTCAGTGTCAACATTTCTTTGTTGTTTATTTGTTGACTTATTGTGCAAACTTTGGATAAAAAGGACCATGCGCTTGCTGTAAACCTTTTTCTTTTCTTTCTTTTTTTTTTCTCTCCAGACTGCGTTAGATGTATTTGCCTTGGACCCCTTACAGGTGACCCACACAGGAAATTGTACACCCTCACCAACTATTAGTCTTATTATGAAGCAAACCGTTCTTTCTTTGACATTTGTTAAGGTAAGTGTAGTAATTAAATGCCTAACGTTGCAAACCCATGTTTAGTATTAAACTGTAGTACTTGTGAATTTATGATGTTTGCTCCCACTTAATTAACATGATCAGTTTTTTTCTGTTGGTCGCCTGAAGTGCATTTATAGTCTATCTGAAGGTATTTTAGGACACAGTTGGTTGAGAGAGATCCGAATGAGAAGTGTTATTTTGCAATTGGGGACAGCGAGCTGCAGTTCTACTCCAAATTGGGACAAATGCAGATCTTCACTGAATGCAGTATTTTCATTGACCGACAGACTACCTAAGCTTGTAATGTTCAGGCAACAGGCAGACCTTAGCTTGATAGTTGTTCGCATGTAAACCCTAATTTTTGGCCATTTAGTAGATCTCCCCACCCAGGGCCGGCCTTTGCTAATGTAGCACCCAGAGTTAATCAAATTTGGCACCCTTCTTGCTCCGCCTCCCATTTCCTCTCCTCTTTTCCCAGTGATCTCGTTACCCATTTCTAAGTGCTATATATAACCGGAATTACTATTTGGCCTGATGTTAATTTTTTTTTTTTTTAAAAGGCAATTGCCCAAATATATTATAAGGAGGCCATGGCCCACTTTTATCACTGATGGGGCCCACTTGTGCCACTGGAGAATAATCGTAATTCCAACTCTCTTCAGTGCTACCACCAGGCCCACTTGGAAGTAATAACACATGCACACGCTTTTCACTGTTTATTGGAGCCAATTTCACAAGGCTGGTCTTCTGTCAAAATGCAACAAACAGGGGCCCGCACCACTTGCTCTTAAAACCAATGCATGGCTTTTTCTACATTTCTATGTATTAAATGGGATCAGTTTCTGGTGGTTTATTAGTTAACAAACTTTGTACGTTTTACAAAATGTTCACACTTTACAGACAATGGATTTGAAAGCCCTCAAATTAAACAAACGCCTGCTGCATCCACTTTTAAAAGCCTGCTTGAGGACTTAAGAATATTATGTGCTATAGCTCACTAGGTTGCGATTAAATGTTAAACCCACAGCATACCAACTCATCCCTTCATCTTTCTAGGGGCGGAAACATGCATACCAAAGGGTTGGGAGAGGGGGTAGGAGGGGTGGGGGTCTCTCCAGAAATCTTTTATCTTTCAGAAAAATTAACACTTTAATCCTTGCTGTAATTAGCTTTTATTATGGGCATAGAATAGAAGTTCCCCCACACTTTAGCACCTTTGTCAAGAGGATTAGATTTTCTGCTTCAAGAGGGTGGAGGAAAGATCCAGCTGCTTGCAGTTCTGAGGAAATAAACGGGAGTGGGGTGAGTGAATCTGGCTCAGAAGGATTAAACACAGCATGGATTCTAAGCTCATTGGGATTTGTGGACCGCGTACACTTTTGCTTTTAAATGATATATGAAACCAGTCACAGCCGATGTTGCGAGTGTGGCCGTGAGTTCAGGGCCACTTACTATTTGCATTGTTTTCTTTTTGTGCTGAGCATGATTCAAAATTCCAGTTGATGTCCCACTACTCTGCTGCCTGCCACCAAGTGCTGCTTTTGTGCCCTTGTACAGCAGGGACAGTCCTAATATTTACGGGGCCCTGGGCAGAATGGGGACATGCAAGGGCCCTATAATTTGCATAAGGTGTAACCTCCCAGGTAGTGACCTCCATAAGAAGTAATATTGATTGGCCATTAATTATATGCCATTGTTAAAGCTGCTTTGCTAGAAGTTACTGGCCTAGTTAGGATATCAGTAAAATGGTTAAATATGGCATTAATAATCCTCAAACGCACATTTTTAAATCTGTATTAAGTGGAAACTCATTTAATGAATTCAACTTGTTGTTCTATTGAATGAGATGAATGAAAATGATATGCTAACCGGACATCCTCACACTAAGGGATGTCCAAAACAGAGGTGCAGGCGTTACCAATGTGGAGAAAGGATAGTTTTAAGTGTCTTTTTTTTTTTTTTTTTTTTGCCCAAAAGATTCGAGTTACACCATAGCTCGAGGGAGAGAATTCCAGTCCTGTACAAGGAGAATCTTCCTCCAATCAGGGCCATCTAAATTTTAGGATGGTGCTCAGGATTTAAGATGGCACAGAGTGTAGGATTCTGTAAAGAACGCAACGAGTGCTGTAGAAGGAGAACCTTTTGAATGCAGTACACTATGACAAATGGGTAGCGCCTTGCAGATAGAGGGTTTTGAACCAAAAACCCAGCAGAAAGGTGAGAAGAGGTAGCCTGGCTATCCAGCAGCCTCCGATGAGGAGCCTAGCACTGTTCTGAATGACATGAAAGGTACTGAACGCAAAAAGGTGGGTAGCCTAAGAGAGGACATTTGCATAATTTAGTGAGAAGATAATTGACTGTACAACAGCCTAACGGTAGTGAGAGGGGAGAAAGGGAATGCTTTTGTGTTGCTTATGGGTGTACTAAAAGTGGATAAACCTGGTTAATCTGTTCTGAAAGAAAGAGAAAATGCTGGGAAAGGAGTCCAAGATTTTTATGCTGACTCTGCCAATGCGGGTGATTGACTCTGCGCCACCAAAGAGAACACATGGTATGAGGTCCTTTACAAATGAGAACCCTTGATTTGTCACAAATATTTAAATACATTTGTCTTCATTCAGAAATCAACTGCTAGCATGCAAGTCCAAACATATTCTTCGGCAGAGACTAGATTGCCACCGAGGGAAATTATATTTGGGTATCAATATGTGCAAGATCTGAGCAAGAAGTCAAAGGACTGTGTAAGTAAGGCTAACTGGGAATGATCAAGATAAAGTGGAGATCCACTAAATTCCAGAACTCAGAGGTTTAGTGCGTAAGAGAAATAGGTGGCAAGTGGATGGTTTCAGATTTCCCGTATAGGATAGAGGTAAGCCACACCAGAGGAATACTCGAAATTCTAGGTTCTACTATTTGATTTGTATAAGCTCTGGCTGGGAAATGGTGTAAAATGTGACACTAAGGTTTAGTAATATTAGGGCTGCTCGAACTCCATGATGAGTCAGCCACAAATCCTCTGACACTTCACGTAACCTACTTCAAACTCCTAGAGTTGTCAGAAGCCAACCGGAACGTTGTCCATGAGTAAATTACTTTTAATGAAAGATATGTGGATGTTGACTTTTCTTCGAGTTTTCAAGAAAAGGACTGCAAAGGGATGTCCAAAGATGCTGAATTTTTGAACTGGCTGAACATTTTTGCCTTCCCTTCAGACTTACATTTTTTTGCTTCAACTTTCTGTTGCTGAGTCTGCCCATCTAACTCCCACCTCTCTCCTCCTGTCTCCCTCTGCTCAACCTCCTACCATCTTTTGATGGTTCTGCCCTCTACTCTCCACCTTCCACCGTTCTTTATCTCTCCACTCTGCTTATATTTTTTTGCTGGTTCGGTCTTATATCCACACTTCTTATCCATACGCTCCCCTCCAACTCGAACCTCTCCCCCAGCCTCTTAACTTCTTTCCTTGTGCTGCTTCAAATACATCCACTTCTTTCTTTCCATACCCCTGGAGCATCTCCTCTTTCCTTGTTGATTGTGACTCTTAAAATTCTCCCCGTCAATGCTCTACTTTCTCATCTTGCCCTCAGACTCTTACCTTACCTTGTGCATTCTGTCCCTCTTACATCCATCTCTCCCATGCCCCCCAATATTCCACTGGCCGGGTCTGGTGGCTGTATTTTTGTTTTGATTTTTTTATTGCATCAATTTTTAATGTTTTTTTAAATTAGTATTGTGGTGTCTTATGTAAAGTAATTATTGTATATAGTTTTATGTAAACTTTAAACAAAGTATTAATTCTCTCCCTCCTTAATGCTTTACACTTCACCGCTCTGCCTGACTTTTACAGTACCCATTGATTCTGCCCCTCTTGCATCCACCTTCCACTAGTCCCTCCCCCCCCCCCCCCCCCCCCCACCCCCCCACGTTCTATGCTAGTTCTGCCTCTGACCAGGTCCTGTCCATGTGCTACCCTTCACCTAATCTCACTCCAGGTTTTGTACCTGTTTTTGCATTCGCCCCTCCCCTTTGTATTCGCCCCTCCCACCTCTGCGTCTTACCTTGTGTTGTTTCTGAGTCTTGCATCTATCTCCCTCTTCCATGCTCTACACTTCACCTTATCCTTCACTGGACTCTATTTCTCTCGTGGATTCTGCTCCTCTTTCATTCACCTCTCTCCCCCTTGCTGCACACTTCATCTCTCCCCATCCTCTAATCTTTTCTCACTGGTTCTGCCCCTGTAACAGTTACTTCTCCCCTACATCTCTACCCAGCCTCTTACCTGCTCTTGGTGATCTTGCCCTCTGACATCCACGTGTGCTCCTTCCCTCTTCCAGCCTCTTAAGTTCTCCTGATGATTCTGTTTTTTGATATCTACTGCTCCCTTTCATGCTATATCTTGCACCTTTTTACCTTTCCCTACAGCCTAAACTTTTTTTCACTGGTTCTGCACTCTTTAGATCCACATCTTCCCACGATGTTCTACTCCGGTTTCATCTCTCCCTCGCCTCCTCTTGCTGATTTTGACACTATAATATTTTCCTTAGCTCTCTGTGCTGATCTTCGCCACTTCCAGTCTATTACCTTGCTAAGGTTGTTCTCCTCCTTTACATCCACTATTCCACTTTCCCCAATCCTTTTACCAGTGCTGGCTGGCCCCTAAGGGCGCTAGAGCACCTCTGCTAATTATCAACAGGCATAAAAGAAGCTGCTTTGAACCGCTTTGAAAGGCAAAAAGTATAAACACCTAAACTAAGTCAGTTTGCGTGTTTATTTTCATCAGTGCTATGCTCTTTCCACACCCTTAACACATTCACAAGCCATAGAGAAGCTGTGCATGCTCCCTGAAACACAACTCCTGTTAAACATAGGAGCATGCTTGGGCGGTATCTAATTTGTAGCAGTGTCTCTTTAACCCCTATCAGAAGCCATGCTAGAGTTTGGCTGTAGAAGGGTCAGCCCCTGTTCTATCCGGTCTTCTGATAGGGCTGTTAGGAAACATCTGCAGAGACGCAGACACCCACAAGGACCGAGTGCACCAGAAGAGAAGAGCTGGTACGTAGAAACCTTTCTCAGTACCAGTTGGACTGTCCACTACTTTTGGTTTCTAGTGTCCCTTTTGCTCACCATGGGCCAAGTTTGTTTTCACACTAATCTCTTGGCAGGCTGTTCAGGTAGTCACACACTGTCTGCTTTCTTAATCTACAATCCCACTGTGTGGAAAATCTTTGAGCTGAGCATTACCTATAATCATACGGTTTCACATGCCTAAGAAGACACAGCACGTTGTTGGGTTTTTTTCCCCCAAGAGTGTACAATTACCTTGCCTTATTGCATGTGTAAATAAAGATTTATTCTCGAAATAGTAACCATGATTGTACATTGAGTTTATTTTAAAAGCTAGGATAATGATTCCGTGTGGTGTGTGGGCACTTTTCTCCCACGTTCCTCCTGTGTTGCAGTGTTACCTATTTCAGAGTTTGAACATAAACTTATTTCTGATTGAAACATCTGACCTGTCTGTGGATTCCTCACCTTTTAAATTACCCCTTGCGCAGCATTCCACGGAAACTCTTTTCCATAGCTCTCCCACATCGATGAGGATGTCACAATGGAACAGGTCTGCTCCCGACCCCCTGTGATGTCACTGGAGCCATAAGAAGGCCTCGTCGGCATGCTGACGGTAGTCCCCTTTTTTCCGTGCCGTCAACGCGTAACTGTTTTTCCAGGACTCTCCATTTCTTAGTAGTTTAACATTGTTACAGGTTCATCTGTAATTGTAGCAGTGCTATGGCTGCTCAAAGTCTGGGTTTAAACCTTGTAGGGAATGCGGAGTTCATATTTCCATCACAGACACCCATGATGATTGTCTTTGGTGCCTGTCATCTGACCATGACGTTGGGGGATGTTAATCGTGTCGGCATATGAATCCGAAGTCCCTCAAAAGAGAGGAAAGCTTAACTGTTTATAGCCAGGGCGAAGACTCAGAAGGGCCAAAAAATGGCAATATCGAAGTTCAAGTCACCGACTCCGCACACCTCGACATCGTTGAGGAAGCACAAGAAGGGTGTCTTTGCTCCAGAAGCCATTCTTCTAAGGACAAGTTGCTGACTCCAACTAAATGGCATCACAGGAAGGATGAGGTCTCCCTTTCCTCCTTCACCTCGGGTGACTCCGGCTCACACTCCGACTCAGAGGGGCTCTCAGACACCCAGTGAAGCGATTCCTCCGACCATTTGGCCCCTGACTTCGGTATCTCCCGTGCCGCAGCCCGATCCAGCCTTACATCCTCGAGCTGTGCCTCAGCAGTCAGTACCGGATCAGTACCCACCCTTTCCGGCTCCAGTTACGGATCCTTCGTTTGTTAAATGCAATGTATGGCATGTTTGCCAGGGCGGCTAAGCCTTCTGGTGCGCCTGTGGCCCCATGGGACCGGGGTCTTTTAACATAGGCTTCTCACCTCATTATGCCCTGGCACCTTTTATGCCCATGACCCCGAGTTGGCCTCTCCCGACGTCGAGGTTCTCGACACCAATACAATTTATTTAAAGTTTTATAAAGCACGAACGTGACCAGTTAGGGTATCGGAGCGCGTTACAGGGAAAACAAGTTGCATACTGGTTTGACACAGGCAAAAACGCGGATAGGGATAGAGGGAAGTGACTACATTAGGACATAATCAGGGTATACACAATCGGGGGGTGACAAGTCAGCAAAATGTAATGAAAGGCAGCAATTACATATGCGGGGTGACGTGTCGGCGATATGCAGGGAGTCCCCAATTACTTTTGCAGGAATAATGAATCCGTTCAGAGAATAGGAGCAACCAAGCAGACACGAGATTTCAGAATAACCAGAGCACTGTCACGGAGCAGAGTGCACAGTAAAAGAAAATTAATGGAGGAAATTGCTCTTTAGGAATGTTTTAGTTTCCTTCTTGAAGGTTGACAGAGCAGGGATTCTTCTGATGGAGGATGGCAGCGAGAAGGCACGGTTATAGGTTTTATCCTTCGGGAAGCGGGGTAGCTGGAGCACCAGATCTCTGGCGCACCGGGATTTTCTGATTCCCCCGGATACCAAGAGTTTCTTTGCGAGATATGAAGGGGAATTTGTGTATAGTGCTTTGTGTATGATGCAATCCAGTTTGAGATGGACTCTGGTTTCAAAGGGGAGCCAGTTCCAACGCCTTCAGATGCGGGGAGATGTGGTCAAATTTTTTTTGAGCCTGTTAAGAGTCTTGCTGTGGCGTTGAGACAGGCTTTCAAGGGGGCAGTGGAGATCTTGGGTGGGCCTGCTAGGGTTGAGAAGTCTTATTCAATTCTGGAGATAACAAAACGCCTGGACTGCATTTTTTAGTTCTGCAACTTGAAGGAGGGGTTTTAGATTTCTCAAATAGCTCGGGTGTTACCTGGCAGTTTTGGCCATCGAGTTGAAGTAGTCACGCATATTCAGTTGGCTGTCCAGGGTTATGCCGAGAGATTTGGCAGATTCCACTATGGTCGGTGTGCAATTAAGTGCTGTGATTGAGTTGGTCCATTCCAGGATGTCAGTGTTTTTAGGTGGGAGATGAGAAAGAAATGTTTTTTGTGCATTCAGCTTGAGCTGGTTGCTGGCGAGCCATTGAACCGTTGACTTCAGAGCCTCATACAAACAGTTAATCTCTACTAGGGATGAAGTTTTGATGTAGATCTGGGTACCAGACAAGGTACCTGCATAGCTGAGCTGCACTCGTGTTGCTACTAGCGCTTTACCATTTTAAAATACTCCTGTTTTGTATTTGCTTTCAACTTTGTTTGTTTGCCCCTGGTTTTATCTGGGACTATGCTAGGCACTTCCCTCCCTCTTACCGCATTTAATTGTTGACATACACCGCTGTTTTGGTGGGTCCGGGTCATGGGGGTAGTCCGGGTTGGGCGCCATCTTGGATTGGGCAGTGCATCTTCCGGCGGGCGCCATTTTGAGCATTAGTGCGCTCGGGCAGCCTCGCGGGACGCCTACTTAAGGCGGTCCTTTCTTTGCCGGTTGCCAGACAAGGTACCTGCACAGCTGAGCTGCACTCGTGTTGCTACTAGCGCTTTACCATTTTAAAATACTCCTGTTTTGTATTTGCTTTCAACTTTGTTTTTTTTGCCCCTGGTTTTATCTGGGACTATGCTAGGCACTTCCCTCCCTCTTACCGCATTTAATTGTTGACATACACCGCCGTTTTGGTGGGTCCGGGTCACGGGGGTAGTCCGGGTTGGGCGCCATCTTGGATTGGGCAGTGCATCTTCCGGCGGGCGTTATTTTGAGCGTTACTGCGCTCGGGCAGCCTCGCGGGACGCCTACTTAAAGTCGCTCTTTCCCGCACAGCGGGACGCCGTCGCTTAGCCGGAGTCGTGCCAGAATCCTGCCCATCTGCGCCCGTCCGCGCTAGGGACGCGCTGGGCGCAGCGGGGTCATCTCTCTTGCACTTTTCGTTCTGGTGCCGTGATGATCGCCTACTCCAATGAGATGTTACGGTCCATTGGACTGACCATCCCTAAGTGCGATCAGGTAAATATCCACCCTTTAAGTGGCCCTTATTGTTGTGCTTGCAAAAGATGGGCTCTTGCCTCTCCCGTACATACCCGCCAGAAGCCTTTGGCTTTTGTTTCTCGGAGTAAGGGTACGGCGCGCGCTCTTCGAATATTTAGCCTGAATGTTAGGTCCTTGGTGCAACACCATCAAGTCATCTTGGACCTTATGCAGGATGAGACTCCAGATGTTTTTGCTATTACGGAAACTTGGTTGCAGGAGGACGATGCAGCTATTATCAATCTGGCCTTTCCCCCCTGATTATTCCATCTTCACTCTAAATCGTCCAACTAGAGGAGGGGGGCATTGCCCTTGCTGTTAAATCTAGTTTCCCTTGTAGCTGGAATGTCTTAAATATCGCTGGGTGCGAAAGCGCCTCCTTCAAGATCTCGATCAGCCCCCAGTTTTCGATCTCAGGGATGGTGGTATATCTGCCTCCGGGTAACGATGTTGCGTTTAGAGATGCCTTCCCTGACGCCGTTAGTTCACTGGCAGTTGGTTGTGCCAATTTTTCTATTCTGGGAGATCTTAATCTCCATCTGGACAATCGGAGCACCCCGGCTGTTTTGAATTTTCTAGCGGATCTCGAGGCCCTTCGGTTGTTTCAAAAAGTTTTACAACCCACCCATATAGGGGGGCATACATTGGATCCCTTTTTTACTAATTTAACGGAAGCCATAGTCTTTTCCATATCACCCCTAGGATGGACTGACCATTATCTAGTGGATATTCGGGCCTCTCTGCCTATGACCCCCTCTACTCCTTCGGCTAGATCGGTCCCTAGAAGACACTGGAGTAAACTTAGGTTAGAGGACCTGCATCATGTTTTGACTATTGATCCGTTAGGATCTTTGGATGACGTTGAAACGGGTTATGACCAGTTCTGTCAATGGATCACCAGGGCGCTTGACTCTTTGATCCCGATTATTACAAGTAAATTGAGCTCCAGAAAGTCGAAGCCCTGGTATGACAGCGCTTTACGTGCTTTGAAAGGGAACTGTAGGCGGGCCGAGAGAATGGCGGAGGTCTTATGATGCGGCTAAGAAAGCGTCGTATCTGGCTTCCATTAAGACTTATCACCGTGCCATATGCAGAGCCCGTGCGGCGTTCTACTCTCTGGAATTCCGCAACAGCTCGAACCCGTCGAAAACCATATTCAAGGCCCTCCAAGATCTTCTGTCTAAACGAATTTCCTCCCCGGCTATGGCTTCTACCTCTCATTGTGAGGCTTTAGCTTCTTTTTTTCTGGAGAAAGTGCAGGGTATCTACCGGGCCTTTCCCTGTACAAGGCCACCCTTGGAGGTCGTGGATATTTTTTCTGCCACTCCTACTTTGGACTCTTTTCCCCTGCTCCTACCTGAGGTTTTTGATAGACTGTCCCTGAAGATTAAATCGGGATCTCCTCTGGATCCGGTAAGACCTGCCCTCTTCAGAGATCAGTCTTTTTTGGGAACGCTCCACTGTCTGTTCCCTGATCAACATCTCGCTGGCTACGGGCATAGTTCCAGCTAAATGGAAGCGTGCAGTGGTTTCTCCTATCCTGAAGAAACCATCTTTGGATCCGTTGAAGCCGGAGAGTTATCGGCCCATTTCTTTGCTTCCTTGGCCGGCAAAATTGGTGGAGGCTCACGTCAACCAGGTTCTCTCCGACCATCTCACCCGAGCTAACATCCTGGATGCTACCCAGAACGGGTTTCGTACTGGGCACAGCACGGAGACAGCCCTTCTCGCCATGGTTGAACATCTGCGTTCGGTGCTGGATGAGGGACAGACGGCGGCGCTAGTATTAGATCTGAGCGCCGCCTTCGATACTGTTTCACACCGCATCCTTCTACATCGCCTGGAGGAGATAAGCATTGGTGGGTTAGCCCTACAGTGGTTCCGTTCCTTTCTCGACGACCGGTCCTTTTGCGTTGCTATACCACCGTATCAGTCCAAATTCCATCCTCTGGGCCTGGGGGTGCCACAGGGATCCTCGCTGAGTCCCACGTTATTCAATCTTTACGTGAGACCGCTGGCTGATGTCGTCAAGCAGTGGGGCATGAATATGGTCTCATATGCGGACGACACACAGCTGGCGGTTACCATCAGCGGGGACACTGATTTGGATGCCCCTAGGTTCCAGAATGGACTGAGGGCAGTGGCGAGCTGGATGAATGCCAACTGTCTCCAGCTCAACGCTAAGAAGACTGAGGTCATGGTTGTCGGGAGGGGCAAGGAACTTTGGGGGGGACAGATGGTGGCCTCCAGAACTGGGGCCGTCTCCAACTCCGGTTACTGCGTTGAGAAATTTGGGAGTGTGGTTGGACTCCACTCTGAGCTTTGTTGGGCACACCAAGAAAACCGCAGCTTGCTGCTTTGGGGTCCTTCGGGGCTTAAGATCTGTCCTGAAGTTTTTTGACCCTCCTACCAGGCAGCTGGTGGTTCAGGCAACAGTAATATCCCGTCTGGACTACGCCAGCTCGCTCCTGACAGGGACAAATCAGGCAGAAATCATCCGCCTTCAACGTGTCCAAAATGCCGCAGCTAGAGCCATAGTTGGCTTGCCTAGGTCCTGCTCTGTCTCAAGTACTCTTCGATCCTTACACTGGCTACCGATTAAGTCAAGAATTCATTTTAAAGTCTTATGTCTGGCTTTTAAGATCATTAAAGGATTAGCTCCCCAGATCCTTTCGAATCTCTTGTCTAGCTATGTTCCGACCCGCTCTTTAAGATCAATGGGCCAAGCACTCGCTGTGGTTCCGAGGTTTAAGCTCAGCCGAGTTGGTGGTCGGTCTTTTCGGGTAAAAGCAGCAGCGCTTTGGAACTCGCTTCCATTTGAGATTCGCGCGATGGAAGATCTTCTCCTTTTTCGTAAAGCCAAAAATTCTGTTTTAATTTTTCCCTCCTAACTAGATGTGCCCCTCCTGTGTCTTCAATTTCAGTGTTAGTTGTGTTTTTACCGGTCATGCGCCAGGACGCCCCTTAGCTGGGGCAGCTGTGCGCAATATAAATGCTCCTAACATAACATAGTCTGCGTACATGTGGAAGAAAATGTTAGCAGTGCAGAGTATTTCAGCTAGCGGTTCGAGGTAGTTTGAAGAGGGTAGGGGACCGAATTGAGCCTTGAGAGTCACTGATTGTTATCGGGGAGGGAGCAGATAGGTTGCTGTTAACTAGGAATCTCGGAGCGGTTCCGGAGGATGGAACCAAACAATTTAACAGTACCTCCTATTCCCATCCTGTGTTCGAGGCGTTCAAGTAGTTTCTCGTGGTTGACTGTCAAATGCAGAGGATAAATCCAGTAGGACTAAGACAGGTTTTACGTTGGTCAAGGGCTTGAAGAGCATAGTTTACAATGTGAAGAATAGTTGTTTTGGGGCTGTGCCCAGGCCTGAAACCGGATTGGAATTCGTCTAATAGGTTGAAATTAGCGATGTGTTTGCTCCGTTGAAGTTGCACACTTCTCCAGCACTTTAGCAAGTAGAGGAATATTGGATATAGGTCTGAAGCTGCCTGGAATAGCTGGATTCAAAGTGGGTGTTTTTTAGGGTGGGGATGACTTGCCCGGTTTTTAGGGATTCAGGTATGGAGCCTTGAAGAAGGGAGGCATTGATGATTGTGGTCCAAATGGGGAGGTCGCTGCCAGGCAGTTGGAGGGGAGTGGGCCATTGAAGTGGCTATTCGGTTTTAAGGTGGATTGAATTTTTGGGTTGGAGAGGTCGTCTTAAGCTTTGAAGTTGGACCAGTGAACTTGGTTTTTCGGTGTTACCAGGGGTGGATGAGGAGAGATATGGGTCCTGGCAGGAGGAGGTGGGAAGTTTGAGGCAGCATTAAGTTATTTTTGCTGTAAAGGAGAACTTCTCACAGGTTATTAGGGATATAGTAGTTTCTTTGGAAGTTTTGGCTACTTTGTTTGATTGGAGTTTGACCATTTCAAAGAGCTTGCGGGGTCTATTTTTAGCGTTATTCAGTTCGTATCTGAATTTTTTATTTTTTTTGTTTGTTTTTTTTTGGGGCTATTGGAGGATTTTTCTGTTATGAGTTTCTGGTCTGACTGAAGTTTTAGTTGAGGCTGAGGGTTGCAGTCTCCAGTTTCTGTTCGCGGGAGGACTCCCCTTTCGTTATTGGGAGATCCGTTGAACCATTGGTTTCTGTCTTTGATTAGGATTTTTTTTTTTTTTTTTAGCTTCAACTGGGCAAGATAATCAATTTTGAACATTGTCGCGTTGTGCTCTGTGAGGTCGTTGACATTGGAAAAATTTGGAGGGGGGTGCAAGTCATTCTCACAGCGAGCAGTCCACTTCTCGAGGTCGAGGCTCTTAATGTCTGAGCCAGCGTTTCGATTTCACAGGTTGCTCTGATCTCCTCATGAGTTGGCCAGGTATTAAAAAGGTAATGCCATGGTGGTCTGACCAGTCGCATGGGACAATTGCGTTAAGCCTGACTGCAGATGGCTTTGTGATGATCCAATCCAGCGTCGATCCGACGATGTCTTGACTTCGTGGCCATGGTGGTCTGACCAGTCGCATGGGACAATTGCGTTAAGCCTGACTGCAGATGGCTTTGTGATGATCCACTCCAGCTCCGATCCGACGCGGTCTCGACTTCGTGCGGCACCCCCCCCCCCCCCCCCCCCCCCCCCCCCATTCAAATTCCTGGAACAATAACTTTTTTATATACGCTTAATATCACACATTTGCCGGTATTAGTGTCTGTAAATGTTTTAATAGACAATTAAAACTTGTGACCTGCTGACCATTGCAATTGACATGTTTTATTCCCTATACAAACCTGCATTCTGATAGTTGAAATGTCAAATTCCTGGATGATTCCCCTGTCTAATACAGACTGTATGCTTTGAGTCCAGACTGAGATCACTTTTAGCATCCTCTTTGGTCAGGGTAATTTAGACCCAAGTATGGCAGAAACAGAATTGTCACCTGCTTCAGCAGTAATGTTTACTGTGGGACCCACATGAAGATGACGTTTGCTCTGGTTTTGTCCTCTAGTAAGAGAGGAGACAACACAGGTAGCGTAAACATGGGGTTATAATGGTGTACCAAAGAGAAAGGAGCTTAGAGAGCACAATGTTGCACACTAGAGAACAGTACACAATAAAGGGAGGTGATTACTGTGGGAGAATATTGCACTCCTGAAAGTGTTTGAAAGAGTAAAATGGAGCACATGTGAAAGTAGGGATTACAAAAGCGAGAAGAAGGGAAAGACAGGAGTGCAGTTCTTGCATGAGAATGAGGTACAGGAAAGTGGTGCAAGCTGGTTAGAATGGATCACAGATATGGCTTCTTGACCACTTTTTATGGGAACTTTCCCAAATATACTATCTTGTGCCATTTTTCAAAGTATTCTTGGAGGATGAAACCCTAAAACTACTGGGAAGGGTGAAGCTTGCCTGACACACCACAAATTATTGTATGTTTCATTGGCAACCTGTGCATTTTAAAGTTCACCAGTCTCCCTGCCTCTTACCTTTTTGCGTGGATTTTACCCCTCTTACATTGTTGTCTTGTGCATGCAATGCCCTTCATCTCCTCTGCTCTCTATCAGCCTGTGCACGTTGATTATGCCCATAACATCCATCTCTTCTCTTCCACGTCTTCCTTTCCGGCAGCCTAGGGCTTGAAGTGTGCTGTAAAAAATGAGTGGGTCTCTAAAACGGGTGTGGTCTATGTAATTAAGGGTGTAGCTTAAACACATATTCTAAATTTCTGTGATTCCCATAGTGTTCCATCTTACTGGTACCTGGTTCCTTTTCTGCTTTCTGTGATTGAATCCAGAAATATAACACAACTTACAGGAGTATTTGTTTTGTCACTGGTTATTAGCGGTTTAAGATAAATGTGCGAAAAGAATACATTATTTTACATTCACCTTGTCACTGTTTGACCAATGAGTAATTCTTTTGCAAACATTTGTGCAGAATCTCAACTGGAATACGGGACCATTGCTCTGTGTGCTCTGCAGAGAGGCCATGTATTGAATAATCATGTATTCTGAACACCGTTTTGACCCACAGACTGGCACAGTGAGAAAGATTCACTCTAAAGCCCTCAACCGTAGTGTTATAAACACCTGGAGGCCACTCAGTATGAAGTGTGCACCATGCAAGAGTAATATGCTGTGAAATGAAATACAGAAACACACATCCTAGTGGGGGGACATTTGTGTTAGTAGGTTTGGTCCACTTCGTGCCCCCCCCCCTTCACCTGAATACCCTATTTGGATGTTAATTTATCAATTAGAGGCCCTGGGAAGGGGGCATGAGGGAGATGGACTGGGAAAGTGACGGAAGCTAAGGGTGGGGAACAAGATAGTTTATTCAGTGCCCGAAGATAATGGACAGGCGCAGGCGACCTCAGAATAAAATGGCTGAAAGCAGGTATCTGAAAGAGACCATTAATTATAGATTCCTTACCTTCGAATTACCCCCAGGCGTCCGACTAGATCTGGAGAATGTTTTCTTAACAGGACCCCTGCGAGTTGGTAGGTGGCGTCGGTCGACTCCGTGTCCTCCGTCTTGGTTGCCAGTTGTTCTAGGGCTTGGAGTTAATTTCTCTTTTGGCATAAAGACCTTTGGTGTCCCTCACTACTGTGGGACGTTTTATTACATCCTTTTCGTTGAAATAAGAGGCTGGTTTGAGGCTCAGCAAATCGATCTGCACAATGTCCATGTAATGTCAATAGGGCAGGTCACAGGCTACCTTACTGAAAGTGCAATACTGATGGATTCTTCTCAGCACACGCTGAACTTTTTAGATTTGTCCAGCAACAGAATCTGTATCTTGCTGTTGACACACACATTTCTTGGATCCTTTTGAATGTCTTTTGTGTAGTTCCCAGTTTAGAAAGCCTTTGATATTCAAAACGTGTAGAGGCAGGTTGACTCTTGGCAGCCACAACCTTCTGTGGCCCAGGACAATGACAGTGGTTGGTCATTTTGCAAGAGGGTGCATATGTGAGGTTTCACATGCAATTTTAGTGCGAGTATGAGATGAAAAGCATTGCAAAAAAGTTGGTACTCTGATTAGTATGTCTTGGTTAGCAGATCTTTTGCTGCACACTTTCTTTGCTTTACCTTTTGATGGTTTTCAGAAAAACTGATAAATATGTAACTTTGTGTTCTTTTTCCTCTTCCCAGAATTCCTCTTCCAATGTGTTTTACCTGGGGTTGGTTTCTGTGAACACATCTTTACCTGATGATGCACAAGGTAAACGTCACACTGTGAAAGTAGATACTGTAGCCAGGATTTTAAAATCCTTGCACGTTTGTTTTCCTTTTATGCTACTTTAGCCAATTTTGTGAAACTGAAAATGCCCCAGGTCTAAATCGGCATCTATAGTACTCCACCTGTTTCTTGTGCTTCTAATGTTCAGATTGGCAGCATTTAAAGGCTGGCAGAATGTGTTTTGCAAATGCACAAGCTAGACACTCTCCTACCTAATGTCCTTACAATATTGCTTATTTTCCTTTCAAAGCTTTTTGATTTTGGTTTCAGGTGTGGGTTGGATGGCTTATGACCATGTTTCCCAAAATCCATAATGTACAAGACGAGATGCTTCTCCAGAGATAATTTTTTGTACTACTTGGTTTTGGGGTTTTCACAGGTGTGGAAAAAAAAAAAAAAAGGAACTAAACTATGCACCATTAAAAAAACGTTGTCTCTGAAAAGGACCTGTGTTGAAGAATACTGGAGATGTGGAATATGTTGCTTTTGGTGCCTCATAGCTCCAAACAGGCTCTTGAAACTAAGTCAAAGAGTTCAGGCAAATGGATCCACCCCAGTAAGTGGGTCGGCTTCCAAAGGAAATTCGACTCTGTAGCAGGATTAGACTTTAAAACAGGCTGGTTCTCTGCACAAGTACCGTGGAAAGGCTTGGGCTTCATATGAGGATCAACCTTAAAAAAGATTGAGCTCAAACACAAATGACCCTTTGGGCCGGTCTGTGGTTTTGACAGTGTCTCATTCCATCCTCATTAAACAGCAGGACGGAGGGGGAGGTATAGCTAGACAATTGCTGAAATCCTTTGTTTGGTGGACCCAAACTTTCTTCCTCCCTTCTTATTCCTCTCCTTACAGGGAGATGACAGTGTCCCTTAGAGTTCTGCCTTGAGCCCTACCTTATTCAATATCTACTTGGTCGCGCTGATATAAGTGGTAGAACCTTTAGGATTCAACAGTGTCACACGCAGATGACAGCGGCTGCTAGCATTTAATAAGCAGACAAAACCATCACAGATTCTAGTTTTGTTTGAATGTGGTTAAGTAGATGCAGAATAGCTGCTTGAAGCTCAATACTGAGAAAACAGATTCTGTTCTTTGGGAATTCCACTCCACTGGAAAAACAGAACTTGTGCCCGAATGATCTAGGTAAACCATGATTCCTACCTTCCCGGATAAAAATCTGTCTTTAAAGCTGGATGAAAAGCTATCTTTCATGTTTTAAATTCAAACCGTCTCGCATACCTGCTTTCAGCGTAGAAAAGCGATAAAAAAAAAAAAGTCTGGAAGTACTTTCCCGTCCACACTTGTACACACCCTGGTAACCTCCAGATTGGATTATGCCAATTCCCTTTAACTGGAAAAAAAGAATTCACCTCAAAGCCTTAATATTAGACTACCTACAGAACCGTAAACAGAAATGTCCTGCCTAGCTCGGATAGATTTAGAGACTACGTCTCTTGCTAGAAAACTTTGTTAATCAAATCAGGGCTTGTTCACAATCCCTAGAATAGGAAAAGCCAGGAGGGAAGGTCGCTCCTTTACTTATCAGGCAGCAAAAATGGGGAATGCTCTGCCAGCCAGCCTGAAAAACCAGCTCTGAAACCCTTTTCAGGAAAGACTCAAAACCTTCATTTTCATGACTATTTCATGACTGCTCGGCACCACAGGTTTGTGCTTTGAAAACCATAGGAAAATACAGGCCTAGGAGTGGAACCGCGTATGTGAGCTCCACAGGTCACACACTTTTCCAATTGAAACAGTTTTGCACCTTCGCTCCAAATTGAAACCACTCCTGTAGAATCTTTTTCTGCCACAGACCCAAATTCCTGCATTTACCTATAGCCTCAACTCACAGTCTAAGGCAGAGGATGTAGGTGAAGTAAAAGAGGGGTGCTGGACAGAGAATCGCCATTTATTTTTTTACCATCCGTTGATTTAATTTAGGAAGGAGGTATGGGTGCCTATTCCATTAAGGTACACCAATTTGAGACCGCAGCATTTCAAGCACACCTCTTTCCATCATGCCTAACAGTGCAGGTCGTGGATAGGTCTTCCTTCCAGTAACCTATCTGAATGCGATTTCTTATGACCTATTTGCAGCTGACACCCCCTGTAGGAAGATTAATATAGATTTTAGTTTTCTCTGAAGTCATGCGTTGTTGCAGAGAATATATATTTAGACCAGAAATTGAGGCTTTTGTTTAACGCGCCATTTGATGGGGAGAATGTATGGTCCTAATGCTGATTACATTCAGAAAAATTTGAAAACAGACACAAATGACCAAGTCGTAGCTGCCCATATTTCATAAGCTCTCAAAGCAGACCATATGCTACAGCACAGACAACGATGTCTCATCACACCTTCAGCTACAAATTCCCTAGCAGTGGTTAACAGTATCTTGGCGTTAATGTTTAAAGTAATACATAATAAAAGGGTAGATGACTTCACTATCCTCCTGACTACTTGAGTCTTGTATCGACAAATGGATGTTTTTTCTTCAACTGTGATTGAAAATAAAACTGTATTCAGTGCAGTTTACTTATGTTTATCTTGAGTGTGATTCTAGAAGTCATTCATTGATTTGAAGAAAAGCAAGTCATCCATGTTTGACATGAAGTTGCCTTTATATTGGTAAAACGCAGCTAACCCTTAAGGGCCTATTGAAAACCGGACCGTTTGTGGCAACTCCATGAAACAGAAGTGGATGTCATCAAAACCTAGTCTATAGATAATTTGCTCTAAAATCCCTAACCTTCATCAAGTAGAACACTGGCCTCATGACTGTATGATAGGTCTTGGATATGGTCCAGGCTAGCAGCACCACACCCATAGTCCACAACCACCACCCACATATCTTCCCCCCTCCCCCCCCCCCCCCCCCATCCACATATGCCCCCCTAACACCACCAGAGTCAGATGACTGGTCAGTGCACTCCTACTCCGACCCAGTTAGCCCCTATGGAGAGGGAGGCACATGTGACCAGCCTCTGAGAACAATCCCTAGGTCAGCTTATAATGTTGAATCTATGGACGCTGCGAATTTGAAGCCATATCTAGATAGGCCATCCCCACCAGATGATACCACTGTGTTTCATGCTGTAATTCCAAGGACAGCCTGAGCAATAAAGTAGAAGTGCATGTCCAGCAGCAGGAAGACTACTGCCTGAGGGAGACCCTCTCCAAAACTGAACATACCATTCAATTTCTCCCCATACCCAATGGTGTGCAGAGTCGTCCCCAAATAATTACGAGAAAGCTGCAAAGGTGGTTACACCACAGGATGAGAAGGTAAAGTCTTGATCCTAGAACCCACCTGTACATATGTGACCATGTCCCACTAGACTCCTTGGTACTACCTACAGCACAGGAGGACACCTGTTGAAGCCTCCTACCAGACCATGAAATTAAGGGCATTGAGGCCGACGCCAAGCGTGTGGTAGTAGGAGCAGCCACCCAAGGGTGTATTGCTGATTCAGTGTGCTTGCTATTGAGATGACCAGTTTAATTGGGAGGAAATGGAGGCACTGGTGCAGCACCTCCCTGAGAGCTACAGAAAGAGGGGAGAAGAGGTGGCAACAGAGGGGAAATCTCCAACGCGACTCTCCGCTGTGCACTAGAGGACGTGGAAACTGCTTGCCGTAGTGTTAACACCAGCCTCTTCTTGTGTCTGCATGTTTAGTTGCACATATTGAGGTTCAAGCTAGAAGTACAACAGTACCTCCAACATCTTCCAAAGAGGAAAACCTTTTTGTCACTAAGTGGCTAAGATGTTGGAAGAGCTAAAGGAGGGCACAGCGATATCAAATTTCCACTGGCGTGCACAGCAATCTGTCACAACAAGGGAAACCTTTAGCAGGCGTCGATGCAAAGGCAGGACCAAGATCACCACAGACAGACACCCCTGTGAAGGCCACCTCCGCTGGCAGGCCTTTCATGAGGTGGGGGTTGGGGAGTTGGACAGTTGAGGAAGTAAGATTTCCACCCCTGCTGAGAGGAAATCATCTTCGACCAATGGGTTTTTAGCAGTAGTTAATCGGGGCTATTGCTTAGAATTCCAACCCCCACCCCCTTTCCACACCAATGATGCACCAAAAGTCTACTCACTTTACTTACTCATCCTAAAGAACTATAGTTCACTCCAGCCCATCCTAGACCTAAGGCCACTAAAGCAGTACATCCTGTTGGAGCACTTTAATGCAAACACCTTGCAGGAGTGTTCGTGCTGCTCATCCAAGGGGTCTTGATGACGGCACTGGACCTGAAGTACATCTACTTCCATATTCCCATCCACCCTCCCCTTCACCAGTACCTTCGGTCAGTGGTAAGTAGACAGCACTCCCAATTCAAAGTTCTACTCGTCAGAATCCCTATGGCTCTGTGTTCAAGAAATGCCTGACACTGGTGGGTACACATCTCTACAGAGTTGGGTTCATGTCTTCCCCTACCTTGACAATGGACTGATCAAGAGCAGCAACAGTCAGCAATTCCTTGCATGTATTCAAATAGCTGTGACTCTACTTCACTGCCTAGGGCTCACCATAAAATTGAAGAAATTCCACCTCCAACACCAACAGAGCCAGTGCTATTTGGGATCAATGTTTTATACTGTCGCAGGGAAAGCATATCCCTACCAGCAGAGGGTCACGGCATTTCGCCATCTGCTTCTTTTTCAGTCTATTCATCCCCGTATTGTAAGAACTGTAAGGAAGCTCCTGCCTCTGGTGGATTTTTACATAGCAGTTGTGCCACACACCAGGTTACAGATGCACCAGCTGCAAAATTCTCACGAGTCAGTGGCCACAGGCACTGTCATCGGTAAGATCTAGTGTTGATAAAGGGCAGCACTCCATGCTTTCTGCAGTGATGGAATGGCAACATTCTGCTTGGTAGGTCTTTTCTAGACCACATTGAATTCGGTGGGGGGGGGGGGGACAATAGAATCCCCAATACACCGACCACTCTTTTTAAACACCATATAGATGCCAGCCACATTAAAATTAATTTGACATCTATATTTTCCTATTAACTCACTTTTTGTATGTATGGGCCCCCACTTAATTTAGAAGTGCAGCCCTGACGTCAGATGTATGCCCGCCCTCTATCAAACCAAGTTTTTAGAGGGCGAGGACTGGTCCATGATGAAGCATGGCACAAGGTGGTGTGTGAGACCAGTCCTTCACTTTTTGTGAGATGCCTACACTCACATTATAAGATACTGTACCATCTAGAACATTCAGCTGGGAGTGGACCCATTTGTAATTATTAGGTCTTTTCTAGACCCACTTCCACAGATGGTCATCACCACTGACGCATTACTCAATGATTGGGGAGCGCGTCTTTGCAACATGACTATGCAAGGTTCTTGGAACCCTCATCAGAAAGGTAAACCCATCAACCACCTAGTACAGCTGGCTATCCGCCTATCCCACAAATCTGTTTTCAAGCTTGTCTAGGGCAAGGTAGTCCTCATAAAGATGGACAGTATGACCACTATGTATTTAATAAAGAAGCAGGAAGTACTTACTCCATTCATCTATCTGCGTTAGCACAGGAGGTCTGGCACTTGGCAGTCTGCAACATGATTCACTTAGCAGAGTACCTACCAGCTATACAGACTCATTAACAAGTCCAATGATGAGAACTCCACCTGCAGTCCTACACATGAATTTCAAATTGTGGGGAATCCCAGCCATTGACTGCTTCGTTATCCCAGAAAACAGTCTAAGCTTTGTCTCCAGGTACCCACTTTCAGTCCATGGGTAATGCACTATGGGTATAGTGGTCCGGGATATTTACCTACACTGTTCCTGCTCTCCCTCATTTGTATGTGGTGAGGAAGATGAGGCAAGTGTGCATGTTCCTCATCGTTGAGGCCAAGACTTGGGTCACTTACTGAGAGATTAGTTAACTGCTGCATCTTGAAGCAACTAGACCCCTTCAAAGCCAAGGTTTAAGACTCTATCTGCTACTTTTTATGCCTTCAGAAGGCAGGTCTTGCTTATGCCACAATAAATCTTCATCTAGATGCTGTGTTGGCATACATGAAAAACAGGAAATACTAATCCTACTTCAAAATACCTGTGGTTAAGATGTTCATGGAGGGACTTAAAAGGGTAATCCCACAAGAACACCTTTTTGCCCCGGTGTTGAACCTTCACATAGTTCTCACAGGGCTTTTAGGTCAATCTTTTGAACCCCTCCACTCTTGCAGCCTACAGTTTCTATCCTGGAAAGTGGCTTTTCCAGTAGCCATAACCTCGCTCAGACACATCCGCGAGTTACAAGCACTCACCATTTGAGAACCATTATTTAAAGTGCAGAAGGAATGGATGATCCTTAGAAATAATTTTTTCGAAAATAACAAGGACCCCCTGTAAATGTTTAGGTAAATTCCTAGGACAGGGTAACAGACACAATGAAGAGTATATTCCTAGGCAATTACATTAGATATAGATATCAGCCACTCGGTCAAGAGATATAAAACTAAAAACGTAAGAAAAGCTATTAATGAAAACCAGTGTACCTTTCAATAATAAAGATTAAAACATTTTTTTATTTTTGACAGTATAAAATCATATTTTGTGTTTAAATCAACGAAGAAAAAACACAATTCAATTTCTAAAAATGTACATACGTTTTTTTAAAAAAGAACAAAACTTTAACCAAATATTAATAAGAATGCAGACACAATAACACAAAAAGACTTATTCAATAAACACAATGTCAATTAATAAAAGTGAATCAAAATATAGACAAAACTAGATGGAGTTGCGGCAATGGATTATCTTCGACGCGCGTTTCGGCGCAATGGCGCCTTCGTCAGGAAAGCCACACAATGTTTCCTGGAAAGATCAAAGGTACACTGGCTTAACATATGGAACAATATAAATTTTATTGGTGTCGAGATGACATAGTTGCCAAAGAAATTGGCTGTGGGATTAAAATTAGCTCTTCCGAGTATAACAATTACATGCTGAATAGGATGTAAGAAAACGAACCACATAATAAGAAAGAAAGAAATAGATGATAGTGATGGCTAGATATAGACGTGAAAAGTAAGAGATATTTTGAATAGAATATCTAAAGTGAACAGGGAGGATTAGCCATGATCGTGACGATAGAGTTCTTATAGGACTTGCGATAGATTGACCTGTTTATCAAAGAAAAAGTTTGAAGATCCCAAGAATGAATAGTGAGCACCATAGGTGTAAGAAGTGATAACCACAGATTGACCATCAAGGAAAAGAAGAGAAACTTACTTAAAAAACAGTGAAAATGAGAAGTAGGGATTTGGTACTTGCTGATAAAGTAGTCACTGAAAAGTAATTTAGAAAATAGAGAGCAAGGTTTATTCGAGTTAGAAACTGATGGAATTGTGATCAAAATTTTAATTATGGGTTTACACGTATCGATGAATTACCTTTTAATTGATATTTTTATCAGCTCTCGCACTATGGTAGCTGGGATATTTTAAACAGGTGACTGATGAAGCAACTGTTGTATTGATGGTTTCTATGAAGATATAGTTAAAAAATGTAAGTATACTTTAACTTATTAATCACAATGTTTATGCAGTTCACCAATATGAAAATAAAAGGCGATAGTGCATACCTAGTCGAATTTAGCGACAGGGATAAATGGTAGTTCGAGATATAAACTTCTAGTTCCTTTCACGTGTAGAAGTATATCTTCTTTCTTGGTTTCTTTCTTTTTGTTTGTATCTTATTTTCTTTCTGTCAAGAGGTCTAAATAATAAAATATAAACGGGTAAATTATATGATAATTCTAATGTTTGGCAAAGAGATTCAGAGCGATTTTAGCCTAGCAATGTGTCTAAAGTGTTGGCTTCGGTGATATCATTACACATTATCGTTTTACCTTAATGGCACTACGTGAAAATTATGCATTATCATTCCTTTCTAATTACAACGCTTAAAACTATTTGACCTAGAAGGTAATGACCGTAACGTGTACGGGTCAACTATGTTGTAAATGTTTGGCGGTGAAGTATTGAATTCAAAGATAATTATAGCGAGTAGGTAAAGAAGCTAATGGGTTCCGTAACAATAGCCTATGCGTAATGAGCTATTAGTTACGATTTTCATGCATTGCTGACGGCTCGGTGGAGAGTCGAGGGGTTCCGCAAAGCGCTTACCTATTGATAGAAGATCCTCGTAGCGGTTTGGGCGTATCTCACTGCTTTCTTTGCCACTCACGGAAAATTTTCGCCATTGGTGTCAGGTGGATGGAGAGGGGGGTTTTAACCAATAGGGTGGTACGTCACTTGCGTAACGGAAGTGCTAGTGCGGTCACGTCCGAAATGGACGAAAAAATACATAATGACTGGGAAATGTATATTATACATCACAGGACAACGAAGGACTTTCCCTGATTTTGTGGATATTCATTTTTGTACACTTAATTTAATTATATTAGAGAAGCGATATAGGCACATTTTATCAATGACATCAGAGAAGTATATGCAAGTTTGGATCTGGGGGGAGCATATATGTCTCTACCAACTCGACGTCGGTTTTCTTTAGTTGGAACTTTTTTTGGGATTTTTTTCTTTTCCAAATTATATAAATCTGTATTTGCTTGGCGATATATTCTATCTATGTTTCATTAGGAGATGTTTCTATAGTAAGTATATTGAATATATGGATATAATGTGTATCTAGAGATAGTAGAGAAATGAATATAATACAGAATTCGTGATTCATTGTTTCTAAAACATAATAAGGGTGTTGTATATCTAATGGATATTTTTAAATTTAGCATACTAGTTTATGAGTGGATGCCCTATAATGCAGATATTGAGGGGGGGGGAAAGGAGGGGGAAAAAAAGGGGGGGGGGGGGGAAACGGGGGCGGTGGGGGGGGGAAAGAAAAGGGAGGGGGGGGGGGAAAGAAAGGGGGGGGAAAAAAGATTTTGATTACTGCTTATATTTTTGTTGACATGTAGTATGTGTAATCTATATATATATAGCAAGCGGGACATTCACTTTATGTAGGAGTAAAGGTCATCTTAAATGTGTGATGGTAGAGACTGAAGGTGTAATTTGACGATATGAGGGGAGGCCCTATCCTATGGCATTTTCCCATGGCAATTCGTTGTTAAGGCCGCATTGGAATGTGTTCAGAACAAAAATCCAGAATACTTCTCTTTTTTTGCGTATCTTATCGCCACCGTTGTTCTCAGGGATATGAATTTTTTCTAGGATTCTCCATTTGATTTCTTCTGGTTTGTGGCCTGCCTCCATATAGTGTTTAACCAAAGGTGCAGACACTTTTTCATTACGGATGGCAGAACGATGTTCAGCCATGCGGATATGGGCTGCTCTAGAAGTTTCACCGACATAGCCCAGGTTGCAAGGACACAAAATGAGATAAATCACATTTTGTGTCTTGCAATTCCATAGCTGTGATGCTTGGATCTTGTAGTTGTTATGTATTAAGGTTTCACCTTCTGAAACCTGAGTGCATGATTTACACGTGGAGCATCTCACGGTGCCTTTGACCGGTTTCTTGCCATCAATGGTTTTTTGGATGAAGGGAATGTTCGACTTAAACCTAGAATGCACGATCATGTCCTTAAGGTTTTTATTTCTCCGGTGTGCAAATAGAGGTTTAGCAATCTTGTTGTTTAATTCAGGGTTGCTATTTAAGATATGCCAGTTGGCATTTATTATTTGTTTCACGGTGGCGTTTAGAGTGGAATGTTTCGTGATACAGACTAGTTGGTCTTTCTTTTTGCGTGTGTTGTTTGTAAGCAGATGGTCTCTATCAAAGAAGCGTGCTCGTTTATACGATTCTCTGATTAGTCTCCGTGGATACCCACGGAGTAGGAATTTTTCTTTCATTTTTTCTGCTTGGGTGTCAAAATCTGTCAGGTTGGTGCAGTTGCGGCGAACTCTGAGAAATTGTGAGAAAGGAATGCTATCTTTTTGGGACCGTGGATGGAAACTATTAAAGTGGAGAAGAGTGTTTTTTGCTGTTGGTTTGGTGAATAACTCAACTTCCAGTATACCAGATTTATGTTTTATTAGAATATCCAAAAATTCTACCTGTTGTGTACTGGTGTGGGCTGTAAATTTTAGATTTGGGTCTGTTAGGTTTATCCACAGAAGAAATTCCCCAAGGGTAGCTTCCCCATCGGTCCAGATCAAAAAGATGTCGTCAATGTATCTGGACCAATGGGAAACAGACTCAAAAAATGGAGCTACTTCATTGTAAATGAACCTCTTCTCGAATAGAGCCATATAAATGTTGGCTATTGTGGGAGCAACTGAAGCTCCCATGCTGACTCCTTTCGTTTGATGGTATAATTGTTGGTCAAATTCAAATATATTTTCTGTCAAGACGGTCTGTAGGCATTTAGTGAGGAAAGGTTTAGAGCAAGGGATGTTGTACTCATCAATAAACCAAAGAACCGATTCCAAAGCTTCTTTTTGGGGGATATTGCTATATAAGGATTCTACATCCAAAGTTACTAGGATATCAGTGGCTGGATTAAAATGGAGGTTCTCAACTCTGTTGATGATATCACAAGTATCTTGCACAAATGAGGGAATCCCACAGCCAATTTCTTTGGCAACTATGTCATCTCGACACCAATAAAATTTATATTGTTCCATATGTTAAGCCAGTGTACCTTTGATCTTTCCAGGAAACATTGTGTGGCTTTCCTGACGAAGGCGCCATTGCGCCGAAACGCGCGTCGAAGATAATCCATTGCCGCAACTCCATCTAGTTTTGTCTATATTTTGATTCACTTTTATTAATTGACATTGTGTTTATTGAATAAGTCTTTTTGTGTTATTGTGTCTGCATTCTTATTAATATTTGGTTAAAGTTTTGTTCTTTTTTAAAAAAACGTATGTACATTTTTAGAAATTGAATTGTGTTTTTTCTTCGTTGATTTAAACACAAAATATGATTTTATACTGTCAAAAATAAAAAAATGTTTTAATCTTTATTATTGAAAGGTACACTGGTTTTCATTAATAGCTTTTCTTACGTTTTTAGTTTTATATCTCTTGACCGAGTGGCTGATATCTATATCTAATGTAATTGCCTAGGAATATACTCTTCATTGTGATCCTTAGAAATAATACTACCTTAGGCAGGAGCATTGTATAGGCTTTCCACATAAACCGGACTATTGAGCTGCAGATATGGAGCTTATTGTACAACCAGATTCTGTCATGGAAAGGATGTTACACACATTAAACGTCAAGTGGTTGCTGTAGGAAACTGGCTCTATATATACTACACCAAAATGAGGTATAGGGTGTATAGAGTACAGGTGACATTGAGGTTAAAGTTGGATAGAACCTTACTCTCTATTTGTGGTAGAGTGGTCGAGCAGTAAGGCGGTATCAGAGGACAGTGTTAAGCATTTGATGCACACACTCAGTCAGCAAATGAATTCACACACTCCAGAACTGAACTCTAGGCCAATTGTTTTTGTTTAAAAAATATACTGTTTTATTTTTTAGAATCAAGCAAGCCTGGCACAGGTAAGCATTAAATATTTTACAGTAATAAGTTGCTGATTGTAGAACAGTTTGAAAATGCAATAGGAATTGTACTTTGTTTGACAGGGGATGCAGTAGATTGCAATACTTAGCAAATACAGTACATTGAAATGAATAGGCTTTTTCAGTAAATTACGGGTAGGTTACTTTCTACGTTACTTTTCTAACTCCGTGCTGGATACCCAGATTCAGCACTGGGACATTTCCTGCAAACAGGTAAGTAAATACATTTTGGTTATTAGAGCGGTTTTTAAAGAATGTTTTTAGATTTCAAAAATCCACAGGTAAGTTATTGACTGTAGGAGATAAGGTTCTGGGCTTGGACTCAGGGGTCCCCCAGGGTCAGTGATGCACTCTTGTTGCACCCTCATCAGCACTAGGGCCGCCGGGTGCAGAGTATTGAGGCCCAATGTTATCCAATGGGGGATAGGGTTGGTTGCTGCTGGTAAGCAGGCCACTGGGTTGTGGGAGCAAAGCTCCTAGGGTTTAGGTCAGGGCAAGTGGGGAAACACAGTAGCACAAAAGGTGCACCCCCAGCGACACTAGGGCGGCTGGGTGCAGGGTACTGTTTCGAGGTCGGGTGCCCTGTTTTCAATGGAGAACCTCCGGTTTGCAAAAGCATTGCAGGCAGGGAGACGAAGGACTTCTGGGTGGGACCACCACTTCGAGAGGGAAGTTAAGGGTTGGTAAGGCACCATTGGTTTGGGCACCCTAGGCCGTGGGGCGTCTGGTGCAGGGGTGCCTTTTGGGGTCAGATCTTACCAGCTCCATGTCGCAGTTAGGGGCTCCTTCTGGATTCAGGCTGCAGGCGTTGGCTGGAGGCTTGAGGCAGGTCAGGGGCCGCCAGATCGTGGGTCAGGATTGCCGGGGTGACCTCATCTTGGTGTTTTTCCGCTCGGGCCAGGTTCGGCGGGTGCAGAGTGGGCTAGATTCACGGTCTCCGGCTGCTACCAGAGGTTGCACTTGAACAAATCCGGTGTTCACGGGAGAAGCAGTCTTTGGAAGTGAAGACGGGCAGGTCGTCCGGGGTTTTTGATGTTGTTGGCTGCAGGACACACCGGGGTTTCGCAGGAGCAGGTTCGAGGGAATACAGGCCTGTAGGGCTGGAGCCAAGTCAGTGGGCGTCGTCCTTGTTAGCTGGCTGCACGGCTGTTCGGTCCTTCTTTTCTCGTCAGGCTGGATCTGAGGAAGCAAGGTTCAGGGTGCCCCCTAAATATTAGATTTAGGGGTGTTACAGGTAGGTAAAGGCCAGGGGCCAATGGGTCCCTTCCCTGGGGTGGGTACAGCCGCTATCGTGCAGCCCTCCAGTGGGAGGGGGTAGGAGCCTGTCTCTGGTTGGTTGGGTCCCCCCCCATCCTCAAGGTGGCGGGGACCCGGAGTTGTGCTTCACCTCTCCTCACCCACCTGAGGGGTGGAGTTGGCAGAGGTGGGCACACCTCTTTCCCTCACTTGTTTCTCCCGCCGGTTCTTCCGCCCAAAGTGGGGGGTAGAACCAGTGGAGACCAGTTGCTGAAAGCAGCAAATGGTCTGGGGAGGCTCACAAAGGCGGCATGCCTTTTGAAGCTTCCTCTTCGTGAACCCTGCCCATCCTGGGGGAGGAGCCTTGGCACCTTGTCCCAGGATGTGCGTTGTTTCAGGCCCGAGAGCAGCAGGCTTTCGACCCAGGGGTCCAGAAACATGTCTGGTGGTGGCGGCTGATAGCAGCCACTCAGCCTGGACACTAGTGGTGGGTTAGTTTTCAGGGGGCAAATGAGATGCCCTCTGTGTGCCTTTTTCATTAAATCCCACACTGGCAGGAGTGTGGGTTTAATGTCCTGAAGTTTGATACCAAACTTCTCAGTTTTCATTGTAGCCATTATGGTGCTTTGGAGTTCGTAATGACGAGCTCCCAGCACCATATACTCTTAATTGCAGCACTTCACTTGCAATGCCTAAGAATGGGCTTAGACACTAGCGATACAGGGCTCATGCCTGTACCCTCACCACTGGCATAGGGCACCCAGTTAGAGGGGTGACTGATCTGTGCCAGGGCAGTGGGTTGTAGGTATGGCACACTGGGATGGGCCATGTAGAGTCTGCACTTTGCCATTGCAGGCTGCGTGTTTTGGTGCAGAACAGTGTGTGTGTGTGTAAAGGTACAGGGCCTCTAAGGGTGGCACAATAAGTGCTGCAGCCCTTAGAGGTCTTTCCTGGTCACAGTGCCCTGGGTACCTGTGGTACCATTTACCAGGGCTGACCTGTGGCCAGAGATACCAATTGGGTTAGTTTTGGGGAAAGAACACAGGCCCTGGGAACCTGATTGGCAGGGACCCAGGGCACACCAAGAAAAAGTGCATCAGTAGTCTGGCAAAAAAGGGGGGGTGGGTTAGTGCAACAGAAACCCACTTTCCTACAAGTGCTCATGTTCTATATTGACAGATCATCATCCAACCATCTTCATCCGCTACTCACAAGCAACTGTTAAAGTGCTGTACAGTTGGTGGTAGAGCATGTGCATCTACAGCCACACATGTTCTGAATGAAAAGTGTTACCCTCCAAACATCTTTTCATAAAGTGTAATTCTGTAGATTCACTACCTTTCCAAGAAGCTCACCGGGATGGCACATACTTTTCTCACAATTTACTTTTCTACTAATTTATAATGTGCATGGCACTTCAGAGTAGTCTTAGTCTGAATTCCATTTTCACCCCTCACCCGCGAATGGAAAACAATCCAGGGTATAGTTGGTACCCATGCACATTATGGACTAAGGGTGGAGTCACAGCACATCCGATTTAAATAGTCTTTAAAAAAAAAAATAATATTGTCCGAGCCCAATTCTAAAGGGCAGGAGTATGCAAAGCATCTAATTCTACACCACATGTTATGAACAGAAGCTTAGTTTATTCAACCAGCACTTTCTGCCAGAAGTCATGCAGCACTGCACATTATTGCATTAAAAATGAGAAATGACCGTTGTTACCACACTTAAGGATAAAATATAACCTGCGGGTGGGCCGAAAACCTTGTGCTGTGTTTGACATTCATCTATTTTGGTGCGATACAGATTGTCTGAACAATTTTATTCACTCATAGAATCTCACCATCTGAGCGATTTAGACCATGTTGACCCTTATTAAAAGCCTCAACTTTAGGACAGCTGGGCACTGTACAAATGAAAATGAACGGGTATGAGTATATAAATATAAAAAATATAAAGGAAAAAAACTACAACAAATTATTGGTAGATAAATCGGCAGACCGTTTCAAGAGCATGTCTTGAAAGCCCACCAAATGGCCAGAAGATTCAGGGTGAGGCTAATATTTAGTGCATGAGAACCCCAAATGTGAGCAAAAGGGTATAGCGCGCGCACTACCTTTCCTTATGTTGGCCTTGTTATTATAGTTGTTTCGTGCTCCGGGGTATCACTCACCGAATGAGAGTGTAAACAATATGATATTGGTGCATCCCCAAATGTGACATAGCTCAATTGTTTGACTGTTTTGAGAAAACGGTACAACAAAACCTTGGAACGGTGATTGATGGTCACTTTGCTCATTGTTTGAGAGGCCCCTGCGAGTTTAACCCATCAGCACTTTAGAGATGCCAACCCAGACTAAGGCCTTTGAATACTGTATAGCTAAGTGTGAAATCGCACGTTACCTTTGCACTTTATAATAGAATGAAAATAGCAGGGTTAGTGATCACATCTCCTAGTGCCAGAAATCAAATGAGAAGTAGTGTGCAAAATTGAATTAAAGTGGGAGAGTTCACAATTTGGTAACCTAACCAGCTGTGTTTCCACCATCCAGCCCTAAAAGAACAATAATCTAGATGTTTATGAAATCTGAAGGGGCGAAGAAGCATTTGATATTTGTTTAGCAAAGTTAGGTGGTAGAAACCTGAATTCGAGAAATTACCAGTGTGTAGCTTAATGACAGCCCTAGAAACATCACAATAGGAACAAATGTTGTGAAGTGTAGTATGCCAAACCTGAACAGGGGATTGACAAAGAGCAAAGGTATATTGAGTTCCCCAGCCAAGTTGGTCCTGCAGACAGCGACCGTCCTCCACAGAAGGTAGCCTACAAAAGCGGATATGATATCCACAACCTCCTGGAGATCAGGAGAACTAACATTGTAAATTCTCCCACGCTGTTGCAGGTCTTAAATAATTATTTTTAAAAGTTCATTGTTTTGTGAATATCTGTTAGATCGTGGTGATCTGTCAAGCTTACAATGGTTACCCTGAATTCTATTCGTAGGCAGTGCTGTTTGTATGTTATTTGGTTGGCGGGGGGGGGTGGGGGAGGGTTCATGAGCGCCTTAGGCTCATGGTAGTTTGTTTTATACCAGTGGATCCAAACCTTTTGACTTCTGTGGGCCCTCACCTAATCATTACTGAAATCCAGTGACCCCCATTGAATAACTTACAGAATCTGTGAACCTCCATGGAAACCCCAGCCCATGCAATTTCGATGATTAGAACCACAAAAGGATGCACACAAAATATTCCATCAAATACACATTATGAAGTATTTTATTTAATTCACAAAAACCTTTTACAAAAAAAATCCAAATTAGTGTTTTAATTGGACAGTTGGAGCAATCCTAAAAAAACAATTGACACCCATCGTCCATACTATATTCTGTTTGATGCACATCAGCGGCTCCCACAAATCAATCTAAGGATACCAACTTTAGTGTAGCCTCCGATTTTAAATTCCTTCACATTGACAAAGCCTTTTAATATCTTCAATGTTTAATTTTGCTTACTTATTTATATCCCCTTTTATTCTATTGATATTTCATTTTCTAAGCAGTAGTGGACCCCCAGAAGTCCCTGGAATACAGCTCAAGAACCTCTGTTTCATACCACCCCACTACCACCCAATTGGTTTCCTGCTCCATTTTTACATTTTGGTGGGGATGTGTTGGCTTGGCAAAACTAATCTCTGCACGTGATCCTTACCTCTGACATTCACAATGGCTCAGTCATAGCTCTGATTCAGTCCCATGTATATTTTATTGATCATCCGTTTCAGAACTACTGTGGGAGGTAAATAAGAGCACCATACCTGCTGATTTTATGTAACCATTTATATATTGTTTGCAGCTTTTCTTTCCTACACATCAGGCTCAGATGACAGCCTTGAAATGATCTGTGGCCTAGACCAAATAGCATTCTGTTGGGCTCTTTGCCGCATACATCTTCTATTTGGAATCCTATAAGAGACTCAAATCTCTAGTCTGCCTTCCTCACCTGTGTCAGGGTAAAAGTTCTGTTTGCATCTCCTTACCTTCCGTTTGGGCCTTTCTAGTGTTCTAATGCCAGTCACTAGACTGCATCCTTCTGCAGATTGCTGTGATGGGCAACATACTCGACAGACTGCCCCAGACCCATCTCAGATTAGCTAAAAAAAAATTGTTTGTTTTTTTAATGTATAAAAAAAAAACATGGCCATGACCAGTTTGTTTACTTTATGGAAAGTGCCTATAGGAGGGTTTAAGTTTTTATAATCAAGAGTAATGTTCTTTTTGTTGCATGTATGTGTTATTATTCTTGAACTGACAATAAGGTATCGATAACGGTTTCTGTGACCTATCAAGTTAAAATGAAAAATCAATTGGCATAAAATATCTCCCACCTTACAGATGATGAGTAATGGGCTGTGAGGTTACAGAACCTCTGCCTTGGCACACATGCTTCGAATGTGAAAAGGAAATCTGTCGATTAATTTTTGGATCCCTACATGAACACTCTTATCAACTTTCCTGGGATCTGATTGATACCAGCTTCACATGTGGATTTCTGTCTTAGTAATGCATGCTTTTCATACCAGAAATTGGTTGGGCAGCATTAGTCTATCTTTTATTATGGCTGACCTACCTGTTTCTCGTTAAAGGGCCAGAAGTTAATCTATTGCCCTTGTACAGTAGTATGCATTAACATTGCTAGAAACAGCATACGTTTAGGACTGTACATTCAACAGAATAACCATGTCGTACAGTCCTCTAACCACTCAGCGCGCATTTGATATGAGATGTACATATCCCCGACGACCGCTTTCTCCCGCCGTTTAGAACACTCTCTTGGATTCATTCCGTTCTCGCATCGGGAGATTGACTACCCCGCATGCTAAGAAAACTGTAGAAGTGAGTGCATCACCCTTTTGTTTCTTACATATATGATGGAATAATTCCGCTCAGACATGTTTTTAATAATCAACATGTCTCCCGCTAGATACCCAGGAGCCCCCTGAGAGCCCATTAAGGATCGTACGTTGCTCGTCCTTCCTTATGCAAGTAGGTGAACATTTCTTCACCTAATAGACCTTTCACCACTGAAACTTACTTTGCACTGACCCAATATTAATTATTTCTAGGTGCTCACCTGTATAACTGTCCTGATGAAGACCCTGTAGTGAGGACACCACTCACCCTCCATCCTGTTGGGGTTGAAATGTAGACTATTTCACCTACAAACTCATAGATCGGAAGAATCTAATCAAAAATGTTTTTATGAGCATTGTATATATGGGAAACTGACCTGTATTGGGCTGTAAAGGTCACCGTGTACATAACTGCAATTGTGTCCTTGTCACTTCACCTTTGCCCTGTCCCTCACCTATCAATTCACTACCATTGCCCCATCCCTCTTTCTTCTCACATTGAGAGCACTGTAAATACTGTATGCACATACCAATGGATTTGGAATTAATGTATTGCTACCCATTAATGCTTTGATTGACAATCTCATTTAATGCTGTTATTACCTTTTAGAAATTAAATTTCTGGTCTCTGAATTTTGAATCGATTTCCTAGTGGTGAACTATTATGTTTTTTCGTATTATGTCGTTCTAAATTATTCTGTTAAAGAAACCACTACCTCGACCATTTCTCTCCACATACTGCCTTGTCTTACGACCTCATAAATCCAACGGATGCATTTTCAAGTTATGTTTCATGATATTGGGGGAGCGCTGTGACCCACGTGTTGCACTTCCAATATTTATGGTTTAAACATGTACGAGTGGGTTATTGGAAGACATATTTGCAGGAAATGTATATTCTAATTCTTAAAGATACTTGACTTGGAGTGCCTAGATATTCAAGGCTATGCATCTTTTACAAACGTGCTCGGCCTAAAAATGGGGGGGCATCCTTCAGTCTCCTAACATTGGTATCTATAAAATTATAAAAAGAGTGGAAAGTATGGCATCCGAATATCTTTGGTTCTCTTCCAGGGGATCCTCATCAATAGTCATAAGCACATGAATATTTCCGCCTATGTGCGGGACCCCGGAAACTATAACATATGTGTATATGTTTCCAAATGTGCTCCCCACGAAACCCCGGGAAGCAATAGGTGGCACGCCCAAACTGGAAAACCTCTCCTTTAATAATTTCAGCAGCAAGAAACATGAATTGCCTCCCAACGCGTTTCGACAGTAAGTCTTGTTCACGGGCATGGCAGAGTCAACGGCTACTGTGCATCACACAGGTGACTTCACTCTATATGTTGCAGAGGATTAAGTAATCCTGCAATGCATCCTGGCCACAGTAGTCCCTGAAAAACAATCAAAACCCACCATTAGGTAAAATAATGTACGTTTGATGCCCTGAATAAAAACAGAGTACAGTTTGTCCTGTCTCGAGCCCACAATCACCAATGACTTGGAGAGGCCCCAAACGCGGAAATCCGGGGTGACTTGGACCACCCGTTGGAGAATTCCGCAGGCAGCCCGAAGTCCTTTTACGGGTGGTGTGCTTCTCTGCCGGCACCGGGCTGTGTCGTTTAACTGCCTCCCAACGCGTTTCGACAGTAAGTCTTGTTCACTGGGAGGCAATTCATGTTTCTTGCTGCTGAAATTATTAAGAGATGTTTGGGCGTGCCACCTAATGCTTCCAGGGGTTTCGTGGGGAGCACATTTGGAAATATATATACCCAATGCAGCCTTCAATAGCAATGCTGAACAATGTTGTAAGAAATTCCCCTGTATATAAATACATTCCAATATAAGCAGGGAGAAAATGCACATTTGAGAAACTGCTTTAACAAAAGAGCAGAAATCACTATCTTACAAGGAAGAATGAAAAAAACATTGTCCGCACCTAGGCTGCATTGCATAAAAACCTTACTGTAGAAAGCTGAAAAGCTAACCCCCAAACACAGATAAACTGGGACCGTGTCTTTAAGGCAGCCATGACCCCTAGCTTCCCATCATGCCTCAGGGATGACAGTTGGGTCAGTTGTTCTTTCCTGCTCCTTTACTTCAGCTCTAACGTTTTTCTAATTTCTGTCAAATTATTATTTTTTTTTTTTTTGTCAAATGCTTTTTACGTCCACGCCTTTATTGTTGGAGTATAGCTCTGTGATTTTTTTTTTTTAGAGTTGAGCATTATTTTTCAGTCAAAAATGCCCTCTCTATTTGACTCTTACCCTGCCTGTGGCAAGAAGAAGGCTAAAACAGACTCCCAACCTGTCTGGATTCTCTGCCTTCCTTTTGATCATAATCCAAAGACCTGTCAGCATTGCCAGCTACTGTCCAAAAGAACTCTTAAGGACAGGGAGAGGTTTCGCCTCTATGGGCTGGCTGAGAAGAAGAAATCTCCTTCAAGAGGCAGGTCTCAGATGAAGAGGAAAGAGAGCCACTACTCCATCTAGAAGGAAGGTTCCAATCTGCTTTCCATCGGCGTCTGGCTCGGTGCCACAAATTCCTTCATCGGCAACAAACGTCGACAAGACCATCTACGTAGAGCTCGCCGTCGAGAGAACACCGGTCGTCGACCAAGACAACAGGTACGTCGGATCCTCTGCTGTCGTCAACCAGGCGACGATCGGCGTCTAAGTAAATCTCCATTGGTGCGGGCTCGCCCAACGTCGAGGCATGGTACTCCGTCGGCGGCGTTCAACGTCGAGACATGTTCTGCCGTCGCAGGGTCACCAGCAATCTGGTCGAAACAGGTGTCTCCGTCGATGTCAACCAGGCGACGGTCGACCTCGCGACAGGCCTCGTCACCAGAGGCAAGGCAATCACCTCCGTCGTCCAAACGACGTTCATCGATGGCCAGATCTTCGCCGACGTCTAAGGAACATTCGTCGTCCAGGCCCAATGTGAAATACACCAGACGTCGAGACAGCGGTCTCCGTTGGCGACAAGCAGACTGTCAGTTACGAGAGAGGGATCAAAGGCACCAGGAAGCAATGTCAAAGGATTTCTCCGTCCATCCATTCTTTGTTGAGGTCTCTTACACACTCCACTTCGAAGGTGCATTCTGTATGTTCCAAGGGTTCGACGTCACATCATACAACGTCGAAGGTGAGATCGATGTCGCAGAGACTATCACGATCAAGGGACTGACCAGTGATGGTGACACAGATCCGGTTGACCTAGAGGCATTCTCCATCGACGTCACATCGCTCATCGAGACGCAGATCTCGCTCCAGAAGTCAGTCCTCTCATTCTATCCAGAGCACACCTTGGACAATTGCGATGTCACGCAACTCTACTGTTCACTCACCTGAGCCTCCAAGGTCCCCAGGAGGCTCCCCAAGGAGACGGCGATCTCCTTCAATTCATCTTTCGCCCAGATGGCTCCGACCTCTCCATCATTGGTAAACCGTACCAACGGGTCACGCCCAGCGACCTATGGACTATTCCAGTCCTCTGCACAGATCACCATTACAACGTCTTGTGCAGGAAGTGGACAGGTCCCCTATTACTCGGACCAGAGAACAGAGGCAGATCTCATGAGCGCAGATCGACTCAGTCAGCGCAAGAGGCGGCGAACCCCATCGTGGTCGTCCTCTTCGACACTCATCCAAAAGGGACTACTCTCCCACTCTCACGGATAGTCCTCCTTCTAGGGTGTCACCCATCGACGATGTGAACACTTTTCATGATTTTCTCTCCAGGGGAGCACAAAAACTTGGAATCACTGTCAGCTCCTCAAACCACCACGTCTCTTTTTCGAGACCCTCCATCAGAGGTCTGCGACTAGACCATTACTACCCTTGGTCCCTTGAGCCGGTAATGGACGTTTTCCTTACTCCATCGGTGAAAGCAGCTCCTGCACGAATATTCAAAAAATATAGACCTGCTTCCTCAGATCCTCTTTTCCTCAAATCGGATCCGCTACCGGACTCTGTCATTGTGGCAGTGGCGAAGAAGACACACGCAGTTGCTTCTTCCCCCTCAGCTCCGCCAGATAAGGAAAGTAGAGCACAAGACTCTTGGGGGAGGAAGGCTTGCGGCTCTGCAGCGTCTTCTCCAAGTTTCTAACGCTGCAGCTCTGCTGGGCCGTTATGATGGGTCTTTATGGGATTCACTGGAGCGCTTCAAAGACAAACTCCCGAAGGAGGACCAGCAGGATTTCTCTGAAATTCTCCAGGAGGCTGCGCTGGTGGCCAACCAAATCAGCACTGCAGCGGATGGGGTGCCTTTGTCGGCTCACTCTTATGCACATGGCATATGTGCACGAAGATCTTCCTGGTTGCGTCTGACTGCGTTGAAACCAGAGGCGCAACAACGCATCTTAAATCTCCTATTTTCTGGCACCTCACTGTTCGGATCACATGCAGATGAGATGGCTAGAATGAAGGCCTAGTTGGACACTTTAAAGGCTGTAGGCCTTGAAAAGAAAAAGGAATTTAGACGACGCTACAGGCCCTACAATCGTAAAAATTATCAACAGAGGGTTCAACCCCCTCAATGGTAGCTAAATAAGCAGAACAAGTCCCAGTTCCAGGGCCGTCGTTCCGCGAGAGGAAGAGGACACCAACAGCAGTCCTCTTCCACAACAAAAACTCAAGGAAGCAATGAGTCTCTGCTTCCTCTAGCACTGTTGCACACTCCAGTGGGAGGAAGTATCTCAAACTACAGTCAAGAGTGGTTCAACATTACCAAAGACCAGTGGGTGCTGAATATACTAGACAATGGTTACGCACTATGTTTTTGCGCCTCCCCAAGAAGGGTTCCTCCGGTGAAATCCTGTCCGCTACATCTAGATCTCCTACGTCAGGAAGTGTCGACCCTTCTCAGGAAACTGGCCATAGAAGAGGTCCCTCCTGCACAGAGAGGACATTCAAGATACTTCCTTGTTCAGAAAAAGGACCAACCGAACCAGTTCAGACCAATTCTAGACCTACGTTCTCTGAACAAGTTAATCAAGAAGGAAAAGTTTTGAATGTTGGCACTCCATCAAATATTTTCACATCTGAGAAAAGGCGATTGGATGTGTTCGGTGGATCTGTAAGATGCGCATTTTCACATCCCAGTTACACCACGACATTGCAAGTTCCTGCGGTTCATGGTGGGCACAAAACATTACCAGTTCAAAGTCTTACCCTTCGGTTTAAAGTCAGCCCGAGTGTTTTCACGAAATGCATGGCAGAGGTAGCAGCAGCATTACATCACCAAGGTCTGTTCGTGTATCGGCTGGTGAAGGGATCATCCCCCCCCCACATGGTGCAGGAACATCTTCACATCTGCCTGGACCTCCTGCAACGCTTAGGCCTTCATGTCAATGTGGAAAAATCGGTTCTTCAACCGACCCAATCACTCCACTATCTGGGCGCCACCCTAAACTCCGACCTCGGAAAAGTGTTTCCTTCGGAGGAGAGATTGTCATCAATGAGTCAAAAGCAGTGTCATCCTCAACTCATCAGCCATCAGTAAGATAAGTGGCTTCTCTGCTGGGGTCGATGGCACCTTTTTTTTCTTATACCCAACGCTAGATTGAGGATGAGACCGTTGCAACAAGATCTGGAGGACAAGTGGGACCAATCCTCTGGTCAGTGGACCTACCGGATTCTCCTCTCACCATCAGCAAAGATGTCCATTCTCTGGTGGTTACAACCAAAGAATCTTCTGGTGAGAGTCACATTCCATCACTCTGCCAACACAATCCCTGATCACGGATGTGTCCCTTCAGGGATGGGGAGCACATCTGGGTCATCTGCAAACTCAGGGCAGGTGGACCAGCAGGGAACGGACCTATCATATCAACCTACTGGAACTGCGGGCGGTTCATTTAGCCCTCAAGGCTTTTCAACCGTCGATTCAGTCCGACTCGATTCTAATACTAACGGACAATACAACCACCATGTATTACTTGAACAAACAAGGTGGAACACGCTCTCGCCCTGTCTCTAGAATCCCAGGCGATCTGGCAGTGGCTGATAGCCAGAAACCTATCGATCATAGCAGTGCACCTACCGGGAGAGCGGAACGTGCGAGCAGACTCCCTCAGTCGTCACTTCGACTTACAAGAAGACTAGGTGCTCAACGAGATGGTAGCAGACATTTTTCATCAATGGGGTCATCCCTTCATCGACCTCTTTGCGGACGATCAAATAAAAAAATGCTACTTCTTCGCATCCAGGTTTTACCGACCAGGAACAAGGGGGAATACTCTTTTGATAGACTGATCAGGGACGTTTGCATACGCCTTTCCACCCCTCCCTCTCATTTTGAAGGTTGTGGCCAAACTGATCCGATCCAGCATGACAATGATCCTCATAGCGCCAGACTGGCCTCGCCAATGGTGGTATCCGGACCTGTTGCACCTCTCAGTGCACCCGCATCGGAGGCTCCCGTGCAGGCCGGACTTCCTGACCAAAATGGGAGGGAAGATCCTGCACCCCAGCCTTCCCTCACTCAGCTTGACAGCATGGCTTCTGAAGTCCTGAAGTACGGACATTTGAATCTCCCTCAAGATTGCATGGACGTTTTGAGAGAGTCAAAAAGACCATCCACTAGGACCTCATACTCCTTTAAATGGAAAAGGTTTTGCTTGTGGTGTCCGTAATGGGTGGAATCCAATTCACGGGCAAGAAGAGGTAATCTTGCCCTATCTGCTCTACTTGGCCAAATCTGGTTTGAAGTATACATCCATAAAAGTACATTTGGCTGTCATCACAGCATATAGAAAATCGCCTAACCAGCATCCTTTTTTCAACTTCAGGTGGTCAAGGATTTCCTACAGGGGTTGAAGGTTTATCCTCCTGTCCGACCTCCTTCTCCACCTTGGGAATTGAATCTAGTCTTGTCCAAATTGATGGATCCTCCCTTCGAACTCATTCATAAGGCCACATTACAACACCTTACATGGAATGTAGCTTTTCTAGTGGCTATTACATCAGCACGCAGAGTGAGTGAAATCCAAGCACTGTTCCAAGGAACCATATACGCTTTTCCATCATAATAGTGGTAATGCGAACTCGCCCTTCCTTCCTGCCCAAAGTAGTGTCTGATTTCCATGTAAATCAGACTATTTCTCTTCCCTCTCTTTCCCAATCCTGCTGCACCAGCAGAAAGGTCTCTTCATTCATTAGACCTCAAGAGGGTTCTCAAATTTTACTTGGAGGGAACAAAGTCCATAAGAAAAGCTGAGCAATTGTTTGTAATCTACGGCTCTTTTAGAACAGGCTTTCCAGCTTCTAAAAGATCCATTTCAAGATTGATAGTGTCTTGTATAAATTTGGCCTACCAAGTAGCGAACAAGCCTCGGTTAGCCTCCCCCAAAGCTCATTCCACTAGGGGCAAGGCTGCTACGGTTGCATTCTTACACAGTGTACCGATGGCTAAGATTTGCAAGGCTGCAATTTGGAAATCGATACATACATTTACCAGGCATTACTATCTGGATTCTGACTCCAGAGCGGATACCCAAGTAGGCCAGGCCTCCTTGAGGAATCTGTTCCAATGTTAACTGGTTTTGGAGTCTTTATATGCTTTTCTGTTTACTATGTATCTTGATTGTACTAAGGTTACTTGCCCGCAGGATGAGGTGATGGGCTTGCTATTCTAGTCATGTGCTTATGACTATTGATGAGGATCCCCTGGAAGAGAAGGATAAGTTACCTGTAATCCTAGTTCTCTTCCAGGGGTATCCTCATAAAAGTTATAAGCAACCCACCCGCCTCCCCGGGCAAGTGAACAAGATGCATATCAACTCTTTGTGCTATGGTCTGCGGATCTCCGCAAAGAACTGACCTAACTGTCACCCCTGAGGCATGATGGGAAGCTAGGGGGTCATGGCTGCCTTAAAGGCACGGTGCCAGTTTATCTGTGTTTGTGGGTTAGCTTTTCAGATTTCTACAGTAAGGTTTTTATGCAATGCTGTCTAGGTGCTGACAATGTTTTTTCATTCTTCCTTGTAAGATGGGGATTTCTGCTGTTTTATTAAAGCAGTTTTTCAAATGTGCTTTTTCTCCCTGCTTTTATTGGAATGTATTTGTATACAGGGGAATGTCTTACAACATTGTTCAGCATTGCTATGGAAGGCTGCATTGTGTTTTTGTGTGTGTATAAATAATGTATATTGTATGTTGTATGTTTCTGGGGTCCCGCACATGGGCGGGATATTCATGTGCTTATGAATTTGATGAGGCTACCCCTGGAAGAGAACTAGGATTACAGGTAAGTAATGTATCCATTTTGGCTTATCTATTGTATCTGCTCCCTCATAGATTGGTCTTATCCAATTTTTATTCTTATGCATGTTTTGGCAGTATTTTGGATACTGTCTCTGCAGGGCATAGATAGCAATGTGACTGTAGTAATTAATGCTTTAGTCATTGTCGCAGGCTATTTTAGGCTGAAGTTAATTCCCACATCAGCTGAGTATTTTGTGAGTAAACTATTACAAAAGCATATTATTCGGTTTGTAGAATTTTCTACATGCCGTAGCTCTAAACGGTTAAGCGTGATGTATATTTAAGAGCCAATCCTGGTACAATTTGTCTCAGAAGTCAATTTGACCATTGCCCAAACCTATCCAATTATAGTTTTTACCATTCTGCAGTTTCACAATGTTTTTAAAATTGTTAAATATTGGCCTATAAAGTTAGATAATTTGCCACTTCAGACAAAATTTTAACTGTATAGTTGACTCCTATTGACAGCTGGGTTTTCTCTATATGGTTAGAGTACCCATGAAACGTTTGCACCTGATTAGATGCAGAGCACTTTAACAGTTTGGCTCATTGTTGTGACTTGTTTGCTTGGATAGACAATGTTTCTTAAATCAAGGATAAGCACACTTGTATCTATCCATGATCAAGCGAGCTGCTGCATGTGTAGAAACATATGCAATTCATTGTAGATGGGGTTTTGACCTCTTGGTCTGCTTCTATGATTGTATATAGATCCATAGTGGCTTAAGACAGTTGTGCTCTTGCCCCATCCTTTATTTGGCCTATATCTTAAAGACTTCACCTTGAAATGTTATGTGACCATTCTCCTTTAACATCAAAGGGGTTTCATGTGTCATACTGTTAAATGCAAACAATCTGATGGTAATGGATTACATCGAAATTGGTCTCTAAAGGCAATTTAGAAACATTACGTAACTATACCTTACTAAAAGTTGTTGATTTTTTTTTTTTTTTTCTTCAAAATGCCTGGGACGTTACACTAGTATCTCTACAAATCGGTGGAAAGAGTAGACCAGTTTAGATGTTTAGGTCTAACTACATGTGCACAAAATTGAGGCATACATCTCTTCAGGGGTGTTAATGAAGTTTAATTTCAAATCTGAAGGCATATCAATGTCTCCTCTTGTATGGTGCTTGACTGTTGGCTCGTTTCCTGGGAAAATATCAAGAGATGCAGTCTGAAACTTCTATTCAGTCCTCAAAATAGTAGATTACTTCCAGCTGTTGGGTGTGAGTTAGGTTTGACATGTTAGATGCACATGGCAAAAATACACCTCTTAAAGATATTTTGTCATCAATGGAGATCAAACAAATATGTTTGAGGCATGTGAGGTGTAGATCACATGCTTTGCATATTCCTGCCATCTAGTGTTGGGTCCGGATGTTTGCAGTTTGTTTTTCTTCAAAGAAACTTTCCAGTCACGAGGTAAGGTGACTCCTCCTTTCAGTGATGGTGCGCATGATCAACTCCATTGTTAGGTTTTTTCCGCCATCTGGTTCGGACGTGTGTTGCGGCGCTCTGGTTTGAAACCCTCGACGCCCAACCCTCTCTACCTAGACTGTACTGTTCTCGTATGCATTTCCCCCTTCTCTGCGTATTGTTTCAGTCACCGAAAACTACTTTTGGAAAGCTTTGTGGACTGACGTTGGGCCTGGCCGCATTGGATCAGCTCTGTCGATGGAATGGATACGTTCAAATGTTGCCCTCAGTGCCACACAAAGTATCCGCCCACTGATTCACACAAAGTGTGTGACTTGTGCCTGTTTCTGGAGCAGAAAGAGGAAGACTGTGGCGCCTGCAAATCATTTAGATCGGAAAATACTCTTTGCGATCATCTGGCCAGATGTTGAGAAATGCAGCATCGAAGATACACCCGACATCTTCAGTGAACATTCCGATCAAGAAGATGTGGGGCATCAGCGGCGAAGGAAGAAGGAATCTTCTCCGTCCAGGACCTTGAGAAAGACCTTGACGTCGAGGAATTGCCGCAAGCTGGGGGGTGGGGGGGGTCAGGTGAGTACCAAAGACCCCCTGCCTAGCCAACTTCCTCAGACAAAAGATAAGGCTTCAGCACCACCTCTGCCATATGGCCAAGGTCAGCACAGACTGCGTTTCTGATGCCCAGCCTCCAGGCTCCGCCCTGAAACAATGTCATGCCTTGTGGTTCCGTACCTACTCCCCAAAAGCCCTCTTCGCATCCGAAACCATCTGGATCCAAGCAAAAATCTGGTTGGAGCCAAAACTTTCCACGCGGACAGCGAAACAGCCTTCAGAACCATAATCTTCTGCATCTAAAGAGCATCGTATGTCTGCACCGAAAACACTGGCGCCGAAAGCAAAACATGCCTCATCTGATCCCGATTTAGATGTTGTCCCACCAAAAAAGGATCGGAAACAAAAAAATAAATAAACTAACCCTGATACAGGTCGTATACACACTAAGCTACCTCCAACCCACAAACTTCCAGATGAGGAGACTCCTTATAAAATTCCTTTAAAGAAAATCTGTGGCCACCAGTCCTTTTCATATACCACCGCCATCCACTCCACCACCCACTCCACCACCACACTCTCCTCCTTCTGATCCTTTACAGATTACACCTCAGGGTTCTCCGCAATCTCACCATGATAATGATGACATTGATAAGGGTACACATTTTCCAATAGACCCATGGTCTGACTACACTATTGATCTTCCAACAGATAACGACCCGGACCTTTACCCTGCCAAGCCATCGCCCCCAGATGACAATGTAGCCTACCAAGAACTCATTGCCAGGGCAGCACAATATCATGGAGTGGCACTACATAAAGAGGCATTAGAGGAAGATTTTTTAGTTTGAAACCTTTGGGTCCGCACACAGGTCGTTGCAAACACTTCCCATGCTTAAGGGCATGATGAGACGCACAGATTACATTTTTAAGGATCCTGTGCGTGCTTGTATATTAAGTTCTAGAGCTGATTTAAAAAATATGGCCTCCCCCACTGGTCCAGTATTTATCAAGGGGCAATTACCATTAGATTCACTAGTTGTATCTAATGCTTGCAATAGGGCTAATTCCCAAACATCTGGAGATGCTTCTCTACCGGATAAAGAGTCCAAATTAATTGATGCTTCTGGCAAACGCGTAGCAGCACAAGCAGCCAATCACTGGCGCATTCCAGATACGCATTGTAAGTATGCAAGGCCTTTTAGCCAGATACGACGGGGCCCATAGGGATGAAATTGAGCAGCTGCATCAATATTTTCCAGATGAGCATAAAACCAGAGCCCAGGACATAGTAAACGTAGGGGAAAATAATGTTCGAGGCATATGAGCTGCAGATCACACACTTAGGATAAGATCGCCATCTGGTGTTTGGCTCGGATGCTTACAGGTTGTTGTTGTCTTCGGAAGAAGTCTTTGGTCACGAGATAGGTGACTCCTCCCTTGGACTACAGTGCGCATGGGCATCCACTCCATCCTCAGATTGTTTTTTTTCCGCCACTGGGTTCGGATGTAACTTTTCCACTCCGGTAGAAAACTTTTAAACCGAACCTTTCGAAGCGACACAAACTTCTAAAACTTCATCAATACACCTTCACTCGACATCGAGTTCATCGGACCGGTTCAAGACGTCGATGCGGGCGATTCGATCTATCCACGCCGTGAGGCCTACGGCACATGGAAAGGACGCCGTTTAAAAAATGCCCCCAATGTGGAGCAAAGTTCCCGCACAGTGTCCATCACAAGGTCTGCAACCTGTGCCTGTCACCGGAACGTGACGAGTCCAGCTGTCCAGCCTGCGCCGCATTCCGCTCGAAGACCATTCGAGATCGAAGAGCTCGACGCCATATCATGACACACAGACCAGCCCCGGAACCGGAGGACATCTTTGAGGGTCTCGATGTCCTGGAGGAAGATTCCGAGGAGCTTCAAAATATATCAGAAGCAGACGACTCAGACGACCCCATTACTCCGGGGCAACGCGTGAGTACTGATGCCCTTACCCCAACCCCTCCAAAAAAGGCATTGGTCAAGACTTCACCAGCTGGCCCCAGTCGCGACCGAAAACAACCTTCAGAAGCCCCGCCTTCGAACTCGGCTCCAAAGAAATACAAGCCTTCCGGTGGCTCTGCTCCGAGCAAACCACATATTATTGTTCCCCCAGCACCAAAAGCACAAGACCTCTCGGCACCGAGACCGGCTCCGGGAACTCCGGCACCAAAACCTTCCAGGCCCGCAGACAAACCGGCACCGAAGGCTCCCAGACCGAAAGATTCCACTTCGGCACCGAAACCTTCATTGGCACCGAAAACATCATCTGTGCCAAAACAACCGGCTAAGGACAATCTCACAACTCCTAAGGCCAAAGACTCTACCGATCACTCTAAACCTAGATCGGAACCGAAAAAATCGGCGCCAAAGCCTCTTCCGGAAGAACTAGAACTTTTCCGCCCGGATCCAACACAAAAAAGGATCTATATTAATCCAAAAACAGGACATGTCACTGCTGTGCCATATAAGAAAAAGAAGCTGGACACACCTTCTCCAGCTCCTGTAAACAAGAAGGACTCGGCCACCTCACCCATTCCTCCTTCCTCTCCTGTCTCACCTATTAACCCCCCTCCCCACCTCCACCACTACCTCTTCGATCTCCTTCACATACACCACCTCCACAGGATGATTATGATGACCTAGCGGGAGGGGTGGATCCGGATGATCTTAATAATCCTAATAATCCTTTCACAGATCCGGATACTGTACCACTAGACGACTGGGCTTACCCCCTGCCTGATATACCTGACCCTACTAAATATCCCTCAAAACGCTCACCCCCAGATGACCACCTAGGGTTTGGACAACTAGTGCCTAGGGCAGCACTTTACCATGGCGTCACCATGCACTCTGATGCACCTGAGGAAGACTTCCTCCTAGACACCTTTGAGCAGTCCCAAAAATCAGTTCAAATTTTACCGATGATTAAAGGGGTCATCAAACACGCCACTGAAGTTTTTAAAGACCCCGTATGGGCCAGGGTACTTAACCCTCGAATTGAAAAAAAATTATAGACCTGCCCCAGAAGATCCTCCTTACATTAAAGGACCGCTCCCTCTGGATTCTTTGGTCGTTTCCAATGCAAGGAAACTGGCTAACTCCCAAACAGGAGATACACCGCCCCCAGACAAAGAATCCAAACTTTTAGAAGCCTCAGGCAAAAGGGTAGCAGCACAAGCAGCTAACCATTGGCGTATTGCCAATACACAAGCCCTATTAGCACGCTATGATAGAGCTCACTATGATCAGTTAGAAGACCTTCTACAACACTTACCAGACCAATACAAGGCCCAGGCAAATGACCTCATACAAGAAGGAAAGCTCATCTCTAATGCCTCAATTAAATGAGCTCTTGACGCCGCTGACAATAGAGCAATAAATACAAGCGTACTTCTTAGACGCCATGCATGGCTACGTATTTCAGGCTTCAAACCAGAAGTACAAAGTACGATACTCAGCCAACCATTTAATCAAGAGCAATTGTTTGGACCAGCAGTAGATACTGCACTAGAAAAAATTAAAAAAGACAGACTGCTAAATCTAGGGGAGCATTGCAGTCTCAACAACCACGTGGCTCCTTTCGACGCTCCTTCTATAGAGGGGCATCCAAAACTACTGGAGCAGACACCTCCTCCACCTTCAAAAACTCTACGCAAACATCCTCCAATAGAGGATATTTTAGAGGAGGATATAGAGGAAATAACGCCAAGGGACGAAGTCGAGGCAACACCAACACTCGTACCTCCCCCACCACTAAACAGTGACTTTCCTCCACTCCCCCCAGACCATTCCACTCCAGTCGGGGGAAGACTCACAGTTCCTACCTGTCTGGAATTCCATTACAACAGACAAGTGGGTAAGACAAATTATCCAGTATGGTTACTGCCTAGAACTCACAAATACGCCCCCCCACATACCTCCAAACAGCGTCCCAGGTCACCAGACCATCTTGCGCTACTCAAACAAGAGGTTCTCTCATTGCTTCACAAACACGCAATAGAGCCAGTCCCCTTACAACACCAGGGCAGAGGGGTATACTCTCTTTACTTCCTAATCCCCAAAAGAGACGAAACATGAAGGCCTATACTAGACCTCAGACTCCTAAATCCGTACATACACTCAGATCATTTCCATATGATCACTCTTCAACAAGTGCTCCCACTACTACAGGAAGGCGACTTCCTTGCCACACTAGATCTCAAGGATGCCTATTTTCACATTCCCATGCATCCTGCGCACAGGAAGTATCTAAGATTCATGGTAGACGGGCAACATTATCAGTTCACAGTACTGCCATTCGGAGTGACAACTGCGCCCAGAGTATTCACCAAATGCCTAGCAGTAGTGGCAGCGCATCTCAGAAGACCACAAATTCACGTCTTCCCATATCTCATAAAAGCCAATTCACTCCACAAATGTGTTCTACACACCCACCAAACTATTCAAATTTTACACAAATTGGGATTCACCATCAACTATCCCAAATCTCGACAACAACCCTCCCAAATACAGCAATATCTGGGAGCCACCATAAATACCTCCAAGGCCATAGCTTATCCCAGCCCAGCCAGGATAGCCAATATACAAGCTCTCATCTTAAAATTTCAACCCCAATACTCTCTCCCAGCAAGAGTGTTCATGCAACTCGTAGGCATGATGTCGTCATGCATCTTCATTGTGCCTTATGCAATACTTCAAATGCGTCCCTTGCAAGAATGTCTAGCACAACAGTGGAATCAGGCTCACGGACAACTTACGGATATGGTGTTAGTGGACAGCCGCTCACATTGCTCCCTAAAATGGTGGAACACCATAAATCTGTCCAAAGGGTGGCCGTTCTTAGAGCCTCTTCCACAGATAGTGCTGACAACAGACGCATCCCTCACAGGGTGGGGAGCCCATCTCCTGGGACACACCACTCAGGGCAAATGGACCACTCAACAGAAAGTGCTCCATATCAATTACCTGGAACTACTGGCAGTGTTTCTAGCACTGAAATCATTCCAATTGCATCTGAAGAACAAAACTGTCCTCATCCGGACGGACAACATGACAGCCATGTATTATTTAGAAAAACAGGGGGGCACACATTCTATCCAGCTGTCCCAGCTCGCACAGAACATTTGGAGATGGGCAATTCCCCAGAATATCTACCTGCTAGCAGAACACCTTCCAGGAGTTCACAATCAGATTGCCGACTTGTTAAGTCGCCAAACCCAACAGATCCACGAATGGGAATTACACCCACAAGTCCTAATCCCATTCTTCCAAAAATGGGGCCAACCAGACATAGACCTGTTCGCCACACACAAACGCAAAATGCCCAACCTTCGCCGCCAGGTTTCCCCACCCACAGTCGAAGGGCAATGCAATATGGATGAATTGGTCAGGCAGATTTGCGTACGCTTTTCTGCCTCTCCCACTTATTCCGTTTGTAGTACGCAAACTCAGGCAACAGTCTCTCGAGCTCATATTAGTAGCTCCCACATGGGCACGCCAGCCCTGGTTCACAACACTCCTGGAACTCTCTCGTTCCACATCAAAAACTGTGCCTCTTCCCGTCCCTATTAACACAGAACCGTGGAGAAATCAGACACCCAGATCCCCATCAACTGAACCTAGCGATCTGGCTCCTGGAGTCTTAGAGTTCGGTTACCTCAACCTACCTCCAGACTGCATGAATATTATAAAAGAGGCCAGGCGACCTACCACTAGAGCCTGTTATGCTGCAAAATGGAAAAGATTTGCCATTTACTGCACTAACAATAACATACCCACTGAATGCTTCCATCCAAAACATCATTTGCTACTTACTACACTTGCAAAGATGTAATTTAGCGTATTCATCCATACGTCTCCACCTAGCAGCATTAGCTGCCTACTTACAAAATAGACAACACTTGTCACTATTTAGAGTGCCTGCAATCAAAGCCTTCATGGAGGGTCTTAAAAGGATCATTCCTCCAAGATTACCACCCTCCCCAGTGTGGAATCTAAACCTTGTTCTTACAAGGCTCATGGGTCCCCCATTTGAACCCCTGCATAAATGTGAACTACAATTCCTTACATGGAAAGTGGCTTTCCTTATTGCTATTGCATCCCTTAGAAGGGTGAGTGAGATCCAGGCTTTAACCATACAAGAACCATTCCTACAACTACATCGTAACAAAGTGGTTCTTAGAACAAATCCAACATTCCTGCCAAAAGTCATTTCTCCATTCCATCTTAACCATTCAGTCGAGCTACCGGTGTTCTTCCCAAATCCGGACTCCGTAGCTGAAAGAGCTCTTCACACCTTAGACGTTAAAAGAGCCCTACTTTATTACATTGACAGGACTAAATCTTTCCGCAAAACCAAACAATTGTTTGTTGCTTTCTCTCCACCACATAAAGGCAACCCCATTTTAAAATCCTGGATAGCCAGGTGGATAGTTAAATGTATCCAAATATGTTACCAAAAAGCTAAACGCACTCTAACAGTTCCCCCTAGAGCGCACTCCACACGCACAATAGGGGCTTCTATGGCATTCTTGGGGAAACATTCCCTTAGATATTTTTAAGGCAGCCACAAGGTCTACAACACACACCTTCACTAAACATTACTGTGTTGATGTGCAAGCAAAACAAGCTTCTGTGGGCCAGGCTGTCCTTAAAACTTTATTCCAAACTGCTACAACAGATACAGGTGACCACTGCTAGGGGAGACACTGCTGTATAGTCTATCCTAAGTGTGTGATCTGCAGCTCGTATGCCTCGAACGGAATATGCTACTTACAAGTATGCATCTGTTCTTGGCATGTAGAGCTGCAGAGCCACACATGCCCACCCGCCTCCCCGGGACCTGTATCTTTTCCAGCATTGTCTTAATTAGACATTACACATGGACATCCTTTTCTTTATTTTTTACATACTCCATTTCCCATCATGGCGAAAAACGATCTGTGGATGGAGTGGATGCCCATGCGCACTGTAGTCCAAGGGAGGAGTCATCTATCTCGTGACCAAAGACTTCTTCCGAAGACGACAACCTGCAAGCATCCGAGCCCAACACCAGATGGCGATCTTATCCTAAGTGTGTGGCTCTGCAGCTCTACATGCCAAGAACAGATGCATACTGGTAAGTAGCATATTCCTTCCAATTTGTCAAAAAGGTGAGCATTGGATGCGGCAAAAACCGCAGCTAGAGAGGTCAACACCAGCATTCTTCTTGGAAGACCTGCTTGGTTAAGGATCTCAGGATTTAAGCCAGAGGTGCAACAATTTATTCTGAACACACCCTTCGACAAAAAACATCTTTTTGGACCCGATGTTGATCAGGCCTTAGAAAAAAAGAAAGGACACGGAGGTTTCCAAATCTATGGGAGTTCTCCAGTTCCCTCCCAGTAGAGGTTCCTTTCGGCGGTTCTTTTACGAGCAGGGTCTAATACCACACCCTCATACCAAAATACATCCACCTATAAAGGTAACAACCAGTTGTCCCCTTCAAGAGGATTCTTTCGGGGAGGTTACAGAGGGAACAATTCTAAGGGTAGAGGAAAAGGCAGCACGCCCTGCAATTCCCCTTCCCCAAATAAACTGACTTCCCCACACTTCCCCTGACAATACCACACCTGTCAGGGGAAGACTGCAAAAATGTCACCCCATTTGGCGGTCTATAACTACAGACAAATGTGTGTTGGGAATTATCCAACATGGTTATTGCCTGGAGCTTACCACCAATCCGCCAAACATACTACCTTGTGCTCACAAAATGTCACCGGAACATTTACACCTGCTCAAACAAGAAGCACAATCTTTTACTAAAAGGAGCCATAGAGCCTGTACAATATCAAGGGTCTGGATTAAACTCCCTGTATTTTCTAATTCCCAAAAAGGACAGCTCTTTGAGACTTGTTCGAAGCGAAAAGAACGTTGATGCCCCCCTAGAGCACATTCCACTCTCAAGATGGGGGCTATTGCGGCTTTTTAGGGAATATTCCTTTAGCTGACATTTGTAAGGCAGCAACATGGTCTACACCGCACATATTCACCATGCACTATTGTGTAGATGTGTTAGCGAGGCAACAAGCTAATGTAGGCAAAGCAGTACTCCAAACAGTTTCAGACCGGCTAAATCTTAGCCACCGCTTTTGGAGTATACTGCTGTGTATATATAGTCTATGCAAAGCATGTTATCTACAGCTCACATGCTTTGAACGGATAATGTTACTTAACCAGTATGCATCTGTTCTTGGCATGTAGAGCTGTAGATTCACATGCACCCACCCGCCTTCCCGGAACCTGTAGTTTTAGCAGTTCTCTTTACATACATACGCATGGACATCTCTATTCTACACTTACTACCTCCATTCTCACCCTCTGCGGGAAAACAATCTAACAATGGATTCTGTGCCCATGGGCACTATCACTGAAAGGAGGAGTCACCTTACCTTGTGACTGGAGAGACTTCTTTGAAGAAAAACAACTTGCAAACATCCAGACCCAACACTAGATTGCAGGAGTGTGCTAAGCAAGTGAATCTACAGCTCTATATGCCAAGGACAGATGCTTACTGGGTAAGTAACATTATCCTTATGTTGGGAGGAGTTCCAGGTAAGTAAAAGACATTAGGTCGAATTGTTAAATCAGGCAAACTTTTATAGAAAACCATGTTAATATAGGCAAGATCATGGGATGGGATCATTAACCTTCAAAGTAGTAATTGAATGTGTCAATCAAACAGATTGCTGTATGTATAGACCAGGATTACCCTGTTAGAAAACCCTATATTTCTGTTGTGATAAACTCTCTAGGAAAAGAGTTCTCTAGTATATGAATCAATAATCAGATCCCAGACTGAGTACTGAGATCCTTAAGCTAATTTTAATCGACTTATCATAAGTGATTGCTAAACCTGTGATAAGTGCCTTAAAATGTAATGGCTGTCATATGTTAAGGTAATTGGAAAGCTTGCGGATGTCCCACTTTTTTAACAATACATTCGCTATCCATGAAACAGGCTGAAAGTGAACCTATTTGTTTTTGGATAAAATACAAATGGACAAGAAAAGATTGGAAATGGTAAAACACTCAAGGACTGTTTCTCAAATGACCCTGGGAACTGGGCCCTCCCTGTTAAATGTGGTTGCCCATCAGGATAGGGCTCGACCTATTGATTCAGGTTAGGGGCCTATATGCTTCCAGATTTGTTTGCCCTCGGAAAATATGGCAGTGCTAGTATTTGCACATGCCCCTGCGATGGCCATTCAGAATACACACCTTTGCATTTTATCTTTCTTCAAGTTTTATTTTATTTTTCTGAACTATTTTAATGCCTCTGCTGAAACTATTCTGTTTTACCAAATGGACACCTGCCCTGTGTTTTTTTTTTTTTTAACAGATGTTTAATTAGAAGTTTGCTTTGTGTTTTTTGGTTTTTTTTTTTTAAGCGGTTTTCAAATATCGTAGGTCAATATTTTTCTAATAAGTTAAGTTTTGTTCTGTGATTTCATGAGTCTACTTTATTATTGAATAAAAGTGAAATTGAGTACAGAGGTGTTAATATCTTGTTCTCTGACAAATGTTTAAGAGCCAATGGCAATGAAGGGAAATGTTTGCTTTTTTAGTTGTGATGTACATGTTCTCACATTCATGCATTGGCTGCAATTTTTTACTTTGCATAGGCAATTCATAAATCTTGAAGTCCTTATTTACAAAATATTATGTCTTCTTCCGAGTAGCAGCAGTAACTGAGTGAAGTGTACTTTCTAGACGTGGCTGCTGGCTCTTTTTTGGTAGATTAAAAAAAAAAACTATTTTATGATGAGGCATTTAATTTCTTTGTGATGAATTGTTTACCGGACTTAAATAGTCTAAACTTTATCAGGCGAAAAAATAGCGTGGAAAGAGCAAAATATAGGATATTTCTCTAAAAGAATGGCTATTTAATCTCATTGTAATTTTTCAGAACATCGTAGTGTATATTGGAGATCACACCACTAATTGTGTAGAAGTGTAAAATGACTAATTACATAAACAATAATTTTCTAAGAGTCCCTTTTTAATGTTACCTCTTGTTGAACAGCTTCGTATTTTGCCACTACAAATGGATCGACTTTCTACCTAAAAGCTGCTCTTGGACACTCCTACAAGTGTAAAGCGGAAGAGACGCTTAAGATCTCAAAAGAATTTTCAATTAAAACTGTCAACCTTCAAGTCCAGGCATACAACTTTGATGGTGGAAAATTTGGAGCAGGTTAGTTAAGTTTCTGAAACCTGAAATATTTTATGCTTTTATTTAATAAATCTGTAATCTCTATTGATTTTAGTTTGGTTATAAATCGGTATTATGTTATCTATAGGAAGCATAAACAATCTTTAATATTCTCCCTTCTATTGGTAGAGAACACAATGTAATGTCATTTTTCTCCTAGTAAACTCACCAACATGTCCTTCGCCTATGTGGCTGCCATTGTCCTCATCTACTACAGTTGTTTTACTTGGCATCTTCAACTACTTTGGATTCTGCTGATGTTTGTTCTTGGTGGATGAGTGAAGTAACCTGACCTAGTCATGTAGTCATAACCCAAGTTTCTTTGCAACAGTGAGACGCATTCCACCTCTATTTCCTTGCAGTAGCCTTCTCACCTAGCAGCTGAATCTCCTAAACACAAAAAAAAAAAATATATATATATATATATATATATCTCCTCCCCTGTGCATTTTGGACTGCAGCAGGATGATAATCCTCGGATTGAAGAAGCCTTGGAACTTTAATTAGTTTCAGATTTCTTGACTTGTTGAAGTGGATTCTCTGCAAGAGAAGTAGAACGACTAGCTCCTAAGACATTTCTCTACTTAAGGTTTATGACTTAACACTGAGTAGTCTGTGCACCAGAAGAGAAGTTAACCCAGTCAGAGATGTAACCTCCCTCCTCCCACCAGAGTGGTCCTAAGTTCTGGAAAGCCTGTGGGGTCACCTTGCTACTTGATTTGTTTAGAAACTGATGACTTACCTGTATTGATCTGGACATCGAGGAGTCACCCAATGCAAGGCAAGAGAACGAAGGCCCAGCTTACTTTAAGGAGCTACATGGGGCGGCTCTAATGACCGGCTGCCTAAAGGTCAACCCAGGCCAGCTACCCATGAGAAGCAAGATCAGCTCTATCAGAGGAGAAGGTCCATGACCTCTATACAATGTGAGCTTGCTCTTTCCCGGGAGCATCCCATGCCACATGGGTACCTATACTTGCCTCCCTTGAATATCAGTTTAACCAATTGACAGCTCCCCTTTCATCCTTGGCATGTCTTTTGCTGGGTGTAGTAGGACACGCCCTCCTCCCAGGATTCCAGAGTTGGTAGTATTTTTCTGGTTGCTACCATTTCTTGATATTGTAGATCAAAGTGACGGTCATCCCTACCCTTAACTCTGGTACCTCTTGTAGGTGCTTTGTCATTTGGAAGTCCCCTGCAATCCTAAAATCTCGACAACGAAAACGTGCGGAAATATAGGCCCCCTACCTGTTAATACATCTAAACTGATATATAGCAAGTGCAAAGTCACTGTTTAACCTACTCTTAAATAGGACTGCTCTAGAGCAACCATTAAGGAGGGAGTGTAACATCCCAATGTGCAAAATATAGGCATAGCATAGGCACAGATGGTCTGTGGCTTGAGCCCATTTGTTCTATTTGGTCACCTCTTCTGCAGCTCACTTAATTTGGAGAACTTTTGGAAGGGACACCAGATATCTGGATCTTGGGCGCATGTTGGTACGTCTGACGCACAAGGCGGAGAGAAAGACAGGCGAGACATGACCTCCAGAAGCAATGGTACAACCAGAAATCAGTGCTAATCGGAAAAGTCAAATGGGCCTGATTCTGAAGCTTGTTTGTCTTCTTGCTCAGTAGGATAAAGGAATCCCTTATATAAAGGTTAGTAAAGTTGAAAATGTGACTTAGGTGGAATTCACATCTAGCACCCATCAACTTCTTAAGACGTAGCCCTTCTACATGGAGATTGCTGTAGCTAACAAAAGTAGAAAGATTACAGCAAGCACCTCTAATATGTTTAAGGTGAACCAAAGGATGGTTCCAGGAGCAGAAGTTCTGACGTGTGGCTCCAGATAGGGCACAGAGAGAATGGTATCCGAAACTCCTGAGAATGTGTCTTGTTCTCTGATCAGGCTGCCTTTTTGGGAGGATAATCTCTTGCAGCAGCAGGGCAAGGTTCTGCACCTAGGTGAGAACCACATAAAGCACCCGTCATGCTCCATGGTTGAGGCTGCTTCCAGCATCCGACTGCTTCCAAGATGGCGGGCGCGTCGTTCAGTAGTTTCCAGAGAAGCTTGATCCTGCTATTAAACTTGGGAAGAGCTGACATCGCAAAGCAACAGTTTCTTCTTTAGAGCAGACAGCAAAGAGATTTCTTAGTAAGGAAATGCGAGCGCTTTGCCATGTTGTCTGCCTGCATGTTGTCTGCCCTTTCCCCTCTCTGGTGCTCTGAACCCCGCCCGAAGACCAGCTCTTGGTCAGATCAGATCTGCACAGTGGGATCAAAGTGGCAACAACGCTCTGAGTTGAAGTGGAACTTTTTCCTTTAAAATATTGTGAAACTCTATATACAGCCTAGAATTTCCTCACTGTGCATTAGCAACCTTGCAGGACTAATTGAATGTTTAATTAAGAAGAATATTCTCCGTCGGCAGAGAAGCACAGCAGCCAACTGCACGCAGGGAGGGGGGTGGAGAGGGGGAGCCTTAACATTGCAAAGGTTTCAAATGTTTCCAGTGATTCACAGCAACATGAAATATTGCCTAAAATACTCAAAATTAATGCTGTACAGCATGCACTGTTTATTAGCTGTCTACAGCCTGCAGATAGATGTGAGAGAGTGCCAGCTCTCTTGCATGGTATGCCCCCACTTTTTGCTGAATTGCTGAATGTACTTTTGACTGTGCCCTGGACTCCTGCCAATCAGGTGCCCAGGGCCTATGTTCCTTCCTTAAACCCCAAATTGGCAAACCCTGGCCACATGTCCGCCCCTGGTAAATGGTACCCAGGGCCTTGTGACCAGGGCAGGCCTCGAAGGGCTGCAGCACTTATTGTGCCACCCTTAGAGGCCCTGTACCCGAACACAAACACACTGCCCTTGCAGGCTGAGTGTCTGTGTACAAGACAAAACTGAGTCGACATGGCACACATCCCTGTGTGCAATGCCCATAACCTACACTGCCCTGGCATACATCAGCCACCCCTCTAGCTGGGTGCCCTATGCCAGTGGTGTGGGCACAGGAGCATGAGCCCTGCGCCCCTACAGTACCCAGGTCCCTTCCTGGGCACTAAGTGCAGTGCTGCCATTTAAGAGTATATGGTGCTGGGAGCCCGTCAAACACGAACTCCACAGCACCATGATGGGAACACTGAAGACTGAGAAGTTTGGTATCAAACTTCTCAGCACATTAAACCTGCACTGATGACAGTGTGGGATTTAATGTACAAAGCACTACAGAGGGTATCTTAGAGATGCTCCCTAAAACCTAACCTACAATCCCTGTCTTGTCTGAGAGGCTGCCACACTGCAGATATGTTGCTGGACCCCTGGGTGGAGAGCCCCCGCTCTCCTGGGCCTGCAACAATGCACATCCTGGGCGATGTGCTAGGTCTCCTGCCCCAGGATGGGCGGGGGAAGCTTCAAAGGCATGCTGCCTTTGTGAGCTTCTCCAGGCCACTTGCTGTACTCAGCAACTGGCCCCCACCGGTTCTGACCCCCACTCTGGCTGGAAGACTGGCCGGAAACTCCAAGTAAGGACCGGGGATGTGCCAGCTCTTCAACCCCACCCCTCAGGTGGGCGAGGTGAAGCACATCCCCGGACCTTCGCCATCTTGAAGATGGAGAGCCCTACTCAATCAGGACTAGGCCACTTCCCCCTCCCACAGGAGAGTGGCAGGATAGGGGGTGTACCCACCCCAGGACAGGGACCCAGTGGTACCTGCCCTTCACCTACCTGTAACACCCCTAAATTTAGTATTTAGTGGCACCCTGAACCTTCCTTCCTTAGATTCCAAAACCGCAAAGAACATCAAGAAGACCTGCCATGCAGCTGCTAAGAAGACACCAACTGCTTTGGCCCCAGCCCTACCGGCCTGTCGACCCTGAACCTGCTCCTGCTAAATCCCGGCACCTCCTGTGGCCAGCAACCTCACAAACCCCGGAGGACCTGGCTACCTTGTGACTTTGAGCACCTGGAACTCCCACGAGCAGTGGCTCTGCTCAAAGCTAATATCGAACCCCTGGCACCAGCCCGGAACCGCGAATCCTGCACACTCTGCACCCGCCAAGCCTGGCCTGTATTGGAGTGGACAAAGGCCCCTAGGACGTCCCCCCGGTGACTGTGACCCCGAATCCGGCACCCAAGGACCCACCTCGACGCTCCTGACAACACCTGCAGCCTCGGAACCAGGGACCCCCCCCACACACACACCGCGATCAACAAATGGTAAGATTTCCCAACGCCAAAAGGCAACCCGGCACGCGGTACCCTGCGGCGCCCTGTGCCCAACTCCTGGGTACCTACCTATCCCTCCAACTACCCAACTTGCCTCTCGAAGTGGTGGCCACACCTGAAGAATCTTCGTCCCCGAACTTGCAGCCTTTGTTTGTCCTTGAGCTTTCCCATTGAAATCCATTGAGCGCCCGAAGATTCAAAAGCACCCAGCCGCCCGAGTGGCCCTGGCAGTGCAACTTCTACTCCTACTTACTTTCCCATTTGCCCTATGCAAGTGACCAGGAGCCCAGCTCTCACAGCTGCGTGGCCTGCTAGTCAGCAGCCCCCAACCAAGGCCCCCTTGCCTCCCATAGGATAATATTGGGCCTAACTCACTCTGCACCCGGGTGCCGCTGAGGGTGTAACAACTGTACTTACCTGACCCTAAGACACCAGAGTCTGTGCCCAGGATCTTAACTCTGCCAGTCGAGTACTTGCCCAAAAGCCGATAACTCACTTTTCTTCCATAGGGTAACATTGACTGGCTTCTTCTGTAATTTCTTCTAAGTATGGAGTTTCTAAACTCTAAAATATTCACCTAAAATCAACCGAGTAATGAACGGAAATACTCACCTGCTATTAGGAGAGACCCCAGTGCTGGATCTTGGTGCCCAGCACTGACCCTGAAAAGTACTCCCAACCATACTTATCACTAACTCAATTTTATCCCATAGGAAACCATTGACTGTTTTCCTGTGAAATTTCTTCTAAGTGTAGATTTTTGCAAACTACAAATATTTTTAAAAAATCATACCAACTGAGAACGTAATTACTTACCTGTTTTAGATAGATGTCCCAGTACTGAGCCCAGCACTGGATTACAAAAGTAACAAGAACATACTTTACCCGTAACTCGAAGTTTCTTCCATAGGAAACCATTGACTGTTTTTCTGTGAAATTTCTTCTAAGTGTCGATTTTGCAAACTTACAAATATTCCTTAATCACCTGTATAACTTAAACGCAGTTTCTTAAGTGCTTACAGGTGATACACTAGTGCTGGATTCAGGATTCAACACTGACCTAGAAAAAGCAACCATAACCCCACTTACCTGCTAAGTGAATTTCCTTCCATAGGATAACATTGATAATTTGATCAGAAAAAGTTTCTAAGTGTCAACTTTTAAAATAGTAAAACATTGGTTAAAAAATCACAACAGTAACTAAAAAGTATTTATTCACTTGTTTCCAAGAACTGTCCCAGGACTGAATCTAGGATCCAGTCCTGGAGTTAGAAAAGTAATCCTGAGAGTAATCCATTGCATGCAACTTAAAATTCCCATTGAGCTCAATGTATTGCGTTTGAAATTGTGTTGCCTATTGCAACAAACAGTAACTATTGCATTCCAAGTCAATTGTCTTTTGCAAAGTATATAACTAAAGCATCTCATTCTGAGAAAGTATATTTTGATACCTATTGCTGGTTCTAAAATAAAGCTATATATATATATATATATATATATATATATATATATATATATATATATATATATATATATATATATATAATTTTATGGCCGACTGAGCAAGCAATAAAGAAATTTGCACTGAATCGTGGTCCGTGCCTGCTTTGGTATCCCGAGGACTTGGGAGGAGAGTAAGCAGCAGAATCGCATATATATATATATATATATATATATATATATATATATATATATATATATATATATATATATATATATATATATATATATATATATATATATATATTTATACAAACCATTGGCCTAGAGTTCAGTTATTGAGTGTGTGAGAGCATTTGCTGACTGAGTGTGTACAACAAATGCTTTACACTGTCCTCTGATACTGCCTTACTGCTCGACCAAGCTGCCACTTTAGAGAGTAAGGTTATATCTAACTTTAACCTCTGCCAAACCTCTGGGGACTGTGGACTCTGGACTCTGTACACACTGTACCTATTTGGGAACAGTATATATAGAGCCACTTTCCTACATATAGAGGTCCTGTTTTGTAGAGAGCAGAATGGGCACTAGTCAATGCCTTAAACCGAATGCGTTGGTCAACCGAGAGCCAGTGCAAATCCCGAAGAAAATGCTGGATCTACCCTGAATACCCAATAGCATTCTAGCGGCCGCATTCTGAATGATCTGTAGCTTTTTTTAGCTGATAGCAGGGAAGGCCAAAGGAGAGAGAATTGGCATAATCCAGCAGCGAGAGGATAAGAGCGTGGGTCACCACTTCTTCCGGTAGTAGCGGCAAACATTTCTTAAGGAGTTTCAGAGTGTCAAAGCACACTCCTGCCAGTTTATTAATCTGTGTAAGGAATCGAAGGTCCTCGCCGAACCATACCCCCAGATTTTTAGCTGGGCTACCCATTGTTTTTGGCATAGGGTAGCCCTCGGGCCACAGGTGATCCCTAAAATTCTGCAGTAACGACCTGTAGAGGAGAACCTCAGTCTTATCCTGGTTACATTTAAGTTGTGCCTGTGCTAACCATTTAAAAACCTCCGTCAGGCAGTTTTTAGCGGCGTCCAGAGATACCTAATCTTTTTTTCCAGGTAAAGAGCAGCTGGGTATCATCGGCGTAGGCTATGATTTTAGCGCCCAGCCCTTCCGCCAGATAAATCGGTGGTGTCACAAACATTAAAGAGTAGTGGGCTCATTGTTGAGCCCTGTGGAACACCCGTAGTAATACTTCTACGAGTGGATGAAAAAGGCGGCAACCACACTTGCTGTGTTCTGTTAGCTAAAAAGGATTCAATCCAGTTCCACACCTGGCCTGAAATTCCAATGTTGGACAGACGGGCAAGTAGCTGACTATGGGAAACCGTATCAAATGCGGCAGAGGTCCAGTAAAACCAGGGCTGCTCTGCCGCCAGACTCACGGCATTCCCTAATCGCCTCCATCATCTCGACCAGAGCAGTCTCTGTACTGTAAGAGGCCCCGAAACCGGACTGAGCCGGATGCAGGGCACCAGACGTTTCTACAAACTCAGACAGTTGTTTGTAGACTGCTTTCTCACATATTTTGCTCCGCCGGAATGAGTGAGATTGGTCGGTAACTAGCCAAAATGTCTGGGTTAGATGAGGGTTTTTTGAGCAGGGGGGGAGTAATTTAGCCTGTTTCCATACATTGGGCACCGTGGTGGATTGCAGAGACCAATTGATGATGATATTGACTTCAGGGTTAACTACCTCCACCACGGCTGCCAACTGCCTGGCAAGACCGGGATCTGCTGGGGACCCAGATTTAAGCGATTTGAGGATGGCCAGTGTCAGGCAAAGGAATAGGTGTAAACACTGTCAAAGTAGTGTGGGCAGAATCTAGCGCACAGACTGTCTGGGGCGAGTGTTCCGCCAGCCCAGAACAAGCCGGCCCAAAGCTAGCCTGGATGGCTTGTATTTTGTCAATAAAGAAATCCGAAAGCTGCTCTCACCAAGAATTGGAGGCAGGAGCGGCCTTGCGTTCCACACACGGCTTGAGAAAACTCTTGACGATCGAAAAGATTTCCTTAGAGTTGTTCCTAGATTGTGCGATGCGCTCCGCATAAAACAAGCCCTTGGCGCTCTTGACCGCAGCATATTAGCTATTCTGGCCTTTCCTGGGTGCTAATATGGCCAGTGGGCAATAGGCTTGACGCCAACTGCGTTCAAGCTTTTTACACGCTTTTTTCTGTTCTTTTAGTTCGTTAGAGAACCAGCTTTTAGACGGGGTCAATCTTGCTCTCTTGTGGCCCAAAAGTATAGTCAACCGTTACACTGCTATCAAAATCCAACTATGCAGACCTCCTACAGCCTCCGACAATCCCTCGGCAGCAACCGGTCGAGTCTTGGACAGGACACTTCCAAATGCAGCTGGCTCCAGGCATGGGGGCGGTCTGCCACTGGGTGACCTCTAAGGCGGATCAGAGGATTTAATGGACCAGGAGAAGCAAATTAAAAAATGGTCAGACCAGGTGACTGGGAGGGGATCCTGCACCACTATGGGAAAATTGGAACAGACCACATCAAGAGTATGACCCCCCCCGACCCCCCCGCCCGCAATGAGAAGGGGAGTGAACCCATTGTGTTAACTGGGCGAGATCTAAGGAATCTCTCAGTTCGCAAGTATCCGCTGTCTCTTTGCAATCCACATGGATATTGAGATCACCGAACAGCAGAAAGTTAGCAAAATGCAAGGCCCTTGGAACAATGGCTTCATCCAGAGTTGTTAGGAAGGAACTCGCGGGGCCGGGAGGACGATATATTAGTGTAGCCCCTAAAATAAAGTGCGGTGAGATGGTGAGGGCGAAGTCCAAAGCTTTCCCATTCTTAAAATCATGAGATTCTATCTGTGTAAAAGTCCAGTTCTCTCTGAATACCACCGCCACCCCACCTCCTCTACCTGCTTTCCGATCCATTCTGGCTATTTTATAACCTGCTGGGATGGCCAGTGTAATGGCAGGGGCTGGAAACTCATTGAGCCATTTCTCTGTTATAAATAGCAGGTCTAACTGACTATCAGCCATCAGCTCTCCAATGCATGCTTCACCATGGACCAAGCATTAATTAAAGCCGCCTGAATGCACTGCGAATTCAGCAGGCACCCAGGTCATGAATGGTGTGGAAAGTAGCACCCAAGGTATGGTTAAAACTGAAGTTATAAATCTGGCAAAACCTTGCCGAACTGTTTTAGACCCTCTAATCCTGGCCACACCAAGCCATGTGTTCCCCAATCGCCAACATTCCGGAGCTTCTCCTCACCAAACGGACCATGTTTGAATCTGGTTGGCAACGAGCGGCATGGCTGGCGCAGGCCGCTTCCGGGACGCTGACGGGCGCAGACGGGCTTGCCTTTGGTGCACCTTTGGCGCGCCAGCGGCGCTCCCGATGCACGCATCCACACAGCGCGCATGCTTTTGAAGCACTCTGCCCCCAACAACTAGAGCGTGCCGTGCACAAGATGGCGGCCTAGAATGTCAACCCGGGAGTCCGGAGATGCGTGAATGTGGGTAAGTGAAATACTAAAATTCCCCTTTAAAATTGAAGCAGCAGGCAATGTTATTTTAAAAGTAATGTATCAAAATAGAGAGAGACCCCTTTCACAAAAACAAAATGACTGGAGTACTATTAAATGGTTTAAATTAATATATCCCTTGTGTCATTATACAAAAACCAATCTTATCAACATATTATATCCTGTACATGCTCTACTTAATTGTTAAAAGAATCTTATTCTCACAGCCAACACTTAGATCACATTCATTTTATTGCACTTTCTCATATATAGACAAGTCACATCAATTGTGTGACAGTCCTCTTTTTTTTATTATTTTTTCATAAAAACAATGCATCAACAATATATAAAAACATTATAATGTAACACAATATTAACAGAGAAAAAACATGTATTATAAGACACTACAATTTGTCATCAATTGGACAGATTACAAGGAACAATTTATGCACTGGGCCTGGATGAGCTTCTATTGTATCATCTGCAGGACAAAGTGCTTCCACAGATTCTGCCACACAAAAACAAAGGGCGTCGACGCGTTTCGATGGTTATTTCTTATTGTTCCATCTTTTTCAAGACTAGTATTTTGAGTCTCTGTTAGTCACACTTGATAGATTACTACAGCTAACCTGTGTTATGGGTAAATATAGAAAAATCCATATTACACACAGCCAAAATCCATATACAATGCCACCAATTAACATATTATTCTGTACGTTTTATTTTGTACATTCATGTGTTATCCTATACCTCCTTTCATTATTGTCCCAAACTCATCTTTATATATTCCATACCATATTAATCCCCATGTTCAGAGGTCTTGATAATCTTTATTCGTCCTAATCTTGTTCCTCTTACTACTTTTATTTTAGTCTAGAAGATGATTATATCTCTACCCTATTCATATTTTTGTTATTTATTACCACAATAGACAATTTTTTCTATATTATATACATAGGGTTCCATCGTATATCCTGTAATCAACTTATTCCTATCCCACACTAAATCTTAAGTATAAACTTTTTCCTGTTCCCATGGTTTTTGTAAATGTAAACTTAATCTCGCCTGTATTATAATTTTTGTTGTTGGCTTTAAGTTCTTTATTGCAATAGGGCTTAGTGTGCGTTTAATTCCTACTTGGAGCAACCTAAAAAACAGTGATGAAATATCCCACTATTAGGACAGCCTTTCTCTTAGGGCTATATATTACACAATAGCCAGAAATCATACATACCTTACAACTTGATCCTGGAACACAAAATCATTTATACGGGAGTCTCTTAATTGTACGTCAGTTGTCCTTTCAATTACGTGTTTATAGTTCACTCTGGTATGCCTGTAACATCCAAAGAAACACATCGATGGTTTGACACACATTATTATTTTACCAATATGTGCAAAAGGAGCATATTTTTTATTTTATTTAGTTTAATTTTATTTTATATGCCAAAACCGGCGCCATGTCGTACCTTAATGATTAACCTGTGGTGATAGTTTTCCTTCTCATTAGAGGACTTTCCACCTTCTTGTAGGGGGCCAAACGATACTTGCCTCCTTGTTCTCTTGTAATCACCGGCTATTTAAATAGAATATAAAGACAAAGCATGTCTTGATAGACTCATTGCGTTTTAGAAATAGAATCTAATTGCTACTACACCCTCGGGTTGCTATAACTAATTCTTTGCTCACCTTAAAATTTTGATGAAAACAGGCGGAATCCTGCATACGTCTTCTCGCATCCGTCACCTCACGAGGGTGTAGTAGCAATTAGATTATATTTTTAAAAGGCAATGAGTCTATCAAGACATGCTTTGTCTTTATATTCTATTTAAATATCCGGTGATTACAAGAGAACAAGAGGCAAGTATCGTTTGGCCCCCTACAAGAAGGTGGAAAGTCCTCTAATGAGAAGGAAAACTATCACCACAGCTTAATCATTAAGGTACGACATGGCGCCGGTTTTGGCATATAAAATAAAATTAAACAAAATAAAAAAGATGCTCCTTTTGCACATATTGGTAAAATAATGTGTGTCAAACCATCGATGTGTTTCTTTGGATGTTACAGGCATACCAGAGTCCACTATAAACACGTAATTGAAAGGACAACTGACGTACAATTAATAGACTCCCGTATAAATGATTTTGTGTTCCAGGATCAAGTTGTAAGGTATAGATGTTTTCTGGCTATTGTGTAATATATAGCCCTAAGAGAGAGGCTGTCCCAATGGTGGGATATTTCATCACTGTTTTTTAGGTTGCTCCAAGTAGGAATTAAACGCACACTAAGCCCTATTGAAATAAAGAACTTAAAGCTAACAACAAAAATTATAATACAGGTGAGATTAAGTTTACATTTACAAAAACCATGGGAACAGGAGAAAGTTTATACTTAAGATTTAGTGTGGGATAGGAGTAAGTTGATGACAGGATATACGATGGAACCCTATGTATATAATAACACTATAGAAAAAATTGTCTATTGTGGTAATAATAATAAATAACAAATATGAATAGGGTAGAGATATAATCATCTTCTAGACTAAAATGAAAGAAGTAAGAGGAACAAGATTAGGACGAATAAAGATTATCAAGACCTCTGAACATGGGGATTAATATGGTATGGAATATATAAAGATGAGTGGGACAATAATGAAATAAGGTATAGGATAACACATGAATGTACAAAATAAAACTTACAGAATAATGTTAATTGGTGGCATTGTATATGGATTTTGGCTGTGTAATATGGATTTTTCTATATTTACCCATAACACAGGTTAGCTGTAGTAATCTATCAAGTGTGACTAACCGAGCGACTGAAAATACTAGTCTTGAAAAAGATGGAACAAGAAGAAATAACCATCGAAACGCGTCGACGCCCTTTGTTTTTGTGTGGCAGAATCTGTGGAAACACTTTGTCCTGCAGATGATACAATAGAAGCTCATCCAGGCCCAGTGCATAAATTGTTCCGTGTAATCTGTCCAATTGATGACAAATTGTAGTGCTTTATAATACATGTTTTTTCTCTTTGTCAATATTGTGTTACATTATAATGTTTTTATATATTGTTGATGCATTGTTTTTATGAAAAAAGTTTTTAAAAAGAGGACTGTCGCACAATTGATGTGACTTGTCTATATATGAGAGTGCAATAAAATGAATGTGATCTAAGTGTTGGCTGTGAGAATAAGATTTCTTTTAACAATTAAGTAGAGCATGTATAGGATAGAATGTGTTAAGATTGTTTTTTGTATAATGACACAAGGGATATATTAATTTAAACTATTTTAAAAATAATCACAGCACTTTCTAAAAAACAAAATCAGTCTTAAAAACAGAATGACACCCAAATCGGCAAATCAAACGAAAATAGGGAGCCAGAGATAGCAGTGAGCACCACCACTCTCCCCTAATACCGGATTATCAATTTTTAAAAAAATCACAAAAGCGCTGCACCCGAACCTGCGCAATGTCTAATTTTTGGATATTGAGCAGCGACCGCTGAGAGTATTGGATTTACTACTTGAAGTATATGATGTCATCTTGGCAACCAATTGTACTCTACAAAGACTGTATACGTCCTGCAGATGGGACAAATATAAGCTTCAAATGAGTAGCCGCTTTCAAAGGGCAAATGGGTAACCCTTGGGAGAGGGGTTGCTCCGTTCAGGCAGAGGGGTTGCTCCACTGTTCAGGGAGTCAGGCTGGCACTAGGTGTGAGAAGATGGCCTGGTATATGCTGTCCACTAATTTAATGGGGCACCCTGTACCAGTCCACATGACCCTTATGATGTAGAGGTCAAAGATAACCTTATTGAAGGCTATCCTAGTGGTAGCTGAGGAGGAGCCTTCAGGCTTAATCTTGAAGGAATGTAAAGCAGCTTGTTTTACCAGAATATCCCCTCCTGAATGACTAAATGAAGAACCACACAAAAGTTATATAAAAAAATATGTATTTGTTAATATAACTCTCTACACGAGGATCGAACACAAAGCTCACAATACTGGATCAATAGAACAGTTGTAAGTAGCACAATACACAGCGGTCTCCAGGGGGAGACCGAACCATATACTAAAATAGTGGTAGAACAATCACGACTTGACTAGACAGTGCCTAGAGCATGTAGAATCGCTGGGACCCCAAGGGAGATTCTTCTGTTGTCTTAAGTGCCCCACAGGTCCTGCACGGAGCCTGTATGGAGTCACATCGCAAACTAAGCTTTGGAAGGAAAGGGGGACGAAGTCAAGCCAGTCGAGGTCCAGCAAAGTCCAAGTGTCCAGATGGTCGAAGGGCAGTGGCTTCTTCTTTGTAGAATCTTGTCCACGTAAAATCTAATGTCCTGTAGCCAGGTAACCTGATTTTAGAGCGACATTCCGCCCCAAGACCGGTGGCACAGCCAAATGCTGCCTTTTCACTACTTATCCACATAGTTCTACTCCTTTTTACTCCATGTACTCATTTGATTGATCAAATCCTTCACTTAAATCCAATGGTTTCCAAACGCAAAGTGATGCAATTTTCGTTGGTTTCTCATGCTCAAGATGTGTCCATCCGTACCTCTCTTCGAACACGTACAGCCGCATTGTTCATCCAAAGCAGTATTTATTAAAAACCCAATGCATTTTGGGCCACTCTGGCCCTTTGTCAGGGGTAACTACAAACAATAAAATGAGCGTTATTATTCCATAGACCAGTATGTGTGCAAATACTATTTGTTGTACCCCAATCCCTTATATCCATCACCTTTCAAGCTATCAAATTTATGAACTGAATTCTCGGGTATAACATCCCCTTTGTTTTCACAGAGAACCTCTTGCCAGATTCCATCCCGTCTCTTTACAAAACTTCGTATTCCTATGTTAATGACCCCCACTTCATCCCAACATTAGCCTGGGCAGCCTTCAAACTATACCGTTTTACTTTCACATGCTGTCAATTTCACCCTCCTCTAGGGTGCAAAAATTATTGAAATTCTTCCCTTTAAATGTCAGACCCTCGATTTTTACCTTCCTTGCTTATGTCTAAACTGTGAGCCCTCACTTGATTGCTGTTATTTATCACGTGTGTTCAAAAAAGTCTCCCTAACGGAATACCGGCAACTGCGTTTTCATTCTCAAATCCCAATTAAGCGCGCATAACTCTCTGCACGTTAATAATATCCTATCCACCTTTTTAAATACCCTTTATCACAAACTCTTGTATTCCTTCTTCATCGCTGTACTATTTATTTTTGCCTCGCGTACCTGCCAAAAAGCAATCCGTCCTAGTCTCTTTCCAGGGAAATAATTCCCCGTTTTCACCCACCCACATTTAAACGCACCATTACTCCAGTATTGGAACCTTTCATAGATTCACATGCCTGAATCATTCCCCGTCGTCGAGACGGGAGTCTCCGGTACATAAAAAAGCATTGCTTAGTATCATAGCAAACAGAAAAAAGGCCTCGGCCCATTTTCCTTTGCAACCCATAACCTTCGTTATGTAAAAAAGGACTAAACTTGTCCCTGAACCAATCAGAGCCTCTCACCCTCTAGAACACTCCTGAGAGAACCTTCTGCCCTCAGATTTTCTACCGCACGTTGTGCTAGGGAGTCTCCTTTCAGCTCTGCTCAAATTCTACAGTTGGTTCTAGATAGAGGAGATTTTTTTTCAACTGAAATTTCTACATCATCTTGGAGAATGGCTGATAAGGAAAAGAAAGGCTTGTTTAGGGCCTGTGCCACCTGTTCAAAGAAGAGATTATATACTGACGATCCTCATAAAGACTGTATATACTGCCTTTACCCACACCACCAGGCGAAGGAGTGTAAGGTATGTCGCACCTTTTCTAATAAGACTGAGGGATCGTGAAGGCAGACTTAATTTGGCTCCAAAAACTTAATACCAGGAAGGACGTCGTGTCTAGTGACAGTGATGAGGCGTCATCTGTTTCAAGGAGATCTCAGAAGAGAGGCAGATCTCCTCAGGCTCATACCTCAGGGGAGAAGCCTGAGAAGGCTCTTAAAAAGACCACTTCTGGATCTTCAGAGGGCAGTCCCTCAATCTCCTAAAACTAAAGAAAAGGAGAGCAAGGGTCATGCTTCAGGGGTGTAACAGTCAAAGAAAACAATTTCTGAGCCTTCAAAATCACCCCTTAAAATTAAACATACGCTTAAAAAGCCAGCGTCTACTTCACCTGAGAAGTTAGAAAAATCTACATTGTCGACGGGATCGTCGACGAAGAAAGTAGCGTCGTCGACGAAGAGTGAAGTAAAAGTCATTATTAAAGCTATCCTCTCGTCGACTATGGCATCGTCGACGGCAGTGTGGACGACGAGAGCGTCGACGACAATGACAACCACCACAACTACATCGTCGACAGCACTGTCGACAACGACTATGATGTCTACAGCGTCAACGACGGCATCGACGGTGTCGTCGGCGGTTACTATGGCAATCTCGTCGACGCGCTCGTCGACTAGGGAAAAAACCCCAGAAAAGCGGGATTTTGCCAGGAAAAGGATTACCCCGGATATTACGTCTCCTAGTAAGGTAACACCTCTGGTTCCATCCCATTTATTGGAGGAGGAGGATTCGCAGGAGGATGATAATGAGGGTCCATTTGGCTATGCAAGTAGCCCCTCTCAGTTACATGTTAAATGTCAGGAGGATGACTGGGAGGATGAGTATGGGGGTTATCAGGACTGGCCCCGACAACATGATCAGGAAGAGATGGTGAATGTTCCAGCTTCTCTTCTGACAGATTTGCAGTTCCATGTTGGATGATTACAAGAAAAGGCATACTTAGCCTCAGTCTATCCAAAGGATGCCAGTGGCTCCGGCGCACTCTCTTCCATGTACACCAGTGCGAAGACAGGAGGTACCGGTTCCGAGGCCAATATCACCTTTGCCGCAGCCGGTTCTGGACACATCTGAGGATGAAGAGCAGGAGGAAGGGGAGATAACAGATCCTAGTAAGGAATGTGATGAGTATTTGATTCCGTCCCCTTCATCTCCGTCACCAAGACCTGTGGACTCCCCTCCGGAGGACATTGGAGGGTTCCATAACCTGATGGAAAGAGCCGCGCAGAAATTTGCGCTCTGTCATCAGATAAAGCAGAATGCTTTTTGTATGATTTCAAAGACCTGTTTCGCAAGACTGTTAGATCTCTTCCAATTGTGAGTCATCTATGGGAGGAAGGTCTCAAAGTGATGGAGACGCCAGCAACGGTTACGCCAGTGCTTGCTAGGCTGGACAAAAAATACAAAGCGCCTTCCGATGCTCCGGCTTGCTTATTAGGTCACCCCAAACCAGACTCGGTTATAACTCAGGCAGCGCAGCAAAAATCGAGGAATCAGTCTGCTCCAATTTCGACTCCACCGGACAGAGGGTAGGCGCTTGGATAATGCAGGGACAAGGTTTTCATCCATGTCTGCTCTTCTGGTCAAGGCAGCAAATGCCCTAGCCATCCTGGGCAGGTATGATAGGCAGATGGGGTGCGACCTATCACCATACATTGATAGCATACCTGAAGCGGACAGACAAGAGGCCAGGAAAATCCTCCAGGAAGGTGAAAGGACTTCGGCTGAAGTCAGATTGTGCAATGGACATTGCGACCACGGCCTTCAGATCCCTGGGAGGAGCGGCTGTTTTACGCAGACAAGGATGGTTGAGAGCAACATAGTTTAGGCCGGAAGTCCATAATAAGATCTTGGATCTTCCGTTCAATGGGGAAGATCTGTTGGGAAACCATGTGGATGAGGCCTTAGAGTATCAAGCAGGATACGGAAACAGCGAAATCTCTGGGATCATTACAGTATAGAAAAGTTCCTTTTCGTGGCTCACGAGGTAGGGGCCAACCTTCTTATAGAGGAGGTTATCAACAAGGCCGCTATTCTTCCTACTCCACATCATCTCAACCATATTGTCAACAATATTCACAGACAGACAGGAGGTTTCACAAAATCTACTCCTAGAGGTCGAGGAGGTCGCCAAGGGAAAGACACCACCCGAAGACAATGACATTCTGTTGACACTTACTCCTCATGTCGCATATTCCCCTGGGTGGAAGAATTTCCTATCATCAAAATTGGCAGCAGATAACGACGGACCAATGGGTCCTCCACATAATACAATTCGGTCATATTCTAGAGTTTCTAGAAATTCCCCCTTGTTCACCTCCAAGATTTCAAGAGGTCAAGTATTTACACCAGATGCGTCAAATTCGGACAATGCTCCGAAAGGGAGCAATAGAACCGGTACCGAATTCCCAGAAAGGAAGGGGATTTTATTCCCGGTTTTTTCTGATCAAGAAAAACATTCTTCAATGGCGCCCCATTTTGGATCTCAGATCCCTAAATGCTTACCTCAAGGATCAGACCTTCAGAATGATCTCCCTCGAGGATATTCTGCTGCTGTTAAACCCAGGGGATTATATGACCAAACTGGATTTACGGGATGCGTATTTCCATATCCCAATCCATCCTTCACACCGGCAGTACCTTCGGTTTGTGGTGGCCGAAGATCATTACCAATTCAAGTTGCTTCCTTTTGGTCTGAAATCGGCCCGAGGTTTTTTACAAAATGCCTGGCTCCAGTGGCAGCGGTTCTAAGGAGACAGAAACACCAAGTGTTTGCTTACCTCGACGACTGGCTAGTCAATGCTCCATCGAAAGCGTCAGCCCAGTTGTCAACAGAGGCTTGCATAGAACTATTTGCCAGATTAGGCCTCACTCTAAACGAGGAGAAGTCAACTCTGCAACCGTCAAGAAGTATAACTTTCTTGGGAGCAATTCTGGATACGGAGGGAAACGGAGCGTTCCCCTCCGAGGAGAGACAGCGGGGAATAATATCTCTATCCCAGGCGTTTATAAAAAGGTCTCTTTCAGTACGCAAGTACAAGTCATTGCTGGGGACGATGTCATCTTGCATTCCCCTCATACCTTGCTGCAGGCTACGGATGCGTCCGTTACAAGAGCAGTTGGATCTTCAGTGGCAGAGGCGCCAGGATCCTTCGAGGATATAATCAGAGTGACGCCGATCATGATCCACGAGGCGACATGGTGGACCCGAAAACGAAACATCTCGCAGGGTCTTTCTTTCCTGACTCAGCCAGCTCCATTGGTGATCATGACGGATGCGTCCTTGGAAGGATGGGGAGCATTCCTTCAGGATCTGCAGGTCAGCGGTCGTTGGAAAGCAGACGAACAGCAATTGCATATCAACCTTTTGGAGCTCAGAGCCGTCCGCTTAGCATTGTTGGCGTTCTTGCCAAGGATTCAAGGTGCAGCCGTGTTTGTAAGAACAGACAACACAACAGCAATGCACTATTTGAACAAACAGGGAGGAACAAGATCACTCTCCCTGTCTCGGGAAGCCCAGTGGATATGGGAATGGGCTCTACGACACGAAGTATCCATTACAGCGGAACATCTTCCAGGGGACCAGAACACCAAAGCGGATACTCTAAGCAGACTAAAGTCGGTCTGTCACGATTGGGAAATCGACAACGGGATTTTGAACAACATCTTCCAGAAATGGGGAACTCCAACAGTAGATCTGTTTGCGACGAGAGAGCAGAAAATGCCGGTTCTTCGCAAGCTGGCTTCCCCAACGGGGATCTTGGGGAAATGTGTTTTTGATGGCATGGTCAGGCATCTTTGCCTACGCCTTTCCTCCAATTCCCCTCCTGCCGCGGGTTCTTATGAAGATCAAGAAAGAACCATGCAGGTTAATCCTGATAGCTCCGTGGTGGCCCAGACAGCATTGGTTTGCGGAGCTTCTTCTACTGTCAGAGGAGCGCCCGATTTGCCTGCAGCCGATACCGTCTCTGCTGACAATGTTCCAGGGGGAAGTTCTGCATCCGGATCCGAAATCTCTACATTTAGCAGCCTGGCTCCTGAATACTGTGAATTTCAGCATCTGAATATCCCTACGGAGTGCAGGGAGATTCTATCTAGAGCCAGAGCGGATAGTACAAACAAGACATATCGGATGAAGTGGAAAAGGTTCTGTTTATGGTGCAGAAGGTCTAACATTCATTCGCTGCTATCAAAAGCTCACGAGATTATTCCATACCTCTTGCTTTTGGCTAAGTCCGGTTTGGCTCATGCATCTATAAAGGTACACCTAGCTGCAATTTCACGCTTTAGAAGAACGGCCTCTGGTCCGTCTCTGTGGTCTGCTAGAGTCATCAAGCAATTTATGAAAGGTCTGTTCCGAATTTTCCCTCCAATAAAACCGCCACCACCTCTCTGGCAATTGAACGCCGTTCTTTCCCAGTTGATGAAACAGCCCTTTGAGCCAATTCACAGGGCGGAACTGAAATTTCTTTCCTGGAAAGTTGCGCTTCTCATTGCGCTCACTTCAGCCAGGAGAGTGGGGGAGATTCAGGCTCTCACGATCCAAGAGCCTTTCTTGCAGTTCAAGGAGGACAGGATAATACTCAGGACTAATCCAAGATTCATCCCTAAGGTTCCAACTGACTTTCATTTGAACGAACTTTTAATTCTCAAAAGATTTTTTTCCACAACCATCAACAGCGGCGGAAAGAGCTCTCCACTCGCTGGATGTCCAGCGTTGTTTGAAATTCTATTTGCAGAAAACTAAGCCTTTCCGCAAGTCTTCACAGCTTTTTGTGGCCTACAACGCACCTAGGAAGGGTTTCCCTTTGTCAAAGAGGAATTGCCAGATGGATATCAAGTGCCATAGGGTATTGTCATCAGGCAACTGGCCGACCTTTGAATGCATAAGTCCGTGCACATTCTACAAGAGCAGTCTCCACCTCTACTGCTCTATTTGCAGGAGTACCGATCCAGGATATCTGCAGGGCGGCGACCTGGACGAGTGTGCACACCTTCACCAGGCATTACTGCTTGGATGCAGCCACAGAGATGTGGCGGTGGGAGAAGCGGTGCTGAGGAACCTTATCCAGTAACGGTGAGCCTTCTTTACCATCCCTCCTTCGTTATGTACTTTGGCACATTTTATTGTTTATTGTATTACCATTTGCAAAGAAATTTTGATATGTGGAATTTGGTTTACAGATACCATTTTTATCACACTGTATAGGTTTCCTGGATTCACTTTCTAGGTAACAAAACATGTGCATTTATTTACTGCTCGCTATTCAGATTCAGGCATGTGAATCTATGAAAGGCTCCAATACTGGAGTAAGAAAACAAGTTATTTACCTGTAACTGTCGTTCTCCAGTATTGGACCTTTCATAGATTCACATGCAACCCACCCTCCTCCCCTGAGAGGCTCACCTCGGATTTAGCACAAAGAGTGTTATTGCACAGGTGCACGAAAATCTGAGGGCAGAAGGTTCTCTCAGGAGCGTTCTAGAGGGTGAGAGGCTCTGATTGGTTCAGGGACAAGTTTAATCCTTTTTTACATAACTAAGGTTATGGGTTGCAAAGGAAAATGGGCCTAGGCCTTTTTTCTGTTTGCTATGATACTAAGCAATGCTTTTTTATGTACCGGAGACTCCCGTCTCGACGACTAGGAATGATTCAGGCATGTGAATCTATGAAAGGTCCAATACTGGAGAACTACAGTTACAAGTAAGTAACTTGATTTCTTCATGTCGAGGACCCTTCCACGTTGTTAATGACTCATTAACAATCTGTTATCCAGTATTAGTGGTGTCTTTCATAGATTCACATGCCTGAATCATTCCCCGTCGTCGAGACGGGAGCCTCCGGTACATAAAAAAGTAATGTCCTATAGACATACATAGAGAAAAATAGGCCTAAGGGCCTCCCCTTAGCCGCCTATCCTAGTCCTTATGTAAAAAGGACCAAACTCTTAGAGTCAGCCAATCAGCTATCACCTCCCTCTAGAACCTTCCTGGCAGGAGCCTCAGTCCCTCAGATTTTCTACCGCACGTTGTGCTAGGGAGTCTCCAGCCGGAGTTCTCCTCAGGATCTCTTTCAAGCCAGATTATTCACGTTTTTGGTGACTTTTTCCTTCAGGATTTCAACGCTGACTACTTCAGGCCTCTTATTGCTGCAGTGAGTGTTTATTTCATCTACAACTCCTGGCATGTCTGAATCCCAGAAGAAAGCCCTTTTCAGGGCTTGTTCTTCATGTGGGAAGAAGAGGCTGCATGTGGACGACAAGCATGAACTATGCTTGTATTGCCTTTATCCGGACCACGTCCCTAAGGACTGTAAAATATGTAGGTCTTTTCCACATAAGACCTTGAGAGACAGGGAGGGCCGCCTGCTTATCTGGCTGGACAGGCTCAAGGACAGAGACAGTGTGGTGTCCTCAGAGGCGAGCTTTTCCGGAGCCTCTGAAGTCTCCCTGAAGAGGCCGAGAGTGACATCTCCTGGCCCCTCAGACGCTCCTCCTAAGAAGACACACAAGACGTCTTCAGAGGCAAGATCTTCGAAGTCTTCAGCGTCTGGCAAGGTCTCTCTCACTTTAAAGAAGCCTACTCTGTCGGCCACAAAAATTGCGACACCATCCTCTGCGCAAAAAAGGCCATCAGGACATGTCTCCACAGCAACGACGACCGTGTCCACATCCACAGCGGCGTCAGTCCGCTCGTCGACGACAACAACCCCTTCATCGTCGTCTGCAGGTACCCCTATCTCGTCTATTATACTCTTAAAACCGTCTAAATCATCGTCGACGACGAAGATAGTCCCGTCGAGGACCTCGTCGATGAGGAGCCCTCCGTCGACGGAAGAGTCGACGACTAGGATATCAATTACGAGCGCGTCGACGGCGAAGATGTCGACGAAGATGTCGACGACCAAGGCATCGTCGACGACCAAGGCATCGTCGTCGAAAGCGTCGACGACGGAGGCGTCGACGACGACTGAATCGTCTACGACCGCATCGTCGACGAAGTCTTCGTCGACGAGGACCCCGTTTGTGACAGCCATACCGTCGGCAACGGAGCCATCGACGGGAATGTTGTCGTCGTCCATGGGACAGAAAACCACGGAGGTTTCTGTGCAAGGATCTGCTGGCAAACTTTCCAGACCACAGATTACCCCGGAAACAACATCTCCAAGCAAGGTCCAAACCAATTTGCCTCTGGAGATTCTGCAGAGCGAGGAGTCCGAGGAGGAGCTCTTTCAGCAAGCTACTTCCCCTTCCGAGCTGTTTGTCAAATACCAAAGCACGGACGAGGAGCAGGAAGATTAAAGCGCGCAGGAGCGCCCCGTCCAGGAACCGGTCCGCACGGAGGTCACTCCAATGGTCTGCCTCCCTCTGGCAATAGTTAAGGACCTCAAGTTCCTTATCAGGGATTACAAACAACGTTTCCCAGAACCACCAAGGATGGATACAGGGGTCCCAATGCCAACTACAAACCCCCCATCGACAGCCCCAAGGCAATCACGGCCGGTTACGAAGGTCTGCCACGAGCCGCCACCTCAGGTGATAGTCATCGGATGAGGAGGCTGAGGAGATGGAAGAGGGAGAGGTCCAGGGAGACCAAACAGACCAGGATGAGGAGGAGGAGTATGTAGCATCTTCACCACCTTCCCCACAACCGCGCCAGGCGGATTCACCACCTGTGGACATTGGTGGTTTTCATAAGCTCGTTGAACGGGCTGCAACGCGCTTCCATATGGTCATGGAGTCGGCGGAGACGGAATGCTTCCTCCATGACTTTAAAGAGCAGACAAAGAAAACGACCAAATCAATCCCTATCATCGACTTCCCCTGGGACCAGGGAAAGAAGTTGATGCTGACCCCAGCCTCAGTTCCTGCGGTTGTTCCGCGCCTGGATAAGAAGTATAAGGCACCGTCCACGGCACCAGCTTGCCTGACTGGCCACCCGAAGCCGGATTCTGTAGTGACTCAAGCAGCCCAGAAAAATTCTCGAAATCCCTCCTCGCCTCTGTCAGCACCACCGGACAAGGAGGGCAGAAAATTAGACACTATAGGCAAAAGGTTTTCGACCACTTCGGCAATGACCATCAAGGTGGCCAATTCCATAGCCCTTTTAGGGCGTTATAACCGCCAACTTTGGGAGGATATTGCCCCATATTTAGAAGAACTTCCGAGTGCGGTTCATGATGAGGTGAAGGCACTACTGTCCGAAGGCCAGACTTCTGCGGCCGAGATTATCGACTGCGCCATAGATGTAGCCATGACAGGCTTTCGCCAACTGGCTGGGGCTGCAGTCCTGCGCCGTCAAGGATGGCTCAAGGCGACATCGTTCAGGCAGGAAGTACAGACGAAGGTGCTAGATATGCCCTTCGACGGACAGCATCTATTTGGAGATAAAATAGACGAGGCGCTACAAGCCATTAAAAAGGACACGGACACGGCTAGAGCGCTTGGAACCCTGCAGGCAAGGAACCAGTCCTTTAGAGGCAACAAATCTAGAGGTCAGTCCTCCTACAGAGGATCCTTCCAGAATAAGTCCTCTTATTCTTTCCAGAATAAGACCCAGTACCAGCAAAAGCATCAACAGGGTCGACAGTCATCTTACGGAAGATCTAATTTCAAGGGTAAAAACCAGAAGAGGGGCACCGGCGGACGCCAGTGACCGCTTACTCCAGCCAGTCCAGCTACCATCTTCTTCTTCACAAATTGGAGGAAAATTGACCCATTTCCTAAAAAATTGGCGCATCATCACCTCAGATCGTTGGGTGCTCCAACTCCTCAGATTCGGCCATTCCCTAGAATTTACTGCCACCCCGCCTACAACCCCTCCCCGCAAGTTTCCACACAGACATCTGCGGCTGCTGCTCCGGGAAATATCGGAGATGTTACGCAAGGGAGCAATCGAGCGAGTTCCATCAGCTCAGAAGGAGAAAGGATTCTACTCCCGTTTCTTTCTGATACGAAAGAAAGAAAAGAAGTGGAGGCCTATCTTGGATCTCAGAGCACTCAACTCTTTCCTGAAGAGTCAGTCGTTCAGGATGGTGACGCTCCAAGAAATCCTAGGCATTCTGGAGGAAGGAGATTTCATGACATCCTTGGATCTTCAGGATGCTTACTATCACATCCCGATTCTCAGGGGGCACAGAAAGTTTCTACGTTTCGAAGTGGCAGGACAGCACTACCAGTTCAAGGTCCTCCCGTTTGGCCTCAAATCCGCTCCGCGGATTTTCACCAAGTGCCTTTCTCCTGTGGCAGCTTTCCTACGTCAAATGGGTCACCAAGTTTTCCCCTACCTAGACGACTGGCTGGTCAAGGCGCCCACGGCCGTAGGCGCAACCAAATCCTCCAACGCTTGTACCAATCTTTTCCAACATCTAGGACTGACACTCAATCTTCAGAAATCACATATGTCCCCAACGAGAAGCATCACCTTTCTCGGGGCTACCTTAAATACGGAATGTGCGAGAGCATTTCCTTCAGACGAAAGAAAACACAGGATCATATCGCTGGCCAAGACGGTGGCATCCAGGAAATCCCTGAGGGTTCGCACCTTCAAGTCACTCCTGGGAATGATGTCTTCATGTATACTACTGATCCCTCACTGCAGGCTCCGGATGCGTCCACTGCAGGAGGCTCTCTCGAACCAGTGGACTCAGAGTACAGGTTCGTTCGAAGACATTATAAGCATAACACCGCAAATATCCAAGAGTCTCGAGTGGTGGAAGGACTCCACAAACCTCTCGAGAGGACTACCGTTCCTGCTCCCAGCAGCGCCACTGGTGATCACCACAGATGCATCCCTAGCGGGCTGGGGAGCTGTCCTTCAGGACCTCAGAGTAAGTGGCAAATGGTCGGATCTGGAACAACGCCTCCATATCAATCTGCTGGAGTTGAGGGCTGTGTATCTAGCGCTGCAGGCCTTTTTACCACGCATCCAGAACTCCCAGGTGCTCGTCAGAACGGACAACACCACGACGATGCATTATCTGAACAAGCAGGGAGGAACGCGTTCGCTCACTCTATCGCGCGAATCGCAGAAGATCTGGAACTGGCTTGTTCTCCATGGGATCACCCTCAGGGCGGACTACGTCCCGGGAAAGGACAACACCATTGCGGACTCCCTAAGCAGGCAGAAATCCCTCTCCCACGAATGGGAGCTCAACGAGAGTGCACTAACACACGTATTCTCGGAGTGGGGGGTTCCAGTAATCGACCTGTTCGCCACCAGGGAGAACGCCAAATGCCCAAGCTACGCAAGTTGGCATCCCCAACCGGAGTCGCTCGGAAATGCCTTTTCCATAGGCTGGTTCAGCGTATTTGCGTACGCTTTTCCACCGTTCCCGATGATTCCCAGGGTCCTCAGGAAGATGAAGGCGGAGCCCTGTACTCTAATTCTGATCGCCCCGTACTGGCCGAGGCAGCACTGGTTCTCAGACCTTCATCGCCTCTCCATCAGGACACCGATTCGTCTAACACAGCACCCGAACCTACTGACGATGTCCAACGGGCAGGTGCAATACCCGAACCTCCAATCGCTCAGGTTATCGGCCTGGCTCCTGAGCACAGAGTTCTGCCATTTGAACATCCCGCAGGAATGCAGGGACGTGCTAGCGAAAGCGAGGGCGGACAGTACCAACAAAACCTACTCTCTCAAATGGAAACGCTTCTGCGTTTGGTGCTCGGAGAAGGGCCTGAGACCACTTCATATCACGCCCGAACAGATATTGCCATATCTCTTGCTCTTGGCACAGTCCGGATTAGCGCATGCATCCATAAAGGTGCATCTGGCGGCAATTTCACGTTTTACCAGGACTTTCAAAGGCCCGTCTCTCTGGTCCAGTAGACTTGTTAAACAGTTCCTTAAGGGTCTTTATAGGTCCTTTCCAAGACCTCGAAGGGTTCCACCGACATGGCACCTCAACTTGGTCCTTAACCAACTCATGAAGCACCCTTTTGAACCCATCCACCGAGCTTCCATCAAGTACCTCTCATGGAAAACTGCTCTATTACTCGCTCTAACATCTGCCAGGAGAGTCAGCGAGTTGCAAGCTCTCTCCATTCAGGAGCCGAGGACAAATCCCAAGTTTATACCGAAAGTGCCTTCAGACTTTCACCTCAACGAGCCGGTGGTCCTACGCTCCTTCTTTGCAAACCCTACCACGGCTGCAGAAAGGACGCTCCATTCTCTGGATCTCAAACGGTGTCTTAAGTTTTATATAGACAAGACAAAAACCTTCAGAAAGTCTTCGCAGTTATTTGTGGCCTACAGCAGACCAAGGCTGGGTATGCCGCTAACAAAACAGAGCATTTCAAGGTGGATCTCTTCTGCAATAACGTTCTGCCATGAAGGGGCCGGACGGCCGTTGCGAAACAGGGTGGAAGCACACTCCACCAGAGCGATGTCCACATCAGCAGCACTGTTCGCTGGAGTGCCGATTTTGGACATCTGTAGAGCGGCGACGTGGAAGTCACCGCATACCTTCTCCAGACACTACTGCCTGGATGCCGAACTTAAAGGACGCGGCAGTGGGCCAGGCGGTGCTCCGCCATCTGTTCCAGTGAGGTGAGCCTTCCAACAACCCGCCTTCCTGGTATGCACATTCTTTACTGTTTTACTGTTGGTTGTATGCCAATGTTTCAAACTGTTATGGTAATATGTGTATTATCTAAAATAACTATATGGCATGTTACATCAGAAATGTGCATAATGTATTGCTAACTACTCTGATTCAGGCATGTGAATCTATGAAAGACACCCCTAATACTGGATAAGAAACGCGTTACTTACCTGTAACAGCAGTTATCCAGTATTGGTGTCTTTCATAGATTCACATGCAACCCTCCCGCCTCCCCTGGAAGGACTCACTTCTCTCTCTAACTGTATTACGCCTACTTAGCTTGGTGCGTACGAAAATCTGAGGGACTGAGGCTCCTGCCAGGAAGGTTCTAGAGGGAGGTGATAGCTGATTGGCTGACTCTAAGAGTTTGGTCCTTTTTACATAAGGACTAGGATAGGCGGCTAAGGGGAGGCCCTTAGGCCTATTTTTCTCTATGTATGTCTATAGGACATTACTTTTTTATGTACCGGAGGCTCCCGTCTCGACGACGGGGAATGATTCAGGCATGTGAATCTATGAAAGACACCAATACTGGATAACTGCTGTTACAGGTAAGTAACGCGTTTCTTCCGCCCTCCCTAACCAAAGCCCTGCCCTCCGTTTCTAAACACTGCGATTCCCATAATACACTAAATCAGCTTGACATAACCTCACTGTTGCCAGGTAACCCATTTTATACCCACGGGAAAGGGTTGGACCGATTCAGGGGACCCCTCCTAGGGGAGGGGCAGGACAGAGGAGTGGCTACACCGATGACTTTTGTCCAGTTTCAAGCCAGACAAGGAGCTGATGGCTCCCAGACTGTTGTGAGCTGGACTATGCACAGGGACACCAAATGTGTCCCCAGTGCAGACTTTCTGGCACACTGAGTACGCCTACCCAGCCCCAGTACACTAAATCCTGTCTGGGAGCTGGTCACACCTCCCTGTGACAGGATGCCTGTTGTGCTGCCTTCCTCTGCTCGAGCTTGGCTCAACAGCAGGAGGACAGAAAGGTGTCTCTGGTCAGCAGCATCCATTTTGTTCTGTCCGGGTCGAGAAGGCTGGCACTGGTAAGACCAGTGATCCCACAAAGCTCGCTTCAGAAGGGTGGAATCATTCCTTGTGTGGAGGTATGATTCCAAGGTGTTTGATACCAAACACGATATGTTTCTATGCAGCTGTTTTCGAGATAGCATTTACCTCGGTTATAATGCACCACTGTAAAAGTGGGTTTGTGTTGCAGTAACCCCCCCCCCCCCCTTTTTTTGCCTAATAGCTGATGCACTTTTCCTTGTTGTGCACTGGGTTCCTGCCAATCAGGTGCCCAGGGCCTGTGTTCCTTCCCTAAAACCTGCGTAACAGACAAAACTCAAATTGGCAAACCCAGGACACATGTCAGCCCCTGGTAAATGGTACCCAGGTCCTTGTGACCAGGGAAGGCCTCTAAGGGCTGCAGCACTTATTGTGCCACCCTTACATGCCCTGTACCCTAACACGCACACACACACACATACACATACACATACACACACATATACATATATATATATATACATATATACATATATTACCTACTGGCGGTCGCCAGTAGGTAGTTATAGTTAGGACCACGTTTCCATAGGAAAACCTCAACATTCTATTTTGAATAACTTTGGCGCCGGTCGACGAATCCTCGTGAATTTTTCAAAATAGGTGGGGCGCTACGCTCCGCTCCTACCCTGAAAGTCTCGGGGGGGATTCGTCAAGCGGGGGCTGAGAAAAAAGGGGGGTCCCAAAACGCGTTTTCCCCATGCATTTTTCCATAGGACCTTTAGACAGGGCTACAGCCCGAACGGCTGAACAGAATTACTAGAAATTTGGCAGAGAGGTAGTCCCCAGGTCAAGGAAGTGCCTTTTGTAGGTTTGGTGTAAATCTGTTCAGTAGATTATGAGAAAATAGCCTTTAAATCAATATATATATATCTAAGCGCGCTCCGTGCGCGCTGGGTGCGCGCACCTCGCCGTGCGCGAGCGCAATTCTGATTGGTTGTTAGATCTTAGTAAACATTCGAATCGGTGGAAATCAGGAAGCGGCGGCCGCCATTTTGTCTATCGCATAAAGAGGGGGTGATAAACAAAGGGGGAGAACTTGAAAAGGGGGCAGAGTGGGTAGAAATAGACCCAGTAGGCATTGTAAGGGGGTCAAAGTAGGACCTTGTAGGGCAAAAAAAAAGATTAATATTTTGTTAAATATCGCCGAGTGCGCGCACCCAGCGCGCACCCGAAAAAAAACTTAATAAAACAAATTTAAAAAAAATCGCATTTAAGTGTTTAGATATAAGGTGGCTCTAAAAAGAGCCCTTGTGTTTATTGTTTGTTTTTTGGTACCTACAAGTAAGTACATGGCCCATCTAGCGTAACGTGGGCACGCGGTGCGCGAAGCGCACCGCGTGCTCACTGTGCGCGCACGGTGCGCAAAGCGCACCGTGCGCGCACGGAACGAACTGCGTTAAGTGGGCGCGCACGCCACGAATGGCGTAAAGTAACTTAGCATTTAAAAAACCGTACAAATTCACTGAAAAAACCATAGGTTTCACACACGTTATAGTTAGGAATTAGCATTTAAAAAAACTTGCAAATTCACTGAAAAAACCATAGGTTTCACACATGTTATAGTTAGCGGAAATTTTACTGATAAAAAACCAATGAAATTCCCCCGTTATAGTTAGTGCAGGCAACTATAACTCACGCGACCGCAATCTTCTGCTGATGACATATGTGTCTTTATGAAAAAAAAATATTTGTAATATATGTATAGCTAAAAATGTATGGAAGAAGACATGGGCAAATAAGTGTCTAAATACCGTATTAGCATCAGCAGAGGATTGCGGTCGCGTGAGTTATAGTTGCCTGCACTAACTATAACGGGGGAATTTCATTGGTTTTTTATCAGTAAAATTTCCGCTAACTATAACATGTGTGAAACCTATGGTTTTTTCAGTGAATTTATATATATATATAATATATATATATATATATATATATCCTCTCTTGCAGGCTGAGTGTCTGGGTAGAGTTGACATGGCACACACCCCTGTGTGCCAGGCCCACAACCTACACTGCCCTGGCATACATCAGCCACCCCTCTAGCTGGGTGCCCTATGCCAGTGGTGTGGGCACAGAGGCAGGAGCCCTGTGCCCCTACAGTACCCAGGTCCATTCCTGGGTCCTGTAAGTGCAGTGCTGCCATTTAAAAGTACATGGTGCTGGGAGCTTGTCAAACACGAACTCCACAGAACCATAATGGCAGCACTGAAGACTTGAGAAGTTTGGTATCAAACTGCTCAGCACATTAAACCCACACTGATGCCAGTGTGGGAATTAATGTACCAAGCACCACAAAGGGCATCTTGGAGAGGCCCCCTGAAACTTAACCTACAATCCACGTCTGTTCTGAGGCTGCTTAGGCTACCACACAGCATACATGTTGCTGGACCCCTGGGTAGGAGAGCCCCTGCTCTCCTGGGCCTGAAACAATGCACATCCTGGGCGAGGTGCTAAATCTCCTCCCCCAGGATGGGCAGGGGGGGGAGCTTCAAAGGCATGCCGCCTCTGAGCTTCCCCAGGCCACTGCAACCCCCACTCTGGCGAGAAGCTTGGCCGGAAACCCCAAATAAGGACAGGGGGATGTGCCAGCCTGCCAACCCCACCCCTCAGGTGGGGGAGGCGAGGTGAAGCACATCCCCGGGCTCTCACCATCTTGAAGATGGGAAGCCCTACCCAATCAGGACTAGGCTACTGCCCCCCTCCCACAGGAGAGAGGCAGGATAGCGGGTGTACCCACCCCAGGACAGGGACCCATTGGTCCCTGCCCCTCACTTACCTGTAACTCCCCTAAATCTAGTATTTAGGGGCACCCTGAACCTTCCTTCCCCAGATTCCGAAAAACAAAGGAGAAAGAAGAAAGAAGACCTGCCCTGCAGCTGCTAAAAAGAGGAAGACACCAACTGCTTTGGCCCCAGCCCTACCGGCCTGTCGACCCTCGAACCTGCTCCTGCTCCAACCCGGCATCTCTTGTGGCCAGCAACCTCACAAACCCCGGAGGACCTGGCTACCCTTCAACTCTAAACCCTTGGGACTCCCATGAGTAGAGGCTCTACTCAAACTTACTTCTAATCCCTGGCATCAGCCCGGAACCGCGAACCCAGCACACTCTGCACCAGCCAAGCATGGCCGGTGCCGGAGTGAACAAAGACCACGAGGACGACCCCACGGCAACTGTGACCCCGAGTCCGGCACCCAAGGACCTCCCTCGACCCTCCTGAAGAAGCCTGCAGCCTCAGAACAAGGTGCCCCCCCCTACCGCGATCAACAGAGGGTAAGATTTCCCGACACCAAAAGGCACCCCCTGCACGCGGCGCCCCGCGGCCCCCTGTGCCCACTTCTGGGGTACCTACCTATCCTCCAACTACCCAACTTACCTCTCGAAGTGGTGGTGGTGGCGGCACCTGAAGAATCCTCGTCCCCGAGCTTGCAGTCTTTTTTCTAAACCGGAGATTTCCCATTGAAATCAATTGACTGCCCGAAGGCTCAAAAGCACCCTGCACCCAGCCGCCCGAGTGGCCCTGGCAGTGCAACCTCTACACCTATCTACTTCCCCACTTGCCCGGAGTAAGTGACCAGGAGCCCAGCACCCTCAGCAGCGTGGCTTGCTAGTCAGCAGCCACCAACCAAGGCCCCCCTATCCCTCATAGGATAACATTGGGCCTAACTCTCTCTCTGCACCCGGCCGCCCTAGTGTCGCTGAGGGTGAACTAACTACCTACCTGACCCTGGGGGACCCCTGAGTCTATGCCCAGAACCCCAACTCTGCCAGTCGAGTACTTACCTTTAAACCGATAACTCTATTTTCTTCATAGGGTAACATTGACTGGCTTTTTCCTGAAATTTCTTCTAAGTATGGACTTTTCAAATCTTAAAATATTCACCAAAAATCAGCTGAGAAACGAAAATACTCACCTGCTCTTGGGTGAGCTCCCAGTGCTGGATCTTGGTGCCCAGCACTGACTCTGAGAAATACTCACAACTGTACTTACCAGCAACCCAATTTTCTTCCATAGTTAATTGTTTTTCTGTGAAATTTCTTCTAAGTGTCAATTTCTGCAATCTTTAAATATTCCTTAAAAATCGTATAATATCTGAAAACTTAATTACTTACCTGTTTTGGGTAAAGGTCCCAGTACTGAGTCTAGGCACCCAGTACTGGATTACAAAAGTAACGAGAACCTACTGTACCTGTAACTTGCATTTCCTTCCATAGGGAATCATTGACTGTTTTCTCTGAAATATTTTCTAAGTGTCAACTTTTGAAATAGCTAAATATTGTTTAAAAATCATCACAGTAATTAAGTCGGCTTTCATCACTTGATTCTAAGTTCTGACCCAGGACTGAATCTAGGATCCAGTCCTGGAATTCCAAAAGTAATCCTAAAAGTAATATGTTGCAAATAACTTGAAACTTCTATTGAATTCAATGCATTTTTGTGTTTAAAATAGTGTTGCCTATTGCAACCACTTGTAACTGTTTACAAAAGCCAATTGCATATTGCCAAAGTATTTATATAAAGCATCTCATTCAGAGAAAGTATATTTTAATACCTATTGTTGGTTCTAAAATAAAACAAGCATATTTCTTTATATATAAACCATTGGCCTAGAGTTCAGTTATTGAGTGTGTGAGACCATTTGCTGACTGAGTGTGTACAACAAATGCTTTACACTGTCCTCTGATGTTGCCTTACTGCTCGACCAAGCTACCACTTTAGAGAGTAAGGTTATATCTAACTTTAGCCTCTGCCAAACCCTTGGGGACTGTGGACTCTGTACACCCTGTACCTATTAAGGAACGGTATATACAGAGCCACTTTCTCACAACCACTACCTATATGTCCGTCTGAGTCGCATACAACCCAGGAGAATGGTCTCGGAAGGCTGCAGGGAGGCTCTGCTCAGGCACCCTCTCACATAAAACCCAGCACCCTGCCTTCAGGATTGTTAAGGCCTGCTATAGGAGTGACTTAACAGTCTTAAGTGCAGTGACTATAGATGTAGTGAACCTATATCTAATGTAAATCGTGCAAGCACCATCTTACACTAGCTGCAGTAGCCAACCTCCAGTTCAATTTTGCATGGCCTCTCATGGGTGGCATAATACATGTTTAAGCCCATTGGAGCCCTCTGGGGTACCAATGCCCTGGGTACATGGTGTACCATATACTAGGGACTGATGAGGGTACCCCAGTATCCAATCTGGAGTGTACCAAAGTACATGTATGTAAATTTAAGGGAGATAAATAGACTGGGGTCCTGATTAGCAGGATCCCAGTCAAACTAGTCAAAAACAGTGCGACATCAAGCAAATAAGTGGGGGTAACCATAAGAAGCAGATCCTACTTTCCTACACTAGAGAGAAGAGTGCAAACCAGTTGCCAAAACAGTTTCCTGGGGCATGTAGCCCCTTTGGTAGCCACACCTCTGGGTTGGGATAGGGAGCTCCACACGCCGGGAGAGGAGTCCTTCCATATTTGAAGTAGGCAGAATGGTGCATACTGGGATGCCCAGATGCCGCACTTCATAGCGGGTGGTAAAGTGGGAGGGGACCCGGTACCCAATTGGCTACCAAACCTATCCTTCCATGAGGGCATTTTCTGAGCAGCAGTTGGGCACCCCTGGCACTCTGAACTCTCATTTCAACTGAACGAAGGAGGACTACCTTGCAGCATGGAACCATCAAGGAGGCTTCACTGGCATGGACTGCACCAGCTGAACCTGGTGGCTAGGAAAGGAGAGGGACATTTAATGGCGTGTCCTGCTTGAGGAAAAGCAGTCTCCAGAGCTGGCCGCCTGTTCACAACACAGGAACGCAACAGCTGAGATGCATGCTGGGGCAAGTTGGTAGCCCAAAGTCCTTAACCCACCACTAACTTCTGCTGTGCTGCACCTGGGACCAGGACACAATGAACAAAGTAACATCCGAGTTTGCTGAGCTCATGAGTGTTGTCAAAGTGTAGCTGGGGAGGAGTTATCGACTCGGAGATTTTACCAGTACTCCGATAGCAACTGGTTGGCCAGTAGCGACTGTGCTTCTGCCAACACTAAGGACTTTGAGGGACCCTGAGACTAGGACCGCCTTACCCCCTTCTTGGACCGAGGAGTAGTCGCAGCAAGACCCCTGTCAACCGTGTCGCATCCACAGCATCCTTTGAGCATTTTCAGGATCCTTCATCCCTTGAATCAGGACCACTTCTATGGGAAAGCCCTGCAAAGGATAAAGGTGCCTGGAACTGAAAAAAGACTCCTTCACTTGCTGAGGTAATTGTTTCTGAGAACCTTGTTGGTCCCCTGACTGGCTTCCTACTGGCATCTAGCACAAACATTTGAGTGAAAAAGTTTCTAAGTATCCTATTCATTGAATTTGCCAATGCTTGTTCGCAGTTGGGTGAAATGCTTTGATTTACTCTACCTTGTGTATTTCTATATCTCAAACGTCAGGTGGATCTTTTTCATAGTGTCTAAAAGCGCCTAAAAATACAGTGTATTTGTATAAATTGGTGTCAGATTTCTTTGGTGTCTTGTTGATTTTCTTCAATCGTTTTGGGGGCATTAAAATGCTTTACACTTGTTTGTTTGTGTAAGCCTTGCTGCTCAGAGCCACAGCTAACTCTGGTTGGGCTGAAGGTTTGACAAACCAAAGGGTCCTAATGGGGTTGGTAAGTGTATTACATGGTGAGGCCACACAACCACATCATATAATGCACCACATTTCCCCACACTTCGCATTGGCCAAGAAGCAAAACCTTGAAGTCTTGCTTGGATATCTATTCTAAGGTAAGGAATCAACAGCTAGAAGTCTCCATCAGATGAACAAGGTAATCCTCTTTGGTAATGGCATATCTGGTAGACTATCTAGCCGCAGATTCCTTACCCGATTCTCCCTGCTCTAACTCTGACGCCTGGGGAATATTCCAAGGTAGGGAATCTGGGGCTAGATAGTCTCTACCAGATAAGGTGTTATCGAAGGTAAGTAACTTGTTCATTAGTTCAATTGACATACTTACACTGTCTCGTGTGAACTATTTTCTGTGCTCATTCAAGCTCTGAAAACAAGTATTGGTCCGGAGGACTTATTGAGTCGTGGATAGCTCCCAAAAACACATAGGGCCCCAGTGACCTCCTTGTTAATGGGTAGACGCAATAACTTTGGCTCATTGTGGGATGAATGCACTGCCTCTAGACACCTAGGCCTGCTGCCTTTGCAAACACTTTTGTTATGATCATACCATGGTACTCCCAAAGTTCGAGGCATGTGGGCTGCTGAATTCATATCTGTGCATAGATCGCCGCCTAGTGTTGGGTCCGGATGATTGCACATTGTTGTCCTGGAAGAGTCTTCGAAGTATCACGAGATAGGTGACTCCTCCCCTGGACCACAGTGCACATGGGCATCCTCTCCATCCTTAGATTGTTTTTTTCCGCCATTGGGTTCGGATGTGCTTATCTTAGCTCAAGTTAGGAAAATTCAGTTTAAGGCCTTTAGTTATCGTCGGTACTGTTCCCGTCCGGTATCGACTAGTTTCTTTAGTGCTTTAGCACCTTCTTCCAGCTTTTCGGATCCGCTTGGTCCGAACATCGAACTTCGATCGACGATGGAATCGAGGACTCCATTCAAAAGGTGTCCTTTATGCCACGCGAAATACCCACACATCGACGTCCACCCGGTATGCAACAAATGTCTCTCACCGGATCACGATGAGTTGAAGTGTATGGCCTGTGCCCGATTCCGCTCGAAGAAGACTCTCCGGAATCGACGGGCAGCGAGATTGGAGGCGCAGCAATCGGCGCCTGCCCCGGCCAACATCTTTAGCACCGAAGACTAGGACGCCGAGAGCGTGGAAGACGTAGACTCCAGCCCCGCTTCCGAACACGATTCCCGATCGGAAGACGACGATGAGGTGATCTTTCAGAGAGAAGAAGTCGTCGAAGAGGTAGGAGACTACGATGAGGCCTTTGGGGCCGAGGAAGGTAACTCCAGCGAGGAGCTAGGCCAACCCGTCGATACGGAGGCTGAAAAAATACATCGTCATGAGGCTCAGGTCGAGGGATCGCCTTCGGGCCTTACCCAAGATCAATCTCACGGTTCTTCGGCCCCGCCTTCAGGCCCGGCCTCGAACATTTCGCAAGAGCCATTATTATCGAAGACGACTGGATTCCCTTCAGCGAAACCGAAAGTGAAACTGGTTGTGATCGGCTCGATGGCCTCGAAGCCCTCCACTCCTTCGACGCTGGCAAAGGTCATCGGCTCCGACCGCGCAAAAAGGGATTTCGGTGCCGAGCTCACCGCAGCGGATACGGGTGCCGAGCCAAAGGAGAAGGCCCTCGGTCCCCACAAGGCGCCTCGGCCTCTGGCACTGAAGACATCGGCCCCAACCACCAAAGTCAAGTTGGCCACCCCGTCTGCGTCGACGTCTAAGAGGGCGGCGCCTGCCAAGTCATCGACTCCAACGAGCGTCGATACCTCCCTTCGGATCGATGACCCCATGACTGCAAAGAAGTCGGGGGCCGCTTCGACGCCTACCTCCAAGGTGCCGACCGGTTCCAAAGAGCCATCTGCGTTCACCGTGCAACAGGTCTCGGCATCGTTGCAACGCATCAGGGAACGAGCAGCCCTCCACTCTACATCGGGTCCCGACACGCACAAGGCTTCGAAAGCACCCTCGGTGCCGACCAACATCACGTTTGGGTTGCCGCCGCCCACGGCGCCGAAACTGTTCGAGATTCGGACACGTGTCCGCCAGACAGTCCCCATCCACTGGACAAACCTATCTCGAGCCTTCACAGCCACAATTTATCGACGCCAATACTGGTAGGTTGATGCTCCGCAAGCGGAAAATCACGCCAGAGAGGGGATTGGACTCCTACAAAATTCCTCTCAAACACAAATTGCCGGCAGGGTCAGAGCCAGTGCTTCATGAACACTTTCAACCCTTCCATCAGGATCCACCGTCCATTTCTCCTACGCCTTCAGAGGCAGACGCAGTAGAGGACTATGTAGGGGATGATACCACCTACCCTGGGGATATCGATCCTGATGATCACCTGCAAGACCCAGATCAGGCATGGGATGACCCCACAGACCAGGGTACCGCACCAGATACACATGACACGCAGCTTTATAACATGAAGACATCTCCCACAGAGGACACTGCCTTTAATGCCCTCATAGAACGGGCTGCTGCCAATCATGGAGTAGAACTCTATTCTGACACTGTCGAAGACTTCTTGGTGGACACTTTCGCCTCTTCCGTAAACTGTCAAGACTCTGCCCATGTTAAAAGGAGTTCTCAAACCTGCAAAAGACATTTTTAAAGAAACAACCAGGGCACGGGTGCTAAACCCCAGGATTGAAAAAAAATACAAGCCTGCACCCGGAGACCCTATGTACATTAGGGGTCAGTTACCTTTGGACTCCATGGTGGTTGCTAATGCTCGCAAAAGAGCCCACTCACAAACAGGTGATGCTCCTCCCCCAGACTAGGAGTCCAAAGTGCTAGAGACATCAGGCAAACGGATTGCAGCGCAAGCAGCGAACATCTGGCACATTGCCAACACACAGGCACTCCTGGCCCGTTATGATTGGTCCCACTACGACACACTAGAATCACTACTCCAACATTTGCCAGATGAATATAAAGAGGCAGCGGAGCTCCTCATCAGAGAGGGACAACTCCTTACCAATGCATCCATCAAGTGCGCACTGGATGCAGCGTACACAGCGGCGAGGGCAATCAACACAAGCGTCATGTTGAGACGGCATGCATGGTTGAGAATCTCAGGCTTCAAGCCGGAGATTCAGAACAATATCCTAAATCAACCGGTCAACCCAGACTATTTATTTGGCCCTGAAGTTGACACTACCCTCGAGAAAATTAAAAAAGACACTGACACTGCGAAGTCAATGGGGGCTCTGCAGACGCAGCAGTTTCGTAGTGGCTCCTTTCGTCGCCCCGGGAATAGAGGAGCAGCTAGAGGTCAGGGGTCACAGCAGCAGTACACTAAAGGGGGCACACAAAGTACCTATGATAAAACCAACAGAGGTGGATATCGTGGCTCCAGCACCAAGGGCAGAGGACGTGGTTACGGCAACACCAGGTCCTCCCCCAAAAACAAACAGTGACGCCCTCTCCCTGCCCCCCGACCACATAACACCTGTCGGGGGGAGACTCCAACGGTTCCTGTCAGCGTGGAAAACCATCACCACAGACAGGTGGGTCAGGGACATTATCCAGCACGGTTACGGTCTCGAATTAACGTCCACTCCACCCAACATACCGCCACAGCACTGTCCTATGTCCGTAGAGCACTTGGCATTATTGCAGCAGGAAGTGCTAAGTATGCTGCAAAAAGGTGCAATCGAGGTCGTGCCCGTCAACCAGCAGGGGACCGGGGTGTACTCTGTACTTCTTAATCCCAAAAAAGGACGGGTCGCTCAGACCTATACTAGACCTGAGACCCCCTCAACCAATACATTCTCTCAGAGCATTTCCATATGCTCACCCTACAGCAGGTTCTCCCGCTACTCAGTCAGGGAGCCTTCCTAGCCACACTGGACCTAAAAGATGCGTATTTCCACATACCCATACACCCTTCACACAGGAAATATCTCAGGTTCACTATTCAGGGGCATCACTATCAGTTCAAAGTTCTCCCCTTCGGAGTAACAGCACCCAGGGTCTTTACCAAGTGCCTAGCAACAATGGCGGCACATCTACGGAGACAACACATTCACGTCTTCCCTTACCTGGACGTCTGGCTTGTTCAGGCAAAGTCAGCCCAGCAATGTGCCAGCCACATGTCCCTCACCATTCACCTTCTTCACAGTCTGGGATTCTCACTAAATTACCCCAAATCACATCTCCAACACGTACGACAGTACCTGGGCGCGACCATAAACACTCTGGCAGCCACAGCTCAGCCAAATGTAGTGAGGATCAACAGCATGCAACTGCTGATCTCAAAGTTCAAACCTCAACACTCCCTTCCTGCGCGAGTGTTCATGCAGTTGATAGGCATGATGGCCTCCTGCATTTTCATAGTCCCGCACGCGAGACTACATATGCGCCCGCTTCAGGAGTGCTTGGCACGTCCATGGAATCAGGCTCACGGGCAATTAAAAGACCTAGTGTTGGTGAGCGGTCGGGCATACAACTCTCTGCATTGGTGGAATCCACAAAACCTTTGCAAGGGCCGACCGTTCCAAGAGCCTGTTCCACAAATAATACTGACAGCGGACGCCTCTCTCCAGGGTTGGGGAGCTCATGTACTCACTTACACAGTGCAGGGACTATGGACAACACAACAAGAGAAGATGCACATCAACGTTCTGGAACTGATGGCAATCTTCCTAGCCATGAAGGCATTCAAAGTACACTTGTGCAACAAAGTCGTGTTGATCCGGACGGACAACATGACTGCCATGTACTACATACAGAAGCAGGGAGGAACACACTCTCCACAGTTGACTCATCTGGCTCAGAGCATGAAGAAGTGAGCCATTCAGAGGAACATATTCCTCATGGCGGAACACCTCCCCGGCAAGGACAACCAGATGGCGGATCTGCTCAGCAGACACAGCCACCAGATGCACGAGTGGGAGCTACATCCGTCAGTTCTCCAACCGTACTTCCAACAGTGGGGTCATCCGGAGATAGACCTATTCGCCACAAACAAACGCAAAATGCCAAAGCTTTGCCGCCAGGTTCCCACATCCACAGTCACAGGGCAATGCGATATGGATGAACTGGTCCGGCAGATTTGCGTACGTTTTCCCCCAGCGCCATTAATACCTCTAGTGGCACGCAAACTGCGACAACACTCACTGACACTCATCCTAGTTGCTCCCACATGGGCGCGCCAACCATGGTACACCACCTTTCTAGAACTTTCCGTGGTGCCGCATCAAAGGCTGCGGATCAAACCCTCACTTTTAAAGCAGAACCATGGCGAGATTCAGCACCCAGATCCGCAACAGCTGAACCTGGCAATCTGGCTCCTGAAGTCTTAGAGTTTGGCTACCTAAACCTGCCACCTGACTGTATGGATATCATCAAGGAGGCCAGGAGACCCACTACCAGAGCTTGCTATGCGGCTAAATGGAAGAGGTTTATCATTTACTGTAACAACAATGACATTAACCCGCTGGACGCATCCATTCAAAACATCATCTGTTACCTCCTACACCTATATCGATGCAATCTGGCATACAACTCAATACGTATCCATTTAACTGCGATAGCAGCCTATCTCCAAAACAGGCAGCACCTCTCTTTATTCAGAGTGCCTGCCATCAAAGCCTTTTTGGAGGGACTCAAACGAGTAATTCCCCCAAGACACCCACCGGCACCGGTGTGGAACCTCAATTTGGTCCTCACCAGATTAATGGGTCCACCCTTTGAACCTCTCCATTCATGTGAGATTCAGTTCCTCACCTGGAAAGTGGCTTTCCTAGTGGCAATCACTTCGTTAAGAAGAGTTAGTAAACTCCAGGCACTAACCATTCAAGAGCCATTCATACAGGTTCACGCAAACAGGGTTGTACTACGTACCAACCCCAAATTCATGCCCAAAGTGATATCGCAGTTCCACATGAATCAAACTATCGAACTGCCTGTTTTCTTTCAAAATCCACAGAATGTCGCAGAGAGAATGCTCTATACACTAGATGTAAAGAGGGCCCTCATGTACTATATAGACAGAACTAAGGACTTTAGGAAAACAAAACAACTTTTCGTTGCCTTTACTCCACAACACAAGGGCAACGCCATTTCCAAAGCAGGTATAGCCAGATGGATCGTTAAATGTATTCAAATTTGCTATCAAAAAGCTAAACGCACATTAATGATTCCCCCCACGAGCCCACTCAACACGAAAGTTAGGGGCATCCATGGCTTTCCTAGGAAACATTCCTTTACAGGAAATATGTAGAGCAGCCACATGGTCCACTATACATACATTTACCAAACACTACTGTGTAGATGTACACTCAAAACAGCAGGCAGCTGTAGGACAGGCTGTTCTCAAAACTCTTTTTCAGACTGCTGCAGCTGGCACGGGTAGCCGCCTCTAATGGAGGTACTGCTATGTATTCTATGCACAGATATGAATTCAGCAGCCCACATGCCTCGAACTGAATATGCTACTTACCAGTATGCATCTGTTCTTGGCATGTAGGGCTGCTGACATTCATATCTCCCACCCTCCTCCCCGGCGCCTGTAGCGGCTGCAGCACTCAGAATTACTGTATAGCATGGTCATCACTTACTGTATCTACTCCATCACTGCCACAATGGTGAAAAACAATCTAAGGATGGAGAGGATGCCCATGCGCACTGTGGTCCAGGGGAGGAGTCACCTATCTCGTGATACTTCGAAGACTCTTCCAGGACAACAATGTGCAATCATCCGGACCCAACACTAGGCGGCGATCTATGCACAGATATGAATGTCAGCAGCCCTACATGCCAAGAACAGATGCATACTGGTAAGTAGCATATTTATTGTACAGCGTAAACAAAACTCATACCCGACATTTGAGGGACCTGCTCCTTTTTGCTAACCTGAATGTTGACTGAAAAGGTACCATTCTTTGAGGATATCCGGTCTGCGTGGAAGTGGGTGAAAACAGCAGATTGAGTCCACTAGACAACAGACACGACACTGCCAAAATGGCATTAATGCAGTCTAGGATCCAACAGATGTTTCACGTATGTCAGGAAACTCAACCCCGCACAGTCTGCAGAAGACCAAGCTTAGTACGGTCTGCTCAGATACAACCGATTGGCACTGTACTCAACACGGCCGAAATTCTTGACTCCATGTAGAGTTCATACCAGTAGATTTACTCACTGGCCCCAGGATTATGGTGATCGCAAACGTCATCAGATTTGTTTGTGGCTGTTCTCTGGAATGTCATTGCTGCTTTTTGACACCTTACAGTGGTTTCTGAAAAAAGAACCGGGCAACTTACCAGAAAAGGTCTCTTACATTTGGAATAGTCACGAATAAGGAAAATGGGTGGCCTGTGGAACATTCACTCCCCCCCACCCCCAGGATTCTTCTGTGCCCTTCCCTCAACCCAATCCTACACCCAAAAATGTTTGTATTAATTGCTTGTTTTCACACCATCCATGGCAGATAAGTGCTTTGAGGATACTATTCAGTGCATTGACACCTAGTACTAGAGACCCATGTATTCACTGTTTTATTTCCATGTTTTGAATGTAATTGTTGTGGGAGAAAATGCTAGGTTTTTCTCAGTTGAGTTTTTTTCTGTGTTTGGTTGATATACAGATTAGGTTGTCTGGTTAGAGCAGCCTGTAGGATGGTGAAACGTTGAATGGTTGTGAAATCTTAAGGGAGGAGGTACGGGTGTGTTTTTTGACTCTTGGTGTACGAGAAGCCTGGATCATGTCCTGAGATGGCTCATAGCGTGTGCAACTTCATGACAGTAGATTTCAGCATCCCAGATGTGAGGGCATGGTAAACCCCTACAAACGCTTAAGCATATACAGCCCAATCTATATACAATCAAGAGGAGGTCGCTTTGTATTTTGAGGGGCTGGGGTGGACTCAGACTGGTAAGAGTTGAAGCATAAAAAAAAATGGAGGGGATAGATATGTGGTGTGAAATAGTCCTCCTGTGCCTGGAGGGGCTTATCCATGTTACAGTGGTCTTTTTCTGCTCCGAGTCTCGGTGGATCTAGACTGACAGTAGTAGTAGTTTTGGGTAAATTATACATAGAACCTCTTGCTTTGTAAAATGTGACTTTCTTAGCGTTCTATATCTGCACATTCTCATGCTATTGGAGATAGGGGCATCTTTAATTGTGTTGCTGAAACTGTACTGGACAGTTCATTTTCTTCTCTTCTAGGATCCCCGGCTTCAAACACAACGGCCACCCTTAGGGCTTGGTGGAGTAGCTGTGGTCTCAGATGCTTAGTAACGTCCACACCTGCTTAGTTAATACTCCTTTTTAGGTCAAGCCTGGGCAGCGCATATGCTGCTCTGCAAGGCTTGTTGTATTAGAGTATGGACTTGAAGCCCTGCCCACTCTCCGCCCAATTTGTCATTGGCTTAAGTCATTGTCCTTTGTGAATGATGGCTTCTGATTCATTAATAGGCTTGTTAGTCCCTCCTTAGTACTGCCTTGTCTTCATTTGTAACCTCACATGAGGACTGGCCCTTTTACTTCTGTTACACGGTATTTCTTATTTAGTCTATAAGCACTATTTTCTTTAATGAGTTTCTCCTAATACAGGCACAACATGCTTTCCTGCACCATTTGACATGCCATGCGTGCTTTCCCTTTCCAAGCAGCCCGACACAATGGCGGCCGATTCTTTGAAATGGAGTAGGTCTTGCATTTACAAGAGTTTGAGCTATTGGTATTGTAAATTAGAATGCCTTTTATGTATTAATTATCAAAACAGATTAAAAGGCATTGCCATTTACAATGCCAATATCGCGCGAGACCTATTGCATTGCAAATGCTTGTTTGACTAGTGCGCCAGCGACACATTTGGGCGGTCATGTCTCTGATCTCCTGCCAACTAATTGGCAGGACCCAGACCAGGCAGTATCTGGGGATGACACTTTCTTACCATTACCTCTGTTGCTGTCCAATGCCTGGGATAGGCTAGTCACACATAAAGCATTCTGTAGGGGGCAGTCAATTCTGCATATAGAGTTTTCTGCTGCCTTCAACACCATTTCGCACATTAAATTAGAATTTCTGAAAATGATAGGGTTTAGAGACCGAATTGTCAGATGGTTTAATGTTTCCTCTCCAAACAAGGACAATTTGTTAATCTCTCCCCTTTTTCATCCAGCTTTATTGATCTATGGAGCTCCACAGGGCTTGGCTTTAAGCCGTCCTCTCTTCAACATCTATATGGCCCTTCTGGCGAAGGTGGCTGAACCTTGGGGCTTAAAGATTGTACTGTATGCTGATGGCACAATTATTACACTCCTTGCAGCAAGTTGATAGATCATTTGAAAAAGCATTTTCAGGGCTGCCTGAATGCGGTTACAAATTGGATGCAACGAAGTAGTCTTAAGCTTTAATACTGATAATTCTGAGGTACTGCTTTTTGGCAACCTATCTCCTTTTTGACTTGGGTGATTTTTGGCTGCAAACTTTGGGTGCTCCACCTCTGCCTGTGCAGCCTGTTATGAACCTTGGGGGTAATTTGATTCCAATCTTTTCTTTTGAAGCTCATTTTCGGGCTATCTCTGGAATATTCTTTGGACTTTTAAAATCTCAGTTTAAATCTCTAAAACATTTATCGGTTCACACCAGGAAACTGATTGTGCAAGCTTTAGTGTCTTCCTGACTTGCTTATTTTAATTCCCTTTTCTTTTGTCTCTCTACTAAATCGCTCAAAAGTCCAGTATAGATGGTATAACATGCTGTTGATTTGCTAGTCTGAAAAGATATTCTATTAGACAGTGTCTCAAACAGTTGCACTGGGTGTCAGTGGAAAAGCAGATAATTTGTAAATCTTTGATTACTTCCAGAACTGTGCACAAGAATGATCTGCTCTTCTGCAGAGATTCCACTGGTATAGGCCAAGGACAGTCTTGTCTCAAATTATAAGTTGCTCCCAGTTATTCCAAAATTAAGCAAGCCAGAAGTTTGGGACACGCTTTTTCGTATTTGGCACCAAGCTATGGAACAGCTTGCCCTTGTAATTCAGGAAACTGGATTCCAAATATCGGTTTAATAAGGACCTGAAGACTTTTTTCTCTTTGAGGCAAATAACAGTTGGTCGCTGACTTGGGAACTAAATTCTCGAAAGGTAGTGGAATTGGTAAAGATTAGCCCAAGACGTCACACTGTCAAACACTCTCAAACTAGAGCGAAGTAGGATGCCCTTTTTGGAGAATACGATGTCTGAATTACCTTGAATAGTTTGCTATGGTGCACACTGATAGGGATATGTTGGGTCACTAGTTCACACGACTGGTCATAGCCTAATCAACCCACACAGGCTTCACTGAAGAAATGAAAGAAGATACGGTACACACAGTGACATCTTTGCCAAATATTATACCTCTTTGTACTCCTATGCTCCGCCAGCTGGCTCTGTGAATCATAGGTTCCTTTTGGGGCTGGAAGGCTTAGGGGGTGGGGGGATGGTGGGGGGAGGGGTTCATGTTTTAACACTAGCATCGGAAATTAAAGTCTTATTAGATGCTTTGTCACCATAGAGATCGGTTTAATTTAAATTAATGCCTTAAAGCCTACTCAAGGAATCAATGGCTTTTCTTGAGTTTTATGCCACTACTGCCAAGCTGCTACATAATTTATTTTAAGGGTAAGTTACAACTATCGATCAGTGAAGCTCTTGTGGTGGTGGTGATTACCTAATGGGAACATGAGCCATTAGAGAACGCCACTTACATACACTTGTTGATGCTGAACTCTGATTATAAAATATTAGCAAAAACATTAGTAGGTAGATTAATGCCCATACTCCCATCCTTGGTCTAGCTTGGCCAGAGTTTTTGCTTAATCATAGTAGATCACCCAATTTGCGCAGACAATAGGAAATAAAGTAACCATGAACTTCAGAGCAGAACTGATGTGATTGTTACAGTTGTACACTTTGATGTCTCCCTATGTGGAATGATCTCAAACAGCTGGCAGCCGCTGCATAGAACCAGGACTATGGAGCCACTAGCAAGCCTGGCGAGCTGTACTAATTAGTCGAGGGGCAGAATGGTCCTCTGCACCTCGTGTGTTTCCCTATATGCCGATGACCTACTTCTATACCGGAGGATTCCCCTGACCGACCTAGATTCCACAGTAAGTGTGAACATTTTGCTGCATTGTCTGGTCCGTGGGGCAACTGGATATCACTGTAAATCTGGTAGCACTCAGCTGGGCGCCAGACTAATTCAAATACCTATAAGGACCGCATTTTTGTGTTTTGTTTTTTAGGGCAACCTCGTAAGAGTTTTGTCTGCACTGCAGGTTTGCAGATCCTATTGGAGATGGCTGCTCCAATCGCTAGTGGGGGGGGGAGACGCTTCGCTAGCGGTTTGCTCGTTACCTGATTGCCTGACACTTCTCGAGCACCGACTCAAACCCCCAGGACTCAGCGGGGCAAAAGCACCAGTAGCGGCCACTCCCCCCAAACCAGCAGGGGCTTCATTTACTGCTCGCGCCTCCCGCTTCGCGGGAGACTCTTAGCTAGCGGTTTGCCGTTTACCTGATTGCCTGACACTTCTCGAGCACAGACTCAAACCCCCAGGACTCAGCGGGGCAAAAGCACCAGTAGCAGCCACTCCCCCAAATAACAAGGAGTATATCTTGGAACCCGGATTCCGCCCCGCGGGACGCGCGTGGGCGGCGCCAGGCTAAGCCCGGGCAAAGGGTGGGCCGTCTGTGGCCGTCGGGGGGCCGTCAGGGGGCCAAAGGAGGCCGGGCTGGGCCACGTCCCTTTACTTTGTCTCTGGAGTTCTGCTGATTTGTGAAGCTCCCGGGGGACTCGCTTGGACATTAAGGCTCTCGTTTTCCGTGCTGCTGCTCAGCTTATAGTATAACAAGCTGTATGTACGATTCCCCCTGCTTATAGTATATCGTATTGGGGTTGATGTGATCAAAAGTGGTACTTGTGTGGATATTTTGTCTATTAGACACGTTAACTTTTCACATTTAAGCCTACATAAAGGGTGGGGTTTCCACAAGAGATAGGTAGTACCGCACACCCCGATTATGGTTAAATCAAAGAACGCTCAGCATAGGGCGGAGGGAGGGGTAAAGGGTACCCTTGATCTCTTTATTATAAGAGCTGAGTCGCTATAGCACATGAGATCCAGCTGACTGAGCAGAGACTATCCTTGGATTCCGTCATAGCAAAAAAACGGTCCTCCCTAGGTAAAATAGCCTCTTGTCTCACGCCCAGGGGAGGAGTACACAGAACTCAAGCTAATGTAGTCCACACAATCCAGCCTGACTCCATTGACGTACTAACGTCGGCTGACTCAGGCTTGCAGGGGGACCCTGAGATAGCTGGCGCAATTGGGCTGGCTTCTAGTAACCAAAATACATCAAAGTGTTTGCTCAGCACTGTTGACACCCAGGCGGTTATTCATCATAAACCATCGCAAGGGGAAGATTCCGGGGGGGGGGGGGGGCCTAGTGTTCAATTAGTAGTGACGGATGTAGACCCTACACGGAGCCCCACTAGGGAAGTAGTTACACGCTCCAAAAGATCACTAATTGCGGCAGGGCTCCCAGACCCAGGTGGGTTGTATTTATCATCTCGTGCCAGTAAGCCCAGTCGTAGAGGGCCGACAAAGTCTAATAAAGGTGCTAGCAAGAATCCTGAGAGCATAGCATGTCCAACCTGCCAAATTGTAAGTGGGGCGGAAGGGCTTCATGAAATCATCTCAGCGTTTGACAGGGGTGTGGAATTTAATAAAATATCTACTTGTCCATGGGGCAGGTTGCTTCATAAATCTACTTGTCCTGTAACAAAATCCACTTGTCCGTTTTGTGCCATGTAATGTGGCGACAAATTACAGCAGCAATCTCATTAAGCAAGAGTTCTGATAAAGCCTCTCTAATTATGCCAGGGCTTGTACCATAGTAGGGTTTGTATACTAGCAATTCCCTTATGTTGCTACGTTTCTGCAGGTCAACATACCGGGGCTGAAAGTAGTGGTTAGCAATAGTCCAAGGGTTGGAACGCCGTTTAGAGTCTGTGCAAACCTACTAACTTGCATGTTTTATGGGTTTTCACCAACTCTTTTATAATCTTTTCCCATACTGAAAGGTTGGAAATTTACTCCTGGCAGTGGCAGACGTAAAACTTCTTCAGGGTTGGTAAAAAAGTGGTTGGAGGAAAAGTGAACTTGAAACATTCAGATTTTCACATGAGCAAATCTACACAAGCACATTTGCTCATGCTAAAATGCAGTTCACAAATATTTTCTAGGAGTTTTTCTTGGCCTACTTCTGTAAATTAGGCCTGGGGTTAACAATTACCTTTTGTGTCTAGTAAAATTATGTCTCTTTCTCTCGGTCGATCAGCTGGCTTCACTGTGAGTGACAGTATTCTGTTCTATTACAAGGAGCATATTGGCACACAAAGTAGTTTTGTTCAGTGCCTGGAACTGCTGTGGCAATGTGTGCTTTTTGAGACCAAAAACAGTTTTTTGGTTTTGCCAATGCTTGTTAGACTGGCGAGGGCCCTGCAGCTCGCACACAGATAAGGTTTTACAAAAACCATGACTAAACAAGTCAAGCACTGACGAAACCAAAAGCCTGACCACCAATTTCAGACCTACTGGCTTTGCCAATGCTTGTTTATTTTTGTTTCCCATAATCGTATTTTAACTGGCTACACTGATTTTCCATTATGAATATTTTTGGGAAATACAAGCATATATCAACATGTTACTAAATGATGCTGCAAAGATATGGTACCTAAAATCTTACAGTAGTTAAGCAAAATATTTTTTCCTACTTGCATTTTTTTGTGAACATTTTATTTTGAAAGCAAAGAATCATCACTGTTTCTTTCATGCTTCTGCAAATATTTGCATATAATCAGAGCATTCTGGGAGCATTCTGGGAGCATTATACATAGCCTCATATTACTAAACTTTGAAAACGTGTGTACATGTTTATACTGGAACCACCGTCAGTAGTGCAGGCATAGCTGACATTTACTTTCAGTGCTCACCCTAATAATAAAGGCTTTGCATTAATGAACCATAAATACAGGATTTCCACATCCCTGGTTTGAGAAAAAAATGGAACAGCTTTTGCTCCAATACTTGGGTCCAGTAATGACAGTAATTTCTAACCTGGAAGGGAAAATCAGCAGTCTGGTAGCCCATGACAGGGGACAGCCACCCGGGAATACCCCACAGGGGAGGGAGGAGGGGTCAGCAGTGGCTGACTGTGGGAGTGAGGATGTAATTATTAGGGCTCCCGAGCCTAGAGAGTATAGAGACACAATTCTGGAGCCAGAAAAGACTAGTAATAGGAATCTGTGCTCTAAGGTCCCGGGTAACACGCGGTCTCCTTTTGACCCCAGGGATAAGCGCCTGGGACCAAAGGAGCCTGAGAAGGCTATCAAGAACAGTAGCACTGACTGTGTCCAGAGCACCCCAGGTCTCCAGACACTGGACTTACCCCCTGCATCCTGCCCTTACTCGATAGTGCTAGTAGGCGTGCCTGGACTTAACAAAGATAGTGAAGAATCAACCAGCACACTGATAAATAAGGCCTCGCATTGGTTACATAACACAACAGTAAGGAGACTCCAGCATAGGCACATCCTTATGGCTAGGAGGGTGGCTTGGATTGGGGTAGCGAGAAAATTTGCAGGGGATTGTGTCATCGTAAACTTTAGGTATCCCGAGTTAGCAAGAGACATGCTTGATAAGTCATGGGGAGGGTGGAAGTGGGTCCTGTATAAGGATGCTACCCCTGTATTTCTTTTACAGGGATAGCGCCCTAGAGTCTGGGCTGAGATTGCAGTGGCCTTGGGTTACCAAGAAAGGTAGGGAGGATACCGCGGGCCATGCAATAAATAGATTTGCCCCTCTCTCCAGTATTTCTGCCCTGGATGAACAAGATTGACTGCTGAGAATAGGGAGCAGTGAGAATGAGAAAGAACAAGATATCCATCGTAAATCTGGACATAAAAGCCCACTAGGGGCACACTAGCTGGAATTAGCAGTTGGTACCTTTAGTAGGGCAAGTGAGGGATATGGAAGCTACGGCTCCGATAGTTAGTTGCCCAGAAATATGCCCTCCCTCAAGGAAGACGAACGGAGGGACTAGTGGCCCTGACCTAACCCCCAAGGAGCTGAGGATGACCTCCTGGAACATTGCAGGACTTGCAGCCAAGATTCAAAACATAGAATGGCTAGATCTTATTAAAAAATACCACGTCATTTGTCTCCAGGAAACATGGGAAATTAACAGCATGCCATTTTTAGAGGGATATAAAATGTTTTTTTGTCCCGGCCCACAAATCAATGGGCCGTGCTAAGGGTGGCTCAATAACGTATGTGGCATTGACGTTGCAAGGGAGTTGGCAAGATCTGGGGTGGGACTCGGGCTGTCTCCAGGGTATAAGATACTCTAAGAAGGGTTTAAGCTCATTTTTATAAATTTTTATAATGCGGGACAATCTTTGTCAAATTTGGCCGAGCTGGAGGAGCGATTGGCCAGCTTACAGGACACAGGGGATTCAAGTATCCAATTGATCCTCATGGGGGATTTTAATTGCCACCAGTGCCCTTATCTGAAATGGGAAGGAGGAATCTGGGATGCATGCCCCTCCTCCAAGGGATGGCATCCAGAGCACTCTAGAGAGGGCATGGTATTAAGTACAATTCTGGGCAAGTTTGCCTTAACCCATATGATGGATTTGATCGACTGTGGGTTGCCTAACATAATAACTCCTTCCTTTAAGGGAAGAGGAAGCAACTCCATTATTGATTATATCTTTGTATCAAACGTACTAAAAGGTAGGGTTAGCCATTTCGAGATAGTGCCCAGTGCTTTTAGTGACCATAATCCCCTGGTATTGTTATTGAGGGACACTAATTTTACTACTATAGTGGACAAAAAGACTACCATGGGCCAGTATAAGGCAAAGGATCAGGGCAGGAGAATCAGATGGAGCAATATTGACGGGGTAGCACTCCATGGAGCGCTCCTCGCCAATACTGATAACCAGATTTGGAGGGGCCTGGACCCCACTGTAGAGGGGAGTGATTTGATCGCAGCATTTGAGGGCACTGCTCGGCATATAGATAGCCTCTTGAGGAGCAAAACAAAGAGGCAGGCCGACTTTTGCCCCAGATGGTTCGACAAGGAATGCTCAAGGGCTCATAGGGACCAAAAGCTGGCACTCCATACAGTTCCAAAGGACAAGGGAAAGATCGTTGCTTGTAGGACTCTGTATAAAAAGGCTATCAAAAGTGCGGAAAACATCCCTTCAAGTCCAGGCTTGGGAGTCACTGAGAGAGGCCGCGGAGCGTCGTGATATGAATAGCTTCTGGAGGGTAATAAATGACCCATGTTTCCAACCCTCAAATAAACCACAAGTGGCGTCCCACAATTTGCCAGATGCATGGGTGGCGCACTTTACAAGCTTATATAACCGTGGTGAATCAGAGGAGCAGCTAAGTTTAGTCACAGGACTCCCTGTCTGTGATTGGATGTTTATTACGGTAGCCGAGGTTAAACTAGGAATAGACGGTCTGGTTATGAGAGAGGCGCCAGGGCCTGATGGGATTCCCCCCGATCTATTCAAAAGTCAGGTAGACCTTTGGGCTCCCATACTGACCAGGGTATTTAACACAGCTATTGAAGTAGGTATGCCCAGATCTTGGTCCACGGCCGTCATTGTGCCAAAATTTAAAAAGGGAAATAGAAATGAACCGCAATGCTATCGCCCAATATCCCTTATAGATGTCACGGCAAAAGTCTTGGGGAGAGTCATTTTAAACCGTTTAATGGTCTGGGCGGATGAAAAAAATATTATCATAGACGTTCAGTATGGGTTCTGAAATGGGCGCTCTACGACGGACCAATGTCTCAACCTCTATCACTTGGTGGCAAAGTATACCCAGGCCAGGGAAGGCACTGTGTACCTGGCATTCATGGATCTTTCAGCAGCATTCGACTGTGTTAACAGAAGAAAGCTGTGGGAAATTCTGGGAGCCATGGGTGTGGATTCAGGATTGATACAAGTCTTACGAATGCTTCATCAATGCACAACGGCACGGGTCAGATTTACTGACGAGGGGGACCTCACGGAACATTTCCGGTGTCGCGGTGGGGTGAGGCAAGGATGTATCCTTGCGCCTTTTCTGTTTACGAAGTACTAGACAAGGCCCTTGGAGGCAGACTGTCCCTGCATCGGGAGGAGAAGCATACCCGTCCTCTTATATGCAGATGATGCGGTCCTCCTGGCGTGTACGGGAAGGAGCCTGCAGGTTCTTATTAGTGGATTTGTTGAACTTATAGCGGACTTAGATTTAGTGCCCAACCTCTCAGTTATATATTATGGAAGTGGGTAAAACGCCTTCCAAGAATTGCAGCTTCACAATAGGAACATATAAACTTGAAAAGGTAAAATGTTTTAACTATCTGGGGATTTTATTCGATAAGGACCTTAATTTTAAACCACTAGTAAGGCACAAATGTAGTCAACACCCTAGTGTGGAGGGGTCGATTATGAATTACGCGACTAGACTTGGCCGCTGGTCACCTAACGAAATAGCGCAACTATATAGCTCGGTATGTTGCGCTAAGATTTTGTATGGGAGTGAGGTGTGGGGTTTCACGGATGGAGAAAAAATCCAACTGGAGGACAATAAGTTCTTAAGAAGGCTTTTGCAAGTGCCTCAATGTACCCCTGCCTTTATTGTCCATGAGGAGTTGGGCATTACCTCTCTTAGCGAGAGGGCTTGCCTTAAACCCATTATCTGCTGGATAAAAATCTGGACAAACCCAGAGGCAAATCTAAGCAGACAAATTCTGGAGGATTGCATGAGGGGGGATAAGGGGTCCCAAATACCCTGGCTTACACATGTAAGGGACGTACTGACCAGACTGGGGCACGCAAACTTTTTTAACGAACCTTCTACATTAGTCAGCAGAGACAAGGGTGTTATAAAGGTAGATTTTCTGCGCTATTCAGCTGGGGTTAGAGAGGACACAGAAGGGCAGAAAATTACAGTAAGACAATATCAGCTCACAAAATCATGCTTTGGCATGGAATTTTATCTTTCCAATATGTATAACAGACAGGATAGATTTCTGATGACCAGATTCAGGTTAAACCTCCTGCATCACATCCTGTCAGTCCCAGCTGGTTTTGTGAATGATACAAGTACAAAAGGGTGTTGCGGCTGCGATCTAAGATCTCCGCAAGATACCCTTCATTTCGTCCTAATTTGCCCCTTTTACGCTCACCCAAAGGTCTCTGTTTTAAAAACTATCCTAAGACGCAGTAAAATTAGACAGGCTAAAGTGGCTCTTATTTCTCAAACTTGCCCCCGACCCTTTTACTTTGTTTAGCACCGTACACTTTTTACGATTAGCTGTAAAACTAAGAAACACTAGAGGAGAGGACTAACTGTGTCGAACTCATTAAAAGTTGGAAGGATTTAAAGTCCTCTATTTAGATCTGGCTTGTAACTCCTGTTGTGAGACATGTGCATTTTACAGGGTTTCTCCTTTCACGCTCTCGGGGAAACCCTACATGGTCGAATGAGCTGAATATTGTACATAATTGTCTCGTTTTTAAACTGTATGCATTTTCGGGTTTTTATTACTATTGTATTTATTTGTGTAATGTGTTTATTGATTCAAATTTTAAAAGTGGGATTGTCTTATAATATGTATCTTTTATGTATATTTTTAATACTCGAATAAAGATCATTTGATTGATGGTGGGACAAGAAGCGCTTTTGAAGAGGAGTCCTGCAGCGCTTTCTATACTACTTTTTCAGTAGAGCAGTGGTGCCAACCAAAGAGGCTCTTTAAGTTAAGGAGCTCTATAATGGTTGAATTAATTTAGAACCGGGATCCCAAACCTTGAACACTAGCACCAAACTTGCTGGCCTACTCTATATGGGGTGACCAACTTTAAAATGTTGCATTTCCTAAGGTTGTCCGTACAGTCACTGCTTGGAGTGCATTGAGCACCTATAGCGCTCAACTCGTGCTGTGTTGCAGATGATCAGTGTTGCGTAATGATTGGACAATTATTATTCTTATACACTGCACCTCCGTGTAGGACAATCGCCAATATGAAAGATGTCTGAATCAGATGGCAGACCCATTTAAATAGAGAAATGTCTGAGGATTAATGGGACAATGGCAGGATGCACGTTGTCCAGGAATACTGTGCTTAAACTTACAGAACTGTTATTTGCACCAGACCCACTTGACTCCAACACCTTAGCAAGATTTACCATGGGCCTAGTGGAAAAAGTGCGGGTCCAGTAGGGATGGTGAGTATCCTAAATGCATTTGGAACACAGATATGCCTTGTCCTATTTCACACTAAATACGTTTGGAGAATCTGCAACCATGTTGTAAAAGAAAAAAACCACAAGGGAGATGAGAGGTGCTTCTAGCCCCAACTGGTTTTCAAGTTACAGTCTAAGTTATATTGGCTTGGTGATCATGTATTGTCTGATAGTAGAGTGCAAATATTCGTAATTGTTGGACTTTTACCTGCATTTACTTTGATTTTTCTTTTTTTAAATTCCTACACTCATGGCATGTTTCCTTGATACTGTGCAAACACGAACTTAACTACTTCATTCTATGATGCCACTCCAACCGGTCATTCGTCTCCTAAAACACCAAAACAACTAAACTCCAGTCTAGATAGACTGTAATTGTTACTTGGATCTCATGCTTCAGCCAATATGTTTCTGCCTTTACTATTGTCTGCAAGTGGTCCTACATGTTAATCTGGGCTAAAACGGGTGTGTGCAGCACCTTATTAGGTCTCCTACCTTCCAATGATGTCTGCTGTCTGATCTTTCAGAATCCTTTCATAGCCTTTATTATACAGAATACATATTGACACAGAGAATATCTCTTAAAAGTAGTCAAGTTTAAGGCACAATTGAGGCATATTCATTATTAGTGTTGCGTACACTGCACGCCTGGGTCCACCCCTAGCACTGCATTAATTCATATAATTAGTAATAGTGACCCAAATATGAAACCAAGGTTTTCACCAGTACAAATGCATTCTTACGTTGTCTAGGGAATTCCTTGGTCTGCAGATATTGAAGGACATAATGTTGTATTCAGTTTTAAACCTGCCACCATATTTCTAAGTTGTGTATTATCCAGCCTTGAAGTGTGGGCAGTAGTGGCTGATCACACTGCAACATAATAAAGATTTTAAAAAACTGCTAATATTAAATATAATTAAGCAATGAAGTGGTGAGCTGTATTTTAAACCGTTCCTGTTGGCAGTGCTCAAGCATGTTCACAATGGCCACAATTCAGTGTGGTCCTGCACCACATCCTGGCGCTTGCAGGAGTGCAGAGACAGTATTGACCCAGCAAATAGCACGGTGTGATGGTTGGAACACAGTGGAATTGGTGGAGCTACTGAGTTTAGTGCAAATATCCTTACAGGTAGAACCTAAGATTAGTGATGCAACTTTTCCCACTGCAACTCCCCCACTCTGTCACTGAAGTCTAAGGAGGCATCCAGTAGGGAACAGCTCAAATTTCTCAGGGGGTGTGGGGCAGCTCATACCTAGGGACCACAAAGAGCAGCCAGAGAATTAGCAGAGTAGGAGAACAGTCACTTGCATATCTAGTGAAGCACAGTTACTCTGCCTGCATCAAAGGCGCAAGAGAATGACGTGCTAAGACACACTGACAGCACAGAGTGATGATGAAAGGGAAAGCATCATGCAGAGAGCAGTCTGTTTTGCTCCCCTAGCCTGTGGTTATCCACTTTTTTAAAGCAACAAGGCCATGTGACTGCATATGATCGGCCTCTACATTAACTGGTGATCTCTTGCTGGCAAAGCAGTGGTGGTATCCCTGAGGTGATATCTTGGTCTCTAGAAAAGCCAACTGTTAAATTGAATCTGACAAGGTGGTGAAGCACTGCTCCTCTTGCACCCACATGACCAGAGGAAATACTGTCTCGAGATGTGCAAATGACTTATTAATTTAGTAAATTGGGTGCACATTGGAATTTCTCCATTGTTGCTTTTGTTTCTCTCCCACCCTCATGGACATATCTCCTGTTAATGACGGAACTTGTTAGTAACCACTGTTACACTGGAGCATGTCTGGGGTGGTTGAATGAACGTAGTGGTCTTTCTGCACTTCCAAAGATGCATGAACTCGTGCTTTGCTACATGAAACATAGAAAATTAGATTATTTCTGCTTGATTATTATAGACCCATGAGGCATGTGAATTCCACAACTGAGCTAATATCTATCTTCTGTTGCAATAGCCTTTCAGAAGGATGAGCTGAATGGACTGTTAGGCTGTATGACCCAATCTTCAGTTCCTTACCTAGCCAGCTATATTCATCCAAACCCCTGTTAACAGGACTATAAGCGCCATTGTTGGGTCTATAAAATCACTGGCTGTAGTAACAAAATATGTAGTGTGAACCTCTGCCTTGCATCAGACGTTAGTGGTTAATCATATAGAAGCCAGCGAAGTTTGTACTAAGTGTCCAGACAACTGCTCTTTACTGAGGCTTTAAGTGGGAAGCATCAGTCTGCCTTCCACTGAAGTGATACAGCAGTGGTCACACTAGAAACGCTGGTGCCTGAAATTGAAAAGTGTTAAAGTATCCATTGGCATTGTTAAATCCTTTACTGTGGAGCTCCTGAAAGAAGTGGAGTCGCTATAAACCGATCTTTCCACTCTAACTTCTAGAAATAACGTTCCTGTTCAGGATTAAGATTGTGGCGAAACAGTTGTAGTCCACCCTGACTGGGGGTCAAGATATCTGAAGTCTTCAGAGGAAAGTAATTGCTCTGAAGGGCAGAAGTAGAAACTTGTTTTTGGGGATCCCGGAAAGACAATGTACTGTAATGATTGCATTCTTTCTGCAGGAGGTATGTACCTCGCAGCCCTCCCCCTGGAATTCCAGAGAGCTCACTGGATACAAATTCAGAGGTGACAATGGAGGCTACCAAAGACAACTTATAGCATGTCAATTGAGACATCATGTGAGACAAATTTTTCTTGCATGTAAGAATGTTTAATTCCAGTTTTAGCTCACCATATTTCTGCAAAGTACTCCTATAAGATGAATGTGAAAAGAGACCAATTTAGCTCTGCACCCTTTGCTGATGAATTGGGAACTACTATTTGATCCGGTGGAACCTGACCCGGATGATTTAGAATTCCTAGACTTGCTCTATCAATGGGAGCAACATGGAACCCAGCTACAGCCTCTTTTGATCGGTCCTGTAGTAGCCGGACAGCTACTGATGTACTAAACATGTCTAAAATGAATCCTAAACCTGCCAGGAGATGAAAAGCCAACAGACCACCTTCTAAGTCAGTGCTGAAAGGCCCAGGCAAATACAGATCACTTTGTAATCCGCTGACCCTGTAGAGCGATATGTATACTTCCTGTAGGTTCTCCATTCTGAAGCTCCTCACAACCCTTCCTGGGCTATACGCTATTTACATAGCAACACTGACATACCTGCTATACTGCAGATATAAAACTCATGAACACATTATAGTGGGTAACTCTTGTGACTATAAACCTGAAATGGTGTCAACTCTGTCACCCTGTCCTAATCCTGACATCTTTACTTACAGGCTCTTATACAGATTTTTTTTTTTAATCGCTTGTTTCATCCAATGACCGACGTGCAACATCTACCCCAACCTCCACACACAAGACATCTGCTTTGGCTCCCCATGTGATTACATATGTTCGAGGCATGTGTGCTGGAGATGCACTTGCTTTGCATACTCCTGCCATCTAGTGTTTGGTCCGTATGTTTGCACGTTTTTCTTCGAAGAAGTCTTTTCCAGTCACAAGGCAAAGTGACTCCTCCTTTCGGTAAAAATGCGTGGGCATCAACTCCATTGTTAGATTGTTTTCTTTTCCGTCATCGGGTTTGGATGTATATTGTAGCGCTCCTATTCGAAACTGTTAATCAGGATCGCTTCGGTTTGAAATTAAACTACCCTTGTCGGTATGGTTTTGGATCACGTTTCCAACATTCTGCGTGTCAAACTTCTCAAACCTTTCATAATCGAATACAACACTAACCGCAGCCTTCGGGCCTAGCTCATCTCCTCTTTCCACTTGAAGATCCAGCATAGTCTTTCACCGATTGGAACTGACGCCATTCCAATTCTATCCTAGATGCCATTCCAAATACCTGCGCACTGACCTTCGTAAGGTCTAACCTCTGTCTCTCCCCAGAGCATAGAGAGAGACTGCAACTTGGGTCTGTCGTTGCGTTCCAAATGGACTCTTAGACTGTCGTGCTAGACAGTCATGCAGTGACAAGCTATCGGGAGACCTCAAATATTTTCGGTGAAAATGTCTAGCAAGAAGAGATGGAAGTGTCGAAGAGTTAGAGGCATTTTTATCCAGTATTGGGGTAGCTTTCATAGATTTACATACCTGAATCATTCCCCGTCGCCGAGGCGGGAGTCCCACGGTAAATAAAAAAAAAAAAGTAGGGCCAAAAATAATAGTAGTAGGCCCCAAAGAAAAAGGCTTAAGGCCTAGATCTTAGCAGCCTATCTACATCATTTTGCAAAATGAACCAAAGAATTGGTACCAATCAATCAGCCATCAGCACCCTTTAGAACCCTCTCAGCAGAGCCAGTTCTCCTCAGATTTTCACCGCACGTCGTGTGGAAGGGAAGTCTCCCTGAGTGCCACTCAGTTTTCTACTTTCTTCATCATGTCTGACAAGGCCTTGTTCAAGTCCTGCAGAACCTGCGCCAAGAAGAGGGTCCATGTTGATGACCAGCATGTGGACTGCATCTACTGCCTCTACCCTAAACATGAGGCAAACGATTGCAAAATTTGCCGCACCTTTCCTACTAAGACTCTTAGGGATAGGGAGGCGAGAGTGCTGTTATGGCTTAAATCCTCTTTGACTGAAGAGGATGATGGAGCCTCAACTTCTAGCGAGAGAGCTAGGTTTCATGACAGCTCAAGTGAGGGGAAAAAAACGCCATAAATCTTCCCACTCTACTTCTGGCTCTTCTCAGAGGACTCCTCTCATTTCCTCTGAATCAGCACACTCTCCTCAGGATTCTGCTCTCAAGGACTCTAAAAAGCCATCTTCGAAAACAGTGAGTAAAAGCCTTTCAAAATCTCTGGCTTTCCCTCCATCGTCGACAATTTGTCACTTCTGCTCCTTCGTTGACGTAAACTATCTCGACGACGTCTATTACCTCTCCTATTCTGTCGACGAGGATTACTATCCTGTCAAAGTCGTCGTGGGATCATCGAGGAAGTCCTCGTCGACTAAGCCAGCGTCGCTGCTAGATTTTACTTGCCGGTTACCATTGAGCAGTCTGAATGCAGTCTGAATGCTTTCTTCATGATTTTAAGGAGGAATCAAGAAAGTTCACAAGAGCTGTCCCCATCATTGATTACATCTGGAAAGAGGGGGTCAAGATCATGAAAAATCCTGAATCTGTGCCAGCGGTGCTTCCACGGATAGACCAATACCATGCCCTGGCCAATAATCCATCCTGTCTCAGTGGCCATCCTAGACCAGATTCGGTCATTTCACAGGCTGCCCAACAAAGATCTAAAAACCCGGCAACACTTATTACTACACTGCCGGACAAGGACGGGCGGCGTCTGGATTTGATCAGAAAGAAATTTTCTACAATGGTAGCTGCCGCCATCAGGGCAACTAACTCCCTGGCAATAATAGGGCGTTATGACCGCCAAATGTGGTCAGAAATGGCTGGTCTTATTGAGCTCATTCCAGAGGACAAGAGACCAGACGCTCAAAAAATTCTATTAGGAGAGCGTGCAGCGTCCAAGACCATATACTGCGCATTGGACATTGTGAAAACGAATTTTCGCCATCTGGCTGGTGCAGCTGTACTCACACGCCAGGGTTGGCTAAGGGCCACCACTTTCAGACCAGAAGTCCAGACAAAGATAGTGGATATGGCCTATGATGGCGAATCGGTGTTTAGGAAACACATAGATGAAGCACTCCAAGCAATAAAAACTGATACTGACACCATGATCCTTGGGTTCCTTGCAGTACAAACGCGGAACCTTCAGAGGTGCAAGAGGGCGTGGTTTTTCCTCTAGAGGAGGATATCAAAACCAGCAGAATAGACCGTACCAGCCCCAATATAGAAAATCTTATCAATCATCGTACAGACAATCCAACACGTCTGGTTTCTCTCGTCAAGGCGGACCAAAAAGATCGCAAAATCAAGGACGGGACACCAACAGAAAGTAGTGATCTCCGCAGGGCACCTTCCACTCCTATTCCCCTCCCTGTGGGTGCGACAATTGCAGCGTTTGTGGACAAGTGGCAAGATGTTACATCAGACCAATGGGTTTTAGACCTTTTAAACGGTCATACCTTAGATTTTGTCACCAAGCCACCCACCACTCCACCCAAGGGACCCCCTCCCCCTCGTCTTCACTTATTATTCAAAGAAGCTTTAACGATGCTCCTCAAGAATGCAATCGAGAAGGTTCCCTCACTTCAGAAGGGGACGGGTTTCTATTCCCTTTTTTTTTTTTTCCTTCCATCACAAAGAAATCCGGGGAATGGCGTCCGATCTTAGACCTTTGCAACCTGAACAGATTCCTAAAAAGCAAGGATTTCGCATGGTCACACTGGCAGAAATTCTAGGTTGTCTCAATGAGGGAGATTTTCTGGCTTCTCTGGCTATGGAAGACGCTTACTTTCACATCCCAATACATCCGAAGCATCGCAAATATCTTCGTTTCATTGTGACTGGCGCCCATTATCAGTTCAAAGTGCTCCCGTTTGGGCTAAAATCGGCACCAAGGATCTTTACAAAGTGCCTAGCTCCTGTGTCAGTAGCGTTACGATCCCGGGGAATCCAAGTATTCCCATATTTGGACGATTGGCTAATCAAAGGCCCTTCGGAAAGAGCAGTCGAGATTGCCGTGACAACGTCTCTTCATCTGTTCAACTCTCTGGGGCTGACTGTGAACAGGAGCAAATCTCCGTTATGCCCGATGCAGGTCCTTCCATTTCTAGGAGCTCTGCTGGACACCTGTGTGAGAAAGTGCCATCTTTCTTGCATGGTATGCCCCGACTTTTTGCTAAATTGCTGAATGTACTTTGAGTGTACCCTGGACTCCTGCTAATCGGGTTCCCCGTTGCCTATGTTCCTTCCCTAAAACACAAATCCCAAATTGGCAAACCCTGGCCACATGTCAGCCCCTGGTAAATGGTACCCAGGGCCTTGTGGCCAGGGAAGGCCTCTAAGGCCTGCAGCACTCATTGTGCCACCCTTAGAGGCCCTGTACCCTTACACACACACACACACACACACACACACACACACACACACTGTGTGCCATGCCCATCACCTACACTGCCATGGCATACATCCGCCACCCCTCTAGCTGGGTGCCCTGTGCCCCTACAGTACCCAGGTCTATTCCTGGGCACTGTAAGTGCTGTGCTGCCCTTTTAGAGTACATGGTGCTGAGAGCTCGTCAAAAACGAACTCCACAGCACCATAAAGGCAGCACTGAAGTCTGAGAAGTTTGGTATCAAACTTCTCAGCACATTAAACCCACACTGATGCCAGTGTGGGATTTAATGTACCAAGCACCCCAGAGGGCAACTTAGAGATGCCCCCTAAAACCTAACCTACAATCCACGTCTGCTCTGAGGCTGCCCAGGCTGCCACACAGCAGACATGTTGCTAGACCCCTGGGTAGGAGAACCCCTGTTCTCCTGGGCCTGCAACAATGCACATCCTGGGCGAGGTGCTAAATCTCCTCCCCCAGGATGGGCAGGGGGGAAGCTTCAAAGGCATGCCACCTCTGAGTTTCCCCAGGCCACTGCAACCCCCCACTCTGGCGGGAAGCTTGGCTGGAAACCCCAAATAAGGACAGAGGATGTGCCAGCCTGCCAACAGGCGAGGTGAAGCACATCCCCGGGCTCTCGCCATCTTGAAGATGGGAAGCCCTAGCCAATCAGGATTAGGCTACTGCCCCCCTCCCACAGGAGAGAGGTAGGATAGGGGGTGTACCCACCCCAGGACAGGGACCCATTGGTCCCTGCCCTTCACCTACCTGTAACGCCCCTAAATCTAGTATTTAGGGGCACCCTGAACCTTCCTTCCCCAGATTCCAGATTCAAAACTACAAAGAAGAGCAAGAAGACAGAAGACCTGCCCTGCAGCTGCTGAAAAAAGGAAGACACCAACTGCTTTGGCCCTAGCCCTACCGGCCTGTCGACCCTCGAACCGGCTCCTGCTCCAACGCGGCATCTCTTGTGGCCAGCAACCTCACAAACCCCAGAGGACCTGGCTACCCTTCAACTCTAAGCCCCTGGGACTCCCATGAGTAGAGGCTCTACTCAAGAACTTACTCCTAATCCCTGGCAGCAGCCCGGAACAGCGAACCCAGCACACTCTGCACCAGCCAAGCCTGGCCGGTGCCGGAGTGAACGAAGACCACGAGGACGACCCCACGGCGACTGTGACCCCAAGTCCGGCACCCAAGGACCTCCCTCGACCCTCCTGAAGAAGCCTGCAGCCTCAGAGCAAGGTGCCCCCCCCCTCCCACCGCGATCAACAGAGGGTAAGATTTTCTGACACCAAAAGGCACCCCTGCATGCGGCGCCCTGCGGCCCCCTGTGCCCACTCCCGGGGTTCCTACCTATCCTCCAACTACCAACTTACCTCTCGAAGTGGTGGTGGCACCTGAAGAATCCTCGTCCCCGAGCTTGCAGTCTTTTTCCAAACCGGAGATTTCCCATTGAAATCAATTGAGCGCCCGAAGGCTCAAAAGCACCCTGCACCCAGCCGCCCGAGTGGCTCTGGCAGTACAACCTCTACACCTATTCACTTCCCCACTTGCCCTGAGTAAGTGACCAGGAGCCCAGCTCCCACAGCCGCGTGGCTTGCTAGTCAGCAGCCACCAACGAAGGCCCCCCCTATCCCTCATAGGATAACATTGGGCCTAACTCTCTCTCTGCACCCGGCCACCCTAGTGCCATTGAGGGTGAACTGTACCTACCTGACCCTGGGGGACCCCTGAGTCAATGTCCAGAACCTCCACTCTGCCAGTCGAGAACTTACCTTGAAACCGATAACTCTATTTTCTTCATAGGATAACATTGACTGGCTTTTTCCTGAAATTTCTTCTAAGTGTGGACTTTTCAAATCTTAAAATATTCACCAAAAATCAGCCGAGTAACAAACGAAAATACTCCCCTGCTCTTAGGTGAGCTCCCAGTGCTTGATCTTGGTGCCCAGCGCTGACTCTAAAAAATACTTACAACTGTACTTACCAGTAACCCAATGTTCTCCCATAGGAAATCATTGACTGTTTTTCTGTGAAATTTCTTCTGTCAATTTCTGAAATCTTTAAATATTCTTTAAAAATCGTATGATATCTGAAAACGTAATTACTTACCTGTTTTGGATAAAGGTCCCAGTACTGAGTCTAGGCACCCAGCACTGGATTACAAAAGTAACGAGAACCTACTGTACCTGTAACTTGCATTTCCTTCCATAGGGAATCATTGACTGTTTTCTCTGAAATATTTTCTAAGTGTCAACTTTTGAAATAGCTAAATATTGTTTAAAAATCATCACAGTAATTAAGTCGGCTTTCATCACTTGATTCTAAGTTCTGACCCAGGACTGAATCTAGGATCCAGTCCTGGAATTCCAAAAGTAATCCTAAAAGTAATCTGTTGCAAATAACTTGAAACTTCCATTGAATTCAATGCATTATTGTGTTTAAAATAGTGTTGCCTATTGCAACCACTTGTAACTGTTTACAAAAGTCAATTGCATATTGCAAAAGTGTTTATATAAAGCATCTCATTCAGAGAAAGTATATTTTAATACCTATTGTTGGTTCTAAAATAAAACAAGCATATATTTTTTTTATATAAACCATTGGCCTAGAGTTCAGTTATTGAGTGTGTGAGACCATTTGCTGACTGAGTGTGTACAACAAATGCTTTACACTGTCCTCTGATGTTGCCTTGCTGCTCGACCAAGCTACCACTTTAGAGAGTAAGGTTATATCTAACTTTAGCCTCTGCCAAACCCTTGGGGCCTGTGGACTCTGTACACCCTGTACCTATTAAGGAACAGTATATACAGAGCCACTTTCTCACAACTGTCCAGTGCAGGGCATTCTTATCTCTCGAACTGCAGGTTCGTCTTCAAAAGCTGGCAATCCTGAGTTCCAGAAGAAAGTCAGTTTCTGTCCGCGTGTTTGTGTCACTCCTGGGGATATGCTCTTCTGCAATAAACCTCGTCCCTTTGGCAAGACTTCGGTTCAGACCCCTACAAGAGGAGCTACACCTTCAGTAGCAGCAGGCTGTGGGTTCCTTCGACATCCTCCGTCACACCACGCATGAAAAACGCTCTGCGTTTGTGGTCAGATGCCCAACCTAGCAGAAGGACTCACTTTCATACAGGATATTCCAGATTTTGTCCTCACTACGGATGCCTCTATGGAAGGATGGGGAGGTCATCTCCAAGATTTACAGATGCAGGGAAAGTGGTCTCCAGAGTACAAGAAACAACACATCAACAGCATGGAATTGCGAGCGATTTTCCTGTCCCTGCAAGCTTTCCTTCCAAAGATTGCAGGTTCATCGGTACTGGTTCGGACCAACAATACCACCAGCATGTTTTACGTGAAAAAGCAAGGAGGGACAACATCAGCAACTTTATCAAGAGAAGCTCAGGAGTTGTGGGAATGGGTCACACTCCACAACATAACCCTCAGAGCAGAACATGTCAGGTCTCCACAATACCCTAGCGGACACGCACAGCAGGTCCCCATTGGACTGCCACGAATGGGAGCTAGAGCAGGCTCAAGTGCTCAGGGTATTCAGAGCTTGGGGCAAGCCGGTACTGGATTTGTTCGCAACAAAAGACAAGAAATGCCGATATTACACCAGCAGATACCCTCAACAGGGGTCAAGGGGGAATGCCCTGGCCATGCGATGGTCAGGGATTTGTGCTTACGCTTTCCCCCCTGATACATCTAATCCTGAGAGTCATACACCAGATCAAGTTGAAGGGCTGCCGGCTCATCCGGATTGCAGCCAGATGGCCACGCCAGTACTGGTTTCAAGAGCTTCTGTTATTATCCCAGGACCAGCCGATCTGTCTTCTGACACCCACAATGCTGTCTAGGAACAGAGGTCAGGTGCTCTACCCGGACCCTCAGTCTCTACATTTACACGCATGGCTCCTGGTTTCTTAGAGTTCAAGGACCTTGACATCCCTCCGGACTGTCGTGACATATTGACAAAATCGCGAGCTCACAGCACGATTAAAACTTACCGTCTAAAATGGAGACTATTTTGCTGTTGGTGCGAAGCTAACCACGTTCACCCAGTGGAAGCTCCTGCGGATCAGATCCTTCCTTATTTGTTGCATCTGGCAAGATCTGGACTCTTTCTCATCAGTCAAAGTCCATTTAGCCGCACTTTCCAGATTCAGAAAGGGTGCTCATCTTCCTTCTGTGTTCGTCCTCTTTGATCAAGCAATTCATAAAAGGACTTTTCCGGTAGTTTCCTCCGATTAGGCATCCTCCACCGGAGTGGGCACTCAACACAGTCTTAATGCAATTAATGAAACCTCCATTTGAGCCTATCCACAAGGCTGAACTCAAATTCCTCACCTGGAAGGTTGCCGTACTTCTGGCTCTAACGTCAGCTAGAAGAGTGAGTGAGTGAAATTCAAGCCTTCTCTATAAAGGAACCATTTCTACACTTCACTCAGGACTACGTGCACCTCCGAACTAATCAGACATTCATACCTAAAGTACCGTCAGTTTCACCTCAATGAACCTGTAAAATTAAGGACTTTCTTTCCAAATCCATCTACACCAGCGGAAAGAGCCTTACATTCTCTTTATCAAAAGATGTTTAAAATTCTATCTTTAAAAAACAAAGAGCATTAGAAAGTCTGACCAGTTTGTGGCTTATGGCCAAACTACTCTGGGAAATGCAGTTACAAAAACCACAATTGCCAGATGGATAGCATCAACAATCCATTTCTGCCATGAACAAGCTCACAAGCCATTGTTACGGAAAGCCAAGGCCCATTCCACAAGAACGGTAGCAGCGTCTACAGCATTGTTTGCTGGGGTGACTCTTGAACATATGTCGTGCTGCGACATGGAAGAATGTCCACGTTCACGAGACATTACTGCCTTCAATCTACGCATCAAGACGATGCAGCAGTCGGACAAGCTGTCCTACGCCATCTTTTTCTTTTAGGTCAATTTCAGGTACCTTTTCTGTTTTTCAAATGCTATGTCTATTTTTTCATGACGATGACGTTTCTACGATATGACATGTTTGACATAGAATGTTGTTACAATGCAGATTTCATTTTCCTGTGTTACATGTTTTGAATTTTAAGGTTGTTTTTTCTTATACCTCTTGTTAACAAGTAGTGGATGCAATTGGGAGTGTATTAGCACTAGTCTCCCACCATCCGCAAACAACTCTATACTTGGTATACTGCTTGCTACTCTGATTCAGGCATGTTAATCTATGAACGATACCCCAATACTGGATAAGGAAACAAGTTATTTAACTGTAACTACAGTTATCCAGTATTGGTATCTTTCATAGATTCACATGCACCCACCCTCCTCCCCGTAAAGTCAGTTCTCTGTTTTGGGACATTTACTTCCCACTTGTGCTAAGGAATATCTGAGGAGAACTGGCTCTGCTGAGAGGGTTCTAGAGGGTGCTGATTGGTTGGTACCAATTATTTGGTTCTTTTTGCATAATGATGTAGATAGGCTGCTAAGATCTAGGCCTTTTTCTTTGGGGCCTACTACTAATTCTTTTAGCGCTACTTTTTTATTTACCGTGGGACTCCCGCCTCAGCGAATGATTCAGGCATGTGAATCTATTAAAGATACCAATACTGGATAACTGTAGTTACAGGCAAGTAACTTGTTTTCTTCTGTTTGAGACTCTGATTCAGAGTTTGAGATCGAGCTGGAGTCCCCCGGCGTTCCATCTGGACAGGGTGCTCTGAGAAACAAAGCCCCTTTGCCCACCAAACTCACTCTGACCAAGGCTATTGGGCCAACACTGCCATCAGGCCTTGGTAAGCACCTAGACTGATTCCAATGCCCCACCTACTGGCGTGGCACCAAAATAGCACGACAAGCCTTCCAGTTCGAGCTTGAACCAAGATGACACCCCTTCGATGCCGAATCATTCGGGATCAAAGTATAACTAACAAATCCAGCTCCAAAACAGAAAGACACCGGATCAGAGTCTTGGAAAAAATTAAGCAAAAGCTTGATACAAAGCAGAAGACACATAGTAATCCTCAAACTGGACACATTACAACTATGCCAGTGGTACCACCTCCCAAAAGAAAAAAACACAATGCAGAATCCCTCCAAAAAAGGACATGGCTACTAGTCCTATTAACATTCCTCAAACCACTCCACCCTCTCTACCAGTACCTCGCATACCAGCTTTAGACCCTTTACATATTCCACCTCCAGGCTCTCCTGATCTAAATCCTAATATAGGAGATGAGCACACTGATAATCACCCACTACCTGATCCATGGGAGGACTATATAGACCCACCGGGACACACAGATCCAGATATATATATATATATATATATCTATCCAGCCAATCCTTCCCCTCCTGATAATACATAACAGGAGCTAATTGCTAGAGCAACCACTTAACATGGTGTCACATTACATGAAGACCTAGAAGAGGATATTTTTGAGACTTTAGGAAACACACAAAGAACATCTCAATCCATGCCTATTTTAAAGGGTATGATGAGGCATGCAGACTATTTTTAAGGATCCAGTTAGGGCACTTACCCGAACACCTAGGGTGGATAAAAAAATAACCCCCACCATTTGACCCAGTCTTTATGAAGGGTCAGCTGCCTTTAGATGGCTTAGTAGTTTCAAGCACAAGTAAAAGGGAAAATCACAAACTTCAGTAGAGGCACCTCCTCCTGATAAAGAATCAAATTTAATAGATGCCTCCAGCAAAATAGTAGCCGCTCAATCAGCCAATCATTAGCGCATAGCCAACGCTCAAGGGCTGTTGGCTAAGTATGATAGGGCACACTGGGATGAGATGGAAGAATTATTACAATATCTCCCGGAAGAACACATGAAAAAAGGGTAAGAAATCGTGCAAGAAGGCAAGCTTATTACCAATTAATCTATTAGATGTGCTCTGGAAGCTGCAGATACTGCAGCTAGTGGAGTCCATACCAGCAGCCTACTAAGGAGACATGCATGGCTTAGAATCTCTGGTTTCAAACCAGAAGTTCAACAAACTATCCTTAACACACCATTTGACAAAGAACATCTTTTTGGACCTCAGACCAATTGTTCGCAAAAAAGGCATAAGTGGCAAAATCAATGGGAGCACTGTAGTCTCCGGCTACTAGATTTTCCTTTCGTCGAGCCTTCTACAGAGGGGGCTCCAAAACTAATACCTCAGATGCCACCTCATCTTTGTATAAAACAGTCCCCCCCCCCCCCCCCCCTCCCCCTCGCTAGGATTCTATAGAGGTTGATTTAGAGGTAGGGGTACCCCATCACGTCCCTTCCCATCCATTAACAAACAGTATCTTAATATCACTTCCCCATGAACACTCATCACCGGTCGGGGTAAGGTTACATCTCTTTCTTCCCATTTGGCAGTCAATAACTACAGACAAATGGGTGTTGCACATTATCCATCATAGTTATTGCCCAGAACTCACAAGCAATCCTTACAACTTTCCCCCTCACATTCACAAACTGTCTTTGGAACACAAACATATGCTCAAACAATAAGTACAAGCTCTTCTAACAAAAGGAGCTTTATAACTCATCCCATTACAACAAGGTTCAGGAGTATATTCACTATACTTCCTAATTCACAAAAAGGACGGTTCTTTAAGACCAATATTGGATCTCAGACCTTTAAACCAATCAGATACAGCCATATCTAGGAGCCATACTAAACACTCAGATGACTCTAGCATATCCTAATGCAACCAGAGTTCACAAATTTCAAACATTACTACTACAGCTTCAAAACAGCCACTCTCACAGCCAGACCCTTCATGCAGTTACTAGGGATGATTGCCTCCAGCATTTCCATAGTGCCTCATGCAAGACTAAACATGCGTCCTCTACCAGAATGTTTGCCACGTCGGTGGAATCCATCACAGGTTCAACTAACATATCTAGTGTTGGTAGGCAGCCGCACTCCTCGCTCTCTGCAGTGGTGGAACCCACAATTTATCAACAGAGCAGTCCTTTATCGACCCTACTCCACAAGTTATGCATCTCTCACAAGGTGAGGTGCACATTTACAACTGACAGCTCCCCTGTCCACCACACCAATTAGTTTGGTGATTGAGTGGAGGGAGTCGCTCCTTCCAGGAAGTACGTGTGTCCACCCCCTTCCGGTGGGCCATTTTCAGTGGCCATCTTGGAGGGGAGACGCTCTAGTTTTCCTCAATTTACACCAAGGCCCAAGTATATCTTAGGCGATAACGTGCCAGAGGCAAGCCTGTCTGCGCCTGTCAGCGTCCCGGAAGCGGCCAGGAAGCGGCCAGCTCCAGCCATGCTGCCTATTTGCTGCCGAACCATTCTATCCGTCGGACATATAGCTGCAATGATCTTTTTTTGCTTCGACCTCCGCCTTTCCTCCAGTCTACCAGGTGGGAGGCGTTATCCTTTTCCCCCTTCCGTGTGCACTCGTCGTGGTTTCACCCTGGCATGGATGCACCCCAGCACCCAGAGTCCTTCTCCAGAGGCAGTGGAAAGGGCCCCATGTTTAGAGCAGCCCTGATTAACATGCGATCACTAGGCAGACGCCACCAGGATATCTTTGATCTCCTGTCTGATTAAAAGGTCGATTTTATTATTTGTTACCGAGACCTGGCTCAATGACTTTTCAAACCCTAACATTAAGTTGGCGATACCTGGTGGTTTTAATATTTCCCTGGTTGATCGCAAAGTCTGGAGAAGTGGTGGTGTTGCGGTCATCTTGAGCGATAAATGCGCCTTTCGCTGTGTGGAGTCCTTTCAGCTAGGAGAGTGTGATGTCTTCGATTTTAGTGTTAATATCTTCCCACACGTCTCGCTGGGTGGTACATTGGTTTACAGGCCCCCTGGGCCTGCAGGGCCATTTCTCAAAAAGCTGGCTGATTTTATCATTCCCCGCGCATTGACTAATTCTTTCTGGGAAAACTGAACATCCATTTAGATAAAGATGATTTGGGAGACACAAGGGAATTCATTGACTCTCTTAATCTAGCCCAGTTTACTCAATGGGTCAGGGCACCGACACATTCAGGTGGACATATCCTTGATCCTATTTGTTCCAACTTCCCTATCAAGGTGGAGGATCCTCTGCCGGTGCCCTGGTCCGATAACTTTCTAATATAATTTTCCTGGGTTCTGGAGGGTAGTATTCCCCCACGCAATGCCGGTCAAAGCCCGGCCTTTGCTAAAATAGACCCGATGATTGTCAGCTGCGCTCTAGCTGAGTCCAGACCAGTCCTAACTGCTAACTTGGAGGATGCTGTTGAAAACTTCTCCAGTTGGATCAAGAGGGCAGTGGCCCGTTCTTCTCCCACGGCTCCCTGCAAACTATCCAGGGATTCCCCATCCCAGCCATGGTTTTCGAATGAGCTTAGACTGCAGAAACACTGCAAAAAGGGTAGAACGTGTTTGGCTGCTGGACTATTGCCCTTTGGTGAAACTGAACCTTAGGAAAGTCAAGAACCTGTACTATACCTCTATAGATCAGGCCAGAAGCCTTTACTATGCGAATCGCATCGATCTAGCGAGGAACAATTCTAAAGAATTCTCAATCGTCCAGAACTTTATGGCCCCTAGGACTTAATCTGTCACACTTCCCTCGTCAAACGCTTGGTGCGAGGTACTTTCAAAATGTATTGATGAGGTTCGCTCTATCCAGGCTTTCTTTACTTTAGGTGATCACTCTATGACCAGGCCCTCGCCGGCGCCACATAGTTTTCCTCCCTGACGGCTTTTTTACCTATTTACCTTCCTTAGTCACTAGATCCTTAAGGCCTTGAAGTCAGGCTTTCCCACTGATCCCTGTGCAGCCAGACTTCTGACCTCGGTCGCAGAGACAGTGAACCCTTAAGCCAACAGACTTATCAATCTGTCTCTTCAGGAGGCCCTTGTTCCTTTAGTATGGAAGCAGGCTAAGATTCTGCCCCTTTTAAAGAAACCAGCGCTAGATCCGCTGAACCAGTCAACTACTACCCTATCTCCCTTCCTATTATGGCGAAAGCCTGCGAAAAGGTGGTTAAACACAGACTTCATTGAGGGGGCCGACCTACTTCATCTAGCTCAATCCGGATTCCGAGCCTCCTCTAGCTTTGAGTCTGCCTTGGTGGATGTCTCGGAGGCTATTCAGAAATGTTTGGATGCGGGAGGGAGGGCAGCTCTTATTTTGTGGATATCTCAACAGCATTCGATACTTTCCCCCACTCTGTTGCTTACCCGCCTTGCGGACTTGGGGATTTCGGGAGCTGCCTTGAGTTGGCTTAAATCCTTCCTGGAAGGGTGCACCGAACAAGTATGGCTCCCCCTATTCTCACCGCAGGAGGTGACCACTGGGGTACCACTGGGGTGCCACAGGGGTCCTCCCTGAGCCCCCTTCTCTTTAATCTATAAGTCACCCCTCTGCTTTATTTGGCTGAAGAGCTGGGAGCCAAAATTATAGCTTATGCTAACGATACTCTGCTGCTGTTTACCTGGGGGAAATCCGACTGCTCCCTGTTACTGGCCAAAAATTGACTCGTTGCAGTCTTTCAATGGCTTTCCTTAGCACAGCTTAAATGCAATGAGGATGAGTCTGAAATTTTCCTCTATGGGACCTTACCTCCCCAGTTCAAGAACTCTATGGCCAGCAGATTTTCCCTTGCCAGCTGCAACGGGACAACCCGCAAAAAATTTGGGAGTCTGGTTTGAGGAGAATCTTTCTTTTTCCACCCAGATTAAGAAGCGAGCGGGGAACTGCTTTGGGTTATTTAAAACCCTTAGGAAAATTCTCCCACTTTTCCCCAGAGCAGCTAAGTAAACAGTGACCAGGGCCCTGAAACTTTTGCGGCTCGATAACGCCAATGCTCTGTATGCTGGCTTGCCGGGCTACCTTATTAATAAATTACAGGCTGCCTAAAATGCTGCTGCTAGACATGTTTTTAACATCCCGATGAGAAGCAGTGTCAGACAGCATTTGCGATCACTTCATTTGCTGCCTGTGGCTAATCTAGTCCAGTTTAAGGCCCTGGTCCATCGTGCATTGCAGGACTGTGGCCCCTCCTACTTATGGAAGATGTTCCAGTTCTATGCCCCCGCCAGAGATCTTCGTTCATCTTCTCAGTTCCTGGCCCATAATCCCTGCTTCTGGCTCACTAGAATGGGGGGCAGCTCACTTGCTGTCAGAGCTGCCACAGCCTGGAACGCATTCCCTCTGGCTCTCTTTAGTATTCCAGACTTCTGTCTATTTAAAAAATAAAAATTGAAGACTAATCTCTTTACTTAAACGAATCTTCAGGCGTTCTGTGCTCACTTTCCCTCTCTCCATGCTCGCTCTGGGACACTCCTCGGAGTATCTGTGCGCGCTGCAAGTGCAAATAACATAAAACGGAACCATGGAGAATTCAGACTTCCAAATCCCAAGGACCTTAACCTAGCGATTGGCTCCTGAAGTCAGTTTGGTTATTTAAACTTAACACATGATTGTATGACCATTCATAAAGACGCTAGGAAACCTACCACTAGAGCATGCTTTGCAGCAAAATGGAAAAGATGTGTCCTATATTGCAATAACTCTATAGATCCGCTAGATGCAGCTATACAAAATATCATTTGTTATCTTTTACATCTACAGCGAGCAGGTTTAGCCTACACATCTATCGTAGTACACCTTGCAGCAGTGGCTGCAGATCTTCAAAGCCGGCAACCTTTATCATTATTCAAAGTTCCAGTAATCAAAGCCTTTATGGAAGGCTTTAAAAGAATAATACCACCCAGAGTACCACATGGACCTGTCTGAAACCACAAAATTGTTATTTCAAGGTTTATGGGCTTACCCCTTGAGCCATTACACAATTGTTCCTTACAATTTCGTTCATGGAAGGTTGCCTTCTTAATTGCTATCACTTCATTAAGACGGTTGGTGAGGTGCAGGCATTAACCTTAGAAGCAACGTTCTTTCAGCTTCATACAGATAGGCTAGCTCTTGGTACAAATCCAAAAGTAGTCTCTGCTTTTCACATTAACCAGTCAGTTGAGTTACCTGTGTTCTTCCCTCAACCTGATTCTGTAGCAGAAAGAGCTCTTCACACACTTGATGTCAAAAGAGCAATATTATACTACATTGATAGGACAAAAGATTTTCGCAAAACAACTTTTTGTTGCCTTTACTCTCCCTCATAAAGGGAAACCTATCTAAATCCAGTATTTCAAGGTGGATTGTTAAATGTATTCATACTTGCTATGTTAAAGCTAAAAACTTTCACTGTACCTCCTAGAGCACATTCTACTCACAAGATGGGGGCATCTTTGGCCTTTTTAGGTAACATTCCCATAGCTGGCATATGTAAGGCAGCTACATGGTCCACACCACACACATTTACCAAACATTATTGTGTGAATGTATTAGCACGTCAACGAGCTAATGTAGGACAAGCGGTGCTAAAACACTTTTTCAAACAACTGCAACACTCACTGGTTAGCCACCGCTTTTGGAGGAGTTTTGCTATTGTCTGTGCAAAGCACGTGTATCTACAGCACACATGCCTCAAACGGATTTTTACTTCCCCTGTAAGCATCTGTTCTTGGCTGTAGAGCTACAGATTAACTTGTGCCCTCCCGGAACACCCCCCCCCCCCCTTCCCCCCCGGACATTTGTGGCTATTGCAGTTCTTATTATTCAGATAACATACGCATGGACATCTGTATACTACCCCGTTACTCCATTCTCACTCTCTTGCGGGAAAACGATCAAACAATGGAGTTGATGCCCATGCGCATCATCACCGAAAGGAGTCGCTTTGCCTCGTGACTGGAAAACACTTCTTCGAAGACAAAACAACTTTCAAACATCCGGACCCAACACTAGATTGCAGGAGTATGCAAAGCATGTGAATATACAGCTCTACATAACAAGAACAGATGCTTACAGGGTAACATAATCCTTCCCTGATGTGTAGCGACCTGGTGCCACCACACCTTCATACATCCTGTTAAAGACCCCTGTAGAGTTCAAAGGAAAAGACTCCACGAGGAGAATCATTAACTGTCCATTGCAACACTATTAATTTTTCACTACAACTGTTCTCATCTGGCTGCTGTTATTGAATAACTATGTAGCACCTGTTCAGCGTTATCGCTCAACTTTTAAACCGCATAGCTTTAAAAGCCACATTAAACGAATAAATTATCTGAATACCCAAACTCTAAGCATAGGTTACTGGAAAGCCACCACTTTGCCAAAAATTGAAAAACCCTGTGTAAAACTGGGTGAAAAAGGGTGTCTAATCTTCATTTCCCCTTCATACCATCACGCTTGCTGGGTGATGAAGCTCCTTTATGCTCCAGTGCCCAAAAGAATACTGTTGGCATCCTCTTTTGCAGAACATTTTCCCTACCCAATTATTAAAATTAGTCCGAAAACCCTTCTGCCCCTGCTACCCTTTCTGGGTCTAAGATCAAATCCCAGCTGTTTACCTTTGTAGCTGGTACAGTGTATGCCTATATTTTCCCAGTGCCGTCAATCTAACATCCTTGCTTCATAGAACCGCCTAATGGTGGAATTCAATAACTCTGAAATTGTCATTGAGATGAATTGAAACCTAACAAATGACCCTGTTCTGTATGTGCCTGGGAAATCATCCAGTTTGGGTAGAAAGGCAGGGAATTTCTATAGACTCTTGGCAACGAACAAATTCAAGAGAGCTAGTACTTTCCTTTCTTCAATTTATGGAACTGGTACGAGAACCTACTACTTCCTGATTTCACTTCTCTTGCTCCCTCGTCTAACCAGCTGGTCTATAATGGAAGGAGGAAACTCTGTTCACTAATCTCTATTCCTACAACTTGATGTGGGCCCTCTAGTGACTTGAACAAGAATGTTGAGTATGAATGTCACCAACTACATACAATCAGAGGAGAACTTACTACCACAGCACTTCTGCCCCTGAATTGAAATATTTGATCATCAAGCCAGCTCCTTTGGGCAGTAGGTAAAACCTATCTGAGGGGTAATATGAGGGACTCTGCAGTAGAGAAGGTGACTGCTTCAAAGCAAATACATTTGGAGCATACTATGAGATTCTTCATTATATAATTCCAAGTTGTCAGATACTGCACTATGAAAGATTGAAAAAGCAACATTTAATTTGAATTGGTTAATCACATCTAGGGCTGAATTAGTCTTATCCAGACTGAAATAGAGACTATTAAAACAGAGCATAAACTGTTAGGCTTGCAAGCTCGATGTGAAGGTAAGAGTCGACTGCAGTTTCTGCAGTTCAAAAACACTCCAGGCCAATTGATCATATCCCCAAAAGAAATTGTGAGAGAACTTGCAACCTTCATCCTTTACACCTCGCTGGCTGATGCTTTGCTGACTAGGCAATACTCCTCCTTTGAAAACTTAGACCTGCCTAATCTCTTGTTTGACGAAAGTGATTCCCTTGAGAGGGAAATCGCAATAACACAAATGCCGATCTTCAATTCATGTTCGCTCTAAGTCTTACATTTTGTATTTAAGAATTCCTATGCTTCCTCAGTCAGTCGTTGCATTCACAGTTTATGTCCCAGAGTTGCATGCCTTACTGTGGATGCAGCTTTGGCAGTGTGTGTCAGACTCATTTAGCAGCCTGCTATCACAGCATCTTTTGTACTGTGGGGCCGTGGCAGCAACAGCACTCGGAACATGACTGCTGGGTTGGATTAGGACAGCAGGCTCTCATGTCGACACTTGTCATTCAGTAGTGGCCTCCCTAGGCCAGGTGCAGACAGGGCGCTTAGATAGCTATGCGCAGCCTCAGTCTGGTTGTCACTTGTGTCTTTGGCAGCTATAGCTTCTGGGCCGGTCAGGGCTTCTGTATCGGCAGCAACAAGGAATCTCTGATTCAGACTTTGGCGGCAGCAGCCCGTCTCTTAAATATCTGGCAGTTCAAAGCCTTGGTGCAGTTCAAAGAAAGTACTGAACAGGAAGGCTTGTGTAACCCTTTCACATGTTTAGCTCTTTCCTTTTTTTAAATATATATATTTCATCAATTCTTTTAGCTGTTCCTTTCCCTGGGAATGCACTAAACTTCTCTTGGACAGTCTTGCCTCCTGCATGGCCAAGCAAACTCCTCCTCTCTGTCGACTGGCAATCTTTTGAGACTCCAGGAGGTCACTCTGCTTTTCCAGAAGAAAATGCACACTTCAAATAATGTCTTCTAACCACTGGTTTACTGACTGCTGTGCAAAAAGGGCTTTTGTCTGAATGACAATCTGTGGGGTACTCTGCTTAGCACCCCTATCCTTGATCATGAAAATACTTGAATACTTGAAACTGAATCAAAGTGTGGTGGTTTGGATACCACTTTTATCCACATTTTTCACCTGGGATGTGGATCCACTGCGCAAGGTTTCAGAACCACTTTGGGTTGGTTCTTTCAAATGTCATGTTCTAGCTGTTCCACAATCATTGTGGCAGATGATGCCTCATAGCTGGTACAGTGATGCTAGCTGCAAACCAATGTATCCAGAACAAGGGCTCTGTGAAATCAGATCTGTTTACCTAGCGGTCATCAGCCTTGCTGGTTCAGTAATGAGGGACTGACAAAAGGGCATACCCTCTAGAACAACTAATTGCAGTCCAACCCCTCACTACTACCATCTACCAAATGGCAGTACTCCGAGCTAATCAGCAGAACTTTGCTGCAACAAAAAAAAAAAACCTAATGAATGAGGGGCAGCCATGTCTACATCCTTCCTCACTGGAGTACCTTTGTCTCCACCCTGCAGCCATAGAAATTAAGTCAAATACATTTCCACTTTCTGGCGACCCTTTGTACTCCCTCATCTTGTTCAATGCTAAACCAGGGCAATGCATAAGGGATCATGCTTGTCTCAGTACTCAGACTTTCATCACACAGAGTTTTACCAAAGTAGTGGAACTTTACACGAGAGGAGCCAGCAGTCGGCACTCTCCTTGATAGGAAAAAAGACCTGGTCACATTGATTCACAAAAACTATTATCACCACCACTTAATGCAAACTATCCAGAGCATGGACAGTAGTCGTGCACACCTCCAGGTCCTAGACTGATGTACAGACCCCGCATTTCCATTGTGAGGCCTAGGCACCATGCTGGATTTGTGTGGTGCCGCAGCTAAAACAAAGTCAGGATACCGGTTTTCTGTGCATTTGGGCATTAAGGGAAGGGATACACAAACATTTACTATGTAGAGGACATTCCCGTCCACATACATGCCCCACACAGCATATTATATACTTCTGCCCCACAACAGCTTCTCATATGAAGCCCTTCACCAATGAAAAATGATTTTCTCCAGATAAATATAATCTTTTTACCAGATTATGAAATCCGGTCCCATCTTGCTAAAGCAAGGACGACAGAGGCCTGGCCAGCCCTCAGTCTTGGCATTAATCAACTCCACTATTGTATGTTGATGTGGAACACCTTTGGTCTTAGAAGACCTATATGCGATGAAGCTTTTCATTTTGTATGTGCATTGTCTGGGATGGATTTTTAGGGTGGAGGAGGGAGGTCTGTTATTGATTGCTACCACTTGATGAGATGTTCTGTTTCATTGTGCTAACAAATATTAAAAACCATTGAATCTAAAAACAATCTACCTGTATCCTACCACAGAGTTCCAGAATGGGTGATATTTAAAACAATCCAATGAAAGCTTTTTCAGTAGGAATGAAGATTTTGTAACTTAGAATTCCCCCGCCCCCACCCCCAAATCAAGACCGGCAGCCTGATATTATATGCAGTATTCTCAACCTAGCAATCTGTGCACAAACCCCTGAAAATGATGTACTGTGACATCTCAATGCACCGTTCTAGTATACCATGACTACTTTTTGGAGGTTGTCCATTCTACTGTCCCATTTCAAAATCAAATGAGATTACCACTTTTGGTCAATTGTTAGTTAGTAGACAAGCAGATCAAGACAGACTCTGTCTTAAATGGAACTGCATACATGGTCTGAATCATTGCATGTCACAAAGAGTCCCATGTCATGCAATACTTGTCATTTTGTGGCTGATTTAAAGGCGAGATCTTGCATTCATGGCACTAGTCTTCCATAGTCCTCCATCCAGGATATACAGAAATGGAGCAGAACGCCGGTGAGATGAGTGAGGAGTACTCTCTGCCACTCGAGTCAGAGAAATCGTTTTGAGGTTTCTGTATATCCTAGATGGAGGACTATGGAAGACTAGTGATTGTATAGAAGTCTTTCTCAAGCAGTCTATTACTGGAATAGAGAGATTTTATAAGCCCTGATGAAGTCAGAGATGCGGACGCATCCTATCTGACAAAACACGTGTTTGCTATTTTGCTACCTGGAGAAGATCTTGCTTGTACAGGAAGGATGAATAGAGATCTGTGATGGGAATGTTTTAAGAATAAAACAACTGAGTTGAAAGACGACAGACTGGACTTTGATTTCACATTATATATTGAGTGGTGCTCAGGATAACTTTTTTTTTTGGCTGGAGGACTGGATTCTTTTGGTCCATTGTTGGGGGTATGAGTGGCTGCCCTCTTCCTTGGAGCATACAATTTGATATTATTTGCATTTGACAGTGGGGATTATTGTGAATTAATTTGCGCATAAAACCTTGCCACATGTAGCTTTGGTTATTTTACTATATTTCAATCCTCCATCATGCCCTTGTTAAAATTCATTCTCTTATCACACCATACTGAGATCCAAAGTAACAATGGGGTCCTGTTTAACTTGATCCTCCTTATATCCAATCCCAATTCTTCATGAATAAAAAAGGATGCACTATTTATACCCAGGCCCAAGTATCTACAAAATCTGTCCTCTTCTTGCTGGGTCAGCTTGCAGTTACAGTACCCCCAAATTGCTGCACTGTAAGTCAACACTGGGAGGCCTTTCATTCTATAAATTTGCAATAGGGGCGGAATGGGTTATTTGCCTATCGACTAGGAAAATCTAAACTGAGCACTAAAAGATTGTATAAATTTAGAGCATCGGTTAGATCTGCAGGTAAGCCAATTGTTCTGATAGTCAAGACCCTCCCAGATATGGAAAAGGATCCTAGTAATTGTTCACCCCTTAATATCAATGGGTCTTCCTCCCACAAACCATATAGTGAGTCTTGGAGATGTTTGTTTCCAGGTCTAAGTCCTCCATAAAATAAAAATCAACCAATAGCTTTAGCCCATTTGCCGTTTTAGTCATTAACACTGCGTCATAAGCGTAGGGCAGGGAGCGCACACTAACTGACTTATTCATGGGCAGGTCAACCCCTTTGTCTATCAGACAGGTATTCAAACTATTAATATATAAAAATTAAAAAATTGGTGCCATCACACAGCCCTGCCTTACCCCAGCGGGAGACTAAATGCTTAGGTACATACCCTCTCCATACCATATCTGACACGGGCATAAACGTCCATGTATGACTCTAAGAAAATTAACCAAGTGGGAATGTAGTCCTAATGCACCCAGAATATCCCAAAGCATAGACCGGTTTACCTTGTTAAAAGCGCTGCTGAGGTCCATGAGTGCAAGAAAAATGAACCCCTATTTCGCCACTGCATATTTACCTATCAAGAGGTTAAGGTTCATACATTGTTCCAGAGTGCCCATACCTTCGCTAAATCTATATGGGACAGGGAAAATGTCATTGGCTTGGGCCTAGGCTTCTACACGCTTTAAGAATATATGATCTAACACCTTCACAACTGAGTTTAGCAGGGAGATTGTTCTGTAACAGATGGGATCCTGCCTATTCCCATTTTTGAAGACTGGGACTACGGTAGCAGATTTCCAAGACGGGAGGTAAGCCTCTTTGGGCCACAGCATTAACTGAATTAGTTAAATCAGAGGACCAGAGATGAGGTTCTGCCATGTATTAGTCCATTTGTATCCTATCTGGGCCAGGGGCTTTGTTGGATGTGCTGCCTATCATAGCTGCATAAACCTCCTCGGGATCAAACCTGATCTCAAGTGGGTACAAGCCACCATCTTTATCCATAGCTATGGGCACAGCTGTATCCAGAGCATAGATCTTATGATAATGAGCCACCGAGTGAGCTGGGGAGATGGAAGAACCAATGGCTTCCTAAACTCCGACAATGGGCTGCCTTCCATTGACCACTTCCCAAAAAACCCTAGAGTCCCCAGTGGTAGAAGTAGACACAAACTGTTCCCAAGAGGCCTCTTTAAGCTCAACTTTCTGCTTCCCGATAGCAAATTTGCATGCCCTTCTTGCTTCCTTGATGGTATCCTGGTTGCGAGGTTTGAAATTCAGAACCTTACGCAGGTACTAGCTGGCCTGCCTGCATGCTTTATCAAACAAGCCCAATTTTGACCCCCTAAGTTAGATCGACATATTTTTCATAATGGTATTAGTAGAACTATTTAATTTGTCAAAAGCTTCCAAAATTGTGGGAGGTGATGGTTCTAGAGCTAATAGGGCTCCATAATAATGCCTAAATTGTAACTAATTATAGACTTGGTTAGGTTTGGGATTAGGAAGTTGGCCACTTCCCCCTAAGTCCCTTATCTTTCACGGTTAAACCTGTCCGACCTGAATCGGGGTTTGCGCCCAAAGTGGCGTTTGCTCCTAGCCTAATTTCTATTGGATTATGGTTGCTGAAACGTGTTTTATTTACCATCCCTGGGCTGACAGTCGTCAAGCAACCTTGACATGAAAACATAGTCCATAATAGTGCCTTTCCCCTGTCCCACAAAAGTGGGCAATTCCTTGGAAGAGCTGCGCCCCCTAGACATAACATTTCTTAAACCTGCCTGATCAAGGGCATCCATTAGCTTGCAACCCCTTTGACCAGATCCTAAACCCTTCATCAGAGAATCTTCAGCTACAAAGGGGTTACAATCAGTTGGATTAACACCTGACTTAGCATTGAAATCCCCACCTATAATGTTGAAAGATTTAAAATAGGCATATGATCTAGCCTCTAGAATAGTTACTACTTCAAAAAGAACCTCAATCTGACACCCAGGATCGCTGCTAGGATTATAAAAATTCACCAGGAAAAGATGGAAATCTTTAGAGAGAATCACCTAATAAGATCTGTATCCCATTGTGTCTCAGGGAAACTGGAATGGCACTTAATTGCTTGAAACCACAATGGTTAGCCCACTTTGCAACCTATGCACAGGGGAACTCGTTGCTGCCACATTGAAGATTTTATAGCCATCCCAGTCGACCGGCTCTTGGGCCCAGGTTTCCGGGAGCATAATAACGTCAAATTGAATGATAAAATTAAGCCATTCTTGGCCCACCAGCTTATCTTTTTATGCCAGCAATATTCCAGCTAAGGACTCTCAGCGATGGTCCCAACCCGCGAAAGGGTGTAGTCTCAGTGGGTAATTCACTAGTACTCCGAGCCAAGCTAAGGGGCCGATAGTTAAGACAGCAGAGGGGAATGCCCTGGAGTCAGTCATTTTGATCCGAGTCAGTCAAGGATAGAAATCTATCAGCAGTAGAGATAGGCTGGTGTCTACTAGAGTAGTGTTTTATGCTGCCTCTCATTAAATGATTGGGCTGTAGGCATCGAAAAAAAAGAAGAGTGGGAGAATATAGATACCTGTATCCACAATAGGCAGTGAATCGGATCTAAGAATTAATCGCTTAGCCAAAACCGGAGACCTACAGTTGATTACAACACAATCCTCCTCTAGGGTTGTGGACATGGGTCTGATCCACCCAACCCTCCCAACAAATAAAATGTCGTCCTAGTCCTTGCAGTTAAAGTGTGCGTTTTTAGATCACCAATGGTATACTTTGTTTTCTAGTTGAACAGTAGATTCTATAGTAGTAGCACTAATACACGGTACCCCTGTCAATGGTCTACATAGGGACAGCAGTCACTGATCCAGCGAAAGGCCAGGATAAACTTTTCACACATCAAAATATCACTTACAATGGGCCCATTTACGCATTTTGATTTCCTGACTTTTGCTGGGGGTCAAGTTTTATTTCCTTCGACCTGAATTTAATCTGTGTCTAAATAATATTCACAGATCAATACTCTTCATTTGGTCAATGGACCATTAGTCGAGTAGTTGATGGTGATATTAACAAAATTCATTAAAACTTTCTTATAACTTTGCAGTAAAATAATCAGACTCCAGGTAAGATTCAATCATTTTTATCAACTAATTCAATCAAAATGAACTTAAGAGTGATAGATGAAGAGACAAAAGACACAATCTGTACCTAGTAGCAAATATTCAAAATTTAAAGTAGAGTGATAGTTACCAAAATGGAACAGGAAATGCAACCCCTGGCCAAAAGGATTGATGGCGGTCTCCTGATTACGAGTCGGGAGACAAAGACTTTAGGACTGGTGCAGGATAGGATTATACTTACTATACCTTTCTAGAAACCTGAAGCACCGGAGCGCATCCCTCTTACACTCTCTTCCTCCTCGATATTCTTCAGTAAATCTTCAATCTAATCAGGCTGGCTCTCAGTATTGAATCTTCCCAGCCTGTTCTTCTCTGTAGCAGCAGTTCTCATCATCTCTCTCTACTTAACCTTAAGTCACTCAAATTATACCCTTTAATTTTGCATGTCCCACCCTCAAAGGTTGCAAATGTCTGTGAATTCTGAACTATGATTGGGCCGGGGCAGAGGAGTTGTCATCACCTCATGCGGTCATCCCAAAATCCTTAACTAATTCTTTGTTTAGTAAACCCTTCCCACTTAATTTATTCACTTATCATTACTTCTTGTTCCCATACATCGCACACAATAGATGGATACAAATTTAATATAATTTCTTCAGTAGAGGTTCTTTTCTCAAGCTCTCGTCCTTGGGTTTTGGCAGGTGACCCATGTCCTGGTCAGCGGGTCACTCCGGGTCTTCAATGCGCAGACTTAACTTTCATTACGCTTCACCCGCCATCTTTCTTTCAGCTTAGCATATCAGGCCCAAAATGTTCACTATTCACGATAGAATCATAAATAGATGTTAATTTCTCAAATATGTTATCCCTGTTTACCTCCCCCCTTTCTACTCTATCCGTGTTATTTCTCCTTTAAGCAAAGAGTTGGCAGCGAAAAACCTCTTAAGATTCTGGCAAGCATATGCCGGACATGCAGTACTTCGAGACCTACAGTTAGCAACTCTTTGTGCATGTGTGAGAGTTTCCTCTCACATGGGTTAGTCATGTGGTTAGTTACGCAGGACAGGTTCGCGCATGTGCAAAGCAATTTTCAGTTTCAAGCGGGATTTTAATTACGTAGCGAATTATTCTTTATTTAAGCAAGCAAGAAGCCTTTTTTTCCCCTTGTATCAATGTCGTATGTATGTTAATTTTCATTTATCTATGATTTCTACTAGTTAGTGTCTGTTAACGGCAGGTTGATCCGAGCAAGTTTTTTCCTTGCTCCATCAGTCAGCAGGTAGATTAGACCGGGAGATTCTACTTATTGTTGCATCCCCGTTCTGCCCCATCTCCATTCGATGTAAACGTCTACTAAGACTCCTTTCACCTCCCGTTATATTGCTTGGAGGCGGCAATACCTGAGGTACCAGAGGTTGGGAGAGCAGCTGGTGTGGCTTAGTAACACATATATCAAGTACTTCGAGGTCGGGCGTTGAGACCATCTCTCTCCGAATGTCATTAAATAGCATGTGGTACAGTGCATGCGATTACAACGCGGTCGTTACAATGACTGCGTTGTTACAACGTGAACCATTAAAACCCAAGTCGTTTAAACAACTTGCTGTAGGGGTCGCGCTAGACTTAGGAATAGTACCATTTACTATTCCAACTCCAGTGGGCTCAACAGTAGGGAAGGTGTTGGAATAGTAAATTATTCTATTCCTTAGTTTAGCGCGCCCCCTACAGCAAGTTGTTGTAACGACTTGCTTTGTAATGGTTCACATTGTAGCAACGCGGTCGTTGTAACGACCGTGTTGTGATCGCATCCGTTGTACTGCATGCGATGTAAGCGCTGTTTCCCCGCTCTACCAATTTGAGCATTCGCACCTGAAAATTTAGGTCCCATATGGTTATGGGATATTTAGATTCCTTGATAGACTCAATCCCTTTTGTGTGCTCTAACAGCTGACTCAAGTGCAGACAGTCTTTCAATCAGGGAGGCAATAATTTGCAAAATTATATCTTTAATTTTGCCAAGCACCGTAGTAAAATCCATATTTACAGCACTCGTTAACTGAGTTAGCAGTGCTATCCTGATTAATTTATGGATAAGAGGGACCTTTAGGACCCTTGGCTGTACCAATGCGTTTTGCTTGCCGCTTCCTTTTAGGTGACGGTGAGCAAATATTATTAGGAATTTCCAATCAACTCTTTCCTGGGGTCATTCCACTAGAGTGACTTTAGAGAACCTTAAGCTTCCCCATTTTAGTACTTTCACCGCCTCAAGCCCAGTAGTCAAAGGTCAAACTCAATAAAATAGCTAAAATATCCATCAATCTTGAAGAAAAGGTATGAAATAATAAGCTGTTATGTTGCGACTTAAGTACTGGGCGTGCCCTGCTGGCTTCCCAATAAATGAGGGGGGGGGCCTCAGCCCAGGCAAAGACCGGCCCGCTCTTGGTCTGGTCTTTGCCTGGGCCATGCCTCGTGCTCTTTCTACCCATTGGATCTAATCACTTGCCACCAGTCTACCTGACCCAGCCTGCTTCATACTTTTTGAGTTTTTTTTCAAGGTTTCGTACTGTTGATTATTAAACTGCTTGCTGATCTGCAGCGTTGCCTATGCTTTGTATGTTTTCATCGGCCTGCAGCATTATCTGGTGCAATGCCTATCAGTTAAATACAACTGCTTGACTGTTACGATGTTTGTCATGAAATACTCATTACTCCAGCTTTTGCGTCTCTGTACGATGACAAAGGGGGCTTTATGGCACTCTCAGGAGGCTGGGTTCTCCATCTCTGATCAGAGTTAATCCTCCAATACTGACCTATACATCTTCTTGAATTCTCCTTCGCAGCTGTAAATAAGATCCTAATTTTTTACAGTATGAGAATGTGTGTGAGGTGCTTTTTGTCGGCATATGTGCTCCGGAATAAACTACAATTGCCACGTACTCTTGAGGATTTCTAATTCTGGATCATTCTGAGAACAGATCTCCTCTCAATCAGATTAGTCAGTTATACGCGCCAGTGATGTGGTTCGTGTCTACAGCATGACTTCTGGCAAATACTTAAAACATTACTAATCAGTCGTACTTGGTTATTGGCCACTTTGAGTCTCAAGTTAGACACTGTGGTAGGAGACATTTTTTTTTTTGCTTGTTTTTTTTTTAACAATCTCTGAAGCTTTTGTTTTCAGATATACTCATTTCGGTCAGTTTGCCATATTGTATGTAAAAGCACTTTTGTTAGTCCTTGCGAATCATGGATGTTAAGCTTTAAAATATAGCATACTATTGAAAGTTTTTATGTGAAGATATTGGGCAGAGCGATGTTTGTAACAATGTGTAAGACTTCAGTCTGCTGCTCCAATGGGTTTTGTTTGTTGCTGCCTTTCATGAAAACCCAATCAAGCTTAAAGCGCTTTGAGAAAATCAGCTTGCGGTGTGATCTGTACGGTTACTTCTCGGTATTCCACTGATTTGATTGAATAGCTATAACATGTACAAATTATTACTTCACCTGGATGTGCTGTTGGACCAATCACCATCCCTTAGCCAACTCAATTAAGATCCCAATTAGCTTAGAAGGATCCACTCTGATGTTAACGGGCCATCCAGTATAAATCAAAAACACTTCTGTCTACGCAGACCTGCAGCTCAGACAATGACCAGCAATGGGCATTCTAGAATGTTGCTTTTGTTTGATAGCAGCTGGGGTTTTGAGATGCACTGTGACATTATTCACAATGTGGCCCCTTTGACTTGTGATCCTCTGATTTTGGCAGACATTGATTGATGGCTTAAATGCAAAGGGCTGAATGATAGTCCTCATGATCCGATTTTGAATGACCGGAACAGTTGGGAAGGCTGGTAAAGCCGGAGAGTAAGTAGGATCATTGGTGGAACAGTTGTTACAGAATGTGCAGGCTCGGCTGTTCTGGTAGCAATGGTCTGCCATTTACCTGTTATCATTTTACTTTGTCTCCTCCATCCACTGAACTGAGTAAAGGGTGCAGTTTCTGACCTTGTTACTCTGTTTCAGATGTTTAATGTTGATTACATTCAGTATTCAAACCTGTTGCTTACAACCCAGTGCAACTCCAAGATGCTGCAATGCCCACCAAAGTGAAGTGAGTGGTAGGTCGGGTGACGTTGAAAGAATGGAAGTCTCACCATTGTTTGAAGATGAATATAGTCGCTAGTATGCAGATCTTCAGGAACACTTACCCTGATGCGTGCTGTAATCATGAGTCTTATTTATTATTGGGAGGGGGGGCAGTATGCATTTGTGGAGGAATGAGTTGTCAATGTGATGTTTAGAGATGATGGGGTGGGGCTAGAAGGAGCAAGTGGAATTTGTTCTTGGAACAGGCTTTTCAAACAGAAGTTAACAGTTCTCCAATATGAGCATATTCTAGATTTTCTGCCGTAACAATGTAAGAGTCCACAGCTCTGTTCTCCTAGCATCCAGTGTCCAATGTTGTAATTGTTTTCATTTTTTGTTTACCTGCAGTGGAAGAATGCCAGTTGGATGAAAACAGCATGTTGGTACCCATCATTGTTGGCGCTGCTCTAGCAGGACTCGTTTTGATCGTGCTAATTGCGTATTTGATTGGCAGAAAGAGAAGCCATGCCGGATATCAAACAATTTAATTATTCCAATGCCTCTGATCCTCAGTCACAACTGAACATCTTCAAAGCAAGAATCCAATAACGTTTGCCTGTTGAGTTCAGGTTGAGTGTTTTAAGGAAGCAGTGTTTTTCAGGTTTTTTGCTTCTTATGAAACCATCTCAAAACCTAGTTGGTTATGCACAGGCCCATCATTTCCAATCTAGAATAAACTATTTTACTGAGTGGGTATCGCAAAGTCAGAAACCCTGCTAATATTAGTGCTTTAAAAACAATTTGCTGATTTTGGTGTTGGATAAATCCCTTTTTAATGGCTGGTGTAGTACTTCTCTCAATATAGTTATTCCTCTACAAAACGTAATATTTATTCCCATAACTGGGCCAGGGAGCTTTCATTTTGCATTCTACGGTCTGACTAAATTTTGCAGATAATTGCACTAACTTTGTGGGCTTTTTTAATGTTAAATTACAGTAATCTCTGAAAATGACTACATTAAACTCCGAACAGCAAATTATCTTTGTTCGGTGTGTGACTTGTTTATGAAATTCAGCTAAAAGCACCAGAGAATGCCTGGTACTTGTAAGTTACTAATGCAATACTTCAATCCTATAGGGAATTTTACTTAAGTTTGAAAGTCCATATTGATTTTTTTTTTTTGAGTGATCACTTGATTTGTTTAATGCGGATCTTTTTTTTGTTTTTGTTTTTTTTCACATCGCCAGCTTTAAACTGAGTGTTTAACTGTGGATCTGTTTTATGTACATATGTAATGTGTGTAAATGTATGTATATATTCCATATGTGCACATATATTTACATACTACAACTTGTGTTCAAACTTCAAGGACTGTATTTCTCAAATTCTGTACAGTAGAGGTCAATTTATCTTTTGCCTTGAAGTTTTTTGAGTGGGTGCGTGGGATGCGGGGCACTTTAATACTGAGTTCAGATGTATGCATTGCCTTAACAGTGCTAATAAAGACTTCTTTTTTTTTTTCTTTGTGTTTTGTTGCTTCACTTTTTAGGTCTCTTATCCTAAAAAGACCTTTAAGCGCTTTCTTGTCTAAGTACTCTTTTGAGAATACAAAAACAGTACCGTGGGCTTTGCACCAGCCCATTGCTTACCATTGGTTGACTCAGTCACTCACTGGTGTGCTTCTTCAATGGCTTGAAGGCTTTCATCCTCTTCTAGTGTTTATCCCTCCACTGGTGCATAGTTTTCTTTCTATCCTTTTGAATGGATGATGTATAGCAGTCCACTGCTCACATTCAGAGAACTTCATTTTTAGATTGATTCTGCAACAGTGCATGCGCTCTCAGTTGTGAGGCATCTTGAAGTTTACCATGAAAATAATGGCACCTGAAGTCTGCCCAATGGTTATCAGTGGTTGGCTTTCAATGTCTCGCATTTTCCTACTTATTTGTCCTCCAGCTCATGAATCTGTTTGTCCCTCCCAAGGAGTATTACCTCTTTACCGTCATTTTGATTTGCTGATATCTCTGCTTGCTTTTCAAGCACTAATTTTTATTTTGTGTTTTCAAGTGGTCTCCCTCATACTTCTCTCCCCCTCTGATGCTCACTGTATCTCACCCACCTCCATGTTGTACTCGACTATGTGGTTGCCATTTTTTCCCCTCACCTGCACTCTGTGTTGATTCCTGAGCCCACCCTTTCTGTATTGCTTTTGCGTCAGTCGCTTTACCACCCGACTTATTTTTGCCCAGTCCCTTCCTCCCTCTTCTGTGGTGCTTTTGCATTCGCCCCCTCACTTTTTCCCTCGTCCCTGTGTTGCTTTGGAACACTCATTGCTTCTGTTCAGCTCCCCTACTCCCTTGCTTCATTTTCTCCCCAAGTCTCCTCTGGCTCACTTTAATCACTTTGCACAGCAAAAAAACATGTTCGAGGCATATGAGCTGCAGATCACACACTAAGCATAGATTGCCATCTGGTGTTGGGCCTGGATGTTTGCACTTGTTTTTGTCTTGGAAAAGCCTTTGGAGGTCACGAGATAGCTGACTCCTCCTTTGGATGATAGTGTGCATGGGCATCGGTTCCATCTTCAGATATTTTTTTTTCGCCATCGGGCTCGGATGTGTTTCTCGCGCTCCAGTTCGGAACCGTCATAGTTTCCACTCTCGACGCGCTTCACCCTTCTCTGGTATTGTTTTCGATCGCGATCCCTAGTCGTTGCGCATCTCTTCAACATCAAAGTCCTCTATTCCGGTCATCAACGAAGGCCTTCGGACCTACGTGGGCCTTGGTATCTAGCTCATGGAAAGGACGCCATTCAAGAAATGTCCTCAGTGTGGGTCTAAATTTCCCCACACCAATCTGAATGAGGTGTGCAACCTCTGCTTGTCTCCGGAGCACGAGGCCAGAGACTGTGCAGCTTGTTCCTCTTTCCGCTCGAAGACAATTCGTGATCGAGCCAGGAGAACAATGGCTCGCGCGTTGGCGCCCATTCCTGATGACATCTTCCAGGAGGGCGTCTATGTACCTGAACAGGAGCGCATCGAAGAAGGCCCCGTCAGCGCCTCCGAAGCAGATGACTGACATCGAGGACATCACTCCTGGGCAGTGGGTCGTAAGTAGACGTCAACCCCGACCCCCTGCCTACACCATCGAAAAAGGCTTCGGTCACACTTTCACCTTCGGGCCCAGGTGCACACCGAGAGACTGCTTCCCATGCCCCGCCCTCAGGCCTGGCAAAGAAGCCTACTAAGCCTTCAGGTGACTCGGGCTCTAGTCAGTCTACCATCGGTACCGATCGGACATGGCATGGTAAAAGAAACCGCCCTCATCCTCCGTGCCGATCGCTGCCTCCACATCCAAGCACTCTGCACCGAAATCTACAGGCACCACCCCATAGACTCAGAAAAAACACTCTGAGCCGAACAAAAAGCCGATCCCTAAAGCTTCGGATCCACACCCTTCGGAGCCGAAAAAAGCCTTGGATCTGAAAAAACACCCAGTTCCACAAGCGGCCACAGAGACTGTACAACATCACAGTTCTAAGCCAAAGGAGCACAAAACCGTTCGAGTCGGTGTTGCAAGTCTTCCGAACCGAAACCGTCGGCGCCGAAAGGCCAACCTCTATCAGAAGAGCTTAACAGAAAACTCTTCTAAAAGACCCTAAAACTGGTCAGCTGCCTTAAAGTACAAAGAGACCATTGGATACACCTGTGCCGGCTCCACCACCTAAAAGAAGGGACATTGCCACATCTCCCCTCAGGGTCCCTTCTCACCACCTCCCCCACCTCCTCCTCCTTCTCCTCCTCTCCCTCCACCCCCACCACAGCTGCCCAGTACCACAGGGTTGACTTACATACTGCCCTGGTGGAAGAGGATTTCCTTATGGACACCTTTGATAACCCACACAGGTCCACCACTATTCTGCCTATGCTAAAAGGAGTTACCAAGCATGCACCTGAGGTATTTAAATATCCTGTCAGGGCCAGGGTTATTAACCCCAGGATCGAGGAAAAAATACAAGGCTGCCCCAGCAGACCCGGTGTAAATTAAGGGCCCCCTACCACTAGACTCCCTTGTAGTCTCCAATGCTAGAAAGAGAGCCAACTCTCAAACATCAGGGGACACTCCACCCCCTGATAAAGAGTCCAAACTCTTAGACGCCTCTGGCAAAAGAACCGCTTCGCAGGCAGCTAACATGGCGTATCGCCAACACTCCAGCAGTTCACCAGAGGTTACCAGAGAGGAGACTACATAGGCAAAGGCAACAATAACAAAGGTAGAGACCAGACCAACACCTGCTCTGCCGTTACCCCTTCCCCAGTGACTCTCCAGCACCCCCCCCCCGGCCCATTCCACTCCAGTCTTGGGAAGATTACAACAGTTCCTGCCTGTTTGGACCAACATCACCACAGACAGGTGGGTGAGACAAATCTTTCAATCGGGCTACTGTCTAGAACTCACCTCTACCCCCTAAACATGCCATCCAAACAGCGCCCAATGTCGTTAACACATTTATCACTGCTCAAGCAGGAAGTCATCTCCCTCCTACAAAAGATTGCAATAGCACCAGTTCCCCTGCACCAACAAAACACAGGAGTTTACTCTCTGTATTTTCTCATACCAAAAAAGGACGACTTTGAGACCTATTCTGGATCTCAGATCCCTAAACCTCTACATACAATCAGACCATTTTCACATGGTCAAACTTCAGCAGGTCCTTCCTCTTCTTTCACAAGGTGACTTTCTTGCCACTCTAGATCTCAAAGACTCCTACTTCCACATTCCCATTCACACATTTCACAGGAAATATCTCCGGTTCGTAGTGGACGGTCAACACTACCAATTCAAAGTACTCCCTTTCGGAGTCACCACAGCACCCCGGGTATTCACCAAGTGCCTGGTGGTAGTGGCAGCCCATCTAAGAAGACAGCACATTCACGTCTTCCCAGATCTAGACGGGCTCATAAAAGCCAGCTCATACAGTCAGTGTGTACGACACTCACGCCACTATTCAACTACTCCACGACTTTGGGTTCACAGTAAACCACGCAAAGTCTCATCTACAACCGTCCCACATACAACAGTACCTAGGGGCCACAATAGACACCTTAAAAGCGCTTGCTTATCCCAGTCCAGCCAGGCTAGCAAGCATACAAGCCCTCATAACCAAATTTCAGCCTCAACACTCTTCCCGCTCCAGTGCTCATGCAACTCATAGGGATGATGGCCTCTTGCATATTCGTAGTGCCTCATGCAAGACTTCAAACAAGTCCTCTTCAAGAGTGCCTAGCACGCCAATGGAACCAGGCTCAAGGCCAGTTAACAGATCTGGTGTTGGTAGACGGTCGCACTCACCGCAGTGGTGAACACCAAAAACCTTTCCAAAGGGTGAACGTTCCTAGAGCAAGTTCCACAAACTGTCCTGACAGCGGACACATCGCTCTCCAGCTGGGGAGCTCATCTTTTACATCACACCATGCAGGGCAGGTGGACTCCTCAACAGAAATTACTCCACAACAACCACCTGGAGTTACTAGCCACATTCCAAAAGCAAATATCAGGCAAGGCTGTCCTAGTCCGCACGGACAACATGACAGCCATGTATTACATATAGAAAAAAGGTGAGAAACCTCTACGGCTCTCATCTAGCACAAAGCATATGGAGATGGGCTGTACCACAGAACATTTTTCTCCTAGCCCAACATGTCCCGGGAGCCCAAAACACGTTAGCCGATCTGTTAAGCTGTCAAACGCAACAGATTCACAAGTGGGTACTTCAGCCGCAAGTTCTTCAACCATTTTTTCAAATATGGGGCCAACCACACATAGACCTATACACCACACACACACGCCAAATGCCCAAGCTTCGCCGCCAGATTCCCATGCCCATTGTCCAAAGGCAATGTGATATGGATGACTTGGTCAGGCAGATTTGCGTACGCTTTTCCGCCTCTCCCACTCATTCCATTGGTGGTGCGAAAGCTACAGCAACACTTGCTGACGCTCATTCTAGTTGCTCCAACTTGGGTCAGACATCCATGGTACACCACATTACTGTAACTCTGTGGTTCCGCACCAAAAACTGCACCTCTCCCCACGCCTTTTAACCCAGAACCGTGGAGAGATCAGACACATGGACCCAGCTCAGCTCAACCTTGTGATCTGGCTCCTGAGGTTTTAGAATTTGGTTACCTTTAACCTTTCCCCTGACTGTATGAACGTTAAGGAGGCTAGATGTCCCACCACTAGGGCCTGCTATGCAGCCAAGTGGATAAGATTCGTTCTATATTGTCATAACACAATCAATCCTCTAGATGTGTCTATCCAGCACATCATAGGTTACCTACTACATCTCCAAAGGTGTAACTTGGCTTATACATCTATTAGGTTGCACCTCGCTGCCATAGCGGCATATTTACAAAATAGGCAACACTTATCACTTTTTTGAGGACCTGCCATCAAAGCATTTATGGAAGGCCTCAAAAGAATAATTCCTCCCAGAGTTATACCCTCACCTGTGAGGAATTTAAACATCGTTCTCACAAGACTAATGGGTCCTCCATTTGAACCTCTACATAAATGTGAGCTACAGTTTTTAACATGGAAGGTTGCTTTTTTAGTAGCCATCACTTCTTAGTTAGTGAGCTCCAAGCACTAACCATTCAGGAACCTTTCTTACAAATACATCATAATAATCTTGTTCTACGAACTAATCCTAAATGCCTCCCTAAAGTTATTTCTCCCTTCCACCTCCATCAGTCTGTAGAGTTGCCAGTGTTCTTCTCACAACCTCAAACAGTCGCAGAAAGAGCTCTCCACACTCTAGATGTCAAAAGAGCACTGCTTTATTAAATTGAAAGAACAAATCCTTTTCGCAAGACAAAACGGCTTTCCGCATCCTTCTCACCACCACAAAGGCAACCCCATATCAAAATCTGCTATAGCAAGGTGGATTGTCAAATGTAACTGATTTGCTATCACAAAGCAAAACTAACTTTGTCAGTTACCCCCTAAAGCCCACTCTACCCGAAAGATGGGGGCTTCAATGGCATTTTTAGGGAACATTCCCTTACATGACATCTGCAAAGCAGCCACATGGTCTACACCGCACACATTCACAAAGCGCTATTGTGTAGATGTGCAAACAAAACAGCAAGCTAGTGTGGGCCAGGCTGTATTAAAAACATTATTTCAAACTACTGTAAAAGATACTGGTGGTCGCCGCTAAGAAGGGGTACTGCTATACAATCTATGCTTAGTGTGTGATCTGCAGCTCATATGCCTCAACGGAAAATGCTATTTACCAGTATGCATCTGTTCTTGGCATGTAGAGCTGCAGATCCACACACGCCCACCCACCTCCCATGTTACCTTTATCTGAAAGAAAAATGTTAGTTAGATTCCTCACCTTAGAATATCCCCAGGCGTCAGGCTGGATCCGGAAAGATTTTTCGTCCGCAATACCCCTTGCGCGTCGCTAGGCGGCGTCTGCGGCTCAGCGTCCGTCGTTGGCGTTGTGTGCCGGGATGATGTCGTCGGAGTACTTAGACGCAGCCCTCGCGCGCTGACATCAGTTCTTCTTTTTTCCGCGCCAGACGGTGCCGATCTGGGAAGAGCTTATCCCTTTAATCCATTTTTGACTAAAACTTTTTGGTCTACTCGTCGACCCGAACTGGTGCCGGTGGGATGCCTGGGCCTGTGACTCCTGTCACCGACTGATGTCGGTAACTGATCACCATCGCCGGTGCCTTTACTGTCTTGGGGACGACCATGATGCGGAGTCGTGCCTCGACTGCCAGGCCTTGACCTAGAAGGCTAGGCGGGAGTGGTCCTGCAAGCTTCTCGAGCTCCAACGCGCTGTTCACGGTCCCGGTCCAGGAGGAGGTCGAAGGACCGGTCACGGAGCTGCAGCCACCATCCCCGCTCGTCGGGTTCCAAGTCTTCGGGTAAGTCGAAGCACGGTAAGAAGTTCCAAGAGACGACATCGCTCTTCGGACTCCCCTCGCCGGTCGCACGACTCGGTCGGTACCACCCCCGCGGCTCTGTCGGAGCCGCAGGAGCTGCGTCCGTCCCCATACCCACCGGTCCCTGGGACTGATGCGACTCTGGCAGAGATCACTGCCTTCCTCTCGGCCATGAGGGGCCTGGCTCTGCCCAAAACGCATGCTGGCATGCCTTCGGGCCCGTGGGCTCGACTGGGCGGCCTAGCGAGCCGGCGGCTCTGGCGCCGTCGTTTACTTCGGTCCCGACGCCGCAGGTCCCAGTGGGATCCAGGCCTGGATCTCAGTCGGTGCCGGTCGTCCTCACAACGCCTCCTCAGCCGGCACCGACACCGGTTCCACCCCCGGCACAGTCTCCGGATGACGACGTTCCATGGTCCGGGCCCAGCGCCATCCGGCGCCGCATCCGACGCCGATCGATGACCATTTCATCTTCCGTCCGGCTCTGGTTATTCCCCCTGTTTATCAGGAATCGGATGATGGGGGTGACTGGGAGGGGTCTGAGGACCCTCTGGCCCTGCAGGCCAACTTATGACAGGACTGGGCAGATGAGCTGGGGGATGCCAGTGGTCTGGACACCTCCCTGGACACTGGTTTAATCTCTCCTCCGACCGTGGCTTCGGAGGAAGGTGCATTTTCTGTGGTGCTCCGCAAGGCGGCCGAAGCCCTTGGGCTGGAGCTGCCTGCTGTGGCCGTGAGGATTAACCTCCTCACTGAAGTGCTTCAACCGTCAGCAAGCTCCTCAGAGCCTCTGCTGCAGTTCAATGAGGCACTAGTAGACGTTCTGAAGGGCACCTGGTCCAAGCCCTCCACTTTACCTCCTGTGGATCGGAACGTGGCCCGGCGCAACCGCCCTGCACCGGGCGACCCCCAGTTTTCTGTCCCAACGCCCGAGAGCCTGTTTATCCAGGCCTCTACTTCCCAGTCCTACTTCCTGTCCGCTCCTCCGGATCGGGAATCCAAGAGGCTGGAACAGTTCGGTAAGAAGCTGTTCTCTTCCCTTAGTTTGGGACTGCGGTCTTTGAACACCGCTTGCCTCTTGGACCGTTACTCTCACTCTCTGTGTGATACGGTGGAGGACGTGCTGCCCCAGTGTCCGGAGGAGGCCCGGACACGCCTCTCCCAGGCTCTTGCCGAAGGGCGGGATGCAGCGCGACATGCTATCCGATGTGCACTAGACACTACGGACTCACTGGGTAGGGCGATGTTAACCACGGTGGCGCTCCACCGCCACGCCTGGCTGCGGTCCACGTCTTTCTCAGGGGATGTCCAAAGCACCCTCATGGATATGCCCTTTGATGGCAGTCTCTTTTTTGGCGAAAAGGCGGATAGTGCGCTGGCGCGCTTAAAGGACTCCCAGGCTACGGCCAAGTCCTTGGGCCGCTCGGCCCCGCGACCTTCCGCTTTTCGTCCCTTTCGTGGCCAAGGAAGGGGGTGCCCCCTCACGTCCGCCTAGCCACAGACCCAACCTGCACGTGGTCGCGGACGTGGATTCCGCCGAGGCGGTACTGGGGGACAACGTGCCAGTCAGTCCACATCCACCCCGGCAGCATCCGCCACCAAGCCATCTGGTTAATTGAATGGACTGAAACAAACTACTTACCCCATCAAAGGTAATACACAACACAGCACTCCTTGACTCTTTCAATTACTTGTACATTGTGCTTTCACCCTACCAGAAGCAGACATGCAATGATATTAAAAGGATTCTGAGCTGGCTATCTGCATATATGATTATCTAACAATTGTACTGATGAGTGCAATGTGGCGGCCTTTCGCCAAATTATAGGCAAAAGGAGGTTGTGACTGAAGAATTTGTGATTAAGCCTGTTCTTAATAGGTCAAAATGACAACTTCATCATAATTTGGATTCTGGCTTAACTATGGTGCTTTGAAGTGACAAACCATGACAAGCGCCGCATCATAGCACTTTAAATAAAATACAGAATGTGGAACTCATTGAAATTCAATCAGTAGCCCAATTTACTAGGCTGAAGCATAATTGAAACCCATTTGCAGTAGAGGACTGTGGGTCAGTTCTCACATGGTGATTTGGTTACTTAAAAATGTATACACTTGGGTTTTGGACCTCAACAAATCAGCTTGGGAGAGTAACTAGGTTGTATGATTGAGCTGAAAGAAGTTTGCTGCATAAAATGTACTAAAATTACTTTTTGTAATTTTCAGGTATGATTTTGCAGTGTACCCGCAAGAGGACTAGTAGCAATTGGTGCCTCTCCTCCAGTGAGTGACTTCATGGGGCTCCGCCTAGCTGTTGCTCTTACCATATCAACCAGTCCAACGCACCTAAAATGTGAATGCCACATCTTCCCACCCTTTTCCACACCCTGTCCTACCAATACCACGTGTCGGTAGGACTGTGGTTCTTGGCTTACTTTTCTTTCGAAGTATGTAGAGCAGGAGCTTTTCATACTGAAACGTCATCCCTATCCCTAGTGTAAATACTTTGGACTAATGGAAGTCCCTTATGATTTTAACATTCTAGTTAGCAAAAGCAGACACAGATGATGAACCTATTGGAAATGTTTCTAATCAATTGAATATTTATTTAGTAAATCATATAAACATTGCAGGGTGTAGTTATGCAGAGGCAAGAAAAATGACCAATAATTATCTTCAACCCCACCATCTATGAGTTTAAGCATAATGGTCTCCCAGGGCAACCAATGTTGCTCCCCAATCGGATTATCAAGTTACTAATTTTTAAAGCTGCACTCTGAGGGAAGCAAGAGGGAGTAGTATAGGTTTACTTGAAAAGCTGGTAGGGGGTTAAAAACTCAGGTACACTCTGACAGTGATTGTCGTAAATATCCATTTCGTGCTATTGTTACATACAAAGAGTACGGCTTTTCCAGACCAATAGAAAGAGCAATTAAAAATAAGAGAAACACTCCTTCTAGGGCACATTATGAACTTTTCTCTCTAGAGCTCGGCACTATATTTTCTATAATATTTGCCTAATATTTAGTATTCTAATACATAGCTGCTTATTGGAACTTTTGCGGTTGGAGGGTTGCTTGGAACTTGTCATGTTTCTATCCAGTGCAAACTCTGATCACGCAAGGAATACATACTTCTCCCAGGGATACAAGCAGTTTTCCTGACCAAGTCCTTAAAGCGATCCATTGACAGAAACAAGCCTGGACAAGTCCGAGGTTGGTAAACAGTTTCCTACTTTGTCTTGCTGAATCTGGCTTGAAGACCTTTATAATGTAGTTAAAGTTTCATGTGTTATTTGTCAGTGTTCTAGAGGATGTCAGTTGAAGGCAACACTTTAAGGGCTTGAGCATTCTGCTTACAAAGTTACTGATGAGGTACACTTATTTTTACTTACTGACATGTCCTAAGAAGTTAACAACTTTTGTTGATCATTGTGGAATACAGTGCCCTCAATGTAACAATAGCTGTGCTAGCAGGCGCCAACAGTAAATTTATTTTAGTTATTCCCTTTTTCCATAGCACAAACAAGACGACTACTTAAGAGCAAGTGGATATACTATAAGAACATGGTATACAATTAAGTAGAAGTTAGGTTACATAGTGTTGGAAAACAAGGCAGCATCTGTGAGGCCTGCACAAATAACATGACTACATTTGTCCTTCACTGGGAACCAAACACCCAATTGTAGCGCCTGACTCTCAGAGGGTAGAGTTGCAGAGCTATCTGAGGCTTACTCAAGGGAGGTGGTGTGGGCTAGTAATTGCCATTTGCAGGTGTGCAGAAATAACACTCAATAGATTGTCCAGTCTGTACTTTGCTGTATTCAAAAACTTCTACAATCCAGTTGTACGTGTTTTCCTTTTCTTGAGTCCGCTGTCACAAGATTATTCCTGTTAGAGAAAGAGCTTGCTTGGCCAGAAGATAGCTGCATATTAGTGAGACGACTGGTGTCATCAAGCAGCTATTTACTAAAGGATTCTTGGTGACACTGGGTCCTTTTGTTTCCTGATGTCTGCATTCCCGAGTGACTATAAAAACCCACGTGAAGAAGTGGAAGCGTCCACTGCAGTTTCCTCCCTGTGAGCACTGTTGATGTTATGCTTGCACCAGCCCTCCTCCTGCAATTGTGACCTGTTGCTGAGAGACCTTGCTGTTGTCTGTTATGACTCCGTGAAGGAAACACTGGCAACTGCTCCAGTGGGAGTGCTGATGCTCAATGACAACTTAATTTCCTGAACCTGATGAGTGGCCATGGGAGTTGGGGACAGGCACCTCCGAGCATGTTTGAGGCAGCAGAGGTGAGCCTGAAGCTGTAATTGTGGCTGTGGTGTCCTCTGAAACGCTGACCTGCTGTGCGTCATAGACAGGAGGATGAGGGGTGAACTTTAAACCATAACTCTGTCTGGATTCACTACAGTCCTGACAGACTACTTAACTTCCTTGGGTGCTCTGTTGCAGGGCCTACCAATGTCTGCTGTGCCGCTTAACCAAGCTACTCTTACCCGAAGATCCCCAATCAGTGTAAAACTGGTCTTGGGTTGCAGCAAGACCTGGCTTCGAAGTTTAGCTTTAACTATTTCTGTTGCAGCAGCGTCAAGACTGATTTGCATAGGGCAGGGTATAAACTGAGGTGGCATGCTGGACTAAAGAACAGGGTGTTGGTTTGCCTCCTAATGCGATTGCCAGTGGCTATGCTTATTGGCAAGCATTTCTCCCATTTGCTTTTAGTGTTTGTTCTGATTCAAGCATGCGACTTTTATAAAGCTACAGTTCTGGATAAGAAATAAGATACTTGCTTTGGTAACAAGCTTTGACATCCTCAGGTGCAAGACTTAATCCGCAAACCTGGATCATATCTGTCCTCCTCTGGCAGGTGGTTCTGGCTCATCTCTGCACTAGAAGCAACAAAGGGATGACATCACTGGCACCATGTATTGCCTCCTGACATCAACAGCAGTTCATCTAATATTTTCTGATGCCGCAGAGATGAAAAGGACAGATCAAGCATGGATTTGCCTTTTCGCAAACTCAATTTGAACTTTATTAATACTTGTGGCATATTACCATCCTTCAGAATGAGGAGGTGGGCAGGATCAGTGAGGAATCTGCAGGAAGATGGAGTATCCATCAAAAAGATAATTACTAGTGGTGTGGCCAAGCAGTGCAACAAAATGGCAGCAGTCTAAAAGAGCTCCAAATGCTGGAGCATCAATATTTAATAATCATCTCTTCATAAATGAAATCACTTAAAAAGATTGCATACTACTATAACTAACCTCACAGCAGCCATAAATTGCAGAAAGTATCCCAGTACCTGGGCGGCAGACTGCTAACCAGAGGAAGTCAACCCGCTCTGTGGCCTGCACACAGTGTACCAAGGAGCAGTGGTGGAGACTGGCCGGAAGCAGCAGTGAAGGCGGGGACGTCCAGGTGTGCTGCTGCCCATACTGTACAAGATGCCAGTGAGCAGTTTTAGCGATCGGAGGTGTGGAAGTGCCTGTGGACAAATGTAGCGGAGGCGGTCACACTATAGCTGGTGAGTCTGCCAAGCCTGACTGGAAAGCAGATGTACTTGTGAAGCACTGCTTGACTGGTAAAATCTCTACAGGAAGTCAATTGGCTGAAGGATCACAGTGGTGGATGCTTTATGAAGGAAACAAGATGAACCCTATTGGCTGTGAGGGCCCCTATAGAACGACAATCCAGCTGTCAGCTCGCTAGGCCCTGCAGAAACAGAGTCCGGAAAACACCTGAAAGGCAAGATTGTGCAAAGACTGCCAAAATTTGGCTGGTGAAGCCCTTTGCTCAGGGAGGGGTGGGGGGGAAGCTGGTGGACACACTAGCAGAGTGCTAGTGTTTCATCTGACTGGACGTGCCTCTACTGGGCCACGGCAGGCTGGTGAATTAGACTGGTGACCCCGACACAACTTCCTACAGGGTAAAAGACTAACTTACACCAGCAGCAAAAGCATCGGGCACTCTGTTCAGATAGGACTCCGCTGCCGGTTTTATAGGCAAGCTCAATACTTGGCACAAGCATCATCTTGTCTGATTTAATGCCTGAGGGGAGCAAACACGCTCACTCTGAGCTTTAATTCCTTAGGCTTGCAACCAAACTCCATTCTGCAACAATCCATGGGCGAGATGGATACCAAAACATTACGGCTAGTATTTCATGTTAGGAAAAGTGCCAAACACCTAGAACCTGAAGCAGTCCGTCAACCTAAGCAGGAGGAAATATCGGACAATGAAAACCTCCAGTCAGGGCCAGTCAAGGCCCCATTACTAGAGATGAAATTGAGCCTCACCTCCATAAACTCCAAAATTGACTCTAACACAGAGAATGGACGATATCAATAAACCACTAGAAAAACAACATACCCGCATTACTACCGCGGAGCAAAAGATTTCGGATATAGACGGTAAACGCATGCAACAATCTAAAACTGAAAGAAATTCAGGGAGAACTAATCACTAAACTGAAAAATGAAGACCTCGAAGCTCCTTCGCAAAGGAGCAATATTGGCATTACTAAAACATACCATGATGAGCTGCACTGAAGATTACATTGCAAAATTTATACTGACCCTCGTTGCCTCAGCAGCTTCCTGAAAATGTGTGTAATATAAGAGTCCATTGTTCCCTGACCGCCAGAATGATACCAGGTGCACCCAGTCCATTATAAATACTTAAGTTATCAACACCATGATCAGCTATTTCGAATGGATAGGGAAGCAAAGGAGATTCAATATGGAGAAATGCACATTTCATATTTCCTGGACTTCACACAACTACTACTGGAAGCCCGGAGAAAATTCCTCCCAGTCCAAAGAAAAAAAATCCTTTCTCCAGAACTCCGCATACAATATTCTGTGCTATATCCCCAAGATTCCACTTCACTTTAAAAGGCAAGACACATGTATATTCAAATCCAAAGGATGCCATCACCTTCCTCTAGAAAAACATGGCAGCTCAAGATACCCCTTTGACATGAAACACTTCTGACAGTAGATCTTAATTTGAGGCGCTCGAATGAGGATATTACTGTATGGAATAATAAACCCTCAATGCACTGACTTGAGCTATATATTGCCTGGCTCGAGTTACACTACCCTTTCTAGTTGAGTCGGTAAAGATTTGCTGCAATTTGGTTTGCTGAGCCAGGATAACGGGAGGCATAATCTTGTACTGAATGTAGAGCAGGATTGCACTGACAGTAAAGAAAAGAAATGGACCAGAGCCCATGATACATTATTAGATATCCAACACTACGACCTCAGAAACTTATTGAGCTCCTCAAACAAGAGGGAGTATACATTCCATTCCTCGGTGTATGATGACTCCTCCAGCATCTATTTTTGGCTGCGATCCAGAGATGTGATAGGATGGAAGAAAGATCACCTTCCCAGAACATTTTCTGACCACTCCTGGTGATATTAACCCTGGCGATACCGACCACTCTAGAACCTCCTAGACCTGGTGTTCAAGGAGAAAATAAGACTGGCCATCAAGGACTACTTGGAGGTAGACACTGTTACTTTTACTGCAACATGGGAAGCCCTAAAGGTTGTGATCCAAGGGGAATGCATTGCTAAAGTGAATGGTATGAAATGGTTTAGAATAAGACTTGCAAGACTGGAGCAGCAACTACAGGACTTTGAGTGGCACTTTGTCACTACTCACAACAGAGCAAACCTGTGTTCTATGCATTCTAAACTACCCGAATTTCAAGAAGAGGCAGATGGGGAATTTAAATATTTGAGTAAATGCAGACTGGCAAGAAGATACGGTGAAAGGGACTGATCAGGACACACCCTTGCTACATTGTTAAAACCTCAATGGGCTGTTCCATACACAACACACAAAAACACTTCAGAAGAGCACAGGAGCATGACCCAGCTATATGTCTGGCGCATTTGCGGACTTCTATTTGGAACCTTATACCTCCAAATCACAAAGAAATTCCTGATATACACTGACTAACAAGGCAACGCTGGCTCGATTAGGGCTTGAAGAGCGTATACCATTGTGCCAACTGAAGACGATGGAATAAATGAAATCTGCAATCAAACAGCTCAAAAATGGTGCTCCTGGTAGTGACTGCCTCCCAGGTCTAAATTTATAAAGAGTATGCGAGGAACTGACTCCTCTGTTCTTTGAGGTCTCTGATGAGGCTTATAGAATTGGGAGACTGCCACAGTCCATGAGAAAAGCAATAGTGTTAAAGGTTTTTTAGCCTGATAATTTGGTCTGGGCTTCAGATTAATTGGTCAAAATAGATCATGGTCTCTCTCACGAACACCCTAACACAATGTACATTAGACTATCCTTACGATGGCAGATGGAACCTGACAGTTATCTGGGAACAAGCTGCCGTACAGCTATGCAGAGTAGCTTGCCAGGAAACTATGGGAAATATTGGGTGAGCCTCAGCACAAAGGTGGATAGATGGATTAAACTCCCGCTGTCATTCAGTTGCAGGATAGCACTGATGAAGATGGTGTTGCTGAAACTACTATACACATTCCAAAATATTCTCATCCCACAAAGCAAGGTTTGTTTGTTTTTTTAACGACTAAATGCACATGATTTAATTGGCATGGGCTGGTAAACAACCTAGATGATGCTGGAGCTCGCTACAGCTCCCATACGTTAGAGGTAGGTTCACTGGGCCACATTTTGCTGTAAATTACCAGGTGGTGCAGGTTCAATTCATCCATCACTGGATTCTCAATAGCCGGCAGCACCACATATCGCCCTTGAGAAGAGATTGATGCTCCCACTCCCGATACAGGATGGCCCGTACTCCCAGTTTACTATACCTGCAAAGAAGATACATATGGGAAGAGGTGTGGCGCAGTGGCCAGGGCACCTGACTCCGGACCAGAGGCTTCACGGTTCAATCCCCGGTGCCGGCAGCAGGTTAGTCCAGCACCATGTGACTGGGCAATAGCTCACGTAATCTTCCCGACAGCCCCTAGCGCCTTGACACCCTCTGGTAATTGTGCGCTTTACAAATACTGGATTTCATTTACTGGATTTTATTTCATATGGTAAAATGTGCTACATGGGCATTGTCCTGTTTGGCGGCACTGTGTACTGTCACAGTGATCTATTCACCCCTCATTCCCATAAAACACCACTCCCCACTGCATCCACCATGACACAACTCTGCAAAAAACAAATCAACACATTAGGAGACCTATTTAAGGATCTCTAATTTGAAACCTACCCAGAGTATCTAGGGGAAACAATCAATGCACAAATAGATACTACTGCGTATGGAAAGATTTACAATGCAACATGCCAACTATACCCAACATTCCCTGCAGAACCAATAAGAATGGCGCATAATATCCCATGATGATGTCCACTCCAACCAATTAAATGAATCGCCAAATTATACATCCTAGCCATGGGGACGATAGAGGCTGCACTCTCCCCGCAGACGAGCAATGTTCTGCAGATCTGGGAATATACATCACTGACGCAATGTAGACATACTGTTGCCAATAGACCAAAAACGTTTCTCCCAATGGTAGACATTAACTGATCCATTATAAATTTCTGCATAGAATATATCTAACACCAATAGCCAAGGCTAGGCACACGCTTCTGAGAGAAAGTAGGTGCCAAAGATGTGGCACCCAAGGGGTGGACTTTCTACACATAGCATGACATTGTACCATGTGGCTGTGTTTTGAGGACAAGTAATAGGAGCAGTGGGGGATATGACAGGACACTGATTTTGGATTACTCCCAGCATGGTGCTACTTGGTTATGCCATGACAATGCTGCTGAGCAAGGTGAAAGTCTCCATAGCTTGGGAGAGTGAGGTGTGCAGTCCCTCGCTTTTAAGACTGGCTCAAAGACATGCCTCTGAGAGGAGTTGTCCGAAACGTACACCATAACTCTTCCCAGGTCAGCAAGGCCTAGATACTTTAGGGAACCATTGCTGTCTTACCTGTCCATCCTAACCGATACACAATATGTCTAACTGTGAACCTATTCACACAATGTAAATGTGTTCTAGTGGCTTCAGGGCATGGTCTGCATTATTTTGGCTGTATGTTTGCTGTAGAGATTGAGTTTGTGATAGCACATCCTTAAACCTTAGGAGACTGTATCACATATTTTTCACCTTAAAGTGTAAACTAACAGGAGGTATTTATAATGTCTGTAGATCTTGAGAAGTCCTTTTACTGTATAAGGTGGGAATTCCTCTTGAGTCATGGGTCATATGTGGTTGGGAGAGAGATGAATTAAGTGGGTGACTACTTTACACAGACCCGACGGCCCGGGTGAAAACTGGCACCACTTTTTCTGCCATGTTTGGAGTCTAGCAGGACCAGACAGGGATGCCCACTGTCTCCTCTTTGTCCGAAACAGCTCTGCCAGGTGCTCTATTGCCAGGGCAAAGGGCTGTGGAGGGGGAGTCACGATAGCCAGGAATATAAAATATCTCTTTATGCAGACTACCTCCTATTGTATCTGAAGGCCAGACCTGCAGGGTGCAATAAGGCTCTTGGGGAATTTGGGATACTGTCGGAAATTAGAGTTAATAGAGTAAAGACATACATATTCCCTTGTGTGAGGGAGATCCCCTTGACCACTAGACTTTGCCCCCTGCAACTCACCCCCCCCCCTACGAGTGGCACTGCGATGTTGGCATCGCTGTGTTGTACTAACCCAGAGAGCGTCTCTATATGCATATGCTTTGCCACGTGTGGGCCTCCCTCATGGAGACCCTGTTACTTGTTTTACTCATGACAGTGGGAGATTGTTTCCGGCAGGCCAGTTACTGGCATATGAAGCATTAGTAGGGACATTCATGGATATGTGGGCCACAGATAGGGACTAACCCCCACATCACATGATTCTCCAACTGCTTCTCTCTATGAACTTCGCCTAGTACTTGGTGATCTGGTTTTACCGAAGTTGAATGAGATGGCAAGGTTACCACTAGAGACTCGGAGGGCGTGATGGGTAGAGATGTTGGAACGTATCTTCAAAGAGTGGGAGAGAATACTAGCTTACCCCCCCACAAAAATTCACAAAATACCCAACTAAAATATACATAATTTAATTATCTACATATGACATAACGCACCCCACATAGACAACAACTAATATGGGAAGGGACCCTTTGGGTTTTCCCCGCTGTTAAGCACTGGATGCAGACTTATGCCACATGACTTGGGGTTGCTATGTTTTGCAGACATTTTGGACTGCTGTCCTGCAGAGTCTATGGAAAACACTAGGACATGCTATTCCTTGCACAATGCATATCTGCCTCTTGGGGAATTTTACCAGGTCCAAAGCATGCAAAATGGATACTAGATTGATCAAATTGCCCCTCGCTTGAGGTAGAATTGCTTTGGTTTGGAAATCTGACAAGGGGCTGAGATTACAAATGTAGGAAAGACTTTGCTCTTTTGGCGGAGGCAGAGGGACAGGCACAGGCTGTTATTTTTATTTTATTTATTCTGAAGGTTTTATACAGTGCGAACATGACCCTTGCAGATAGCAGAGCGCTTTACAGGGTGAGTGTCTAGGTAACGGCTGCGAGTCTAGGTTACAGAGTATAGTTATTTACACATCTGGTCAAATGCAAGTCAAAGCGCTTATACACACAGTCTCGTAAATGCATAGTTATAAGGTACATAAAAAAACGTTCCCGGTATATCAGGCAAAGTGTAGATATACTATCTAGGATACCTGGATGGTCCGTGGCCATAAAGAAGTTCAGTAATGAGGGTACGTTTGGTCTCATAATTTCTTTAATCCATGCTAAGGTGAATTTAGCCATGAGAAGCAATTTCACTTCTTTTTTGAAGGCTGTAGTAGAGGGATTAAGTCTGATTTCTGGGGTTGGACCATTCCAGATTCTGGGCGCTATCCCTGAAAAGGTTCGGTTAGGTTTTCTTCTTGTTGAATCTTTGCGGTTTCAGTAGTAGGTTTTTCGCGCTTCTTGTGGATCTGATCCCACCAGGGTGTCAGTTTCTGTGCCAAATAGCTGGGTGCCTTGTGAAGCATGGCTTTGATTCATACATGCTATTTTCAAATGAATTCTGGATTCAAAAGGTAGTCAATTCAGGGATTTTAGCTCTGGGGAAATGTGGGAGCTTCTTTTAGAACCAGTGATGAGTCTCGCTGCGGCATTGAGTGATGCTCTAAGAGGGCCCGTTGTAGTTTTGGGCAGGCCACAGAAAGAGACACTCCCGTAATCCACTCTTGGGATAACTAGAGCTTGTACTGCCAGCTTGAAGTCCTTTTCCGGAAGGAAAGATTTCAGCTTCTTAAATGTATTAATCTGAAAGTTTTCTCCTTTTATTGCGTTGCTGATGTGTTTTTGCATGTTGAGGTTTCTAAGTCCACAATGATTGGTTGGCCTTTGAGTGCAGTAAGGTGTTTGATCCAGACTTGCATTATGGGAACTTGGGCGGGAGGAGCGATTAGGAGGAATTCGGTTTTGAGCGCATTCAATTTGAGATGGTTTTCTGCCAACCATGTCTGAGAGTTTCGGAGAGTTATGCTAAGCAATTTGATGTCTTCTAAGGTATGGATCTTAAGGTATAGTTGTGTGTCATCAGCGTACATGTGATATTGCACGTTAGACGCATAGAGAATTTCGGTGAGTGGTTCCATGAAGTGATTGAACAGTGTCTGGTATAGTGAAGACCCTTGCGGGACCCCTAAAGTTACTGGGACGGGTTTGGACAGGGAGTAGTTGACCTTGAATTTTTGTGCTCTGTTTTGGAGGAACGAGGTAAACCAATTTAGCACTGATCCCGATAGTCCCATTCTGTGTCTCGTGTTTGACCGTATCAAAGGCTGAGGAGAGGTCTAGCAAGATGAGTAAGCAAGCTCCATTCTGATCTAGGATTTGTAGAGCATCGTCAATTATATGTGTCATGGCTGATTCAGTACTCTGACCTACTTAACAAATACCAATCAGGTTTCCGTGCAGGTCAAAGTGATCTATATGTCTTATCAGCTGGAGGTGTACACATTTCTCTAGTAGTTTAGCCAAGGTAGGAATGTTGGATATAGGGCGGTAGTTGTTTAATTCCGTAGGGTCGGCCGTAGGTTTCTTTAGAATGGGGGATGCCTGCCCGGCTGGGATGCAACCTTGTCGTAGTGAGCTATTTATGATCTTGGTCGTGGTGAGCTATTTATGATCTTGGTCCAGAGAGGTAGAAGCAGCGGGGTGAAGTCTTTTACAGCGTTTGCGGGGAGAGGATCGATTAAGTGATTGGCAGGATTCAGGGAAATTAGCATTTTGCTAATAGATTCTTCACTGGAAGTAGCAAAGGATGACCAGGATGCGTCATTTTGTAGGTCAAACTTTGAGATTTGGTGTGATGCAATTGGAAGGGATGGGTAAGTGCTCATATGTGAAACAGAGTGTGGGATTAGATCGTTGAGAAGCTCATTCTTAATGCTATCAGTCTTTTGGGTGAAGAAGGAAGCAAATTCTTCACAATTGGGTTGTGATTTATCTTGCGGATGATGAAGTGCACCCTTGGGTTGAGTTTTGATTAACTCAAAGTTTTTTGGGACGATTGTTTGCCTGGTCTAGTTGGTAGCTGAAGAAGTCTGCTTTAGTGCGCTTGATCTTTCTGTAATATGCATTTCTCTTCTTCCTTAGTATCTTGAGGTGATTGGCGGATGGAGCTGATCTCCATGTGCGTTCAGTTAATCTGAAAGATCGTCTATCCTCATTGAGTTTTCCATTGTACCAGGGCTTAGAATCTTTTGTGGAGACTCTCTTTAGTTGAAGGGGGGCTACCTCATTTAGAATCAAGTTCATGGAATTGAGGTAGATTGGTGAGATCATGAACTTCGGAAATACCTTCAGGGGGCAGAAGTATGTTATAGCTGAAGGATGAGATTGTTAGGGTTAATGTTTTTCAGGTCCCTCTTCCATACTTTAGGTCTTGTGGGTTGGACCGAGTTAGGTTTCACTGTTTCATTGATGAAGAAGGTGATATGATGGTCTGACCAGTCGCAGGGATGGATCGTCTCTAACTGAATGGAGTCGATTTTAGAAATGATTATATCAAGGATTGAACCTTTATCGTGTGTAGGGCTGTGACAAATTTGCGTGAGGTCGAGGTCAGCGAGGAAGTTTTTGAGAGTATTGACCACTGCATCATTGTGGTGGTTCTAGTGGAGATTGAGGTCTCCGAGGATTTTTTGGTATTTTGATGTCCGGTATTAGAAGAGACAATATCCATGCAGTGTTCAGTAAAGGTGAGGTTGTCACCTGGAGGATGATAGAGGGTGTGTAAAGAGCATACTGGTTTGCCATTACTACTGATGTCGAAGCAAATGTGTTTGCAAGATGGGGATATGGATCTGTTTACTGAGATATTGTTACGGTGTATGTAGGTGATACCGCCCCCTGTCTTTATCAATTCTATCCAGTCTGATGATATCATAATTTGGGGGTACTAGTATGTCATTGATTGGTGTAGAGCAGTGGATTCCCAAACTGTGTGCTGCGACACCCCGGTGCGCCGTTGAGTAGCCAGGGGCGCCGCGATGATGTGGGAAAGATAACGTGTGCTAAGGAAGCTTCTCTAATCTAATCATTGTAGTTGTGTGAATGTGCGCAATTAACAAATGATGATTCTTTCCTGTCAGCGGTCAGCTTGAAGGCAACAATCTTATTTGAATTACCCAGAAGCAGCGAAACAACGGGGGAGTTACAAATGCCACCTGTGTAATCCCGAATCATGGTTTGGCCCAAGAGCGCAGGGCCACCATACGCGCTTATGACTTGCTTTCACATAGCCTCCGCTTACCCGCGCACAGCAGTCTGTCGAGCCTCGAGCGTTATTGCTGCATGTGTTGTGCTGCGCCTCTTAGGACCCTCTTCTTCACAATTTACTCAGGTAGGTTGCAATACTCATTGCTTCCTTACTGCAAAGAAGGGGGACATGAAAAACGTGTGACCACGAAGCAGCCCCTGTATTTATGCTGGCTGCTGTTCGTAACGTACTCGTATTCTACTCCTGTGAAGAAACAAAACGCCAGAATTTACAAACCCCGGCCTAGTGTATGGAAACAGGTTTTGAATATTGTATGTTTCCACACTACTAGGCCAGGGCTTGTAAATTCTGGCACAGTGTTTCTTCACAGGAGTAGAGTACGAGTACGTCACAAAGTGCAGGAACAGCAGCCAGCATAAATAAGGGGCTGCTTGGTGGGGGAGGGGTCACAAGTTTGTCATATCCAGGCACGAACGGGAGCAGTTAGGCTTGCCTGTGCCACACCTTCATGCTTCACTGCATGCCAGTTGTACATCCGCGCATTGGCCCGCTTTCTTTGATCCATAGGGTGCTTAGGAGGCAGCATATGGTGGCCACTACTAACTATCCCTGTATAACGGACTAGCTAGCACTAGAAAACTAGTTTTGTGCAATTGTTTCTAGTTTAAGTCAGATAGTTCAGTAGTTACAATCCTAACATAGGACAGTGACCAATGAACTGTCACCAAAGAGCTGCATACAAACATGAATGATATAGTTAGAACTTCGCTTTCTTTTTTTTGTTATATAGTTATAACTTCCCCAGTCTTTCATTATTCTAATGTTTGTAAAATGAGTATGTTTGGGCATATATACATTTTTATCAGGAAAGCCGACCCCCCCATGGAATACTCTTTAAATCCTAAGGTTGTGTTTCCCCAGATCAAACCCTCTTAAAATATACTGCCCACCAGTATGGATGACATGTGATTCATACACCTTGTAATCCCCATTGCCTTATGTGACATTCCCTGTAGACTGATTTACATACTTGTATGATTCATTGTCTCTGTATAATGTGTGCGTGGTGTAAAGTACTCACACACACTACACTGATATAAGTAGTGCTGTACAACAAATGAAATGCATATGAGAGAGGGGCTACGTAAAGATGAGGGGCACTGTTGGAGGGTGGCAGTGAGGGAATTCGAGGAGGAAGTCAATAGTGCGAGGGGCTATGGAGCGATGAGGGGCACTGTTGGAGGGGGGCAGTGGGGCAATCCGAGGAAGAGGTCATGGGGTAGAGGGGGGAGCTAGGGAGAGATGAGGGGCACTGCTGGAGGGGGGCAGTGAGGGAGTCTGAGGAGGAGGTCATGAGGGGGGATGGGCTACAGAGAGATGAGGGGCACTAGTGGAGGGTGGCAGTGAGGGAATCCGAGGAGGAGGTCAATAGGGGGGGGCCATGGAGGGATGAGGGGCACTGTTGGAAGGTGGTAGTAAAGGTTATTTATGGAGAAAGAGGTTATTCGTGCAGCGCCAAAAAAGACTTTCGCATCAGCGCTGTCATGGCCTTTCTGTTTTTCTTTATTTAATTAGCAGTCGGGTCATAAGGGCTTCTCTGCAACATACTTTAAAGTGTGTGCTAATTATATTTACTGCTATATTCAATGTTTTAAGTTTGAAGGTGATTTTACTAATGTTTTTACTGGGAAAAATGAAAGTGGAGCCCGATGGTGCCTGATAAGGGGCTGGGGCCCAAGGTCAGCTGTGAGATAAGGTGCACTGGAGAGTAGTAGTGGATAATCAAGCCTGTAAGGCAGTGCGTTGCAGAGTCCAGAGTCAGGTGGAGGTAGTAATGTAGAGGGATTCTCCCTGAAGGCTCGCACAGAGGGAGCCTGGGTTGTGTCACTTGTCTGATACTCCCACCTCAGAAACCTCCTCTTCCCATCAAAGGAACATTACATGGAAAAAACACTTTTTGAGAGTGATAATATTTAGAAAGAGATTTGGAATAGAGTTCGTTTTACTGGATCTTGTAAGACTAAGAAGAGATAAAGGAGGGCCCTGAAGCAGGCCTGCCTAGACATATATGCGACAAATCGAGCCCGCAGTGGCCCACCCAAATGCACCCTTGGCCCACCCAAATAAAACTTCCTGGAGCCGGGTGTGAAAAAGTGCCATCTTTCTTGCATGGTATGCCCCCACTTTTTGCTGAATTGCTGAATGTACTTTGACTGAGTGTACCCTGGACTCCTGCTAATCAGGTGCCCAGGGCCTATGTTCCTTCCCTAAAAACACAAACCCCAAATTGGCAAACCCTGGCCATATGTCAGCCCCTGGTAAATGGTACCCTAGGTACCCAGGGCCCTGTGACCAGGGAAGGCCTCTAAGGGCTGCAGCACTCATTGTGCCACCCTTAGACTCTGTACCCTTACACACACACACACACACACACACACACACACTGCCCTTGCAGGCTGGGTGCCTGGGTACAAGACAAAACAAAGAGTCGACATGGCACACATCCCTGTGTGCCATGCCCATCACACACTGCCATGGCATACATCAGCCACCCCTCTAGCTGGGTGCCCTATGCCAATGGTGTGGACACAGGAGCAGGAGCCCTGTGCCCCTACAGTACCCAGGTCTATTCCTGGGAACTGTAAGTGCAGTGCTGCCCTTTAAGAGTACATGGTGCTGAGAGCTCGTCAAAAACGAACTCCACAGCACCATAAAGGCAGCACTGAAGACTGAAGTTTGGTATCAAACTTCTCAGCACATTAAACCCACACTGATGCCAGTGTGGGATTTAATGTACCAAGCACCCCAGAGGACATCTTAGAGATGCCCCCTAAAACCTAACCTACAATTCACGTCTGTTCTGAGGCTGCCCAGGCTGCCACACAGCAGACATGTTGCTGGACCCCTGGGTAGGAGAGCCCCTGCTCTCTTGGGCCTGCAACAATGCACATCCTGGGCGAGGTGCTAAATCTCCTCCCCCAGGATGGGCAGGCGGAAGCTTCAAAGGCATGCCACCTCTGAGTTTCCCCAGGCCACTGCAACCCCCCACTCTGGCGGGAAGCTTGGCCGGAAACCCCAAATAAGGACAGGGGATGTGCCAGCCTGCCAACCCCACCCCTCAGGTGGGGGAGGCGAGGTGAAGCACATCCCCGGGCTCTCGCCATCTTGAAGATGGGAAGCCCTAGCCAATCAGGATTAGGCTACTGCCCCCCTCCCACAGGAGAGAGGCAGGATAGGGGGTGTACCCACCCCAGGACAGGGACCCATTGGTCCCTGCCCTTCACCTACCTGTAATGCCCCTAAATCTAGTATTTAGGGGCACCCTGAACCTTCCTTCCCCAGATTCTAAAATACAAAGAAGAGCAAGAAGACAGAAGTCCTGCCCTGCAGCTGCTGAGAAGAGGAAGACACCAACTGCTTTGGCCCCAGCCCTACCGGCCTGTCGACCCTCGAACCTGCTCCTGCTCCAACCCGGCATCTCTTGTGGCCAGCAACCTCACAAATCCCGGAGGACCTGGCTACCCTTCAACTCTAAGCCCCTTGGACTCCCATGAGTAGAGGCTCTACTCAAGAACTTACTTGCAATCCCTGGCAGCAGCCCGGAACCGCGAACCCAGCACACTCTGCACCAGCCAAGCCTGGCCGGTGCCAGAGTGAACAAAGACCACGAGGACGACCCCACGGCGACTGTGACCCAGAGTCTGGCACCCAAGGACCTCCCTCGACCCTCCTGAAGAAGCCTGCAGCCTCAGAACAAGGTGCCCCCCCTACCGCGATCAACAGAGGGTAAGATTTCCCGACACCAAAAGGCACCCCTGCACGCGGCGCCCCGTGGGCCCCTGTGCCCACTCCCGGGGTACCTACCTATCCTCCAACTACCCAACTTACCTCTCGAAGTGGTGGTGGCACCTGAAGAATCCTCGTTCCCGAGCTTGCAGTCTTTTTCTAAACCGGAGATTTCCCATTGAAATCAATTGAGCACCCGAGGGCTCAAAAGCACCCTGCACCCAGCCGCCCCAGTGGCCCTGGCAGTGCAACCTCTACACCTATCTACTTCCCCACTTGCCCTGAGTAAGTGACCAGGAGCCCAGCTCCCACAGCCGCGTGGCTTGCTAGTCAGCAGCCAACAAACAAGGCCCCCCCCTATCCCTCATAGGATAACATTGGGCCTAACTCTCTCTGCACCCGGCCGCCCTAGTGTCGCTGAGGGTGAACTAACTGTACCTACCTGACCCTGGGGGACCCCTGAGTCCATGCCCAGAACCTCAACTCTGTCAGTCGAGTACTTACCTTTAAACCGATAACTCTATTTTCTTCATAGGATAACATTGACTGGCTTTTTCCTGAAATTTCTTCTAAGTGTGGACTTTTCTAATCTTAAAATATTCACCAAAAATCAGCCGAGTAACAAACGAAAATACTCACCTGCTTTTAGGTGAGCTCGCAGTGCTGGATCTTGATGCCCAGCACTGACTCTAAAAAATACTTACAACTGTACTTACCAGTAACCCAATTTTCTCTCTTAGGAAATCATTGACTGTTTTTCTGTGAAATTTCTTCTGTCAATTTCTGCAATCTTTAAATATTCTTTAAAAATCGTATAATATCTGAAAACGTAATTACTTACCTGTCTTGGATAAAGGTCCCAGTACTGAGTCTAGGCACCCAGTACTGGATTACAAAAGTAACGAGAACCTACTGTACCTGTAACTTGCATTTCCTTCCATAGGGAATCATTGGCTGTTTTCTCAGAAATATTTTCTAAGTGTCAACTTTTGAAATAGCTAAATATTGTTTAAAAATCATCATAGTAATTAAGTTGACTTTCATCACTTGATTCTACGTACTGACCCAGGACTGAATCTAGGATCCAGTCCTGGAATTCCAAAAGTAATCCTAAAAGTAATCTGTTGCAAATAACTTGAAACTTCCATTGAATTCAATGCATTATTGTGTTTAAAATAGTGTTGCCTATTGCAACCACTTGTAACTGTTTACAAAAGCCAATTGCATATTGCAAAAGTATTTATATAAAGCATCTCATTCAGAGAAAGTATATTTTAATACCTATTGTTGGTTCTAAAATCAAACAAGCATATATTTTTTATATATAAATCATTGGCCTAGAGTTCAGTTATTGAGTGTGTGAGACTATTTGCTGACTGAGTGTGTACAACAAATGCTTTACACTGCCCTCTGATGTTGCCTTACTGCTCGACCAAGCTACCACTTTAGAAAGTAAGGTTATATCTAACTTTAGCCTCTGCCAAACCCTTGGGGACTGTGCACTCTGTACACCCTGTACCTATTAAGGAACAGTATATACAGAGCCACTTTCTCACACCGGGCCTGCTGGGACAGCTGCTTGATCCATGACCCGCTGCACCGATGAGGCAAGCCTTCCACAGGTACACACTAGACAAGCTCACAGCACACACTAGTCGTGGTCTAAACATGCACAAATAAAGCATACACTGCACACAATCCTAACGTAATGTGTCACACCCATTTAAAAACCTCACACTGATTTGATGGATTCACAGATCTGTGATTTGCAGAGTAGCTACGAACATGTGTGCACTCCTTCTGTGCCCCCTTGTTCGTCCCCCTCTCTCACGCACACTTCTCTCTCACTATTTCCTCTTCCCCTCCACCTCTTTTTCTGCCCTTCCACCACAATCCACAGATCTCAATGAAATCAGCTCATTAAAAGTATATCTGTGCCATGCACTAGTCACCCTTCTCAATGCGTTGCGGCACAGCATGCCACCCCCTGCCCACCCACCTTTTAGAAAACCAAGTCTGATTTTCGATTTATTTGAATAGAGCAGCTAGCTAGTAGCCAGAATGGCCGACAGGGAGCAGTAGCTAGATTAGGAAGCGCTCGTCCGATGGATAGGCCCAGCCCCACCTTCCGGTTTGTAATGGTTTTATCTCCCCTGAGAGAAACACTCTTACATTCTTCTTTGTCATCTATATGAGTTGATTTGTATATAATTTGTCATAAGTGTTTATTTGTATTCTTACATATTCTGGCTTTGATCCTGCTGTATGTATTATTACTTCTTGCTCTCTCTTGTATGTTATTATTTCCCAAGCTATGTGAAGTGCTCTGATGCGCCTGGGCTTTGTACGGGGTACATAGAAATAAATGTAATATCACATCTCCATGTATTTTGTTTTAAACTTGTTTGTAATTTTAATTTGCATTATTATTTTTCTTTCATGGTTTCCATGCCCCCACTTTCTTATGCAATAAGAACTATTGATGGACAGAATGCAGAACAATGTCATACATTCACCCCAGTACAGAGATCTGGGCCTAAATCCATCGTTTTATTTGCTCACCATGCCATACCGGTTTGGACCCAGCCATATGTAAATCAGTCTTGACCCTGTGCCCAATGGGAACAGTCCACCCCGAACTGCCAGGCCTGGTCCTCCCTGGACTGGACACAAACATCCTAGGACTGGTTTCGGGGTTTCACCCCTCTTCAGCCAGGATAGCTTCATTCCAGTGGCATGGAGAGCACGGGACTCACGTCACCCACTTTCTTATGGGCATCTCTGAGTGGAACAGAGAACCACAGCTAGAAGAAGGGAAAGGGTTGTTGTAGGAGTGAACAAGACGCATTTTTAAATCTACTTCATCAGCTTCATCCCAATTAATTTCAGGAAGAAAACTGGAAGTACTCCAGAGGTCGTACTTACGTTCTCCCACCAGTAAAAAAAAAAGTGACCTGATGGGGAGCCATAGCCAACTGCCAATTAGGTCAAGGGAGCCACAGGTCAAAAAAGTTTGGGAACCACTGGTGTAGAGGATTCCTTTAGCCAAGTTTTGGTTAAAATTATCGGTTCCGGTTCTTGTGTGAGAATGAGGTCTATGTCTGCTGCGTGTCTTGAGGCCGATCTACAATTTAGGAGTATGCATTTAAGACTGGGCGTGATGTGGGATGAAGTAGGTTCCTGAATAAGGGGAACTCGTCTGAGGTTGTTGTCAATGACGCCTCTAGGGTTGTGTTTAGTGGGCCTGTGTGGGTTATGGGGGATAGTTGGGATTGTCGCTATAATGGGTGGGTTATCTGGGGACAAAATGTTGAGATTCCGGTGAGAGGGTTCATAGGATTGTAATAGAGAGAGTAACTCTTTCTCCGAAAGCGTATTAATGCTACGGCTTGGGCGGGTTGATTTATTGTGAGAAGGAACTGATTACCAGCTGGTGAGCCAACTTTTCGAAGTGTCTAATGGGTGGGGTTAGGTGCCAGTTAGATTTAGACTGTCTCGTAGATCTAGTGTACCGCAGTTGTCTCTATCACCTCATTTAATGCTTGTAGTTCTTCTTTGATTTAACGTAATGAGAGTATGATCTCCTCCAGTCTAGGGTCTGGTGCGGGTGGGAGCAGGATTGGAGGCTGTGTTATGGGTGTGGGTGGCTGTGTGAGGTGTGCTTGTGTCAAGTGGATGATCAAAGGGCCGCACGTCTTCTGTGTAGTAGTGGGACGTCCAATTTTGTTCCATCTCCAAATCGGGGAGGGGTGAACTGGAATGGGAAGTGTACGTGTGAGGCGTAGTGGTGTGCGGTGTGGATGAAGTCATGGGAGTGTTGGTTTTGCAAAGGGTAGTGTTGACAAGGAGGGGAGCTGTGTTCGTTACCGAGGGGGATGCGGAATCTGTTAAGGGTATGTGTGAGTCTGTGAGGGATATACATGATGGAGCAGTAGGAATGGGGGAGTGTATTGTAGGCGATTCCAGCGGGGAAGGGGGAGTAGCATAATACTCGGATGTAAATATTGGTCAGGATGGTAGAGGGGCGTTGTGATCGGAAGTGTTTGACGATGTGATATGTTGTGTGCTGGTGGCTGGAGTAACCTGGGTGGAAGTTTGGGGTTTTGACACTTGTTCTTTGATAATGGAGAAGATGTTATCCAAGAGGTTTAAACTGCGGTCTGTGGATTGCATGAGGATGATTCCGTTATTGTAGATGGTGATGGTTGCTGTCGCTTGGAAAAGATGGGAGGGGGAGATCTAGATAACGAGACCATGAGCAGTTTTCCTGGTGGAGGAGATCGCAAATAAGGCTAGGAATGCCTTCCTCCATTGTGCTCTTCGTTTAGTGTGAAAGATGATATCAGTGGTTATGTGCTTGTTGTTTGTTGAGAAGTAAGGATCAGAGATGGGTGTTTCTGGGTGAAGTTTTTATCAAATTGTGTTTAAAATGTTTGGATGCTTTTCTTGAGAGGTTGGGGGGGGGGTTGATAACGGTGTAGGTATGCGTGCCTGTTTTCTCCATAATAGATAGATCAGACACTGTTGAACGGTGATATGATGTTATGGGGCGGTATGTGTGTATGTGGCTCGTAGGGGGTCAGTGCAATGCGGGTGTGATGGGCTTGGTGCGGGGGGTGAGTGAAGGAGGAAGAAGGAGCAACTGTGGTGGTAGCTAGGTTTTGGGCAGGGGGAGAAAAAGGGAGTTGGTTCTAGTACCGTAGTGGGTGCACCGTGGAAGGCGAATGAGGGGTTGGAGGTGGTGCTAGCGAGGTAAAGAGTGGGACAGAGAGGAATAAAGATAAATTAGATTAGTTGAAGTTTACAATGAAACTCTGACCTGAGTAAGTAGGTAGGGAGATCGAAGGTCGTAAACTAGGGGCTGTTCCACTGTGAGGGAGTCAGTCCAATATGGCCACCTCCTTTGGAAAGAGCATCAGTCATCCAGGTAGTCCTGTGTCTTTTTCCATTAACAGTGCTGAGCCAGGGGTAGTCCTATTTTGCTTTCCATCCCTCTGTTGATGCTTTTAGTCCTTTTTTTACTTCTGCTTTGATACCACGGTGGTCGATGACTTTCTCTGCTTAGAGTGACCACTGGCTGGAGGCGAACCCCTAACCATTGTAGTTTATGTGCGTGGCCATTTTGCCGGTTTGGGTCACAAGGCTGCTGCTGACCGAGCTTAGTGAAAAGTCACTGTAAAAAACAGAAGTAAAAATAAATGTAACCCTGCTTCCCGTGGAAGTGGCCGCTGAGTCTTTTGAAATGTTTCTGTGCAGGTGTGAGGACCAGGCAGAGATGAACTGCGGGCCTCCTCAGCGCCTCACTCGCAAACAAATGGTTGTGCTGCTATAGTTAGTGTTAGTTGTGGAGAGCGTATCGCCATGAATGCAATGTTCCGTGCAAGAGACTAAACGCAATATCAGCGTTATTTTGCAATGATCCTGAAGGGGCGGTGCCAGGCTGCATCTTAGTCAGGGGGTCGCGGTGGTCTGTGATTTGCTCTGTATTTCTGATGGATACATCTGCCAGGGGATTCCTCACCTTGTGAATATCCCCTGCGCCAGCAACATTCGGAAACTTTTGTAGCACTCCACGCCGATGAGGTCGAAGACGACGTCACAGAGACACGGCTCCGCACGCCGCACCGCTGACTTCACCGTATCCATAAGAAGACCTCGTCGGCGTGATGACGTCAGTTCCCTTTTTTCCGTGCCGTCGACGCGAACGGTTTTCGGGACTTTCTTTGTAGCTTTAGCTGGATAGTTTGTTTTTCTGCTGGTATCTCTCTTTCTTCTCGTCTGCAGCTGAAGATGTCTACTAAGAAGTCTGGGTTTAAGCCTTGCAGGGAGTGCAGTAAGCACATGTTGATTACAGATCCGCATGAGTACTGTGTATGGTGCCTTTCATCGGATCACGATGTCGAAGGATGTTCACGCTGCCGCAAGATGAACACAAAGGCCTCTCAAGGAGGCCAAGTTATTCATCGCCAGGGTGACAAAGGAGAAAAGAGGTCGGAGAAGGTCGAAGTCGACCTCGGGGCATGCGTCCAAGTCCAAGAAGCATAAGAAAAAGAAGAGGCACGGATCTCGACATCGCTCGGACAGGGATGCGGCTCAGAGATCGACCTCACCTTCTCGACGTCGTAAGGACTTTGTATCTCCTTCTACTGTCTCTGTTCCTGATTCTCCTGTTGGCCTGACATCGCCTGCTGCTTCACTGGAGTGTTCTCCGGCACCAGCCCCGGATCCAGTTGACTGTCTTCCAGCTCCGAATGAGTCCTCAACTCCACTGGTTCCACCGGCGCCGATCGGCCCGAGTCCGGTGATGCCTCAGCCATATCCTTCATTTCCAGGCCCAGGTCAAGATCCGACGCATTATCTAAATGCTATGTATGGGGTCTTTTCCAGAGACTTGTACCCCTATGGTGCGCCTTCGGGTCCCATGGGTCCTATGGCATTCAGCTTGGGAGTTCCTCAATCTTACCCGCAGGCTCCCTTCATGCCATATTTCCCGGCGACGTCGTCTTGGCATTTACCGCCGGCTGCTCCTCTGGATCCACGTTCAACGCCGGCTCCGGCGCCGTCTGATTCGGTTACGGCACCGCCTACTCCTGTTCTGAGAATCAGATCCAGGAGGGAGGCTCAAAGGGTACTGGAGGAACAGAGGTACCAGATGGAAGAAGTGGAAGAAGGTGAGCTCATGGAATCAGACGATCTCTTTGAGGAGGGAAAGGAGGCTAGTGGCCTGGACTTATCACCTGAATGGGAGATTACTCCTCCTGCTGATGCTCCTTCAAAAGATGTGGCTCCCTACCACTCAGTTATTAAGAAGGCGGCTGAGCTTCTGGATCTGCAGTTACCATCTGCAGAGTTCAAACCGAACATCCTCACAGAGGTCTTACATTCTCCTTCCTCTGTATCGGAGCCCTTGCTTCCTTTTAATGATGCCATTATTGAACCTGTAATGGAAGTATGGCAGAAGCCCTTCTCTGCTCCTGCGGTCTCTAAAGTTGTTGCAAGGAGATATAGGGCGGCTCCAGGGGACCCAGACTTTCTGACCTCCCATCCTTCTCCGTAGAGTCTGGTGATTCAGGCTGCCTGTTCCAAAAGATCTTCAGGTGCTTTTCCCCAAGTACCTAGTGACAGGGATGCAAAGAAATTAGACCAGTCAGCCAAGAAGGTCTTCTCTTCTGCCAGTATGGCTTTAAAATCGACGAATGCCACCTGTCTTTTGGCCCTATATATCCATGCTCTTATGGATTCAGCGAAACAACTGGCCCCAAAACTATCAGAGGAAGATGGACTGAACTTTAATGAGGTATTATCGGACACCCAGGAGGCTGCACGTCAAGTAATCCAGAGCGGCCTGGATACCGCTGATTCTGTAGCAAGGATTATGGGCTCTTCTGTTGCCACAAGGAGGAGTGCGTGGCTCAAGTCATCCGAGTTCTCCCCTGATGTGCAGGAAACGCTCCTGGACTTACCTTTTGACGGTTCTGGTCTTTTTGGTAAGAAAGCTGATGCTGCACTGGAAAGATTTAAAGAGAGCAAAGCCACGGCCAAATCTCTGGGTCTGCAAACTCAGCCTAGGGGTTCGTTCAGGAGGTACAGGGACTTTGGAAGATCATCCTTTCGTACTTACTGGCAGCCCCAGCGAGCAACAAAACACCCCGTGAAAGAGCTACAGGGGCAGAATCAGAGGGCGTGCTCGAGGTCTGCAGCTCTCCTCGTCCTTTTCCTCTTCCTCCGTCCCTCCCACCACTGCAAAGCAGCCCTAGATCAACCATTCTGGATCATGCTGGTCCTGTGGGGGGGCCGTCTTACCCATTTTCTACAAGATTGGGAATCAGTTACTACAGACCATTGGGTTCTAGATCTTGTAGAAAATGGATACGCCCTTCCCTTTCGGGAATTTCCTCGAAATTACCCTCCTTGCCAAGGTGCTTGCTCAAAGGACCGTCCTAACGTTGTTAAACAAAGGTGCGATAGAGGTGGTTTCAGAGCAGGAAAGGGGTTAGGGATGCTACTCCCGGTATTTCCTGATTCCAAAGAAGGATGGCAGGCTGCGTCCAATCCTGGACCTCAGGGTCCTGAATCTTTTTCAGAAGCAAGAGAAGTTCAAGATGCTCACCCTTGTGCAGGTTCTTCAAGCGCTGCTACAGGAGGACTGGTTGGTGTCGATCAACTTGTAGGATGCGTATTTCCAGATCCCTGAAGTCGCACAGGAAGTTTCTCCGGTTTACGGTAGGGTCGCAACATTATCAGTTTGCGGTCCTTCCGTTTGGTCTTACTACTGCACCTCGAGTCTTCACAAAGGTCATGGCAGTGGTGGCAGCCTATCTCAGAAGGTCGGGGTTCCTGTTTTCCCCTATCTAGACAACTGGCTGATCAAAGCGGAGTCGCCAGAGAAGGTGCTTCATCATCTGCAAGTTACAACCCAGCTGTTGTACAAATTGGGTTTCTCGATAAACGTGCCCAAATCTCACCTGGTGCCCTCTCAGTGCAACCTGTTTATAGGGCTGTACTGGTCACTACTGTGTGCCGAGCATTCCCGCCTCCACAAAGGATTCTCGACATACAGGAAATGATTCCCTTATTTTACAATGGAGCGGTTGTTCCAGTCCTGAAGGTCCTTCGTCTGCTCGGTCTGTTTGCTTCCTGCATTCTGTTGGTCAACCATGCACGCTGGCACATGAGGGCTCTCCAGTGGTGCCTCCGCAGGCAGTGGTATCAACACAAGGGAGATCTCAGGGAGTCTATGAGGATCTCCAGAGAAGCTGCAGCGGATCTGTCTTGGTGGAGTGTGGAGGGCAATCTGTCGCAAGGAAAGCCCTTCCATCTACCTCCATCGGTGGCCACGGTGATAACGGATGCATCCACTTTAGGGTGGGGTGCGCATCTGGGGGATCTGGAGATCAAGGGTCTTTGGTCTCCAGAGGAAAGGTTGCTTCACATCAATCTTCTGGAATTACGGGCGATACATTTGGCGCTCAAGGCCTTCCTCACTTCCCTTCGCCGTCAGTCGGTTCAAGTCCTGACTGACAACACTACCGCGATATGGTATGTCAACAAGCAGGGAGGAGTGGGGTCGCGTTGTCTCTGCAGAGAGGCTCTGCATCTCTGTTCCTGGGTTCAGGATCATCCGATTTGTCTGATGGCAAATCTGGCCGGAGTTCTTAACGTGTGTGCAGACCATCTCAGTCAGCAGTTCTCCGCCGACCACGAGCGGAGGCTTCATCTGGAGGTGGTTCGTCACGTCTTTCGGGTGTGGGGAACTCCTCAGGTGGACCGGTTTGCCACTCATGAGAACGCTCACTGCCTGTCATTCTGCAGTCTCCAGTATCCGTTGCAGAGAGCGTTGGAGGACGCGTTTCAGTTGAGTTGGGACTCACATCTCCTTTACGCGTTTCCTCCCATACCCTTGATTCCTCCGGTTCTGAGGAAGATCCGCCAAGACCGGGCCCAAGTCATATTGATCGCCCCGGATTGGCCAATAAGGGTGTGGTACACAGATCTTCTCCACCTCTCCTTGCGCCCTCCGCTCCATCTCCCTCTCAGGGCAGACCTCCTCTTGCAGTCGGAGGGGCAGGTTCTACACCCCCACCTCCAGAGCTTACACCTTCATGCCTTGAGATTGAACGGGACAACCTGAATTCTTTTTCTCTCCCACCAGATGTGGTGGATGTAATATTGTCTGCCAGACGTCATTCCACCAAATCTATCTATTCCTATAGGTGGTCTAAATTTGTTCTGTGGTTTGGAGAGAAATCTATTGACCCTTTGAGGGCTTATTTGTCTAACACTCTTAAGTTTGCCCATTCTCTTGCTCAGCAAGGTTTTGCTGTGGCCACTGTGAAAGGATATCTTTCAGGCCTTGTCGGTTTTCCTTTGTTTGCCGGATCAGCTGTCATTGTTCAAATCACCTATTGTTTTACAGTTTCTTAAGGGCCTTACAAACAAGTTTCCGCCTACTTCTTTTATTGTACCTCAATGGGACTTAAATCTTGTCTTAACTTACCTGATGGGTTCTCCCTTCGAGCCCTTGCACAAGTGTCCCTTGAGGCTGTTGTCTTTCAAAACAGTCTTTCTTATTGCTATTACCTCGGAAAGGAGGGTAAGTGAGCTTCAAGCTCTGAGTTCAAAACCCCCATTCTTGACCATTTATGCTGATAGAATGGTACTCAGGACCATGGCAGCTTTTCTGCCTAAGGTGGTAACTCCTTTCCATCTGGGGCAATCCATTACCCTTCCTACCTTCTATCCTCCCCCACACCCTTCCAAGGAGGAGGAGCGGCTTCACCGCTTGGACCCTAAGAGGGCGGTGAGCTTCTACCTCGATAGGACTAAGGACTTTCGAGTGGACGACCAGCTCTTCGTGGGCTTTGTTGGCTGCAGGAAAGGCAGAGTGGTGCACAAGCACACCCTTTCCAGATGGATTGTCTTGTGCATCAAGATATGTTACTCTTTGGCCGGTAAGAAACTTCCAGAGGGTTTAAGGGCTTGTTCTACGAGGGCAAAGTCTTCTACGTCTGCTTTGGCCAGAGGTGTTCCTGTGGAGGACATTTGTAGGGCGGCAACTTGGGCCTCCCTCCACACTGTGGCGAAGCATTACTGCTTGGATTCCGAGGTGAGGAGGGATGGACACTTTGCTCGTTCTGTCTTTCAGCACTTTCTGGTATAGAGGGGTGGACTCCCTCCTCCGGGAGTGGGACTGCTGTGGGAATCTTTTCCCACAAGGTGAGGAATCCACTGGCAGGTGTATCCATCAGAAGAACAAGTTACTTACCTTCGGTAACGCTTTTTCTGGTGGCTACAGTATCTGCCTGTGGATTCCTCACTGACCCACCCGCCTCTCCGTTTTCAACCCTTGTATACCTACATTTCTAATGATGGTGTTTCAAAATGTATTTGTTACTGTCAAAGGCATTGTGTTATTTCTTTTGCCTTCCTATATTATCTCCACACTGTGTGTGTTGCTTTGTATATTATGTACTGTGTATACTGTATATGTATTGCTGTCAGTCCGTCCGTGTGCCTCGAAGGCACGGAAAAAAGGGCGGAACTGACGTCATCACGCCAACGAGGTCTTCTTATGGATCCGGTGACGCCGGCGGTGCAGCGTGCGGAGCAGTGTCTCTGTGACGTCGTCTTCGACCTCATCGGCGTGGAGTGCTACAAAAGTTTCCGAATGTTGCTGGCGCAGGGGATATTCACATGGTGAGGAATCCACAGGCAGATACTGTATCCACCAGAAAAAGCGTTACCAAAGGTAAGTAACTTGTTCGTCTCGGCCATGTATACAATGTTCCGTAAAAGAGATTAAACGCGATATCGGCGTTATTTTGCAATGATCCTGGAGGGGCGGAGCTAGGCTGCGGCTTCGTCCGGGGGTCACGGCGGTCCGAGGTTTGCTCCCTATGCCTCCGGGTCCAGCTGGACCCTTCCTCTTTAGTTCAAGGGGCAGCGCTCTTCAGACTGCAGTTGGGTTAAGATCTACTGCCGGTGATCCTCGGCGGCACTGCTCCGCCGGATCCTGAGCGGACAGAGGTGTGCGGTGATTTGCTTGGGAGAGTCCGGTCAACTCTCCACTTCGATGATGACTCCTTCGCTCATCCATTTCCTCAGAGTATGTCTGGACATAGGGTGAGCGTCGTAGTCGGCGCGATCTATATTTCATTGTCTTCACTCGAAGCCTGTACTGTTTCTGTCCCGTTTATCTGTTCAGTTCCATTCGTTGACTGCCACTGACAGGGATATTCCAGGCAAGGGATCCCAAGCACTCGGAGCTCCTTTGATGAGCTCCTACCAGTCGGCCATTCTTTTTTGTTAGACGGGAGGATGCTTTGGGAATACGCAGGAGTCTGGTAGCAGACCAGTGGCAGGAGATTTTGACAGCCTGGCAACACCCAGGAATCGTCACCGACTCTGAGCCAGGGAACCAGGAGAACAAAGAGGGGAGATTAGATGACTGATGCTGGAGAGGGGGAACATGGCGTAAACACCGGGTTAGACTGAGAGACCTGAAACTATGATGCACAAAACCCTGCAACATAAGCCCAACAATATGCCTGCTTGCAGCGCATACACCACTGATCTCTACCCTCCTGGGCCCCTCCTTCCCCCTCCGGAGACATAGCCCATAGGGATATGGTTACTGAGTGACCTAGACAAGTTATTTACAATCTACTGGCTTGGTGCCACACACCCATAAAGACTATATAACTTCATGCCATGACTGAATACATATCTCTGTGAACAAATTTTATATGTTCGGGAACAATATCCTAAAGCTAATATGTACTGTATTGATACATGCCTGCCATACTGATATTCATAGCTGATGTATATATGTACTTATGAGACAGGATTGGACTGAAAATGAATAAACTCATCATTTGTTTGCAAAACACGAATGTGATGTGATGTGCAAATTAACACTCAAAGGCCAATATAAAGATATATATCTTTTTATTATTATTTTATAAAGATATTGAGTTTGGGATGATTGATGCATATATCAGCTTGTGGTCCTTATATGAGCTTTCTGTGTAGTTGATTGCTGGTGCTGAAACTGTTATTCTAGTCAAGTGTATATGACTTTGAAATGTACCTATCATTGACTCCATGCATAGGTGAATAAACTGAAGATAAGTACACTTTGTTTTAATGGACACTTATATCTGCGGTTTCCTCACCTTCTGAATAGATACCATAGCAGTACCTTCTCCTGGGTGGTAGGTCTGAAGGAGTGGTCAGACTAGAAAAACTTGTGGTGTGGAATGACCGAAATGGCATACCTTCTCACTTCTGAGTCCAAGCAATAGTGCTTTACAAGTGCGAAGGGAAGCCTATGTTGCTCCATGGCACATCATAGCCAAAGGAACACCACTGGCAAGTACTGAAATTGAAGTCTTTATTCTGGTGGAATGAGTGCAGAATCTCTCAGGTGGTTCCTTCTTGTTATGGTCATAATACATTTTAATGCGCAAAATGATGCAGCATGCTAAGGTCATCATCTGAACTACCTTTTCCTTTTGCTGCATACAAACTCAATGAAGAGCTGTCTGTCAGACCCAATGTCCCTTGTCTATTTGAAGAAATGACTTTTTTGAGGACCCAGCTGATGTAGTCTCTTTTTCCCTGCTGGGATTGGGCATAGGGAAAAAAGTGGGAAGGGTGATGGACCATATACAAAGAGGTCCCCAACCTAGGCAGGAAAGCTGTTCTAGTCCTCAAGATTAGTTTGTTTGTATAGAAGCATGTGAAGGGTGGTTGAGCATACAGCGCCTGCAACTCACTGACTCATCTTGCTGAAGTGATGTCCACAAGAAAAACACTCTTATGTGTCAGTAAACTCAATGGGCATGTAAGTCACGTAAAAAAATATGACAAGGAGATTTAAACAAAGCTTGGTCTGGAAGGTAAATGAACACTGAAAGAGCTTCAATGTAGCCTTTGACAGTGTCAATCTCACATTTTTGCTGCGCTACTGAAATAGCTAATCACAGACTATATGATAGATCCCCCTCCAATGATTTCACATCATTCCGTATACACCAGACAACAAAGCAATTCCACCTTCCTGGATAGACAGATTGTGTGAATGGCTGACAATAAGACGGTGACCATATCCGGTGGCAGATGAGACCCCAGGTGTCTTGCTCAGTCTCCAGTAATGAAGGTGGAGGATCTAGAGTTTGAGGTGTAGAAATCGCCCCTGTGACTGGAATAGAAGGTACACTCTGAGAGGCAGTTGGAGAAACAGGGAGTCTTGAGAGGTCTGTGTACCACACCCTCAGTGGGTGTCATAGATGGGGAAAATGCATTGAAGTAGAAACTCCACTGAAACCCAGCCCCTAAGGCTCCCCTCTAAGGACACTGAAGAGCACATAACTGTGGACCGGGTGTGTTCCCAAGAGTGACAAAGAGGTTGACCTGAAGGATGCCCTCTTGACAAAGACGTTCGCGACCATCTGCGGATGAAGATGCTACTTGTGGTTGGCAAGGTGCTGCAGACTGTTGGCTCTGGTGTTCAGAGAGCCTACTAAAGATGGGACCCCATCTCCCCCTGCTTGTTGACATATCACATCATGGCTCTATTGTCTATTAAGATCAGGACAGATTGGCTGCAAAGAGTGGGCAGTAAGGCTGCCAGGGCCAGGTAAATTACCAGCAGTTTGAGCAGGTTGATGTGTAGGGGCCTGCACCACTGGAGACCAAAGGTCCCTGATCCTAGTTTTTCCAAGGTGGATGCCTGTCGCTGCCGTGCTAATGCTGGAGAGGAGTAGAGGTACGTCCCTTGTGGCAGACCATTAGCACCAGTTCGTTGGAGTATCCTGGTAAATCCTGATGGTGTCTGACAGATTACCCTATTCTGGAAACCTTGCCAACAAAGGCACAACTGGAAAGCCCTCTTTGTCTAGTGTGCACATGAAGAATGTAGGAAGCCAACAGACCTAACAGGCAAAGAACTGTCAGGACTAAAGCTCTAGCTCCCAAGAAACATCAGAATCAAATACTGAATGTCCTGGATCCTTTGAGGAGGAGGGAAAGCTTGAAAATGTATTTTTTTGTTTTTAGTATTGCCACTATGAACAGGAGGTGCTGAGAGGGCTCTAGGTGAGCCTTGAGCCAGTTGATGGCAAAACCCAATTCTAACAGGGGTGCAGTTGTCCATAAGTGATCTGATGCTAGCTTTGGGGAGAATACCTTCAGCAGCCAGTCATCTGGATCTGCACAGATGTGTTGTAAGCCTCACCACCAACTTCTTGAAGATTCTGGGTTCTGATGTCAACCCTAACGGGAGGACTTCAACTGGTAGTGTGTAGAACCAACCATGAGCTGCAGGTACCTCTTCTGCCCTGCAGGATCAGTATGTGGAAATACATGTCCTACAAGTTGAGGGGCACCATCAAATCTTCCATTTTTAGCACCAGAAGCATTTGAGAAAGGGACACCATCTTGAATTTTTCTTTTTGAAGGAAGAAGTTCAAGAGCCTGAGGTCTTGGATGAAACTAAGAATGCTGTCCTCCTTATGAACCAGAAAGTTCTGAGGGTACCTTCCCTGCCCAATTTCCTGCTTTGGGACCAACGCCACTGCTTGTTTCAATAACGAGGACACCACGTCCTGCTGCCGGATCAGGTGAACCTCTGACTGAAGGGACTGAGGGAGAGGGGTCCGAAGCAGTACCTGCTGGAAGGGAGGGACATATCCCCTTTCTGTTATTTGTAAGTCCCACTAGTCTGATAGTGTGGCCTTCTAGCCCTGCAAAAATGAAGACAACCTCCCTCCAATTGACTGCACATGCTGCTTCAAGGGGAACTAAAGTGACTTTCAAGATGGAGCAGGAGAGTGCTAGGAGGAATAGCAGGGTGCTGGGCGACTGTGTATTGCCACAAAAATTGGTTCCGTAGTTGGACGGCTCAAAGGGCTGATGCCGTCGAAGGCAAACTCCTTGCAGTAACCATTAAACGTCTGAAACTGTAGTCTTGTGCTGGAGATTGCAGTCTCAAAGATCGGGCAGTAGCCTTGCCTGCCTTGAATCTCTCCATGGCTGAGTCAGTTTTGTCTTAAAGCAGGCGAGGTGTTTTGCCACAGATAATTCTCTAGTTAGTTGCAATGCCCCTAGCATATCCATGACACATTTCCATTCCTTATAAGGGATTCAGCGGAAGGAAATAAGACAGCTGTAATCACAGCTGTCTGAAATCATGGACCATGTCAAAACCATATTGACTGCCTGTATAAATTGCTACACTTGTTAGAAACACAATGCCCTGATAAGAGCAATCGATTTAACCACCTGTGTGGAAGTTGCATTACACAAGTAGAAGGCTTCCACAGCACCTTCTAGGATGCACACAATTCAAGAATTCCTTGTCGATTTCTTAAACCAGGGCCATCGACAAACAAGGTAAAATCAGGCTCTTCCAAAAGAACATCTGGAATGTTAGGTCTTGGCTTGGTGGTCAATTTAGTAACATCTAAACAGTAATGGTTGATCCCATCACCTGGATCATTCTCTGGAAACAGTAGGAAAGTTCCAGAATTTAAAACATTTAACTTCTTTAAAGATATATTTTCTGCTGCCAAAATCACTACTTCATATTTAGTGAGTCTGCTGTTTGTCATGTGTTGTGTTTGAATGTGGGTCAACAAGATATCAACTGAAATGTGGAACCATCACAATGAGGTAGTAGCCCATAACAATGCCCTCGCAATGTTGGATACTCAGACCAACTAAAGCTATTGGCTTTAGGTATACAGGAAGCACCTCACCATTGGATCAGGTGTGGTAGAGAAATAAACCACTGGTAACTTTTCTTCCCCGTGAGTCTGTGTCAAAACAGGCAGATCCCACCCTTAATGCGTGTGACAGTACAATATAAAGTCATTTTCATAATTAGGCATTCCTAGCGCTGGTGCTGAGTAGAGTTTCTCTCTGAGCTCTATGAAAGTACTCATGCGTTCATTGTCCCTGCATAGTGGGTCAGACACATCATTGTGTGTTAGCCTATATGGAGGCATTGCCAGTAGACAAAAGTTGGGAATCCACTGACAACAGTTGCCACCTTTCACAGAAATTGCAGTAATGTAGAGACACATTCTTAGAGACACTTTCCTAGCTCCTTTCTCAATGTGGTGTCTCAAATAGAGAACCTCCCGCTGACAGTACTGCAATTTTCTAGGAGGCACCTTGTGTGAGTTCTCTGTCAAGCGATTCAGTAAATCAATTGTGCCTTGCTTGCAAGCTTCTTAACCCCTTCGATGCTGCGCAGATTCCGCCGCTGTGCTGACGGAATCTTGCGCGGGTGTGGTCATGACGGAATGGTTCCGTCATGAGCACAGCTCAACCGTGGGTCATGACGGAACCATTCCGTCATGAGCACCGAAGGGGTTAAGTTATTTACACCACTAGTAGATCTCTATTGATTGGGCCAGAACACAGTTGCAAAGCAACTGTAGGGTCTCCAGATTCTTCTTCAACATTTGATTAAAGATTGAGGGACTGTCTGTATACCCTTGTAGGACTCTGCACCACACCAAAGTTTTCCCAAAAATTGGAACATGAAAAGGAATTGACCATCCTCATGTAGGGAAATGAAAAAGAACACTTGACATAGATCAATAACCAAGAACCACTCAGCATCACATTGAATCCTGAAACGTAGAATGGCAGAATTCTTTACCATGGGACAACATGGGATTACAATTTGATTCACCTTCCTCAGGTCTTGGTCTATCCTCAATTTCTTGTTTGGTTTTTATAAACCCATCAGAGGTGAATTGCAGGGAATCCCTAAAACTTCTTTTAAGATGCCCTACTATAGCATAAATTAAATGACTGCATAATTCCAGCCACCACTTCAGGTATAAGGTTGTTTTGGGGCACTGGAGGGATGCTCTGCATTAGGCCTTACTGTGATTTTCACAGTTTTACATTTTATTCAGACCAATATGTCTGCCTCTAAAATCCCAGTCTTCGCTCTCTCACTGCACATCTGAAAACACAAGATAGGTTTTCTCTGGTTAGAAATGGGGACAACCCAAATGCTGCTTCTTGTGATTTTAAAGTCTACACCCTCGTCGGGTGTCAGAAGTTGTATACCATCTGGTGTGCAGTAAATACGCACTGTAACTTGCAGAGTAAAACCCTGCCCAATAGAGTGCCTGGACTTAACTCGTATATAAATTGGTGGTCCTCTACCAGAGGCTTTATTTTTTACAGAGACCTTAGCTGAAAGTGTGTTCATACTCAACTAATTTGCAATGTTTACAGCTTGGTATGTTTTCCTGAGAGGGGTCGGTTTGGGACCACCACTTTTCTAACCGTAGTGCAGTTCCAGTATTGATCAAAAGTGATACAGGGTGGCTGTTCACCTCTCCATCTACATATGGCCCACTCTAAAACTGCTACAAGTACGCAAACCTCTTTCCCCTTTCAAGCACCGGCATTGTGATTGATCATTGTCCATTGGGACTGTCAAAAATGTAAACTGTTGAAGAGCTTCAACACTCATGAAAGGGTTTTGTTAAACCTTTGGATTTGGGGTCAAATTGGAGCTGTGGTTGGCCATGTGTGTTGGGGCTTGGTGCATATTGGCTTACATAACCTTTGAACATGCATATTCTGCATTGGCATTACATTCATATTTGGTTTTTGTATATTATTTTGCATTCGATTTGGATTGTCTACATTCTCCTTTCCAGTGGCCTACCTTACTACAAATATGGCAAATATTATTTTTCAACAGGTTTATGTCCATCACTGGATTCTGTTCAGCCATCACTCAGCCTCTGCTTTGTGGACCAAAATGCTCTGTATGTGCCATTTGATCACCACTTTGAAAACCAGCTCCCTGCTCCACCACCAGGAATAGGGTAATTCCCTGGATCCGCCACTTACAGACAGTTCTGACATCCTTTCTGTGCCAATTTAGTCTGTGCTAACATGAACTTCTCCTTAATTTCTGCTTGCGTCCAAATTTTCACTGCAATATTTACATAATGTAAACTCTCATCCATGGACTTCGACTGCAAATCAATCACATTCTGCTGTATAGTGAAGCTAGTTTCTGGACACAGACCAAGAACAAACTGTGAAAAGAACCCAATAATATTTTCCCTTTCAGAATCATTGACAACAACTAAGTTGTCTAAAAACTTGCATAAACCTCTCATACTAAACATGCACACATTCCTTGGAAAACTAGGTAGTTCTGGTTATTTTGAGCCAATCGACCTCTTTTTAATAGCCCTTCATTTTCAAATGATGTATCACCTGATTATACTTATCCATAACAGTAGGGGAATGTGCATTCACTCTAGCCACTCTCTTTGGTGTAGCAGTTGGACAATTTACAGTCACCTTGCATCCTGCCACCAAATCTTTAGGGACCAACATCATCCTCCCAAAGCACTTTTCAAATCTTCACAATTCTGTCCACTGCAGTATACCTTTGGTTGGGATTCTCCCATAACTTTGAAAATTGATCTGTGAATGTTATGAAGCAAGTGTGAGTCTTCCAGGTAACATCAAGATGTTTATTGCACACCCACAAGACAGTCCACACCAGCAGCGGATGCTACAGCTGACACTCATCATCTGAGGTCTATGCGTTCCGTAGCTGAGATGCCTAACATTCCCTAAAGGAACTAACAATTAAAGGGCAAGTTACAGCACATCTTCCCTTTATAAAATAAAAGAACAATGAAAGAAAGAGAGGAAAAGGAAACGATGGAAACAAATGGAAAGAAGAACAGAGTAGAGAGAAAAGGAAAGTCAAAGAAAAGCAGGAGAATGAATACACGAAGGATAACATCATTACTTTACATATTATTCAAGCATATAATCCTGAAGATGCAGAGGTGGCCACCTAGTTCGGATGGTGCGACTAGGAGAGTCAGCTTGGACCTTATTATCGCAACTCCGCAAATGACCAGTACTACTCTGGGAATGTCCAGTCTGAGACCGGGAGCATCCAGTCTGAGACTGAAAACTCACTTTGCCATCCTCATTCCCACATTTTGAAAGACGAGACATGCTCCACACATCACCACCAGTGAGCATCGCAACATTATTCATGACTTTGATGCGCTTGGGACCAAAGAATTTGGTCTCACTTTTAGGAGACCACACCACCTTCTTCACAAAAACAAAATCACCCACCTTCCAGTCACACTTACGTGCCCCCACCATGTTATCAAATCTTCACTTGTAACTCTCTTGATACTTCTTAACTCTCGAATCGTTCATGGAATTGTTCCTATCCTTGACACTCAACCACACCGGGTTGAGTTTGGAACCAGCTGCTCTGCCTCTAAGTTTTTTAAACGGAGAGCAACCCGTAACACTGTTGCGAGTGTTCCTGGGTGCCCATAATTTTTCTCTAAGGACACCTCTGAGGGGGGCCCTTGTTTTGACGGCAGTTTGAGCACAAGCTCTTACCAGCCTGTTCATGCTCTCCACTAAACCACTGGCTTGCGGTAAGTAAATAGCCGTGCGATGATGGTGATGGAAAGACTGTTTCGAAAATCAGTTCTCTTGAGAAGTGAATTACACCTCTTTATCAGAAACGAATATGTCAGGTACACCCTCGCAAGTGAATGCATCTTTTAAGAATTCAATGATATTTTTTGTGACAACGGAGCTCATGCAACATGCGGAGATCCATTTTGAGGTATAGTCAACCAACACAACTACGAACCTCTCTGAGGGAGCTTGAACCTCAAATGGTCCAACAATGTCGATAGCAAGTTTGGACCACGGGCGTTCATGTAAGGGCATAGGGGAGAGCGGTGCTGTGTTGATTTTTCTGGACTTGTCATTACCAGCACAAATTGTGCAGTCTCTGACAGCTTCCTCAACCTGTCTGTCAATCTCTGGCCACCAGAAAGACTCCCTAACCCTTGCCTTGATCAAGCTACGTCCCAGATGACCCTCATGTGCCAAATTAATGATTTTTTCTCTCAAAGAGTGAGGAGGAATCAATCTGTCACCCTGGAAAAGTTATCCCTGCATAATTTTTAGTTCATCACGTATATTCCAGAAAGCCCTGAAAAAACTAGGGACACTAGAAAGAGCAGGGCACCCATTCACGACAAACTCCATTAGTGGTCCCCTTGAAAGATCGCATTCAACACAAGCCTTCCACTCTTCCCTATTGAGTGCACACTCTCTGACCCAGGATACGGCACATTCAGAGGCGTTCAACACATTTTTCTCAAGCGGCAACCTGGAAAGAAACTCGGCCGGGACATTCTTAAGGCCAGGCAGATACTCAACTGTAAAGTTAAATTCCCAAATTCCTTCTACCTATCTTTTCATTCTGGGTATAGTGCTCTCACCATTCCTGCAGGCAAACATGTGTCCAAGGGGTTTCTGGTTGGTACGGACCAAATATGGTAAGCCCTACAAGTAGAATCTAAATTGGTTGATGGCCCACGAACAGGCCAACGCCTCCCGCTCAATCACGGAGTAACGGTCCTCTGCTCCCTTCAATCAGCGCGAGACAAAACCAATTAACTTCTCGCTGCCATCCACCATTTGGAAAAGAACCGCACCCAAACCCGGTACACTAGTATCGGTAGTAAGGATGGTTTTCTTAAATACATCAAAATGGCCTAGGGTTGGCATGCGTGCAATTTCACTTTTAACTTTTTTGAAAGCAAATTCACAGTCTTCAGGCCAAATCAACTCCGCACCCTTTTTTAGTATTAACCTTAGAGGTTGCACAACACAAGCAAACTTGCATATAAACTTCGAGTAATACTCGAATAAACCATGGAAGGACTTTACATTATCTTTGTTGAAATGAGATGGGGCTTGCAAAATTGCTTCAGCAAGGTCAATGTTAGGGCTAATACCTTCGCTTGAAATAGATTGACCAAGATATGATACAGAGTTGACCCTAAACTTGCACTTCTCACTTTTCAGAGTGAGTCCTCGCTCTTCTAGTCTAGATAGTACTTTAAATAACACCTCATCATGCCTGTCTCTATTCTGTCCATAAACAAGTATGTCATCCTGAAAAAATAGTATGGAGTCAATCCCTGCCAACTCGTTCCTCATGACTCTTTGGAAGCAATCAGCAGCACTCGCCAAATTGACAGGCATCCTAATAAACCTAAAGGCACCCAAAGGTGTTACAAACAAAGTCAGTGCCTAAGAGTCTTCATGCAACATGACCTGATGGTAGGCCGATGATAAATCCATGACACAGAAAAGGCAGGCACCACCTAGATTTGTGAGATCTTCGTTGATATTGGGTAATTGCTGCCTGTTAACCCAGATGCAATTGTTTAGGCTCCTCAAGTCCACACACATTCAAATGTTTGTGTCCTTGTCCTTTTGGACCAAAACAATGGGGGCCAACCACTCTGAAGATTCAATCTCTTCTATGACGCCCAATTCAAGCAGTCTATTGAGCTCCTCCTGAAGGGGTTTCAGCATGACTTTATGTACAACCGCTGTCACATTATCCTTTAGAATGATTCTGTGTTTGAAGCCTTTGAGGAGACCAAGCTTTTCACTAAAAACTCTAGGGTATTTCTCTGTAATATCCAGATGTTTGCCATGAGGAGTCACCAACGTTACTTGGTCAAGAGCATTTGGAGTCAAAATCATACCAAGATCTTTTTGATGTCGCCAGCCTAAGAGATTGTCGCCACGCCTGGAAACATAGACCTTGCCGACTGTCTCCCTGCCTTTGAACACAATGGTTTGGATGGAAAATCCAACAAGGTCAATGTTCTGTCCACCCTAACCCACAGGGTTGATGTCTGGAGGCAAAAGTTTGACTTTTCTGAATGCGATAGTGGAATCCCAAAATGTATCACTTAGCAAGGTATACGGGGAGCCAGAATCAGCAAGAGCGGGAACCACTACATTACCAACAGTTATGTCACATTTTGGCATAGAGACATTACCAGCATCAACTCCTTTAACATCAAATACAGATTTGTCACAACTATCCGTGATACAGTGAATGGCTTGTTGTGAATATGTTTCATCGTCATCAATCATGTTTACTTTCACATTCCTACACATACGGGCATAATGTCCTTTTTTTTCCACTGTTTTTACAATTGCCACCCCAGGCAAAACAATTGGGAAAATTGGACCCGTCATTTAGGCTTCCACATCTCAGGCATTTTGTTTTTCCGTCTCTGTTCCAATTGGGATTTGACTTAGGTTTGTCACTTCTGGTAAACCCCTTCTAAACTATAGGATTGAGCTTGGATACGGTTGCAACTGTCGTCTCTAGAGATGTATTATCAAAGTCACTTCTTATTAAATTAGTGCTAGCATCAGTGGCAACATTGGTATTACTCATTTCTTTTTACCCAGTGAGAGGTATGTTCAATACGTTCCACAATGGCGATCGCCTCTTTGAGATTTGGATTCTTGGAAAGTAACTTCTTCGGATCTTGGGGTCATCCGTGCAACGCACAAGTTGGTCACGAATAAGAGTCTGATAATTGTTCGAATTCACAAGTCTGTTCTAGAGATTTTAAAGCCTCTACATAGTTTTTAATTTTTTTATTTTAAAAGTTTTACATGTATACAAAACACCAAGGAGCACCCCAGCCAAGCAATCAATCAGGCAGCAATTTCAGTACATTTGGCGTAAATTCACAGTGGATATATAAAGTCGAGTACAAAGCAAAAGAAATCGGAAGAGGCAATGCGCTACTGGGTTACACTCTGGGCTGAAATCATAGCACGGTGGATACATAGTTAATATACCTTCAAGCAAAATGGTAGGAGATCAGTTCCAAGGTTCACAGTTTATACGAAGCGCATCCACTTTAGAGCAATACCACTATTCGTGCTCACAAAGTGGATCGAGTACACCTCACTTCTTACAGGTTATGTCTAGTAATAAAATAATCTGAACTAGGCAATCACTGCTGAACATCTCTTGGCAGATCCCCCTCTTCACTGCTTATATTAGCCTTGTATGTATTGTATAGTGTCCCGAAGTTCTTGGGTCTATTGCGTGGGGGTATAAGGGCACTAAATTTCTCCGTTTGTGTAGAGCAATATACCATATCAGAAACCCATTGGGTCAATTTAGGTAGAGGGCCTCTAGACCAGCAGATTGCCACCCTGTGCTTTGCTATGAATAAACCCATGTCGACTAACCTTCGCAGCCCCTTAGGTAATGGTTTTGAGAACCCCAACAGTGCTAGCGCGGGGTCAGGAGTAAGCTTCCCATTTATCGCTGCTAATTCCAAAAACACTAGTTTCCAGAACTTAACCACTCCCGGGCAAAGCCATGCAAGAGGTGCAAAGTCCGCAACAGGCTCATCACATCGCGAGCTGTCACGGAGCCCATATCTGCATAATCTTTCTGGGGTATAGTATACCATATGTAGAAACTTAAAATGTATAAGACGATGTCTCCCATTAAGAGAAACTCGTTTTGTGGTAAGGCAGCAGTACAGCCACATGGCATTGTCTGTTTCCTCATTCAAGTCAGATTGCCAGGCTAGTCGGGCTTTAGTGTAGTGGTTCATTCTATAGGATATAGCTTGTTTATATATCTTAGATACCATCCCTGTTGTGGCCTGCGTTTTTATAGTCAGGGTAAGTTCAGTCACCTCTGGCAGTTCAACCAGGTCAGTCCCAAGTTGCTGTAGCAGTGCGTGGCAAATTCTATGATATTAGAACTTGGTTAGTAGTGAGGGCTCAGCATCTCCCGCAGCTACAGAGCCCCAATCTTTCATAACTCCATTCTCGAATAGGTCGTCCATTGTGAGTATCCCCAGGGAAATTAGTGCACGCACAACGCCCCTATCTCAGCAGGGCAGCAGCCAATGGCACCAGTCAATTGGTGCCAAAGGCGAGTACAACCGAGCCCCTGCCTGCAACTTCAGAAGATGATTCCAGGCATGATTAGTATCAGTTATCGCATTCAGTATGCCCGTTCGGCGGTCAGCAGGCACACAGAGCAGCATGGGTAGTGGGTTCGGGGCGGCAACCTCCTTTTCGATGCACAGGTGGGGGATATCAGGAGAGCCATGTATCCAGAGATGCGCGTGGGCATATTGTGCTGCCCTATAATAGAGGTCAAAGTCCGGTGTTCCCAACCCCCCATGTGGTAGGGTAAGGTGAGGATCTGCCATTTGACTCTAGGCTGTTTGCCTGCCCAGGCCAGCTTGATCATCAAGGTGTTAAGCTTCTTTAAAAATATGCTGGGGAGGACCATCGAGATGTTCATGAAGAGATACAGGAGACGAGGGAGAATAACCATTTTCATTATTGAAATTCTGCCCAGTAGCGTCAATGGAAGGCGAATCCAGCTTTCTACATCATCTTCCAGTATACCCATTAACACGCCATAGTTGTCTCTGAGGATTGTCTCTGAGTCAGAGTGTACTTGAATACCTAGGTATCTAACTGATTCCGTCGTCCATTGCAATGGGTAGTCCAGTTCAAATTGGGACGTAGATGGGGTGAGGGGTAACACAAGTGATTTGGACCAATTGACCTGCAGTCCCGAGAGTCCCCCGTAAAGTTCTACCTCCCGTAGCACCAAGGAGAGGTGTCTTTCAGGGTCCCTTACATATAGAAGCGTATCATCAGCATAGGCTGAGATAATGAGATTATATCCCGAGATGCGTATTCCTTTATATCTGTAATATTCACGTAGAGCACAAGCCATTAAGCCGCTACATAGTTGCCGACTCTCTCTCCCTTTGCCTCGGTACGCATAAAAAAAATTGTGTCGCTCCATTACCACATTGAGGCGTGGCCCAAAATGAGTTTGTAACAATAGTACACTCATTTCGTAAACATCATTGGGTTCACCTGCTTCTCTTCCAATTGGTATAGGGTCTAAACTATTGTAAATATTTCTACCTTCAATGCCTAGATTGTGAAGTAAAACAGCTTGTTTTCTTGCTGCAGAAAATCTTTCCCCACCAATGGCTAGGAGGTAAGAGTTGAAAAGTGGTTTCCATTTTTTCCACGGCAAAATTGGTTTGCCACGCTCAGATAAGAACGGAGGTGGTTGACTGATGCCACTGGATGTTGACATCCTGCAAGAAACGTAACTTAGCAAACTATTACAATAAACTAATATAATAATCCAAAATAATAGTCTAAAATAATAAGCTAGAATAATAAATTAACTGAAATCCTTTTCTATTCCTCTTCCAAGTCTCTTTAAGCGTGTAGGAGTAAAATGAGTTTCCAAAACTTATATATGTAACTGTGTTGCGGGGTTTCTGCTCATACACAGAACTATGCACAGGAAACCAGGACCTCAGTGAATTGTGGTGTACCAAAAAACTCACCTCAGTACCCAGAACCCCTATCCGACTAGCATCAGTGTCTCATTCGTTCTCCGTACTACAGCAAAACTATCAATGATTAGACAACCCAGAACAAGCGACTTAGGGTACTCTCAGGAATGGTGGGAATCAAGAACACTCTTTCGTCTTTATTCTCATACAAGTCCACAACGTGAGTAATCAGAGACACGGAAAAGTTTAAAATGTTTATTTTTAACTACGTGCTCTAAGATGCAGTATTTTGGCTAACATAAGCAGGCAAATGATTTGAAATAAAACAATCAGCATTGTTACAATTCCATAAAACACAAAGGGAGAAATCATATAATGATAGTGGAAACAGGTCTCATAGCGCCTTGTGAACCACCCTCCCCTGGCTAGTAGCTAGTTTTATAATGATTGAAGTTCTCTAGTTTTGAATGGGGAACCCCATACCTCCAAGATCAGCTTAGGTGAATCACATCACAGGATCAGCAACGCTCTCCGTAGATGGAAAGGTTTTCTCCAAGTGCCAGCATCATGCATGCAATGCAATATTAAAGGCATCCGAGTTTCAGATATTTGCAGCTGTGTGCTTGTTGTGTCTAGAGCGTGGGCCGATAAACGTGAATCAACAGCATACATTGTTATTTGACCTTGAAGCCTTCTGCACACAGTGTACAGACTGAGATCGTGGTGCAAGTCTAGGGATGTGAAAAACAGACCGTTCTCATATGAAGAAAAAGCAAGCAAGCAGTTTTACTCTGCGTTTGCTCCTGGGCCTCCCGCATCGACAATCGCCCAAACCTGCTCTGAAAACTCTACACTGGCTACCAATATCAGAAAGAATCAAATTCAAAGCACTCTGTATCACCCATAAGTCTTTCTGGGGGAAGGGACCGGCGATTAATCAATCAATGATAACCCCCTACTACCAAAACAGACGCCTCAGCTCAGCAAACATGCTTCTCGCAATAGTGCCAAAAATAAAGAGAGCAAGAAGCGGTGAACGCTCCTTCTCTTATAATGCAGCTAGACTATGGAATGCTCTACCGCCCCATATATACGACAAGAAACCAACCACATGTCTGTTAGGAAACTACTGAAAACCTGGCTTTTCCAAACCATTCAGTAAAGGAGTTATCTCAGTCTGCGTCCGCAAACAGCCCTGGGATGCCTCAGGGTAGCTATGCGCTCTATAAATGTTTATTTCATTCATTCATTTATTTTCATTTTGATTGCAAAATGTATAGGTGCTCACACCAGGCTTGAGTCCTTGTGTCATCCTACTTCAACAGTTAGTTACATCTACAAAACGACCAAATTCGAAGAATTTCTAACTTGTTTGCACTCAAGTCTCAAAAGGAGGTCTTTGTAAGCACAACCAGTTTCGGGTAGCCTCCATTTCATCTGATGCTGATCCCTCCTTGCATCAACTGCACCAAACTCAATATTCAAGTACTGACTGTATTTTCTGGCACACATCTACCGGTCCTGTATCACCGCACTGATATATTATTTATTGAGGTAAAATCCTACTTTGCTGTCCATTGTCAATTTACACATGATAATATTGAACACTAACATTATTTAGCTCTTATTGAATTACCTTGATCAAATTTAACCTTTTGAAGAAAATAGCAATAGAAAAAGACATAAAATAATGAAAAAGTTAATTATTGGAAGAGATTCCAAGTCTCGTCTTGAGAAAATTTGTAATCACTCAAAGTATATACATACCTCTATCATTTTGGGCTCATGTTCAAGAATGTTGCATCTCTCTTTGGCGAGTGTTTTGCCAAACCCCAGTATGTTATTTTCACCAAGTGTGGTAGATGAGTTTAAGCTTCTATATTTTTAAACAACAGAATGTACCCTATTTCCAGATGGTGTCTTGTTATTTAAACAATGAGAGTGTAACAAACTAGCACTGACTTACAGAAAGCATGTTCGATGAGCTATTTATCATGACTGTTCAACACACGGTATTAAAAGTTTGTTTCTGTTTTAATTCTGGATAACAATCCCATTTATGGGGAGCTTGTGCACCATTCCTAGCACCCAAAACTGTAACTGGTTTACAATATGTTAAGCTGGAAAGTGCTTGCCAACTGATGATTATTCAGTGTGAGTTTTAATGGCACTGTTGTGCCCAGAAATCAGTAGCGGTTCATAACATTTGTAAGTGGTGAGCGTAAATGTTGTGAATGAGTGTTTTACTCCGGGCAAGTGAAGAACACAAGCCCAACAGACAAAAGGGGTTCCCCATTGTGGAAATCTTTGCAAAAACAATTTTGTTTCTCTTTTTGGGAAGCCAGAAGGGCATTTCAGAGCACAATTTACAGAATTTTACTTATATGCAACTAACCTATATAATATTATTTTGTTTCATTAGTATGTGGGAGTGGGTGCACTGTAATTTGTAATACTTTCGGTGTGCACAATTGCGATGACCTCCTTTTCTGTGTCTACGTATTTTAACACATTGGATTTGACTCAAAAGAGTAACAATGTTAGTGCCCTTGTTCAAATAAATTTGGAGCATCCATAAAGTGTCTTAGAAAATCATCAAATGCAAACATTTTGCACCAATGCAAATGTATTGTCTTAAACTTTCCTCTTCTATGAATATTATTTGAATCAATTTTGTTACCTCGATCTTTCTCTTGACCTTGTTAATTTCTCCTAACAGTAGTATACACTTTATTTAAACTACTCCTGCATTTCAAAACAATTTCTTGAATATTTTGGTCATCAAATATCAGCCTCAGATGCCGTTATTGCCCGCACAGAACATTTTCTTTGATGAAAAATGTTGGTGCCAAGAACATTTTCTGTGAGCTTAACTAACATAGCAGATGGGGGGGTTATTTTTCATTTTGTTGACTTGCACCTCTAAAGAGTGTATTATATTGCATGTATTATGAAACCTATGCTTAACTTGATTCTGATCTGTAACTGATGCAAATCCTCAAAACATTCTATTGCATTGATAAACTTCCCACCTCGTAAAAATATCATACATATAGTGGTGCCATGCAAGTATGTACTTTTTCAGAGTTTCATCAGACAAAATACATGTTACATTAGAATGCTGTACACAATTATCTGAGTAGAATGGAGGCAGGTTCACTCTCAAAGATGTATTTTGCAGCAGTAAATAACGCTTTGAAAACTAAAATAATTGTGATGTAGTACTAATATCAGCAACAAAATAGATGTCTCATAAATTCCCTGTCTCATTTTCTTCCCAGCTCCGCGCTGAAATTTTAAGCAAGTTTAACTAATAACATTTACTGTACACCTAAATCACACTTTGTACCCTAATTCAAAATTACATTGTACTACCCCTTTGAATTTTTCAGGCTTTAATGGTCATTTTAGTGTACAGTGTTCCAGTTTTATTAATCAAAGGTGGCAAAGCGGGAAGTACCAACTCTTATATTTCACGTGTTTTTTTCCTGTGAACTTGAATTTTACTGATTTGTGATTAGCTTTTTCCTTATTGTTTGTACAGTAGATATTGCTGTCTGTGAATTGGCTTGTTCATTTTACCTTTAAAAACTAGTTTTGGCTTTACTTTAGTAATTTACGTGAGTAACTTTGTTAAGCTGAATACAGCAAAATGTGAGTACATTTATATTCTGTTGTCTATTTTAATGTGTTATGATTGTTTTTTGAAGTTTGTGGGTGGCATAGGTTATGTTTTGGTGTTTAATATTCTTTAATTTCTATGAAAACTTAAAGTGTTGATGAATTTCGGATAGGTTGTAGGGTATGTAATCATTTTTTCTTTTTGAGAAGTGGGACTGTTTTGTGAAAACATCTTTTGGGAGGTGGGTTTGTTTTGTTAAAACATCAATATTTTGTATAGCAAATGTTCTTTGATGTAGGCGGGGATGTTTGTGTGGTTGTCCTCAATTCTTATGTGGAGTTATTCAGTATTTACATAAGAATATCTGTTTAGCTATCTTGTCAATATTCTATAGTAATTGCTAACATGTCTAAGTACTCTCAACCTGAAAAGTTAAAAAACATTTAAACTTTTCAAGATAAGCAAGCATGTCTGTGATTTTTTTTTTACAGTTTTGGGCTTAAACTACATGCTAGCAACTTGGCTTGCAATATTTCTTGGCAACTTCACTTATCGCAGAGCCTCCAAGAAAACATACAACACTTTGTGGCTTTTCACAACAGTTGCCTGGATGGAAATGTGCCATTCCTTCCACTGCATGAAAAGGCTAGTTTGTTGGTCCCCCTTGTAGGGTGCTCTGGTAGCCATTCCACCAAGATATTAAAAACCTTGGATAAGCAGTTTATACTCACTGCCCCGGTATCTTCAAAGTAGTCAATGATTGGGGCCAATGTATCCTTTTCTTCCATATAGAATTGGTGGTGTAGAGGCAATTCAAAAATACTCTACTAGAGATTGTGGGGAGCTGGGGTGTTGAATGTTAGAGCTGTGAGTTTTTTTTGTACTTTGTATACAAAATGTTATTTGCACTGCATACTTCAGTTAATGAGGAGTTTTCTCCATATAACTTGACTGCAGTGGAACTAATAACCTTGTATTTGGAAACTCTGGTAAATTTTTTTAATATTCTGTGCCCCTCGTAGTTTAAGATCAGTACAGCCTTTTGTTGGTATATTTGTTTTCCTGCATTACATTTAGTAATTCATGCTAACTAGGTAAAAGTTTATTGGAGAAGAGTGTATCCTCCTGCGGAATGTTATACTATTAGTGGTATAAATTTGGGTGACTATTGTTCAGGGTTTGAATGTACCATCAATATGTAAATTTGTGGGTGTGGTGAAAATGAACATTCTTTTTCCTCTGTATTAGCTGAGACATTATTCTTTTGAATATAATATTATTTTGTATATGTCTGTTTCGCAAAGTCATACAGATGTGAGCAGGTAGCATTTATGTTGTCTGTCACTAAATCTTATTTTTGCGTTTTGAATCGCTAGGAATTGAGCTGCAATATGTTGGTAGACATTCAAACTATAGTCTTTTGAAATGTCACATGTCGACTGAGCGATAGTATCGGCCTTGTCCCTCAACACCACTTCTAACCTTCCTGTCTGAAACAGGAGGCTGAAACAGGAGGTACACGAGTAGACTCATTACATTTCCAGACATTTTCACATATTATATGACACGCCCCGTGTATTTCCAAGAGTAGTAACTGAGACCTTTCAAATTGCCACCTATCATTATTTTACTTGTTAGAGCATCTGTCAACCGGTATGACAGAATGAAGGAACTCATGTCATTCAATGAAATAATTATCTGTAAACATAAACAAATCACGCATGCTTTTTTGTGTTCAAAATATTTTATTAGAATTTTGAGAATAAATGACATACAAAAAAAAGGTTTTGAAAAGGTACAAACAATAATCCATAAAATACAATATAAGTAAAGATAAGCATTCTAGTATTAAGAATAAGAACTTCAATAACATACAATAAGTACCTACAAAACTGACGGATATCTCAATGAAAAAATAAATAAACGTACAATACTAAAATATCATAATAAGAAAATTCAGAGCTACTAACCTGAAATTGGAGTCATAAGTACAAGTGCAAATATTTAAACATGCATCAACTAGGGATTCAACATTACATAGTCATCAATTGGTTTCCAAAAATTTAAATAGTTTGAGTTAGTATGACTAATTCCAGAGAAGGTTAAGTTAGCACCCTTTCTTGTGAAAATAATCCAACCCCACCACATATGCACAGATAGAGAAGTTGAATATTTACAATGAGTAGTAATCGTTTTTATAGCTGCTGAGATTAAAAAATCAAAAAGCTTATTATGCAACAGTGGCAACTTAGTAGTGAGTAAAGAGGCTTTACAAATAATCAACTGGCATGATACAATGTCATCTATATTCAATATACAAGAAATCTTTTGCCAAACTGCATACCAACCGGGCCTGGAGATTTTTTTAACTTTTCGAACTTAATAGCAGCAATTATTTCATCAACACTGATAGGGAGTTCTAATTCATGACGTTTGGATTGTGAAATTTTAGGTAAACCACATTCTTTCAAAAAGTTATCGATAAACGCTGTGTCGGAAGAAGGTGGAATATTGTATAAGTCTGAATAATAGTTAAAAAATTCCTTAAGGATATCATCATGGGATAAAGCAGTGGTAGCATTTGGAGAATTAATAGAATCAATTTGAGTTTTCTCATGTTTAATACGGAGATAATCAGCTAAAAGTTTACCTTACCTATTGGTGTTAAAACAGTATCTAGCTTTGTTATTAGAGATTTGTAAACCTGCTCAATTACTTAAAATAGAATTCAATTCATAACAAACTTTTTGTAATGGTGCCTTATATGGAAGGTTGTCAGAGGAGATAAATAGGCGTTCAAATCTGGCAATTTGTTAACCCAACTCATCAATTTTAGCCTTAAATAATTTATTGTCAAGTGCCATAATAGATATGGCTTCACCTCTAATGAACGCCTTAAATGCATCCCATCTATTAATAATAGAAGGGGAGCCTTCAACATTGAAAGTAAAAAAATCATGAATAGCAGATAAAAGTCTGGGTTTATTCATGTAATTGAGAATAATACTAGTAGTCATACGCCAGCAATTATGATTATTCTGACTAGAATCTCCAGAAAAAATACAAGAGATGAGAGCATGGTCAGAAATATCAATATTATGAATCTCTGGATTGGAGATTAAGGAAATTAGGGAACGAGATATTAAAAAGTAATCCAATCTAGAATGAGAGTTATGGGGATTAGAAATAATGTAAACTGTTTATCAGTAGGATTATGCAACCGCCAAATATCCGCTAATTTAGTACTACTAAAAAAAGAATTAAGTGAGAAAAATCTTTTGGAGGGCGAAATTTAGCTTGGGATATCCTGTCCAATAGTGGGTCAGAAATAAGATTAAAATCCCCTCCAATAATGAGAGGTATATTGCCTAATTTTAAAACCTCTGACGTAAATCTTGACCAAAACTCTGGATCATCCAAAGTAGGCCCATAAACATTAATGAGATGGAAAGCCTTATTATCAATTTTAATATGAGCTATGATAAAACGGCCTTCTGAATCAGAGTTTTAGCAAAAAGAATTTCTTGAATTAAACAAATATCTGCTTTATGTCTAGCTAATTATTCGAAAACTTTAGTGCGCTTAACAGGGTGCCATAATCCTTTAACATTAAATGAAATAATTTGAATACCAAAAGGCATTGTGAAGAAAGAAAAGAAGAAGAACAAGAGTAAATTAGAAGATATAGATGACAGAAAGAATAGTAGCTCAAATGACGAAACATAGAACACATAGAAAACATAAAAGACACCAACTAACAACAAAAATAAAAACTATATAACATATAAACATGTTTTATTCAGAGGAATTTTATGCGGGTAGGGTCCTACAATATGATCTATAAATTTTTTGAGCAACTGGATGCTGCACAGCTTAATCAACCAACCCAATTGGCCAAAGACCTCTTCATGAATGAATGTGTAAGGAAACCTGGGGAGTGGAAGCGCTGCTTAGCTTATAGTAGGGAAGCGGATGTGTGTCAAAAAGCAATCAAAAAATGGCAGGAACAGGAAAATCATGTATTATCTTTGAACACTTGGAGGACCATTAACAATTTTAATTTCAATACACTTTGAGGTGTCAATTGGCGTAGAATGTTATTTTTTGGGAAATGGTTGTTGTATCGTACTCCCGCGGATATTTCTAAAATGTATACAAATTATTCATCTAATTGTTTTAGATGCTGACATTACACCTCTGCCAATTGGTCTCATGTAACGGTCCACTGTACTAAAATTAGGGTATTTTAGGACGAAATATTCGTTTTCTTTCAAACCTATTATAAAATTATGATCCCTTTAAATGTAAAATTGATGCTTAATGGTTTTGATCCGGATCTTAAAACCCTGTCCAGTTTGTTAAATTACTGTACATCACAATGGCAGTGGCCAGATCCTTACTAGTGCAGAATTGGCGGTCAGAACAGATCCCATCTAAGCAAGAGTGGTTACAGAAAATGAGGAGAGTTAGGAAAAGTGAACAAATCTATGCCCTGCGGGTGGGGGGAGTAAGAAAATTTGATAAAATTTGGGGACATTATTTTGATTAATTTTTATTTAGTTGATGATGGTCAACTGCAATATTTAGTTGTATTTTAAGTTGAGTCTGTTTATGTTGAATTTGGCTTTGTGTATTGCTGTTCAGTAATGTTTTTAATGTCACTAAAGTACTTCAATAAAAAAAAAAACCAACATATAAACACATATAAAGCTCCTGAATCGCACACACGCATACAAGAAGGACCTGCTAAAAAAAGCCCTGCAAATAAATATTGCAAAAATACGACAATCAACTAAACATATTGAGAATAAAACAAGCAGTGAAATCAAGTATTGGCCTCATTTGTATCCATAGATGACTGAGACTGCAGATCCAGGAATCGACGAAGATCTTGAGGATGCTGAAACGATTGACTGTGTCTTTAGCAAAGTCCTGATGGATAAAGATTTTATTTCCATTGACCATCAACAAAGGGATATCTCTTTCCGTCTTACGTATCAAAACGAGATGATGATGGCGTAACACTTTAAAAATCAATTGACAGGATTTATCCTGTCTGGAATTGCGGTGAGAAGGGATCCTGTGTGCCTTGTCAATCTCAAATTTTTCAGGAATCTTAATACGTAAAAGGCCAGGAATTAAATTCTCAAGATAGCTCCTACAGTCATTGCCTTCCACATCCTCCGGTAAATTAAAGATACGAAGGTTATATTGTCTATTGCGATTTTCTAAATCCAATAGTAATTTATTCATTGGCTCAATCTGTACTGCAATAGGAAGAAGATGGTCAATTTTGGTTTTATTGTCTTGAATTTTAATAACATTGTCAGACACCTTTATAGAAAGACCCACCATACCTTTACGTAATTTTTTTATCTCAGTCGCAATGTTATCAGTATTTGAACGTACAGCTTGTAATTCCTCCAATAAAGTGGATATTGAGGGCTCGTTAATGTCCACTAATTTTGATTTGACTGGTGGAGGAGAAACAGTTTGCTTCCTTTTGGTAGACATATTAGACTGTTTAGTTTCCATATGGAACAGGACTTAAATAAATGAGGAAAAAAACAACTTAAAAATAGCAGTCTGGAGCAATATTGTTATGATAATAGACACATAATATCAAAGGAAAAAGAAAGCTGCCTGCATAAGCAAGGTGCAGCAGCTATAACCAGCTGTGGGAGTGGCCTAGGCCTGAGCCGCACCCTTTCCTGAACTTGCTCCCACCCTCTGACAGGAACTTCTAGGCTGAGGGGCAGTCGAAGTATCGGAGAGCAGCTCACCTTAACTAGCTACTGCCCAACGTGACCAAATGCAGCAAGAAGGTATGTGCAGACTCAGGAACAGATGCTCGTTATCTTCGTCAGAGCGAAAATGCTAATTTCTGCCTGAAATTGGTATAAATGATAGTCGGAGTGGGCTTAAGTGCCGCTGCTTAGCGGGCGGCGGCCATCTTGCCCTACGCATGCCTTTTTAAATTTGAATGTTTCATGTTAAGTGTAGCATAGAGGAATATAGCTATGTTTTAGTGAAATTCTTTATCCACCTTCAAGAACCTGAAGGATGTGGCCCTCAATGGCCACCCGGGTTACTTACAACCACCTGCTATGCCTTCCCAAGAATGAAGAGTCGGTCAGACAGTAGAGAATACAAATATACAGTTCAGTTCAGTTCAAATAGCTTTATTCGACAACATGTATCACAAAAACAGTATTTGACATTTATACAATAAGACAATATATCTTCAGTAATAAAAAGTTCTTTAAATATAAAAGTTTGTCTAAAAAATATCTTGGCATGACATATTTAGCAGCATGTTAAAATACAAAGCATAAAACAAGTCTCACTAAAATCATTAGTCTTAGAAGAATATGTACATGTCGCTTTCTACGAGTCCCTTCCACCCCAGGTACTCAATAGTCATAATAAACATACAAAAAAAGAAAGATAAAAGGGGCATAGTCCATCATAATAGTCAGTACATAAAGTGCTAGTGCTATATCCATCATAAACGGTATTCATAAATAATAGAGCAACCCAATATAATCTGTAGTTTTAGCACATATTATGTAACACAGCTTTTTTAACTTTTGCTAGAGTCCCAATTGCCTAAATTGAAGTCACTCCACATAGGGCTTTGATTCTAACTAACCAAATCTTGGCCACTCCACATGAGAATAAAACACTGGGGTCAGATTTTAAAATGCGCAGAGCAAACCGGTGATCGCGGGTGCCCATGTCACTGCATATTGGTTTTAACCATTTAATCCTCGCTTTGTTGTAGGCAGGGCAAACAAACAAGACATGAGCAACACACTCAGCCGGGGCTCCACAGCAGGGGCAACTCTCTGTTGTGTTCTCAGCTGCGTGCCACTTTGCCATTAGGGTATTAACAGGGAGCGTGCCGAACCTAAACTAAATATACAGAGTCCTATCTCGTGGGACCTGGATCACATCTAGGTAGGGCTCTAGGCTTCTTGTTTGCTTAAACATAAGGAACTCCTCTGTCAATCTCCCCATAATTGGTTTGCTGAGCTCTTGGCTATCAATCCAATCCCAATAATAATCCTTATGTTCCACCTTACTAGGGGGAATTTGGGTATCCCATGATTCTACTAGGCCAAGTTGCATCATAGTTTTCTTTACATATGATATCCATTTGATCCTATGGTCCACATCCAAATTCATTACCTCCGTTACAGCTGAGGCGTAGTTGGTAAGCTCTTCAGTACGCCTTAGGCGTGCCCAAAAAAGCAATGGACGTAGCCTAGCAATTGCTCTGAACGTTCGCCTACCCATGTCATACATTAAAGGTGTTAATGGGGTGTTACGGGGAGCATTACCAAATCCCTCAAAAATTTGTGCTCGGACCTACTTAACTCATCCACGTTTTCGAACCCCCAGAGCTCGGCTCCATACAAAGCCGAGCTAACTGCCTTTGCTTCATAAACTACGAGTGCCGGGGCAACTGGCCTACTATATGAAGAGCGATGTTCTTTGCATAGTGCCCCGGTCACACGTTATGGTTCAAAAGCATTTTTGCAATGCGGCCTCCAGTGCATTTTATCAGAGAGTCGTATGCCAAGATATTCAAAGTTCCCGACTCTCTCCAAGGGGGTACCATTAAGTGTAAAATTATTCCTAAAAGATTTGTGGGGGTTAAAAGCCATGAGCTTTGTCTTTGTGGTATTAATAACTAAGCCCCGTGCATCACAGAAAGATTGATATCTATTCAATAATTTTTTGTAGCCCTGCTTGAGTCTTTGACATCAGTAAGGTGTCGTCAGCGAACAGAAACGCTGGCACTTTGTCGCCCCCCAGGTTTGGGGCATCAGCTGGATCTTCTTTCTTCATGTTATCTGAGAAGGAAATGAAAGCAAATGAATATTAAATTCAATGATGGTGCAGCAACATACCCCCCAACTTGTTAGGCCCTCCAAGTAGTTGCTTCCCCCCACCTAGTTGCCTCCTCCGCCTCAACCCTGTTTTTGTGATTTTGGGGATTGAAAAAAGTATGCAGATTTAAATCGGTAAGAATAAATCATTCTGAGCAACGGAAAATACATTCCTGACCATGAGAGACTTTGTGAATAGGTTGATGTTCCTGAGTGGGAGCAAAACGTTTACAAAAATAGTTTATTATAGAATTTACAGTTCTATTATGTAAATGTTATACATACTCCTCATTAAGATTCTTATTAAAATACATTGGTGTGAGAAAAGTAGATTTTTAGTTTGGTAGGTTGTTGGACCTCACCAATAAGTCTATTAGCATGGCGGGCGGAGGCACCACCTCGGTGCTGGCGGTGGGGGGAAATGCTTTTTTCCACACGCCAGCAGCGGTCCTCACACCCGCCATATTAGTGTGGCCAAACATAGCTCATTTCCCGTCTGCCGCGGTGTGATGCGAACCGCCATTAAAGTGCGCCTGCCACCGTGACGGTGGGAGCCAATGGAGACTAACCGCTGTGCGGAATGACGTCTCGTCCACTGTACAAATCAGGATGCCCCAAACATCCAGTTGCACCGCAGTGGAGAAACCACCCAACCAGAGACGGCAGAAGCACCACAGCGAAGCGCGAAACCAGAGTCCCGGTCCCTTCCACCCGGTCCAGACCGCAATGGATCCAGCTCTACACGTCTTCCCGGTGCTGTACCTGATACATTACCAGCAAATCATGGACCGCTGCAGACGCAGCCGCAGGTACACACACACAACCACAACACACAACTCATGGGCTGATATACGGTTCCTGTCCACACCAGACATCCTGGAGGGGACAGGAACACATCCACAAGTGTACCCACACATGTCCTACCTGTCACAAAATCTCCCCTCCGCATCCAGGTCCCCCATCTACCGCGATCATGAAGTAATGTCCCGGTCACGTCACCGCAGCGGTGAATACGCGTGAAAACATGCGCACAATGCATAAGGCAGGGCCAGCGCCAGGCATGGGCAGTGCACAAAGACCACATGGCCACACCTCCACTCTCCACACACTAGCCCCCCCCAATATGAAGGGACATGCCATGTGCCCCTCCTGTGCTCCCCCATGTACAATAACCAGCCAGGTGAACCCACACCCTGCACCACACACAACACAACTAGGGAGACAGCCACAGTAGGTGTGACTGCAGAGGAACACTCAGCACAGAAACACAGGGCCAGGGCAACCCACACACCAAACCAACACCACACTCATGGCAAGAAAACTGAGTCCAAGCACAAAATGAACACACACAGATAATGAAAAATCACTCTACTGGACACACAGCCTGCCAAGTCACACTGACAAACCCCACATTGACACACAGCCACATACACAGACCACATGCCAGCATCAACGGCGCACAACATATAGGAAAGCTAAAGTGAGGTGCACAAAAATGAAAGGGCAAGGAGCTAACCACCAAGCATGTGTACATCGCATGCAAGACAAGGAACATATAACAACACCCTCAGCCCATCAAATCACACATGGTTGGCACAGAGAGTGAAGTCAAACCACAGTCACCTCAGTGCAACAACTCAGGGAGACAGCAAGGCAACCCATGTATAGGCACAGGGATGAAAGGAAGGGTATGAAGTCTAACAGTGAACAGACACATATCTGCATCCAACTACTTGACAGGAGTATGTCAGCAGCACAACACACAGGACCCATTGCAACACTCCATGACTTTCAAACACAAGTAGGAATCTTCACATATCCCCCATCACACCTGCAGCACACAACACCAGTGCCAAACACACAGAAGGCTGCCAATAATGTCCAGTCAACACACTGACAAACAACCACACTCCCTGGGGGGTATCCACAAACATCACACACACACAGGAATGCCTGAACCAATGATTGCACAAAAACAACAGCCAAACACATAACCCAACAAAAACACACACAGAACCACAACAAGACCAGACATGACCTGTGCAGCAAAACTGTTGAAAGGCAATGGGAGCACAGACAGAACAGGAGTGCACAACCTTATCAGTCAGGAACAATGCACAGACAACATACCACAACACAGACAAGAAGTGCACCATCACAAAACAATCATGAACTCAAACTGTGAGAAATGGGCCTACAATGACACACAGACAGACATGCCACACCACCCATCAAGTCAACATGGTGTCACAGTGTACCACATGCCTGCACATGCACAAGAATGACAAGAGACATTTCAAATATGAGAGTAGAAAACACTAAGGACGCACCTAACACAAGCACAGGAACTAGAATAGACCTAAGTTCATGTGACAGACAAACAAGTAAGGCACACCACTCTGGCAACACACATCTGAATGAAACACACCACACCAACAAAATACGCACACTGACATGCAAATAGAACACCACACACAGAGCATCTGTCAGCTGCAAGAGACAACACAGCCCAAACACTGCACACAGCCACATCAAACACACAACTGATGCACATGACAATAAATCACATTGCAAACCCAGCAGGACATCAGGGGATGCACACCAGGCAAGGACAAGGCAACATACACTCACAGCACTGCATGCACACCAAGCAGTGTGTGCACACCACACATACCAGTTCCACACAGATATGAGTGACACACCATGAACATCCACTACAACAATCAAAACAGTACACAGACAGCATCACACTCAAAAAGTGAAGCAGTACCTCAGCAAACACACATACAGCTAACCCAACACCCACAGATGCACAAGTCTGGGACCCCAAAGTGGAACCAACATGACCAGAGGACTGTGCAGCACAAACAGTTGAACTGCATTTGAGCAACCTTGACTGGTAAACAATACAAAAAAATCACATTTAACCAATTGGGAAAATGTCCTGAGTGGCACATTGCCATGTGCACAGATCTGCACCACAAAGCACAGTGCTACAAATGAAGTGATGGGGAGGCACACACACAGGCAACCCAAGGGGACAGCTGACATGAAAGTGAAGTGTTGTGTACGTCAGTAGTGGACATGGCAGGAGTGTACCATACACAAATAGATGGAGTGCAGACTCACAATGGGTAGGCATCTGAAGCACAGATGGGGGATGGTATGATACCACACACCACATGCCATACTGGAGGCAATAAAGCCCCATGTAACAGCAATGCATGAGAAAACACACCCACAATGTCAGTGTGACTGAGCAGGTCTGCACAGTGACCACAAACAATATCAAGACACGTGGCTGATCAACAAAACACAACACTGACTTGCCAGTCACACACTCTGCATACTCACAATTGCCAAAAACAGCAAGTAGGAGTCGGCCAGAACTGCAAGGACACGCCAGCGCACTGCACAGTGCACAACATACAAAACACATGTGCACACAATCACAGGGCTGAACAATCATACAAACAGGCACTCTACTCCTGGGTGACACATGTGTGTAGTTGACATTGCATGGGCACACACACATCAACACTCACAACAAACTCACCGCCTTCACACTGCTCACTTCTTGACCACCCAAGTGCACACATTGAAAGTAACCCATGTGACTAGGATGATTGCCCATCACAACATGACCATACACCCACACTGCTGGGCACACAGAAAGTATGATCATACATACATGATGACCCTGGCCAGCCTGCCTGCAAGCCTGTGGAAAGAATCCCACACTGTGCTGGCATTGCTCCCAAACCTGACGTGTACAATATAGCCAACATGAACAAAGAATGAAATTTACAACGGCGTACCATCTAAAACCAACATCATTGCACCCACAAGTATCACAGTCAGGAAGAACTGAAGTCCCTCTCACCTCAGTACAAAACACAGGGCATGTGGCACCGTAAACCATATACACACAGGAAACACTTTAATAAGAAAGGACACTGACCAAACAGACAACAGGAGCAACTGTCTTTGTTCACAAATTGCACATATAGGCACCAATATTAAACAAGAGCAAGGCACAAAATGCAGAGCTTGTCCATGAGAAGCTGCACAGGCAGGGGGCACACAGCAGTGAACAACAAGGCCAGTGGACAGGACACAGTGCAGAGTGAGTCCAGGAGAAGCTGCACAGGAAATAGTTCAACACAGCAAGGAGCAACAAGGCCAGTGGTCAAAACGAATTGCAGAGCTTGTCCATGAGAAGCTGCACAGGCAGGGGGCAAACAGCAAGGCCAGTGGCCAGTCCAAGGTGCAGATGAGGAACATGAGAAGCTGTACAGGCAATGGGCAAACAGCAAGGCCAGTGGCCAGTCAAAGGAGCAGATGAGGTACATGAGAAGCTGCACAAGCAAGGGGCAAACAGCAGTGAACGACTAGGCCAGTGGGCAGGACAAAGTGAAGAGTCAGTCCATAAGAAGCTGCACAGGCAAGGGGCAAACAGCAGTGAACGACAAGGCCAGTGGGCATGACAAAGTGCAGAGTGAGTCCAGGAGAAGCTGCACAGGGAATAGTTCAACACAGCAAGGAGCAACAAGGCCAGTGGTCAAAACGAATTGCAGAGCTTGTCCATGAGAAGCTGCACAGGTAAAGGGCCAGTCCAAGGTGCAGATGACGTACATGAGAAGCTGCACAGGCAAGGGGCAAACAGCAAGGCCAGTGGCCAGTCCAAGGTGCAGATGAGGTACATGAGAAGCTGCACAGGCAAGGGGCAAACAGCAGTATATAACAAGGCCAGTGGGCAGGGCAAAGTGCAGAGTGAGTCCATGAGAAGCTGCACAGGCAGGGGGCACACAGCAGTGAACGACTAGGCCAGTGAGCAGGACAAAGTGCAGAGTGAGTCCAGGAGAAGCTGCACAGGGAATAGTTCAACACAGCAAGGAGCAACAAGGCCAGTGGTCAAAACGAATTGCAGAGCTTGTCCATGAGAAACTGCACAGGCAGAGGGCAAACAGCAAGGCCAGTGGCCAGTCCAAGGTGCAGATGAGGTACATGAGAAGCTGCACAGGCAAGGGGCAAACAGCAGTGAACGACAAGGCCAGTGGGCAGGACAAAGTGCAGAGTGAGTCCATGAGAAGCCACACAGGCAGGGGGCACACAGCAGTGAACAACAAGGCTAGTGGGCAGGACAAAGTGCAGAGTGAGTCCATGAGAAGCTGCACAGGCAGGGGGCACACAGCAGTGAACGACAAGGTCAGTGGGCAGGACAAAGTGCAGAGTGAGTCCATGAGAAGCCGCACAGGCAGGGGGCAGGACAAAGTGCAGGGTGAGTCCAGGAGAAGCTGCACAGGGAATAGTTCAACACAGCAAGGAGCAACAAGGCCAGTGGTCAAAACGAAGTGCAAAGCTTGTCCATGAGAAGCTACACAGGCAGGGGGCAAACAGCAAGGCCAGAGGCCAGTCCAAGGTGCAGATGAGGTACATTAGAAGCTGCACAGGCAAGGGGGAAAAAGCAAGGCCAGTGGCCAGTCCAAGGTGCAGATGAGGTACATGAGAAGCTGCACAGGCAAGGGGAAAACAGCAGTGAACGACAAGACCAGTGGGCAGGACAAAGTGCAGAGTGAGTCTATGAGAAGCTGCACAGTCAGGGGGCACACAGCAGTGAATGACAAGGCCAGTGGGCAGGACAAAGTGCAGAGTGAGTCCAGGAGAAGCTGCACAGGGAATAGTTCAACACAGCAAGGAGCAACAAGGCCAGTGGTCAAAACGAAGTGCAGAGCTTGTCCATGAGAAGCTGCACAGGCAGGGGGCAAACAGCAAGGCCAGTGGCCAGTCCAAGGTGCAGATGAGGTACATGAGAAGCTGCACATGCAAGGGGCAAACAGCAAGGCCAGTGGCCAGTCCAAGGTGCAGAGTGAGTCCATGAGAAGATGCACAGGCAAGGGGCAAACAGCAAGGCCAGTGGCCAGTGGCCAGTCCATGGTGCAGATGAGGTGCATGAGAAGCTGCACATGCAAGGGGCAAACAGCAAGGCCAGTGGCCAGTCCAAGGTGCAGATGAGGTACATGAGAAGGTGCACAGGCAAGGGGCAAACAGCAGTGAACAAGGCCAGTGGGCAGGACAAAGTACAGAGTGAGTCAATGAGAAGCTGCACAGGCAGGGGGCACACAGCAGTGAACGACTAGGCCAGTGGGCAGGACAAAGTGCAGAGTGAGTCCAGGAGAAGCTGCAAAGGGAATAGTTCAACACAGCAAGGAGCAACAAGGTCAGTGGTCAAAACGAAGTGCAGAGCTTGTCCATGAGAAACTGCACAGGCAGAGGGCAAACAGCAAGGCCAGTGGCCAGTCCAAGGTGCAGATGAGGTACATGAGAAGCTGCACAGGCAAGGAGCAAACAGCAAGGCCAGCGGCCAGTCCAAGGTGCAGATGAGGTACATGAGAAGCTGCACAGGCAAGGGGCAAACAGCAGTGAACGACAAGGCCAGTGGGCAGGACAAAGTGCAGAGTGAGTCCATGAGAAGCTGCACAGGCAGGGGGCACACCGCAGTGAACAACAAGGTTAGTGGGCAGGACAAAGTGCAGAGTGAGTCCATGAGAAGCTGCACAGGCAGGGGGCACACAGCAGTGAACGACAAGGTCAGTGGGCAGGACAAAGTGCAGAGTGAGTCCATGAGAAGCTGCACAGGCAGGGGGCAGGACAAAGTGCAGAGTGAGTCCAGGAGAAGCTGCACAGGGAATAGTTCAACACAGCAAGGAGCAACAAGGCCAGTGGTCAAAACGAATTGCAGAGCTTGTCCATGAGAAGCTGCGCAGGTAAGGGGCCAGTCCAAGGTGCAGACGAGGTACATGAGAAGCTGCACAGGCAAGGGGCAAACAGCAAGGCCAGTGGCCAGTCCAAGGAGCAGATGAGGTACATGAGAAGCTGCACAGGCAAGGGGCAAACAGCAGTATATAACAAGGCCAGTGGGCAGGACAAAGTGCAGAGTGAGTCCATGAGAAGCTGCACAGGCAGGGGGCAGCAGTAAACTACAAGGCCAGTGGGCAGGACAAAGTGCAGAGTGAGTCCAGGAGAAGCTGCACAGGGAATAGTTCAACACAGCAAAGAGCAACAAGGCCAGTGGTCAAAACAAAGTGCAGAGCTTATCCATGAGAAGCTGCACAGGCAGGGGGCCAGTCCAAGGTGCAGATGAGGTACATTAGAAGCTGCACAGGCAAGGGGGAAAAAGCAAGGCTAGTGGCCAGTCCAAGGTGCAGATGAGGTACATGAGAAGCTGCACAGGCAAGGGGCAAACAGCAGTGAACGACAAGGTCAGTGGGCAGGACAAAGTGCAGAGTGAGTCCATGAGAAGCTGCACAGGCAGGGGGCAGGACAAAGTGCAGAGTGAGTCCAGGAGAAGCTGCACAGGGAATAGTTCAACACAGCAAGGAGCAACAAGGCCAGTGGTCAAAACGAATTGCAGAGCTTGTCCATGAGAAGCTGCGCAGGTAAGGGGCCAGTCCAAGGTGCAGACGAGGTACATGAGAAGCTGCACAGGCAAGGGGCAAACAGCAAGGCCAGTGGCCAGTCCAAGGAGCAGATGAGGTACATGAGAAGCTGCACAGGCAAGGGGCAAACAGCAGTATATAACAAGGCCAGTGGGCAGGACAAAGTGCAGAGTGAGTCCATGAGAAGCTGCACAGGCAGGGGGCAGCAGTAAACTACAAGGCCAGTGGGCAGGACAAAGTGCAGAGTGAGTCCAGGAGAAGCTGCACAGGGAATAGTTCAACACAGCAAAGAGCAACAAGGCCAGTGGTCAAAACAAAGTGCAGAGCTTATCCATGAGAAGCTGCACAGGCAGGGGGCAAACAGCAAGGCCAGAGGCCAGTCCAAGGTGCAGATGAGGTACATTAGAAGCTGCACAGGCAAGGGGGAAAAAGCAAGGCTAGTGGCCAGTCCAAGGTGCAGATGAGGTACATGAGAAGCTGCACAGGCAAGGGGCAAACAGCAGTGAACGACAAGGTCAGTGGGCAGGACAAAGTGCAGAGTGAGTCCATGAGAAGCTGCACAGGCAGGGGGTAGGACAAAGTGCAGAGTGAGTCCAGGAGAAGCTGCACAGGGAATAGTTCAACACAGCAAGGAGCAACAAGGCCAGTGGTCAAAACGAATTGCATAGCTTGTCCATGAGAAGCTGCACAGGTAAGGGGCCAGTCCAAGGTGCAGATGAGGTACATGAGAAGCTGCACAGGCAAGGGGCAAACAGCAGTATATAACAAGGCCAGTGGGCAGGACAAAGTGCAGAGTGAGTCCATGAGAAGCTGCACAGGCAGGGGGCACACAGCAGTAAACTACAAGGCCAGTGGGCAGGACAAAGTGCAGAGTGAGTCCAGGAGAAGCTGCACAGGGAATAGTTCAACACAGCAAGGAGCAACAAGGCCAGTGGTCAAAACGAAGTACAGAGCTTGTCCATGAGAAGCTGCACAGGCAGGGGGCAAACAGCAAGGCCAGAGGCCAGTCCAAGGTGCAGATGAGGTACATTAGAAGCTGCACAGGCAAGGGGGAAAAAGCAAGGCCAGTGGCCAGTCCAAGGTGCAGATGAGGTACATGAGAAGCTGCACAGGCAAGGGGCAAACAGCAGTGAACGACAAGACCAGTGGGCAGGACAAAGTGCAGAGTGAGTCCATGAGAAGCTGCACAGGCAGGGGGCACACAGCAGTGAACGACAAGGCCAGTGGGCAGGACAAAGTACAGAGTGAGTCCAGGAGAAGCTGCACAGGGAATAGTTTAACACAGCAAGGAGCAACAAGGCCAGTGGTCAAAACAAAGTGCAGAGCTTATCCATGAGAAGCTGCACAGGCAGGGGGCAAACAGCAAGGCCAGTGGCCAGCCAAGATGCAGATGAGGTACAGGAGAAGCTGCACAGGCAAGGGGCAAACAGCAAGGCCAGTCACCAGTCCAAGGTGCAGATGAGGTACATGAGAAGCTGCACAGGCAAGGGGCAAACAGCAGTGAACGACAAGGCCAGTGGGCAGGACAAAGTGCAGAGTCAGTCCATGAGAAGCTGCACAGGCAGGGGGCACTCAGCAGTGAACGACAAGGTCAGTGGGCAGGACAAAGTGCAGAGTGAGTCCATGAGAAGCTGCATAGGCAGGTGGCACACAGCAGTGAACAACAAGGCCAGTGGGCAGGACAAAGTGCAGAGTGAGTCCATGAGAAGCTGCACAGGGAATGTGTGTGACTGTACCCTGCCATGGTCAACAACACAGTCTGGGGTGTCACGATGGGCAGCACAGGCACCGCTGTGGGAGAGACAGGTGTGGGAGGTTGACCAACATTCAGACTTGGCTGTCAGTCGAACTGGAAGCTGGCTGTGTTTCAGGCACAGTTGGAGCACTGGACTGGTGAGAGAGAGGCCCAGCTGGGGTAGAACTATCAGTGGCTTGGGAAGCCGGAGGGCTGCTTGGACCAGGTGGTGTAGTGGCACGTGGAGGAGGAGTCATGCTGACGTGAGACACAGTGTGGGTGGGAGATTATGGAGGGGTGCATTTCCACTTCTTGCGGATTCTAAATGACTTGCCTGACATTGGATCAATGGGAAGTGGTGTGGACACAACAGGCACACTAAACACCAAGGCTGCAGCAGGTGCAGACGCTGGCTCTCCCTCTGTGGACGTGCTGGATCCAGCGGTACGCTTCACCTGGCCTTGCCTCTGCCCCTCCATCCCCTGTTTACCACGTGTTCCCCCTACAGTGCCCTCCTTTCCCTGCTTCACTGGGCTTGGAATGGGAGTCGAGGTAGTGGGTGAGTCTGCCTTGGAGCCCTTCTTATGTGTAGCCTTGGCAGGCACCACCTTCTCAGTTGGCACGGAAACTGTCTGCTTGTCTTTGTGAGATACTTTTGGGACAGGAGAGTCCTTGGATGGGGATGGCTCTGAGGCATGTGACCCTGCGGTCTACTTCTTCGCTTTTTGGGCCTTGGTGTCGGCTGACGGGGTTTTGTCTTTGCGCACTGGGGTGGCTTTGGTTTTCTCTGGGGATGGTGTCTGTGCCCTGGACCACTTGGGCTGCTACTGCTGTGTGCTACATGTGCTGTATTGTGACCTTGAGGTTTGTGGAGCTTGGTCACTATCGTCAGACGTGGCCACTGGCATGGGGGTGGACAAAGGGACTGGAGCTGGACTACGAGATTGTGCCAGTTGAAGGGCTGCCATCACTGCGGAGTAATTGACTGGACAGTCCGGTGCAGCCCACCCACATCTGAATGTATGCCCTCCATGAAAGCACCCACCTGTGCCAATTTGTTGTCGTGGTCTATGAATGCATTGAGGAGAGCTGTCTGGCCTACACACAGCAGGTGCAAAAGGTCCACAGACTCAGCACTGATGGCAGCAGGGGGGATAGGGGCAGGGGCAGTGGTGCCTGGTGTGAAGGACACTCTTCCCCTCTTCCTGGTGTGAACACGGGCAGCACCAGAGGAAGTGGCTGGGAGGGTGGGCACTGTTTGCTGTGTTGTGGCAGATGATGCAGAGTCCCCGTTCCCTGTGCCGCCAACATGGATGCGTCACCGCTGGCATCAGATGACGTAGAACTTTGCATCTCGGGCTGTGATTCCTCCAGCAGACTCCTGTCCCCCTCCGAGGCGCTGGTCACATCTGTGTCACTGGGCTCCTGTGCAGCTGTTGTACTTGTTTCACTGGTGTCTGTCCCCTGTTCCTCCGTGACCATGGGAGATGCTGCATGAGAGAGAGAGATGTAGGGTCAGTTCAGTGGCAGCAACAGAACAAACATATGCAAGCAAAGCAACACTGAGGATGACTAAATCAACATGTTGCACGCCACCCTGTGCAATAACATTGTGGAAACACACTTTTGTTACTCAAACAGTGCGCGTAAACAAGAAAACCAGGCATAAGTTAGCCATGTGATAACCACACAGCACAACATCCTACATGTGGCTCCGTTCAAACAGTAAAACAAATAGCTCTGACCTGAAGCCCACGACCCAGAATGCCATTGAAATGCCCAGTACTCGAATTCCCTTAGGAAGTACAGGTAGGACATTTGCATGACAGCTGCACCCAGCACAGAGGCCACTTACAAGCCACTGCATCACACTACCAACATCACATAGCCCAGCACTGGCACAGGCTTGGTATACATGCAGCCACTCACAGCCAAAGTCACCCTTCCCAGAATACTCACCCCTACTTTGCTGCTGACGCTCCTTCAATCGTGCATCCAGCTCAGGCTGTGTCACTGCCAAGATGTGGCACATTAGTGGTGTCATGCTGCGCCGTGCCAACCTACCAGTGCGAGGGAGCAGCCCCAGTGTCATCTCCGCAACGTTCTTTGCCATCCGTGCTAATGTTGTCCCACCTCTTGTGGCAGTGGGTGCGCCGGCAGTTTGAGACACCCAGAGCCTGCACCTTGGTTGCAATGGCCCTCCACACTGCCTTACGCTGGTGTACTTTGAGCTGCAGGCATGGGAGAAAACATCAGTGATACACTGTTATGTAACATAATCTCTCAGTACAGTAGCATGTTACTGACTCATCCCAACTCCACAGATATGTCTTGCAGAGACAGGAATGCATTTCACAGGGTACAGCTGCATGTGAGAAGCACACATAAATGCATGCAGGTGTGAGGGGGACACAACACCTGCAAATCTCATATACAAGCAGGATGCCAGCACAGAAAGCCATGTGTAGTCTGCCTACATCTACTGTCCATTTCCAGGTAGAGCAAGACATACGTCACACATCAACATGTGTTTGGGGGAGACTCACTGTGTCCAACACTGCGCAGGCCTCAACGACTTTGCCCTGTGAATAGCTCACTGTGTCATGTATGTCACATTGAGGGACATGATGTCACAGACCCACACTCTTCTCACAGGGCCAGTCGTGTGCAATCTACAGGGCTGATATGGTTCATTGATGGAGAGTCCTCCAAAAAACACACATGTAACACTCTCTACATTCAGTGCTGTGTCCATGTCAGATTGGGCGGTGACTGTGCAGACCAGGTGGGCTCACACTGAGATGGACAACAGGGACCCACACAGCCATTCACACAAGCATTTACTGTCCTGACTCCTGCATTACCAACTTGCTGCATCACTGTATGGCTGACAAGACAATACACGTCCCTCCAATCTTGATGTGCAGGCAGGGAAACGTGTGGAGTAGGGTACACCCCCTTCACCCTAGGAAACAGCATGTTAGGCAGTGCATGACACAACCCCACACTCTCAGGCACATACTACATCAGACCGACTACATGTGCGCCCCCTGCACTCTCACACCCACTGTTGAAGACTTACCACGACATTTGGGGCACCATATAGCCTTGGGTACTGTGTGAGCACCTTGTCCACCAGGACCTCCAGCTCCTCGCTTGTGAAAGGACTGGCATGGATCTTCTCAATCCTTGCCATCACTGTGGACATGAGACAGCAGCGGTGGCAGTGGGTGGTGAGGGGTCTCAGGCAGCAGTCCCTGGAGGCAGCAGCAGGTGAGGTGTCTCAGGCAGCAGTCCCTGGAGGCAGCAGCAGGTGAGGGGTCTCAGGCAGCAGGCTCTGTGAGCAGTGGAAATGTGGGGCTCTCTCCCACACATATGTAGCCCCCTGGTGACGTTTCAGTGGTTTTAAGCCGCTGCACTTGGTGTTCCAGGTCAGCCTTTTTTAAATGCATCCAATCACCGGCTCCGCGGTAGCAGAGTATGTCTACCGCGATTTTCAAAATTGAATCAGGCCACCGCGATAGCAGATCCCATTGGCTGTAAGGGCATGGTCCATGGCGGTGACACACCGCAGGGACCAGGCGGTAGCTACCGCGAGTTGGGTGCCATACAGAGACATGGGTGACCGGGATTTGGGTGGCAGAGCATGGCAACCGCCATTTCAAAATGGGCATAAATGTAAATGTAAATGTAAATGTAAATGTAAATGTCAAGGTACTTATAGAGCGCACTGTCACCAGACGGCCACCTTGCGGTGTCGCCTTTGCGGTTTCCTGGCGCTGATACTCATACCGCTGTGGAACCCCTCCTGGCTTTCCCTGTGAAGTGTCCACTCCTGGGCACCCCCAGGGTGAAGCCAGGCATCCTTAGCGCTGTTGGGGCCGGTGTGGAGGCTAAGCAAGCTATTGCCCAGAGTTGCAGCGTGGGGCCCATGATTAGAATAGGCACCGAGGCGAGAATAGACAGGTCCGAGGAAATTGAGCCCGAGCCCTGCTGAGGCGGGAATCGAACCCTGGTCCCTGGCCAGAACTCTGCTTCAGGGTCTGCCGCTCTAACCATTGAGCCACACTCCTCCACATATGCCTATCACTAAAGCGATTGTGTCCCGGGCATTGGCGGTGACACACTGCAGGGTCCAGGCGGTAGCTACCACAAGTTGGGTACCATACAGAGACATGGGTGACCGGGATTTGGGTGGCAGAGCATGGCAACCGCTATTTCACAATGTGCATATGCCTATCACTACCACGATTGTGTCCTGGGCATTGGCGGTGACACACCGCCTGTTCCAGGCAATATGTGTGCCATACATTGAATATACTGCCCGTGCTTTGGTGGCGGAACATGCCAACCACCATTTGAAGCTATGTAAATGCCTATCCCTACTGCCATTATGTCTTGTAATGCACAAGACACACTGGCGGTAGTGATAGGCATATACATAGCTTCAAATGGCAGTTGGCATGCTCCACCACCAAAATCACAGCCAGTATGGGCGGTCGCTACGGCGAGCCTGCAGCATCACATTGTTGACTCTGTGCGTTATTGGGTTTTTGGAGCATGTTTTGGGCACCTATGGACACATCATGCTGTGACAATATCAATGGTAATTCATGGACTTAGAACAGTGGACACTTACATTTATTCATGGCACTGGATGTAATTGATACGTTATCCTATTACAAATGACAGCCTTCACGTAAGATCTCCCACAAAATGCCACACTGTAATTACTAATGTTGCACAACAATTACCCCCTGTTTCATACCTGACACCATACATGACCCCCAATTGCATATCGGAGACCATATGTCACCCTAAATTTCAATTTTTACTCATAATTTAAGCATGAATGTCATCACTGAACACATATGTCACCCTGTTGTCATTTTGGTAAGGCCAATTACAGCCTTCTTGTAATGTTATTGGACACACTAGAAACTCCTGCAGTGTATGTCCACATGTACATGTGGGTGATCTACATACTCAAGGATGTTAAATACATCAGCGCCACACTTGGCATACTGTATATTCTTATTCATTGTCACTTGGGTATATGCCTTAGTGGATGTTTTGTCTCCATGTCTGCCACCTGTTACCACAGTGACTTGTGTTGTTTTGTCTGGTATGTGCTCATGTTGTTGGGCCTGTCGTATGTGATTTTGTCACATGTATATTTCCACAATAGTGAGTTAGTTGATATTGGATTTGAGTTGTGTGGTGTGTTCCGTTGGTAGTCAACAACGACCAGTGCATTTACATTGTTCACATCCAGAATGTTGCGTTGGATGATGGACTGTAGGCAAAATTGGGGATACTGCTCACTGCCTGGGAAGGTTGATATGACATTTGTGAACAGTCAACGGTGGGCCACTATTGCCTGCACATATTGGAATGGGTGTGCTTTGATTTGCAGTAATTATGTGCGGTGTTGGTAGGTTGCACAAGTGTGTGCAGTCAATTGCCACCAACACAAGTGTATGTGCCTGCTATGGTGTGGTAGCCTTTTTTTTTTTTTAAGTCCTCATTCTGCCCATTAACTTGTTGCCAATCCTCCTTTTCCCTTGGCGGTAGCCGGACGGGAATAGAGTCGTTCCACACAAGAAATCTAGCTGCTTCCACTCCAACCCTTCTCAAACATGCCATAGAAGAGAAGGGGACCAGGACCAACAGCTATTTATTGGCTCAATCATTGAACCCCATTCCTCTGACACCAATCAACCAACATAGTCCAAACTTTCTTCCGACTTCCTGGATCGCATGCCATATCCTGTTGGCTAATATGTGTGATATTGGTTTTACACTCAGAGAAAAGAGGTGCAGTTGCTGATTTCCAAGCTCTACAGATCTCTCGTCTTCCCAATAAAAGAACATAAAATATTAATCTTGTGACTCTGTTGTTTGAAGAAACCATATTCTCTTGGCGTATTCCCAAAAATGTAAGAGTAAGGGCGTTACTTCTATCTGAATTCCAGTTACGTCCGACAAAAATTCGCTTAAATCCAACCAATATTTAGTAATCTCTGGGCAAGTTAAAAACATATGGAAATCATCTGCTTGGGGATCTTGGCACCTTTAACAAACATACTGAGTTCCAGTAACTTTTGTTAGTTTTGCTGGAGCCTAATATACTCAATATAGAGTGAAAAGATGGTTCAGTTTTAAAAAAGCAGGTTTGACTAACTCTCGAAGCAGTGCAAATGAAACCATCCAAGCCTTACTCAAGTTAATATTAGTAATATCATCACTCCATATCTTTTGTATATCCTGATCTATATCATCTTCCGCTTCAATAAGGATCCGATACCACTAAGCAATTTGTTTTTTAACAAGACCAGGTTTCATCGCTTGTATTAACCAAGAGTCGTCCATCTGTTCCACCCAAATTTGCCTATCCCACCAGGCAGAGAGTTGATAACATTTTAATCTAGTTGTCCCCGTGTGCATAATGTCAAAGTTTCCCAAGCAACTAGATCCGTACCTATTCTCAAATCTCCCCATCGTGAGATACCTGCTTGCTTCAATGGTAAACTAAGCATATCATCCAAGCAAGCAGGAGTGCCAGGGGAACCCCAAATTGGAGCTTAATCCGAATAATAAGATATTCAACGTTTTTTCTGGATATAGACCCAATTCTTCAGTGCCTGCAATAAGATCTTCAATCTAACTTTTTTGAAAAATGTTGGGTCCCCAAACTTAAAAAGGAACTGCCCTTGTTCCTCCCCTAGATCGCTAAGCATTGGCCCATTTAAGATACCTAATGCAGAACCATCTGGTCTATTTAATAACATCCAAAAGTTCTTAAAATGGAAAACATGCAGATATAGCCACAAATCCGGAAAAGCCAATCCCCCCTTCTCCAGCTTTCTCCTTAATCTTTTCCAGGAAATACGGGAACCCTTCGAGGCCCAAATAAAACTGCCAATCTTACCCTGTAATTTTTCTACTTCGCCCTTATCAAATGGGAGGGGTATAATATTAAAAAGGAAGGTACAATCATTTTGATCAAGTTGACCCTGCCATATAGATTAAGAGGGAGATTTGCCCATCTGATCAATAATTTCCCTACCTCCTGACTAATCTTCCTCCAGTTAACCATAGGGACATTCTGTAACTTCTGGGTAATTATGATACCCAAATATCTCATTTGATTTTTTATCCCAGAGGTCTGAGAGAGTTGATTCCACTCCATGATTTCAGTTTTGTCTCTATTTCCACTATAGCCTGACACCCTCCCAAATGCTTCTGCTTTAGTCATCAAACTGGGGATAGCCTCCTTAGGATTAAGGGTATATAAACTAAGGTCATCCGCATATAAAACTAATTTACCCTCAAAATCTTTGTATCTAAAGGGATGAATAGAAATATCCTGTCTGATTAGAGCAGCAAAAGGTTCAATATAGATATTAAATAGGAGGGGGGACAACGGGCATCCCTGTCTAGTTCCTCGCTTAATGTTAAACCAATCCGTTAGCTCATTATTACCTAACACTCTAGCTCTAGGTGCACTATATAATAACTGAACTACTTTTATTAAATACTTAGGGAATCCAAAGGTTCTTAGAGTCTCCCACAGATAGGGCCAATGAACCTGGTCAAACGCCTTAGCAGCGTCAACTGCCACTGCTGTCAGAGGAAGATTAAAAGTTTCAGCCAGATCAATTATGCTGAGCATTATAAAAGTTAGTTCATTGAGTTGCCTTCCAGGAACAAAGCCCCTCTGATCACTATGAACTACACTCTTAATAGTCTTTGCGACCCTGGCTGCTAATATCCCTGTGAACACTTTATAATCCGTGTTCAACAGAGATATAGGCCTATAAGACTCCGCAAGCAGCGGGTCCTTATTTGGTTTTAAGATTAAGACTATCGTTGCCTCAGCCCAAGATGTCGGGAGATCCTCCTACTCCCTCAAGATAGAATTAAAGAGCTTTTTAAATACAGATACTATGCTATCTTCGAGAGACAAGTATATTTCTATTGGGAGGCCGTCTGGCCCAGCGGCCTTCCCTCTTGCCATCCGTCTCATTTGTATCCAAATCTCCACTTCGCTTATCTCAGAAGCAAGAGAATCTCTTTGATGTGCATCCAGAGAGGGAAGTTCCACATTATCCAAAAATTGCTGTACATTTTCCACCCCATGCGTAATATCGTCTTTATATAACTTGGCCATATACCTACAAACTTCAGCCCCTATTTTTGTATTAGTATCAACTATATGGCCTGTTGCGCTCTCCTTTAAGCTGCTTATTTGGTTTCAGGCTTTATCAGTTTTAGCTTTCCAAGCTAGAAGCCTACCACACTTCTCACCATATGAAAAATTCTGAAGTTTACTAACCCTCCATCTATTTAATAAAATGTTATCCAAGAGTCCCTTATATTCTTGTTGGAGATGTTCTAACTCTTTGGTAAGACAGGGAACTTTACTAGAAGATGCTAAAGAGTCCTTTTGAAGTTCCAACTCCTTTATTTGAATATCTTGCAAAAGATTATTCTCTCGCTGACTGGAACTACGATTTTTCCCTACCATGATAGAAGCACCTAAGGCTCTCAGAATAGCATTGAAGGCCTCCCAAATTACCTGAATATTTGCAGACTCATTATTATCTTTAAAAAAGGTCGAGACTTCTTCACGCATCTTAGATTGAACATCCTCGTCTAATAAAATTGTCCTATCAAGGGTCCATCTTATTATGGTCCTCTTTTCCTGAATTTTCAGGGAGAGACAGACTGCAGAGTGATCAGAGAGGATGGCAGGGAGATGTTTAACCTTTTCGACTCCCTCAAGTAAGGATTGATCTATTAAAAAATAATCGATACAGGAGTAGTGTCCATATTTTTGGCTAAAAAAAGTATATCCCTTCTTATCCCCCATCTTAAGTCTCCAAACATCCACTAAATTTAGTTCCTGGATCATAGTTTTAAGTATTGCCATTGAATTTGAAGGAGTGACATACTTTACTTTAGATGTTCTATCCAAGTCAGGTCTTTGAAGTAAATTAAAATCACCACCGATAATCACTGGACTATTAATTGACACGAGGGCGGCCTCTAATTTGATTAATGCATCTGGGTTATCCTGATTCGGACCATAATAACTGATACACATTAATACCTTATTCTGTATCTTGACATATAGCCAATATCCACCTCCCCAGTGTGTCTGTGTGTTAACTTTCCAATCTAATACCACTACCTGACCTTATGATTATAGCTACCCCTCTTGTACTCCCTCTCTGGTTAGAAGAGACAACGTCCTGGACCCAGCGCCATCTTTTGTACATACTTAAGCATTCACTATTTTCTAAATGGGTCTCCTGTAAGAGAATTACGTTTGCCTCAGATTTCTTAATACATTTCATGATATGGACTGGTTTTCTCATAGATCTCACCCCATTCACATACCATGAGGTGAGATGAACCACATATTTACTCATTTATTAGATATAGACACCCCCCTCCCTCCTATCCTAAAATATATAAGGTTCATTAACTCAACTTTAATAGGAACAACCAAGATTAGCAAATATTTAGTGAAAAAAATAAAACTAATATATGACAGATTGAGGACACTAATGTTTTCTTTTTTCTCCCATATGCTCCCAACAGCCTGTGACCCCTCCCCCCACCCACCCCGGGGAACCCCCCTATCTATCTCTTGGGGCACAAACGCCTTTCGAGATACCCCTGTGCTAGCGAGACGAATCCAGATATCCCAAAGCTACATTACGCAACATAAACTTGAGGCATAAGTTGCATTGTTGTAAAAAAAAAAATATATATATATTCACTGAAAAAACCATAGGTTTCACACACGTTATAGTTAGGAATTAGCATTTAAAAAACCTTGCAAATTCACTGAAAAAACCATAGGTTTCACACACGTTATAGTTAGCTGGACATTTCTCTCATACAAAACCAATGAAATTCCCCCGTTATAGTTAGTACAGCTAACTATAACTCGCGCGACCGCAATCCACTGCTGATGACGTCACATATTACATCACTCATGACATGGTCAGTGACATCACTCATGACATCACTGATGACATCTCAAATGACATCACTGACGATGTCACTGATGATGTCATCCAGTGAATGTTTAATTTGCAAAAAATTTTATAAATATAGGGAAAGGCCTGTTTAAGAATGAGTGGGTGTACAAGTGTGTAAAGGGTTGATTTTCTGTGTTGTGTAACTGACTCGACAAGTGAGTCCTTTAACTACATCTTACTTTAAACTAGTGCATAAACTGTATAAATGTTTTGTATGTGTCTGTGTGTTGAGGTATAAGTTGTGGCATGGTTTTGTGAATAGCTATATAAGTGTCTATATGGGTTTTTGATTGCTTGTCTCAGTATCTTTATGAGTTCCTACGTGTTTGTGTGGGTAAAGTGTGTGTGAGTGTGCATAGATGAGTGAGTGTGTGATTCTATGACTGGATGTTATTAAAAGTGCATCTCTGAAGGACTGTATGGTTGAGTGAGTGTATGTATGGCTGTATTATGGTTTGAATGTATGTCTCAGTGGTACATTTGTGACTAACTAAATATGAAAAAGGCATAATATATGTGTGTAAGAGTATATAAGTGGTTAGATGTGAGAGTGTGTAATTGTGACAGTGTCTGTATGGATGAATGTGTGCTTGTGTCAATGATTCTAATTGAGCATAAGAATATGATACTATTTTTGTGAGTGAGTGAACTTGAGTGTGTATAACTGCATTAATGAGTAAATGGCAGTGTGATTAATTGTTTGAATGACTAGGTGTGAGAGTACCTCTATGGATGATTGTTAGTGTGTGAGTGTCTATATAGATATATGTATAAATTTATATGATACTTTTTTATTGACTGAATGTAACTATGAGTGACTGTACAGGTGAGTGTGTGGAGGTGAACGAAGGTCTTAAAGTTTTTTTTTAGGTATGCAGTTATTAGTATTGCATTATTTATGGATTTGAGAATGGAACTGTGTAATTTTCAGTTGGTATATGAATGGTTTTATAAGGGTGTGAGAAGATGTGGTAATTTATCACATTGATGTCTTGAACAGTGACATCGTCAGTGATGTCATTTGAGATGTCATCAGTGATGTCACTGACCATGTCATGAGTGATGTAATATGTGACGTCATCAGCAGTGGATTGCGGTCGCGCAAGTTATAGTTAGCTGTACTAACTATAACGGGGGAATTTCATTGGTTTTGTATGAGAGAAATGTCCAGCTAACTATAACGTGTGTGAAACCTATGGTTTTTTCAGTGAATTTGCAAGGTTTTTTAAATGCTAATTCCTAACTATATTGTGTGTGAAACCTATGGTTTTTTCAGTGAATTTGTACGGTTTTTTAAATGCTAATTTTTGAATTATTAAATTATATATTTAAAAAAAAATAAAAAAATTACTACGTATTCATTTATATATTATCTGTATCCTTTAATTTGTTTTTGCTTTTTTTTAAACTTTCAATTAGGAAAAAGTTGAATAGTTTATTTAATTTTTTCAAGTAATTTTTCTCCACTTTTTTTTTTTGATATAAATTCTTGGGGTGCGCACTCTGAGCGCGCACCTAGTACGTTTTCGTAAGTTTTTTATGAATACCGTCGTACGTTATTTACGTACGCATACATACGTTATAGTGCGCGCTGGGAGCGCGCACCCAGTACGTATGCGTACGTACGTACGCATGCGTGCGTGCGTCGTACGCGCTCCACGCGGTTCACTTCCGCATACGCTTAAATTACGCGCATTAACGTTCGCGTATACGCGTGTGCAACGTATGCGCGTTACGTACGCGCATATGACATATGCACATGTGCTCCTACGCGTTCGCGCATGCGTAATCACAAGGTGCGCGCTCGGAGCTTGCGCAGTGCGCGCACCTCGGGTTATATGCTTAATAAAACAACACATCTAATTGATTATCATTACTTTCAGTTTCTGATTGTTTCAACACCACACCCAATCCCCTCATGGCAAGTCATGTGATCATGAATCATCACTTTTGATTGGTTTGAAGTACTTTCAGTTCCAGATTCTTCCCAAACCACACCTACTCCCCTCATTATTAGTTCTGATTCCTTTGGAGAAGGAGCTATTCTGTTGTTGAGAGACAATGGCTGAACAGCAACCATCTTCAGACACTGAGCAGGACACTCTTGAGAGGCAGAGGAACAGGAAGCAGAAAGACAGCTTTATATGGCAGTTTTTGACTTTCCCAGAGGGACAAAAAAAGGTAAATGCTCCGAAAGTTACTTGTACATTGTGTCAAAAAGTCTTATCACGTGGGAATGCTAACAAGAAATATTCTTTTAGCATACACACAATGACGAGGCATGTTGAGGCAATGCATCCAGTATCTTTTCGTCGAGCTTCTGGAGCAAACCCTCCAGCTGCTCATCCGACAACAACTGCAGCAGCTCAGCCGAGCACATCTTCGGCAGCTCAGGCGAGCACTTCTTCTGCAGTGGTGCCTTTGCCTTCTTCCACACCTCTTTTTGGACCACCTTGTTTGGCGAGGTTGTCCACACGCTGCACTGATTGCGGTCGACTTATTTCTGTGGGTGAGACCAGTCTTGATCTCATTCAGAGAAAATTTGATGCGCATGAGTGCAGTAGGCCATAGATGTTTTTTCTTTTTTTTCGTTTTTCTCTTCCTGTTTCCCTCCATTAACTCAAGGGCTCTTTTAAGAGCCACTTAAAAACGAAACCCCCAAAAATATTTGGGGGATTTATTTATTTATTTAGTTTTTTTGGGTGCGCGCACCCTGCGCGCACCCTAGGATGTTTTTAAAACATTTTTTTTTTTTTTTTTAAATTTAGAGTACAAAGAGAGGTGAAGAAATGGAAGCATGAAAAGGGAGGATTGAGAAATACAAATATTTTTCACTTATTTTTTAAAAAAAATAACTTATTTGGAAAAAATAATTTTTTTGTATTTTGCAAGGGAACAGAATTTCGTTTTTAATTTTTTCTTTCTAGTTCTGCAAAAAAAGAAAAAAAAGTATTAATATTCAATCATACATTTCAAAAAGCATTACATGTTTTTACATATTTTACAAAGCAATTTTTTGCCCTTTTTTTGCTGTTTTCAGATTTTTTTAATTTTCACTTAAAATAGTGAAAACAATTGTATTCATCATTTAACAGCGGGCAAAAAAAAACCAATCTAAAAGATTGTTTAAAAAAAGCCCAAAAACTATCCTCACTAAAATATACCATGTTAGAAATATTACATATATATTACAAGTACTTTTCTAGATCAATAAAAATTTTCTAGATAAACCGTCTTTAAACCTTGTCGCAAAAGCACACATGCCAAAATAATTTCTGTCAAAGGAGTCCACAATTGTTTTTATTACTTTTCCTTTAGGCCAAATAGTAATTTCAAAATCCTTTTTAAGTGATATCTTCAATTATAATCCTTTAAAATTACAAAAAATGCTTTCTTCAGATGCAGTTTTTAGTTTTCAAAATTTAGGTTTCAGAAAAATTAAGTAAGAATTGGGTAAATCATAAGGCAAACGTTGCTTGAAAATCAATTGGGAATCATTACACAGTGTCCAGCCTTTTTCACATTTAAGATAAACTGTGTAATGTCCAGAAGTTACAGTAGGTCCTTCATGAAAAATTATTGCAACTGTAACAAAAGTTTTTCCAGAAATTGATAATTGTTGTCCTATAAACTTCTTTATTAAAGTATCCAATTTTGAACCATCTGCTCTACAACGTTGCATCATTAAAATTACATACTGACCATATTTCTGTAAAAATAACGTGGAAAACATGTCAGATTTACATTCAGAACATTCCATGTTGTGATTGGCATCTTTAACTAATTTACTAAAAGTCACTAATTTACTTTGTGGTAATGGTAAAAATATGAACCTTTCTGAATCAACATTACTACTACATGTGTTCATACAGTTTTCACAGCAATGTTCCCATTTGTAAGAGACACCAAATAAGTTTTCTACTTCTACTCCTTCATCTTCAAGTACGCTCAAAATATATATTAAGAATTCCTGTGCATCTTGCTGGACATTTTCTTTAAACTGTGTAGATCCACAACATACATCTAAAAGATTTCTAACATCAGAAGCACTTTCTATTTTAGTTTTATCATTACTCAGCTTCTCATAAAGGAGACTCAGCAGAGAACACAATCTTTTTCCATGATTTACTATTATCTGTTCTAGCAACTTTTCAAGATAAAATACAACATTCAGCACTACATTTGCATAGCAGTTGACACCAGAGCTATTTTCAAAATGGCAACCAACAACCTCTTCAACACTGTCCTTTTTCTTTTTCCTTGCTATCACATCACTGTCCTTTTTTTTTTGTTCTGTTCATCCACATTACAGATATTTTCAAATCTCCTTTTCCGAGAGACAACATGTTTTTCAATCACAGGATACTGTCCTAAATGAGGAGCATAGGTTCTTCTTAATCTATCATACTCCTTTACACAGTTTGTATCAGCACTAACTTTTGAGTCATCAAAGTCTATCATAAATAAACCAGATAAAGTTTTTACTCGTGACAGAGCAACATATGCCATACATTCTTTGAACACAGTAGAACCAATGTTTACAAAAGCACTATCTACAGTCAATCCTTGAGACTTGTGAATAGTTACAGCATATGCTAGAGAAAATGGAAACTGCTTTCTACGCACATATAAGTCTTTCACAAGCATGAAACGAACTGAACAATGACAAATGTCTTCAACTTCTTCTATCTGATCAAATTTTATTTTTAAACATTCAATTCCATCTTTTTTCTGATAATTAATAAAACCCACAACTCTTCCCATAGCTCCATTCACTAAACCTTTTTCTACATCCAAATTTCTCCTTAAAATCACTCGACAATTCATGCAAACATATAGATTTTTTTCTAATCCAGTTGTTTTGGAAATGTTCTTCTCTAGTGAATCCAATTTATTTTTCAGTTTGCCTGTTAATGTAAAAGTAATTCTTTCATGCTGAATTTTGTCCTCTGCTTCCATTTTCTTAATCTCTTCCTTTTCCAATTTCAAAAGTTCCTCATTGAATATTGAGCACTCACGTAGTGTTGGCAATAAGCAGATTACAGTATTTTTTTCAGCAATGTTCTTGTATATTTTCTCTGCAACTATTTCTTAATTTGGAAATAAATTATGTAGCATCCTACTCTGTAATGCTTTTTTGCCAACTTCTGTGAGTAGTCCAATTCTGATATCTTTCAGAATACTTGCATAATCTTCGTCGTTTGCTTGTCTCATATTGGTAGTGAGTTCTTTGTACTCATAGAACGACCAAATATTCGCATTACCAATGCTTCCTAATGACTTCTTCGTGTCTTCATGTGTCACAGTATTAAACACTGGTTGTCCTTTAACTGGAGTGAGCTGTAAAAGATCTCCAAAAACTATGACGTGTTTACCTCCAAATAACACGTCATAGTCTCTCTTAAGAATTTGTTGCATTCTTAAATGCACAAAGGCAAGCATTAAGTTTGAAACCATGCTCACCTCATCAATAATGAGAACTTGCATCCTCTTCAACACTCTTGAAACTTCGAAGCATGCTTCTCCAGTTAGCTTGTGGTATTCTATTTTGTTCTCATGCTCCACTGGTAACATTAGCAAGCGATGTAAGGTAATTCCTTTTAGGTTATAGGCTGCTAACCCAGTTGGAGCAGTTACCACACAAGACAAATTTTAAGCTGTTTTTTGCTGTAGGTAGCTTCTGATGACTTTTATTAAAAAACTTTTACCAGTTCCAGCTTGTCCGCTCACATACATCCTGATTGGTTCAAATGATGTGCATGAGCACTGTTTTTTTTTCATGTAGTAATCCATGATCAATTTTTTTGGTGACTTCTTCATAAATTTGTTTTTGTTCTTCATTCAGTTGTTGTTCCAGATTTAGTAAGTCAATTGAATCTTCCTGTGCTTGATTCATAGCCGTTTCTACTTCAGTCATGGCTACTGCAGCTTCATTTTCTATGATTGGTTGTCCTAGGGGATCTTGACTGAGTGTTCCTGAACTTTGGCTGTCTTGAGAACTGTCTCTAGCTACTTCAGCTGCAATTTTTGCTTCCTGTTCATTTTCTTCATTTAACATTTGGACATAAGTTGTGAAAGTACTGCATTCTATGCTATCTTTGCTAGCATTAAAAGAATCTTCATAGCTTTGAAATTCTCCCAGTAGTTCGTCCTCTGAACGCCATGGTTTAAACAGCTGTAAAAGAGCCAGGTAGTAAAATTCCTTTTTGTCAGTAGTGTCGCAACTCAGCTTCCTGTGATTTATCAAACTTCCTTTTGTTTGCTTCACTAAACATCCTTCCTCACCAATGACTTTATATTTTCCATTGTTGATGTCTTCTGTGGCTTTCCGTGAAAAAATGTAGTTCTGCAGCACTTCATAGAGACACATGTTCTCAAGATGATGACTTCTTTTTGGGTAATATGTGTCCAACATGTTTGTTTTCAAAATATCTGTACTTTCTGGGTCATTCTCGGCCAAATATTCAATTTCTCCAACAGATTTCAGTACCCGATTTCGCATTCCTGCAAGGCCTAAACTGACCCAAATTATTCTTCTGGATTTCGAGTAAAGACTTGCAGATGATAACCTATCTGAGCATTCGTAGGATCCAATTTCTCGATGCGATAACATCTTTAAACTGAAACTGTACAGCTTCTTACTGACAGTCTTCTCGTGAGAAATCTCTTCCCACATTTCCTTCAATTCTGTTTTCTCAGATTTAGTGATGTAAGATGTGACATACCGAGCAACAGCAATAGAATTGTCTGCCACATACTGAATATCCATGTTAGCATTCCACATTGTTAAAATGACTGGGTTATAGTCATTTATAAATTTTGACTCTTCTTTTCTTCTTAGGTTGTATGTATTTTTGGGATATTTTCTGGTTATAGTATGTCGCACAGCTGACATAAAACTGTTGACTCTTCCTTTTGAAAGAACAGGTCTAGGAAATCCAAATCGACACTTTGTGTAGAATTTATCTTTGGTCTTGTACTTCCGTCGACAGTATTTTCCACACCGATGACTTTGGAAACGTAAAACTTGTTCTTTTAACTTTTTCTCTTCTGTGCTATTAGGTATAGCACATGTTGCATATTCTTCAATGAAAGATAACACTGCTTCATCAGCATCTGTTCCAAATTTTGGGGCATCCTTGATCCACAACAGCATATGAATATGAGGAGCACCTCTTGCTTGGTACTCTTTTCTCCAAAAGAAATCCACTACTTCTCCAAGAGGTGGATTTTTTTTATTGCAGATGAAGGGCATCATAGCCTCAAATCTATCTAAGAACTTAAATTTTAATTCTCTACCACCTCCAACCTGGTCATCTAGCATAATAGTGCCTATTTTTAAGAAGGGTGACCGCTCCCAACCGTCATGTTATAGGCCTATCTCCCTTATTGATAATACTCTAAAGATTCTAGGGAGAGTACTGTATAATGAAATCCTATCATGGGCCGAGGATAACCAAATTTTAGAGAGTTGCCAGTTGGGTTTCCGCAATAAAGTCGGAACTGCGGAGCAGTGCCTTAATCTGAACCTTATTTTGGGCAAATACACCGTAGCACGTAATTGCCCAATTTATTTGGCCTTCATGGACCTATCTACTGCTTTTGACCTTGTCAATAGGTCACTACTCTGGAAGGCCTTACTGGATTATGGTCTGGATGAATCACTGGTACAGTTCCTGGCCTATTTGCAGAGAGACTTGAAGGCCTGTGTCAGGATTGGTACTGGGGATGAGGTCTCCGAGCCAGTTAGAGTTAATAGAGGGGTCAGACAGGGTTGCGTCCTAGCTCCTCTCTTATTCATAATATATATAAATGGCCTACATAAACATCTGGTTTCTCTAACCGGTGACGTCCCGACCATAAAAGGTAATTATCTCCCCGTTCTGCTATATGCAGATGACGCGGTCCTTATGGGACGCACCCCAAACGCATTACGTATTTTAGTGAATGGCTTCGTCGCACATATGGATTCCCTAGACTTGAAGACCAATTTTAAAAAGTCTTTTGTAATGTCCTGCGGCCCGAAGAGGCATCATATTGGCAGCATAGTTGTGGGGGCAGAAAGACTGGGGTCAACTAGCAGTTTCCCGTATTTGGGTGTGGTCTTTGCTGCGAACAACTCCTGGAGTGGGCATATTGCCCACGCCAGGCGTAAGTTCTCAAAGTCCATTAACTCAATTCTGAGCCTCCCCCGGCCAAAACTGACCGGGGCATTGCCCGCTATCCTAAAAATATACAAAATTCAATGCGTCCCGGTTGCCACATACGGTGCTGAGGTTTGGGGAACTGCCAGTTGTTCAGATATAACTGCCGAGGAACATAGATTCTGTAGGAAACTTCTCTGTGTTCCCATTACTTCCCCACATTTTATATGTCATAGGGAATTGGGGTTGCATTTTATAGGGGATTTTATTCGTGCTCGTCCAGCCCTTTTTTGGCTGGCGATCTGGAAAAATCCCGCCGCCAAACTGACTAGGGACATCATCGAGGATTGTTTACGCTGCGATAAGGGCATGACCATTCCCTGGTTGTCAGGGGTGCATAGCGTATTTCACAGCGTGAACTTTGAAGATACTTTCCTAAAACCCACCACTACTACGCTCCCTACTAAATGTGAACTTAAAAAAGCACTTTATATATCATTTGATGCCGAAAGGGTAGCAAGGGAGTCTTCGAAATCTAGTGTTTGTGGTTATTTAGCCCGCAATTTCATAACTCACCCCACACCCAGTTATTTAACCCTCCCGTTGAGCCATTGCGAGCGTGGCCTTATATTTCGCCTTAGGGCAGGCAGTATTAAACATGCACTTAGTTTCCCTTTATGGAATTTTAATGACCAATGTGTTGAGCCATGCCCTTGTGACTCTCAGAGCAGGCAAACAATTTTACATTTTTTATTCTTTTGTAAATTTTATATGAAGTACATCAAATGGTTTTTAACTCCGTATTTTAAAAAATTAAAACCAATTAGCCTGGAAGTCGCATTTTCAATGATTTTGTCCCCGGATGACGATGAACTTGTCTTTCGTGTGTGCTCTTTCTTAAAAACTGTGGTTCGTGCCCGGTTAACAATGTCTTAAAGTTTATATGGACTATTCCCCATGTGTAAACAGTATTTTAATATTCAATTGTATGATTTCACAATTGTTTTGTTTTTCTCTTGCACTTTTATGGATTGTCAATGATCCGAATAAAGTTTTCATTGATTTGATTTGATTTGATTGAAATATCTGCAATCATTAACCGGATCCAATGAGCACAGTTCTCCTGCTGTCTTGTATTCAATGTTTTTAATGTTTGAATTTGCCTCTCGTAGAAAATCCAATAAATCATCCCAAGCGTACTCGGCACAGCTTAGGGTTACAAACCATGTAGGAGTTCCTAAATTCCGTAACATGCATTTTAATTCTCCATGGCGTCGGTACCAATATTCATTTGTCCCACGCTGACAAGCCATCAGATTGATCAGTTGTGTTTCCAAATGATCATCTCGGTGCTGCACTTTCTCCATAAAATCCTTAGCAGACACATTATGTAGATGTACTCCACTTTTTAAAATGTGATTTACTGCATAAGATAATGCAGACAAGTCACTTTCAAATAAAAGATGAAACAAATAAGGAATACTTTGACGAAATCTTGAATCTTCAGCATATAGTCTTGTAGTCCGATACTCAGAAGCAGGAATCTGTTCTGGGCGTTCATCGTATCGTCCACCTTTTCCTGTAGGAAACAGCTGAGGAAAACATCGAGCTTCCAAGCTCTTCTCCCATACACTCACGGGAGTTCCTTTTGCTTTCTTCATCTGAAACAGATCAATAGTGTCTCCCATAACTTCTTTTGAATGAAGAGGATGTATGCTAAAATGTTCATAAATTTCTTCTTCTTTTGACTTGTCCACTTTTTCAATTTGTCCAGTTGGTGTTTCTGTGTCTTCTTGTAAATCTTCTTCTTCTTCATCTATATAAATTGATTCATACCATTTATTATTCCTTTTCAAATATAAATTTGCTCTTTGTACCTTCCGTACATCTACCAGCTCCTGCCAAATCTTCTTATTCTTTGTAGGTACACCATTAACCAGAATAACTAATGGTTCAGTTTCCAAAGTATCTGCATCAATAGTTTCCATATTTTTTTTCAAATCCAAGGGCAAATACACCACTCTTCCTTTTAAACCTCTCAGTAAATCTGAAGGAGGTAATTTACCAGTTTTGGACTCCATACGTACTATGGTCTGGAACGGATGAACACATTGAATGAGTATAGACTCATATGTATTTAAATCAGAAAGTTCTGCAGGAATAGCATCCAATTCTAAATTATTATGTACAGCTCTGGTCGGCATTCTATTTTCTTCTAACTTGTTATAACAGTATTTACAAATACGCTGATCTTCACCCAATTCAAAACAATTTTCCAGAAATATATATGTTGCAAAATCCTTCCACTTATAATTATCTTCATTTTCACTTTTTTTATACAGATCAACATTCCTTGTTTGAATTTTATAATGGCTTCTGCGGCAACAAATACAAGTAATATTTGGTCTTTCATTAGAGATGATAGTAATTTTTGTCATTTCATCCTCAAAATTTTTAGTAATAATGAGTTCTACATTCTGTTCCTCATTTTCCTCATTAACTGTGTCCTTTTCTGCACTTTCTTGTTCTGGTCCGAAGTAACAAAACTGAATCTCATCGGTAACCTTCACTACATCTGATACAGATCCACGGAACAGAGCATTATTTAACTCATTTAACTTTACTGCTGGACTTTTAGCAAAATACAATGTTCTCACAAACTTTCTCATTTCAGTATGATGAACAGCCAGCATCCTAAAATGATGAAAAACACTTTTACACACTTTTCTAGATAGACAAGCCAGAGAATGTCCTTGCAAACCAGTATTCTCTCTCACTCTGCATGGATCTAGTGTTTGAAGCACCTTCATCTTCTGTTTTACACTCTTTTTACTATATTCTCTTAGAAAGTCACGTAATTTATCAATAGATTCCTGACGCACAGTACAAATACTACTACAGTTCCAAGTGTACACTGGGGCTTTTGGACGTCTCCCCATAGCCTCAGCAGCCATTACTTCTTCCTCATTTCTTGGGACCATTTTCTCTTTTCCATCACACAACCATCCTTAACTTCATATGCTCTACCATTGGTGTCAACTGCATGCAACAACTATTACTTTGAAGATAACTCTCTTCATTAAAAAATGGTTCAGTACTTGAACTGTGTTTCCATTCTCCCAAGAACACTTTACAAAAGTTACTTTTTTTCACTTCTCTTTTCCTTTTGCTTTGTGACTTCATTGCATTGACTAATTTATCTAATCTACGCATCCTATTCAAAATTAGAATAAAAAGTTTTATTTTTATTTCCAAAGCCTTTCTTACAATATTTTCTATAAAAAAAAAATTCTTAATAAATTTTGATTTTTTCTTATATTTTTTCACATCCTTTAGCAAATTTAACATCACTCTTCTCTGAAACATTTTTCGACGAATGTTTTTAAAATCTAATTTTCGTGTTAAATCAGTTTTACATACTTCTGATTGTACATTAGCTTTTGTTTTTTGCTGTTGACTCTGTTGTTGCTTTGTACATAAAACACTGTTTGTTTTACATTTATTTTTGCCATTTTCTTTTTTTTTGAAGATATTTTTAAAGAAAACTTTAGTTTTCTTACCAGTAGAGTTTTTCTTTTTTCCATCACATGCTTCTCTTCCTATTTTTTTTTTCCCAGTTTTGTCCAGATATACTTGTTGTTGCTTTTCTTTCCTCTTTCTTGTCCTTAAAGGCATTTTTTAATTTTAACACTGTTGCTCAGCAATACCTGCAAGAAACTTAAAAAAAAATCTTTTTTGTAATTATAATTCATTAAAATATTTTTTAAGCTTTTCATTAATTTCAAATGTTTTACCATTTGCCTCTCATTTGTGATTTACTAATTTGTGCAGAGTGCCAACCACCACAGTTGAAAAAAAACAAGCTGCCCCTTTCCTGCAACTGCAAGTCTTTCAGAACAACTGCAACAGACTTTAAATCTCTGCCCACAATTCCTGTGCGCACACAGCCTCAAGGTGTGATTCTAGGCAGAAAACAATATTTGATTGGCAATTTAAATGCACATTTACTACTGTGGTAGAGCAACTGATAATTGCTGTTACAGCCTGACACATTTTCCTTATAGTTTACAGAGACAGAAAATAGCACATTTCCTAACAGCTACTTCATACCATAAGCATCTGCAACCTGGGTGAGTGATTAGACTAGAGCAAAGAAAATGAGGCCTTGATGATGTTTTTATGTGTTTGCGTTATACACTGCTATCTGAAACATCACACAGAGCTAAGTACTACGCATGGGAGTGTTGGAGAAGCTGCTGCATGTGTGCCAAGAGTGTGTTTCTGGAGACTATGTATTGTCAGCTGCAAGAGAGATGAGCAAGGAGACTTCCAGAACTGCATGAAGACTGCAGGGATGTATGTAACAGTGCATGTGTGCTAAGGGATAATTTGTGTAAAGACAACAGGCTGCCCCTTTCCTGGGACTGCAATTCTTACTGAACAACAACTTCACAAATTAAATCTCTGCCCACAATTCCTGTGCGCACACAGACTCATGCCATCATTTTAGGCACATAACGCAGGCTGCCCCTTTCCTGGGACTGCAATTCTTACTAAACAACAACTTCACAAATTAAATCTCTGCCCACAATTCCTGTGCGCACACAGACTCATGCCATCATTTTAGGCACATAACACAGGCTGCCCCTTTCCTGGGACTGCAATTCTTACTGAACAACAACTTCATAAATTAAATCTCTGCCCACAATTCCTGTGTGCACACAGACTCATATCGTCATTTTAGGCACATAACACAGGCTGCCCCTTTCCTGGGACTGTATTTCTTTCAGAACAACAACTTCACAAATTAAATCTCTGCCCACAATTCCTGTATACACACAGACTCATGCTATGTTTTTTGGAACAAAACAGTGTTCCTGAATAGTACCAAATTACTGTTACAGCCTGACACATTTTCCTTATCATTTACAGAGGCAGAAACAGCACATGTCCTAACAGCTCCTTGAGACCATGACCATGTGTTACAGGGTGAGTGATTAGACTAGATCAAAGAAAATGAGGCCTTGGTGACGTTGAATGTGTTTGCGTTACACAGTGCTATCTGAAACATCACACAGAGCTGAGTACTACGCATGAGAGTGTTGGAGAAGCTGCTGCGTGTGTGCCAAGAGTGTGTTTCTGGAGACTGTGTATTGTCTGGTGCAAGACAGATGAGCAAAGAGACTTCAAAACTGCATGAAGACTGCTGGGATGTATGTAACAGTGCATGTGTGCGAAAGGTTAGTTTCAGTTTTGAACATATGGCAACTACCTGTGCCTTTGCTATTTAGAAAGGGAAATCTACCCTGTTGGTTTCAAATGTTTTAGCTTTTGCCTCTCATTTGCGATTTAGTGATTTCTGTTGACTGCTAACCACCACATTTGAAGAAAACACGCTGTCCCTTTCCTGCAAGTGCATGTTTTACAGAACAACTGCAACACAAATTACATCTCTGGTCACAATTCCTTTGCGCACACAGCCTCATGGTGTGCTTCTAAGCAGAAAACAGAATTTGATTTGCAATTTCAAAGCACATTTACTACTATGGTAGAGCAAGTGATAATTAGTGTTACAGCCTGACACATTTACCTTGTAGATCACAGAGGCAGAAAAGAGCACATGTCCTAACAGCTCCTTGAGACCATGAGCATGTGCAATCTGGGTGAGTGACTACATTAGAGCAAAGGAAATGAGCCTTGGTGACGTTGAATGTGTTTGCGTTACACAGTGCTATCTGAAACACCACACAGACCTGAGTACTACACATGGGAGTGTGGGAGAAGCTGCTGCGTGTGTGCCAAGAGTGTGTTTCTGGATACTGTGTATTGTCTGGTGCAAGACAGATGAGCAAAGAGACTTCCAAAACTGCATGAAGACTGCTGGGATGTATGTAACAGTGCATGTGTGCTAAGGGTTATTTTCAGTTTTAAACATATGGCAACTACCTGTGCCTTTGCTATTTTGAAAGGGAAATCTACCCTTTTGGTTTCAAATGTTTTATCTTTTGCCTCTCATTTGCGATTAAGTGATTTCTGCTGAGTGCTAACCACCACATTTGAAGAAAACAAGCTGTCCCTTTCCTGCAAGTGCATGTTTTACAGAACAACTGCAACACAAATTACATCTCTGGCCACAATTCCTGTGCGCACACAGCCTCATAGTGTGCTTCTAAGCAGAAAACAGAATTTGATTTGCAATTTCAAAGCACATTTACTACTGTGGTAGAACAAGTGATAATTACTGTTACAGCCTGACACATTTTCCTTCTAGATCACAGAGGCAGAAAAGACCACATGTCCTAACAGCTACATCATACCATGAGCATGTGCAATCTGGGTGAGTGACTACACTAGAGCAAACGAAATGTGCCTTGATGACGTTGAATGTGTTTGCGTTACACAGTGCTATCTGAAACACCACACAGACCTGAGTACTACACATGGGAGTGTGGGAGAAGCTGCTGCGTGTGTGCCAAGAGTGTGTTTCTTGAGACTGTGTATTGTCTGGTACAAGACAGATGAGCAAAAAGACTTCCAAAACTGCATGAAGACTGCTGGGATGTATGTAACAGTGCATGTGTGCTAAGGGTTATTTTCAGTTTTGAACATATGGCAACTACCTGTGCCTTTGCTATTTTGAATGGAAAATCTACCCTATTGGTTTCAAATGTTTTAGCTTTTGCCTCTCATTTCAGATTAAGTGATTTCTGTTGACTGCTAACCACCACATTTGAAGAAAACAAGCTGTCCCTTTCCTGCAAGTACATGTTTTACAGAACAAGTGCAACACAAAATACATCTCTGGCCACAATTCCTATATGCACACAGACTCATGCTGTGTTGGTAGGCACAAAACACAGGCTCCCCCTTTCCTGGGTCTGCAATCCTTACAGAACAACAACTTCACAAATTAAATCTCAGACAACAATTCCTATATGCACACAGACTCATGCTGTGTTGGTAGGCACAAAACACAGGCTGCCCCTTTCCTGGGTCTGCAATTCTTACAGAACTAATGCTAATTTCAAATGTGCTGCCATTTTCCTCTCTTTTCTTTCAAAGTGATTTCTGCTAAATCCTAACCATCACAATTAAAAACAAGCTGTCCTTTCCTTTCAACTGCAAGTCTTACTTTTCAACAGCAACACAAATTAAATCTCTGTCAACAATTCTTCTCTGCACACAGACTCATGGTTTGATGGTAGGCACAAAACAGTATTCCTCATTCTTACCAGTACACATTAACTTATTGTGAAAACATACACCATGTTCAAAACAGTTAAATATCTCGCAAACCTCAAAATGTAAAACATAACTTTTGAAGAAGATTCACAATTCTAATATTTATCTCAAAAATCACCACATACATCCCCTCTCAAACTCTTAACTCACCTTTTAAAATAGTTAGTTGAGAAAGAAATGTGCCACTCAAACAGCAGACTATCAGAGTCAGAATATCAGAGCTCCACACCTCTCTCCTCTCTCCAGAACCAGTAAATGGCAATGTTTCCCTCTCTTTTTTCACACATATACATGTTAATTTCAAATCTCAGTGCTTCCCACTTTTTTTCAAATGAAATCACACATTTCTATTGGTTGAAAACTTCAACCCCTTTCCAAATGTACCCTTCCCCCAACTTGTCTCCTGCCTGCTACCATAGCAACAGGTCATGGAACACTGCTGTGAGGAGAGAGGTCAGAAGTTCAGCAGACAATGTTTCATATCCAAAGAGCAAGAGTGCTTGACTTTTCAAACCTAACAGCAAATCCATAGTAATGTTCTGTGGTAACACATTTTTCTGAACCAATACAAAACATGCTTTTAAAAATTTAAACATACAGCCTAGCTTTTAGTGTAGAATGGTTTGAAACAGCCAATGAGTTCTTTTTATAAAAAAACTATGTGTGCCTCCATTTTTCAACTGTCTTTCATTTCATATTGCCTTTCTACTGAAAGACACCTCCTGAGTGCATCCAGATCTCCTTGGAAGATGTTCACAGTGTGGATTGTAGGTCACAGCTATGTCTTCTGGAGTGAAAAGTTTGCAGAAAAAAGAGGTATGGTGAGAGACCTTGCTTTGCCAAATGTAGACATTAAATGGATTGGTCAGAGAGGGTTAAAGTGGCACCAATTAATGCCTTTGGTGAAATCCTTCATGCAAAACCAACACCCTGACCTCATAATAGTGCACTGTGGTGGCAATGACCTAGGCACTTTGACTGGGGTAGGTCTGGAAATGCTTATGAGGGACACCTTTGCACAATTGTTTTCTCTTTTCCCTAAAACTGCCTTTGTGTTTTCCAACATATGCCAAAGGCAAAAATGGAACTGGTCCAATCATTTCTGTCCGCAAATTGACAAAGCAAGGAAGCACGTCAACAAATCTGTTTCTGCTTTCCTCCGTGACTATGGTATGGGTGCCATTTACCACAACAACTTGCGTTATGACATGCAAGACATTTATAGAGGAGATGGTGTGCACTTCAATGATGAAGGGAACAGAGTCTTCCTCTTGAACCTTAGACTCTGCATCGGTACTTACTTGTAGGTACCACTTAAAAAATCACTTCATAAACACAACGGCTCTTTTTAGAGCCCCCTAATATCTAAACTCTTAAATCTGCATTTCATTTCTTTTTTAATTTTTTTTTTCTTCCGTACGCTTACCGTAAGCTTACCGTACGCGTACCCCGTGATTTTTTTAAAAATCAATAAATGTTTTCTTTGTACTTTTCTGTCCTTCTTTGACCCCCTCACAAATGTAAGGGGGTCTGTAACTCTCCTCCTTGCCCCCTTTTCTTTTTTTCACTCTTTTTTTTCTGAGTGAAACACACAAAATGGCGGCCGCCGCTTCCTGGTTTCGGCCGATTCGAATGTTTACTAAGATCTAAGAGCCAATCAGAATCGCGCTCGCGCACGCCACCGTACGCGTACGGTAAGCTTACGGTAAGCGTACCGTAAGCTGGCTCAGATATATATATTGATTTAAAGGCTATTTTCTCAGAATCTACTGAACAGATTTACACCAAACCTACAAAAGGCACTTCCTTGACCTAGGGACTACCTCTCTGCCAAATTTCTAGTAATTCTGTTCAGCCGTTCGGGCTGTAGCCCTGTCTAAAGGTCCTATGGAAAAATGCATGGGAAAAACGCGTTTTGGGACCCCCCTTTTATCTCAGCCCCCGCTTGACGAATCCCCCCGAGACTTTCAGGGTAGGAGCGGAGCGTAGCGCCCCACCTATTTTGAGAAATTCGCGAGGATTCGTCGACCGGCGCAAAAGTTATTCAAAATAGAATGTTGCGGATTTCCTATGGAAAAGGGGTCCTAACTATAACTACCTACTGGCGACCGCCAGTAGGTAATATATATATATATATATATTCACTGAAAAAAACATAGGTTTCACACACGTTATAGTTAGTAATTAGCATTTAAAAAACCATGCAAATTCACTGAAAAAACCATAGGTTTCACACGTTATAGTTAGCTGGACATTTCACTCGTTAAAAACCAATGAAATTCCCCCGTTATAGTTAGTTCAGCTAACTATAAATCAGTGATGTCATTTGAGATGTCATCAGTGATGTCATGAGTGATGTCACTGACCATGTCATGAGTGATGTAATATGTGACGTCATCAGCAGTGGATTGCGGGCGCGCGAGTTATAGTTAGCTGAACTAACTATAACTGGGGAATTTCATTGTTTTTTTACGAGTGAAATGTCCAGCTAACTATAACATGTGTGAAACCTATGGTTTTTTCAGTGAATTTGCATGGTTTTTTAGATGCTAATTCCTAACTATAACGTGCTCCGTACGCGCGTGCTCCTTACGCGCATGCGCGTGTGCTCCGTACGCGCATGTGTGCGCGCTCCGTGCGCGTACGCGCATGTGCGCATGCTCCGTACGTGCGTGCTCCTTACGCGCATGCGTGCGTGCTCCGTGCGCGCACCGTGCGTGCACTGTGCGAGCACGGCAAGTCATGTGATTTAGAAACAACACTTTTCATTGGTTTATAGTAGTTTCAGTTCCAGAAACTTCCAACACCACACCCACTCCCCTCATTATTACTTCTGATTCCCTGGGAGAAGGAGCTGAGCAGCTTTTCCAGTACTCCAGTACTTGAGCAGTCATCTTCTGGGAGTGAGCAGGAGACCCTTGTGAGACAGAGACAGATGAAACAGAAAGACTCTTTTATATGGCAATTTTTCACATTTCCAGACGGGCAGAAGAAGGTGAATGCTCCAAAAGTCACCTGCACTCTTTGTGATCATGTCTTATCAAGAGGAGATCCTAAAAAGAAATACTCTTTTAGTATCTTCACTATGATCAGGCACGTTAGAGATGTACATCCTGTGGCTTATGCACGAGCTGCTAGAGTAAACCCTCCAGCAGCTCAGCCGAGCACATCTGCAGCAGCTCAGCCGAGCTCATCATCGGCAGCTCAGCCGAGCACTTCATCTGCGGCGGCAGCTTCACCTGCTTCGGTTCCTCTGGATATACACCCTCTGTTTAAGAGGGTGCATATATGGTGCAATGCGTGCAAGCTCTTCTCTCTTATGCGGACACCAGCATTCCCCTAATAGAGAGCAAGATACAGCAGCACACGTGCGGCACCCTATCATTTTTGCCATGTCTTTTTTTTCCTCTGTCCCTCAATTAACACAACGGCTCTTTTTAGAGCCACCTAACATCTAAACACTTAAATTTGATATTTAATTCTATTTTTTTTATGATTCCGCCGTGCGCGCACCGTGCGCGCACCTCGCGATTTTTTAAAGAAAAAATAAAATGTTTTTTTCACCCTTCATGGTCCTTCAGGGACCCCCTGACAAAAGCTAGGGGGTCGGGAACTCTGTACCCTGCCCCCTTTTCACGTTCTCCACCTTTCTTTTTCACTGTCACACACAAAATGGCGGTCGACACTTCCTGATTTCGACCGATTCGAATGTTGACTGACATGAATCCACCAATCAGAATTACGCTCGCGCACGGCACCGTGCGCGTACCGTGCGCGCACGGTGAGCGCACGGTGCGCGGCTATAGATATTTATGTGCTTTTAACTGCAATTTTCTCAGGAACTACTGAACAGATTGACACCATATATGCAAAAGGCACATGCCTGACCTGAGGACTACCTCTTTGCCAAATTTCAAGTAATTCTGTTCAGCCGTTCGGGCTGTACCTTCAACTAAAGGTCCTATGGGAAAATGCATGGGGAAAACGCGTTTTGGGACCCCCCTTTTTTCTCAGCACCCGCTGGACGAATCACCCCGAGACTTTCAGGGTAGGAGCTGAGCGGAGCGCCCCATTAGTTTTGAAAATTTCGTGAGGATTTATCAACCGGCGCCAAAGTTATTCAAATTAGAATTTTCAGATTTCCTATGGAAACACGGTCCTAACTATAACTATCTACTGGCAACCGCCAGTAGATAATATATATATATATATATATATATATATATATATATATATATATATATATATATATATATATATATATATATATATATATATATATATATATATATATATATTTAGAAAAGAAACTCGGTAGCATCCCCCACCAAGATATCCACGGCAGCAAGGAAGTCCAACAGCACAGCAAGGTCAGTCAATAACGTTTTATTTCATCTTCACCATATATATATATGCAAGATGTAAGTGTATCCTAATATAAAGTGTAGAAGGACAAGCCTCAATATAAATCTATTTACAAGATAATTGCACTATATGTCTTTTGCACAAAAGTAATATGAATCAAAGATCCGAAGTCTATTCTGATCCTCCCATCTGATTTAATAAGGCATCAACTTCTTCTGGCTCACGGATATTGTACATTGTATTCTGCCACATAATCCTCGGCATGGCAGGAAATTTCATTTGCACTTGCGCACCTCTTGCACGAAGGTCATTCCTTTTTTAACCTAAAAGCCACTGCCACTCAGCTGTTCTTTTACCCATATCAGAGCGTATTGAATATGCGGAGTCTCTGTATGTTAACAACTGTTCTTTTAATGCCCGGGTCAAGACAATCTCCTTGATGGAATAGGTAAGAAAGTAAATTAAGATCTTCCTCAGGGCTTTCCTTCCTGTTTGAAGCCTGTATGGATCTCTGTGTACTCTTTGGAGCTCTTTTCCCCAGTCTATATCTGTTCTATCAGGAAACAGCTCGCAAAGCAACCTGCAGACAAAAGCCTTTATATCCGCCCCTTCTGCATTTTCATTAATTCCCAGAAGACGAATATTATTTTGTCTGGCCTAGAGCTCAAGTCTTTCCAAATCCTGCTGCAATACCTTATTCCCTTGTTTGAACCTCTGAATTTCACTGAAATTACTGGCAGTGGTCTCCACCTAAAATTGTAACCTCTTCCTCCAAACTCTCCGTGCGTTTAAGTAGACCGTCTATCTTCTGTTCAAGTATTTCCTCTTTATTTTGAATGTCCTTTTGATTGCTTTCGGAAGTCTCAAATTTAGCTAAGATCTCCTGTCTCAAAGTGTTTATCAGACCTACCAGCTGGTCTGCTGAAGCCATTGTAGAGTCTTCTTCCCGAACAGGATTCAGTGATTCAAAGCTCAGAGCATCATTCAAAATTTCTCCATTTGTATCATTGGTGTCATTTGTATCGTTGATTTCCACCCTCATATCATTCTGAGGTAACTCTGGTTGGCTTTCGTGAACCTCTGCCAGCGGAGAAATACGATTCTCAAGCCTCAGTGGAATACTCTGCGAAAAAGAGAATGCCGGTTTCTCTGCTAGATTTTGTAGAGTCTCACTTTCTCCCACAACTGACTGAGAGCCTGCGACCTGCTCCATTATTTTAAAATATGACCTAAGGGAAGGCGGATGTTTAGGTAAAGATCGAACCTCTTTTGACCTGCACTTTTTAATTTTGTCTTTCTTCGAATTCTTCTTAACCGGTGTCTTAGGAGTCACCACTAAAGAGAGTTTATCGGCTCTGTCCTCACCTGTCCTCTTCTTTACAGGGGCCGATCTGAGCTGATATCTATTCCTTTCTGACAAGGACCTCCCCTCTTTAATATTAATGTTGATGTTCTCACCCTGTGAACTCAGCTCCTCTGGAGAAACTTGATCTGGTAAGAATGCCCTGACCCCCTCTTCACTTAGGGTTATGGGGTGATGTACATTAGGAGTCAGGGCATGAGGGTGGAACTCCCTCTCCAGCCAGTCCTTCCCCGCTTTTATGTGCGTACTAACTGTGAGGCAGTATTGTTGAGGGATGCAGAAAGGGAAAGTAGTCCTCGAAGGATTGGTGGAAAACAGTTTAGAAATGTCGACCTCAGCAGTTCCACTTTTATAGGCTTTGATACTTTCTCGCTTATATGCGATATTAACCCTGCTCCCAGTTAGAAGGAAAGCGCTCTTACCGATATGAAGTTTTCTCTCGGCTACACGGAATCTCTTCCAAGACTCCACCGCCTGACTCCAACCCGTTGAGGGGGCGGAGCCACGTCTTTCGGTGGTAGAGAAATCAGTCTTCAAGCCCATATGAGACCTTATCGGGTCGCTTTTTAGCTATATCAGGATCGCGGTGACACTCTGCCAAACTATACAAAACTGCAAAACTGCAGAGCTGTAAAAACCGCGAACCCACACAAAGCCGCTATTTCTGACCCGTTCTCCTCCCTTCTCCCAGTCGCGGTCAACTCAGTGTTCCCGGTCCCGCTAGAGCTACATCAAATAGTTGCGCGGGCGTGCCACCTACTCCGAGACGTACTGTAGACAACACTACTCAGACTGCAGTCACTCTGCACCGTTTCCTACTTCCATCCGCTAGATTCTGCTGGATTCCTCTCGCCTCGCAGATGAGCTCTTCCGACTGGCGTCAACCAGCCGCCATGTTCCCCCAACCACGTGACCACCTAGGACCCTTCGCTATGGTGTGGTAGCCGTGCTTGCTCACCAGCTGTTCCTACGCAGTGTGGGTGAACTGAATTTGCTGGTGAATCAAGATGATGAGGGCATCCAAGACAGTTGAGATGTACCTTGATAGGGCTGCCTGTGACACTCATCCAACTCTTACTTTAGTTCATTGTAAGGTACCAGTGGCCAACAAGTGATGCACAGCCAGCATCTTTGTCTGCGGAGGGATGTTGATTGTCTGCTGTGTTGGTCCTGCCAGCCTGTGGGGAATGTGACTCTGGATGCATGTCCTTTGGAACATGTGTTGTGCAATTCCATCCACTGATGTCATGTGTCTGAGGCTGTTGTGCATTTATAAGGCACCCAGTCCATTCATGCGCTGACTTGTTGGTATACTGGGGTGGGTTTGTCCTGGTAGTGTTGTAGGTTGGTGTAATGGCACTGTTGTGTCTCCAAGCAGCTGGATGAATATCTCCATGGCATCTGTTGTAGTTCATATGTGTCTTTGGGCAGTGCTACCTTCATACTGCATGTCATTGTTCAACTTAAGAGTAGAATAAAGGTTGTCCACACTCCCTGCGGATCACGTACCTTATCCACTTTTTGTGTGCCACATTGACAATCTGTGTGCTTGTTGAGAGTATTGGGCAGTGGTGTAATGGTGTCTTGTTACACAGGTACACATACTGTGCAAATGCTTTGCATTATCTGACACTGTCAAACTTGGGATTCTAATTAGCAGCAGATGTGGCATGTCTACAGATGGCAGTGGATATTAGCACATGCTTGTGCATATGTATGTGAATATTTCTGAACTTGTGTGGATTTGAAGTGGCACTGAATCCAAAAATAGTCATGCTGAACTTTCCACATTGTGTTGTTAATGTGTCCCCTGTCATGAGTGCACAAGAAGGTGTGGCAGGTACAGCAGCCACGTTGAAGCCAGCAGTGTCTCTGCTTCCCACATGTCCTGTATCATATACTCTCAGGGCTGGGTACACAAGAGCTTGAAATGTAACTATTGGCATTCACAGAGACAGTTCCCGTATTGGTTCTCCTCACTGTGCAAATACAGGACAGGTGTACGACTATTTTGTCTCAAGGTGGCACAACATCTTACTTGCGCTGTATGCTTTAAGTGATGCCAGTCAATGTTAGCCCTGTGACCGCAAAGATTTGCAAATTTGGGCACATCTAATTGCGTGTTGCAATGATGTGTCCCCTTTCATCTCACCTAGGAGGTGACCTAATGTGTATCGTCCCTTCACCCTGCTGACTGACATGGAGGATGATGACGTAATGCGCCGATTCCATCTGGACAGAACAAACCTATGCGCAATGTTGGAGCCACACCTGTTTCCTCGCAGGACATATCCAACAGCACTCACAGCAACGTCAAAGTTGATGGCATTCCTGCATTTCTTGGCTACTGGGTCATTCCAGAACATGGTGGGCATTGCATGGGGTATGTCTCAACCAAACTTCAGCATGGTGCTACGGCATGCCCTGTCGGCTATGATGCAATACAAGGACCGATTCATACATTTCCCAAGGAGGCAGGAATTGGCGAATGTAAAGGGGGATTTTTATGCACTTGGACACATCCCAAATGTTGTTGGTGCAGTAGACTTCTTTTAACGACAAGGGTGACCCAAATAAAGTCAACTAGGGACCTTGGGAATCAATTATTTAACACAGCAGTTGTCCCTAGGGGAGAATAGGAATGAGCAGAGAGCAATGAATACAGACCAAATCTGTGCTGTATTAGTTAAACTTGTCCAGCCGGACAGCGGTTCACTGCGTAATTAATCGACAATTCTTTAGGGAATGTGCGGACAAGGATACTGAAAGTGGGACACAAGCCTGCGTCCTACTACAGAGACATACAGTTTGGGAAACATTTAGGGGAGGCTCAGGCAATGCTCAAGGTTTGTTTTGAAGACAAATCATCAATATAGACAAACAAATCGTAAGGAACAACGCTACATAGGAGATAATAACATCACAGTGTATGTATGGGAAGTTTGAGGTGTCAACGGCATTTCGATCCAAGAGAACAGTGCAAGGATCGTCTTCAGGACATTAGATAAGCATGCCTGTTAATACGTGCCAGTGGAAGTTGTGTACAGTCCGTGGAGCAATGGTTTAGAGTTCCTCAATGTTTGCGGTGTGGGTGCCGGTTGCGAGTATTAAATGCGGCCGCCTCGTGGTGTGAGGTAGCGTGGACAAATAATGGGCGTCCCAATGGAAGAGCCACAGTTGTGTGCTTTTAAACGGAGTGATGGCCTTAAGCCGGTTGATGCGGCGTGCTATACCGGGAGGTCAGCGTCGGTTGGTGCAATAGACTGCACACATGTTGGCCTGGTTCCACCACAGGCACGGGAGCACATATACAGGAATCAGAAACATTTCCATTCAATCAATGTGTAGGTGGTGTGCCAGGCCGATATGATCATCTCACACGTCTGTGCCAAGTTTCCAGGATCAGCCCATGATTCCTACATCGTGCGCAACAGCATTGTGCCCCAGATGATGGCCAATCTACTTCCGGAGCGGGCATGGATTGTGGGTGAGTACGCAGAGTCAAGTCGTGTGCTGTATGTGTGCTATGCTATCCTCAGCCACAGTTAAGACACTCAATCTATGTGTGTATTTCACACTTAGGTGAGTCTGCGTATCCCAATGGCCCTTGGTTGCTGAGCCCACTACGCAATCCCAGGAACACCAGCTGAAGTCCGCTACAACAATGCCCATGGGAGGACACGTCGGGTGGTGGAGTGAACACTTGGACTACTTAAATCGCGTTTTCGCTGCCTGGACAAGACCGGACGGGCTCTGCAGTAGTCACCCAAAAAGGTGTGTCAGATGGTAGTAGCATGCTGCGTTCTACACAACCTGGCCTTGCGGAAAAGAATCCCCTTGATCCTGGATGATGATGACCAGCCGCAGCCCCCACCTGCAAACCCCCAAATGTCGAGTGACGAGGATAGTGGAGAGGAGGAAGGTGTTGACCGGCATCAGCAGCTCATCAACAACTACTTCACTTAAAGGTGAGTGAGAAGGTACAACGGGGACGTTGTCTGCTGATGTTGTGCTTGGTGAAAAGGTCTATGTGAGCTTTGTGACTGCAGCCTGTTGTTGAGTCCGTGCTGGCTGCAAATGTGTTGGTAACAGGGTCGTTTGTCACAGCTACTTGATGTCTATGTCGGTACTGTTGCTCATTGGAATGTGTGCAGATTGGAGTACCTTGATGACAATTGTTGTGCGATGGTTGATATGCCACCACCTGAGTAGCGACTAATGTTCTGTTGTGTTTTCCTAGGTCCCTTTAGCCTCTACTTGCCTACAGAGAATCCCAGCTCCTGTGACATTGTAATCATGGATAACATTGCACAAACTGTGATAAACATGGAGCAGACACTACTACATTGTTGCGTGATTAGTGTTTATTTACAATGTGTATCTGTGAGAGGGAAGTGGATATTTACATAAATGTGAGTGGTGAATCAATGATTTGGCAGGGATGGTGGATGAGACAATCGAGTAATTACAACATTGATGTGGTGACACAGTCCAACAGACGGATGCCATTTCCATGGCAGTGTGGGTGAGGACAGTGTACAAATTCAATGGCAGGGTGAAGAGGGGTGCCATCATGGCTGGCTCCTTGACTGCTGTTTGGCAGGTGCTTTGCCACGGGATTCTCCCAAGGATTTCTTTGGATGGCCCCTTGATCTTTTGGCGGGGGGACATAGGTGCAGGCTCATGGGAGTCTGAGGAGTCCCCCCTCTCTGTGACCGCAGGGGAGGATGTGGAACTGTCATCCTGCGGGCCACCAGAGGGAGGTGGAGGTGTTGGTTGTGCCGCAGGCTTGTCCCTCAGTACCACCACTAGCTGGCCCAAGAGGTCCACGATTTGGCCCATGCTGTCCACGAGTTGACCCATGCGGTTGTCTATGGACCTCAGCAGCTGTTGTTGCTCACAAGCATCTTGCTGAGCCTGGCCCATTTGTCCCTGGGCCCGTTCATAGGCCCCAACGACTCTAGTGGTGTTTGCCAGGGCTTCGGACCCAGTGTCCTGTTGGCTCTGAGTAACACTTGGCCTCCCACCTGGCCTGCTGTCACGGATCTGTTGCCTCACCACTATAGGCACCCGCCTACTCTCCCTGACATCCACAGTTGTAGGGGTGGGCTGGTTATCCTCTGGGGCAGGGCGAGTGTTGCAGGCAGCAGTGGTAGTGGTGGTGGTGGTGGTGATGGTGGTGGTAGCACCGGCACAGGTCGTTCCAGCAGGGGTCAGCGTTGATGTTGTTGCTGATGGGGGTGGGGCAGTGAGGTCTGGGACAGATTGCGCCCTGACACACCAGATGGTCCAGCTTGGTCCTCCACATCCTTAGTTTCCTGGTAGTCCGCATCTGAGTGTCCATGTTCCGGGGAAGGAGACTGGCTCTGCAGGTTGCGGTTGTCGTCCTCTGTAGTCAGTTGTTGGTCACCTGTGGGACAGAGGGTAGATGGTCATTGCCTTACACCCTTCAAGCTTGCTGTTTTTGATGTCTCTTATTTACATGTTTTGCTACACACAGTTAAGTATTTCACACATTGTATGTCTGCACAGTGATGTGTGTCATGACATGATGTGGAGCTACATTCATTATTTTCAATGGTGTGACATGTAATTGGATACCATGCCCCACATGTAGGATTTCTCATTACGATGAAAGGTTGTTATCTGACAACTGGCGGAAATACAACTTGTGAGGCATCTTTGCTGATTACTCTGCCTGGCAGCCATTACATGTGCGCATGAACTAGCCATTGTCATATCATGCATACCTTTGTCATGTCCTGTGCTTGGATTTCGTTGTACAGCAGACCATGCTTGTTTATTTTTCCTATGGTCCTTCATGCTCAGCACCCATGGAAGTTACAGATGACATTCGGGGCAGTGCATGTATGCTCCCGGATTTGCTTACACAAGATTTTTGGTGAGTCACAGTTCTGTTTCTGTCACAGTTTTGTACGCTTAACTGTCTGCATACTGTCAATATGTATTTAGTTTGCTCATATTTTGGTGTGAAGTGAGGGCTTGTGTTGTCATATGGCTCAATGCTTTTGTTGAGGGATGGTGTGGTGCATGCACTGTCTGCTTACCTGTCCAGTTGTCATTTGGGGGGACTTTCTGACACATGCTAAGGGGGAGATGGAGTGCTCCATCCTGCTGAGGGGGGGACAGGAGTGGCTGGTGGAAGTTGTAGTGCTGGGTCCCAAGACAAATTCCCCCTCCCTGTGCAGATGGCTACCTACCTGTTAGGTGGGGGTGAAGCAGACAATGGCTAACACATACTTCTGTCTGGGGTGGAGGGCTTCATCCTGCTGAGGGGAGACAGGGGTGGCTGGTGGGAGTTGTGAAGCAGGCCTCCCTACCCTAAACATCCCTCCCTACCCTAAACATCCCTCCCTGTGAAGATGCTACCTACCTGTTAGGTGAGGGTGAAGCAGACAATGGCTGACACATGCTTCTGGCTGGGGTGTAGGGCTCCATCTTGCTGAGGGGGGACAGGGGTGGCTAGTGGGAGTGGTGGAGCAGGCCTCCCCACCCCAAACATCTCTCCCTGTGAAGATGGCTACCTACCTGTTAGGTGAGGGTGAAGCAGACAATGGCTGACACATGCTTCTGGCTGTGGTGGAGTGCTCCATCCTGCTGAGGGGGGACAGGAGTGGCTAGTGGGAGTTGGGGAGCAGGCCTCCCTAACCCAAACACCCCTCCCTGTGAAGTTGGCTACCAACCTGTTAGGTGAGGGTGAAGCAGTCAATGGCTGACACATGCTTCTGGCTGGGGTGGAGTGCTCCATCCTGCTGAGGGGGGGACAGGGGTGGCTGGTGGGAGTTGTAGTGCTGGGTCCCAAGACACATTCCCCCTCCCTGTGAAGATGGCTGCCTACCTGTTAGGTGAGGGTGAAGCAGACAATGGCTGACACATGCTTCTGGCTAGGGTAGAGGGCTCCATCCTGCTGAGGGGGGGCAGGCGTGGCTGGTAGGAGTTGTAGTGCTGGGTGCCAAGATACATCCCCCCTCCCTGTAAAGATGGCTACCAACCTGTTAGGTGAGGGTGAAGCAGACAATGGCTAACACATGCTTCTGGCTGGGGTGGAGTGCTCCATCCTGCTGAGGGGGGGACAGGGGTGGCTGGTGGGAGTTGTAGTGCTGGGTCCCAAGACACATTCCCCCTCCCTGTGAAGATGGCTACCTACCTGTTAGATGAGGGTGAAGCAGCCAATGGCTGACACATGCTTCTGGCTGTGGTGGAGTGCTCCATACTGCTGAGGGGGGGCAGGGTGGCTGGTGGGAGTTGTAGTGCTTGTTGGCTGGACACATACAACACAGTTGGTGTTGGGTACCTTTGTGGTAAATCAGGTTGAGTGGAGGTTACATCTGTGAGACCTGTGTTGGGTATTGTGGTACAGAATAATGGACTTGGGCCTGGGAGGTGTAGCTGTGTAGTTGTGCAAGACAGTACATACCAGTGTGATGGTATACATTTGTTAGTACTTACCGACCTCCACTCCCCCGGCTATTCCATCAAGACTCTCTGGGTGCAGTATGGCAAGCACCTTCACCTCCCATGCAGAGTATGGTTTTGGTGGAATGGGGGGGCTTCCACCAGTCTCCTCAGCCAGCTCATGGTTCTTTGCCCTCTACTTCTTGACGACACTCTTTAGGTCATGCCACCGCTTATGTATTTCCTGCTTGTTGCGGGGGGTGGTCCCTACGGCATTTACCTTGTTCACTATTCTTACCCACATTTGGGTCCTGGTGGCTAGTGGGGTCTGTTGGACCATGTTACCAAAGAGTTGTGGTTCAACTCTTATAATCTCATCTACCATGACTGTCAACTTCGTTTCTGTGAATTTTGGCATTTTATGTGGTGCCATGGTGTGTGCTGTGCTGATGTTTTGGGGTGCAGTTGTGAGGGTGGTGAAGGTGGTATTTGTGGTGTGATGTGTGCAGCTTTGCCTCTAATTTGTGCTCTGGTGTTGGGCCCTGCAGTTGTGTGGTTTTGCAAAGGATTGTGGTCAGGGAAGGGGCTGGTTTTATGCTCAGCTATGTGGGTGTGGCAAGCTAGTATATTGCTGTCAGGTGGGTTGTACTGTAATTTGTTGGTTTGAATTTGCAATGGGGGTGTGTCATTGTGAGATTTTAGGTTAATTTGGGGGCAGGGCTAGTTTTCTTTGTGTATTTTGTGGCCTTATTGTGTGTTTTTGTAATCGGATGCCATTTTTTTCACGGAGCCTCCGCAGCGATGGCTATGCTGCAGCCCTTCCGCCGGAAATCACATTCATTACTGTTCGCGACCGCAGCGGTCGGATCCAGCGGAATGTACCACTGTGGAATCGGGGATATCATAATGTCACGGGCGATTACTCTGCGTGCCTGGTGGCGATTTGTTTCTTTTTCACTGCGAATACGACCGTCGTTGTCGGATTTTCACCAGCTCCGCCGGTTACGGGAGGATTTTCGATGCCTCCTACCACCGGAGGCATCGACCGGTGTTTTTCCCACTGGTCCGGCGGGCGTTATTTTCCCGCGACCATGGCGATCGGGATGGTTTTCCGACCGCCTTCCTAATAGACCCCCTAGACAACATGTGCAGAGTCCGATGACTTTATAAATTCTCTCATGATAAGGAAACAAACAGACTGCAATGCAAAACAAAATAGAATATACTTAGTACTGCAAATGACATATGGGTGAAGTGTGTGAGAGAAGAGGGAGGGTGTGGAAGGAACAGTTGGGTTGTTAGACATTACACACAGAGTAGACAAATATAGTAAATATAGTAACATGACACAAATTCCACCACATGGTATGGGGAAGGGACATGTTAGAGACCACTAATATCACAAAAAAATGTGGGTGGAGGTCTAAGGGAAAATTTGTAGACCAGCAGGTTGTAATTCCCCTAAAGAGCAATATCACAACACTGAAACAACCTGGGCCTGGGACTGAGTAAAGAACGTGCACAAAATAGCCAAGGTGAACCCCAATATAAAAGTGACAACTCTATAAGAGAGCCTCTCCTGAAACAGGACCCATCAATCACTTAAGGTGGTTATTTGTTGTTATCATCTGGGTCTGCCTGCTCCAACCTGCTGGACCAGTTCATAAAGCAGTGAACCGGTCGCTAGCATGGAAGGAGCACCAAAGGAGGATAGTCACCTGATCCCTCGCGGGTGTTGTCTGTGATGAAATCCTACCCAAGGAGCCAAACGGGAGATCCTAAAATCAGCAGTAAAAATAATAAAGTGAATTTAAAAATGGCTAAGGATGCTCAAAAAGTCTTTAATGGTAGAGGATCCTTGTCAAGATTAAGAAGCAAAATGGCAATATGGCATAAATAATTTTGTCATTATGCTATTGTCCATAGCATGATCGGTCAACATGTTTCTGCCCACACCAGATCAAAAGTATCAGGGCATTCGTCAGGACCTAGATTACTGCTGTGGTTGAGTGTGAAAACGTGTCAACAAAATATTTCAAAAAGGGTATGTGAATAAACTAATCCTACCGCACCGGTCAGGTCAGGAACAATCAAAACCGGATGCCTGTGGAAAAAAGTGAAAAAATACAATGGCCAATTGTGTACAAACATAATCAGAGGTCATAAATCTTAAATGACCTAAATCATACATATATTAATGATGAATGGCATTCAATGTAGTAAATTGAATTGCACTTACCCATAACAAGTGGGCACTGCTATGGGTAAGTGCAATTCAATTTACTACATTGAATGCCATTCATCATTAATATATGTATGATTTAGGTCATTTAAGATTTATGACCTCTGATTATGTTTGTACACAATTGGCCATTGTATTTTTTCACTTTTTTCCACAGGCATCCGGTTTTGATTGTTCCTGACCTGACCGGTGCGGTAGGATTAGTTTATTCACATACCCTTTTTGAAATATTTTGTTGACACGTTTTCACACTCAACCACAGCAGTAATCTAGGTCCTGACGAATGCCCTGATACTTTTGATCTGGTGTGGGCAGAAACATGTTGACCGATCATGCTATGGACAATAGCATAATGACAAAATTATTTATGCCATATTGCCATTTTGCTTCTTAATCTTGACAAGGATCCTCTACCATTAAAGACTTTTTGAGCATCCTTAGCCATTTTTAAATTCACTTTATTATTTTTACTGCTGATTTTAGGATCTCCCGTTTGGCTCCTTGGGTAGGATTTCATCACAGACAACACCCGCGAGGGATCAGGTGACTATCCTCCTTTGGTGCTCCTTCCATGCTAGCGACCGGTTCACTGCTTTATGAACTGGTCCAGCAGGTTGGAGCAGGCAGACCCAGATGATAACAACAAATAACCACCTTAAGTGATTGATGGGTCCTGTTTCAGGAGAGGCTCTCTTATAGAGTTGTCACTTTTATATTGGGGTTCACCTTGGCTATTTTGTGCACGTTCTTTACTCAGTCCCAGACCCAGGTTGTTTCAGTGTTGTGAGAGACCACTTTGCAACACCAAAATGGGTGGACCGATAACACTTAATGAGGCGATGTACTCTGTACTCTCCTGGAATGCCAATGGATTAAGAAATAAGATCAAAAGAGGCCTAATCACCGCCTACATACGTAGACTGAAACCTGACAGTTCTCCTTCAAGAGACACACCTGAAAGCACACATTGTTGCTTGCTGGGACGAGGAGCGTATGCCACACTAGCACATGCAAGATTCACATCTGGTTCCTGGGGAGTTGCAATTCTTATAAGGAAATCCCCCCCTTCAAGCTAGATAATACATGGGCAGACCCAGGTGGGACATTTTTGGCAGTTCAGGGGGCTTGGGGCAGGAGAGCGGTGACCCTGATGAGTGTCTATGTCCCCCCGTGACTCCAGGCACAAACGCCAGATAAACTGGCAGGTATACTGTTGGAATTGAGCTCAACTGTCCATACCCTAGGGGAAGACTTTAAAGATGTCATGGACCCACAATTAGAACAAACAACCTCAGGGGCATCTACTAATAGTGTTGCAGGGATTCTGCTTATGCACAGAACTATGCGCAGGAAACCAGGACCTCAGAGAATTGTGGTGTACCAGAAACTCCCCTCAGAACCAAGAACGCCTATCCGACTAGCTTAGTGTCCCATTCGTTATCCGAGATTTAGCTCGGCGGTCCCAATGTATAGACAACCCAGAACAAGCGACTTAGATACTCTCAGGAGTGGTTGGAATCCGAAATACCCGTTTGTATATATATATCAGTCCACAACAGAATAACAAAGACACGGTAAAGTTTAAAGAGTTTATTTTATAAACCTCGCGTCCTAAGATGCAGTACTTTGGCTAACACAAGCAGACATATGGTTAAGATCAGAACCATCAGCATTGTTACAATACCATAGAAAATGAAAGGAGCAATCATAATAATAATGACAGTGGAAAGCGACAACCCTCCTTTCTCTAGCAACTAATAGGTTATTATTAGACTAATAGAAGGTCTCTTAGGCTTGCATGGGGGACCCCATACCTTATAGATCAGCTTAGTGGAATCACATCACAAGATCAGCTAGGCTCTCTCCTGCAACAGCTCTTCGTTTCGAATGTAAGTGAAAAACATGCTGCTCTGCAATATTAAAGGACTCGTCTTTCAGGTATTGGCAGCTGTATGTATGTTATGGCTAAGAAGTGGTATGATCAACCTGAACACAACAACCTGCACCGTCTAGTGACCCAGACTCGTTCTTTACACAGTGTACTGACCAAGGTCACTGCTCACTGTTAAGGATGTTAAACAACAGACGGTTCTCATGTGAAGCAAAGTCGAGTCAGCAGTTCTCGAATGAATAACATGTAACAACAGTGTCGCGTGCAAAAGCAGCAAAAGCGGCAAGCTGGCTTTCTAACAGCCGATGAGGTTATGCTAACTTAGCGTTGTACATAGGGAGTGGTTAACCCATACTACACCCCCCCTTGATCGGACTACTAACCACTAGGGGCGCACTTATCAAGAATGCAGAGTTCAAGTTAGAAAGAACGTAACCAAGGGCATGAACTATAAGTCCATATAAGGTAAGTGTAAAGTTCGAAAGGAAAAAAAATGTCAAAATGGAAAAATGATGTCGTCAGGGAAAAAACCATGAAAAAATGGGAAAAAATGACATTGATGGATGCACCATGAGTTGCCCAAGACAAAGAGTTAATCCATCAAGGTATAGGCACAATAAGCTGCAACAGCCTCCAAGAGGAAATCATTGGAGCGTTCCGCAAAATTATCCGCCATCCAATTCAGCAAGGGAAAGGAACACATGTGTTCACTCACAATTGGAGCTTCCAGCACCACACGAGGACAACAGGAAGGTTCCTCGACATAACTGCGCTCCAGCAAGTCAATCTCAGCCTCTTCAATGGCCCAATTTCCAAGGACTCCATGTGCCGCACCCAAGGCCATAAACCCGACACCAGAACATTCAAACTCATGAGCCACTAAGGGGCCCATTAGTTGATCAAAATCCGGGACAGGTGACACCGAGTTTGACAGGCATAAATCCAGAGCCCACTGGAATGGACAATCCAGCCAGTGAAAGACTGGTTGCACACAAGTAATGAATGGAAACCGGAAGGACAATCCATATGCGACACTTAAGGTCGCCAGGGGTAAGGTGACATAGTATTCAAGCATCCGGTTACGGAGATGCAACAGCCGGGGCATGTTGTCTCGGTACGCAAGTTGCGCAGCCATTGCGTAGTACGCAAACCAATAGAAGTATTCCAGCTATAAGGGCGAAAAGCAAAGGGAGACCTCCGAAGACGCTGGAAAAAATAGAATGAAAAAATGCGGGAATCACACCAATAACAGTTTGAAAGGAGGTCACGAGGCCGGAGCCCACAAGTTTAAAGAAATGAACTATGCCAGTCGTAGACGAGGCATTAAAGATAGTCTGTATCAATGTTCCAAAATGGAAGGGGAGGTCAGTATTTAAAAGCGCCTGCACCTCCGTGCGGGTGTTTGCCACATGAAGAAGAAAGGTTTCACGGGACGAAGTCAAAGCGACCTCCCTTTGAGACAAAAGAGCCCTTATTCTGCTCATCTGGTTGAACTCTGCGTTCAAGGTTGGAATCGAAGGCCAGATAGAAACATCGAGCTGGCCATGCGGGGGTGGGAAAAGGACATTTTTACAGCAAACAACACGCTGTGAAACAGTTACTATGTATGGTATTCCCTTTAGCATCCCGCAGCAATCCTCATTATTTAAAAGCAAATAACTACCGTTAGCAAGCAGCGTAAATGAAGGGGTCATAACCGGCACCGGTATACCTTTCAGGATGCAAGCCAAATTAGGAGCGTGTACATTGCAAGCACCATGTAATTGTATGTGTCTACACACTACAGAATGATCAGGGGCAGAAGTGCATTCCTCACCCTTCAAATAAACCTCTTTTCCCTCCCGCAAGCATCTATATGTGAACGGGAGCGACCAAACTTCGTGCAGGAATGCAGTACCAAGTTGTTCATATCTGCCAAGAGCATAATGCTTCATGCACGAACTAAACTTAAAAAGCGGAAAAGGTAAAGTGATTACTCCGTGGATAAGCCACACGGCCGAATTTAACTCAGCAATAGAGAAAGGTAAAGGTTCTAACTTCTCAATGTGCAGTAATGAATAAGTAGCATCTTTCATGGACATAAACTGTTGTTTTGCAGTTAAATTAAAAGGGAGGAACAAAGATGAAACATTCATGTAATCCCATGGGACCTTCCCTGCCTTTAACGTTTGTAAAGTCCATGCAAACTGCATAACAGAACGCAACTGATTCTGGCCATGATACAATACAGACAAATCATCCTGCACAATGTCTACGACAGATGAAACAATATTATCTAAAGTGTAAATTCTAGAAGACAAGGTGTTTATACTATTATCAATCACAGCCAATACTTTTTCCATATTGGCCTGGTCAATAGCACGTAATCTGGACGCAGCTTCAATTTGCGACATTTTCCAAACTTCGTTATAAATAGCATATACCCATCTTTTGGACCTGCCTGTCGCAGGACCCTTAATAAAATCATTCAGATCAATTTTGTCGTTTAAACATGACAAATGAAGTTTAACAGGTGCTAATGTGGAATGTTGCAGCCATGACTGGCATAACTTACCCACAGAGTAGTTAGTTACAGTGTGTGATGATTCAAAACGAGGATCTACCCTGACTTGAGTATACCCAGGTGCTAAGGCTAGAAATCGACGTTGACAGGAATCTGAACCAGTTTGCCATAGCAACCACCCATCAGGATTAAATGCCGAAACATTAAAGGTGGTGTTGGGAATGAGGGACTGCAACCTAGTAAGGGAAAGATCTGTGTGATTACCCCAGCCGGGATAAGTACCCAGATCCGGGAGCGAGGGGGAATTCAATTTTTTAGATGTGGCCAATCCAAAACAGGTGGTCTGAAAAATAGATGAATTCAAAAACAAAATGTGGTTTGGGATAAGACAAGCGCGATGCAAAGCTTCTGTTCCCTGAACCTGCCATGGTTTAGTACCCCATACCGATTTAAGATCGATAGTAGCTTTCCATAGCTCATAGCCTCCGACAGCCAATTTGTCCATAAAGGACTTGGAATATAACAATTTGGTATGTGTCAACCTAACCTTAGAGGCGGTCTCAGCTGCCACCTTAAAATAAAAGGAGGTCGGACTAGACACACTAAAATCCGAAAAATATGTGAACTTGTTCACTAATGTGGCAGAACTGCCATAATAACGGGGCCGGACAGTGTTCCCATTGTGTGTAATTAACAAAATTACGACAGGTATTTGCTCTGTGTAGGAAATGTGTGCCATAATGTTGATAGCAAAATTGTTCACCATAATTTGCAGAATTTAAATACAAATCTTCAGCATCAAATGCAGCATAATATTTTAGATCAGAAAATAGTGCTTCTATTGCTTGTACATCCCAATCATCAGATCGGATATTCTGTTTAACTACATCACCCATAGAAACACGAAAGACATTAGGCACATTAATCACTTCAGTAGGTCCATGAATTTGAAATTTAACAGCATCCCCAGCGATCCCATCACGCACAGGCCAGGCAGTAATGTTCACAAAAGTCTGGTCCCTTTTCATAATGTGTGATGAGGAATGGGGGGCCAAAGTTCCACCAATTAACCAAATCACAGATCGCTCAGCCAGGTAGTGTCCATTGATAAGTTTAAAAAACACTACCACAAAGCCAATTGTCATGAACAAAAAAATACATATTAGCACCAGCCAGATGTAAGTCCATGGTGCCACCAAAAAATGTCTCTTGAACCAGGCAAAAAATATAGAAATTTTGGAAGGGGCAGTGGAAGTCATTGATTCAGTGTCAAAGGAAGAACGTGACTGGTTAATTGCTGTCGAATGTAAAAGAGGCAACGGGACACCGGCAGGATAAGCATACTCAGGATCATCAGGCAAACCACCAGCAGTAGGCGGCAGAGAAGGAGCAGTAACTGCATGCATCTCAACGGCAACCTCAGGCATGATGTTCGAGGGCGGCATCACAACAGAATTTCGCAGAATGGAAGGGCAAGAAACTGAAAGTGTCATACTATGGAGAATCGGCCACCCGCTGTAGCTTGACATTGTCAATCGAGATGTACCTGTTATCCTTGCGACCAGGAAGTGGAGGTAAAATAACTGTACGTGTACCCTGGACTCCAAGCACCGGGACCGGTGCACGATAAGAGGGGCCAAACTCCTTCTTGTTCTCCACCTTCTCACGGACCAGGTCACCAACTCGAGGTAGCCAGCCGACTACCGGAATCTGGAGCTCAGCTTCGGATGTAGAGGGTACGTGTTCCTTTGCTAGAGTGTCTCTGGCTTCTCGAAGATTCTGCAATACAGCACAGTGATCATCTAGGTCAAAAGGCGCGGCAGCCGCCGCCATGTCTAGACCCTCAAGGTCCGGGACAAACATTCATACTCCAAAGAGCATCATGTATGGGGTCCGCCCACCCAGAGACCTTCTAGGGAGATTATTAAGTGCACGTTGCACGTCATACAAGTGGGTTAGCCATCTTCGGCCTGTACCTAAAACCCTTGCTGTCAAAGATTGCTTTAGGTCACGTTTCATTCGCTCCACAACACTATTGCCCTCAGGCCGGTGTGGAGACGAAAATTTGACTTGGACCCCCAAACTTCTCATGGCTTCTTTGTATGCCCTAGAGGCAAACGCAGGGCCCTGGTCAGAATGAAGGGTACCACATGCAAAACTCCCAATAAAGACACGCAAATCCTTGATGACAGTCCGGGCATCAGCACTCCTTTGCGGCCACACCCACAGAAAACGTGTGCACGAATCCACTGCAACTAAGATGTACTTGTACGCAGTATCAGAGGAAAAAGGACCGCAGTGATCTAAATAAACACACGCAAGTGGTTGATTAGATATAAACAGCTGCGTTTGTGGTGGATGCGCGGCAGAGGAAGGTTTAATCTGCTGGCAAATGTCACATAAAAGGACATAAGCCCGCGCCTGTTTGTACAAACCATACCACCAGAAACGTTGCTGCAAAAGAGATACAGTAGCCGAAACGCCGGCATGCGCAGACGCAACACCTTCGTGGGCAGCTGAAATCAGAGATGGTCTGCAGTCCGCGTTGGGAATCAATCTGTCACCAACGTCGTTAATCCTCACTAACGGGACGTTATCAGGACTTAAGCGATAATGGTAGCGAGAAGGGAAACCTTTTGGAAAGCCTGTCCCTGTTTCGGACGCAGCAATAGCTGCCAAGATGTCATCATCAATCTTAGTTTTGGATCTTGTAACTGCTGCCACTAAATATGTCGCCACTGCGGTTTTTGCTGCCTAGTCAGCCAAACTGTTACCGACAGCATGGACACCAACCCGTTGGTGACCAAGGGTGTGAATTACATTCACGAGGGGCAAACGTTCATTAAGTTCTGCCACTCGAACCCAAAGCGTTTTATGCTTTACTGTGCTACCTTTAGAATCACGAAAGTCATTGTGACTCCAAAAATGTAGATTTTCGTTGTATGATTGAACACAATAGTACGAGTCACTCACTATAAGAGTAGTGACTCGAGGATCAGCAAACTCCAGTGCAAGCACCAGAGCCCTCAGTTCTGCTAACTGCGCGGTACAATCACCCAATGACTGCGTATGCACGACATCAGATTGGAACTCTTCGTTCACGAAAGTACCCACCGCAATTGCGCAGGCCGCTGAATAGGCGTGCTTTGATCCAGTAGCGGGTTGCGCAGACCCATCAGTGTAAATGACACAATGGTACTCCTCGAGCGGGCGCAAAGTCAGAGGAGCCGTATGAACAAATTCATACTCCAAGAACTCCTGTGTCTGTAATGCCGCGTCAAAGATATATGTGACGTCAGGCGAGGTCAAGGAGTTTTCCCATTGTATCCACCTTGGATGCAAAGCCTTAGAATTCGGTACACTGGCTTTGGTGACCGCCTCAAGGGCAGGGTACGGTGTTACCACCAGCATGTGCTTCCCCTGTGATAGCACTCGCTCTTTCAGGATCGCCATCTGAACTGCTGTCAGTACTTTTTCGACAGCGGAAAAGCGCAGCTCAGCCGAAGTGTACAGATGAGATTTGTACGCAATGGGGACGGTGTCGCCCTCATCGAACGTCAAGTAGGTGAAACCCACTGCACCCGGTACGATTCTAATGACCAGGTTAGTGTGGTTATCACGAGTTTGTAAGAATTTCGAAGCAAGAAGATCAGAGTGCAAAGATTGCAATGCAGCAGAATGCTCTGGCAGCCAGCAAGATTTGGTAAAAGTAGGTTGTACCAAGGCATAAAGCGACTTGATACGCTGGGCATAATCAGGAATGTAGGTACGACCGAAATTCAGAAAACCCAGCAAAGATTGTAATTTCTTCAGTGTTGTAGGAGCACTAAGGCGTGCGCATTTCTCAAGGAACTGCGGAGCCAAGCCTCGACCCTCATTATTGAGTTCGTACCCCAAGAACAACACTGTGAACTCGGCAATGTGGGACTTCGCAAAGTTGAATTTGTAACCGAAGTCAGCAAACATAGTAATTATGTTATCCACGCGAGCAAGGTGTGGAAGCAACTCGTCGTCCGTTAGGTAGATGTCATCTACATACGAATATGCTTCCGGGTCAACCATCTCCAAGAGAGAGACCACACGAGCAGCAAAGACCCCGGGTCTATTTTTATAGCCCATCGGGAGCCTTTTGAACTTCTTTTGTTTGCCACCCGAGGTAAACGCCGTCCACTCATAGCTATGAGGGGACAGATTATGGCTATAAAAGCCATTGGAGATGTCAAGTGTGGTTTTAAACCGTTTTCTCACGAGACTGTCGATGAGAGCCGAACTGTGAGTATTTTGTACCGCACATGTCCGGCAGTGCGAATTTAAATGCCGGTAATCCAAAACTAGGCGGTACGATCCGTCAGGCTTCGCCACAGTGAATAAAGGATTATTCATGGGTGACACACATGTTTCAATTACTCCCTGATATTCCAATTGTTCAAGGATAGACGCGCCGTGAGACCTAGCCTCGCGACGCATGGGATATTGGGGTTGTGGCTGGGGTTCTGACCGCAACGGAATCGTATGGTTGGGAGAAAATTTGTCCCAGCCCACCTGAGTACAATACAACGCAGGCGCGAGCACCTGCACCCACTCCCCGGCTAACCTGTTAGAATGTTCCAGTGGCACTGTGTGCCCAAAGGACGGGAGGATCACTACCTCCCCTCTAGGAGCATCTAAAACGAAAGCCGGGGGCCAATCCGCCTCCGCCAAAAGGATATCATAGGTGGAGGTTAGATTATCCCAAAATACCACTTTAATTTTACATTGTATGTCAGCCTCAATTATAAGCACAGTTTCAAACATCCGTTCAGGGGGAGATACGCGAGTATCAGCAGTTTCAACACTTACAAATGTATCAGTTGCTGTCGCCGCCAGATATGGACGCAGCGCTTGTCGTACTACTGTAACTTCCGCCGCGCTGTCTAGCAGCGTTAGTGCCCATGTCTGGTTCAGAAGCTGTGTCCGTACCGTCTGAGGCATATCTCGCAGTTAGAGCAGCAACTTTTTTCTTCTGGAACGGGGGTCTTTGACGTGCAGATTCGTCCTGCTTGCCTTTACCTTCAGTCTGACGGGGCTGCTCACGACCTTGAGAACCCCTTCCTTTCCCACGATCTCCGCCACCGGATTGAAAAGCCGATGTTTCCTGTGAAGAATGAGGAGAGCGTTGTTCAGGAACCTGAAATCTATCAGGTGACTTAATATTAGAACGATCGCGTTCAGTTTGTATCTGCACCGGCGACGCAGAACGAGACTTCCGTTTCTCTTGCTGCTTCCCCTGTTTTTTGGCTCGACAACTTTGTTTTGGAAAGTTGGGTTTTTCGTCTTTGGTAGACGATCTCACTTTAGGTTGCTGTACTACAGTAGGAATGATGACGGTGGGCTTCACACCCAAGGCGCTGCGACCCACCATTCTGTAGGCTTTCGCTATAATTTTAGCGAATTCCTTTGGCCTGTCGGCCGGATCCACAAGTGCCAACATATTGCCCACTTGGAATTGCATGGCATCTCCTTTGAGGTTGCCCATTACCATGGAACACACCACATCGAAGCTGTCGACAAGCCTCATTCCCAACTCAATGGCTGCCTCCGCACCATGATTGTCCTGGACCTTCTTGATGACAGAGGGTAGTACGGACATAGACGGAGTGCCATAGCACTTCGCATAGGTCGCAGCAAAGACCTTGCCCCAGTTGTCACAGTCGACAATATCCGGGACCAGGTCCTTTGGCAAAGTAATAGTGAGTATCCTGTGTTTATCCACAGGAGAAGTATGCGGAAACACGGCTTCTAATTGATCAAACTTTTCAGCAAGCCAGTAAGGAAATTCATCCTTATTTTGGGGGCGCTTGCCGACAACCGCATTAACCATAACTGGACTGATGACCACCGCGTGATGGTCAGTCGTGTGGCCCGCAACCACAGGTGCCCCCACCTGTACATTGCGAGACACGTACTGCACTAACGCCCTATGGACCGTAATCAGGGCAGTGTGTAGCACACGCAACTCCGCCACCGCCACAGTCATGTAGCGGGGATGGGGCGTATAACCGGCCAGCACCGGCCATGTGGCCCCTGCAATAGACAACGGGCCCATTCTCGCCGGTACTACCGCATGGGGAAGGGCGCCATTAAACCAAATTGTATGCTGCCGGGCAGTGAGAGGAATTTCAAGTGTCCGATAAGGGGCATAGGCTGCAGGCATAGCTGTGGCAGTGTATTCGTGGAACAAATTATCGTTCGCATCCACTGCAACGAACGTCACCCAAGAGTAAAACAACTCATATGGGAACACCGCATCAGCCCCTACCACAAAAATAACAGCCAACCCATCATCAGGAACCCCATAGACCCGTAAATGTGCGGTCAGGGGAACCCGACTATTTGCGGCAACGTTGACCGCCATCGGGACACACAGAAGAACAACAACAAGCTCTACAGTAGCACTGGGGTTCAGAAAAAGAAAACCTTTTTAATTATCAAGCTTGAAAGAACCTTCAGTCGAAACCTAGGTAGGTTAAGCCATCACTCCCGTTGTCCAGAAACCAGAGTGAGGGCGTTGTGGACTAATAAAAGCACTACTAAGGCGTTTCAGATCAAAAGACCAAACGTTAGGTGCGCCATGTTGCAGGGATTCTGCTTATGCACAGAACTATGCGCAGGAAACCAGAACCTCAGAGAATTGTGGTGTACCAGAAACTCCCCTCAGAACCAAGAACCCCTATCCTACTAGCTTAGTGTCCCATTCGTTATCCGAGATTTAGCTCGGCGGTCCCAATGTATAGACAACCCAGAACAAGCGACCTAGATACTCTCAGGAGTGGTTGGAATCCGAAATACCCGTTTGTATATATATATCAGTCCACAACAGAATAACAAAGACACGGTAAAGTTTAAAGAGTTTATTTTATAAACCTCACGTCCTAAGATGCAGTACTTTGGCTAACACAAGCAGACAAATGGTTAAGATCAGAACCATCAGCATTGTTACAATACCATAGAAAATGAAAGGAGCAATCATAATAATAATGACAGTGGAAAGCGACCACCCTCCTTTCTCTAGCAACTAATAGGTTATTATTAGACTAATAGAAGGTCTCTTAGGCTTGCATGGGGGACCTCATACCTTATAGATCAGCTTAGTGGAATCACATCACAAGATCAGCTAGGCTCTCTCCTGCAATAGCTCTTCGTTTCGAATGTAAGTGAAAAACATGCTGCTCTGCAATATTAAAGGACTCGTCTTTCAGGTATTGGCAGCTGTATGTATGTTATGGTTAAGAAGTGGTACGATTAACCTGAACACAACAACCTGCACCGTCTAGTGACCCAGACTCGTTCTTTACACGGTGTACAGACCAAGGTCACTGCTCACTGTTAAGGATGTTAAACAACAGACGGTTCTCATGTGAAGCAAAGTCGAGTCAGCAGTTCTCGAATGAATAACATGTAACAACAGTGTCGCGTGCAAAAGCAGCAAAAGCGGCAAGCTGGCTTTCTAACAGCCGACGAGGTTATACTAACTTAGCGTTGTACATAGGGAGTGGTTAATCCATACTACAATAGAGACACACAATTGAAACGATTCACTGACACAATGGGACTTTCCAACATCAGCCCGATGCCCGTACATACTCCTATTACTCTTGGGCACACAAGTGCTCTCCCGGTTAGATTATATGTTTGCTCCTGCAGGAAATATAAACAAGATAGAAAAGGCTGAATACCTACCCAGGGGCCTCTGACCACTCCTCACTGTGGCTCACCGTGGTATGGAAGACATGCAACATGGGCCAATCATGAAAATTGAACGCATGTGAGCTAAGAGTCAAAAAAGTGGCAAGAAAGATTAGTGCAGCCACAGAACTATATTTTAAAGAAAACACGGGGTCAGTAGATTCCACCATTACACTCTGGGAGACTGATAAGACCGTCCTCCGTGACAGAGCGCAAAATATAATAGAGCGAAAAAAGAGGCAGGAAGTAAAAGAAATAGCGGACATAGTCTCGCCTCCTTCAGCTAGAGGTTTTATTAGACACACCCCCTAACCCCAAACAATTATGCAAAATGAGGATCCTGCATGTAGAGTATCAGGCCTTGGCACAGAAGAAAACAAGAACCAAGCTCCAAGCCTCTCAGACGTCTTTACAACGCAGAAGACAAAGCTGGGAAACTGCTAGCCTGGCTGAGTAAGAAAGAGGCAGAAGCCCGATGGGTGACCGCTATAGATATAGAAGCTAACCACACATACACAACATTCAAGAGATTGCAAATGAATTTGCCCACTACTATACAGCATTTTATGAACCAGGGCCCCTAGCTAATACTCACCAAATAGAATCACATCTAGCAAAAGCCTCACTCCCAACCCTCCCGACAAAGGCAGTTCAGAAGTTAGAAGAGGAGATAACTCTGATGGAGATAGAGGAAGCTATAGGATACTTGAAAGCGGGGAAAGCTCCCGGACCAAACGGCATACTGGCAGAATTCTATATGAGGAATAGAAACATACTAAGCCCACACCTACTTAAACTATTTCTAGAAGCAAAAGAATATGCCATATTACCCCATCTCAGGAATGCTATTATAGCAGTCATACTTAAACCAATTAAACCGCAAACAGTCTGCAGCTCTTATCACTCTATCTCCCTACAGAATGTAGAGACAAAAATCCTAGCCATAGTTCTGGCAAATAGATTGGTACAAGTCATAACCACTTTAATTTATATGAACCAAACTGGCTTCATACATAAAAAGGTCAACCCGCTTCAACCTTCCTCGCATTAACAACTGGCTAGAGGCCACCCTAATCTGGGATACACCACGTGTAATAGTATCCCTAGATGCCGAAAAAACATTTGATGCCATTCTCTGGCCCTTCTTGAAACAGGTACTCGAGATATGGCTTTGGGCCCCACTACCGAGCCTGGATTGATTTACTATACACAATAATGTGCGCCAGAGCAGGTGTGAATGGAGCAATAGCAGATGAATTTCCTATTGGAGGGGCACAAGACAGGGATGCCTTCTATCTCCACTACTATTTGCGTTAACACTGGAACCACTTGCATGCATAGTACGTGCATATCTTGATATTGCAGGTTTCCGTGAGGAGTATATAACTAACAATAAGAAGATATCCTTTATGCTGATGACATCCTCTTATACTTTACGAACACATGGCAAACTCTTCCCTGCATATTTGAAACCTTTGAGACATCTGGGACCCACACAGGCTACAGGATAAGCTGGGAGAAATCTAGTGTATACATGGCAGGATACGAGGTAGATCAGGAAGACATCCCAGGAAACCTGAAAAACACTTGATGCTGTTTTAGAAACTTGTGCATGTATATAACCCTGTACAGAGAAAGCGGCATGCAGCATAACATATACAGGGTGATGGCAGACTTCCAGAATGACATAGACAGAAGGAAAGCACTCCCACTGAGACTCCTAGGCAGAGCAGCCATGTACAAGATGATAATACTAACAAAACGTATATACATACTCCAAAACACATATCAGAAAGTGCTGGATGAGGTATTCAACTAGATAGAAGGAGCGGTCCGAGAGTTCCTCTGGGAGGGTACAGTTCAGAGAGAAGCGCCTCGTACACTGCAAAGTAATCAATACAACTGAGGTATTTCCCTTGCTAGCATCGAAGCCTACTACCGGGCGGCGCACCTCTTTATCATTAATGACTGGGAGCATGCCCCAAATAACCACCCCACATACGCATGCATTAGAAAGAACCCAATTTAGTTCCCAATCCCACACTCACTACCTCTATGGGGGGAAAGGACACCAAAAGACTACACACGTGGTGATAGAGGCCTGGAAAAAAGCAGAAAAAGAAATGCTCTGGATTAATTGGGTGACACATGAGACCCCACTATGGTGAGAACATGGCTAATGGAATTTGCAAAGCTGCAAGGTTTCAAACACTGGGACATACTGGGGATTTTGAAAGTAGGCGACGTACTGGAAGGAAGGGCCCTAGCTTTGTTAAACTTCCTACAGAAAGAAATTGAACTATCTCAAACACAATACTACAAATACTGACGAGTAACTAATGCCTGGAAATCACAGCAGATCAAAATTGAGACATTGCCTGAATATTCACTGTTAGTGGGAAGACTACTCAGGGGAGAAACAGATGAAAAGGCAATCTCTTGGACATATAGCACACTGATCAACCAGACACATTGGTAAACTGAGGGCAAAATGGGAGGGAGAACTAAGGACCCATGAGGCTTTAAATTGGGAGGCAGCATGGATGCACCCCAAAGCATGCCTTTGACTGATACAATTTACAAACCAGCATAGGACATACTATGACATGATCCGGCTGCATACATTTTGGAGGTCAGCTACGCCTTCGATGCCACACGGAAATGGAAACATACCTCCATATATTATGGCAATGTAGAAAAATCACCACATACTGGACCTCCCTCACCCAAGAGCTTAAACGCATGCTAGAGGCACCAATACCAATGGCCCCCAAATACCTACTACTGGGAATACCCACAGAACTAGATCTACCCAGAACCAAGCTACTCTTTGCGAACCTGGGAACAATGTTGAGGAAAAGGAACTTAGCGAATCACTGGGGGGCCTCAACTCCACCCATGTCGCAGGAATGAAAAATGGGGATGGATCTATATATGACAGCAGAAAAAGTAACATACAAGGCACAAGGATGTCCAGGGAAATTTGATAAAATATGAGGCCCATGGCAGAAATACTATGGAATTACGACTACGGGGGTGATTCTCAACCTCAAAATAATACAAGTTGACGACACCAGGGGGAACACAAGACACCCATTGACAAGCAGATCGCCTGTACCAATGAATGTATTTGGACATGTTTGTACCAACTTATAATGAGATGTCACATATACATAATACTGATGCACTTCAGCAGATTGCACCTTCAGCTACGTCTGTGTGAGTTATACAATGGTTGTATGAGAGAAACTAATAAAATACATTTAAAAAAAAAGAAATTAAAAAGATTAAACATTCAAAAAATTACTTTTACTGATCATGTGGGGAAAGTTTATAAGGTCCGGGGGTCATTGTTTTTCATCTAAAAATGTTGTTTTTGGACTATACAAAAAATGATTCAAAATACCAATTATGTCTCTCCTCATGTTGAATAACCACTTTTTAAGGTCTAACAGGGACAAAAATTGCCATTTTCATAGCATTTTCCTCCTACTCAGAAGCATCTATTTTGCCTGATAGACTTTTCCTCCTACTCAGAAGCGTCTATTTTGCCTGATTTAGAGCATGAAATGACTCTAAACACACCTAAAAGTGATGATTCACACCTGACAGTTATTTACAGTCAAAAGAATAAACATTCATAAACTCACCATTTGGAAAAACTTCCACAGGTCCTAGATCGTCGTTTTTCATCAGAAAATGGATTTTTTGGACTGTACAAATGAATATAAAAAATGTTAATTGTATTGCTCCTCAAGTTGAATAACCATTTTTTACGGCCTCGCAGTGACCAAAATTGCCATTTTCATAGTCTTTTCCTTCTATTAATAAGCTTCTATTTTGCCTGATTTTGAGCATGAAAATAACTCCGAACACACACATTTTTATTCTGAAAGTGATGATTCACACCTGACAGTTATTTTCAGTCAAAAGATTAAAGATTCAAAAAATCACCATTACTGACCATTTGGAGCAAATTCTAGAGGTCAGGGGTCATTGTTTTTCATCAGAAACTGGATTTTTTGGAGTGTACAGAAAATTATTCAAAATGTCAATTGGATCGCTCCTCATGTTGAATAACCACTTTTTAAGGACACACAGTGACCAAAATTGCAATCTTTATAGACTTTTCCACCTACTCAGAAGCTTCTATTTTGCCTGATTTCGAGCATAAAACCCACTCTAAACATACTTATTTAATTCCAAAAGTGATGGCTCACATCTGACAGTCATTTACAGTCAAAAGATTAAACATTCAAAAAAATCACCATTACTGACCATTTGGAGAAAGTTTCACAGGTACGGGGTCAAAGTTTTTCCTCAGGGGATTTTTTGGAATGTACAAAAAAAGATTCAAAATGTCAATTGTATCACTCCTCATGTTGAATAACCACTTTTTAAGGACACACAGTGATCAAAATTTAATTTTTTATAGACTTTTCCTCCTATTCAGAAGCCTCCAATTTCCCTGATTTTGAGCATGAAAATGACTCTAAACACACGTATTTTAATTCCAAACATGATGATTCACATATGACCATCATTTACAGTCCAAAGATTAAACATTAAAAAAAATCACCATACTGACCATTTGGAGCAAATTCCAAGGGTCAGGAGTCATCGTTTTTCATCAAAACTAGATTTTTTGGTATGTACAAAAAATTATTCAAAATGTCAATTATATCGCTCCTCATGTTGAATAACCACTTTTTAAGGACACACAGTGACCAAAATTGCCATTTTTATAGACTTTTTCACCTACTCAGAAGTCATTTACAGTCAAAAGATTAAACATTAAAAAAATCACCGTTACTGACCACTTGAAGCAAATTACTCAGGTCCATGGTCATCGTTTTTCTTCAGAAACTGGATTTTTTGGACTGTGTAAAAAATTATTCGAATTATCAATTGACTCGCTCCTCAAATTGAATAACCACTTTTTAAGGCCTCCCAGTGACCAAAATTTCCATTTTTAAAGACTTTTCCTCCTGGTCAGAAGATTTTAATTTGCCTGATTTTGAGCATGAAAATGACTTTAAATACACTTATTTTAATTCCGTATGTGATGAATCACACATGACAGTCATTTACAGTCAAAAAACGTAAATATTTTTTAAAAATCACTGTTTTTTTCATCCTACTCCGAAGCATCTATTTTGTCCAATTTCGGGAAGGAAAATGACTCTAAACACACTTCCAAAAGTGACAATTCTCATCCAACAGTCATTTACAGTCAAAAGATTGAACATTCAAAAATCACCATTATTGACCATCTGGAGAAAGTCTGACAGGTCCGGGGTCATTGTTTTAATTCAGAAGATTGATTTTCTGGACTCTTCAAAAAATGATTCAAAATGTCAATTGGATCTTGCCTCATGATGAAAAACCACTTTTTAAAGCCTCACAGTGACCAAAATTCCCATTTTTACAGACTTTTCCTCCTACTCAGAAGCTTCTATTTTCACAAATTTCAGGCAGCACAATGACTCTAACACACTTATTTTAGTTCCAAAATTGATAATTCACATGAGATAGTTATTTACAGTCAAAAGATTAAACATTAAAGTTTCGCCATTACTGACCATCTGGAGAAAGTTCGACAGATCTGGGGTCATCGTTTTTCATTGGAAAACGGATTTTTTGGACTCTACAAAAAAGGATTCAAAATGTCAATTGGATCGTTCCTCATGTTGAATAACCACTTTTTAAAGCCTCACAGTGACCAAAATTGCCATTTTTACAAACTTTCCTCCAACATAGAAGCTTCTATTTTCACTGATTTTGGGCAGGAAAATGGCTCTAAACACACTTATTCTAATTCCAATATTGATACTTCGCATGCAGTAGTTATTTACAGTCAAAAGATTAAACATTAAAAAATCAACATTCCTGACCATCTGGAGAAAGTGCGACAGGCCGGGGTCATCGTTTTTCATCAGAAAATTGATTTTTTGGACTCTCCAAAAAATGAATCAAAATGTCAATTGGATCGTTCCTCATGTTGAATAACCACTTTTTGAAGGCTCACAGTGACCAAAATTGCCATTGTTACAAACTTTTCTCCAACTCAGAAGCTTCTATTTTCCCTGATTTCGGACAGGAAAATGGCTCTAAACACACTTATTCTAATTCCAAAATTGATACTTCCACTGCGATAGTTATTTACAGTCAAAAGATTAAACAGTAAAAAATCAACATTCCTGACCATCTGGAGAAAGTTCGACATGCCGGGGTCATTGTTTTTCATCAGAAAATTGACTTTTTGGACTCTACAAAAAATGATTCAAAATGTCAATTGGATCGTGCCTCATGTTGAATAACCACTTTTTAAAGCCTCACAGTGACCAAAATGGCCATTTTTACAGACTTTTCCTCTTACTCAGAAACTTCTATTTTCACTGATTTCGGGCAGGAAAACGACTCTAAACACACTTATTTTAGTTCCAAAAGTGATAATTCACATGCAATTGTTATTTACAGTCAAAAGATTAAACATTAACATTTCACCATTTGTGACCATCTGGAGAAAGTTTGAGAGGTCCGGGGTCATCATTTTTAATCAGAAAATTTATATTTTGGACTCTACAAAAAATGATTTAAATTGTCAATTGGATCGTGCCTCATTTTGAATAACCACTTTTTAAAGCCTCACAGTGACTAACACTGTTATTTTGACAAACTTTTGTTCCTACTCAGAATCTTTTATTCTCTCTGATTTTGGGCAGGAAAATTACTCTAAACACACCTATTTTAGTTCCAAAAGTGATTATTCACATGAAAGAGTTATTTACAGTCAAAAGATTAAACATTAAAATGTCACAAATTCTGACCATCTGGAGAAAGTTCTACAGGGTCGGGGTCATCGTTTTTCATCGGAAAATTGATTTTTTGGACTCTACAAAAAATTATTTAAAATATTAATTGGATCGTGCCTCATTTTGAATAACCACTTTTTAATGCTTCACTGTGACCAAAATTGCCGTTTTTTTACGGACTTTTCCTCCTACTCAGAAGCTTCTATTTTCAATGATTTCAGGCAGGAAAATGACTCTAAACACACCAATTTTAGTTCCAAAAGTGATTATTCACATGCATTATTTATTTACAGTCAAAAGATTAAAAATTTAAATTTCAACATTACTGACCATCTGGAGAAAGTTCGAAAGGTCCAGTGTCGTCATTTTTCATCAGAAAATTGATCTTTTGGACTCTACAAAAAATTATTCAAAATGTCAATTGGATCATGCCTCAGGTTGAATAACCACTTTTTAAAGCCTCACAATGACTATAATTGCCATTTTACAGACATTTCCTCCTACTCAGAAGCTTCTATTTTCACTGATTTTGGGTAGGGAAATTACTAGAAACACACTGATTTTAGTTCAAAAAGTGATAATTAACATGCAATAGTTAGTTGCAGTCAAAAAATAAAATATAAAAGAAATCAATATTACTGACCATATGGAAAAAGGGCGACAGGCCATTGTTTTTCATCAGAAAATTGTCAATTGGATCGCGCATCATGTTGAATAACCACTTTTAAAGCCTCAAAGTGACCAAAATTCCCATTTTGACATACTTTTCCTCGTAATCAGAAGCTTCTATTTTCACTGTTTTCGGGCATGAAAATGACTCTAAACACACTTATTTTAGTTCCAAAAGTGATAATTCACATGCAATTGTTTTTTACAGTCAAAAGATTAAAAATTCAAATTTCACCATTCCTGACCATCTGGAGAAAGTTCGACAGGCCATCGTTTTTCATCAGAAAATGGATTTTTTGGACTCTACAAAAAATGATTCAAAATGTCAATTGGATCGTGCCTCATGCTGAATAGCCACTTTTTAAAGCCTTAGAGTGACCAAAATTCCTGTTTTTAAAGACTTTTCCTCCTACTCATAAGCTTCTATTTTGACAGATTTCAGGCAGGAAAATGACTCTAAACACACGTATTTTTTAGTTCCAAAAGTGATAATTAACATGCAATAGTTATTTACAGTCAAAAGATTAAACAAAAAAAATTCAACATTACTGACTATCTGCAAAAAGGGCGACAGGTCCGGTTTCATCGTTTTTCATCAGAAATTTGATTTTTTGGACTCTACAAAAAATGATTCAAAATATTAATTGGACCGTGCCTTGTGTTGAATAACCACTTTTTAAAGCCTCAGAGTGACCAAAATTGCCATTTTTACAGACTTTTCCTCCTACTCATGAGCTTCTATTTTCATTGATTTCGGGCAGGAAAATGACTCTAAACATGCTTATTTTAGTTCCAAAATTGATAATTAACATGCAATAGTTATTTACAGTCATTACATTAAACATTAAAAAATAAACATTCCTGACCATCTGGAGAAAGTTCGACAGGTCACGGATGATCATTCTTCATCAGAAAATTGATTTTTTGGATCTACAAAAAATTATTCAAAATGTCAATTGGATCTTGCCTCATGGTGAATAACCACTTTTTAAAGGCATACACTGTCCAAAATTGACATTTTTACAGACTTCTCCTATACAGAAGCCTCTATTTTCAGTGATTTCGGGCAGGAAAATGACTCTAAACACACTTATTTTAGTTCCAAAAGTGATAATTCACTTGCAATAGTTATTTATAGTCAAAAGATTAAACATTAAAAAATCAGCATTCCTGACCCTCTGTAGACAGTTCGACAGGTCATCGTTTTTTATCAGAAAATTGATTTTTTGGACTCCACAAAAAATGATTCAAAATGTCAATTGGATCGTGCTTCATGTTGAAAAACTACTTTTTAAAGCCTCACATTCACCAAAAATTAGAATTTTTACAGACTTTTCCTACAACACAGAAGCTTCTATTTTCACTGATTTTAGTCAGGAAGATCACATTAAACACGCTTATTTTAGTTCCAAAAGTGATAATTCACATGAAATAGTTATTTACAATCAAGAGATTAAACATTACGTTTTAGCCATTACTGACCATCTGGAGAAAGTTTGACAGGTTTGGGGTCATCGATTTTCATCAGAAAATAGATTTTTTGGACTCTACAAAAAATGATTCAAAATGTCAACTGGATCGTGCCTCATGTTGAATAACCACTTTTTAAAGCCTCACATTGACAACAATTACAATTTTTACATACTTTTCCTGCTACTCAGAAGTTTCTATTTACTATGATTTCAGGCAGGAAAATGACTCTAAACACACTTATTTTAGTTCCAAAAGTGATAATTCACATGAAATAGTCATTTACAGTCAAAAGATTAAATATAAAAGAAATCAACATTACTGACCATCTGGAAAAAGGTCGACAGGTCCGGGGGGTCATCAATTTTCATCAGAAAATTGATTTTTTGGACTCTACAAAAAATTATTCAAAATGTCAATTGAATCGTGCCTCATGTTGAATAACCACTTTTTAAAGCCTCACATTGACAACAATTACAATTTTTACATACTTTTCCTGCTACTCAGAAGTTTCTATTTACTATGATTTCAGGCAGGAAAATGACTCTAAACACACTTATTTTAGTTCCAAAAGTGATAATTCACATGAAATAGTCATTTACAGTCAAAAGATTAAATATAAAAGAAATCAACATTACTGACCATCTGGAAAAAGGTCGACAGGTCCGGGGGGTCATCAATTTTCATCAGAAAATTGATTTTTTGGACTAATCAAAAAATTATTCAAAATGTCAATTGAATTGTGCCTCATGTTGAATAACCACTTTTTAAAGCCTCACAGTGACCAAAATTGCCATTTTTACAGACTTTTCCTCCTACTCAGAAGCTTCTATTTTCACAGATTTTGGGAAGGAAAATGACTCTAAACACACTTATTTCAGTTCCAAAAGTGATAATTCACATGCAATAGTTATTTACAGTCAAAGGATTAAACATTAAAATTACATATTACTGACCATCTATAGAAAGTTCGTTAGCTCCGGGGTCATCGTTTTTCATCAGAAATGTTGTTTTTTGGACTCAACAAAAATGATTCAAAATGTCAATAAGATTGTGCCTCATGTTAAATAACCACTTTTTAATGCCTCACAGTGACCAAAATTGCCATTTTTACAGACTTTCCCTCCTACTAAGAAGCTTCTATTTTCACCGATTTCGGGCAGGAAAATGACTCTAAACATGCTTATTTTAGTTCCAAGAGTGATAATTAACATGCAATAGTTATTTACAGTCAAAAGATTAAACATAAAAATTTCACCATTATTGACCACCTGGAGAAAGTTCGAGAGGTCCGGGGTCATCATTTTTCATCAGAAAATGGATCTTTTGGACTCTACAGAAAATGGTTTAAATTGTCAATTGGATCATGCCTCATTTTGAATAACCACTTCTTAAAGCCTCACAGTGACTAACACTGCCATTTTGACAAACTTTTGTTCCTACTCAGAATCTTTTATTTTCAATCAATCAATCAATCAGGGTAGTTGTAAAGTGCGCTACATACCCGTGAGGGTCTCAAGGTGCTGAGGGGTGGGGGGGTGGGGGGGCGGGTGCCGCTACTGCTCGAAGAGCCAGGTCTTGAGGAGTCATCTGAATGCGAGTAGGTCTTGAGTCTGTCATAGGTGAGTTGGGAGGGTGTTCCAGGTTTTGGCGGTGAGGTAAGAGAAGGATCTGCTGCTGGCGGTCATACGTTGGATGCGGGGGACCTCTGCGAGAGCGAGGCTGGCGGAGCGGAGCTGACGGGTGTAGAAGCTGAGTCTGCTGTTCAGGTAGGCTGGTCTGGCGTTGTGGAGTGCTTTGTGTGCGTGGGTGAGGAGTTTGAAGGTGATCCTCTTGTTGATGGGGAGCCAGTGCAGGTCTCTCAGGAGGGGGGTGATGTGGCTGCGGCGGGGGGCGTTGACGATCAGTCGGGCAGAGGCGTTTTGGATGCGTTGTAGCCACCGTTGGTGTTTGGCTGGGATTCCCGCGTAGAGTGCGTTGCCGTAGTCCAGTCTGCTGCTGACGAGGGCCTGTGTTACTGTTCTTCTTGTTTCAGTTGGGATCCATTTGTAGATCCGGCGGAGCAAGCGTAGGGTGTTGTAGCAGGAGGAGGAGATGGCGTTGACTTGCTTGGACATGGAGAGGGAGGAGTCGAGGATGAATCCTAGGTTGCGTGCGTGGTCGGATGGTGTCAGTGCTGTCCCTAGAGCGGTCGGCCACCAGGAGTCATCCCAGGCTGAGGGGGTGGGTCCGAGGATGAGGACCACCGTCTTGTCCGAGTTCAGTTTCAGACGGCTGCTCCTCATCCAGTCGGCGATGGCCTTCATGCCCTCGTGAATGTTGGTTTTGGCGGTGTGGGGGTCCTTGGTGAGGGAGAGGATGAGCTGGGTGTCGTCGGCGTAGGAGACGATGTTGAGGTTGTGGTGGCGGGCCACTTGTGCGAGGGGGCCATGTAGATGTTGAACAGCGTCGGGCTGAGGGACGAGCCCTGGGGGACGCCGCAGATGATGTCGGTGGCTTCTGACCGGAAAGGTGGGAGGCAGACGCTCTGGGTTCTGCCGGAGAGGAAGGACGTGGTCCAGTCAAGGGCCTTCTCTTGGGTTCCGGCTTCTTGGAGGCGTGTCTTTAGGGTGCGGTGGCAGACTGTGTCGAATGCAGCTGACAGGTCCAGTAGGATGAGGGCTGATGTTTCGCCGTTGTCTAGTTGGCGTTTGATGTCGTCTGTGGCGGCGATGAGGGCTGTCTCGGTGCTGTGGTTTCGTCTGAATCCGGATTGGGACGGGTCCAGGATGTTGTTGTCTTCGAGGTGGCGGGTCAGTTGAATGTTGGCAATTTTCTCGATGACCTTTGCCGGGAACGGGAGCAGGGAGATGGGTCGGAAGTTCTTGAGGTCCTTGGGTCCACCTTGGCTTTTTTGAGGAGGGCGTTGATTTCGGCGTGCTTTCAGCTTTCCGGAAATATCGTTTTTTCGAAGGAGATGTTGATGACCTTCCGTAGTTGGGGTGCGATTATCACTTTTGGAACTAAAATAAGTGTGTTTAGAGTCATTTTCCTTCCCGAAATCAATGAAAACAGAAGCTTCTGAGTAGGAGGAAAAGTCTGTAAAAATGGTAATTTTGGTCACAGTGAGGCTTTAAAAAGTGGTTATTCGACATGAGGCCCGATCCAATTGACATCCTGGACCCGTCCCAATCCGAATTCAGACGAAACCACAGCACCGAGACAGCCCTCATTGCCGCCACAGACGACCTCAGACGCCAACTAGACAACGGCGAAACATCAGCCCTCATCCTCCTGGACCTGTCAGCCGCATTCGACACAGTCTGCCACCGCAACCTAAAGACACGCCTCCAAGAAGCCGGAACCCAAGAGAAGGCCCTTGACTGGACCACGTCCTTCCTCTCCGGCAGAACCCAGAGCGTCTGCCTCCCACCTTTCCGGTCAGAAGCCACCGACATCATCTGCGGCGTCCCCCAGGGCTCGTCCCTCAGCCCGACGCTGTTCAACATCTACATGGCCCCCCTCGCACAAGTGGCCCGCCACCACAACCTCAACATCATCTCCTACGCTGATGACACCCAGCTCATCCTCTCCCTCACCAAGGACCCCCACACCACCAAAACCAACATTCAAGAGGGCATGAAGGCCATTGCCAACTGGATGAGGAGCAGCCGTCTGAAACTGAACTCGGACAAGACGGAGGTCCTCATCCTCAGGCCCACCCCCTCAGCCTGGGACGACTCCTGGTGGCCCACCGCTCTAGGGACAGCACCGACACCAACCGACCACGCACACAACCTAGGATTCATCCTCGACTCCTCCCTCTCCATGTCCAAGCAAGTCAACGCCATCTCCTCCTCCTGCTACAACACCCTACGCTTGCTCTGCCGGATCTATAAATGGATCCGACCGAAACAAGAAGAACAGTGACACAGGCCCTCATCAGCAGCAGACTGGATTACGGCAACGCACTCTACGTGGGAATCATAGTCAAACACCAACGGCGGCTACAACGCATCCAAAACGCCTCCGCCCAACTGATCGTCAATGCCCCCTGCTGCAGCCACATCACCCCCTCCTGAGAGACCTGCACTGGCTCCCCATCAACAAGAGGATCACCTTCAAGCTCCTCACCCACGCACACAAAGCACTCCACAACGCCGGACCAGCCTACCTCAACAGCAGACTCAGCTTCTACACCCCCACCCGCCAGCTCCGCTCTGCCAGCTTCGCCCTCGCAGAGGTCCCCCGCATCCAACGTAGGACCGCCGGTGGCAGATCCTTCTCTTACCTCACCGCCAAAACCTAGAACACCCTCCCAACTCACCTACGACAGACCCAAGACCTACTCGCCTTCAGAAGACTCCTCAAGACCTGGCTCTGCGAGCAGTAGCGGCACCCGCCCCCCCCCACCCCTCAGCGCCTTGAGACCCTCACGGGTATGTAACGCGCTTTACAAGTACCCTGATTGATTGATTGATTGATTTACAGTCAAAAAATTTAACATTAAAAAATTACCATTTCTGACCATCTGGAGAAATTTCGACAGGTCACGGATCATCGTTTTTCATTAGAAAATTGATTTTTTGGACTGTAGAAAAATTGATTCAAAATGTCATTTGGATTGTGCCTCATGTTGAATAACTACTTTTTAAAGACTCAATGTGACCAAAATTGCCATTTTAACAGACTTTTTCTCCTACTCAGAAGCTTCTATTTCGACCAATTTCAGGCATTAAAATGACTCTAAACACACTTATTTTACTTCCAAAAGTGATAATTCACATGCAATAGTCATTTACAGTCAAAAAACTTAAACATTAAAAAACTTACCATTTCTGACCATCTGGAGAAATTTCGACAGGACAGGGATCATCGTTTTTCGTCAGAAAATTGATTTTTTGGACTGTAGAAAAATTGATTCAAAATGTCAATTGCATTGTGCCTCATGGTGAATAACTCCTTTTGAAAGCCTCAATGTCACCAAAATTGCCATTTTACAGACTTTATCTCCTACTCAGAAGCATCTATTTCGACCAATTTCAGGCGTTAAAATGACTCTAAAAACAGTTATTTTAGTTCCAAAAGTGATATTTCAAATGCAATAATCATTTACAGTCAAAAAATTGAACATAAAAAAATGTCCATTTCTGACCATCTGGAGAAATTTCGACAGGTCACGGATCATGATTTTTCATTAGAAAATTGATTTGTTGGACTGTAGAAAAATTGATTCAAAATGTCATCTAGATTGTGCCTCATGTTGAATAACTACTTTTTAAAGACTCAATGTGACCAAAATTGCCATTTTTACAGACTTTTTCTCCTACGCAGAAGCTTCTATTTCGACCAATTTCAGGCATTAAAATGACTCTAAACACACTTATTTTAGTTCCAAAAGTGATAATTCACATGCAATAGTCATTTACAGTAAAAAACACTATACATTAAAAAATTACCATTTCTGACCATCTGGAGAAATTTCGACAGGTCACGGATCATCGTTTTTCATTAGAAAATTGATTTTTTGGACTGTAGAAAAAGTGATTCAAAATGTCATTTGGATTTGCCTTATGTTGAATAAATACTTTTTAAAGCCTCAATGTGACCAAAATTGCCATTTTTACAGACTTTTACTCCTACTCAGAAGCATCTATTTCGACCAATTTCAGGCATTAAAATGACGCTAAACAGACTTATTTTAGTTCCAAAAGTGATAATTCACATGCAATAGTCATTTACAGTCAAAAAATTAAAAATTAAAAAATTACCATTTCTGACCATCTGGAGAAAGTTCGACAGGTCACGGGTCATCATTTTTCATAAGAAAATAGATTTTTTGGACTGTAGAAAAATTGATTCAAAATGTCATTTAGATTGTGCCACATGTTGAATAACTACTTTTTAAAGACTCAATGTGACCAAAATTGCCATTTTTACAGACTTTTTCTCCTACTCAGAAGCTTCTATTTCGACCAATTTCAGGCATTAAAATGACTCTAAACACACGTAATTTAGTTCCAAAAGTGATAATTCACATGCAATAGTCATTTACAGTCAAAAAATTAAACATTAAAAAACTTACCATTTCTGACCATCTGGAGAAATTTCGACAGGTCACGAATCATCGTTTTTCATCAGAAAATTGATTTTTTGGACTGTAGAAAAATTGATTCAAAATGTCATTTGGATTGTGCCTCATGTTGAATAAGTACTTTTTAAAAACTAAATATGACCAAAATTGCCATTTTTACAGACTTTTTCTCCGACTCAGAAGCTACTATTTCGACCAATTTCAGACATTAAAAGGACTTTAAACACACTTATTTTAGTTCCAAAAGTGATAATTCACATGCAATAGTCATTTACAGTCAAAAAATTCAAAATTAAAAAATTACCATTTCTGACCATCTGGAGAAATTTCGACAGGTCACGGATCATTGTTTTTCATCAGAAAATTTATTTTTTGGACTGTAAAAAAACTTACCATTTCTGACCATCTGGAGAAATTTCGACAGGTCACGGATCATCGTTTTTCATTAGAAAATTGATTTTTTTGGACTGTAGAAAAATTGATTCAAAATGTCATTTGGATTGTGCCTTATGTTCAATAACTACTTTTTAAAACCTCAATGTGACCAAAATTTCCATTTTTACAGACTTTTTCTCCTACTCAGAAGCTTCTATTTTGACCAATTTCAGGCATTAAAATGACTCTAAACACACTTATTTCACTTCCAAAAGTGATAATTCACATGCAATAGTCATCTACAGTCAAAAAATGTAAACATCAACAACTTACCATTTCTGACCATCTGGAGAAATTTCGACAGGTCACGGATCATCGTTTTTCATTAGAAAATTGATTTGTTGGACTGTAGAAAAATTGATTCAAAATGTCATCTAGATTGTGCCTCATGTTGAATAACTACTTTTTAAAGACTCAATGTGACCAAAATTGCCATTTTTACAGACTTTTTCTCCTACGCAGAAGCTTCTATTTCGACCAATTTCAGGCATTAAAATGACTCTAAACACACTTATTTTACTTCCAAAAGTGATAATTCACATGCAATAGTCATCTACAGTCAAAAAATGTAAACATCAACAACTTACCATTTCTGACCATCTGGAGAAATTTCGACAGGTCACGGATCATCGTTTTTCATCAGAAAATAGATTTTTTGGACTGTAGAAAAGTTGATTCAAAATGTCATTTGGATTGTGCCTTATGTTCAATAACTACTTTTTAAAACCTCAATGTGACCAAAATTTCCATTTTTACAGACTTTTTCTCCTACTCAGAAGCTTCTTTTTTGACCAATTTCAGGTATTAAAATGACGCTAAACACAGTTATTTTAGTTCCAAAAATGATAATTCACATGCAATAGTTATTTACAGTCAAAAAATTAAAAAAATACAAATTACCATTTCTGACCATCTGGAGAAAGTTTGCACGAGTCATCGTTTTTCATCAGAAAATTGATTTTTTGGACTGTAGAAAATTGATGATTCAAAATATCATTTGGATTGTGCTCATGTTGAATAACTGCTTATTAAAGCCTCAATGTGACCAAAAATGCAATTTTTACAGACTTTTTCTCCTACGCAGAAGCTTCTATTTCGACCAATTTCAGGCATTAAAATGACTCTAAACACACTTATTTTAGTTCCAAAAGTGATAATTCACATGCAATAGTCATTTACAGTAAAAAACACTATACATTAAAAAATTACCATTTCTGACCATCTGGAGAAATTTCGACAGGTCACGGATCATCGTTTTTCATTAGAAAATTGATTTTTTGGACTGCAGAAAAATTGATTCAAAATGTCATTTGGATTTGCCTTATGTTGAATAAATACTTTTTAAAGCCTCAATGTGACCAAAATTGCCCTTTTTACAGACTTTTACTCCTACTCAGAAGCATCTATTTCAACCAATTTCAGGCATTAAAATGACGCTAAACAGACTTATTTTAGTTCCAAAAGTGATAATTCACATGCAATAGTCATTTACAGTCAAAAAATTAAAAATTAAAAAATTACCATTTCTGACCATCTGGAGAAAGTTCGACAGGTCACGGGTCATCATTTTTCATCAGAAAATAGATTTTATGGACTGTAGAAAAATTGATTCAAAATGTCATTTAGATTGTGCCACATGTTGAATAACTACTTTTTAAAGACTCAATGTGACCAAAATTGCCATTTTTACAGACTTTTTCTCCTACTCAGAAGCTTCTATTTTGACCAATTTCAGGCATTAAAATGACTCTAAACACACGTAATTTAGTTCCAAAAGTGATAATTCACATGCAATAGTCATTTACAGTCAAAAAATTAAACATTAAAAAACTTACCATTTCTGACCATCTGGAGAAATTTCGACAGGTCACGGATCATCGTTTTTCATCAGAAAATTGATTTTTTGGACTGTAGAAAAATTGATTCAAAATGTCATTTGGATTGTGCCTCATGTTGAATAACTACTTTTTAAAGACTCAATGTGACCAAAATTGCCATTTTTACAGACTTTTTCTCCTACTCAGAAGCTTCTATTTTGACCAATTTCAGGCATTAAAATGACTTTAAACACACTTATTTTACTTCCAAAAGTGATAATTCACATGCAATAGTCATCTACAGTCAAAAAATGTAAACATCAACAACTTACCAATTCTGACCATCTGGAGAAATTTCGACAGGTCACGGATCATCGTTTTTCATCAGAAAATAGATTTTTTGGACTGTGGAAAAGTTGATTCAAAATGTCATTTGGATTGTGCCTTATGTTCAATAACTACTTTTTAAAACCTCAATGTGACCAAAATTTCCATTTTTACAGACTTTTTCTCCTACTCAGAAGCTTCTTTTTTGACCAATTTCAGGCATTAAAATGACGCTAAACACAGTTATTTTAGTTCCAAAAATGATAATTCACATGCAATAGTTATTTACAGTCAAAAAATAAAAAAATTACAAATTACCATTTCTGACCATCTGGAGAAAGTTTGCACGGGTCATCGTTTTTCATCAGAAAATTGATTTTTTGGACTGTAGAAAATTGATGATTCAAAATATCATTTGGATTGTGCTCATGTTGAATAACTGCTTATTAAAGCCTCAATGAGACCAAAAATGCAATTTTTACCGATTTTTGCTCCTACTCAGAAACTTTTATTTTGACCAATTTCAGGCATTAAAATGACTCTAAACACACTTATTTTAGTTCCAAAAGTGATAATTCACATGCAAAAGTCAGAGTCAAAAAATTAAAAATTAAAAAATTACCATTTCTGACCATCTGGAGAAATTTCGTCAGGTTACGGGTCATCATTTTTCATCAGAAAATGGATTTTTTGGACTGTAGAAAAATTGATTCAAAATGTCATTTGGATTGTGCCTCGTGTTGAGTAACTACCTTTTAAAGCCTCAATGTGACCAAAATTGCCATTTTTATAGACTTTTTCTAGGACTCAGAAGCTACTATTTTGACCAATTTCAGGCATTAAAATGACTCTAAACACACTTGTCTTAGTTCCAAAAGTGTTAATTCACATGCAATAGTCATTTACAGTCAAAAAAAATTAAATTTAAAAATTACCATTTCTGACCATCTGGAGAAAGTTCGACAGGTCACGGATCATTGTTTTTCATCAGAAAATTGATTTTTTGGACTGTAAAAAAATTTACCATTTCTGACCATCTGGAGAAATTTCGACAGGTCACGGATTATCGTTTTTCATTAGAAAATAGATTTTTGGGACTGTAGAAAAATTGATTCAAAATTTCATTTGGATTGCGCCTTATGTTGAATAACTACTTTCTAAAGCCTCAATGTGACCAAAATTGCCATTTTTACAGACTTTTTCTCCTACTCAGAAGCTTCTATTTCGACCAATTTCAGGCATTAAAATGACTCTAAACGCATTTATTTTAGTTCCAAAAGTGATAATTCACATGCAATAGTCATTTACAGCTAAAAAACTTTAAAAACTACCATTTCTGACCATCTGGAGAAAGTTTGACAGGTCACGGATCATCGTTTTTCATTAGAAAATTCAATTTTTGGACTGTAGAAAAATTGATTCAAAATGTCATTTGGATTGTGCCTCATGTTGAATAACTACTTTTTAAAGCCTCAATGTGACCAAAATTGCCATTTTTACAGACTTTTTCTCCTACTCAGAAGCTTCTATTTCGACCAATTTCAGGCATTAAAATGACTCTAAACACACTTATTTTAGTTCCAAAAGTGATAATTCACATGCAATAGTCATTTACAGTCAAAAAATTAAACATTAAAAAACTACCATTTCTGACCATCTGGAGAAATTTCGACAGGTCACGGATCATCGTTTTTCATCAGAAAATAGATTTTTTGGACAGTAGAAAAATGTATTCAAAATATCATTTGGATTGTGCCTCATGTTGAATAACTACTTTTTAAAGCCTCAATGTGACCAAAATTGCCATTTTTACAGACTTTTTCTCCTACGCAGAAGCTTCTATTTCGACCAATTTCAGGCATTAAAATGACTCTAAACACACTTATTTTACTTCCAAAAGTGATAATTCACATGCAATAGTCATCTACAGTCAAAAAATGTAAACATCAACAACTTACCATTTCTGACCATCTGGAGAAATTTCGACAGGTCACGGATCATCGTTTTTCATCAGAAAATAGATTTTTTGGACTGTAGAAAAGTTGATTCAAAATGTCATTTGGATTGTGCCTTATGTTCAATAACTACTTTTTAAAACCTCAATGTGACCAAAATTTCCATTTTTACAGACTTTTTCTCCTACTCAGAAGCTTCTTTTTTGACCAATTTCAGGTATTAAAATGACGCTAAACACAGTAATTTTAGTTCCAAAAATGATAATTCACATGCAATAGTTATTTACAGTCAAAAAATTAAAAAAATACAAATTACCATTTCTGACCATCTGGAGAAAGTTTGCACGAGTCATCGTTTTTCATCAGAAAATTGATTTTTTGGACTGTAGAAAATTGATGATTCAAAATATCATTTGGATTGTGCTCATGTTGAATAACTGCTTATTAAAGCCTCAATGTGACCAAAAATGCAATTTTTACAGACTTTTTCTCCTACGCAGAAGCTTCTATTTCGACTAATTTCAGGCATTAAAATGACTCTAAACACACTTATTTTAGTTCCAAAAGTGATAATTCACATGCAATAGTCATTTACAGTAAAAAACACTATACATTAAAAAATTACCATTTCTGACCATCTGGAGAAATTTCGACAGGTCACGGATCATCGTTTTTCATTAGAAAATTGATTTTTTGGACTGTAGAAAAATTGATTCAAAATGTCATTTGGATTTGCCTTATGTTGAATAAATACTTTTTAAAGCCTCAATGTGACCAAAATTGCCCTTTTTACAGACTTTTACTCCTACTCAGAAGCATCTATTTCGACCAATTTCAGGCATTAAAATGACGCTAAACAGACTTATTTTAGTTCCAAAAGTGATAATTCACATGCAATAGTCATTTACAGTCAAAAAATTAAAAATTAAAAAATTACCATTTCTGACCATCTGGAGAAAGTTCGACAGGTCACGGGTCATCATTTTTCATAAGAAAATAGATTTTTTGGACTGTAGAAAAATTGATTCAAAATGTCATTTAGATTGTGCCACATGTTGAATAACTACTTTTTAAAGACTCAATGTGACCAAAATTGCCATTTTTACAGACTTTTTCTCCTACTCAGAAGCTTCTATTTCGACCAATTTCAGGCATTAAAATGACTCTAAACACACGTAATTTAGTTCCAAAAGTGATAATTCACATGCAATAGTCATTTACAGTCAAAAAATTAAACATTAAAAAACTTACCATTTCTGACCATCTGGAGAAATTTCGACAGGTCACGAATCATCGTTTTTCATCAGAAAATTGATTTTTTGGACTGTAGAAAAATTGATTCAAAATGTCATTTGGATTGTGCCTCATGTTGAATAAGTACTTTTTAAAAACTAAATATGACCAAAATTGCCATTTTTACAGACTTTTTCTCCGACTCAGAAGCTACTATTTCGACCAATTTCAGACATTAAAAGGACTTTAAACACACTTATTTTAGTTCCAAAAGTGATAATTCACATGCAATAGTCATTTACAGTCAAAAAATTCAAAATTAAAAAATTACCATTTCTGACCATCTGGAGAAATTTCGACAGGTCACGGATCATTGTTTTTCATCAGAAAATTTATTTTTTGGACTGTAAAAAAACTTACCATTTCTGACCATCTGGAGAAATTTCGACAGGTCACGGATCATCGTTTTTCATTAGAAAATTGATTTTTTTGGACTGTAGAAAAATTGATTCAAAATGTCATTTGGATTGTGCCTTATGTTCAATAACTACTTTTTAAAACCTCAATGTGACCAAAATTTCCATTTTTACAGACTTTTTCTCCTACTCAGAAGCTTCTATTTTGACCAATTTCAGGCATTAAAATGACTCTAAACACACTTATTTCACTTCCAAAAGTGATAATTCACATGCAATAGTCATCTACAGTCAAAAAATGTAAACATCAACAACTTACCATTTCTGACCATCTGGAGAAATTTCGACAGGTCACGGATCATCGTTTTTCATTAGAAAATTGATTTGTTGGACTGTAGAAAAATTGATTCAAAATGTCATCTAGATTGTGCCTCATGTTGAATAACTACTTTTTAAAGACTCAATGTGACCAAAATTGCCATTTTTACAGACTTTTTCTCCTACGCAGAAGCTTCTATTTCGACCAATTTCAGGCATTAAAATGACTCTAAACACACTTATTTTACTTCCAAAAGTGATAATTCACATGCAATAGTCATCTACAGTCAAAAAATGTAAACATCAACAACTTACCATTTCTGACCATCTGGAGAAATTTCGACAGGTCACGGATCATCGTTTTTCATCAGAAAATAGATTTTTTGGACTGTAGAAAAGTTGATTCAAAATGTCATTTGGATTGTGCCTTATGTTCAATAACTACTTTTTAAAACCTCAATGTGACCAAAATTTCCATTTTTACAGACTTTTTCTCCTACTCAGAAGCTTCTTTTTTGACCAATTTCAGGTATTAAAATGACGCTAAACACAGTTATTTTAGTTCCAAAAATGATAATTCACATGCAATAGTTATTTACAGTCAAAAAATTAAAAAAATACAAATTACCATTTCTGACCATCTGGAGAAAGTTTGCACGAGTCATCGTTTTTCATCAGAAAATTGATTTTTTGGACTGTAGAAAATTGATGATTCAAAATATCATTTGGATTGTGCTCATGTTGAATAACTGCTTATTAAAGCCTCAATGTGACCAAAAATGCAATTTTTACAGACTTTTTCTCCTACGCAGAAGCTTCTATTTCGACCAATTTCAGGCATTAAAATGACTCTAAACACACTTATTTTAGTTCCAAAAGTGATAATTCACATGCAATAGTCATTTACAGTAAAAAACACTATACATTAAAAAATTACCATTTCTGACCATCTGGAGAAATTTCGACAGGTCACGGATCATCGTTTTTCATTAGAAAATTGATTTTTTGGACTGTAGAAAAATTGATTCAAAATGTCATTTGGATTTGCCTTATGTTGAATAAATACTTTTTAAAGCCTCAATGTGACCAAAATTGCCCTTTTTACAGACTTTTACTCCTACTCAGAAGCATCTATTTCGACCAATTTCAGGCATTAAAATGACGCTAAACAGACTTATTTTAGTTCCAAAAGTGATAATTCACATGCAATAGTCATTTACAGTCAAAAAATTAAAAATTAAAAAATTACCATTTCTGACCATCTGGAGAAAGTTCGACAGGTCACGGGTCATCATTTTTCATCAGAAAATAGATTTTATGGACTGTAGAAAAATTGATTCAAAATGTCATTTAGATTGTGCCACATGTTGAATAACTACTTTTTAAAGACTCAATGTGACCAAAATTGCCATTTTTACAGACTTTTTCTCCTACTCAGAAGCTTCTATTTTGACCAATTTCAGGCATTAAAATGACTCTAAACACACGTAATTTAGTTCCAAAAGTGATAATTCACATGCAATAGTCATTTACAGTCAAAAAATTAAACATTAAAAAACTTACCATTTCTGACCATCTGGAGAAATTTCGACAGGTCACGGATCATCGTTTTTCATCAGAAAATTGATTTTTTGGACTGTAGAAAAATTGATTCAAAATGTCATTTGGATTGTGCCTCATGTTGAATAACTACTTTTTAAAGACTCAATGTGACCAAAATTGCCATTTTTACAGACTTTTTCTCCTACTCAGAAGCTTCTATTTTGACCAATTTCAGGCATTAAATGACTCTAAACACACTTATTTTACTTCCAAAAGTGATAATTCACATGCAATAGTCATCTACAGTCAAAAAATGTAAACATCAACAACTTACCATTTCTGACCATCTGGAGAAATTTCGACAGGTCACGGATCATCGTTTTTCATCAGAAAATAGATTTTTTGGACTGTGGAAAAGTTGATTCAAAATGTCATTTGGATTGTGCCTCGTGTTGAGTAACTACCTTTTAAAGCCTCAATGTGACCAAAATTGCCATTTTTATAGACTTTTTCTAGGACTCAGAAGCTACTATTTTGACCAATTTCAGGCATTAAAATGACTCTAAACACACTTGTCTTAGTTCCAAAAGTGTTAATTCACATGCAATAGTCATTTACAGTCAAAAAAAATTTAATTTAAAAATTACCATTTCTGAACATCTGGAGAAAGTTCGACAGGTCACGGATCATTGTTTTTCATCAGAAAATTGATTTTTTGGACTGTAAAAAAATGTACCATTTCTGACCATCTGGAGAAATTTCGACAGGTCACGGATCATCGTTTTTCATTAGAAAATAGATTTTTGGGACTGTAGAAAAATTGATTCAAAATTTTATTTGGATTGCGCCTTATGTTGAATAACTACTTTTTAAAGCCTCAATGTGACCAAAATTGCCATTTTTACAGACTTTTTCTCCTACTCAGAAGCTTCTATTTCGACCAATTTCAGGCATTAAAATGACTCTAAACGCACTTATTTTAGTTCCAAAAGTGATAATTCACATGCAATAGTCATTTACAGCCAAAAAACTTAAAAAACTACCATTTCTGACCATCTGGATAAAGTTTGACAGGTCACGGATCATCGATTTTCACTAGAAAATTGATTTTTTGGACTGTAGAAAAATTGATTCAAAATGTCATTTGGATTGTGCCTCATGTTGAATAACTACTTTTTAAAAACTAAATATGACCAAAATTGCCATTTTTACAGACTTTTTCTCCTACTCAGAAGCTTCTATTTCGACCAATTTCAGACATTAAAATGACTCTAAACACACTTATTTTAGTTCCAAAAGTGATAATTCACATGCAATAGTCATTTACAGTCAAAAAATTCAAAATTCAAAAATTACCATTTCTGACCATCTGGAGAAATTTCGACAGGTCACGGATCATTGTTTTTCATCAGAAAATTGATTTTTTGGACTGTAAAAAAACTTACCATTTCTGACCATCTGGAGAAATTTCGACAGGTCACGGATCATCATTTTCATTAGAAAATTGATTTTTTTGGACTGTAGAAAAATTGATTCAAAATGTCATTTGGATTGGGCCTCATGTTGAATAACTGCTTATTAAAGCCTCAATGTGACCAAAAATGCAATTTTTACCGATTTTTGCTCCTACACAGAAACTTTTATTTCGACCAATTTCAGGCATTAAAATGACTCTAAACACACTTATTTTAGTTCCAAAAGTGATAATTCACATGCAAAAGTCAGAGTCAAAAAAATTAAAATTCAAAAATTACCATTTCTGACCATCTGGAGAAATTTCGTCAGGTTACGGGTCATCATTTTTCATCAGAAAATGGATTTTTTGGACTGTAGAAAAATTGATTCAAAATATCATTTGGATTGTGCCTCGTGTTGAGTAAACTACCTTTTAAAGCCTCAATGTGACCAAAATTGCCATTTTTACAGACTTTTTCTAAGACTCAGAAGCTACTATTTCGACCAATTTCAGGCATTAAAATGACTCTAAACACACTTGTCTTAGTTCCAAAAGTGTTAATTCACATGCAATAGTCATTTACAGTCAAAAAAAATTAAATTTAAACATTACCATTTCTGACCATCTGGAGAAAGTTCGACAGGTCATGGATCATTGTTTTTCATCAGAAAATTGATTTTTTGGACTGTAAAAAAATGTACCATTTCTGACCATCTGGAGAAATTTCGACAGGTCACGGATCATCGTTTTTCATTAGAAAATAGATTTTTGGGACTGTAGAAAAATTGATTCAAAATTTCATTTGGATTGCGCCTTATGTTGAATAACTACTTTTAAAAGCCTCAATGTGACCAAAATTGCCATTTTTACAGACTTTTTCTCCTACTCAGAAGCTTCTATTTCGACCAATTTCAGGCATTAAAATGACTCTAAACGCACTTATTTTAGTTCCAAAAGTGATAATTCACATGCAATAGTCATTTACAGTCAAAAAATTAAAAATTAACAAATTACCATTTCTGACCATCTGGAGAAATTTCGACAGGTCACAGATCATCGTTTTTCATTAGAAAATTGATTTTTTGGACTGTAAAAAAACTTACCATTTCTGACCATCTGGAGAAATTTCGACAGGTCACGGATCATCGTTTTTCATTAGAAAATTGATT